>NC_137773.1:85889085-87089085 GCF_963455305.1 Plecotus auritus
TCTCCATCATCACAGGTTCCTTGGCCTATTTTTAAAATTGCTATAAATAGAATCATACAGGACATAGTCTGGCATCTGGCTTCTTTCACTCCAAGTGGTTGCATGTCTGAATATAGTTCACTCCTTCTCCTGCGGTCTTATTCCGGTGTATGGAGGGACCGGGGCTCATTTAGCTAGTCCCTGGCTCCTGGGCATTTGGGTTGTTTCCTGTGTTTGGCTGTGCTGAATAAGCTGCTACGAACATTGTCACACACGTCTTCGTGTGGACATATGCTTTCATTTCTCTTGGGCAAACACCCAGGAGGATGGTTGGGTCATATGGTAGGTGTGTGTTTAACTTTTTAAGAAACTGCCAAACGGTTGCCCAGAGGGGCTGTAGCATGCTGCATTCCCAGCAGCCGTGGGGGAGACCGTAAGCACATGTTTGGGCATTCATCTATATCAGTGGTCGGCAAACTGCGGCTCATGAGCCACGGTTTGCCGCTCTGTTGACTAATGAGTTTGCCGACCACTGCCTTAGGGAAAAACACTTATAAAACATTTTAATAATGTACTAATGTCTTTAACCTGAAGTCAAAACTTCTGGGTAAGGGTAATGCCTTACAGCAGTGGTCGGCAAACTCATTAGTCAACATGTGGTTCGCGAGCCGCAGTTTGCCGACCACTGATCTATATGCATGTGTTTTTTTTTGCCTGTATTGAGGTTTAAGTATACAGTTCGAGGAGTTTTGACAAATACACCTGTGTAACCACTGTCTCTATAGACAGCAGTCTGTCGCCCCAGAAAGAACCCTGAGGACATGTTTTTGGTGTGTGTGTTTTTTTTAAATATATTTTATTGATTTCAGAGAAGAAGGGAGAGGGAGAGAGAGATAGAAACATCAATGATGAGAGAGAATTATTGATTGGCTGCCTTCTGCACACCCCCGACTGGGGATCAAGCCTGCAACCCAGGCATGTGCCTTTGACTGGAATCAAACCCGGGACCTTTCAGTCCACAGGCCAATGCTCTATCCACTGAGCCAAACCAGCTAGGGCAGGACATGTGTTTTTAATAAAGATAGAGATAGAGATAGAGATAGAGATAGAGATAGAGATAGAGATAGAGATAGAGAGAGAGAGAGAGAGAGAAAGAGAGAACTTAATACTTTTCTTCTTGTTTTCTACACTTTTGTGTTTGTCCCAGAGTCCCATCACCTGCCTCGAAATGAACATCTTTGCTCACTGTGACTTTCTCGGTGATTATGGTGCCTATAATCTTAATTGTCCTCAGTCTTCTCCAGTCTATTAATTATTATTTTTTAAATTGAACAAATACAGCTTACAAATAGCTTTTGAGGACTTACAGTGGCCTGGTGACATTCTAAGCACTTCATACAAATTAAATGTAAATGAAATTATTTCATCCTCTCCACCAACAGCACCGCAAATTAGGTACATTATCATGTCCATTTTACAGATGGAAAAACCAAGGTACTGGAAGGTGCTGTTTCCTGTCCCCATCCCACAGTTCCAAAGTGGGCAAAGCTGGGATTTGAACCAGGCCCTGAAACACCCCATGCTCTTGATCATGGCAGACACTGCCTCTCTGTGCCAAGCAGGTGAAGGTACACAACAAACATTGGCTACAAGCCAACAACTCCAATTCCTCACCCACAACTCCAACATCTAAAAAGCTAAAAACATGCCCGGCCGGCGTGGCTCAGTGGTTGAGCATTGAACTATGAACCAGGAAGTTCCAGGTTCAATTCCCGGTCAGGGCACATGCCTGGGTTGCAGGCTCGATCCAGTGTGGGGTGTATAGGAGGCAGCCGATCAATGATTCTCTCTCCTCATTAATGTTTCTCTCTCTTTCTCCCTCTCCCTTCCCCTCTGAAATCAATAAAAAGATTTAAAAAAATAAAATAAAAAGCTAAAAACAGCCCAGCCGGTGTGACTCAGTGGTTGAGCGTCAACCTATGAGCCAGTAGATCATGGTTCGATTCCTGGTCAGGGCACATGCCCATGTTGTGGGCTGGATCCCCAGTGTGGGGCATGCAGGAGGCAGCCAATCAATGATTCTATCTCATCATTGATGTTTCTATCTCCTTCTCCCTTCCTCTCTGAAATCAATAAAAATAAATTATTTAAAATAAAGCTCTAAAAACAGAAAGTTTTCATCAGGATGACTCTAAAACTCATTGAGATCAAGAGTTAATGGCCTTTAGCTATTAATAAGCTCTATTGATCCCATTTTTGTGAATGTTCCTATTATATTGCTACTGTGTTTGATTGGGAGGGGGAGGGGCTGCCCCAGGCCCTGATGGATAGTTCCATATAACACATGCTGACTGTAACCAATAGTTTCCTAAATTCTAGGACATTCTGAATTCTGAAACACATCTGGCCCCAAGGGTTTCATATAAGCTCTGTTCTTACTTACTATTATTTATTGAGCCTATGGTGTGCCACAAACTCTGCTAGGCAGTGGGAGCAGAGAGTGACAAAGGCAGATCCAGACCTCATGGGGTTCCCAGTCCATGGGGGAAGAGGACAGACACAGTGTCGGGTGGGTACAACACAGGGTGGCCTGGGCCATAATGGTGTAAGCACAGACCTGGGAGGGGACCTGGAGGAAGCACTTAACTCAGGCTGAGGCATCAGGGAGGCTTCCTGGAGGAAGCGGTGCCTGAGCAAAGACCCGAAGGATAAGAAAGGAGTAGTAAGGGAGGGAAACAAGTAGCAAGTAACAAGTACAGCTTGTGCAAAGGCCCTGAGGTGCTTTGGGGGCCTGAAATCCGCCCTGTGGGGCTGCAAGTTATCCTGGGAGAAGCAAGAATGCAGAAGGCCATGGTGGCCTTTCTGCCTGCCTGGCAAGGCTCCCATAACCCTCCTCTGACCCCAGAGAGCTGGGCCTTGAGCCTCTGCAGTCCTTGGGCATTTGGCAGGCACATCGCTGGTCTCCCCTGGGGTGTCCTGGGGGCCTGGTTTTGCAGCCATCAGGACCTGATTATATCCTAACAGGTGTGGGATATTCACCTCCATCCTTAATGCTGGGTCACGCCCCCCACCCAGGGGAGCTGGGGTGCAGAGGCCTGGGCTTCGGGCCTTACTCCATCCAACCACACTCCCTGGACCTTGGCAATTGGCCTATGTGAGCCTAAAGACTTTTCTTTTTGTAAAGGGATTTACTCTATGGAAATCTTTACTCTATGGAAATGACTTTACTCTAAGGAAATCTGGCATCTTTGTGGATCAACTATCCTTTCTTCTGCCTCCAGGCCAGAGATCTGGGAGTCGGCAGCTCCCTTCTTTCCCTTTTTCTTACCCTCTTCTTCCTCACAATATATCAGCCATTCCTGTCACTTCTGCCTGCAAGGTCGATCCCCAAACTGGCCCACTTCTCTCCTTCCCTCCATCTGCACCTGGCCCAGCTCCCTTCACGGCTGGTCCTGCCTTAGGGCCTTTGCACGGGCTGTTCCTTCTCTCCGAGTGCTTTTTCCCAGCGGTAACAGCTTCATTTATTTCATTTGCTTTAAAAAATGTATGTCACGGATGTGAACTCCAAGAAGGCAATGACTATGTCTACCTTGATCACTGTTGTGCTGCCAGCTCCTAGCGCAGTGCCTGGCCCACAAGGTACTCAATAGAAATTCCTCCCACAATGGTGGCATTAATTCACAGAACCTCAGAAAAAAGCCTTGCAAGTCCTGGATGGGAGTGTTTGGCTATGGACACCGATAGAGATATTAGGGGGAAAAGGCTCCAAATTTTGGTTGCCTCCCTCTGCCTTTAATTATTTTGTCAATAAGGCTCACAATTCAGCAAGTCAAGGTGGCATTTGAGAGGGACGGTTCCCTTTAGCATAGCTGACAGCTAATTTGTGGGAAGTTTAATTACAGGCGGCGTTAACTGGCAGAGCGCTGGGCAAAGAAGGCAGCCATCTGTTCCTAAAAAACGTCCTCCCCTCCTGGGCTCGGCTGGGAGGCTGGAAGGGATGGGCAAGGAAGAGAAGGAAGTAAGGAGGAGGCGGGGACAGGGGAGGAGGAAAGAAAGAGAACCAGGTGATGAATCAGCCTTTGCAAATCCCCTTCCCCCTTTTCAGATGCCGCCTGGGCTGAGATCATGGCAGCCAGCCTCCTTGTGGCCTCCGCCATATTGCAGCTGCCTCCATTGGCTGCTGGGAGTGGCAGTAACGGCTCCTTGGAATTTGCTTCTCACTGGTCCTATCATTAGGAGCAGGGGGGTGGAGTAGAGGAGGTGAAGAACACACTGTCCTCAACCCAAATCAGAGAACACTGGCACCCACCAAAAGAGGTTGGGAGGAGGAACTGGGACATAGCCAGGGGTGAGGAACGCCCTAAGCTCCCCGGCCTGAGAGGAGAGGGGCGATCACTCTGCCTCTCATTCCACTATTCACTCCTTCATTCCAACCACTCTTCATGAGGATCGTATAGAAGTGATGCAAACAGCCTCCAACGATAGGCTCTTCGGGTTTGAATGCCAGCTTTGTCCTTGCTGAGATGTTTGCCCCAGGGCAAGTCACTAAACCTCTCTGGGCCTCTGTTTCCTCATTTGGACACTGGAATTGGTTATAAGAGGACCTACTTTCATTTGTCTTCTAGAATAATAGAGCGCAAGCATGTTCAGGCTGCTGAAGAGGGTGTGGTTACGAACTTGAAGTGTGTTATAACTACAAGTGGGTGTGTGCCTGGAGCTGGGGAGATGTCCAAAGTTTAAGAGCCCCTGTGCCTTGGAGGCTCTGCGTCCTTGCGATGTTGTTCCCTCCCCCCTGGAACACCATTCCCACCCCTGCCCAGCTGCTTCTGCTCTATCCTTTGGGTCCTGAGGTGGATGCTCTACCTGAGGAACCTACCCTGACCCTCCAGGCTGGGGCAAGTGCCCCTCTGAACGCTCACCTGGGCGCCCTATCATAGCCTACTCACCCTGACACTGCCTGTCACCGTCCATTCCCTCCACTAGACTGGGTGGCCCACCTGGGCAGGGACTGGGCCTGTCTTGGCCACTGCTATGTCTAAGGTGCCCAGCACAGGCTTGGACAAGTAGGTGCTCAGCACATATGGTCATGCAGACAAGCAGGAGGAGTCACGACCCACACCTGGGGAAGTGGCGGCCAGCAGACTGCAGAATTGGAAGTTAGAGCCATTTAAAAATGGGAAAACTGGCTCAGGTGCAGCAGTGAGCTCCCCGTTGCCACAGGCTCAGTCAGCTTCCAGGGATGTGGCCCTGGGCACGACACATCCTCTCTCATGAACTCAGTTTCTTCCTCTGGAAAGTGGGGATGTGCACAGGAACCGGGCTCAGGGCGCAAGGAGTCAGTGCAGGCACCTGGCCGCCCGTGTGTGCTCAGTAGTCATGTGGAGGCTTCTAGTATCCCTGCACCAAGGCTAGTCACCCCTCCTCTGAGTCTCAGCTCCCCCCATTTGGCCACACTGCCCCTTAGACCACACAGATGGGCCACTGCCTGGATGGGCAGGAGGAGGCCTCCGCTGGTGTTCACCTAGAGCAGCCACCAGGAAGGACCGATGAGGTTGGCACGGGCTAGCCTCGCTAAGCTGGCGGTCCTTGGCAGTGCCCAGCTTTCCTGGAGGCGGCTGGAGAAGGGCCCACGCCTGGCTGTTGGGGGACCAAGGAGGCTGTGATAAAGCTAAGGCCCCTTCTCAGAGGGGGAAATTCCTGGTTTGGGGGCAAGGGCTCTGTGTACACCTGGTAAGCACCCACTAGGTGCCAGTCCAGGCTGCTTGGGGCCTTTGCTCATGCTGTCCCAGCTGCCAGAATCACTTTTCTTTTTACAGTACTGACCCCTGCTCCTTCTGCTCCGAAGACTCCGCCTCCAAGAAGCCTTCCAGATTCTCTGGGTTGGGTCAGGCACCTTCGTTTGAGTTAACACAGCGCCTGAGTTCCTCCCATCACAGAGCTGATCATCCAGTTTTATAACTGGGCTGTGGGCATGTCACTTAGTTGATCGACAAATACTGACAGATCACTTAGTAGGTGTCAGGCACGATGTACAACCATCCATGCTTAAGGAACCCTGCAGGGCAGGTGCTGTCACTGTCCTCTATTTACAGATGGGGAAACTGAGGCTCAGAACGATTTAATAGTGGAAAGAGGTCAGGTGGCCTAGAGATGTACCTGCTCCCCTGTGGTGCCTGTGACTTTCAAGGAATCGAAAAGGCAGGCAACGCTGGCCACTCCTAACACCTGTTCTCTCCTTTTCCATAATAATAGAGCCCATGGTTGTCAGCTGGACTGCTGGCCACTCAGAATAAAAACTACATTTCCCAGCTTCCTTTCAGGAAGTACAGCCACATGACTAAGTTCTGGCCGATGGGTTATGAGCAGAAGTGATGTGTGGAATTTCTGTGAAATGTCTTTAAAGGGAGAGGGGAGCCCTTCCTCACCCCTTCCTTCTTCCTCATTGACTGGGATGCACATGTGAGGGCTAGAGTTCAAGCAGCTGTACTGTGGCAGGCAGTTAGGCAGACATGAGCAGAGCAAGGATGATGGGCCAGGTACAGAAGGTCACCAGGGAGGAAAGCCCCAGGTGTCTAGCAAGGGACAATTGTAGGGTGGGACCTCACTCCCAGGGTGACCTTCCTCTCCTAGCATACCACTAGTCATTCTGTTTAGGACCCTGATCTTTCCTCTCTAGAGACAACATCTAGGCCTCAGTTGTATTTCAGCTCCAGGCCCAGAAAAGCAGAAAAATCAGACAAGCGATGCTGCCCCTGACCTCAGGACCAGCTGCACTGGATAATGACGCCCTGTCCTGGCACCGACCAATCTAATGAGTGGAGACCTAGACCCTGAAAGGACACATCTGAAAGCTGCTGAATATTCTATTGAGATCTTCCCCTGGGACCTCCCCTAAACTCTCCACCCTCAGAGCCAGGGGTCCTCAAACTTTTTAAACGGGGCCAGTTCACTGTCCCTCAGACCGTTGGAGGGCCGGACTATAGTTTTAAAAAAAAACTATGAACAAATTCCTATGCGCACTGCGGGCCCGGGACGAGTCAGCTGCTAAGCAGGACAGGCAGCGGCACCCGGCGGGCTGGATAAATGTTCTCGGTGGGCCACATGTGGCCCGCAGGCCGTAGTTTGAGGACGCCTGCTCAGAGCCCTTAGGATGGAGGGACCAGTGCACTCTCCCTTCCAGGAGCAACCACCCCCCCCCCCGCCCCCGCCGTGTCTTTCCAACACCCTCCCCCTCCCCCCCCCCTCCCCCGTGCTCCTTACCAATACCTTCTTCACTCCCAAGCTCCAAGGGCCCTTCTTTTGCCTCTGCAACTTGTTTCCTGAGACCGTTTCTTCCACCTCTGTGATTTTGTAAATAGATGGTCTCTTGTAGTTTGAGGCTTGGCTCTGAATTCTTTCCTAGCCAGAACTCAAGTACCGAGGTTGCTGAACCCAGGTCCAGTCTGACCCCACCCGTCTAACACCTGGTGCCGTTCTCACCGCCTCCAATCCTATTGTCCCACCTGCTGGGGATGCGGAGCAATGAGGTGGGAGGAGCCTGGGCTCTGGATACCACGGGGCTCCATGCCTTCCCCGAACTGACTATTCACGGTCATGAGCAAATGAGCCCCAGGTGCTTAAGCTGCTCTGGTTGGTCAGCCCCCAGCACACGCGCGCGCGCGCGCACACACACACACACACACACACACACACACGCCATGACCGAGGGCCCATCTTTGCCTTCATCAATCAGAGAAGGGAAAGGCTTCCCCTAACCCAGTGGTCGGCAAACTGCGGCTCTGTTGACTAATGAGTTTGCCGACCACTGCCCTAACCTCAGAGGTTCTCAGCTGCAGCAAAGCGCAGGCGAAAAACACTTGCGTGTGTGTAAAAAAGCAAAGCTCTGAGTACGTGCGAATACTCACTTGTGAATCCACCAAGACTAGACTATGGGGTCCAAATCCCATCCTCGCCCACACACTGTGTGACCCCAAGCAAGGGACTTGGCCTCTCTGGGCCTCAGTTGCCTCATTTATAAAATGGAGACCTGGAACTGTTGCTAACAGTATTTTTTTTTTTTTTTTTTTTAGCTACTTGAAACCCTCAAATGGTTTTACTCAGCTCCTTGGAATAAAAACTGAATTCCTTATCAAGCTTTATAAGGCCCTGCACACCTGCCCTCACCTCTCTCTCCCCCTCCCTCACTGTGCTCTGGTCACACAGGCCTCCTCACTGTTCCTCCAACACATGAGGCCTAGTCTTTTTTTTTTTTTTTAATTGGTTTCAGAGAGGAAGGGAGAGGGAAAGAGAAACATCCACGATGAAAGAATCATTGATCAGCCGCCTCCTGCATGCCCCCTACTGGGGATCGAGCCCGGAATCCGGGCATGTGCCCTTGACCAGAATCGAATCCAGGACCCTTCAGTCTGTAGGAGGACGCTCTATCCACTGAGCCAAACCTCTTCCTGCATTCTCACCTCCTTCTCACTATTCCAGTCTCAGAGCCATGACTTCCCTGATCATGCTTGCCACGTGGCCAAGTAAGAGCCCCTCACTCCTATCCCAGAAGCACCCTTCCTGTGGCCCAAGTCTTCTACAAAAGGGGGCATGCTAGGGATGGAAGAAGCACCCTGTTTGTTCACCATAAAATTAAACCACATCTGAGTTGGTCTCTGAATCCAAGTAGAAATTCACAGGAAATACGGGGGACTGAGGAACATGTTAAATGACATCACAGGGACACCCAATTGGCAAAACCCAGACGACCAAGGACATCACCAAAGGACGAATGACCCAGTTGCTTCACCAAATAAAGTGCAAGGCAACATTGAGAGAGAGCTGGAGGGGAGAGCTCCCCATTACGCGAGTTAGGAGCCCATCACCGTGATTCAGACAACCCAAAGAAATGGACACCATAATGGTCACACTTCCAGGTGTCCCCAGTGGGATCGTTATTTTGAACATGATACTGGTATTTGTGGGGTTGTTTTTTAAGAGGTGTTATCATGAAGAGCAAGGCCTCTCCCCTCAGCTCTGTGGACACTGGGGCTGGTCATTCTCTGTGCGGAGGTCTGTCCTGGGTGCGGTAGGGTATTGGCAGCATCCCTGGCTCCCACCCACGAGAGGCTAATAGCAGCCAGCCCCCGTGATGACTGCCAAAAATGCCCAGACACTGCCAAGTGTCCCCTGGGCAGAAATACCCACCCCAGCTGAGAACGACTGCTTTATCTACCCAAATGGAAATGTTTACAGATGAAAAAAAAAAAAAAATCTGGGATTTGCATCAAAATAGCAAGGGAGGGGGGAGTGGGTGAAAGTGGAGAAGATACAGGAGGTCATTGCTGAATCTGAGCAATGGGTACATGGGGGGTCATTATTCTCTTCTTCCTACTTTGGGTGTGTTTGACATTTTCCAGTATCCAAAGTTGGAATAATGGGGGAAATTCAGATAAAAGCTGGAGTTTCGTCCATCACGGGTACCCATGTTGCCTTCTTGGTTATGACAGACACGCTGTGCTATGGACGATGTGAACATCAGGGGAAGCCGGGTGAGGGCACATGAGAACTCGCTAGAACTTCAGCTATTTATCTTAAATCTAAAATGATTCCAAAATGAAAAGTTTATTTTTTAAAAAACATTTAAGTGAATAATGAATAAACATATCCAGGATCAGCAGCTGTGTGCCCAGGATTGGAACCGAGGCACAGGCCTGAGCATGGCCACCACTGGGGATGAACACAGAGACCTCAAACCCCCCTCCCTGCCGGCCGATATCTTCTCACTCACCACAGACAATGGCAGCCAGCCTTGGGCTCCCCTGGCTTTATCACGTGGGTGGCATGAGGGGCCAGAGGCGGGGTGGCCTCACAGCAGCCAGGGCACAAACTGCTTTCAAACCCATTTTTATTCTCTCCAGACTAGAAACACTTATTGCTATCCTCCCCACCCCGCTCTTTGCCAGCCAGGGTCAGTGGGCCTCAGAGTGGGTCTGGGGGCCCCTCGAAGGAATCCACAGCCTCGGCCACCCCCACGGAGGTGGCACTCCAGGAGTGGTGTGGGCTGGCTCGGGCCAGCAGCTCCAGCCTCCGGGAGCGCAGCCGGGCCTGGATGGCCCAGATCGGGGCATGATGGCCAAGCAGGGCGGGGTCCTCATCGCAGAAGCTGTCGATGGTGGAGTCGGAACTGTCCTCTGTACTGGCCACCGACTGCTTGCACACGGGGCAGGCGCGCTGGGCAGCCTGGGAGAACCAGGGGTCGATGCACTTGCAGTGATAGGTGTGGGAGCAGGGCAGGATCTTGAGCTGCTCGCCCTCCTCGTACTCGTCCAGGCAGATGGCGCACACGTCATTGAGCCGCGTGAAGGTCCGGACCTGGGCCTTCCGGCAGGCCGGCTTCTTGACCGCGGCAGGCCCGTAGGCCCACCTGGACCACAGCCAGTTCCACAGGTGTCGGAGGATGAAAAAGGTGGACATGAGCAGGGCCAGGGTGCGGCCCAGGACCCAGGAGATGGCCAGCACGGGATGGCAGTCCAGGTCAGGGCACGGCGGGTAGTTGGGCAACAAGAGGACCTGGGCGGACTTGTCGCAACACATGATGACTCGCAAGTCCTGCGAGGTGGCCTCGCTCACGAACACCGCAGGGATGGAGATCTGGCGCCGCAGGTCCTCGTACACGTGGGCCATGCGCACCAGGTCGTCTGAGAAGACGTTGTGCACAATGGCGGCCTTGAAGCCGGCCTGCTGGGCGTGCAGCACCTTCAGGTCGAATGTGCAATCGTAGCGACGAATGAGCACAATGGCGCCCAGGGAGCCATTGCCCACCCGCTGCGGGCGCTCGATGGGGTGGCATGCGTTAGCCGGCTTGGCCTCCATCAGGTAGCCCTGCACACCCTCGGGGGCCAGGGGCACCCCGAACATGGCCGGCAAATCCGCAAAGTCCACTGTGCTCGCGTTGCCATCCAGCACGGCCCGCACCACCGCCTGCGAGGGCACCAGCAGTGCCAATAGGACCAGGGAGGCCTTGACCGCCCTCAGGGCCAGGGCCCGCCGCTGCCGCCCCATGGCCGCCCCACCCTTCCTCCTCCTCCTGTTCCGAGTGAACTAGGTCCCACTGGGGATGGCAGATGGGAGGCCTTTGGGCATCTCCAGGGCCTCCCAGGGGCCCGTGGCCAGGTTGGAATGGAAGTAGCTTAAATGGGAGGCTCAGAGGCGGGTAAGCAGAGCGGCTGGGACCTGGGCGGCCCTAGGCAGGAACTGCTCCTGGTGGCAGGCGCGTTTGCATTGTGTCTTTGAAGGCTGGTCCCAGGTGGCCTTGCTGACAGATGGCGCCGAGGCCAGGACCCCTCAGGGTTCTAGATGCCCCCAGCCTCTGTGACATCATCCACTTACATTCTGCCCCCAGCGGCCTGAGCCTGTGGCCAAGATAGAATCCCTAGGTCTCTGACCGGGGGAGGGGACCTGGGCAGTCTCCAAAAAGTGTTCTGGAAGTGTCAGAGACTCCCAGCTCCTCTATTGTGTAAGGCCTTATGTGAGCCTGTGGCCTGAGTGGCACAGATCCAGGACTCACACTCACACTCCACAGGCATCATCTCCCTGTGCCTCTCAGTGACCCAACAAAGAAAGTGCCAATGTTACCCCCTTCTGAGATTCCTAGAAGAACCCGGTCTTGTTCAGGGCACCCTCTCCCCAGGAGGTCAGTTCTTAAAACCCAAATTCCAGACTTCCTCCCTCTCTCCTCCTCGTTCACTCTGCTGCAGCTACAAGAGCCACCTTACTATTCCTCCAACATGCCAAGCACGGTTCTGCCCCAGGACCTTTGCACAGGCTATTTCTTCTGTCTACAATGACTTTTCTCCCTGTGCTGGCTATTTCTCATGACTCAGGGAGAATCTGTCTGAGTTCATATGTACTGAGAGTCTAACTAGACTTGATTTGAGGGGAGAGAAAAGGACCAAGGGCCGGGTGGGGCTGGCAGGGGTGGGTAGCCACACATCCTCACTGCCTGGTAGGCCCCTGCACCCGCTTTATTCTCTCACTTTAGAGGTTTCTCTCCAGCTGAGTCTCTGTCCCCCATTCCTTAGCCAGGACTCTGGGCATCAGCCTCACATCCTCCCCACTTCTCATCCCCCAAATATCCCACCTTGAGTCTGTCTCCTACTCAACTAGGCAGCCTGCTCCAGTCTTGATTCCTGGCTCAACCGTGTGATGCTAGGTAAATCACTTAACTTCTCTGGGCCTCAGCTTCCAGCTCTGTAAAACGGGCACAATGATAAGTAACCTATCTTATAGAACTGGTGGTGTGAAATTAAATGAGATAATACATGACTGCTGCTCACCCTAGGGTCTGACTTTGTCATTCCCCCCAGAGCAGACCTGCCTCTAGTTTGCAACTCTTCCAGTTCATCATCACATGGCAGTCAGGGATTTAGTAGTCAAGTAGCTAAAATCCCAGTCTTCTGATCTCTCCCATGCTTTAAACTCTCCCATTGCTCCCCACTGCCTCCAGAGAAAGCCCACCCTCTTCTCTGTGTCCCCCCCGCCAGTCAAGCCCCTGCCAACCTCAAAAACCAGATTGCTTTTCAAGGCCCCAACTACATCATGGTTTGTTGACCTCTAGAGCTTTGCAAATGCCCTTCCTTCTGCTGGGAACAGAATTCTCTCTCAACTGCATTTTGCCAGGTTGACTACTTATTCTTTAGGTTTTTCTCCGTTTGTCTAATACCTCTCACATCAGCCCTCAGCCGGCGAAGGAGAAGAGACACAGAGAAGGCCATGTGACAACCGAGGCAGAGATGGGAAGGATGCTTCTACAAATCATGGGATGCCGAGGGTTGTGGCCTCTACCAGAAACCAGGAGAGAGGCACGAAACAGACTCCCCCTGTGAGCCCCCAAGAAGGGACCAACACTGCCCACACCTTGATCTTGGGCTTCCCACCTCCAGAGCTGTGAGGGAATCAACGTCTGTTGCTTTAAGTCCCCCAATTTGTGGCACTCTGTGATGGCAGATGTAGGAAATGAACACACACTGGAATCCTTGTCCCAGGATCTGCATCTGGGTGAGAGCAGCCCGAGGCAAGGTGTCACCACGATGAAACTGGAGGGCGAGGAAGGATGAACTGGGTGTAAGGGGACAGAGAACAGCATCCAGGGATGTGGATGGCATGTGGAAAGGTCCCGAGGTGAGCGAGGTACAGAGAAAGGGAGAGGGAGTTGGAGGGCTGAAAATGGCAAGCTGTTGGAGTGGCTGGAGGGAGGGTCCTGGGGAAGAGTGGGCAGGGCCTGATCAGAACCTTGAACATGGGTGGCCTTGGGGTTACACAGAGAATGACGGAGAGCCACAGGACAGTTTACAAGAGAGGACGGATGTGGTTGGATTGTGTTTCCCAACTCCACTCCATATCTTTCTGCATTGCTTTGACTTTTTATCATGGGAACAAATTCACTTATTACTTCTGAAATAAAAAGAGATTTGAAAGAGCCCTCTGGTTGCTGGGTGGAGCTTGGGTTGGAGAGGGAGAAAGAGGCCAGGAAGGCCAGGAGGCAGCCAGAGAATCCGGGAAGGAGCTGAGGAATGGGACGGAGAGGAGGGGACAGAGAGACACGCAGAGGCGATGCGGGCCCCGAGTGAGTGGGTGCGTGCGGAGGAGGAGAGAGAAGGTGAGCATCGGACCTCGCTCCCTCCCATTCTCTTTCTCTAGGGATTCTTTGGAGAAAGTCTAGCTCGATGCCACCATTTTTAATACCTTTCAGGCAGCTGCTAATTTTCCTAAGAGAAAGGTCCTCGGTCCCATTGGAATTGTAAACCATCATCTTGTTTTCTGTGTCTTTGTGTTTTGTGGGCCACATCTCTTTGTGGCAAGAGATATGGGTGTTTCATTTGTGACTCACACCGTTTCCTTTTTAAAGGAAGACAACGGGTGAGTCGAGCTTTAGGAAATATCTGGTAAATAAAGGAACCAATGGATGATGATAGGATAAAGATGGAGAAAGCGGGAAAAGATAGGAAGTTGATAAATAGGGCGTATTAGTTTGCTCGGGCTGCTGTAACAGACTACCACAAGCTGGGTGACTGAAAACAGCAGGAATCCAGCGCCTCGCGGTTCTGGAGGCCACAAGTACAAGATCGAGGTGTTGGCAGGATTTTGCTCCCTGCTCTGCCCACATGCAGGGAAGTCTGGATGTGCCAGATAACTCACAACCCTCGAACCAATGACTGATCAGAGCGAGTGGGCAAATACCTGGTCTCTATTGCCCCTCAAATGAGGTAAGTCTGGGTGCAAGTCCCTCACCATCTCCTAGAGGCCCCCGCACACTGAGCCCCTGAAACGTGACAATGCGTCTTGTGCTGCTTTCCTTCCTTTTCCTGCCTCCTTTGCCCCACTCTCCTCCTGGAGTTTTCTGAGATCACTTCCAAAAATAAATGACTTGCATTCAGATCCTTGTCGCGGGGTCTGATTCCGGGGAACACAGATGAAGGTGCTGCCTAAGAATAAAAGAACGCACAGGAAAGCAGAAAAAAAAAAAAGAGAGAGACAGAGAGAGACCCGGGTCCTAGAAACATCATTTGAGCACCTCCATCCAGCTGAGCCCGAAGGCCACTCAGCACCGGAACCCCTGTGACAGGAACCGATATATTCCTTGTTCTGCCTGAGAGAGGGTTTCTATCCCCAGACCACTAACCTCGTGGGGGACAGGGAGGCTTCCAGAATCTCGGAGAAAAGACACTGGCACCATTGTAAGCTTGATTTTCTCTTTCTGCTCCGCACCCGTCCCTCTCCCCAAATGTTCCTAGTGGGGACCTCCTTCGGTAATGCCCAGAGGGGGTATAGCAGAGGTGTCCGGCTCCTCTGACCATTGGCTATCAAGCACGTATCAGATGGGGTGATGGGGGGTGTCCTGTGTCCACTCTGCTTGCCCCAGAAGTCAGTCGCATCTCCTTCCTTCCCTGAGTGCATCCCCTGCTAAACTGAATGGTACACTTGCCCGCACATGGGCGGGTACGCAGTACACATACACACCCAACAGGACCGGGCTTGAAGGGAGCAGTCTTGCCCCAGGGGGCTGGGTGAGGAGGAGGAACGGGAGGTCTGCAGAGTCTGTAATAAGTGGCCAGTGACTCACCGCCTGTAGGCTGACCGGGGCCTCTCTCTCGGTCTCTCCTCTCCAGGCATCTCCATTTCTGTCTCTTTATCCACCTGATTCTGTCTCCCCTTCCTTCTCTACCTTTCCCTTTCTGTGTCCGTGTCTCTTTTTGTCTTCCCCTCTTCTGTTTCTGTCTGTCCCTTTCTCTCTCTTTTTTTTTTTTTTGTTTGTTGTTGTTAATCCTCACTTGAGGATATTTTTCCATTGAATTTTATTTTTATTTTTTTTTAAATATATTTTTATTGATTTTTTACAGAGAGGAAGGGAGAGGGATAGAGAGTTAGAAACATCGATGAGAGAGAAACATCAATCAGCTGCCTCCTGCACACTCCCCACTGGGTATGTGCCCGCAACCAAGGTACATGCCCTTGACCGGAATCGAATCTGGGACCCTTGAGTCTGCAGGCCGAAGCTCTATCCACTGAGCCAAACCAGTTAGGGCTCCATTGAATTTTAGAGAGAGTGGAAGGGAGGGAGAGAGAGAAACATTGATGTCAGAGAGAGAACACATCAATTGGCTGCCTTCCATTGAACCTGCGACCGAGGCACATGCCCTTGAGCAGAACTGAACCCGGGACCCTTCAGCCCGCAGGCCGGTGCTCTATCCACTGAGCCTCACCGGCAAGGGCTCTCTCTAACTTCCTGTCTCAGTCTTTCAATGTCTCTGACTCAAAACCTCTGTTGCTCTCTGACTGCTGTCAGTCTCTGTTGTGTGCTTTCTTTGTCTACGTCTGTCCCTGTCTGTGTGCACATCCCTGGGCCTGTGTCTCTAGATCTCTGTTTCCCATTGTTGGTCTCTCTCCCGCAGTCTTGTCTTTCTCTGCCTCTCTGCCCCTCATTCCCCACAGCAGATACCCAGTGGGCTTTATCAGCTTGAAGGCCAGACCTGTGTTTGGGGTCCCAGACGGTGCCAGGGGAGAGCTGGGTGCAGGGCCCTGCATGGTGCTCACGTATCGGCTCAGCTTCCCGGCATGTAAGACACTTCCTGGACACAATTGCCCTCGGGCCCTGCTATCACCCTTCGAGCTTGGACTGCGCTTTTCCCGCTTCTCCTGGGAGGAAGCTGCCCACGTGCCCCGCTCAGAGGCCGGGCCGCCTCCTCTGCCCCAGCTTCCCAAAGGGCCCCGCACTGGCCCCGTGCCAGCCTGGTCCCCACGCGACCAACGGGCGTCCAGCTGCAAGGGAGCGGGCTTGCCGTCTGACGCCGGGCTGCCTCATTTGTCTTCCCACCTCTCCTGCTCCACGTGCTACCAGAGGAAGCAGGCTCTCCCCCAGAGTCCGGGAAGGGCGTTCCAGGGGCGCGTGTGCAGGAAGATAAGCGATAGAGGCAAGGTTTATGGGAGCACAGATGCCCCCGAAACGGCGGCCGCACCCCGCGAGGCACTTCCCCGGTGGGTCCAGCAGGAGAAGCTGGTGATGTTGCGGATCTGCCCCTGGCACACCACGCCCCACGCCTCATGCACAACCATGCGGTTTAGCTCTGTCTCTCGGCCGGGGGAAAGTCCTTCGGGGCTGCAGGCCCCCACCCACACCCACCAGGACCAGAGGGCCGGGCCCAGAGCCGTGGTGCCGCGACCCTGGCACCCAAGGCTCCGACAGTCCGGCACAGTCCCTGCTCCGGCCACACTTGCTCCTCGCAGCTGCCAAGGGAGACTGGCCTTTGTTCTGCTTCCCTGTTTGCTTGGGCTTCAGAGAGAGCAGGCTTTCTTTCCAACTGTCCACCCCTCTCCCGGCTTTTCCCAGGCTTGCGTCCTTCTCCTGCCTGATCTTCTCCTGGACTTTCCAGGTTTATTTCCTCCCCTTTCTGCTCACCATCGTGGCTCCAGCACCCGTGAAAGGCCTTCCCCTGCACCAGCTTCCGCGCCCGCCCCCCATTATCGGGCCGGGCTGGGTGACTAACGCTTAGTCAGAGAGCTGCTGCTGCCTGGCTCCCCCCTCCCTTTTGGTTCATGTCTAACTGCCTCTGTAACACAGGCCCGGGTTTTACGTGGGGATGATTAAAAGCAGAAAGCACTGCCGGGGCGCTCCGCCTGCACAGGACGAGCTGCTCGGCACTGGGTACACAGTGCGACCAAGACAAACCCCGACCTTACCGAGGCTGTGTTTTAGCTGAGAGGAGGGGAGATGGCCAATAAACAATTAAATAAACTAATGAACCAACATCACATGACGTCATTTCAGAGTGTGAAGTGCTGTGGAGGAAATGAAGCAGGCCTGACGGAGGGACAGGGTCCTTGGGGTGCCCAAGGGAGGGCTCCCCGAGGCAGGGATGTTTGAATGGGAGCCTGAAATGAGGGAAGACCTTCCCTTCTAAACACACCTCATTCTTGGGGTGCCACCTGGGCATCAGGCATTTGTTGACTGGCATCATTTAATTTCATTTATTTGTTCATCAAATATTTGCTAAGCACCTACTGTGTGCCAGTCTCTGGACTGGGCACTGGGGACCCAGAAGTAACCAAGACAAGAGAAGGAGGAGGGGAGAGAAGAGGAAGAGAAGGAGGGGGAGGAGGGGAAGGAGGGGGAGGGAGATGGAGGAGGACGAGGGGAACAAGAAGGGGAGCGGAGGCTGGGAACGTGGAGAGCGGGAGCGGGAGCAGGAGAGGAGGAAGGAAAAATAGGAGGAGGAGAAGGGGCAGGAAGAAAAGGAGAGGGGGTAGGAGAGGGAACAGGAGGAAGAAAAGGGAGAGGAGAGGAGGAGGGGAAGAGAGGGAGGGGGAGGAGGAGAGGGAGAAGGAGAGGGGGTGGAAGGAAAAGGGGGAAAGAGGAGGGAAGGAGAAAGGGGTGGAGTCGGAGGAGAACTGAGAGGAGAGGAGAGTGGAAGGGAGGGGAGGGGGGAGGGAGGTGAGGGATGAGGAAGAAGAAAGTCTGAGGGAGACCATGGCTGGCCCAGAGGGGATGGGAAGTCCCCCCACATGGACGTGGTGCAGCATGTGCATGGAGACTGGGCGTGAGGAGGAGCTGGCAGGAGGCAGGTGGGGACGCCTGTGCCGGGGCGGGAGTGGCATGGTCACTTGAGCCCGTGTGTCTGAGGCGGAGCTAGCGGACCCCATGGCTGTGTGGACGGCAGGGACAGTGTCTGTCACCAGCTGGGTCACGGGTGGCCTCGCGGGCCATGATGAACAGTCTGCGTCTTAGTGAAAGTGCAACCCAGAGGCTGGCCCATCTGGGTTCCCTGCGAGCAGCCTGGAGGCAGAATCCGGGTACAAGCAGCTTATGTGGGAGGCCATCCCAGGAAGGAGTGGGAAGTGAGAGAGGGAGGGAAGGAGCCACCCAGGATGCATATGTGAGCAGGAACCTGGTGGGTGGACGGGGAGGGACCCTAGAGCTCTAACCCGCACTTCAGAGAGGCCCCACTCCAGGGACAAGGGAGCTGGGGTATTTATGCACCAGTGCCTGCCGGCCATTGCTTGGGGGTGGCATCAATTCTTGCTTTTTTTTTTTTTTTAATCCTTACCCGAGGACATGTTTTTCATTGATTCTAGAGAAAGAGGAAAGAAAAGAGAAACATCGACGTGAGAGAAACATCTTTCGGTTGCTTCCAGAATGCACCCTGACCAGGGATCGAACCCGCAACCTGGGAATGTGCCTGACTGGGAACCGAACCCATGACACTTCAGTGCACAGGACGACACTCTAACGAAATGAGCCACACCAGCCAGGGGGAGTGGCATCAATTCCGTGACCTCTCTGGCCCGCCCGGGGCCAGAGCAGCAGGCTGAGGCCGAGAGTCAGGCTGGGAGGCCAGCACAGGGAAGCAGCCAGGGCCCGGACCTGGCTGGGCCTGTCACCGTCAGCCAGAGCCTGGAGAGCTGCACTGACCCACGTGGCCCCCACCAGCTACATGCGGTTGTTGAAATTCATTAACTTTTTAAAAAATTCTGTTCCTCACTCACACCGGCCACATTTCAAAGGCTCCATAGGCACACGGGAGGGACCACGTCGGAGTCACAGGGTCTGGACATTTTCATCATGACAGAAAGTTCTACAGTGCTGGCGGGTTTTAAATAAGAGCGGATCAGACACCGCAAATTAAAACACCAATGAGGCATCACCTCACACCTGTCAGAATGGCTACCATCAACAAATCAACCAATGACAGGCGCTGGCCAGGATGGGAGAAAAGGGAACCCTCGTGCACTGCTGGTGGGAATGCAGACTGGTGCAGCCACTGTGGAAGACAGTATGGAGTTTCCTCAGAAAATTAAAAATGGAACTCCCATTTGACCCAGTGATCTCACGTCTAGAAATATATCCTAAGAAACTCAAAACACCAATCAGAAAGGATATATGCACCCCTATGTTCATAGCAGCACAATTTACAATAGCTAAGATTTGGAAACAGCCCAAGTGCCCATCAGTAGATGAGTGGATTAAAAACCTGTGGTACATTTACACCAGGAAATACTATGCAGCAGTAAAAAAAGAAGGATCTCTTACCCTTTGAGACAGCATGGAGGGACCTGGAGAGCATTATGCTAAATGAAATAAGTCAGTCAGAGAAAGACAAGTATCACATGATCTCACTCATATGTGGAATCTAAGTAACAAAATAAACTGATAAACTGGATCCACAGACATAGAAGCATGGATCATAATGTTGAAAAAAAGAGGGAAGGCTGGGGTGGGTGGGTGGAAAGAGATTAGCCAGAGAACTTACAGTATATGCATATGTGCATGTACACAAACAATAGGATGGTGAAGGTCTGGGGTGGGGAGTGGGGTGCAGGCTAGAAGGGGTCAATGAGGGGGAGACATCTGTAATACTTTCAACAATAGAGATAAATTTTTTAAAAAGAGAGAGTATCGGACACAATCAAATTGAGGCGCTAGGAAAATCCCTCTGGCTACTGAGGAAAAACAGCCGGTTGGGATTGAGGCAGGAGGCAGGGAAAAGTGTCCCAGCCAGAGGCAAGGGAGGCTCGGACTAGTGCAGTAGCAGTAGGGGTGGAGCAGAGCTGTTTGGAAGTGGCATTTCCAAGGGGTCCTGACCGTTTGGCGAGGTGAGAGGAGAGGAGGATGAGAGGGTGAGATCTGGACTCTGCTGCGAGTGGCAGGTGAAGTGGGAGGTCTGTCCCCACAGTGGAGAACAGACCTGATCTTGATGTGGGCCTCGCTGGGTCCAGGGGGTCAGGGAGAAATCCGGGGGGGGGGGGACCCAATTGGCAGCTGGCCTCTAAGGGCAGAGGCCTGGGCAGACGCAGGAATCTGGGCCCACAGAGCATTCTGGCCAAAGGCGCAGCGGGCAGCCACTGGCTGTGATGTAACTCGTCAGGCGGAAGCAGAGCCGAGCCCCGGGCTGGACGGCACAGCTTGCCTAAATGCTAACAAGTTTTGCCTCCAAATGGTGGCGGGGTATGTGCGTGTGTATGTGTGTGTTTAATTCTGGGATGAATTTAATTCTAATTCCGCCGACTTTGGGGATGGGAAACAGCTGTCTTAATGAGTTAAACAGTGGGTTTAAAATAGCGAGCATCTGTTCACAGTCTGAGCCAGCACCCGTGGAGGCCACTCTGAGGTTTGGGGCTCACAAAGGGGTTGGGGGAGGGCTGGTTTCGGCTTTAGGGATGGAAAAGGACATGGGGCTGGCCGTTCCAACGTGCAGGTTCAAAGCCAGCCTGGCCATTGGGCTCGTTGCCGCCCCCCTAGGGTTTCTGCTGCTTCATCTGTGGCAACAGGGCTGTTTTCCCAGCTGAGCTGGGCCCTGGGCTGGGCCGGGAAGACAGCTGGGATGGGCCAGGCCGGTCCTGCGGAGTGACACACGGTCCGCATGTACCCCGGCCCTCAGATGCTTCTGAGCCACTCTGTGCCTCCGTTTCCGCGTCTGTAAATGGCGCTCATGACAGCACCTGACGCACAAGTTGTGAAAAGTTCAGATGAGCTCACACTTGGGAGGTGCAGGGCACAGAGCGGGTGCAGGCAGACAGCAAACCCTGGGTAAATGTTCATGGACCTTTTAAGAAGCAAATAAATACAGAATAAAGCAAAAAGGCCTGCAGGGAGGAACCAAAGGGTGATGGGTGCCACAGAGGGGCCTGGGTGGGCCTGATTTAGTTGGGAAAATCAGGGAGGCTTCCCTGAGGAGGTGACCTTTGGGCTGGGAACTGAAGGAGGAGGAGGAGCCGCTCATGTGTTGCGGGTTCAGGCGGCGGGGACAGCAGGCGCAAAGGCTCTGTGGCAGGGCCTCGTTTGCGTTTCACTGGCAAAGAGGCAGTGTGGCTGGAACAGGAGTAGAGCCAGATTCAAATAAGTCTTAGGTCTCATTATGGTGTTTAAGCTTCATCCTAAAGGCACACTAGGGAGCCACTGCAGGTTTCAGGTGGGAGAGGAATGAGATCTGATCTGCAGCCAGACTTACGGCTCGTGCCTTGATTTCCGAGTGCATTTATTGAGCACCTACTGGACACCAGGCTCTCACGGAATGACACCATACAAAGTCAGAAATGCTCCTAGCCAGGTTGGGAAACAGCAAGGCACTGAATGTGCCCATACACTTCCATCCAAGCTCAGGGAATGCAGCCCACCAGTGGGGCTCTGGGCTCAGACGGCCCTGGGTTCGAGTCTCAGCTTTGCCACTCCCCAGCCACATGGCCTGTCCCCAGTTTCCCCTTCTTGCCACTGAGCCATCTCACGGAAGGAGCAAGGTGATCCACATCCAGCGCTTCCCAGGCACTGTCACCATTTTCAAATGCTCCCAAGTGTCTTAAAAAGTAAAACTCACCCCCACCATGTGACCCAGCAATTCCGCTCCTAGGAATTTACCCAAGAAAAACAAGAGCACGTGTCCACACAGAGACTGGTCCCCACATGTTCAGAGCAGCTTTATCAGTAACAGCCCCAATCTGGAAACCATCCAACTGTCCACCAACAGGTGAAGACATAAACACACAGCAGTCCACGCAAGCCACGGACCATTTCTCAGTCATTAAAAGGAACAGAGCGTAGAGTAACGCAACAACGCAGACAAACCCTGGAGTCATTACACTGAGCCAAAGAAGCCAGGTGCAACAGCATGCATGCTGGGTTGTACCTTAGAAATGTAAAGAGCCCCAGCCAGCTTGGCTCAGTGATTGAGCATCAACCTATGAACCTGGAGGTCTCGGATCGATTCCTGGTCAGGGCACTTGCCCGGGTTTCGGGCTCCATCCCCAGTGTGGGGCGTGCAGGAGGCAGCCAATCAATGGTTCTCTGTCATCATTGATGTTTCTATCTCTCTCTCCCTTCCTCTCTGAAATCAATAAAAATATATTTTTTAAAAATGTTTAAAAAGAAATGCAAACAAATTCAGAGTGACCAAAAGCAGATCAGTGGCTGTTACCAAAAATCCTGGGGAAGTTTTGGGGGCCATGGGTGTGTTCACTGTCCCACTGGTTTTACAGGTGTGCACACGTGTGCTACCTTCAGTGCAGGGCGGGGCAAAAGGAGGCATACTTTTGTGCACGTGCGAAACAATTTATCATTGTGTCATCTATGCATTGTTGTGTGACTTACTTGTATTCGTTGTCTTCTTCTTATTATTATTGTTATTATTTTGTGCCCTTACTTATGATTTATCTTTTAGGTAAAGATGGCTGGTCACTTAATCTACTTTTGCCCACCCCTGTATTTGCAGTCTATTGTATGCCAGCTATATCTCAACAAAGTTATAAAGACAAAATGCAATAACCACTTAGCCCAGTGCCCATGGGACAGGGGGTACTTGCTGGGTTGGGGACTTTGTGGCCATCCTGGGGGTGGGGGACAGGCAGGCAGGACAGGAGCATTTAGAAGAAGCTTCCTGAAGCTGGCATCCAGGCCACCGCTTGCCTCCCAAATTCTCCTCCTCTCCCCTCTCCACCCGCCCCATCTGGGAAAGGATCCTGGCCCCAGAGAGGAGAGTTGTTTTGTTCTGCTCTCCGCCAACCAGACACAAGATTAATCACGGCCATAAACAGACTGGGCGCTACCTAAATATTTCATAGGTCCGTGCGTGCACTCACACACACGCGCACACACTCACACGCAGCCTGTGGGCTGGCATGCTTGTTTTTTTAAATATTTTGCTTGTCTTTAAAGGAGGCTGCAGGTGGACAAATGGAGAGATCCCTCCCTCCTCTCCTGTATATTTTTGATTCCTTCCCCTGCCAGAGGGGTCTCAAGGAGAAGGGAGGTGGGGTTGGGGGAAGCCTTTGGCTCCAGGTTTAAGAAAGAAATCAGGCCGAAACCGGTTTGGCTCAGTGGATAGAGCGTCGGCCTGCGGACTGAAGGGTCCCGGGTTCGATTCCGGTCAAGGGCATGTACCTTGGTTGCGGGCACATCCCCAGTGGGAGGTGTGCAGGAGGCAGCTGATCGATGTTTCTCTCTCATCGATGTTTCTAGCTTTCTATCCCTCTCCCTTCCTCTCTGTGAAATATCAATAAAATATATTAAAAAAAAAAGAAAGAAAGAAAGAAATCAGTTCCCCTGACTGCGTCTTTGCAAGGTGGCAGCTGTTCTGGGAGGATGTAGGGAGAGGCAGGAGGTCTGAGCCATGACCTTATTATTGGGGAAAACTGTGCCATTATGAAAAGTGGCCAAGAGTCCCCTCCCCCTTTCCAGAGGCTCAATCAGCACTCATTTATTTATTTGACAAACCTTTCCTGAGGTTGTAGAGTGGCAGTTTAGAGCACAGACTTGGGATCAGAGAGACCTGGGTCCAGTTCAGCCTCCACAACTTCTTGGCTCAGTTTTCCCGTTTGCAGTATGGGCATAATAATTGTACCCTATGTCACCAGGCTGCTGTCTGAGGCCTATATGTGATATAATGTCTTATCAAGTTCTCAGTGGGGGGCCAGATATACAGTAGGTGCCCAATCGATGTAGCTATCTTGACAGGGGTATCCCTACTGTTTGTTGAGCTCTGGGCCCTGTCCTGGGAGATAGGCACGGCGCATAAAGGAGATGGATGGTTACCTGCCCCGGTACCCAGACCTTATTTCTTCCTTCACCCTTGCACTTTATAGATGGAGGTTCAAAGCCACAGAAGGGTTTGTCAGAAATGCATGCAGGACTCATGCATGGCTGAAGGAACCCAGAGATGCCTCAGTGATCTCAAGCCTCTTCTTTTGCTAATGGGGAAACTGAAGCCCAGAGAGGGGAAGGAGGGTTCCCAGGCCTCTCCTCTGACCTGAGGCCCTGACCATTGTGGCTCAGTTGGTTGGGCGTCATCCCATGTGCCAGGAGGTTGCTGGTTCAACTCCTGGTCAAGGGCACATGCTGGGTTGCAGGCTCCATCCCTGGTGGGGGATGTGCAGAAGGCAGTCCATGAATGTTGTTCTTTCACATCAATGTTTTTTTCTCTCTCTGCTTCTCCCTTCCTCTCTCTAAAAATCAATAAACTATTCTAAAAAGGGGGTGGGGAGGGACCTGAGATAGTCCCAATCTCATCCCACCTGTCCTTGGCTTTGCAGCTGTGGGAGCCACCTACCTGCAATTTACAAATGTGACAGTGTCTTGACCCGATGGGACAGCCAGAGCCAGTGGCATCTGCAGGGTTGTCACCTCCCACACCAGGTCTCAGTGATGGACCAAGGAAGCAAGAGTCAGGTGCCTACTGGGTACCAGAGCCCAGCTGGCCTAGTGCTTCTGCAGGCTTGGGATGGCTCAAGACTCTCAACAACCCCAAGAATAGATAGATCAGGATCCCATTATACAGATGTGGAAACTGAGGCTCCAGGATGGAACACATGTCACTCTGGGTCACACAGATATTCATCTGAGTCCCTCCGCTGGCTGGAGGGCCCTGGGTTGGGCCTGCAGACAAGCAGTGATGGAGGCAGAGCCAGGTTCTGCCCTCTCAGAGCTCATGTCCAGGGGGGAGACTGGGCAATGAGCAATAAACAACATACATAATTGTGTGGTATGTTAGGTAATACATGCTATGAGGCGGGGGGAGGGTAAGGAAGCAAGGAAGGAGGTACAAGGTGCCAAAGATGGAGAATCGAAAATTATAAAGGGGGGGAGGCCTCACTGAGCAGGTGACATTTGAACAGACACCTGGAGGAGGTGAATGAGGTTGCTATGGGCGCTCCAAGCAGTGTGAAGAGCCTGTGCAAAAAGCCTGGGGCAGGTCCGTGCCAGCCTGATGGAGGAAGTGAGGAGGCCCATGTGCCTAGAGCAGAGTGAACAAGGGGGAGAGAGGGAGAAGGTGGGGGGGGAGGGGGACGGGGAAGGTGGTGTATGGCCTTGTGGGCAGCAGGCAGGACTTGGGCTTTTACCAGGAGAGAGGTGAGAGCCCCGAGGGGCTGTGGGCAGAGGAGCGACTACACCTGACTCGTGCTCACAGGCTCCCTCTGGCGGTTGCTGTGGGGAGACAGGCTATGGGAGGAAGACAGGAGCCAGGGTGGGCAGTTTATATTATAGTCAATGACAGTGGAGGGGGTGGGGCAGCTTGAGCACACGGTCTGGGAAGGCATCTCTAAAGAGACCAATGAGAAGCAGCTGTGGGAAGACAGAGGGTAAGAAAGGGTGTTCCAGGCAGAGGACACAGCCCATGCAAAGGTCCTGAGGCAGGAACCAGCCTGGCCTGTGTGAAGAACAGCTTGGAAGTGGAGTGAGATGGGGAAGGGATGCGGGAGACGGAAGTGGGTTCAGGAGCACACAGAGCCAGCCCTGTGGGCAGCAGTAAGGAGTTTTCGTCTAAGGCGATGGGGAGCCCTGGGAAAGCACTGAGCAGGGGAGGGACACATAGGATGAATGGTTTGGTAGGCAGAATGATATCCCCCGAAGAAGCCATCATCCTAATCCTTGGACCTGTGAATAAGGTACCTTACAGGTATAGTGGGATGAATAGTATCCCCCCAAAATACATGACCGCCCAGACCCCAGAATGTGACCTTATTTGGAAAGAAGGTCTTTGTAGGTGTAATTAGTTAAGGATCTCATATGAAACCATCCTGGATCTGGGGAGGGCCCTACATTCAATGACTGCTGTCTCTGTAAGAGGAGGAAAGGACACAGAGACGGAGAAGACGGCCAGTGAAACTAGAGACAGAGATTGGGGTGATGCTGCCACACGCTAAGGACCTGGGCCACCAGAGCTGGTAGTATCACCTACAGGTGGGCAAAAGTAGGTTTACAGTTGTGAATACGTGAAACACAGAGTTAATAAAGCTATGTAACCATCGTAACCTGCATGTCTTTTTCCATACAAACACTGTAAACCTAGTTTTGCCCACCCTCGTATATTTGACCACAATAAAAAAATATTTTTAAATGTTACAAAGCAATATCTGGGGGTCCCGGGTTTTCGTTTGGAGTGAAAGTGTTTCGGAACTAGAGAAGGGCAGTACAACATTGGGAACCTACCAAATGCATGAACTAGTGCATTTATTTTTAATTTTTATATTCTTATTGATTTCAGAGAGGAAGGGAGAGAGAGAAACATCAATGATAAGAGAGAATCACTGATCGGCTGCTTCCTACACGCCCCACACTGGGGATCGAGCCTGCAACCCAGGCATATGCTCTGACCGGGAATCGAACCTCCTGGTTCATAGGTTGACGCTCCACTACTGAGCCGGGCAAGAATAAAACAAGTAACCACAAAATAAAATTAAATCTTCTTACCTTGGCGTAGGTCACGTTGACACTCTGATGCAGATGCTCCCAGAACCTTCTCCTTCCACGTCATTGTTCTGCAGCTTCCTCTTGCCCGCTTCCATGTATTCCGGACACCGGTCAGCGTCTGCCCACCTAGCTGACATCCTTTATCCTGGCTGTGAAGGTTTCCTTTACACTGATAGCAGGGGTTGTGCGCCCCCCAGTGGTCGCCTTCAGGTAGTTTCCATTTAATGGTACTTCAATGCCAAAACCAAGGTGACTGGGGTGTCTCTAGTTCTAGAACAGGGGCAGAGACAGAGTTTGGTTTATTTTGAATTTTGATGGGTTGCTGCCCACACCTCCTCTATCTATGAGGGTGCTGGTTGGGTGTCCCCCTCCCTTCAAAACCCTTCCTAGGGTTCCTTGGTGCTCCTGGAATAAAATCCCCAGTCCTCCCCGTGACCCCAAAGTCCCTGCACCCATTCCCTCCCTGGCCTCACCTCCTCCCTCTCCCCTTCGCTCACTCTTACTCCAGGCACATGGATCTCCTGGCTGATTCTTAAATCACACCGTGCACGGTCCTGCCCCAGGGCCTTTGCATGAGCTGTGCCCTCTGCCTGGAGTGCTCCTCCCACTTACCCCCCTTCTCCAGGGGAACTCAAGCCACAGCTCCCAGGTCATTTCCTCATTGTGGAGAAAGAGATGAGGGTGTCTGAGAGTGGATGCAGGAGACTATCCAAGGGGAGAAGCCAGCAGAGACCGGAGAGGAGGGGGTAGGGCGCTGGGCTTGGGCATAGTTGGGGAGGGGGTGGTTGGGGGCTGACTGGGGCAGCTGGTCCTGTTGTGTGGACCCCTGCCCCCCACCAATACACTAGCTCTCCTACATCAACACTCACGAGAGATGCAGGAAATATTTTCTCTCCAGCTGACACTTTTGGCAAAATACAATTCCTCCAGCTTTTTTCTGTGCAAAAAACATGTCCATCAAAACTGTCCCGGCGGTGCCTGCATGGGGCGGGGGGGGGGGGGGGGGGGGCACTGGGTTTGGTCCAAGGATGGAAGAAAGGGCCCCAGGGAGAAGGAGATGCAGATGCAGAGGCCTCGCCTCTCCCTGCAGTTGGAGGGCAACAAAAAATAGTAAGAATAATAGTAAAATGTCAGCCGCTGAGTGCTCACCAGGGCTCGATGCTCCCTGTCTAGGCCTGCTCCAGGTTCCTGCTCACGTCCATGATTATTATTATCCCTGTTTTTCAGATGAGGAAGCTGAGCCCAGAGAGGGTAAGGCACTTCCCCAAGTGTCACACAGCAGAGTCGGGATGAACCCAGACTTCCTTCCCCAGGGATGCCTAGAGAGCCTCTACCCAGAAGGGGTGCGGGGGAGGGGGGAGGGCAAAGGAGGCATCCCATCAGCTACCCCAAGGCCTCCAGCAGGTTCCAATCAATAGCTCTAGCTGGGGCCAGATAAATCAGCCTGTGACTTACACGGGAAACTGTGAAAAATAGAAGAAATGAAAAAGTGTGTGGGGTGGGGGAGGGGGCGGGGGGACCAGCCTGTGACTGTGTGGAGCCACGAAGAAGGTGCACTAGCAGAGAGGGTCCGGCGCGCAGTGTGATGGGGACGGAGTGACCTTTCACCCCCTCCGCCCCCCAGCTGGCTGGGCATGTCTTCCTCAACGGCCTCCATTGTGCCTGGCACATCTTGGTCCCCTCAAACTAAGCCAAGGCTGAGTGTGTCAGAAGCAGCTGTGCAACCTCACGTTGCTTAACCTCTCTGTGCCAGTTTCCCTCTTGGTTAAAATAGACATAAAAACAATCCCTACCCCCATTAGAGCCGTTCATGTTCCAAAAGCACTTGGGAAGGGTGCAACCTCGGCCAAGGGAGCAGGAAGACGGCTCTGGTCCTGGAGCCCCAGCTGCCGCCTGTTCCTGTGGCCAGAGATTGACTTTTCTAGAACATTGCCCCTCCTCCCAGGTTCCCTCCAGAGCCAGCACGGCCACATAAATCCCGCTTTACGGCTGTTATTGACGGGAGCAGGGAGAGCAGCCCCAGCAAGGCCCAATTAATTTTCCCGTCTGGCATCTGTGCGCCTGGCGAATTTCTGAGCTCCTGGAGGCAGGGGGCGGAGCCACCCGGGGACAGGACAAGCTGAGGACAAGGTCATGGGCAGGCCAAGGCATTCTGGACTCCCCATCCGCGGAGCACTGTTCGGAGAGTCCCAGATCCTGAACCCCAGGCTCCTGACTGGAGGGTGGGATAGGAGATGGCTCTAAGCTCTGAGTAGGGGCCAAGACTTGCAATTTTTAATTAGGATGAAAACGAAGGT
Source organism: Plecotus auritus (assembly GCF_963455305.1). Classification (NCBI taxonomy): domain Eukaryota; kingdom Metazoa; phylum Chordata; class Mammalia; order Chiroptera; family Vespertilionidae; genus Plecotus; species Plecotus auritus. The sequence goes on from NC_137773.1 coordinate 85,918,069, forward strand.
TTCGCCACAGAGACATTTGAGTGAGAGAGGGAGCCATGTAGCTTTCTGAAGGAACAGCTGGTCAGCAAAGGGAACAGCCTGTGCAAAGGCCCTGGGGCAGTACAGTGTTTGGTGTTTTGGAGAAACAGTTAGGAAGCCCATGTGGCTGGAGGAGACTGAGTGAGGGGGCAGACGGGGAGGAGATTAGGGCAGGGAGAGGATGGGGAAGGCCATACAGGGCCTGGTGGAGAGGACTTGGGTTTTTATCTCCAGGGACGTGGGAGGCCTGGAGGGTGGTGGACAGAGGAGAGACCTGACTCAGCTGCTCACAGGTGCCCTCTGTCCTCTGTGGGGAGAACAGCTGACTGATCCACAGTGAAAACAACCCATTTAATAGTCTCCCTATTGCCACTACAAGCTTTGTGCCCCGGGCCTCCTCGCTCCTTAAAAGAAACGTCAGGCCCTGAGAAGAGGCTTTACCTCACTCTCAGTAAACTCTGGGCAATGAAAGAAATGGCCTGTATCTGTCCCATCCATTATGGGGGCCTCCAGGGACATGTGGCTTCTGAGCAGTTAAAATGTGTCCAACGCAAATGGGGAACTGCATTTCAAAAGTGTGGATTTACTCAATGTTTTTAAATTGTGGTGAACAACATAACATAAAGTTTACCTTGTTAACCATTTTTTATTGCTGACAGTGTTACAGATGTCCCCCATGTCCCCCTTCAGCCCCACTCCACCCAGCCCTGCCCACCCCAGGCCCTCACCGCATTCTTGTCTGTGTCATGGGCTATGCTATACGTATGTAAGTTCTTTGACTAATCCCTTCCTGTCCCCCCGCCCCTCGGAGATCTGTCAGTCTGTTCCATGCATTCATGCCTCTGGATCTATTTTGTTCGTCAGTTTATTTTGTTTGTTAGATTCCACATGTAAGTGAGATCGCATGATATTTATCTTTCTCTGACTGGCTTGTTTTGCTTAGCACCGTGGTCGGCAAACTGCGGCTCGCGAGCCACATGCAGCTCTTTGGCCCCTTGAGTGTGGCTCTTCCACAAAATACCATGGCCTGGGCGAGTCTATTTTGAAGAAGTGGCGTTAGAAGAAGTTTAAGTTAAAAAAATTTGGCTCTCAAAAGAAATTTCAATCGTTGTACTGTTGATATTTGGCTCTGTTGACTAATGAGTTTGCCGACCACTGGCTTAGCATAATATTCACCAGGTCCCTCCATGCTGTTGCAAAGGGTAAGAGATCCTCCTCTTTTACAGCTGCAGAGTATTCCATGGTGTACATGTACCACAGCTTTTTTATCCACTCCTCTACTGATGGGCACTTGGGCTGTTTCCAGATCTTAAGGGTACATGTATTCTTTCTGACTGGTATTTCAGGATTCTTAGGATATATTCCCAGAAATTTTTAACTACATTTTAAGTGTGCCCCATTAAACTGCATTTGCATGGTTGCGCAACCATCACCTCCATCCATCTCCAGAACTTTCTCATCTTCCCAAATTGAAACTTTGCCCCCATTAAACACTACCTCCCCGCCCCCCACCCCTGTCCCTGGCACCCACCTCCTACTTCCTGTCTCTATGGATCTGACTCCCGTAGGGACCTCCAGTGAGTGGAATCACACAGTATTTGTCCTTCTGTGTCTGGCTTCTTTCACTGAGCATAATGCCCTCAATGTTCCTCTCTACACTGTAGCAAGTGTCAGAATGTCCTTCCTTGTTAAGCCTGGAATCCAGGCCCTGGATAATATTCCATTGTGTTTATCCTTTATCCGTCCATGGACACTTGGGTTGCCTCCACCCCTTGGCTGTTGTGAGTAATGCTGCTATGAACGTGGTGTACAAATAGCTCTTTGAGACCCTGCTTTCCATCAAATTTCATGTAATCAATTTAAATGTAAATATCCAGGTGTAGCCGGTGGCTTCTGTATTGGGCAGTGCGGCTGGGAGGGGTGGGGAGGGTTTGAAAGAGAATTGAAAAGAATGCTCTTTCTTCAGTGTAAGTTAATGACCTGTGTGGGCCAACAGATAACATCTCACAAACCACCTACACTTACTAGTGACCCTCCTGTCCAGAGGGGGACACACCTGTTTGTAGTGTCCCCTTCCTGCCAGCCTTGTACCCGGAACAGACGCAACCCTGAGTCCTCTTGGTGTAGCACGGACCCTCCCAGCCCAGGGTGACATCTGCAGTGATGGCCAGAGGGCGCACAGGCCCGAGGGGGAGCCAGAGAAGCCCTCTGACCCACCCTGGGGGCGAGAAAGGTTTCCTGGAGGAGGCAGCCTCTGTGCTGACCCACAGGGATGAGACAGAGGCAACCGGGAGGTGGGGGCGGAGGGGGGTGTTCTGGGTGGAGGGACCTCGAGAGCAAGGTCGTGGAAGCCTGAAGGAGATAGATGAGCAGCATAGTCACAAAAGAGGGTGAAGGGGTGAGTCGTTACTTTGCCTTCGGGAAGTAATGCCATACCCCTTGTACAGATGGGGAAACTGAGGCTCAGGGGCCAAACCACTTTCTCCGAGTCCAATGGCTGGGAAGAGGAGCAGCCTCATTTGTAAAATGGATGTTTAAGGTCCTTCTTCATTCTCACCCCCTAACTCTGAGATCCTTCCTATGACCTTTACATTAAACAACAGTTACAGGAGTATTTGTTGAGCACTTTTATTAAAAAAATATATGCTTTTATTGATTTTGAGAGAGAGAGAGAAACATCAGTGTGAGAGAGAAACATCGATTGGTTGTCTTCTGTATGCACCCCGACTGGTGATTGAACTGCATCCTGGGCATGTGCCCTGACCAGGAAATGAGCCAGTGACCCTTCGGGCCTGGGACAGCGCTCAACCAACTGAGCCACACTGGCCAGGGCCTTTTTTTTCTTTTTCTTTCTTTCTTTTTTTTAATTGATTTGAGAGAGAGAGAGAGAGGAGAAACATTGATTTGCTGTTCCACTTATTTATGCATTCATTGGCTGATTCTTGTACGTGCCCTGACTGGGGATGGAACCCACAACCTTGGGGTAACAGGACTACGCTCTAACCAACTGAGCTATTCGGCCAGGCCTGTTGAGGACTATGTGCTGAGGACTATTGTCCATGCTGTGTATACATCAGGGGTCAGCCAGGACCTGTTTCGGACATTTTTAAATGGTTGAAAAAAATAAAAGGGTAATATTTGGGAACACATAAAAATGATAAATTCAAATTTCAGTGTGCATAAATAAGGTTTTATTGGCACACGGCCACGCCCGACTCGTTGACACATGGCGGAGTGGACCCAATGTCGTCAAAGCCAAAAATGTTGCCTTTCTGCTCTTCACGGAAAAGGTTGACTGGCCCCCGCTGTTCATGTATTAGCTCCTTACAGCAGCCGTGTGAGTTAGATGCTGCTGCCTTCTTTAGTGAATACAGACGGAGAAGCTGAGGTACACAGAGTTAAGTGGCTTAGCTATGGCTACACTGGGTAAGTGACCAAACAGGGATTTTTTAAAAATAATATTTCTTTTTTGCTCTCGCCAGTTTGGCTCAGTGGATAGAGCATCAGCCTGCAGACTAAAGGGTCCCAGGTTCAATTCTGGTACAGGGCACATGCCCAGGTCTCGGGCTCGATCCCCAGTAGGGGGCGTGCAGGAGGCAGCTGATCAATGATTGTCTCTCATCATTGATATATCTATCTCTCTCTCCCTTTCCCTCTCTGAAATCAATAAAAACATAGTATTTAATAATAATAATATTTCTTTTTTAAAACATGTATTTCTACTGACTTCACAGAGAAAGTGAGAGCGAGAGAGAGATAGAAACATCAGTGATGAGAGAGAATCATTGATCAGCTGCCTCCTGCACGCCCCACACTGGGGATGGAGCCTATAACTCGGGCATGTGCCCTGACCGGGAATCGAACCATGATCTTCTGGATCATAAGTAGGAGCTCAACCACTGAGCCATGCCAGGCAGGCCCAAACAGGGATTTAAACCCAAGTCTGTTGAACTCCCTGGACAGTGTCTCAGCTCCACACCATACCTAGTCGCACCCTCTGGCCTAGCCCTCAGCACTTGGGGCTGGGAGAGTCTGGGTCCAGCTCCTTCTCCCGCCAGCCTGGGGAAGGGGTGGGTGGGTGGTCAGCAAGTGCCCAAAGTAATCCAGATTCCGCCCTGCTCCCTCCCCTGGGGACCATCTGGGAAGACAGCCAATTAAGAGCAAATCAATTAAGCAAACTGCTGCCCTGTTTTTCTGACTTCAATCAAGAGGCTCACATTCCGGGACTGCCATGTTGGGTTCAAGCAAATGCATTTGTGGGCAGATCTGAGAAGGGATCACAGGATCAGGAATTCGTGCAAAGAACTCTGACCCGGCCCCCTGGGAGCCTGCGACTTTGGATTGTATATCAGATCCCGTTGGGGATGTGGGAGGTAGTGCGTGAAGAAACTCTGGGAGAGGGGAACCTGTGGAAAGGAGAGCTTTTTGCAGAAGATGAACTGCTCAGTGTGACCAGGAGTGTGATGGAAGCAGTGGGAAAAGAAGGCTATAATTTGTGCATTTTACCTGTCAATCAAGTGATGAAAGTTGCTATTTCTTTGTCACATGCTATTCAGACATTTGACACCTGAAAGAAAAAAATTGCAACGCAGGCTCTTTGTGCTGCACTTATACCAGGAACAAAAAGATTCATGGAGCCTGAGAACAGCAATGCAGATAAAGCAGAGCAGAAAGACAAAGAGAAATGAGCTCCTGGATCCAGCCACGCCTGAAGCTCACCTTCACCTGGACTTCCCACTTAGAACCTGGACATTTATGCATATGGCTTCTGTGTGGTAACTAATAATGCTCTCACCAAGTATTTCCTGATCTTCACCTTCTAGGATATGAAAGATTTGATTATTACTCAGCAAATTTCATTCAATCTCTCCCCAAACTCCAAGGGAATAATACACTCTCCAGCCCCACTAATGTCAGGCCCAGCCATGTAACTTGCTTTGGCCAAGGCAACATGAGCAAAAGTGACAGTGTGCCAATTCTGAGCCCGGGTCCTAAGAAGGACGGCCTATTCTGCACGCCCTCTTGTGCGCCCGCCTTTGCCAGGTCTTGAGTAGCCACTGATCCAAGGATGATGAGAAACACATGGACCAGATCTGGACTCAATTCACAGATTAGAACATAGGCCAGCTGCCCTGCAGATGTGCAAATGAGAACTGGATGCTTGTGGCTGTACGGCAAAGAGATTTGGTGGGTATTTGTCACACAGCAATAGCTGGCTGTCAGGTGAGCACATGACAGGACTGCACTTCTCTGATTGGTTGGACTGGGTGGGACTGTATAAAGAGTTACGGCCTGTGACACTTCTGGGCCAGAGCACTTATCCCTCCTGAGAGACCCTCCAGAGCTCTCTTGCTGTGCCAGAGACCAACAATATTCCAAACCGTGGCTGTTCCATCAGTCTCTTCGGGTATCAGGTAACAAGGGGCAGATCCCCAGCCCCATGAAACCACACTGAATATACAATGTGAATGGGAAAGAAACCTTTGATGTCCTTAGCCTCTGAGACAGAGGGCTGTGTGTTACTGCAGCAAAACCCAACGTGTGTTGACATAATAAGAATGGAAGGGTTTTGACAGTTTGAGCAGAAAAAGGAGGCATGTTTGCCAGCCCTAGCATTGTTCAAGCCTACCTACCGGAATTTAAATCAACAAAACTCAGTACCTTCCCCAGGGCAGCCTCCTGTAGCCACGACCCAAGCTTCCAGTTCCTCCCACCATCTCACTGTGACCTTGTGAGAGAGGGCGTCAGCACCCAGATACCCAGAACTCCCTCCCTGTGAGAGTCTGAATGCTGGTCGGGCTTATTCTAAATGCACTGCAGCCACGTGAGGTGTGGTCAGTGCCGCTATTGCCACGTCCCCCGCCCTTGGTGTGGTGTGGGCTGCTTTTTGCTCTCGGCTTGTGTTGAAGTCTTTTGGAAGCCCCATCTTTTATTCCTGCCTCCATAGCTTTTCTTGCCTGCAAAACACACCCTGCCGTGTACTTCCTTATTACTCTATTCCGTGGACTCTGAGATGCCATCAGTAGAAGGGCCACCTTTGTTTTATATCCCCAATTAAATCACGGAACAGGCGGAGGAGACACATCCCCATCTCAGACGTGTTAAAACTTGAAAATTGTGCATCTGAGAATCCGTGAGCTGTGTTATGTTTGTGGTTAGACCCAGGAGGCAGGATGTCGCGTGTCTTGGCTGTGGCTCAGTTAGTTTCCAGTGCCTAAAACAGGGCCTGGCACACAGTAGGCTGAATGAATGAATGAATGAACGGTCTGATGCTGAGAGGTTTTCCAGTGAGCTCTCATTTTATCCTTCCCACGCAGACACCATTAAGCTGCGTTTTAAGAGGGGAGACTGAATCCCCAAAAGGGATGGGGACTTGCCTAGGGCCACACGATCAAGCCTGAGATTGACATCCCTGCCCGAGGCCTGGCTCCAGCCCGTGACCCCTGCCCCCCAGTTCCAAATAAGCCACCCAGGCCAGCCGTGTCCGACTGCACCCCAACATCCTTCTCTTCCAGCCATGTCTCCCCAGAACCTGTTTTGTGAAAATCTAATCACGCCTGCTCTCCCGAAATTCGACATCAAAATGACTGCCGAGCCCTTGACTCGGGGTAATTAAGAGCGTTTTGGGACGCCTTGCTTGATTAAAAGCAGATCATCCATTCAGGATGAAAATTCACAAGGCAAATTGCTTTTGTTGCCGCCACGATGCGGTTTTAAATGAGGCTCTGGAGCTGATAAAGGCCGCCTGTCGGGCTGTCCGCCTGCTCAGGAGCATGTGCACGGCTCCCTTTGCCGACCCACTCACCCCGCGTCTGGGCCTTGGAGGGACCCCTCTCTGGGCATCAGACCCTCGACATTGCCCTCAAACCCGCTCCCATCTCAGGGCCACCCCAGCGTTTGCCTACGAGTTCCCACTACCTGTTCCCACTAACCCCCTACAAGCCCAGCCTCTGCCTCCTCCCTGGCCTCCCCACCTCCAATCCTGAGCCTTCCTGTCCACTCCCCTCAAAGGGCTCCTGAAACCCAATCAGGCTCCCTGCTTTCCATCTTCAACCAACTAACCCGCCTTCCTCTTCCAGTCTCAGCTTAGAAATCATCTCCCCTGACCTCCAGGCTGGGCAGGGGCCCCTCTGGACTCTGCGGCTGCCCAAAAGCCCCCCATTAGAGCTCTCACCAGCCATATCGCAGGTCCGTTTCCCCGCCAGGACTGTGAGCTCTGGGAGGACAGGGCCAGGTCTGTCTTGGTCCTCGCTATATCCCCAGCCAGAACAGGTCAGAGCACTGATGAGGAAGCGGGAAATAGTGAATGAGTGATGGCTGCTTGGGGTGAGAGGTGCTAGGGACCCAAGGACCTCAACATCTGACCCTCCAGCAACCGTGGTCTCTGCCCTGAAGCGCACCATTCTGCAGCAGGCGGAACAGGATGTGGCTGGGCCGCTTCTGGGCCAGGGCATTGATTGCTAGTCAGAGACCGTCCAGAGCTCTCTGTCTCTGTGCCAGAGACAGGGACACCCCAACATTCAGAGTTCCCACTCTTGCTATTTTTGTCCCTCCCTTCTCCAGCCAGTGAAGGAGGCCCCATGAGAGCCTCAGCTCAAAGGAGAATATTTCTCTCTCTGAAGAAAGGCCAGCCCCTCCGTCAGACTCCTTCCCCATCCCCAGGACAAGGGAGGGAGTGGGCTCCCCCCACTGCAGCGGCTGGGGGTGGGGAGGAGGAACTGCCATGGGAAGCCCTTCCTGCAGTCTCACCTTGGGCCAGATAATGTGTGGTCTCATCCGTTATGATGTGGCCAGTCATGGGGAGGGTCATAGTTACAACTTGGCAATCTTTCCATTAAGGGTGTGAAAATGCAAAGGCCCAGTTGACATCTGTCGTTGGTTTAAAACTGTGGGGCCCTGGCTGGTTTGTGCAGTGGTTAGAGCGTCAGCCTGCGGACTAAAGAATCCTGAGTTCGATTCCCGGTCAAGGGCACGTATCTCAGTTGCAGGCTCGATCACTGGCCCGGTCAGAGTGCGTGCCGGAGGCAATCAATCGATGTGTCTCTCTCTCATCAGTGTTTCTCTCTGTCTCTCCCTCTCCCTTCCACTCTCTCTAAAAATCAATGGAAAAAATATCCTCTGGTGAGGATTAACAACAACAATAACAACATAAACAAACAAACAAACAAACAAATAAAACAAACTGTGGGCATACATACAATTTAGCCCAGCAAAATCATTTCTAAGAATTAATATTGCAAAGCAGGGGTTCTCACCGGGAGGCAGCTCTGCCCTCCAGGGGACACTTGAAGGTATCTAGGACCATCTGTGGTTGTCATGACGGGGAGTGCTCCTGGTAACGAGTGGGTGGGGGTTAGGGATGCTGCTCAATGCCCCACAGCGCGCAGGAGGGCCCCCACAGAGAATGGTCCAGCCCCAGTGTCTCCAGTGCCAAAGCAGGGTGGGGGGAAACCTGATGCCAGCTATTTAGGGACACTCGCTCTGCAACAGGCATCTCTTAGAAATGTTCTAATTTCCTGTGAGATGGATATAAACGCCATCCTATTTTCCAGATGCAGAAAACCAAGACCCAGACCTCCAAAGGCAGGGCCCCAAGGTCACATGGCCCATTAAAAGGTCAGGCTAAGGCAAGTAGTCTCCAACTCATTCACTGAGGGGTACCCGGGGCCTAGCACAGGGCCTGGCACATAGTAGGTACTTGGGAAATGCTGGATAAAGCGCTGAACTGGGACTCAAACCCAAGCCAGGTGATTGTTGTTTGGGTTGTTCTGACTGTCAGAGCCCCCTACTCACAACCTTGGGCCAAGAGACCCCCTTAGCTGTCCCCCTGTGTCCCTGTAAATCCGGGGCAGCCGAGCCCCACAGGAGGCGGTGGCTGAAGCTTAACCTCCCTATTGTAGCCTCTGAAAAGGGAGCAGGTGTTGGCGGCTTTGCCGAGGAGGCCCCAGTCACTGCCTTTGTGCCCTGAGCTGGTAGAATCCTCTGCTGGGAACCGGCCTCCTTTCAACCCACTCAATTCCACATTCCACCTTTGCCAGCCACATTCTCCACCTGAAAATCCCCCATTCGGCCCAGAATGCTTGTCTTTGTTCATCTTTTTTTGGCCTCCCCTGCTGTTTAATCGTTTCTTGTTGGAGCTGTGGGAGGAGGGGAGAGGGAGGGCGAGAATAAATAAATAGGGAGGGGAAAATAAAAGAGATCCTCCAGTGTTCAGCAGAGGTTTGCATTGAAGGGGATTTCGCCTGGCACTTTGAGATATTGACAAAGGCGGGCGAGGGGCGGGCGCAGGAGTGGGGCGAGGCATCCAGCCGGCACGCTTGGCCTGGACCGCTGCATTGAGATATCCACAAAAACAAATTCATCGAGCTTGTCCTTGTGCTGGTCTGGCTGCCAGACATTCATTAACCCATGCCCGGGAGATGGCCACCCATGCCCCCCAGGCCCCGAGAAGGGAGGCTGCGGGGAGGGGCAGTCCCCACTCTCCTCATGACTTGCTGTGTGACCTCAAGAATCTGACTGCTGTCTCTATGCCTTGTCCATTATTGGACCTTTATGTGTTTTGGGTGTGTGTGTGTGTATATGTGTGTGTGTTTTAATATATTTTTATTGATTTCAGAGAAAGGAAGGGAGAGAGAGAGACAGAAACATCAATGATGAGAGAGAGTCATTCATCAGCTGCCCTTTGCACGCTCCCTACTTGGGGGTGGAGCCTGCAACCCAGGCATGTACCCTGACCAGGAATCAAACCATGACTTCCTGGTTCATGGGCCCACGCTCAACCACTGAGCCACACTGGCTGGGTGATTGGCCCTTTATGTTCCCACCTTAGGGGGATGTAGGATCTGAGGGTGTCAGAGGGTGGGAGGGGCCAGCCCTAAGTCACCCAGCTGTCAGAAGGCAAGCTCCTAGTTCAGGGCTCCTTACAAGAGGCAGTGAGGGAGGAGGGGCCCGGAAGGCTCCTTCCCAGGTGGCCACATGGAGGACAAAAGGCACCATTTTAACATCATCTGAAGGCTCATTCCCAGGAGGCCTCAGGTGCCTTCCCTCCCCTCCCTGAGCCTTTTCTCTAATAATAACAATGCATCCAATGTATGTTGTTTAATTCAGGTACTCAGGCCGAAATACTGACCGAGTTCCTACTGTGCGCCAGGCTGTGTGTTGAGCACAGGGGACACAGCAGTGACTGAGGCAGATGGGCCCCGCCCTCCTGCGCTCACAGATGATCATATGACCGAGCAGATTCCAGCCCCACGGGGATGAGAGCTCTGACAGGGGTCCCAGAGGCACTGGCAGACGCACCCAGGCTAACCTGAGCCATCATGGACTGTTTCCTCGAGTGAGAGGTGTCTGGTCTTCCAGGTCCTCTATGGGTGAGCAAGAGAAAAACAGGTGCCATGGAAGGGAGTCCCAGGCAGAGGGCACAGCATGGGCAAAGGCCTGGCGGGGGGAATGGGCGTTCAGGGTGCAGAAAGTAGCCCGGGGGACGGGGAGGGGCAGGCCAGATTCAAAGTCCCCATTAGGCACAGCACAGGACACATGGCAAAGCCTTGCCAAAGTCATTTCTGCCTCTGGGGCTCTGCACCAGCCGGTGGGACGGGCGATGAAGGTTATTCCCATCTTTCAGATGAGAAAACAGAGGCTGCTCAGGGTAAGCGTGGCCGAGCCAAGGTCACAGGGCCTCCCTGCAGCCACTGCCCTTCCACACGAACACCCTGACACTGAGATGGGTTGAAGTAGATGAAGCAGGGCCTTCAGTGGCCGTTCAAGGAGAGAGGGCTTGTGTACGTGGAAAGGCCGTTCAGAGTCGCCCCAGGTAGGCGTTTCCGAGGGCTGCGTACCCAAGGACCACAAAACTGCCTTGTGGAACGCTTAGTAAACAACACAGACTGATTCTCTGGTGAGTCCTGGAGGTCAGAGTCTAAATGCGTCTCCTGGGGCTAAACCCAGGTGTGGGCAGGGCTGGTCCTCCCGCAGTTTCCAGCCTTTCCAACTTCAGGAAGCGCCACATCCTTGCTCGTGGCCTCTGCCTCCATCGTCACAGCCCGCAGCACAGCCTCTTCCTTCTCTGACTCTGTCCCTCCTGCCTCCCTCGTATGAGGAGCCTGTGATGACACTGGGCCCCCCCCCCTCCCTCAGTTAATCCAGGGTAATCCTCCATCTCAGGGGTCTTCATTCATCTGCAAAGTCCCCCTTATGCCAGGAAAACCATCATAGTCACAGGTTCCGGGGATTAGAAATGTGGACGTGTTTGGGGAGGTGCCATGATTCCTCCCACCCCTTTATGCCCAGAGGGGTCATGGCCCAAAAGGGGTCAGAATAGAGAAACTGGGCAAAGCCTTGGCATTGGATAGGCCTCAGTTTTCCCATCTGTAAAATAGGCGTCGATCATAGGCCTTGACTCAGGATTGCTGGAAAGTTTTGCTCAACCATTTAACACCAAACATTCAGCAGTAACCAAAAGGACCATGGCCGCTGTACTCATGGGCAGGGTGGTGGGCATCAGAAGACAGCAGTAATGCTGGTGAGATGGAGCGTATTGGGGGGCGTGGCAAAGAGCCATCCAGAGACGTGGGGGAAGGGTGTTCCAGGAAATGGGAAGAGCACGTGCAAAGGCCCGAGGCAGGTCAGTGCCGGTGTCTCTGAGGACCAAAGAGGAAACCGGGGAGATCGGTCTGGGGAGAATAACTGAAGGATTACCGGAAGATGCGAGGCTGCAGCCTTGGCCAAGGAACGAAGCAGGCCAAGGGCAGCTGCTGGGCAGAAGGGAGAGAACTGAGGCAGGCCCACAAAGCTCCAGCATTTAGAGTCTCAACTGCCTGGGGCCGAGACAAGCCTTAGGAAGGCTGTGAGCGGCTCGGACCAGCCAGAGGCAGAAGCCCGGCCTGGTGTTTAAGAGCCAGACTGCCTGCGTTGACTCCCGGCTCTGCCACGCTCATTCTGGGTGACCTTGGCCAAGTCACCTCGCTTCTGTGGGCCATTATGGGGAAAATGGTGGTGCCAACACCACGGACCTGTGTGAGGATGAAATGAGCAAATCCATGACAAGCCCTGGGCTCGGAGCCCAAGGAGAAGGCAGAAGCCAAAGGCCCATTTATTTTGAGGCAAAACTGCCTCCTGAAGATTCTGTACCCCCTGTCTCAGCCCCAGGCTTTTCTCTGATGACACGTGTGCCCATGGCCCTGTGGGGAGGGAGGACTTCTTATTGTCAGGCAATGAACTGCCACCACCTGAGCGTGACTGCACCACCACCCACCCCAGGATCCACTCACGACAGGTGCGGGGGAGGGGGCACGTGGGGGACCTGAAAACTCCAACAAGGGGGGTTAATCACAGCGCCATTGGCATTAGGCCACCTCAGTCGTGGCGAACAATCTAATAACAAAAAGCGTACTGCTTTCTTGAGGAATTAGAGAGAGGCGTCTTGTTTCTTATTTTAAGAAAAAGTGCACAATAAAACCCTGCTGTTCTTGGCCCCTGGTCCTGAGGGCAAGCCAGAGAGGAGCGCCGCGAGGGGGATGGTGTCTTGCTGATTGGGGGCTTCGTCCCCTGAGTCTCGGAGGTTTCCTCTCTCTGAGGCACCTCCAGGTCTTCTGTTCTGCTGCCACACATGGTCCTCCTTCTCGTCTCCCCTCTGGGTCTGCCTTGTGCACAGCAGGGCCCAGAAATGCTGGCTCGGTGGAGCTGAGTCCCTGCAGGGGGCTGTGGAGAGGTGGGAGGCGGGGCCGACTCCGTGTTATCCTTCAGGTATTTCTTCCTTCAGTAAATGTGGACCAAGCTCCCACCTGGAACCCCAGGATGGCGGCCCCATCTCCAGCAGGATGGCCTGGCTGAGCCCCCACACTGTCTCCACCCTTGTGCTGCCCCTGCCTCTCACATCCAGGGCTCCAGCCAGAGCTACTTGTCTTCCCTCCACTTCCCACCCCACAGCTGTCTCCACTGCCTCCCACCTGCCAGGGCTGGGGTGAGGTCTGGGAGAGAAACCGCACACCCGGGGGGCTCCTCCTGAGTTTCTGGGCCACCCCCCCCCCCCGTCTGAGTTTCTGGGCCCCTGAGGGACACAGGTCATGACCACATCTGCCCTTGAAGGGGTTTTGTATGCGAGAACTATGGTGACTGTCTCAGTGTCCGGACTCCGCCCTTCGGCACCTTGTTGTGGTCATTGTGGGATTCCTTTATTCATTCAACAAACACTGGCCTGGTGCCCGCTTGGAGATTAGTCTAAACCTTGCTGAGCCCGACTCCAGACTCGGATGCTAGATCCTGCCCTACATTGAGCCTCAGTTTCCACATCCATCTCCAGAGGATACTGTACCCCTCCCAGTCCCACCGCCTCTAAATCCTAAACCCAACCCTTCGGAGCCTGGCCCCGCTGACCCACATCGGCTTGGCCAGATCCAAGAAGACAAGGGTTCTGCCCCACCTTCTCCATTCAGAGCCCCCGGGACTGGCGGTTTCCCGGGCCCAGGGCAGCAAAGGAAAGGTCGAGAGTTAAAGCCCTGGCTGTAGATGGGTCTCAAACACTCCAGTGTTGGAGGCCCTGCCGCGCGCTCCATCTCCTGCCCAGCGGGGACTACATTAGTCGCTCAAAACCCATTCGTGGAAATTAGAGCGCAGGCCTCCGCGACAATCACGGGTCATTCTCGTCTCCTGTTCCCGGGCTTTCCCGCAGAGATGACAGCCCAGCAGGGGGATGCAGGGGGACTGGGGGGTTCCAGCCGGCCGGCTCCAACCTGAGGCCTACTCCAAGGCAGCCAGAGAAAGAAAAAGGGCAATCATTTGAGGGGGGTGGGGAGGGGTTAAGGGAGTCATTTCTCTGCTCCAGCACCTTCTATGGCTCCCAGCTGCCAAGACTTCAATCCAAATGGTTCAACCTGACAAACAACAGCAAGTCATGGTGGCACTAGGAAAGAAGACTGCTTTGCCCAGCCAGCGTGGCTCAGTTGATTGAGCACCACCCCATGCACCAGGGCATCACCAGTTGGATTCCTGGTCAGGGCACGTGCCCAGGTTTCAGGCTCAATCCCCAGTAGGAAGCGTGCAGGGGGCAGCCGATCAATGTTTCTCTCTCATCACTGATGTTTCTATCTCCCTTTCCCTCTCCCTTCCTCTCTGAAATCAATAAAAACATTAAAAGAGAAGAAGAAGGAAGGAGACTGCTTTACCAGTTTCTGCCCACAGAACTTGTGGGTTTCTTGCATGTCCTCCAGCCTTAGAGGTTCACAAGGCAAAGTGAGGCCAGGTTTTCATTTAATTCAGAAGTAGTGTGGACTCCAGGAATGGTTTGATCCAGCATTCCAATTGGCCATCAAGAATCAACGTTCACTCTCTCTCTTCTGACATCTAGTCCCCAAAACTCCCCAAGTTTTTCCACCTCCGGGTGTTTGCTCAGACCTGGCTGGCTTGTTCCAGCCCTCCTGCCCGCCCCCCCCCCGCCCCCCAATTCCTCAGCCCAAATGTCATGCCCACATGTGGCAAAGCAGTAGAATCCCTGGAAAGGGAGGTCAGGAAGTTGGCTGCTACCTAAGCCAAGACTTCTCTGCCCCCCTGCAGCTGCCAGAGGGCTCTTGCTCCAACGTCCCCTCCTCAGAGAACCCCCCGTGGTAACCTTTATTTGGCTGGGCCATGAGGGCGCAGCATTGGTGTCGGTAGACGGGGCAAAGCATGTGGCTCTCCCCAGTGTGGGTGGGCCGCATCCAATTTGTTGAGCCTGAAGAGAACAAAAAGGCAGAGGACGGGAGAGTTTCCTCTCTGCCCGACTTCTTGAGCTGGGACATCTGTCTTCTGCCCTCGGGCTGGGACTCACACCATCAGCTTTCGTGGGTCTCCAGCTCCCGGACAACACGGACAACGGATCGTAGGGCATCTCAGGTTTCATTATTGCGTGAGCCAATTCCTTATAATAAACAGATCTCTTCCTATGTATGTATTTATATCCGATTGGTTCTGTGTCTCTGGAGAGCCCTGACCAATCCACACCCCGTGCTTCCTGCCCTAATTGCCCACCCCAGCCGCTCTCCTTCTTATTTCCTTCGACCTCTGGAACTGCCTTCCTCATTTGCTTATTTGCTTGCGACTCTCTCTCCCTCAATTAGAATTTAAAGCACCTAAGGGCAGGCCTTTCCTCCATCTTGGTGGCTGGGTCCCCAATATCCAGAATGGTGCTTGGTATACAGTAGGTGCTCAATATATACTGGCTGACTTGAATCATTGATTCTAGGATCTCTTGAGCCCTTCGGGGAGGCAGGGAGGAACCCAGAGGCCCATGTTGTGGTGGAAGAAACTAATCAGCCAGTTGTGCCCCAAATTTAGCCCCATCAGCAGCAGACCCAGAACTCAAACCTGGGCCTCTCTGCCCTCACAGTGAGCCTGGTCCCCCGAGCTTTGGAATAACCAGGACACGGGGCTCAGAAGCGAAGAGAGGGAAGACCTTTCACTTGCTGCCCTTTATGAATTGATCACCCCTCAGCACCACTGACATTGGGGCTGGGACATTCTCTGTGAGGACTGTCCTGGGCACTGTGGGGTGCTGAGCAGCATCTCTGGCCCCTGCCCACGCAATGCCAGGAGCTGCCCCAGTCGTGACAACTACAGATGTCCCCAGACATTACCCAGTGTCCCCCGGAGGACAGAATCATCCCTGGCTGAGACTCACAGCCCTGCAGAACTGGCGCCTTGCCCACCTTCCTGCTTCCCCCACTGCGTCCATACCCGCAGCGCTCATAGGCCGAGGCTGGGAAGACCCTGCAAACTCATGCATTCCAGGCTGGGCCCAGCCCACCCAGTCACAGCCAGACCCAGGGAAATTGGATTAACTCAGAGAAGCTGGCCAAGACGATCCGTCATGCCATCTGAAGGACAGCGTATTGATCTCCACGTTGCAAAAAAAAATTAAATGATATCCCTTCTTGTTATTTAAAACGCTGCTTAAGCAATTCTGTAATGGAACAGCCTGGCCCAGGTCCAGGAGCTCCCTGGGCAGCGGCAGCCTCTCCAGGCCGGGTGCCGGGCGAGGGACTGTGGACGCGGCCCTGTCTTCCCCAGGTAATGGATGACCCCGGAGAAAAGCACCATTTTGCCGGGAATGTGCACAGCTCTGATTTATTAAAGGCATAACAATTATGAAAATAGCTGATTTATAATCAACTTTCCCAAGGACCTACTTGATTTCTGGGGTGAAATTTAGAACGGAAGGTATTGACACCCTGAGGACAGGGCCACCAGCCTTGGGATGGGCCGTGACGGGGTGGCTGGCAGGCCCGTGTGGGTGCAGGACGAGGGGGTGGGAAGACAGTGGCCTGAGTCTGGCTGCGTTTTTGTCCCCTCGTGAGGTGTTGGGCTTCTGGCCAGCTTTACCCTGGAGGTTAAACCTCAGTGGAGGCTGCCATTTCCAAATGATGGAGGCCAGCTCTGGCTCCAGCAGAGGGTCGTGAGCCATAGTGCCCACAAACCCCTCAGTGTGTTCCGTGTTTGGAGACCTCATTGTCACATCCAGAGCGGCCATGAGAGCCTGGCACCATGTGTGTAAATGAGTCGGCCCCACGGTGTCCAGAACCTTCTATTCCTCCAGAGAGAGTCCCAAGTGAAGGTTGCCAAGTTTGGTCAATAAAAATACAGGAGGCCTGCCCTAGCTGGTTTGGCTCAGTGAATAGAGCATTGGCCTGTGGACTGAAGGGTCCCGGGTTTTATTTCGGTCAGGGGCACATGCCCCGGTTGCGGGCTGCATCCCTGGTGGGGAGTGTGCAGGAGGCAGCTGATTGGTGATTCTCTCTCATCATTGATGTTTCTCTCTCTCTCTCCCTCTCTCCCTCTCTCTCTCTCTCTCTCTCTCTCTCTCTTTCTCTCTCCCTCTCCCTACCTCTCTGGAATAAATAAAAATATATTTTAAAAAAATACAGGAGACCTAGTTAAATCTGAGTTTCAGACAAACAATAAATGAATTTTTAATATAAGTATCCCACACAATATTGGGGATATACTAACACTAAAAAGTTATTCATGGTTTATCTGAAATTCTAATTTAACTGGACATTTTGTACTTAACCTGGCAATCCCATTGTGACATTCAGGACCCCAGTCCCCTACAGCCCCACGAAGACTCTGTCGCCTGATGAGATTTAGGCAGAGGCTACTCAATGCCTGTCCAAGGTCACGGGGTGGCTGACTTACGATTCAAACCCGACCCTGAGGTTTGAGACTTCAAAGCCTTCAGGCTCCTACACTGCTTTCAGAAGGAAGGGGCAACAGCTTTTCTTTCTCTTCGGGGACAGGTTAGACTGATTAAGGGGACCAGGTCTGGTGACAGACAGCTGTGGTTTCAAATCTCCCTAGTTCAGCCGTGTTATTATTGCTGTGTGACCTTGACCTTTGCCTCTCTGGGCCTCTATCTCCAGCACTGTAAAATGGACATGATCGCAGCATCTCTGTCACAGGGTGCTGGGGAAGAGAAACTGATTTTGTAGGCACCCCTCCGGGTGAGCACTCAAGAGATCATTTGGACCCTGGTTGGTGTGCTCAGTGCCTAGAGTGTCGCCCTGTGCACCAAAGGGTCTTGGGTTTGATTCCCAGTCAAGGGCACGTACCTGGGTTGCAGGCTCACTCCCTGCCCCCAGTGTCCTTATCACATTGATGTTTCTCTCTCTCTTTTCCCTTCCCTCCCTCCCTTCTACTCTCTCAGAAAAGCAATGGAAAAATATCCTCAGGTGAGGATTTTTAAAAAATGGAGAGATCACTTGGGGTTCCCAGAGTCCTAACAAAGACAGAGTGGAAAGAGACAGAGTTCAAGACAAAGAGAGACAGTGGCGGAGAGAGACAGAGTCAGAGACAGAAAGACAAAGAGAGTCAAGGCAGAGAGACAAAGAGAGACCAACAGAGGAAGATGGACGTCTCCCCTTTGGAAATGGGGTGGCTGCAGAGGGTGGAAATTAAGTTTGCAAATCAGAGGGTTTCCGTAGTTTCTCTAAGGCGGGGAGAAAGCAAACAGGAAGCGGGGATTTAGAGTGCAGAGCCCAGCAGCTGCCCGTGCCCAGTACCCATGACGGCCCCGCTGAGCACTTTTAAATATCGTTAAAGATAAAATAATTTTCCCCCTCCGAGCTGAGTGATTGATGCAGTAATGGGCCCTGCCGACAGGGAGAAGGTCAGGCTGGAATGTAATCAGTTTTTTCCAGAGCGATGCATAAACATGATGGCACAGTGGCAGGGAAAGGGAGAGGGACCCACAGCTTGTCCCCAAACCCTCTGAGCTCTCAGCAGAAGGGCACGATGAGATGATGAGGGCAGAGGGGGATAGGGGGGCCTCCTGGAGGAGGTGTGGCTGCAGCTGGGGTTGGAAAGAGAAGCCATCACAGGCAGGGGGAACTGCAGAAGCAAAGTGTGGAAGTTGGATATGTCTCTTTACGCGTCTTCCCGCCCCACCTGATCCCCACATCTCACTGCATTATTCTCAGCTTCAAACCGTCCATGGCTCCCAGCTACCCATGCCACTAAAGGTTTTGCTCCTGACTCGTCCTCTTATTAGCTGTGTGATCTTGGGCATGTCGCTTCCCCACCCAGCCGGAGTCTCCTCATCTGTAAAACAGGAGGATCATTGCTTCTGCACCCCATGCATATGGTGTGAGAACTTAAAGAACAGCAGCATCAATGCTTTTGGCTGCAAGTAACAGGAAAACCCAAGTCAACTTGCTTCAATATTAAGAAACACTTTTTATCTTCTACTCATTATGATCTTTACCAAAAGTACTTATTCCAAGAGCCTTCGCCTATCAATCCCTCTACTCTCTATCTTTTGGCCCCTTCATCTTCCTTCCTACACTTACTGCCTGGCACTAGGTATTGTTCGTTATCTGCTCTTCTCCTCCTCCTCCTCCCCCTCCTCCTTCTCCTCCTTTCCCTCTCCCTCCTCCTCCTCCTCCCCTTCCTCCTCCTCCCTTTTCTCCTCTTCCCCCTCTTCCCCCTCTTCCTCCTCAGAATGTCAGCTCCCTGGGGGCAGGAATTTTTATCAGCTTCATTAGCAAGTTCCCAGTGGCACATGGAAGTGCTCATTAAATGCTTGTTAAATAAATGAATGACTTGTTGATCCAGGGATGATTGATTTAGCTATTCAAGAACATAGTCCTGCATCTTCCTCAATATGTCTACCATGTTGCTCCTCATGGTCGAACATATTGCCAAAGATCCAACCACACACATCCTTATTCTAGCAGCAGGAGGAAAGAAGGGTGGAAGGACAAAGTAGATTTTCTCCAGTGGACTGTCTCCTTTATGGAGTCTTCCCAGAAGCCCATCCCAAAATCTCATTGACCAGGACTCAGTCACATGGTCATTCCTAGCTAGCTAGCTGCAAGGGAGTCTGGGAAATGTAGTCTTTAATAGAGTACCATCCAGCAGTGGTTCTGTGGGTGAGGAAGAGTGGGAGGATGGATGTTAGGAGGCAGGGAACAATGGACGTACGCCTGACTCCCACATCTGCCAATGCCACCGTATTAGCTTCCTATGGCTGCTGTAACAAATTACCACCAACTTAGTGAAATACGCAGTCAAACAATGTACACTGACTATCTGACAGTTCTGCAGTCTGGAGTCTGACACGGGTCTCCTTGGGCTAAAGTCAAGCTGTGGGTAGGGCTGGTTCCTTCTGAAAGCTCCAGGGGAGAGTCGGTCTCCTGCCTTTTCTAGTGTCTAGAGGCCCCTTCCTCCATTGTCACAGCTAGCAATAGCCGCTCAAGTCCTTCTGGTGCTGCCAGCTCTCTCTTCTCCCTGTCCTTCCTCCTTCTTCCATTCTTCAGAACCCTTCGGATTACCCTGGGCCATTGGACTCTCCACGACCATCTCTCTCTCTTGAAGTCAGCTGACTAGAAACCTTCACTCCATCTGCACCTTAATTCCCCTTTGCCATGTGACTAACACTTTCCTCGTGGGCTCTGGGGATTACGACCTTCCCCCTCTTTGACCTGTCCGACTCCTCCTCACAGCCTCCACGGAGGAGAAAATACTGCTGGGCTCATTGTCCAGATAAGAACATGGAGACCCCCAGGGATGGAACAACTTGCTGGGGTTCCTCCCAATCTCAGAAATTCCAAAAGCTGGAATTTGAACGGGTGCATGTGTGACTGCAAAGCCCGGGCCTCCTTTAACCACTGTGCCGTGTGTATCATTACTGTTGCTGTGGCGATCATCCACCCAGTCCACACCACCTCCAAGATTCATGCTCGCGCTGAACCTCTAGAGAAGGGTGTTACAAAGGAGGGCATGGAGGCACGGGAGCTTGAAGGACACTTCAAGGTCACCCAGTGGGTGGCAGACCCAGAACTTGAATCCAATTCTGCCTGGCAACAGACCCCTGCCCTCCCCGCCTCCGGGGAGAAAGCTGCTGCCTACGGGGGCCACCGAGGACCCTGCGTGGTAATTTGGCAGCTCCAGGGACTCACTAGGCCCTTTTTCTTTCTGGCAGAGACTGGGGCACAGTAGGTGAGGGGAAGCGGGCCAAGTGCTGAGTCTGTAATGCAACAAATCTCCACAAAAGCCACCGGCCACATGGCCATAGAGGCCCAGGACTCTGGGAACGATCAATCTCTCCCCACCCCTCTCACTGGTGTCCTCCATCCCTCCCTCTCCCGGTCTCTGCCCAGCTTCCTAGTGCAAAGGTGCAAAGGAGGGCCTGAGAGGCACAACAGAGCATCCAGGCTCACCGGGCACTGAAGGGTAGCCTGTCAATCACAGAGACACTCAGAGGCAGGATCCAGCCAAAGAGAGAGCAGAGGTTAAGAGCACAATCCAAACCTGAGCATCAACCTATGAACCAGAAGGTCACGGTTCAATTCCCGGTCAGGGCACATGCCCAGGTTGCAGGCTCGATTTCTAGCAGGGGACATGTAGGAGGCAGCTAATCAATGATTCTCTCTCATCACTGATGTTTCTATCTCTCTTTTCTTCTCCCTTCCCCTCTGAAATCAATAAAAATATTTTAAAGGAAAAAAAAAGAGCACAATCCATGGGATTGGGAGTTGGGTCCCCATCTTAGCCCCTCCCCTAATGCTGGAACAGCTAATTAATTTTACTATGCCTTGGTTTACTCATCTGCAAAATTAATCTTGCTATGCCTCAGTTTCCTCATCTGCAAAATGGGTTTGAGAAGAACTCTACATCATAGGGTTGATGTAAGGGAATGGGAACTATGACAAGCCCTTCAGATACTGAGAGCAGATATATCCTGTGTTAATTCATAGGAGATTTCAAGGTGGTCCAGTGAAGCTTCCTTGAAGAGCCAACCTTTGAACTGAGCCTTAGCATAGGGGAAGAATTTGGAGGGACTGACAGAAGAGAGGCTGGGCAGTGACTCAGTTCAGGGGGGGAAGAAGATAAGCATATGGGTGCTCATAAGGGAAAACTGAGGCACAGAGAGGTTTACTGACTTTCCTGGGGCCACAGACAGGCAAGTTCCAGGGTTGGGACTTGAACCCAGGCAGTCTGGCACAAGGGCCCTGATCTTTAACCACTCTGCACGGAGGGCTTCTACCTGTAGCACCAAGTCCAGCCCAAAGCTGTTCACTCGGCTGCTCGCGTCCCTAACACCTCCCAGATGTTAGAAGCTGATCCCCTCCCATGTCACCCCCAGCAGCAGGCCTGCAGTTAGAGAAGTTCTGCTAAACACACACACACACACACACACACACACACACACATCACTGGCTTGGTGCCTGTTATAAGCTGAATTGTGCCCCGCCCCCGGATTCATATGTTGAAGTTCTAACCTCCAGAACCTCAGAATGTGACTGGATTTGGAGGCAGGGCCTTTAAAGAGGTAATCGAGTTAAAGTAAGGTCACATGGGTGGGCCCTAATCTAATAGGACTGGTGTCCATAGAATATGAGGAGATTCGCACGCAGACATGCACAGAGGGGGGGCCACGTGAGGACACTGGGAGGAGGCAGCCTTTTATAAGCCAAGGAGAGAGGCCTCAGATGAAGCCCATCCTGCTGACACCTAGTCTCAGACTTGCCTCCAGCCTCCAGGATTGTGCGAAAATAAATTTCTGTTGGTTAAGCCACCCAGTCTGTGGTACTATGTTATGACAGTCCCAGCAAGTTCACACAGTGCCATGAACCAGCTTCACCAAAACTGGATCATCAATAGTCAGGACTCTGGTCTGCAAGTGGCAAAGCAACAACAACAACAACACCTGATTCAGATCAGCTTGGGCAAAAAGGGAGCTATTGTAAAATACCTTATATAATAAGAGGGTAATATGCAAATAGACTGAATGGCAGAACAACCAATCAAAGCATATGCTAATGATATGCTGAAGCTGCTCAACCGCTCGCTATGACGTGCACTGACCACCAGGGGGCAGATGCTCCAACCGGTAGGTTAGCTTGCTGCTGGGGTCCGGCCAATCGGTACTGAGCAAGATGGGCCAGCCATGCCCTGGAGCCCTCCCGCAGTCCCTCCCCGGCAGATCATGCACTGGTGGGGTCCCTCAGCCTGGTCTGCACCCTCTCACAATCTGGGACCCCTAAGGCCACTCCCCTTGAGAGGGTGCCAGATGCAAGGCTCATGGTTGGTGAGTGCTGCTGCTGCAGCTCAATCCTCTCCTGATCGGGACTGTGGGGCCGGGATCAGCGGGAGCAGGAGGCAGGAGCTGCAGGCAGCATTGGACTGCGGGTTTTGGCCCAATCCCAGCAGGCCACCCAGAGGGACCCCACCTGTGCACAAATTCGTGCACCAGGCCTCTAGAGTGTGTGTGTGTGTGTGTGTGTGTGTGTGTGTGTGTGTGTGTGTGTGTGGCTTCAGGTACAGTTCAATCCAGGTGCTCACGTCACATCAAGATCCTTTTCTTTCCTCCCTATTAGCTCTTTTCATGGAAAGATGCTTCCTACGTGGTGATCAGATAGCTTCTAGGAAGACCAGGTTTCTCAGTAACACCTGAGGAAAAGGGTGTCTTCTCTCCCATAGCAGGATTTCCCCCAGAAATCTAGTAAATGTTCAGGATTTCACTCTGATTGAGCCAATCTGGGTCACGGTGGGTGGTCCTGAGCCAACTGCTGAAGCAAGAGGTTCAACGTCCTCTGACTGTCCCGCCCTGGGTGTCTTTGATTTGACTGAATCGTCTGCCTTTAGATCTCCCTCGGGGCCACCTCAGCTTGTCAGGAAGAGCCTCAGACGGAACGGAAACAAAACCTTCATCCCTTTGCTTGGTCAGTTCCACCTCATCCCCATTGGCCCACTCTGCACGGTAAGGAGTATGGGGAGAGGTGTATCCACTAGCTACTGCTGTGTAACAAATTGCCACCATCATAGATACTTAAAACAACACTTGGTTATTATCTCTTGACCCCATTTCTGTGGCTCAAGAGTCCAGACATGACTCCGCGGATCCACTGCTCCAGGATTTCTCTCAAGGCTGCAATCAGGGTATCAGCTGGGGCCGCTGTCATCTCCTGGTTCCTCTGGAACAGGGTCTGCTTCCAAGTTCAAGAGGCCTGGCACGCTGCTGCTCACTCTCCTGAAACCCAGCTGCCATGTGAATAACCCCAGGCTAGTCTGCCTGGAGAGCATCCTGCTCTTCAGTTGTCCCAGCCAGCTGACCCCCAAACAAGACAGCTCAGCCAAAATCCGCAGAGTGGCCTCCCCAACCCCGAGTGGAGTGCAAAGGCAGGAACAAGCCTGGTTAGGCCTAGAAGGATCACCAGCTAATCTGTAGACTCAGGAACAGAAACAAATGCATAGCGCTTTCAGCCATAGGATTGGAGCTGGTTTGACATATCCGATCTGCTACGGCAACGTCATCACCGAACGACATTCCCCCACGACCATGGGCGCCCTGAATCCGAATTAAAACTAGGAGAAATTGTTCAACGGAGTATCCCTGAATAAAGAAGTTCTGCTTCACAGAGTGTAGCTGTCCCCACCCTACAAAGGAAAGGTGGCTGGCAGCTCGTCCTGATTAAAAAATGTTAAGTTCCACTTCACCAGGCATCCCAATTCCCTCCCTTTCCACCCACCTTCTCGGGGGGCTCGGGAGCAAGGGGGTGCTCTTCCAGGCTGGACTAGGGGCCAGCTAAGGGTTTCGGGTCTCTTTAGCTGCCACAAACAGGACCATTGTGCCATCCTAGTCCCAGATGCTTTCAATGAGTCTCGCTCACAATCTACTGGCCTTTTCTTTCCAACCACCAAGACTGTCTCAAGAAGAAGGAGCAATACCTGCTGGGTGGAGGATGGCAGGGCCGGCTTCAGGAAGCCTCAGACCAAAGCGCCGGCAGATAGGGAGCAAGACAATTTGTGTCCTGGACTTGGCCATGACCTTGGGCTTGTCACTGTCCAGGAATGCTTGGTACACAGATGATGGCTCTAGCCACTGACAGCACTGCTGGGACCTGCCCCAGCGCATCCATTCTCATTGGTCAGTGACACAAGCTGTACTTGTAACTAAATATGTTTACTATCACCCCGGGAAGCAAGGGTTCTTAGCCGATAGCTCAGTGGTTAACAGCATAAAGCGAGAGTTAAACCTGTGTAGAAAGCTTAGAAAAAGTAGAGGGGTAAATAAATGACGGGATGAAGGTCCAGCCATACCAGGAGTCCCTTGCAACTATATAAAAGACTAAGGAATGTCGTGGAAGTATCACTAAGATACTTTGTTAAGATGAAAAAGCAAGAGTAATGGATACAGAGTTTCTGTTTGGGATGATGAAAAACAGTCCTGAGGATGGATGGTAGTGATGGCTGCACAATGTGAATGTACTTAATGCCACCGAGATGTGCACTTAAAAATGGTTCAGACAGTGAATTTTACGTGTATTTGACCACAATTTAAAGGGGGGCGGGGGAGGGCAAGCAGCAGAAGACAAGTTTTTGCCTCTCACAGGGTGACCCCACCTTGTGCTTCCCACCAGGTAGCCCCTCACAGGAAGTTTAGAAGCAGTGTCAGGAGCCAGTTTAGAAAAACCGAGGTCCAAAGAGGGTGGGGAGTCTCCCAGAACCACCCAGCAAGGAGGGTGCACAGTCAGAACCGAACGACTCCTCTCCAGGGAGCGGCTGGTTTTGCTTCAGCTCCTGGCGGGAGGAGGCACAGAGAAAAAGAAGCGCCTTCTCCTCTTGCCAGAGCCTGGGGAATTCCTCCCTGGGGAGAGGCGCCAGCTGGTGAGGACGGCCTGTGAAGTCCCTGATCATGAGATTAGGTGATTTCATTATTGTCTGCAAAGCTCTGGGGAGGGTTCGTGCTTACAGATAATCACCCGTGATCCAGGGCAGTGGAGTCATCAAGGATCCTGAGGCTGCTCAGGAGGGTGCTGGGAAATGATGCTGTCCATCACCTCCATGTGGAGAGGGGGGCTCAAGAGCTCAAGATGGGGGGAACCTGCCCAAAGTCACACAGCCAAAGAGGCACAAGGTACTCACAGCCATCCATGGTAAACCTGAGTCAGTCCCATCCCTCCTCTGCCCCCAGCCCCCCAGGGCTCCCTCCTCCCTGGGGATAAAAGCCCAAGTCCTTCCTGATGTCCACTAGGCCCTGCACTACTTGCCCCTGTCCCCTCCCTGCCCTCACATCCTCCCTCTCTCCCCCTCCCTCACTCTGCTCCAGCCACACAGACCTCTTCACTGCTCCTCCAACACGTGAGGCACGGTCCTGCCCCAGGACCTTTGCACAGGCTGCTTCCTCTGCCTGGACTGCTCTTCCCACATCATTGCTCACCTGGACCAGTGCAGTTGCTTCTGCCCTGGTCCCCTGACAACGGACCTCCCACAAGCAGCAGTCAGACGGCACTTATGAGCACCTGAGACAGGAATCCACCACCCTCCAGGGCTCCAACCTCCCTCAGGATAAAAGCCCAAATCCTCCAGCCCCCAAGGCCCTGAACAACCTGCTTCTGTCCCCTTCCAGCCCTCACCTCCTCCCTCTGTCCCCTCACACCCTCCATCACAGCCCCTGGCATTTAACAAGAGCTCAGAAAAATCTAAAGGATCCAGTGCAAAATAAATGGGCACCTTGAACTTCTACACCCTTTGCTTGGACTCCTCTCTGGATGAGGAGCTCACTATCTCCATTTTCCCTGAGCTGACCAGTCATGAGCAAGGTCCTCAGCAAAGTCTGGGCTGCGTTTTGTGTCCTGATGTGTGTGTGTGTGTGTGTGTGTGCGTGCGTGCATGCGTGTGTGTGTGTGTGATGTGTTGAAAGATGGAAAAGTAAAATGAGGTCACAAGGGGGAAATTCTGGAATTCTTGCCGGGTGGTCACTGTTTTGAATATTTTAAAAACTTGGAGGGAGGGCCCTGGCCAGTATGGCTCAGTTGGAAAGGTTACTTTTGTATAGTCTTTCTTTATTTCTTTAAAATATATTTTTGTTGATTTCAGAGAGGAAGGGAGAGGGAGAGAGAGATAGAAACATCAATGATGAGAGAGAATCATTGATTGACTGCCTCCTGCATGCCCCCTACTGGGTGGGAATCTAGCTCACAATCCAGGCATGTGCCCTGACTGGGAATTGAACCATGGTTCATAGGTCAATGCTCAACCAATGAGCCACACCAGCTGGGCAATAAAAATAGTTTTTAAAAATCTTGGGGTGGCGGGTAATGAGATTAGCCCAGTCTCTCTCTCTCTCTCTTTCATTCTCTCTCTCTCTCCCTGCGCCCCCCCTCTCTCTCCTCTTCTCATTGTCTCTGTTTCTGTCTCTGGATCTCCGTGCTGTTCAAAGTCACACAGATACAGACACAGTTTCTCAGCCCTGAAAGAAAATTGCCAGCCACCCCAGCAGCAGAATAATTGAACCGGCAGGTGGCCGGGATTGAATCAAGTGAAGGGGTAAAGAGCAGAGGGCTGGGGGCTGCATTCCTGGCTAAAAGTGGGGCCCCATCAGGGGGATGTGCTAGCTATGGGCAGCAGGAGAGCAGGTGTGAGGGCCGAGACAATCTGAGCCCTGCAGGAAGAGTTGGAGGTCCGCGACCATGCCCACCCCTCCCACACAGGTCCTCAGAGCCACTGGCGGGGGTAGCCTGCCTCACCAAGGCAAGGCTCCACCACCCACCTTCACTCATCCACACATTCCTTCATCCCCCACCCACCCACCCATGACCCCCATTCTTTTTTTTTTTAATATATTTTATTGTTTCTTTACAGAGAGGGATAGAGAGTTAGAAACATCGATGAGAGAGAGACATCGATCAGCTGCCTCCTGCACGCCCCCTACTGGGGATGTGCCCGCAACCCAGGTACATGCCCTTGACCGGAATCGAACCTGAGACCCTTCAGTCCGCAGGCCGACGCTCTATCCACTGAGCCAAACCGGTTAGGGTCCCCTCATTCTTCCATCCACCCCACACACACACTCATCCCCCATCCTTTCATCCATCTCTCACCCATCCAACCATTCATCCATCCTCCCATCCCCCACCCACTAGTCAATTGGAATGAATAAACAAATGAATGAATGAACACTTGAACAGTCCCACACTTACCCACCTGCCCACCCATTCATTCATCCACCCCCCCATCTGCCCACCCACTGGTCAATCACTCAATGAACACTTATAAGCTGCCACAAAGTGCTTTTTTTCTGTGCTAGGTGCTGTAGACATCAGGATAAAAATGACAGATGACAGGCCCTGGCTGGATAGCTCAGCTGGTTAGAGCATGGTTCTGATATGCCAAGGTTGCGGGTTCGATCCCCAGTCAGGGCACATATAAGAATTAACCAATGAATGAATAAATAAGTGGAACCACAAATTGATGTTTCTCTGTTCTCTCTCTCTCCCTCCATTCCTCTCTCTAAAAATCAATTTTTTAAAAAAATTTTAAATGACAGTTGAGGCCCCTGTTCAATTGGAGCTTAGTGTCTAGTTGGGAAGATAAATGTTAAACAAACAGTTGAACAGATAACTCCATCATTGGCATTGCGCCATTTCCTTAAGACACGTTCAGGCTGCTCTGAGGTGTATACTGGGGGGAAGGGCTAATTAGGTTGGGAGGCTATGGAAAGGCTTCAAGGGGGAACAGTGTGACAGGCAGAAGGAACAGTATATGCGAAAGAGAGGCAGATGTCTGGTGTCTGACTCAACGGCAGGTATCCATGGGAGGAGCAAGAATCAGCCATAGGAAGTGGCAAGAAGGCAGAGGAGACGGAGGCCGGCCAGAGAGGTGGGAGGGAAACCAAGGTGGGTAGAGTCCCGAAGGCCCTTGCCCAGGTGAAGAACTTGAGGCCTAGGGATTGGCGGGGCCATGCCTCCCAGTTCAGGCTCCGTTCCTTCCTCATGTCCGATAGCTGCAGGGGCCCCGAGTACCACTGAGGGCAATCCCTTCAGCCCCTAGTTTCTGATCTCATCCCCGTCAGCTCTGGCTGGCAAGCCACATGCCTAACCTAGCAACCTCCATGTTCTCTGCTGTGAAATGGGAACATTTCAGCCACTCCATGAGGGTATGGGAAAGTGCTGAGGCCAAGATGACCGTAAGAAGTTAAGTCCTCTACATTATGGCTAGCATGGCCTCCTGGTTGCTGCATCATTCATTCACTCATTCATTCATTCATTCATTCACTCAACAAATATTTATTGAGTGCCCAGATACTGTTCTGGGTACTGATGATATAGCTGTGAACAAAACAGACACAGTTCCTCTGTCCTCAAGGTGCTGATATTAAAATAGAGTGATACAGAGATCTCATCACACAAATACCTAATCTAATTTCAGGAAACAGTCAGAATTATAAAGCAAGGAAAGGGGACAGAAATGATCTGGGAGGGATGCTTGTTAGCTGGGGCAATCAGGAAAGACCTCCCTGAGGTGGTGACATATGAGCTGAGACTGTAGGAGGAAGTGTGGGTCTAACCAAGAGGTTTGGAAAAAGCATTCCAGGTAGTGGGAACAGCAAGTGCTAAGGCCCAGAGGCAAGACCAAGTTTGGCATTTTATGAATCAACTCCTTTTTGTGACTGAAGCAGTGAAGGAGGGGGTAAAGGGTCCATGCTCCCTGACCACCCATTCCTGACGGTCCCCATCCCCCTCTCCTGCTTGATTGTCTATCGCTGAAAATTTTTTTAAATACATTTTTTAAAGATTTTTAAAAATGATTTTGAGACAGAGAGGAAGTAAGAGGGAGAGAGAGAAAAACATCGATATGAGAGTGAAGATCGGCTGCCTCCTGCATGCCCCCTACCAGGGATCCAGCCCGAAACCCAGGCATGTGCCCTAGACCAGAAATCGAAGCAGCAACCCTTAGGTGCACAGGACAACACCCAACCAGCTGAGCCACACTAGCCACGGCCTCCACTGAAATTTATACTGTGGGCTGTGCTATATATTTCCCTTATTTATCTTGCCTGTTTTATCTCTTTCGGTCAGCTTCATGAAGATGGGGCCTTCTTTCCTTCCGGCCTGCCTACTCCCTGCTCTGCTTCCAAAGCCTAGAACAGTGCCTGGCTCACAGTAGACACTCAATGCATAATTGTGAATGAATGAATAAACAATATAATGTAGAATGAACACTTGAACAGCCATCATTCCCATCAGAAGGGCCAGGTGGGGAGGCAATCAGAACCTCTGGCCACTTCAAGAGGCCCCTTTAGGAGGTCAGAGCTGAGAGACGTGGGGTCAGGGCCTCCCTTGATTACTGAGATTCTGATTAACTCCGGGCCGAGAGGGCCACCCGCCTGGAGGAATTATAGATAAGTCTGCATCCAAGCGTTAGAGCAGCAGCTCTAAAGGGGCGGGCAGCGGCTCCCCCTCACCCCTCAGCAGCCAGCTGGCCAGGGAGGCGGGAGTGGAAAGAGGTCATTTGCATAGGAAGGTAATTGGTTTTGCAAATAAATCTGGTTCTTGAAATTTGTAGATTAGCAATAATACGTCTCCAGATGAGAGAGAAAGGTCACGGATGAATAAAACAACAATTAAACTTTCAGGAGATTATTAAACTAAACAGAAACCTGGCGCAGGGTGGCCAAGGGAATATGGAGCGAGGCCGGGACTGGAGGGTGTTGGGTTGGGGGCATCTGCAGCCCTCCCCTCGGGAGCTGGCTCATGTCCTCACCTGTATGCCAGGCTCCGGGGACAATGGGACGTTCCGTGTGATGCACCCAGGACAGCTTTTAGGATCCCATTTCTCAGAACAGAACACTGAGGTCTGGCAAGGGAGAGGAAGATGCCCGAGGCCGCACCAGGCAGGGTTTGAACCCAAGACCATCAGCTTTGCACAGTCCTGGGTGGCAGTGAGCCTCATCTAATGGTGGCCAGGAAGTCAGAGGGTGGAATCTGCCCCTTGCCACCTCCTGGCTGTGTGAGCAGGACCACACCTTCCCCCCACTATGCCTCCATCCCTCCATGCCCTGAGAATTGGGACTAAGAGCATTATGGGTGTGCTCTGAAATCTGCAAACATTTTCATGTTTGTGTGGCAATTAAATGTAATATAGCAGCTAATGCACCAGGCACTGTGCCTGGCATGATAGCCGTGTCCCTTGGTCATCCCAGGCTCTTGGCTGAAAGCGACAGAAATTCATCCCAGGAAACATGGGCAGAATGGAAATTTATAGGAAGCTCTTGGGTGGAAGAGAGGTAGAGGGAGGGTCAGTGACAGAGGGGATGGGAACTCAGCAGGTAACACGGCCCTATTTTGCCACCTGCTAGCACATGGCCTCGAGTGAATCACCTTTCCCCTTGGGACCTCAGTTTCCCTGTCTATAGAGTTTTAGAGAATGCTAAGTGCTGGGAAGAAAATTAGAGCAGAATGGAGCAAGAATTGGGGAGAGAGGGCAGTTTGCAATTTTAAACAGGATGTTCAGGGAAGGCCTCACTGACAAGGTGACATATGAGCAGAGATCTGAAGGAGAGGAGGGAGGGAGCCATGGAGAGATCTGGGAGAAGAGCATTCAGGAAGTAGGAATAGCCTGTGCAAAGGCCCTGGGGCAGGACCATGCCTGGTGTGTTGAAAGAACAGCAAGGGGGACCCCTTTGCTGGAGCAGAGTGAGCAAGGGGAAGAGAGGGAGGAGGGGAGAGCAGGGAGGTGACAGGGCCAGGTCATCCAGAGGACAAGGACCAGTATTTAATGTTGACAAATGTCGACTCCTCCTTCCCAACCCATTCGGTGGCAGTCGCTGTGGGCTGGCCCCCAATATTCATTCTCTACTTTCTCCTTTAAAAATAGAATCGGGCCCTAGCTGGTCTGTCTCAGTGGATAGAACGTCGGCCTGCGGACTGAAGGGTCCCAGGTTTGATTCTGATCAAGGGCACATGCCTGGGTTGTGGGCTTGATCCCCAGTAGGGGGCGTGAAGGAGGCAGCCAGTCAATGATTCTCTCTCATCATTTGCGTTTCTGTCTCTCCCTCTCCCTTCCTCTCTGAAATCAATTAAAATATTTAAAAATAAATAAAAATAGAATCTGCCTATGTCTTGGCTAGTGTGGCTCAGTTGGTTAGAGCATTGTCCTATGCACTGAAGGCTTGCGGGTTCGATATGGGAGGCAACGGATTGATGTTTCTCTCTCCCTCTCCCTCTCCCTCTCCCTCTCCCTCTCCCTCTCCCCCTCCCTTCCTCTCTCTCTAGAATCAATGAAAACATATCCTCGGGTGAGAATTTAAAAAACAAAAGAATCTGCTCAGCTGAAGACTACACACATTTCCTAGCCCTTCTTGCAACCCAGAGTCACTGTTTGACTACCTGGCGGATGTGAGCATAAATGGTGCCTGTAACTTCCAGGCTGTAACCTCCAAAGATAAGAATAGGCCTTCCTCTACCCTTTCTCCTCTCCACCCTCCTCCCTCATCTGGAAGGTGGCCGCGGTGGCAGGGGCTGAAGCAGCCATTTTGGTCCACCAGACAGAAGTTCAGCTGATAAAAGACGTCTAGGTCTCTGATGATTGTGGAACCACCATCACAGCCTGGGATGGTGCCCAGCCCTGAGGACAGGGAGCAATGAGCTCCTCCCTCACTTAAGCCATGGTTTGATGATGCTGCGATCATAGTTTCATGGCAACATAGATCTCAAATAATCAAGAGTTTTGCGCACTGTCACTGCCCACACTGTAGATTTCCCTTTGAGTCTGCTCTTGGCCTCTCCCCTCTTGCTGCAACCAAGCGATACCATGCCAAATTCAGCACCTTATGCTCAGCCTGGAAACTCTCCTTTTTGGCTCTCTCCTCAGAAAACTGTTCATCTGAGGCTGCCCACTGGTTCTTCAACAGCTAATATATTTCCATCCTCTCCACTGTCGTATCTCCCTCCCTCTCCTTTCCAAATTTTGGCAACTCCACTAGCTGGATCCTTTCAACCTCTAAGTCCTTATGTCTGAGGTGATCTGTAAGGCAGAAAGGGGATCGGAGAGGGTGAGTGACATAGCTGATCACACAGCAGCCATCCTCCCTTGAGGAAGTGGGTGAATGAATCTCCTGGAGAGAGAAGATGGACCATGGACTTTCTGGACTGGAGACAGAGGACAGTAGGAACCCTCAGCTTGGATGCCCACCATGATTACCCCAGGAAATGCCTCTGTCAGAACTGGGTAATCTCATTCCTTTACTCATTCCACAAGCACTTACTGAGCACCTGCTGTGTACCATGTTCTATGCCTAATGCTAGAACCAAAACACATTCATCCTTTCCCCCTCAGAGCTCACAGGTCAGAGTCAGAGCTGTCAGGAGGGGACCTACCAGAGGCCCCAGAGCTGAGCTGGGGCTGCAGGCTTTCCAGGGGAGGTGCTTGTAAGCTGAGATGTGAAAGATGAAAAGGAGAAGGCAGCGCCGTCCACAGGGAAGGGACTGCAGGAGCAAAGGCTCTGTCCGAGGGGGAGTATGTGTGGGTTCCAGCCCCTGAGAGACATCCAGAGCAGGGGGAGCTGAAATCAGGGAGGTAATGGGGGTGAAGGTGGAGGCTTGAGGTCAAAAGCAATGGGGAGCCACGGAAGGCTTCAGAGCAGGGGAGGAGTGCCATCAGATTCGCGTTTGAGGAAGATCCGGAGAGTAAGGCCAGGAGGGGCCAGGCCTGGAAGCAGGTCCAGGGGGGTGAGGGCCCAGGACCAGGCGGCGCGTGCCCGCGCGCATCCTCCTGCAACCTCGCTGTGCCGCGCGCGCACGAGCAGAAGGAGAGCGGGGAGCGGGTACCTGGCAGCCAAAAGCCCGGCCGCTAATGAGCCCGGGGTGGTGCTGGCTATTTTTAGCAGCCGCTCCAGCGGACCCTGAATCGCAGCGGCGGACTCCCGCCGGGCTACCATGGAAATGCTCCACGCTGGGAACTCGGTCCTTCATCCCAGCCGCCGCCTCCAGCCCCCCAGCCTGGAGCCAGGATGACGGCGCTGCCACCGCGGGAGAGGGGCCCCGTGTGCTCTCCCGCTCCGGTGCTGTATGACCTGGGGGCGCCTCGGCCCCTCTTTGGGCCTTAGAGGGTGAGCGGGGTCAGCGCGGGCGCTGGAGGCTCAGCCCCTGGTTGGAATCCCCACTGGCCCAGCCGCGAGGGGCCGACCTCAGTGTTGTCCTGACCCTTCTTGGAGCCCAGGTCTCTCATCTTTAAACGGGTCAGACCTGCGTGGCCCAGGACCCTGGAGCTCAAAGCCAAGCGCCTGGCCCCAGGGATTTCAGCAACTCATTGAGCACCTATTGTGCGCCAGGCATCGCCCTACCTTCCCCTGCATCCATTTCATCCAGAGGCCTTTGGCCGAGGGGGCCGTTGCTACAAAGAGGTTAAGTGTTGCCTAAATGACACGGCGTGCAAGTGCCGGGGGCCGGATTGGAGTCCAGGCCCACTGGCTCTGGAATCATAGCTCCAAAGTGCACATACATTTAAACTGGGATTTGAAGGGGGTCACCCTTATCCCCACGAATGGAGACCCCTCAAGCAGGCGGGGACCTGATTCTCGCCACCGCTCTTGCTGGACTGGAAGGCCCCCAGGATACACATGGGGACTCCGAGGCATGGAGGGAGCAAGTGCCCAGGCTCCAGAGCCGGGGAGCTTCCGTCTGTCAGCAACCCAGGAGAGCTCTGACGCAGGGGCGGTGGGCACATGGCGTAGGGCAGCCCGCCGGGGGCTGACCTGCACAGTTGTTTCGGGCAGTGCCACTTAGGCAAGTTGACAAGGACAAGCTGGGGACAGAAAGCAGGGGTCCACGCTGGGGAGGGGAGAACAAAGACCCGACCGGGGCCAGGACAAGGGTGGTGGAGCAGAGAGGAAGGCAGAATGGACAAGAGCATGTCACCTCGCTGCTGTGTGCCTCAGTTTCCCCATCTGTGTTGGTCATCATAGTCCCCACCTCCTAGGGGCTGTTGAACGGATCAAAGCATTCATGCACGTTCTACCGGAGCAGGGTCTGTATTTCACATTTGGATATTTTGTTTCACAGGGACCTTTCGTCTGTTTCTGATTCTTTAAAACATGGCTGAAAGTGGTCTTTCTCTTGCTGAGTTCCTTGGTGCCTCCAGAAGCTTTGCCGCCCAGGCGAGTGCCTCGCTCACCTCCCCCTACATCCCAGCGCAGTGAGAATCACATCCATTGCTCAGGACTGTGCCTGCCACAGAGCGGCACTCTAGGCTGGCGGTGGTAAATGTAGCTAGCATTTCAGGAGGGCCAAACCCCACAAACAATACTGACTGTCACCCAACTCTAAAGGTTGACAATTATTACTCACTATTGTTAGGGGCCCTCCATCTCCGCTGCGACCTCAGGCCTTGATGGGCTCACCTGGAAAATGGTGGGCTAGCTTGCCATTTGAATAATAACCATCCCAGATTATTATTATCAATCTTGATCCGTGGAAACGAGGGGGGTAGGAGGGAAGAAGGCATCCGGATGCTCGCACACAGGTGCCAGGAGCTGGAATCCACGCGCCTCCTTCTACTGCCCCGCCCTGCACTGTCTGCGTTTCCGCCATCAGTGCTGCCTCCGAGATTGCACCCTTGGAGGAGGTGCTGCAAGGCTGGCACAGCCGTCGGGAACTGGGGGTTGGAGGTGGGGAGAGGGACACAAAACCTGTCCCGCCCACCACCCTGTCCGGGCCACCCTGGCAGCAGGAAGGGCCCCCGCAGGGAAGCCAAGTTTACCGTGCCCCTCCCCCAGCCTGGTTATAATTAGCCCCGAGATGAATTAAACATGAGGCCGACCTGTCTGGGGCGATAGCAACGTCTCTGACACTATAATTGTTCCCGGCTGGAGGCAGAGAGCGGGGCTGATGTGTGAGGCTGAGGGGACAGGGGGCGTGCAGAGCAGACCCCTGCAATACATGTTTGCGGCAGGCACACCCGCGCTGGTCGCATGAGGCTGGGGGAGACCGGGGGGGGGGGGGGGGCCCTTGGTAGGAAGTTGTGAGGCCTCAATTTGGGGAGTCACAGAGAAAGCCCCCTTCAGACATGTCTCCTGAGTTTGGAATATCAAGGAGGATTCACACATGGGAAGGAAAGGCATTCCTGGTGGAGGGAACTGCCCAGGCAAATGCTTGGAGGCCTAAGCAAAAAAAAAAAAAAAAAAATCACAAATTCCAATTTCACCTGAAATCCAAAGTGGCTTTCCTGCATAGAACAGCCTGTTCAGGCTTTGCAGGAGAAGATGTCAAGTTGGAACCCACTCTGGTGTATATATTGGGGCCAAGAGCACAGATCCCAGAGTCAGGCAAGCTCTTGGGGAATGGGAGTAAGAATAGCTTGTATACCCCCAGAGTTCTTGTGAGATGAGCTAAGAAATGTGTGTAAACAATTGGCACATACTCAGTGCTCACAAAGCAGCTGCAGTTACCATGGTTCTAAATAAGACTACATAGATCATTTTTCAGAAGTTATATATTCATTTCAATATATATCCCCAAAGTTTATATAATACACATACTAGAGGCCCAGTGCATGAAATTCATGCACGGGTAGGGTCCCTAGACCTGGCCGACGATCAGGGCCTATCTGTGGGGTGACTGGCGGGGCAATTGGGAGGCCCCCCTGCCTTGGCTGGCCTGGAGCCTGTGGGCTGGGGGCAGCTCCTGCATTGAGCGTCTGCCTCCTGGTTGTCAGTGCGCATCATAGTGACCAGTCATTCTGACATTTGGTCAATTTGCATATTAGGCTTTTATTATATAGGATATACTAGAGGCCCAGTGCACGAAATTCATGCACCGGTAGGGTCCCTAGGCCGATTGGGGCCTTCCATGTCGCCCCCTGGTGGTCATCGCATGTCATAGCAAGCAATCGAACTCCTGGTCTCCCGGTCGAACTCCCGTGGGGACAATTTGCATATTAGCCTTTTATATATAGATAGATATTTTCATGGTAGAATATAGAAGTGCATTTTTTAAAATTTATTGATTGCCCTAGCCAGTTTGGCTCAATGGATAAAGTGTCAACGGAAGAGTCCCGGCATCAGTTCTGGTCAAGGGCACATGCCCAGGCTCGATCCCCAGTAGGGGGCGTGCAGGAGGCAGAGGTCAATGATTCTCGCTCATCATTGATGTTTCTATCTCTCTCTCCCTTTCTGAAATCAATAAAAATATATTTCAAAAAAATAAGTCTAAAAAACTGATTGATTGATTTTAGGGAGAGAGAGAAACATCGATTTGTTGTTCCACGTATTTATGCATTCACTGGTTGATTCTTGTATGTGCCCTGACTCTGATAGGGGATTGAACCTGAAACCTTGGGGTATCGGGATGATACTCTAACCAACTGAGCAACCTGGCCAGGGCAAAAGAGCATTTTTAAAATAAATGTATTGTGTTGGAAGAGAATGGGGGTAGGCTTAGAGAAAAAGATGTCTCAGCCTGTTCCTGGGCCCAGGAATTAACCCTGAGGAGCTAATTAAGATTGGGCTTCCCCGGCAGCCTCTCAGTGGCCTCCCTTCCGGCCTCCCCTCTCCCCCAGGGAAGCCCAGGCTGGCCCACCCCTGCCAGGGCCTCCCTCCTTAGAATGTCTCATGCCCACCAGATCCCTGGGCTTAACTATGGGGAATTAAGGTTTAACCAGAGGCCTTTGAGGCTGGGAGGGGAGACTGTACTGGAGGAAGGGCCTCCCAGGCGCTGCAGGAGCCTGGAATAGGGGGAGGCTAGTGAGGCAGGGTGGAGCCAGTGTAGGGTCAGATCCTGCCAATATTTCACACCGATTCTTTGTTCACTGTAGATGTTTTTATTGTTTGTTTTTTGTTTCTTAAATGTTGCATTAAAGTAGTATTTATCCAGATGACAGAGTTTCGGGGAGGCTCCTTAAATTTTGCTCCAAGGCCAGTGCCTCTCCCCTCACCCTGATCCCAGTCAGGACTGCAGCGCGGTGATAGGAGCTCATCTGAGCCTGTTGATGGAAGAAACGTCAAACCTGTGGAGAACTTTTATGAGTTTATTTGAGCCAAACTAATGACAATGGCCAGGAAGCAAAATCTCAAAGAACTGAGGAAATGCTCCAGAGAATGGCAGTTTTGCTTATTTTATACATTAGAATCGAAGGAGGAAGACATCAGGAGGGTGGCAGGAAATCCATTGGTGGACGATTAGGGAGGCGGGGAAAGCAAAGTGGGAAAATCTCTGAGAATCTGGATAAAGAGTGAAAGGAAGAGACACATAGTTCTTTCACATTGGTGAGTCCAGGGTAGTTAATAATGAGCATTCACAGCACATCGAGATGGTATTCGGGGAACAAGATGACAATGAGGGGTGCTGTAGTCTCAAGCTCTGATGAGATGTGTGTGCCCTGAGGGCTCTGGAAAAGATTACTCTGACATTCCAAAGCTATGTTTCCTTAGATGCAAAAAGACAACAAACAGACTCACTTAGGTAAAGACTGACCTTGGTCAAGGAAGCTACAGTCCTAAGGCATGACTACCAGCCACGATCCGCTTTTAGTTAGACATTTTGATGTTTAGACCACCCTATGTGGTTACTTTCGGTCTCTGAGTTTGTAAGGCCCACCATGTAGGCCTCCCCTGACCGTGTCAGATTTAGTACGTGGCCCCTTTTTCATCCACAGCCTCAACACTGTCAGAGGATGGTCCATTATTGGACCCATTTTATGGATGGGAAACTGAGGCCCAGAAGGACAAGTCATTGGCCTCAAGTCACTGGGCTAAGGGGAGGGAGAGGCAGGTTTGAAACCCTTGACTCCACTGAGG
Source organism: Plecotus auritus (assembly GCF_963455305.1). Lineage (NCBI taxonomy): Eukaryota > Metazoa > Chordata > Mammalia > Chiroptera > Vespertilionidae > Plecotus > Plecotus auritus. The sequence goes on from NC_137773.1 coordinate 85,956,131, forward strand.
TGGGGTTATTGCCTGTCCTGAATTCAGAAACAATGAAACCAGTCTCCCCCAACCCCTCAGAGCCTTTGTTCTTGCTAAACCCACCACCTACCATCCATCTAGGAAGAAAAGCCCAAGTCCCGCCCCCCCCACCACCTCCCACCCCACACAGAGCCTTTCAGGACATGCTCATTTCCTCTCCCTGCCCTCCCCTCCTCCCTCTCTCTCCCATGCTCACTCTGCTGCAGTCACATGAGTGGCCTCCTGGCTGTTCCTATAACAGGCCAGGCACTGTCCTACCTCAGGGTCTTTGCACTGGCTGTTCCCTCTGTCTGGAACACTCTTTCACCATCATGACTCACCTGGGCTCCCACCTCAGGAGCCCAGTCCTCCTCTCTGCTCCCAAAGGCAATGAGATCCAAGGAGGGCTGTGAACAGAGGAGGGGTGGGACTCAGGGGCTCACAGATGCCCTCTAGTGGCTTCTGAGGGGAGGACAGACTGTGGAGGATGAGGGTGGGAGCTGGAGTTGGGGGACCAGGGCAGAGGGGACTGCATGGTCCAGGCAAGAGCTAATCATATACCCTATTTCTATGCTGTCCTATATGGGAGCCACTGGCATTTAAAATGGTACTAGTTCAGCCCCAGCTGGTTTGGCTCAGTGGATAGAGCATCAGCATTTGGATTGAGGGGTCCTGGGTTCAGTTCTGGTCAAGGGCACATGCCTAGGTTGCAGGCTTGATCCCCAGTGTGGGGCGTGCAGGAGGTGGCCAGTCAATGATTCTCTCTCATCATTGATGTTTCTATCTCTCTCTACCTCTCCTTTCCCCTCTAAAATCAATAAAAATCCTATCTAATAAAAGAGTAATATGCAAATTGACCGTACCTCCACTACAAACACAAGCCATGCCCACCAGCCAATCAGGAGCGAGTATGCACATTAACCCAACCAAGATGGCTGCGGCCACTGAGCGAGCAGGATGCTTGGGTTTCCCCGGCAATGGAGGAAGCCAAGCTTTCTGCCTGCCCTGGTGGGCCCAGGCCTCCATTCAAGGCTACAAAATTTCAATTATAGAAGATAAATAAATCCCAGATACCAGGGTCTCCGCTTGGGTCACTGGGGGGCGTGGGCAGCCTGCAACCACCACAGGCCCCTCACCCAGGCCACCCCACGCCCCAAGGGAACCCCCACCCTGATCCAGGACACCCTTCAGGGCAAACCAGCCAGCCCCCACCCGTGCACCAGGCCTCTATCCTATCTAATCCTATCTAATAAAAGAATAATATGCAAATTGACCATCACTCCAACACACAAAGATGGCTGCCCCCATGTGTTCAAAGATGACTGCCCCCATGTGGACACAAGATGACCACCACAAGACGGCCAGCAGGGGAGGGCAGTTGGGAGGGACCAGGTCTGCAAGGGAGGGCAGTTGTGGGCGATCAGGCCAGCAGGGGAGGGCAGTTGGGAGGGACCAGGCCTGCAAGGGAGGGCAGTTGGGGGCAATCAAGCCTGCAGGGGAGGGCAGTTAGGGGTAACCAGGCCGGCAGAGGAGGGAAGTTGGGGGCGACTGGGCCTGCAGGGAAGGGCAGTTGGGGGGGACCCAGGCCTGCTGGGGAGAGCAGTTGGGGGGGACCAGGCCTGCAGGGGAGGGCAGTTAGGGGTGATCAGACCTGCAGGGGAGGGCAGTTAGGGGCAAACAGGCTGGCAGGGGAGCAGTTAGGCATCAATCAGGCTGGCAGGGGAGTGGTTAGGGGGTGATCAGGCTGGCAGGCAGAAGCAGTTAGGGGCAATCAGGCAGGCAGGCAGGCGAGCAGTTGGGAACCAGCAGTCCTGAATTGTGAGAGGGATGTCTGACTGCCCATTTAGGCCCGATCCTACCTAAATGGGCAGTCGGACATCCCTCGAGGGGGGTCCCAGATTGGAGAGGGTGCAGGTTGGGCTGAGGGACACACCCTCCCTGCATGAATTTCATGCACCGAGCCTCTAAATAAAAAATAAAATGTTACTAGTTCAGCCCTGGCCAGTATGGCTCAGTGGGTAGAATGTACCTGGGTTGCAGGTTCAATCCCCACCAGCCAATTGGGGAGCGTGTGGGAGGCAACCAATTGATGTGTCTCTCTCACATCAGTGTTTCTCTCTCTCCCTTTCCCCCTTCCCTTCCACTCTCTCTAAAAATCAATGGCAAAAAAATCCTCATTCTCTTGGATGAGGATTAAAAATAATAATAATAGCCCGCCAGCATGACTCAGTGGTTGAGTATCAACCTATGAACCAGGAGGTTACAGTTCAATTCCCAACCTGGGCACATGCCCAAATTGTAGGCTCAATCCCCAATGGGGGTTGTGTAGAAGGCAGCCGATTGATGATTCGCTCTCATCATTGATGTTTTTCTCTCTCTCCCTCCCTCTCCCTTCCTTTCTGAAATCAATAAAAATATTTTTAAAATAATAATAAATAAAATACAAATGTTACTAGTTCAAATTGAGATGTTCTGTGAATATAAAATACACACCAGATTCTAAAGACTTGGTATGAAAAAAAAAAAGAATGTAAGATAGATCATTAACAAATTTTTTTTAATATATTTTATTGATATTTCACAGAGAGGAAGGGAGAGGGACAGAGAGCCAGAAACATCGATGAGAGAGAAACATCGATCAGCTGCCTCCTGCACACCCCCCACTGAGGAGGTGCCCGCAACCAAGGTACATGCCCTTGACCGGAATCGAACCCGGGACCCTTCAGTCCGCAGGCCGACGCTCTATCCACTGAGCCAAACCGGTTTCGGCAACAAATTTTTATATTGGTTGCATGTTAAAATATTTTGAACGTATTGAATCAAATAGTATTTTAATAAAACATTATTAAAATAAAATGTACCTGCTTACGTTTACTTTTTTCTAGTGGCACCAGAAAGTTTTAAATTACATTTATGGATTCCATGATCTTTCTACCACTCAGTGCTAGGCGGACTTGATGACATTTGTATTCATGCCACCTTTGTACTGCCCACCAGAGGGCACTGTACCCTCGCAGTGGGGTCAGGCAATCTGAAATCTGAGGGAAAAGGAAGTAGTTCAGACAAACCGTTGGTCCTTTGTGGTTTTTGTCTTAGATCAATTTTTACAAATAGACCTCTGTTTGCCATGTGCTATCTCTCTCCATGTGAGGGAACAGATCTACCTCTGGGTAAGGATGCTGCCCCTGACCCTCCCTTCATTCTGCTGGTGACAGTAGGAGAGGAAGAATGAAGCCTGCAAAGGCAACTTGCCATTTCTGCAGCATTCATTGGATGGCTGCTACGTGCCACACTCTACCAGCTCGAGGTGATTCTCCCAAGAAATTCATCCCAACAGACAAGGATGTTTTCTCTTTCCTTTTTCCAAATGAGAAAACTGAGGCTCAGAGAGGGAAAGTGAATTGCCCGAAGTGGCCCCGCAGAGCTAGGCTTTGCACCCAGCTCCATCTGGCAGCAGCGCCTTCTGGGACCTTCCCCTGAGCCGGCCACTTCCCAGCCTCTAATTAACTCCTGAGAGGTGGTGGGCAGACACAGCAGCAAGGACACTCTTTATCTGTCCACATCAGGCCAGAGGAGCAGCCAATAATTAATTCTGAATTTTTCCCATTTATCACCATGGCAGGAACCAGAATGCCTGGAATCCCAATCCCGAGCCCCTGTGCCCCTTGGCCACCTGGAGCTGGGCACAATGGTGACAGGAACTAGGGCAGGAGGCCTTCATGGAGCCTGAGAAGGGAGGATGGCCCCGGTACCCCAGTCCCTTACACTGGTTTATTTTTTTTATATGTATATTTTATTGTTGATAGCATACACTGGGTTATTAAATGCCATGTGACCCAGTGGCGACCAGCCGAGACCCCTTCCCAGCCTTCACGGTGCCCACAGGCTAGCAGAGAAAAACATACATTGAATGAATAACAATCTAAATAATTAATGCCACTAAGGAAAACAACAGGATGGTGTGAGCATGCAAAACGGGAGACTTGTTCAGGGCCTCCCCAAGGAAATGACAATGAACCTGCAAATTGGAGAGTGAAAGATGAGGGGTGAGGAGAGGGAACTCCACACTTAGAAACAGCACATGCAAGTGCCTGTAGCGAGAAAGAGCGGGACCCCAGCCAGGGGTCTGGTGGATCTGGAGCGCAGACCACAAGGATGAGGTCAGTGCCTTGTCAGGAGCCCTAGGGGCTAGGCCTGAGCCCTCACAGTGAGGCCGCAGCCTGCAAGGGATGGGCCGGGCCACAAGGGGGAGAGACAGGCAAGTTTCCCCGATGATGCAGGGGCTGGCAGGGAGGCTGTTTCCTCCCAGGTGAGTCAGATGGCAGGCTGGGTGGTCAACTCTGTGACTTTTTTTTTTCTTCTTCTTCTTACAACTGTTTCCCCCTTGGAGGATTCTTTCAAACCCATTTGGACACGGGGATGAGTCAGGCTCTCTGCCAACAAACAGCCCTATGCCATGAGAGTAGCTCCTGGCTCAGCAACCCTAAACACCTCCCTCCTCTGGCAGTGGGAAAACTGAGGCCCAGAGAGGGACAAAGACCACCCAAGGTCATCAGAGGAAGTCTGTGTCTGGGGTCCCAGGAGCAGCCCCCGCTCTGTAGCCCGTCTCTTCTGCTGGACTTGAAGCCCCAGGAGGGCCCACGGCTGGGTGTCCTGATCACCACGCCATCCGTGTAAACTGCGGTGCTTACTCAATTATTTCAAACTGCATGGCCCCAGCAGCTTTTGAAAATGCCCGAGGTCACGTTCAGGGCATCAGGGGAAAAGGGGGTTCTTTTAATTGAGTTCAGAGAGAGAGAGAGAGAGAGAGAGAGAGAGAGACTGAGCGGGAGGTCGGGTAAGTGTGGTTTCTAGCAAAGCCACAGGTGCCTCCTCTGGGAACTGTCTGGATTTACTTGCCCAGGAAAATGCCCCTTGACATTCTGAGAGCACAGACCAGGTGGGCAGCTAAGGCAGGAGGTGGCTCCTCCCTGGGACGCCGTGGGCCCCAGAGAGAGAAGTGGCTGCCAAGTCTCACCCGAAACTTCTCACAGCCCAGACTTGCTCCTGGGGTGGAGCCAGGAGCCTGAAAGGCCCTGGGGTGGGGGACGGGCTCCCCCAGTTTCTCAGCCCAGAGAGGGGAGGTGCCTGGCTTAGGGTCCCCCAGAATAGGATTCAAGGGGAAAGGCATTCCTGGCAAAGGACACAGCTTATGCAAAGGTCTGGATGTGAGCAAGAGGAAAGGGTGAAGGAAGCACTTAGTTATGAAGTTTGAATTTGATTTTATTTTTAAACACTTAATCTTTCATCAGTACACATTCAACGACAGCCAGCCCCTCTGTACCTAGTCCCAACCTGGATGACCCCCAGTCCCCAGAGGCAGCTCCCCAGACTGGGAGGACACACAGACCTCCCAGTTCCAAGGGGCAGGCGTGGGCCAGAAAGAGGGATGGAGGCTGCAGGACCCAGGTGTGGTCTGGGAGAGAGCAGTAGAGCCCACATGGAGGTGGGGCATTAGTGGTGGGCATTGAAAATTTAGGGGTGTGCCAGGTGCAAAAGACTGAAAAGGGCATTCTGGGTAGAGAATATGCATATGCAAAGGTCTGGAAGTGTGACATTACTAGGCAAGTGCTGGAACTGTCAGGGTGTTCAGTGACACTGCTGGCCCCAGGTGGTCATGGCCGGACCAGAAAGAGACACCGGGGGCCACAGAAGCCCAGAGGGAAATAGAGGCTCTTCTCAGAGGATCAGAAATGGCTTCATGAAGAAGGGGCACTGGAGCTGGGGTTTTAAAGGATAAGTAGAAGCTTGCCAAACAGAGAAGGTAAGGCATGCTAATGGAGCAGACGGGTTGTGTCCAGAATTCAAGGAATATGATGATGGAGCGGGAGGAGAAAGAAGGACTGCAGGAATGGGCAAGTCAATGCGAGATTTCTCCAGATCCAGGCTTAGTAGCCTGCCATTTAAGGCCAAGAAACCTGTGAGCCTGTCCAGCCACTGTCAGCTCTTCTCCTTGGGTCATACCCTACTTTGGCCGATAAGGACACTTGATGGGGACACTTTCCACAATGTGTCTCTGGGACCTCAGGCCAGGCTTGTGCCTCAGTTTCCCCATCTGGAAAATAGTGACACCAGAAGCCACTTTTGCTGTTTGTGTTCATTTCAACACATAATGTGAAGGAAGGGAAGGAGGGAGAGAGGGAAGGAGAGGGAGGGAAGGAAAGAAAGGAAGGAAGAAAAAGGGAGGGGAGGAAAGGAAAAAAGAAGGAAAGGAAAAGGGAGGAGGAAAGAAGGGGAAGGCTTTGTATCTCGCCTCCAGACCCACACCAAGGGACAGGTCCAACATTATTATTTCACAACATGCCAGAGCTGTCGAGGCTTAAGAAATGGGTGGTGATTTGCATGTCATTTGCATTAAATTTGCATGGTGTTTGTTGACCGTGAAAACTCCCTGAAAGTGCTTTCCCCCACCCCCATTCCATCTAGACGCAGGAAACTCTCCCCCATCCTCACCAGGGACCCCCGCTTGGGCTGAGGACCCCTCAGTTCAAGGGCTGCTGGAGTAGCAGCCTGGAGGGGAGCGTGGTGACCTTGGACGCCCCATCTGTAAAATGGGCCATAATTATAGCCACCACCGCGGGTAAACAGCATGGCTGGCCCCACAAGTATGTGGTATAGACCCTGGCAGGCAGGGAGGGGCTGAGGGATTGAGCTGGGATGATTATTAAAAAGCCCTACCTCTCTGCTGGGCCCTGGAAGGAGGGGTCCCTGGGCCCCCAAACGTGTGTGTACCCACACACCCATGCATGTGACCCAGGGACAGAAGCCCAAAACAGAAAGAATAGGGGCCTGGCTGCCTCCCCCACTGTGCACCCACAGGGCGCTTGGAAACCACCTCCGAGGGACAACCTGGGTCACAGCACTGCACCTCCCAAGGAGACGTGCCTGCAGGCCTGGTGCCCTCCCTGCAATAGGCAAACGTGGTCTGAGCGCAGTCCCCACAGCCATGATTTCTTATCTACCTGTCTCCGCTCTGGGCCTTGCGGCCAACATGACTCTTTCTTAATTAAAACATTATTTCTTCCCAGGCTCCCGTGCCTCTTCCCGGCGCCAGGCGCTAGGTCAGCAGCTGGAGCGTGAACGCCACACCACGCCAGGCTAGACCCTCCACCCCCAACCAGCCTCCCGGTCTGTGCAAAGGACCAGACTTCACACGGCTGCAGGTCAGAGATCCAACCAGGGCTCCGCGTCCTATCTGGGCTGTCTTGTACCCAGAATTCCCACAACACACTGCCTGGAATGTCCTCAAAATTACCACCCATGGCACAAGGCTCAGAGTGGAAAGCAGGGTGAGTGGCTGCAGCCAACCGTAAGGAGTTGTTTTCGGCAATTGGGACCGCGCAAAAACATGCTTTATTGTCACAATAAAAATGAGTGGGATGGGGAAAAAAAAAAAAAAGATTACCACCCAAGCCTCAGTGCTCTACCAGGCACAGAGGCCCCCAGATCTCTGCCTACTGGACCAGAGTTCTTCAGACCCAACCAGGAAACCCCATGCAGCAAACAGGGGGCCAGGCATTAAGGGAGGGCACTCCAAGGGGGCGGGCACAGATGCAATGAGAGGAGGTATTTGGGGAAAAGGGTAGAGCACAGGATGACGCTGGAGAACTGGGAGAGGGCTGGGTGCCCCAGTCTCCACCTTCAGTCATTTGAGATTTCCTGAGCAACTGGCTATACCCCACAGCCAAGGCTGTTCACAGTAAGAGGGGCTTGCGGGGACCCACAAGAGGATGCGGTGCTCACTGGCGGGGCAGGAGGGCATCCGAGGAGACTTCCTGGAGGAGGCTGGAATCCCAGGTGGGCTGGAGCCGCAGAGAGGGGTGTGGAAGGTGCCTTTGGCAGGGGCACAGCTTGGGCAAAGTGTGGCCCAGAGAACGTACAATTAGGAGAGGTGCTGCCTGATTTCCTCTCCTCTCCCCTCTGTGCTTCTCTTCACACGATATCCCTGGGCTGCCCACGCTGGCACCGTGGTTCCTGCTGCATGACCTCAGGGTCACACAGTACAACCTGATTGGCTGAGCTGGGGCGACAATGTCCTAGTTCAGTGTCAGGGAGTGGAGCTCCATCAGGAGTGTCCCCGGCAGTGGGCATCAGCTGGTCAGGGCAGTGTTGCACTGTCCACCCTAGGAGCCCAGAACCTGGAACAGCAGGAGGAGTGGATAAGCCAATCTCAATTCAGGACTTTAGGAGCACGAAACACCAGCTCTCTGGCCAGGTTTCCTTCTTCCCTTTTCCCTAATATCCCCTCCCAACGGATGTGGACAGCAACACCTGCAGTCATTCCCTCCTTCCCCACGGGCCTGGTGCCCCCCAGGAGGGACAAGGATGGCCCTTTAGCCACAGGGAGCCAGCCATACTTAGAGGGAGCTTGGCTGGTGGGAGCCACAGGAATTCGGGCCAAGAGTACAAAGTGAGGAGGCGGGTAACAGAGCCCAGAGAGGCAGTCATTCACCCAAGGCCAACAGCAAGTCTGGGCCACATCATTCATGTTACCCAACGCGGTTAGTCTAAAGGTAAGTGAGAAGGCAAGGGTAGTGTCCTTGCCCAAGGGGTGAAACGCACAGTTTGGAGTCGGGGGGGAGTGACACTCAAAAGAGGTGAGTCCCTTCTCCTCTCTGGGCCTCATTTTCCCCGAACTGTGGTCCTCACAATAGGTAAGGTCCCTGGAATGACTTACCTCCCGAAGGTGTCCCTCACCCCAGCCTGCTCCTTCAGCCAGCATCTTCGGTCCCCTCGGTCATGGCTCCACCTCCTCCAACCCAGACTACCTGAAGGAGGGGGACAGAAAGACACAGATTGCAGGCCAAACACAGTCCTCACCTCAGCATTCAAGGGCTCGCCTATCTGCTCAGTGTCTGGCTGATGCATCTTCCCACATCTGCCAGGACTTACCCCCAAGTCAGAGACCTTCTCCCCCACATCCAGAAACTGCTAGGGCTCCAGGAAAATGTTCTGAGCAGCCCTTTCCTCACCTCCAGACAATACATTCCACAAATATTTATTGAGCACCTACTATGTGCCAGGCTCTGGCACTGAGCTGTGAACACAATAGTGAATAGGATGAACAATGCCCTCATAAAGTTTACAGTCTGCTGGGGGAGATGGGGTAAAAAAAATTTTTTTGAAAACTATAGAGAAGTCAGGGGTTGATAAGTGTCAGAGAGAACGATAAAAGCAGGGATGGGGCCTGGCTGGTGTGGCTCAGTGGTTGAGCATTGACCCATGAACCAGAAGTTCACGGTGTGATTCCTGGTCAGGGCACATGCCGGGGTTGCGATCCCCAGTAAGGGGGTGTGCAGGAGGCAGCCGGTCAGTGATTCTCTGTCATCATTGATGTTTATCTCTCTCTCCCTCTCCCTTCCTCTCTGAAATCAATTTTATATATATATATATATATATATATATATATATATATATATATATATTTCTACCAGGACTTATATATCTGAACAAAGATGTGAAGGAGCTGAGGGAGGGAAGGTGTAAAACATTCCAATCTGACATTAATCATATGTTTATTTGGTTTCATGTCTGCTCCGTGAGGGCAGGCCTGGTCTGAGTCCCCACTGGGTTCCAGTGCCCAGCACATGGCCTGGCACACAGTAGGCACTCAATAAATGCTTATTGCGTTTGAACGATGATTATGGTGTGTGATGTCTGGGGTTGTCCAGCTTCCAGACCTTGTAGAAGGTGCACTGCCAGGAACACCCTCTGCCAGCCCAAGCCCCCAATCCCCATCGGTCACCATCCCACCGTCTCCCCCTACCCCTGAGATCCTTCCTCTCCCTTCCCCCCCCCCCCCCCCCCGCACACACACCTTGAGTCTCCAGGACCAGCATCTGAGGCTCCTGCTCTCAAAACATCACCCCAGGCTTGGCAGACCAAGCCTCTGTGGCCGACAAGCACAACCCCCTGAACTCCAGGGTTACACATATGGCTCCAGTGTGTCCCCGGCCCAACATCTCCAAGGTGGAGCTCTGTGACCAGCCCCTGCTAACCTCCCTCACCGCCCAGCGCAGCCCCAGGCCTCCATGTGCTCTTCCCGCGGCCCAGATGCCCTTCTCTGCAGACCCCTCGTGGGTCACCCTGGCTGGGACTCCAGATGGCCAGGGCAGAGTGTAGGCAGCCAGTGTCAGGATGGGAATGTGGGTTGGCAGGTGTACTGGGGGAGATGGATGAAGAGGGAAGGACCAGAGACTCAGAAAGACAGAGGCAGAGACAAATAGAGACAGAAATGCACCGAGAGAGACGGAGGGAAAGAGAAACAGAAAAGAGCAGAGACAGAATGGACAGACAGAAACGGGCCGAGCCATAGAGAGGCAGAAAGAATGATAGGAAGTGGAATAAATAGGACAGCACCGCGGAGAGAGGGAGCGAGGGGAGACAAAGAAAGGGAGGGGAGGCCAGAGACAGAGGGAGAGAAAAGAAGGAAGCAGGCAGGGGGCATCCAGCTGCCCTCCTGGCGTCTCTCCAGGCCTGCCTCCCTCTATTCCTGTTTCAGCCGGTACCCACCAGGGCAGTGCTGGGGCCGGGAGAGAAGGCGTTCCAGGGGTCGGGAAGGACCCCTAGTCTACCCGCCCGCCCACATCCCACCTACCCGGACCCCAGCCAGGCCCTCTGGTGCCCGCTATCTCCCCCAGCCCTGAGTCATTCCCATCCCCCACCCCAAAAGGCCCTCCTGTTCCCTGCCTTCCTCTCCCAGCCTTGACCCACTCTCACCCCGGGACCCCAGCCCCCGGCCCTGGCCACCTGGGGTCGCTGACGAGCAGCAGCACCGAGCCGTCCTGCAGGTGCACGTCGCGCACCGTCTGGTGGTCGTCCAGCCGCCGCGCGTTGTAGTAGAAGGTGCGCTTCCAGGAGCTCACGCCCTGGCCCACCAGCTGGGCGCGCAGGTCGCTGAGCGTGTCGCGGGGCCGCACAGTGAGCGGCAGCAGCAGCGCCTCGTCCGCCAGATGCACTTTGATGTGGTAGCGCTTCCAGCGCGACAGGCCCCGCCGAAGCCCCTCCATGGCGCCCGCCGGGCGCTCCCCGCCCGGCCCCGGCCCCGGCCCCTCGTGCCCAGCGCACCCGCCCGACAGGACTAGCAGCCCGCCCCCGCCGCGCCCCGCCCGGCCGGCCACGCCCGCTGTGCCTGAGGGAGGTCCCTTGAGGGCGGGGCAGACCGAGGGCCCCTCGCCCCCACCCGCAGACACCTTTCTGTTCATGCACAGATGTATTAAGTGCCTACTGGAAGCGCCCGGGATACCTGCGAACAAAACCCACAATAAGGAAACACATCATAAAGATGAATACTTAAATACACAAGGCACCCTATCCTGAGAAGGGCTAGGAAGAGAAAAAGAAGGAAGGGAAGAGAGGTTGGTGATTCTCCTAGAGATCTAGGTTAAGAGAGATCCCTCTGAGGAGGTGGCATTTCAATTGACTTCTGAAGGTGAGAAGCAGTGAGTCAGTCATGCAAAGGGTCAAGAGTGCTACAGACCAGATGGAGGCGGAGGGAACAGAGCTCGTGCAAAGGCCCTGGGGCAGGGTCATGCCTGGTGGTTGGAGGAACAGATAGGGGCCCTGGTGGCTGGAGCAGAGTGAGCGAGGGGGAGAGAGGGAAGAGGTGAGGTCAGGGAGGTGATGAGGGACAGGTCTTACAGAGCCATGTGGGCCTTGGGGAGAACTTGGGCTTTTACCCTGAGGGAGGTGGGAACATGGAGGGCTGTGGGCAGAGGGAAACAAGTGACTGAGAATTCTATTCATCGCTTACTCATTTATTTCCTTTTTTCCTTCAAGACACATTCAACAAGCATCTACTCTGTGTTGGTTGGGCTGGGCAATGCCAAGCACCAGAGACATCACAACCTAGGACCCTGCCCTCAAGGGTCTCCCAGTTGAGGGTGAGGGATACAGAGTTGGACACAGACACTCCCAGCCCTATGAGGTCAGGGCTTAAGTAGGAGGAGAGAACCCAGACTGGGAAAGGCCAGTATGTGGGCATGGCTTCCAGGACGGGGTAGGCATTGGAGCTAGGGCTTTGGCGGATGAATAGGAGTTCAACATTCCCACCAAGGAGACACCTTCCCACGATTGATCACCAACTATATAGTTCAGTGTGTGCCTCATGGGGGAAAAGCAGAAGTAAAGGTTTGTGGTCAGTGGCAGCCACAGGAGGCTCACCCAGCCCCAATTCCATGTCCCCCCACCCTGGCAACCCCTTTCTCAGGCTCCTCTTGCTTCTCCAGTCACACCTCTTCCCAAAGCACCCTCTTCCCAAAAGCCTTCCCTGACTGCCTGCTGTCTGCCCCTGCCCACTATCTTACCTGCCAGGACAGGACTGACCAGTTCTGGGTATCCAGGATGCTGGCTTGACCTCCATGATTCAGTCTATACTTAGAAGCCAGTTAAGATGAAGCCCACTGGGAACTCCTCCTCCAGCTGTGGCAGGAGGGAGGGTGAGAGGGAGGCTGAGGCCAGAACAGGACAGTGGACAGAGTGTGGGCTCTAACCCTGACCTTGACGCTTGAAAGACCCTCAGGAAGGAACTTAACGACCCTGGGCCTCCACGTTCCCATCTATCCAATGGGGTTGTTATGAGGATGAAATGACTGAGGGTAGAGCACTGAGAAATGTTACTGAAGCACAGTCACTTATAATTGCCTATGCTGAGAGTGTTAGGGGCAAAAATAGAATATTGGGGACTAGCTATGGTTATGGGAAATAGTAACCAGGCTCTGTTAACCATGATTGCCTTGTTCTGGTTAAAGAAAGGACATTAGAACCTGGCTGGGAGTTGTATCCCCACCCAGGACCTGGGAGTCAACCTTGCACCTGGGAGTCAACCTTGGAATGTGGTCCATTCTCAGTCAAGAACTGCCTATTATCATGGAAAGATTAACAACCTTTTTGCCCAAAAAATGGAGTCCCACCCCAGCCCGAATAGCCTACTTCCCCATGTCTATCATCCCTACTTTCCCATGTAATCTTAGTCCTACCTGATATAAGCAGCTGGTTTGTGGGGGTTTGCAGAGCAGATTTTTGTGGCTGATTTGCTGCTCTCCCATACTGCTGGTGGTATTGGAATAAACGCTCAGATATGATTCAACCCTGTCTCTGCTGAATTGGCTCAAGTAGTGACAGGCAGCCCAGACCCATTGGTTGTCTGGTTTCAAGAGGATATTTAGAAAAAAGTGCAATTTGGCCTGGCTGGTTGCTCATTTGGCTAGAGCATCATCCCAATACACCAAGTTTGTGGATTCAATCCCAGGTCAGGGCACATATAAGAAACAACCAATGAATACATGCGTAAGTAAGTGGGACAACAAAGTGATGTTTTTCTCTCTCTCCCTTCCTCTCTCTCTAAAATCAATAAAAACGTATTTTTAAAAATAGAACACATCCCTTAATTCTCACATGATGCTATTATCTCCTATTTTACAGATGAGTAAACTGAGGCATAGAGAGGATACATGGCTCCCCTGACAATACACAGTGAAAACGGCAGAGCCAGGATTTGAATCCCAGCCACTTGGCTTCAACACTCACGCTATTGTCCGCTGACTGTGAAGCTTCTTACACAATCATGAGATTTCAGATTAAGATTTTTGAAAGTGGCTAAAAGCAAATTCCAGATGGAACACCCTTCCCAGAAAAGAGAGGGGGCGGTGGGGGTGACTATAAACTACTCAAAGAAAACATGGGAATTAAAAATAATAATCCTAGTTTGTTAAAACATGACATTAAACCCTGAAGTCTTTAATTAAAAGATTAATAACTGACTGCAAACAAATATAAAACTCCTTCTCTCTCTCTCTCTCTCTCTCTCTCTCTCTCTCTCTCTCTCTCACACACACACACACACACACACACACACACACACACATGACAGTCAATAGCCAAAGTCAGGAAAACTTTTCCAAGATTGATAGAGAAAAGGCTGAATTCCTTAATATGTAAACAGCTTTGTCAACATAAAAAAAAAAAAAACACATTGAAACCTGTAAAGAATTTTTGTGAGTTTATTTGAGCCAAACATATGCCAGGAAGCAGAACCTCATTGAATTGAGATAATGCTCCAGAGAATGGCTGGTTACATCTGTATTTATACATTGCAATCAAAGGAGGGACATAGGTGGGTTACATGAAATCCATTGGTGATAGATTAAGGAGGTGAGATAAAGCAAAGGGGGGGGGGCGGGGGGGAATTGGATAAAAAGTAAAATGAGCCCTAGCCGGCTTTGCTCAGTGGATAGAGCATCGGCTTGCGGACTGAAAGGTCCCAGGTTCGATTCCGGTCAAGGGCATGTACCTTGGTTGCGGGCACATCCCCAGTAGGAGGTGTGCAGGAGGCAGCTTATCGATGTTTCTCTCTCATCGATGTTTCTAACTCTCTATCCCTCTCCCTTCCTCTCTGTAAAAAAGCAATAAAATATATTTAAAAAAATAAAATAAAAAGTAAAATGAGCCCTAGCCGGCTTTGCTCAGTGGATAGAGCATTGGCCTGTGGACTGAAGGGTCCCAGGTTCAATTCCGGTCAAGGGCACGTGCCCAGGTTGCAGGCTCCATCCCCAGTAGGGGACGTGCAGGAGGCAGCCAATCAATGATTCCCTCTCATTGATGTTTCTATCTCTCCCTCTCCCTTCCTCTCTAAAATCAATAAAAATACATTAAAAAAAAAAAAAAAGGAAATACAGTGTCTTCTGAACATATGACAGGAAGTCATTTTCACTCGTGGTAAACTAGATATAGAGTAAAACTACCATGAAATGCCTTTTTTAAATGAAATCTGTTAGGTTGCTGAAGGTGAAAAAGTTTGATAATTCACCATGTCTCTGGGGTTTTGGGGAAAGAGCCATCTCACATCTTGGGGTTTGGAGTGTGAAATAGCATAATCTCTCTGATAATAGCTATTGAAATAATAAACTAGCTATATCCCTCTGGGAGTCTACCCATGTGCTCAAGGACAGATTACAGCACAATGCATGTGCTGAGCAATTTACAGCAAACCATGAGGCTGGCTCAGGGAACAAAAGAGGAAAACTGAGGCAGACAGAGGGAAGTGGTAGAACGAGGGTGTGCACTCTCTCCAGGGAAGGTAAGCAGGCTGGCTCTACCTGCAGAACCAGGTCATCACGGCCCCAGCCACCTCCCTTATCAGGCTAAGCTCCAGGCCTCACGTGTCATACCTGTTGATGTCTAGGACAGATCAGAGCAAGGCCCAGGGACACTTGGCTTCAACATATGGAGGCCAAGCCGGCCACACTGAGCCCTGTAAGTGTTGGGTGCCAGTTCCAATTAATTCTGACTTTCTCATTAAGCTGTTAGGGAAAGCCAGGTGGCTGTGGGCAGCAAGCCATGGGCTTGGGCTGCTGGATTAGAGGAATCATGGATTCTGCCCGGAGACACTATTATCTGTCAGGGGCAATTATGGAAGAGCCGGGCGGACAGGGATAAGCTGGAGAATCCCTGAGTTCTGGGACCTGGGAGGCTCAGAATCGTAGGATCACTGAAATTGCGGACTCCCAGCATCTTGGAAGGCCTGGCATTCTAGACCCTCAGAATATTCACCCCTCCTCATGAACATTCTAGAATCCAGGGCTCAGGGTTCCTCGTAGTAATCAGCACACGGGTCACTTCTGGGTGTCTTAGGGGGCAAAGGAATGTTGGGGGAGTTCAGAGAATCAGTGGAAAGTGAGAAGAACAGGTTTTAAAAATGGGCCAGCCCTAGCCAGTTTGGCTCAGTGGATAGAGCATCGGCCTGCGAACTGAAAGGACTCCAGGTTTGATTCCGGTCAAAGGCACATGCCCGGGTTGTGGGCTCGATCCCCAATGGGGGACTTGCAGGAGGCAGCTGATCCATGGTTCTCTCTCATCATGGATGTTTCTATCTCTCTCTCCCTCTTCCTTCCTCTCTGAAATAAATAAAAATATATTTAAAAAATAATAATAAAATAAAAATGAGCCAGAATGCATGGGTCCTCTGAAGCAGAAGGGATACATGTGGGTGGGGCCGGTGTCCCCCAATACTGCAGGAAGATAGGAAGAGAGGGTGAGTGCTGTGCCAATTTGCCCCTACGGGTGACATAGCCACTGAATTTGGCCAAATTCTGGAATCACAGATGTTTAGTCTCTTGTGACACAAAAGAGTTTTGTCCCCCCATCCCAAGCCCCCTGCATTGATTTTTAGAGAGAGTGGGAGCGAGGGAGGAGGAGGAGGAAAGAGAGAGAAAAACATTAATGTGAGAGAGACACATTGATTTGTTACTTCCCACACATGCCTCCACCCGGGTCAGGAGCGAACCTGTAGCCCAGGTAGGTGCCCTTGACCAAGAATCGAACCCACAACCCTTTGGTACACGGGCTGACGCTCTAACCACTGAGCACACCGGCCAGGGTCAAAAGAGGTTTGTTATTAGACTTGTCCCCTTAGGCCAGCAGTCTCTCAAACTGCAAGCCCAGAGGCCCACACAATGTTTTTGTTGCATTTATTTATTTATTTATTTATTTTACATTTTATTGATTTCAGAGAGGAAGGGAGAGGAAGAGATAGAAACAACAATGATGAAAGAGACTCATTGATTGGTTGCCCCCTGCACGGCCACCACTGGGGAATCAAACTCGTAACCCAGGCATGTGCCCTTGACCGGAATTGAACCCGGGACCCTTCATTCTGCAGGCCCATGCTCTAGCCACTGAGCCAAACCAGCTAGGGCTGTTTTTGTTTTAAAGAATTGGTAAATGAGTGTTTCCAGATAAGAGGTTGGAGCTCTACTGGGCCCCCAGTCCAAGTGTCAGCCATGGGCCCTCTGTGGATGGGACACGAATTCCCTACAATCCCTACCAGTCTGTTAGTAATAGTACTAACTTTGTATCCTCATTTTGATCAAGAAAGTGAGTCCCAAGGCAGCTGTTTGCCAATGTCTCTCCTTCCCCCCAGGAAGAGATGCTAACAAGGTTATGGAAAAAGCAAATGGACATCCCTCCATGCTTTACAATCAGTTACCCCATTGGGTCTCTGTCACCAAGCCTATGAGGTCCATACTTTTGTTCTCCTGTTTCTCAGAAGAGAAAACGGAGGCTTCCCCAAAGCCACACAGGAAGGTGAAGCAGAGCCCCTGGAACATGGCAGAAATGAGTTAGCAGGAGAGCTCAGGTGCCTCTACCTGGTACAGTACCAAAAGGAACATGTGGTGTGGAAGGGTGGCTTGGAGAAGGGCATGAAGAGGAGTTTGGATTTTCTTCTAAGGGCAATGGGGAGCCATGGGAGGGTATGAAGCAAGGGAGTGGCCTGATCTAATTTATGTTAGAAAGGTCCCTGGCATTGTGGAATCTATTTTAGAAGATGGACACATTAATTCTGAGCTAAGAGAGGCCTTATGTCAGGTCAGAGTGCTCTCTTCATAGCTACTACTTCTTGGGTCTATGCATCCCACTCCAAAGAAATTTCATAAGAAATTCATTGCGAGGAGACCTGGTAAATGAGGGTTCATGGTGGCCCCTGTTGGTAAATTATGTTATTCCTAGCTCTATTAAAAACAAAGGCTATTTGCTAGCAACATGTTCAAAAGTAGCATCCTTCATATATAAAGAGTCTTTAGAGGCCTAACCGGTTTGGCTCAGTGGATAGAGCGTCGGCCTGCAGACTCAAGGGTCCCAGGTTCGATTCTGGTCAAGGGCATGTACCTTGGTTGCAGGCACATACCCAGTGGGGAGTGTGCAGGAGGCAGCTGATCGATGTTTCTCTCTCACTCTCTCATCGATGTTTCTGACTCTCTATCCCTCTCCCTTCCTCTCTGTAAAAAATCAATAAAATATATTTTTTTTAAAAAAGAGTCGTTAGAGATAAATAAAACCAGAGAGATATGCAAAGGACTTGGATGTCACTTTGAACACATAAAAGACATAGCCCTAGCTGGTTTGGCTCGGTGGATAGAGCATCGGCCTTTGGACTGAAGGGTCCCGGGTTCGATTCCAGTAAAGGGCACATACCTAGGTTGCAAGCTCGATCCCTGGCCCTGGTCCAGGCACATGGGGGATGCAAACAATCTATGTGTCTCTCTCACATCAATGTTTCTCTCTCTGTGTCTCTCCCTCTCCCTTCTACTCTCTCTAAATATCAATGCTCAGGTGAGGATTAACATTTAAAAAAAATTAAAAATAAAAGACAGCCCTAGCCAGTTTGGCTCAGTGGATAAAGCATCCGCCTGCAGACTGAAGGGTCCCAGGTTCGATTCCGGTTAAGGGCACATGCCCAGGTTGCAGGCTCCATCCCTAGTAGGTGGCGTGCAGGAGGCAGCTGATCAATGATTCTCTTGTCATTGATGTTTCTATCTCTCTCTCCCTCTTCCTTCCTCTCTGAAATCAATAAAAAAATATATTTAAAAAATAATAATGAAAAATAAAAATCAATGGAAAAATATGTTTGGGTGAGGATTTAAAATAAATAAATAAATATAAAGTGGCTGTACCATTCAAAAAAATTAAAAAGTGGTATATTATTTTTTAAAAATAATAAAAATAAAAGACATAGGTGGGAAATCATAAAATAAAGACTCACATGAAAAAGTGTTTAATCACCCTAGGATTCTCCCCCACTCTAATATTCAACAAAGATATTAAGTTCTGTGAGGATGCAAGTCAATAGACACATCTGTTGCTGGCGTAAGTTAGTACCATCTTTCATGAAGGTAAAATGGCAAAGTGTATTGAAAGCCTTTGATGGATAATAACTAATTATAATGACTCACCTTTGTTGAGTGACAAATCAATTTCATTTATTGTGTTTTGTTTCCATGAGAGCAGAAACTCCCCAAAGGCAGGGATTTTTGTCTGTTTTGTTCACTGCCGAGTCCCTGATGCCTGGAACAGCACCTTTATGATCTCATCTACTCATTTTTTCTGTACACTGACTGAGAGAACCCGTGAGCTAGACCAAAAGGGAAGTTTTTGTGCAGGCATCTGAGCATCTAGCTTGTTAGGTCTTTAAGACAATCCTCATACCCTGAGCAGTGAGGGGAGGATTCTCAGGGGCTCCCACTGACCCGTGGGTTAATGGATGTGCTTGCAGTTAAAAGTGATTTCTGATACTTACTGACTCCTTAGGCTGTGCCAGGCAGTGTTTAAAGAGCTTTACAAAACTCAACTCAATCACTTAGCAGCAAAGCTATGAGGTAGATGCTAATATCAGGTCCATTTCACAGACGAGGAAACTGAGTCCACAGCATAAAAGTAGCCCTCTAGCTAGGGCTTGGCACACGGTAGGTGCTGAGGTTTAGTAGAACCTAAATTTTGCTCAGTCAGTTCCATGAACACCTGTTTCTGTCTCCTGTCACCTCTCCTTGGGGGTCCCATGACAGACTCTGGGCGCCACCAATAAGTGCTCCATAAATGTTTCAGTTCTCTAATTCTTTCGGTGACTCAACACAGAGCTGCCGAGGAAGGTGAATGGAGAGGTAGTGGCAGGTTTCTGTGGAGATGGAGACAGGAGACACATAGAGTTACCTCTCCTCCCCAGAGACACACTCAAGGACATATACTCCCAGACCTATGCAGACACACCCAATTCAAAACAAGTACATGCAGCCCAGCTGGTGTGGCTCAGTAGTTGAGCATCGACCTATGAACCAGGAGGTCATGGTTCAATTCCCAGTCAGGGCACATGCCTGGGTTACGGGCTCAATCCCCAGTGTGTGGTGTGCAGAAGGCAGCCCATCAATGATTCTCTCTCATCATTGATGTTTCTGTCTTTCACTCCCTCTCCCCTCCTCTCTGAAATCAATAAAAACATTTTTAAAAAGCACACGCAGACCAACGCAGACACAGCCCCAAACAAGCATAATATACACACGGGACATGCACCCCCCCCAGGGCTTTGGCCTGGGATGGCCAGGTTAGGGAGGCTCCCCCTGCGCCAGCCTCCACCTCCATCCCTCCTCCTTGGGGCCCAGGGCCTCCTGCTAAGGAGGGGCGAGGCAGGGATGGCTGCGTGGCTTTCGGACGCCACCTGGTGGGTACAAGGGACAGGGGGCATGACAGCTCAGCAGCTTAACATCTCTGTGGGTCTCGGGTTCCCCTGTGTTCGTCTGTGATTGCTTATGTCTCTATTTGCATCTGTGTCTCTATTTCTCTGTGTCTCAGCCTCTTCTCTCTTCTTTTTCTTTCTGTGTTTGTCTCTCTCTCCAGCTCTGTCTCGTCTTCTGTGGCTCTCCATCTCTCTTTTTCTTTCTCCCCTCACACCTCTTCCCCACCACCAGAGCCCAAGGCCTCTTCAATAACTGAGCCAATTACCCCCAATCACTCCTCCCTGTGTACCCCTCTTATTAGCCACATCCTCTGTGCCCTGTCCCCCAATGATATCATCCTGGCACTTCCTGCCACCATAGGCTGTCGCTATGACTCAGTCGGGATGGGGAGTGATGACCAACCTCATCAGCTTTGCCTGCCAGCCACACCTACCTCCTATGTTCTGGTCTTTGCCGGGGGGACCTCATACCTGGAGGAGCACGTGGTCCCCCTGCTTTATCCTTGTCCAGCCTCTGTTTGGACAAGGGCAGAGCAGAGGACAGAGGATGCGGCTAATAAGGGGTACACAGGGAGGGATGATTGGTGGTGCCTGGTTCAGTTATTGAAGAGGCCCATAAGGCCATGTTGGCTTACCCCTTCCCCACGGCTGGCTACTGCTGGCTCCCTGAAGGTGGCAAGTGCTGGTAGCAAGGGAAGGGGGTGTGGGGACAGTGAGGAGTTGGGCCCCCAAGCAAGGAAGGTCCAAGAGAGGGGAAGGAACAGTCACCCTTGAACCTTAATAAGAGGGCAGGGATCTCTTCTCAATGACCCCGCTCACACATCACCCGCTAGCTGACACCTGAACCCTGACCACCCAGACTTTGGAGGCCACTCTGCCTGACTCCATGTCTCCCCTGCACCTGCTTGCTCTGAGGTGCTGCACCCTTTCCTTTCTGGGCTACTGCACATTCTGTTCCCTCTCCCAGAATGCCCTTCCAGTCACCTCCTCTAGGGAGCCTCTTAATCTCTTCTTTTCCTTATTCCATCCCGTCCTTGAAATCATCCGTTGAGCTCCAGAAAGCAGGTCTGTCTTGGTTACGGTCATGGCTGTGTCCCTGGCAGAGCCCAGCACACAGGAAATGCCCAAGGAAGTGTTTGCTAAATGAATGAGTGAGCTAGAAAAGGCTCATAGGTACACTCTTGAGCCCAGATCTTTGATCTTGCCTTGCTGGGGGTGGGAGGGGGCTTGGCCAAGTGGGCTTCTTCCCTCTCTGTGCCCCATTTTTCCAGGGGGGGGGGGCTGAAGGGACATTTTCTAAGCTGCTTGTGAAATCTACCCTGCTGGGTCTCATTTCAGCTGAGTCTGTAAACATTTGGTCCATCGTGGCCGGCAGCAACTATGCAGGAGAAGCTTCAGTGCCTTTTATGAGCCTCCCTGTGGGGCTCGACTCGAGGTTTCTGTGGCTGGGTATGTGGGGCAGCCTGGCAGTTTCTCAGCAGGTTGGCATGAGGTAGGTAAGACTGAAGAACTGGAAGAAGCGGCAAGAGGCTCCCAGCACTTAACCTTGCAGCATGCCGCATTCAAGAGGCCAAACCTGGGGCCTCTTGGTTTTAAAAATTATTAATGCAGCCCTAACCGGTTTGGTTCAGTGGATAGAGCATCGGCCTGCAGACTAAGGGTCCCAGGTTTGATTCCAGTCAAGGGCATGTACCTTGGTTGGGGGCACATCCCCAGTAGGGGGTGTGCAGGAGGCAGCTGATTGATGTTTCTCTCTCATCGATGCTTCTAACTCTCTCTCCCTCTCCCTTCCTCTCTGTAAAACATCAATAAAATATATTTTTTAAATAAAAAAATTATTAATGCAATATCATAGATTACAGCTGCCATGATGGACATGGGTCCCCTTCCGAATGGACCCCTTCCTCACATCTTAAGGCCACACTTACTCCTTAGAGGGAGGGCTTTCTGGCTGAGGCAGAAGGCCTACTTTAGACCTGGTTCTTGTAGAAGAATTAACAGCAACTACAACCATTTTTTAAGAGCCTACTACATGCACATACTGTGTAAAGCACTTTAAATGCATCATCTTCTCACATCCTCTGAATCACCCTGCCCATTTTACAAGAAAATTCAGGAGGTTTCAAGGTCATCCAGGTGGCGAAGGGCAGAGCTGGGATTGGAACTCTCCCGCCTAGTTTGGTCTCAAGTCACCCAACCCTCATGGAGGTCTCCCCAAAAGGGTCACCATCCCAGTGCTTCTCAACCGTCAGGATCCCAGGAGTGGCTGGAGGTAGGGCCTGAATCAAACCAGCAGGTCTGACTTGGGGCCTGGGAACCCCAACTCTCAGACCTGCTGGAAGTGGAGTGAGGCACATTTAAAAAATTATTTATTGATTTGAGAGAGAAACATCGATTTGTTGTTCCACTTACTTACGCATTCATTGGTTGCTTCTTGTATGTGACCTGGACTGAACCTGCAGCCTGAGCATATAGGGATGATGCTCTAATCAACTGAGGTACTGGGCCAGAGCAGGAAGTGCAGTTTTTAAAAAATATGTTTTATTGATTTTTTTACAGAGAGGAAGGGAGAGGGATAGAGTGTTAGAAACATTGATGAGAGAGAAACATCGATTCAGCTGCCTTCTGCACACTCCCTACTGGATATGTGCCCACAACCAAGGTACATGCCCTTGCCCGGAATCGAACCTGGGACCCTTCAGTCCGCAGGCCGATGCTCTATCCACTGAGCCAAACCGGTTAGGGCAGGAAGTGCATTTTTAAGAAGCACGCGCCTCCCTCCACCTTCCTCAGTCCTAAGTAACGGCAGCCTTACTACTGCACACATCCAAACGTTTGTAGTGCTCCCTCTGAATCTCAGCAGATAGTCTTCTACCTGGTGTTTACTGCCGACACCAGAAGGCACAGGATCTAGAGGCCCCATAACACTTTAAACTAGAGGAATTTTGTACCATGCCTCAAAAGAGCCAGTAGGTCATACAAGAGGTGAAGCAATCTGAAAACTTGAAGATACAGAATTATTCTGTATTTTCTTTCTCCTCTTCATAAATTCGGTAAGCATTCACTACTCTGTGTCTACCACATTCCAGGTGGGTTGGCCAAGTCTTTATTTTCTGGCTTTTGACTCTTTATGACATCTGGGCCTCATCTTGGACCATGTGACCAAGATAGGGACAGTGATACGTCACAGTAGAGACCTGGAAGCCAGTTAAAAGTCACCCCATCCCCACTAACCAACGACTTTGTGGATGTGTTTTTAAAAGGTAAAAAGCCCTTTTTATACGTTGCATTTGAAATTTTTTGACTAAAAGTAACACATGCAATGTAAGCCTGGCAATCATTGTGAAGGCGTGGGAATTCCTACAAAGTGAGAAAATTTAACCTAGGAGCTGTTTTGAAATGTAATGAAATCTTTAAGAATACAAAATTTAGCAGTTGATGAAGTTGACACATTTTTGTAGATGTGGAGACGTTTGATAAGGTATTAATTCTGATTTTACAGTCTTCTTTTTGTATTTGTGGAGCCAATAAATTCTTTCCTCTACCCTCCTCATTTTACAGGTCTCCTGTAAAACATGAACATCCTGGGCCAGGGGTGGGCAAACTTTTTGACTCGAGGGCCACAATGGGTTCTTAAACTGGACCGGAGGGCCGGAACAAAAGCATGGATGGAGTGTTTGTGTGAACTAATATAAATTCAAAGTAAAGGAGCGGAGGGGAGAGCAAGAGAACCCTCCGCTCTTTCGGCTCCGCGGGCCGGATAGAACAGCTGAATGGGCCGGATCCAGCCTGCGGGCCATAGTTTGCCCACGGCTGTCCTGGGCACTATTCCTGCAGGGACTCTTAGTGCCTGTCAACATTTATTAAGCACTTACTCTGTGCCAGGAGCAATTCTGAGCTTTATAATTTTTTTAAAATCCTCATCTGAAGATAGGTTTATTGATTTTCTTATTTATTTATTTATTTATTTATTTATTTATTTATTTATTCAATCCTCACCTGAGGATATTCTTTCCATTGCTTTTTTTAAAAATAGGAAACATATCTTTTAAAAATATATATTTTTATTGGTTTCAGAGAGGAAGGGAGAGGGAGAGAGATAGAAACATCAATGATGAAAGAGCATCATTGATTGACTGCCTCCCACACACCCCACACTGGGGATCAAGTCCGCAAACCAGGCATGTGCCCTGACCGGGAATCAAACCGTGACCTCTTGGCTCCTGGTCAACGTTCAACCACTGAGCCATGCTGGCTGGGCCCCATTGCTTTTTAGAGAGACTGGAAGAGCGAGGGAAAGACAAAGAGAGACATTGATGTGAGAGGAACGCATCAATTGGTTGCTTCCTGCACGAGCCCCGACGAGGGCCCAGGTTGGGGAGGAGCCTGCAACCAAGGTACATGTTCTTGACCGGAATCGAACCTGAAGGTTCCAGTCTGTTGGGCTGTTTATTGATTTTTAGAGAAAAGGAGAGATATCAGTGAGAGAGAAACATTGATCAGTTGCCTCCCATATGTGCCCTGACCAGGGATCAAACCTGCAACCCAGGTATGTGCCCTGACAGAATCAAAACTGCAACCTTTTGGAGTATGGGATGAAACTCCAACTAACTGAGCCATTCGGCCAGGGCTATATTAGTTAATTTAATCATAGCAAAGGCCCTCTATGGTAAATACTATCACTATTCCCTTCTTCCAGTTACGGAAGCCAAAGCAGAGAAAAACTAGTAACTTCCTGTGGGCAGGCCTTAGCATATAGGGATGAGGCGCAGGCAGACAGGTGGGTTGATTCTAAGCAGTCTGGTTCTTGAGTTTGGCTTCCCAGTTTATACCCCAGTGGTTCTCACTCCTGATACCTAACAGATCCCCACCTTTAAAATTATTTTAAAACTAGTAGCTCTGCGCATGAATCTGTGCACCAGTAGCTCTCTGCAGGGCCTGGCTGCTCCGCGCCCACTGCCCAGAGGCTCTCTGCAGCCCAGAGGCCTATCCGCGGCCAGGCGCAGAACGCTTGCCTCATTGCCGGGGCAACGAAGCAAGCATTCTGCCAGGCTGCTCACGCTGCCCGCTCTCAGTGGCCACCCCACCCAGGGACTGAAGGACTCCAGCGGGGCTGAGAGGACTGGGTGTCACCATCTCATGGCTATGGGCGCTGCCATCTTTGTGATGGAGTGATGGTTAATTTGCATATTACCCTTTTATTAGATAGGATTGTGATCAAATATACATAAAATGTAACTATTTTTTTTTAAATATATATTTTATTGATTTTTTACAGAGAGGAAGGGAGAGGCACAGAGAGTTAGAAACATCTATGAGAGAAACATCAATCAGCCGCCTCCTGCATACCTCCTACTGGGGATGTGCCTGCAACCAAGGTACATACCCTTGACCAGAATCAAACCTGGGACCCCTCAGTCCGCAGGCCGACGCTCCATCCACTGAGCAAAACCAGCCAGGGCACAATTTTGAAGTGTTTAGCTCAGGGGTGGGCAAACTTTTTGACTCGAGGGCCACAATGGGTTCTTAAACTGAACCGGAGGGCCGGAACAAAAGCATGGATGGAGTGTTTGTGTGAACTAATATAAATTCAAAGTAAAGGAGCGGAGGGGAGAGCAAGAGAACCGGATAGAACAGCCGGATCCGGCCCGCGGGCCGTAGTTTGCCCACGACTGGTTTAGCTCAATGGCATTAAGTACATTCACAATGTTGTGCAACCATCCCCACCCTCCATCTCCGGAACGTTCTCATGTTACCAAACTAAAACTCTGTCCCTATTAAACACTAACTACTCATCCCTCTACCCCAGCCCCTGGCTCCCACCATATACTTTTTCTTTTTTAAAAAGTATTTTATTTTTTATTTATTTTTAAATATATTTTTATTGATTTCAGAGAGGAAGGGAGAGATAGAAACATCAATGATGAGAGAAAATCATTGATTGGCTGCCTCCTGATCACCCTCTACTGGGGATCGAGCCTGCAATCCAGGCATGTGTCCTTGACCGGAATCAAACCCAGGACCCTTCAGTCCACAGGCCGATGCTCTATCCACTAAGCCAAACCTGCTAGGGCCCACCACATACTTTCTGTTTTTATAGATCTGACTCCTCTAGGGACCTCTTATGAATGCAATCACACAATACTTGTCCTTTTGTGACTGGATTATTTCATTGCTTAATGTCCTCACGGTTCATCCTCTTTGTAGCAGGTGTCAGAAAGTCCTTCCTTTTTAAGGATGAATACAATAGTATTCTATTGTCTGGATGGCTATCATAAAACAAACAAACAGCCCTGGCCAGTTTGCTTAGTAGATAGAGCATTGGCCTGTAAACCAAAGGGTCCCGGGTTCAATTTCGGTCAAGGGCACGTACCTTGGTTGCAGGCTCCTCCCTGGCCCGGGGCCTGGGGCAGGAGGCAATCAATCTATGTGTTTCTCTCACATCTATGTTTCTCTCTCTTTCCCTCTCTCTTCCACTCTCCCTAAATATCAATGGAAAAATATCATCAGGCGAGGATTAACAAAAGCAAAAAAATAAATAAATAAAACAAACAAAAACAGAAACTAACAAGTGTTGGCAAGGGTGTGGAGAAATTAGAAAGCTTGTGCATGGCTGGTGGGAATAGAAAATGGTGCAGCCACATTTAGGCAGTTCCTCAAGTTAAAAAGTATCCACCAAGAGAACGGCAAACAGATACACCTGTCTTCATGGCAGCATTATCCACAGAAGCCAAAGGATGGAACAACCCGAGTGTCCCTTTTATTTTTCCATTGATTGTTTAGAGTGGAAGGAAGGGAGGGAGAGAAACACTGATGTGAGACACAGTGATTGGTTGCCTCCTGTATGTGCCCCGACCAGGGCTGGGGATCCAACCTGCGACCCTTTGGTCCTCAGGTCGATGCTCTAACCACTGAACACACTGGCCAGGGCTGCAGCCCCTTTTACATAACAGATATTTTGTTCCACCTCTTTTCTCTCCTGAAATAAAAATCAGAATGAATATAACCTAACTACACACAACTTAAAAAAAGGAACAATCCAACCAATGTGATGCATTATCAGATAGACAGAAAAAACAAAAAGAATGTCCGACACTGAGCACGATGGTGAGGACCTACCTACAGACAATGCCAATCAGGCAGAATCAGCAGGGAGGCAGAGACCCCAGAAGCTCTGCTCACAGAAATGGTGAGCAACTCTTGGTAAGGTTCTGTACTGAACAATAAGCAATTCTCTCAATTTACCCAGAAGTTGCACCCCTGGGAAAATCCATATGAAGTCCTGGCCCCCAGGACCTCAGAATGTGACCCCATTTGGAGACAAGGCCTTTACACAGGTAACATGTCATTAGGGTGACCCTAATCCAGTATGACTGTGTCCTTATAAAAAGGGGACATTTGGATGCAAACACACAGGGAGGCTAGGTAAAGGAGACAGAGATAGGGTGATGCTTCCACACGGCAAGAATGCCAAAAATTGCCAGTGACCACCAGAAACAGATTCTCCTTCGCGGCCTCAGGAGGAATTAGCTCTGCCAACACCTTGATCTTGAACTTCTAGCCTCCGTAACTGGGAGAGAATAAATTTGTTTCAAACCACATAGTTTGCAGTAATGTGTTATGGCAGCCCTAGCAAACTAATGTATTTTGTGTCTCTATATACTAATAAAACAGAGCTGGGCCCTGGCTGGCATGGATCAGTGGTTAGAGTGTCGGCCTATGCACTCAAGGGTCAAGGGTTAGATTCCTGGTCAAGAGCACGTACCTGGGTTGCAGGTTCAATCCTAGGCCCTGGTTGGGGCACATGTAGGAGGGAGGCAACCAATCGATGTCTCTCTCTCACATCCATGTTTCTCTCTCTCTCTCTCCCTCCCTTCCACACTAAAAATCAATGAAAAAAGAAAACCTTTTGTTAAAAGGATTAACAAAAAAAGGCCCAGCTAACTAGGAAGGGGCTGTCCAGGGGGAATAGCCTGCACTGTTCCCCAAGGCTTCCTCAAGCAGCTTGGTGGCGGTGCCCCAGTTGAGCGCCCTGGTGGCACTCTAGGATGCAACTCTGCCTGCCGGAGTAATTGCTCCATTACATCTACGTGACGACAGCTAAACAGTCTCACCCACTACCCCAGGCTAAGTCTGGCTTTTCGTGCCCCAAATGGAAAGCCCAGACTATACTTTGCAGAGACAGACTTCTGTGCAGGAGGCAATATGCCATGTTGTCTCCTATCCGCAACATGGGGCCAATGTCCTGTCAACCTGTCATTGGAAAACTCTGCCGTGAGGTGGGGAAAGCTCACAAAGTGTTTATTTGCAGCAATTCAAACAGACAGGTCAAGGAGGGGCCAGCACTGACTGCCTTTGATGCTGGGGAGGATTTTCAGATTGCTCTTTTAAAACTAAACAGCCCAGCAGGAACACAGGGTATTCAGGGACAACTGGCAATTGTTTGGGGCCTGTGGGGTAGCTGTCCCAGTTACCAAGGGAAGGGAATTGAGGTTCCCAGCAGGTAGCACAGTGGATTAACTCTTACCACACTGGACCAGGGCCAGGAATGGTGGGAAGCGAGCCCTTCCTCCTGCCCTAGCCTTGTGGCCACCAGACCTCCTACTCATGAGGTGACGGATATGGCTTTTTTGCTCCAACATGCCTGCAGTCCCCCACTCTCTGCGGCAGTTCTGCCTGTGCCACTGCTCTTCTCCTAGAAGAGAAGCACCTCACTGTGGTGTCACCCTGGAGAGGCCTGCTCAGACTTGTGATGTGGCACCTCTGCCCAGCCAGGTGCCTTGTTCGGTAGTCTTTAATGAAGAAAACCGGAATCAACTCTATCACAAATGAGGAGACTTCACATGTAAATTTGCACTTCCAGAAAAATGACTGGATCAGGCACACTGAGTCCGTGCCAAGAAGAGGTAGCCCTTTTAGAAGAGCCAGTGTGCTCTGGGGGGCCAAGGGCAGCTACCAAGCACTGTAGGGCCCGACACATGTGCCCATCCCTTAGGCAGGCCCCCAAACCTCACACCATTACTGGACGCTGCCCCAGGCACTCTGGCACAAAGAGTGAAGTGACTGGTCAGGGGCTCCACAATGTACTCACCCCTCCCCTCAACTAAGAATTCCCAATTCCCATCCCAGCTCTGCCACCTACAAGCTCTAAGACCTTGGGCACGTGATCTAACCCCTGCACCTGGCTCCTTATTTCTCAGATGGGGAGATGATGCCCACTTTATCAACGGTTGGGAGAATTCAAGTATGATGAGCTGGCAGCCACCACCAAGTGTGCAATGGTGGTGCTGAAGGTTGGTACTATTCTTTGCTCTGTAATCACCACAATACACACACACCAGAATGCGAACCGTAAACTTTTATTAATGGAAAATGGAATGCCTCATTACAGAAACCTTGTCTCAAAAATGGCAGAACAAGAACACGCTTATTTAAAAAAAGAAAAAATGAGTTCACATATTACCAAGCTACAACATGGTGGCAGGATTTGTTTTTGTTTCTTAAAAGATTCCACAAGTTCAAGGTAACTGGCTAAGAAATTCAACAGTGCATCTGCATACCTGAACACATGGAGGGAGTGGGGTTTAGTAGCGGCGAGTGAAGTGGGGGTATGGATGGGGGTGGGGGTGCGGGACTCTGTTGCCCCGGTCCTGGCCGGCCAGTCCTCCATCTTCCAGTTCTCCACTGGGCACCACGTGGCCCTGGGAATGCCCATCTTGTGCAAAGCCGCCTTGCCTAAGAACAGAGGCACACATTTGTCCCTTGAAGTGCTTTACATTTTCACCATCATATGGCAGCATGCAGCTCTGCAGCCTTTAGAGCCCGCGTGGCTTTTTCCGGGTGAGAAACATCATAATTACAGACCACATTCCAGGTCCCTGGAGAGCGTTATTTGCACTAGTTACCAAGAGCTGCTTTTGGGACTTGTTTTCAAAACATTCAACCCAGCAAGTTGATCAAACATGCAAAAAAGGGAGAGGAAGTGAGAAGCAGGAACAAATCAATTTTATCCGGGGACAAAACTTCTTACCCCGACATTCCACCCCGATTGGCCATGTGCCCTGTCCCTGAGGGCCCAGAGAGGCCCCTCTCAGCACCTGGAAGAGAAGAAAGAGTCTGCAAACACTCCCTTCTTGGAAGTCTCTGGAAAAGCTGGGGGGGGGGGGGGGAAGCTGGCCTGTGGAGAATTCTGGGACTGGCCAACCCTTCCTGGGAGCCTCCACCCTCACTCATGGGCAGGAGTTAGCCCATACCTAGCCACCTGGCGTGCTCCCGGCCTGCCGTGCCTGCGTCTACCATGCCTGGCCAGGCACGCTCCTGGTGCTCCTCTAGCCTCTGACTGTGCTCCGTCCAGTCACGTCCACCCCTGTACCGAAAGGAAAAAAAAAGCAGATACATCCCAGTATGCCTAGAGAAGGCTGTGGCATGGCTTCAGCCTTCACACCTTGTACCGATTGTTTCTGAGGGAAGTGGGCAAAGATGGGAACAGACACTTTTCCAAAGGTACACGCATGGCCAATAAGCACACAAGAATGTGTTCAGCATCGGTAACATCTCAACCAGATGACTGAGATGTACACCCATCCCAGCTACGCCATGACTCTTATCAGAGAGGCCCTGGCCAGGCAGCTCAGTTGGTTAGAATGTTGTCCTGATAAACCAAGGTTGTGGGTTCGATCCCTGGTCAGGCACATACAAGAAACAAGTAATGAATGCATAAATGGGTGGAGCAACAAATTGATGTTTCTCTCTCTCCTTTCTCTTTCTCTTTCTCTCTTTCAAAAAACCAAAAACAAACAAACAAAAAAACAAAAGATCAACCTTAGCAGTTTTGCCTCAGTGGATGGAGTATCGACCCTCGGACTGAAAGGTTGAGGGTTTGATTCCAGTCAGGCGTCCGATTCTGGTCAGGGGCATATATTGGGGTTGCAGGCTCAATCCCCGGCCCTGGTTGGCGTGTGTGTGGGAGGCAACCAGTCGGTGTGTCTCTCTCATATTGATGTTTCTCTCTCTCTCCCTTCCACTCTCCCACTCTAAAAATTAATGGAAAAATAACCTCGGGTCAGGATTTAAAAAAAAAAAAATCAATAAAAAACAACAACAGACTGCAACAAGTGCTAGTGAGGATGTGGAGAAACTGGAACCCTCACACGGCTAGCGGGAACTGAAAATGGGGTAGCCTCCGGGAGAAACAACAGCAGTGGTTCCTCAAAATGTTCAACTTCTAGGGACCATGGAACCAGCAACACCCCTCCTAGGTGTCTAGGGAAGGGAACATATGCTAACAAAAACCTGTACATAAATGTTCTTAAAAGCATAATTCATAATAGTCCCCAAATGGAAATAACCTAAGTGTTTGTCCTTCAACTCATGAATGGACACATAAGAAGTGGTCCATCCATACTGGGGAACATTATGTGACCACAAAAAGGAGTGAAGTGGGAACATTTGGGATCTAGCTTCCCAGCATATGTCATTAGTTTTGCTCAAATCCTATATAATAAAAGGCTAATATGCAAATCGACCAAATGGCAGAAAGACCAGTCGCTATGACGCACACTGACCACCAGGGGGCAGACATTCAACACAGGAGCTGCCCCCTGGTGGTCAGTGTGCTCCCACAGGGGGAGTGCTGCTCAACCAGAAGCCGGGCTCATGGCTGGCGAGCGCAGAGGCCGTGGCAGGCAGTCGGACATCCCCTGAGGGCTCCTGGACTGCAAGAGGGCACAGGCCGGGCTGAGGCACCCCTCCTGAGTGCACAAATTTCGTGCACTGGGCCTCTAGTAAACTCATAAAACTAAAAAGAAAAGATAAAGCCCTGGCCAGGTAGCTCAGTTGGTTAGAAACACCAAGGTTTCAGGTTCAATCTCCAGTCAGGGCACATATCAGGGGCGACCAATGAATGTACAAATAAGTGGAACAACAAACCAATGTTTCTCTCTCTCTTTCAAAGCAATAAATTAAAACAACAACAACGAATGAAGAAGCACTGTCATTCACTATAATGTAGATGAAACTTGAAATCATGATGCACTGTGAAAGAAGCTACACACAAAAGGCCACAAAGAATTTGACTCCATTTATGTGAAATGTCCAGAATAGGCACATCCAGAAAAACAGGAAGTGGGTTAGTGACTGCTAGGGGCTGGTGGAGGGGATGGAAAATGATGGGGCCAGGTAAAGGCTTTTTTTTTTTTTAAAAAATATATATATTTTTTATTTCAGAGAGGAAGGTGCAGAGAGAGAGAGAGAGAAACATCACTGATGAGAATCATCGATCGGCTGCCTCTTGCATGCCCCCTACCCTACCGGGGATCAAGCCTGCAACCCAGGCATGTGCCCTTGACTGGAATCGAACCTGGGACCCTTCAGTCCACAAGCTGACGCTCTATTGGCTGAGCCAAACCAGCAGGGCAAGGCTTTTTTTTGTGTGTGTGAAGATATTCTAAAATAGACTGTTATGAACATACTGAAAGCCACTGAATTGTAGATTTTATTTTTTTTAATCCTCACCTGAGGATATTTTCCCATTGATTTTTAGGGAGAGTGGAAGAGAGAGGGAAAGAGAGAAACATTGATGTGAGAGAAACACATTGATTGGTTGCCTCCTGCACGAGCCCTGACCAGGGCCCAGGCCAGGGAGGAATCTGCAACCAAGGTACGTGCCCTTGACCGGAATCAAACCCGGGACCCTTTGGTCCACAGGATGATGCTCTTTCCACTGAGCCAAACTGGCTAGAGCGAATTGTACACTTTAAATGGGTGAACTGTATGGCATGTGAACTATGTTTCAAAAAAGCTGTTTGAAAAAGAGCCTGGCTGGTGTGGCTCAGTGGTTGAGCATCGACCAATGTACCAAGAGGTCACTGAATGATTCCCAGTCAGGTCACATGCCCAGGTTGTGGGCTCAATCCCCAGTAGGGGTCATGTAGGAGAAAGCCAATCTCTCTATCCCTTTTTCCCTGCCCCTCTCTCTAAAATCAATAAAAACATACTAAAAAAAATTGTTTCAGACAGAAATTCTGGGAGATTAAAATCCAAATATGGTCCCAGTGTGAGGGCACCAGCAGTCATCATGACTGTCTAGGAATGATAAGACCAAGGCTGAGTCTAGAATGACAAGTGTACTGGCCACTGGGCTGACAAGTGCTCAGAGGCAAGAACTAGGAATCCACCAGAGCCCCCAACACGTCTGTGAGTGCAAATGCAAAACTGCTCCCCAAAAGTGAGACCCGAAAGTTTCTAATGTCTGCCAACAGGTGACAGCACCCAATCATGCAGTGAGGCTGTTCAGGGCTATCTCCAGTCTGAGAAAGAGAGTTCTCTCATTTATATTTCCCACAGGTACTTAAGGAAAATGGTTTAAATGTTAAAGGCTGAGTGCTAAGCAGGTCGCTCGGGAAAGCACACTTTGCATTAATCTATCAGATTGAACACCTGAAACCCCACGAGAGATAAAGTAGAACCTTCTGGTATCCAAGATGCTGGCCTTCAAAATTCCTAAAGACAACTTGGGGGGGGGGGGGTGTGGATGTGGGGGAGTAAGGGGAACAAATCTAAGGAAGGCTTCAGGGATGTCTCCTTCAGCAGGCAGGGGCCTTGTGATACAGATGTTCATAACTGGGGTGATGCAGGCAACCTGGCAAGGTGCACACAGCCAGTTCATTTTCAGAGGGGCGGGCCTCTAGCCAGGGGAAGATGCCCACCGCCATCCTGGGCTGCCCACTAACCTGGGTGGAGGTGGTGGCCCCCGGCCCTCACTCATCCTCTTGTCTGAGCCGTAGCCCCCCCAGCCATCCCGAGAGTCCCGGCCGTGGCGCTCTGGTGGTCCTCCATGGCCATGGCGGTCATCTGAGTAGTGCTGAAAGGCAGAAGGACAGAGCGACTCTAGCCATCTCACTCCCTACAGGCCCGTACAGGTTCACCTCTGGAAGGCCTGTCAACCTATACACACTGCTGGGGTGGGCCAGGGTGTGCCACAGCACCTCTGGCCACTCTGAGAGGACCTGCCCAGGCCCATTCTGAATCTTGTTAGTTGCTGGATGCTCTGTTTGCGACCCTGACAATACCTGAGGAGCTCTTGGCAGAGCTCTTTGGTTCCTTGAGAACTGAGAGTCCCTATAGCTCTATGACTGCTGCCACACAAAGTGCCAGCACAAGCCTCTCTGGCCCTGTGAGGTCCACTGAGAAAAGTCACTTAGTCTTCCTTGCTGATGACAGGAGGTCCCCTTCCACCCCGACCCCCCTTGACTTCCTCCTTTGCCATCAATCTATGGAGGTGGCACAGCCCCTCAGTAGCTGACACTGGAGGCAAGCGCCGAAGAGAACTTCAGTGCCTTGGCCAACCAGTTCTGTGCTCAGGAATCCAGCACATCTGGGCAGTGATAGAGCTGGTCTACTGTTCTTAGAAAACACACTCCTGTTTTAAGAACTATGCTGCTGATGCCTGTCCCCTGCCTTTCTCCTGGCAGGCTCCCCTTTTCTCTGAACTGACACCTTATGCATCCCTCACCAGGTATCAGCAGATTAGAGACACTGGGATCCACCCCAGAGGCACCTGAAACAGAGGGACCCCCCCACAAACATGGGCTAAATGACTGCCTGACAGACCGCTAAGCCCCATTAGGGGTACCCACAGTCCCGAGACTCAGAGGCACTCTAAGCAAGCTGGCAACAAGAGCTACTTGCAGTTTCTGCTAGATAAAATGAAACAAGAACAAGCCCTATGCATCTGAACAAAGCCTCCACTTATCAGAAAACAAGCAATTCTGTGTGTTACTTGTTCTCCAGAACGCCGTGTCCATGCTCCCCCGCCCACCCAGACACGGAGCAGGCACCCAATGTCTGGATATTACTCACCTGTCCATCTCGCTCTCCCATCACTGTCCTTGAGCCCTCCCTCCTGAAAAAAAAAAAGAAAAATCTAATTCCAATGGCAGCTGATGGTACCATACAACATTTCTACAGGTCCCACAAAAGCCACAATTGGGGTACTCATTCTATTTCCCCATGTAAGAACTGCCTGATTTAAAAAAAAAAAAAAAAAAAAAAAAAAGCTGGCTCACATCTTTCCCTGGGGGTTGGAGTAAAGTCAGATCCTAAGAAGGTGGAAATATTAATTTTACTGAAATACCCTGGAGGGGAGGGTCTCAGAAGCAGACACCCCTGAATGAAGCTAAGGCTTCATTTACCTATGGTCTGGTAACAGGGAAACCTAACCTCTGGCTCAACACATTTGATTCACACCAAATCTCAAACCAACTCCAGCCACAATGAATTAAATAAGTAGCTTTTTAGCCACATTTTCCCTTCCCTTACAGAGAGCTAATGAATGGTGAAATGGCTCCAGGATATGCAGCCCAGGGGAGCCCAATGGGATTTCTCTCAAAAAGAGAGAACTCTTCAACTGGAAAAGTGAGGGCCATCTTCCTAATCTAGTCCTCATTAAATAAGGCATGGCAAAGGAAAAACACTGGCTAAAAAACCCACCCTGACCTTCAAAACACAAACAAGGCCCAATGAGAACTGTCCCACATTCTCTGGTCAGTTCTCTTTGTAGTTTGCTGGCAAAGAAACCTACACCTGTCAGTAAACCCTCCTGTCCACTCTGCCTTCACCAGCTTAGGCAGGTCACACCTCTTCTAAAAACTGCTTCCTCATCTCTGTATATTATTTGCTTCCTCCCTATGCAAAAAGCAAAGGGAATTAGATCGGGTGATAGTGAATCTTGGGGGCTGGTGCTGACGCGAGGGACAGGGAGGAATCACCAGGGAGGTGTGAAACCCAGAGCCTGGGCCACCCCCAAGAGAGCTGAGTGTTGGGGAATTCTGAGGCTCAGGTCTTGCCTAGGGTCCCATCCATCTTCTCCATACAAAGGACAGTGGATGAAATGAGGTCTGGGGGACCATCTTGCCAGACAAGTCCCGGATGGCGTAACTGGCCACGATTCCAACACTTTGCTCAAGGCCTGTTTCTAAATCCCATGTGTGGCTGGTCAAACCCTACCCACTAGGACATCACAAGTAAATCGGGCATTAAGAGAACAGAGGGAGACCTGTCTTTACTGCAAAAAGGGGGTGGAGGACTGACCTGTCGACCGCATGGTCCTGGTACTGGCCTCGGTTTCGATGGTCAAAGTCGTGGAAGCGGTGATCGTACCGAGGGAAATCCGGGCGGTACCTGTCTTCCAGGGCCACACGTTTTCCTTCTGGCCAATAGGCATCATCTCGCCTGTTTTAAAAAGGATGCAAATTTTACTTATGAAAGAGAACAAAGGAAAAAAGAGAGTGAAGGTGGGGAGGGGAGCTCTCTCTCCAGACCCAGCATCATTTAAAATGTACTTCAGGGCTAATCGCTAAACATTCAATCACTATCACTTTGATTTGATAAATTAATATTCCCAAAACTGCCAAGAGGCATGAGTATTCTCATCTGACAATTCTGAAAATCAGACCGCTGTGAGCTAATTGTGTCATAATGCTGTTAATACCTTGATCCCCACCTGAGTTCAAATGCAAGTGAAATAAAATACTTGATTCTTTCAGGACTGGTATTCTGAGGTGCCACGTTTTCAGCTTCCCATCTTCTATAACCTCCCCCTGAGATTTATGCAAAAGGCAAAGGGAATTAGATCGGGTGATAGTGAACTACATACAGCTTAGGACAGCATCCAATTATCTTCTTCCTGATTTTTACCAGAAAACTAGGCTCATGGGTGGTGAGGTAATGGGTGACTGACAATTAAGCAGCTCAGAGAAGCTAGAGACCAATAAACCTACTTTTAAAACAGAAGGCAATGTCCTTTTCCACAGTGCCAACTCTGTGCCTTTCCCCCTACAAGGACACGATATGGAGTGGCGGCCGTGGCCAATGCGGGCCTAATGCACGCTTGGTCATCTCCTGCAACAGCATTTGGAGGGTGGTGATGCTCCACCAGGAATCACAGTGCAAATAATGGCACAGCCTAAGCGGAAGCATCACAAACCCTTCAGCACTGGAACTATCAAGGTTCTCCATGAACTCAGTTGGGGAGAAAGTTGCATAGCCAGGAGATTGTGACATTAAACTACACACACTCATGGTGGTGAGGGCAACGAGTTCTGGATAGGTGTCCAAATTTCGTGTTAAACAGCCCTGATTCTCCAACACTCAGATGGACAGCAGCTGAAGCAGCTCCTGGAATGGGAGGAGAGGCAACACCTCTAGGCCACAGGTGTGCTGGATCCTTACCTCCCATCATCATGGGGCCTCCGGAGCCCCTGCCGCTGCTCATAGCGTAGCTGTTCCTGCTGACGCCTCAGCTCCTCACGCTCACGGTGAATGCGCTCCTGCTCCTTTCTGCGCTCACGCTCCACTCGCATACGCTCTCGTTCCAGCCGTTCCCGCTCCATGCGCTCCCGCTCCAGGAGGTGACGCTGGCACTCAAGCTCCATGCGCTCCCGGTGCAGCCGTGCCTTCTCCTTCCAGGCCTCCAGGCGTTGCTCCCGCTCACGCTGCTCGCGCTCTCTGCAGGGACACAGCAAGGCCACTCTGAAGGGAGGTCCCTGGCCATTGAGGCATTGCCCTCCAAAGGGGCCAGGATACCTCCATCTGGCCATTCTGGGTTTCTTGGATGCTCACTGGTTTGGGCCCAGGCTATAGGCAGCAGGTGCTTACCCACTCCCACTAAGTTGCTTAGAACAGCCAGAAGCCCCAATGTCCAAACTTTCCCTTTCTCAATAAAGCTAAGACAGAGGTGGGCTGGGAGGGACCAGCAAGGAGACACAGAGCTCAGGTCCAGGCCAGGAGGACTTGGCTCAAAGGCCCCCAAATAAAGCCACACATCAGTAAGGTGGAGAAAAATCAGAAAAGCAAAGGGTAACTGTTGTGTATACAGAGAAAACCCTTAAGAAGCGATTATAGTAGCTTTCCCTGATGGTAAAAGGGTATACTCTGTTGCAGATTAATGCTGTAAATGAGCCACCTCTTTTCTACATCTTCCTCCTAAAAACACTGTATTTTGAAATGAGTGTCATTTTGAATAGACCTAGGAAGGTGTGGGGATAGGCGAAGGCTAGTGAGGTGATTGTATGCTGGCCTGGCACCGGCAGCTGGGACCAAGGTCTCATGTCCTCAGTCACGGCACAACAGGAGCTGAGCAGAGACTGGGACCACCCCTCTCTGTGTGAAAAGAGGACATGCTGTCACTTCTCTCACACTCCACCAGTGCCTGGAAAGGCTCCAAACCAAGCATGAGCGAGCTGGAAGCAAAATACCTCCGAATGGGATCAAAAGGCTTCTCAATGTGCTTTTATTTTCTAAAGTGAGACAGGCAGGAGCTGAAATCACATGACTTCAGATAAAAGCAAACGTAGCATAACTTAAGAGGTTTGTATGTGATCTGCTTTAGCTCAAGAAAGTTCTCCAAACACCGTGATGTAAACCTTTTGTTTCATGGAACAACACTGGAAGAAAATGTCAAGGGGGCTCTAGATGTCTTGACATGATATAGCAGAACACAGAAGTGGAAATGACAGGCTTACTTCAATAAACTATCTTCTTAATAAAAGGTGAGAGGGCAAAGAACATGACTGCGACCCCTGCTGCCTGAAAAGGCCATAACCGCAGACATCCAGGGGCGAAGAGGCCACTCCTGTAACATTTCCAATAAAACTGCCACATTCCTTGGTTGCCTTTTTTTAAAAAAATCTCACTTATTTATGTACATTTCCAGAGGGAAGACTGAGGCCTCGACACTTGGGACCCTTCCATCAAAGCCATCCCTGGGTGAGCTCCATGGGCCAGGGTCCACTGTCAGCCAGAGGAAATGCTCAGCAGAAATGGGCTTTTGATGGTGGGATGGTAAACACACATTCAATATACAGATGATGTATTGTAGAATTGTATACCTGAAACCTATATAATTTTATAAACCAATGTTACCCAAATAAATTCAATTTTTAAAAAAAGGGGCTTTTGATGAATATCATACTGTCCTTTTGGCCCCAGGGGAAACACACAAGATGGCCTGCAAGCCCAGGCTACAGAGGAGACTCACTTGGGGAGAAAGGACAACAACCCCCAGAGCAGAATAGCAGCCTGGCTCCGCCCAACTCACCTCCGCCTCTCTGACTCTCGGATTTCCCGCTCCCACTGCCTCTGGCGCTCTCGCTCCCTTTGCTCCTTGATTTTGTCAAATGATAAGATGTCTCTCTTCTCTTTGCTTTCTGATTTTCGATCCTGACTCTTGGAACTCTGTTCACCAAAATTGGTTTATTAATGTCAGAAAAATGATTACAACAAATGCACAATGCAAGTTAAATATACATTATCTGGATTAAGCTAAGATTCTTGTCGCACTCAAGTTACATGGAGGCCCCAGCACAGGCCGCTTCATTCCACATCCGAGTCACATTGCTCACCCCATAATCTGTCTTTAATTTTTCTTTAAATTGCTTTTAGAGAGGTGGGGGGAAGGAGGGAGGCAGGGAGGGAGATCAATTTGTTGTTCCACTTATTTATGTATTCACCTGTTGATTCTTGTATGTGCCCTGACCGGGGATCAAACCCACAACCTTGGTGTGTCGGGACGATGCTCTAACTGACCTACCGGGCTAGGGCCCTATAGTTGGCTTTTAAACCTTGTAAGCAAAGGATATTAAGGGAAGGCAAAAGATGGGATGGAACCTCCAAAAACCTACAGGCAGTTTTTCTAGTGTAGCAGAGCCACATGGCCCCTTCATTCACTGGGGGGCAGCTGTAGAGCCAGCTGTTTGGACAGTAAGTTGAAGGACTACATCTTTCACTTCTCAAGTGCTAAGTCAGGGCTCAGGCAGGCAGCCTTAAAACAGAATAATCCAAGGTACTGTACTGTAAAGTTCACTCCCAATAATGTAGACAAGATTAATGGGTGACTTGCCTATTCTATTTCTGGCATAAGGAAGAAAACAATGATGTCCAACCAACATCTTTAAGGCTCTCAGAGGCTGAGACACCCAAGACTGGCCACAAATCAGACTCTCCCAGGAAGCATTCACATAGCCCAGAACCCAGGGCCTCCTACACAGGACAGGGTCACATTTTTAAAGAGCTGCTCTATCCTGGCCGGTGTGGCTCAGTTGATTAAGGGTGTCATGTTGTACACTAAAAGGTTGCACTGGTTCAATTCCTGGTCAGAGCACATACTTGAGCTGCAGACTCAATCCCTGGTGGGGGCATGCAGGAGGCAGCTGATCAACGTTTTGTTCTCACACAGATGTTTCTCTCTCTCTCTCCCCCTCTCCCTTCCTCTTCCTCTAAAAATCAATTCAAAATCTTAAAAGAAAATGCTGTTCAGCTTAATTTCTTAATTAGCCCACATAGGGCGTTAAAAAAAAAAATCAATGAAAGACAAAGCAACCTGAAAGGAAGATGGGCAAAGATTAGAACCAGCTCTTCTACTAAAAAAGATTGTGGGGGCTGGGGAGAATAGAGAGGGACATACAAATAGAGGACAGATGCACCCCCAAAACATCATAGGACACTCTTCACCTATGAGACGGGCAGAGCTTAAAGTGTAATCACACATACTGCAGGTTGGAATGAGGAGGGACAGCCACCCTAGGTTCTGGGGGAAGGATATGATCTAGTGCAGAGACCAGCAGGCACCTCAGTCCTCAAATTGTACTCCTGGTCACAACATGGCCTTGCCACTTACTGGTGACTCAGCACAAGCTCCGCACCCCAGGAATGTCAGCATCCTCTGTAACTTTCTGAAGGGCACCTGATAACATCTACCACAAAGAACAACACACATACACCTTTGGACCTAGCAATCCCACTGATAGGTGGCTACAAGTCTGCCAAGAGGCAGGCACAGGAAGGCTGCCCACAGCAGTTTTCAATAGCGGGACATGTCCATCTACACTAGCAATTAAATGCCTTAGCACTGCATACACACTGTACGTCGACATCACCTTCCTGGCTTTGATATTGTGCTACAGTTACAGGAAATAAAATCACTGGGCAAAACTGGGTGACGGACACATGGGGACCTCTGTCCTATTCTTTACAGCTCCCTGTGAATCTACAATAATTTCAAAATTAAATTAGAAAGTAGCACTGTATATCTCAGTATATTATGCACAAAAGGTGTCCAAGAGCAAGTTATAGGAACCCGTTAGTGGTGGTGTTTCAGAGCATATACAATGTGTTGTGTGTGCAGTATTGTGATAGAAGTGTGAGGAGCCCATGCAGAAAAGAGGCTTCCATTGTGCTTATGTTATGCCTTCTTATACTATCTGAATGCTTTAATCATGTTTACATCACTACTACATTTTTTTTTTTTAACATCAGTTATCTGAGTGGTAAGTTTATGGGTCTTGTTTGTTTATTTCTCTGTATTTTATGATTTCCATGTAGCCCATAGAAAAAATGGCATTAGGAACTGCTCTCTATGGAATCTAAATGTTAATTTAAAACTTAAGTCTTAACAACACAAAGGATTCTTGGGTGAATCATAAAAAGTGTATTCACTGAACAAGTGTTGCTCTCCTCATTAACGTATTAGCTGGAATCTTCATCTGGGAAACAGAGGGTTTGTTTTCCAGAATGGAAGAGCAAAATGAGAGGCCCCTAGCTTGTCCAGCTATGTGCATAAGTTAATAAGCAATGTAACTCGTTGTCTGATGACATACCAGTCAGTTTTAGGGTGGACTCCACTTTTCTTTTTGGTTAATTTAATAGAAAATCAACTAAAGAAAATGAATAAACTGCTATTAGATTAGCCAAAAGAGTAGAAGCTGCCTCCGATTTGGAAAGCCTGGGTGTTGTCCTTCCAGCTCTGTCATTGGGAATCAGTTCTCCTAGAACCGTGGTCGGCAAACTGCGGCTCGCGAGCCACATGCGGCTCTTTGACCCCTTGAGTGTGGCTCTTCCACAAAATACCACCGCCTGGGCGAGTCTATTTCGAAGAAGTGGCGTTAGAAGAAGTTTAAGTTTAAAAAATTTGGCTCTCAAAAGAAATTTCAATCGTTGTACTGTTGATATTTGGCTCTGTTGACTAATGAGTTTGCCGACCACTGTCCTAGAAGATGGTATAACCTGAAAAAGAATCAAAGAAGGGCGAACACATTTCTGGAAAGCAAACATGGGTAAGCATAATTCGAAATAAGTTCTAGAATCTAATTTCATGTTTCTATGCATAATCTAAAGAGTTAACAATATGCCTCCCAAGGACTTCAAAGAACTCTTAAAATTTTAAAGGCCAAACAATGTTGTTTTCATAAATGCAAATAAAAAACGACTGGCCTTGAGATGTGAGAAGCAATACTCACTCTTTCTTTTGACCTGCTTGTGGTTTTCACACTAATGACAGGCTCTCCTTTGGATTTATCCATTACTACCGTCCGTTCCATTCCTCTGCTTCCTTCAGGAAAAAACACAGCAATCTGTGAAAATGTGCTGATGTACACAAGCCAGCTGGGGGCTCTTGCTGCCCCCCTCCCCCGCAGCTGTCAAGTGACTAATGCCAATGCTAAAGCCTTTGTGTCCTGTCCCTGTCTTCATGATGATATAAAAATTGATGTTTCTCTCCCTTCTACTCTCTCTAAAAACCAAAGGAAAGAATATCCTCTAGCGAGGATTACCAAAAAAGAAGCAGTACCAATATGACTACACTGAGCGGAAACCAGTTGGCAAACCCAAACATGTCTTTGCTCATCTAGAATGGACTTGCCTGCATCTTACAACTTAAATCTGAGTCAAAGTGCATTCTGCAACATGTACACAAACACATCCCACCTGTAGGCTTGTTTCCTTTACCCCTCATACTCAATCCTAGTGGCTCCAGGATAACCAATTTCAATTTTTATTCCTACCACACATTGTGGAATGCTCTGCATAACCCAGGCTCTTGTGCTCTGAATTAGATACTGCTGGCTCTGAGGGAGCCCCTCCCCACCCCCATGAGTGGGCTTCCCTTCATCCGTCTTCAGCAATAAAGGCTCTACACCAATTCTTCCTCTTCACAACAAGCTAAGCAGGCTCTAACTGCCAGAACAACCATGGATTTAGGGAAATTTGCAATACTCCAGGAACATTTTAAAAACACGTTCCTCATGTAACTGCTGGCAAATTACCCCAATGATTAAGATCTAACTTGTAATGCACTGCACCAAATCCCAGTGCTCCAGATGGTCAGGTTTTGTTTCTGGTTTTCTTTTTTGAGAAGGGGAGGGGAAGGGCTTTTTTTTTTTTTTGCCACAAAATATTCTGTGGAGCCTCATGCAAATCTGAAGGTGCAGAGTGCAAGGAATTTTTATAAAATGACAACAGAGGTGGCACACTGTAAGTGCAACTGCTCCTGCTCCACAGTCTACAGACATAAGATTTTCGTTTTCTGTTTTTCATTTGATCTGGCTTTACCATACAGGCAAGAAAAATAAGATTACACACCTATAGAATTGTAATGAATTAGTTACAAGAACTAGGACATATCCCTCTGGCATACCCCCACTCTTTTCTGTTAAAGACTCAGGAAAAATAAGAACCCAGGTCACTGAGCTGCCAGTAAAGTTAAATCACTGACCAGAATATCTCTGCATTTCTGCTGTTGTGTCGAAACTCCTTTAAGCCACCTCATCACCTGAGGCTCTGTTGCTTTAATGGCTTTTTATAAGCAGCAAAACTAAGCAAAGTCACTAAAAAGCTCGCTGTACTTACTTGATCTATTATGACACCCACCAGCCCATTCTGACTGGCTCTTCCCCCCTCATAACACTTAGCCTCTAATCACCTGATTTGGTGACTCTGGACCGATTTGTAGTTCCTGGTTTTAGCTCGTCTTCGTCTTTTTCTTCCTTTTTAATGTCTTCAGGCCTTTTTCCCTCCTTTTTCTCCATCTTCTCTTCCTTCTTAATTACAGTTCTATGTAAAAACATCGTTATCAAACTTGAGTTCCTGAGACTCTAATAGGAGCAGTTTGCTCGCTCAGATTGATGCACAAAACAAACCAGGCCAGCAGCAAGTAGATGGGGAGAATTATTTAAAAACTGTGGTAATATTCCCATTTAAGTTATCTGTCACATCTCGAAATATGCAGGATAAAACTGCAAGCTCATGAGGATGTTTTCCCAAGATGCTAGAAGCACTTATATATATGACAGGTATGCAAGTAGACATGATGGAAGAATGCTTGTGAAAAACTATTTTCAAATGTCTCATTTTGAAACATTTTGTATATGTGGAATATTAAGTTTTGTAGGGGAAAATTTTCCCCAAACAGGTATAGTATAATATAGAATGGAGGTACAGTACCAGGACCGGATGTTCCTACAACATGAAGCAGTGAGCCACCTACCCACTAACACTTGTACCTGGCAATATCTGCATACTTTGAGGAGTTAAAATGCTATTAGCCCAGACAGCATGGTTCAGTGGTTGAGCGTTGCCCTATGAACCAGGTCACAGTTTGATTCCCAGTCAGAGCACATGCCCGGGTTGTGGGCTCAATCCCCAGCGTGGGGCATGCAGAAGGTAGCCGATCAATGATTCTCACTCATCATTGATGTTTCTATCTTTCCCTTCCTCTCTGAAATAAAAAACATATTTAAAAATAAAATAAAATGCTGTGTTGTTACATGCCAGCAAATATGGAAACTAACATTTCAACCAAAGGCAGTTTTGTTTTTTAGAGGGAGAGATAGAAACATTGATCAGGTGACTCCTGATGCCCCCTGCATGTGCCCTGATGGGGAATTGAACCAGCGACTTCTTGGTGCATAGGTGGATACTCAACCACTGAACACACCAGCCAGGCCAGTTTTATTTTTATATTTTTACTAGAGGCC
Organism: Plecotus auritus; assembly: GCF_963455305.1. Taxonomy (NCBI): domain Eukaryota; kingdom Metazoa; phylum Chordata; class Mammalia; order Chiroptera; family Vespertilionidae; genus Plecotus; species Plecotus auritus. Next base: position 86,000,978 of record NC_137773.1, read on the forward strand.
TGGTACACGAAATTCATACACGGGTAGGGTCCCTAGGCCTTGCTGGTGATCAGAGCCTATCTGTGGGGCAACTGGTGGGGCGATGCGGGGCTGGGGGGGGAGGGACCCCCCACTGGCACCTGACTTGGCTGGCCTGGGGCCTGCAGGCAGCTCCTGCATTAAGCATCTGGCCCCTGGTGGTCAGTGCGAGTCATAGCGACCAGTTGTTCTGCCGTTGGTCGATTTGCATAGTAGGCTTTTATTATATAGGACTGCTTTCAGAGAGGAAGGGAGAGGGAGAGATAGAAACATCACTGAGAGAGAATCATTGATCAGCTGCCTCCTGCACACCCACCCATGGGGATTCAAGCCCACAACCCAGGCATGTGCCCTAAGAATCAAACTGTGACCTCATGGTTCATAGGCCAATGCTCAACCATTGAGCCATACTAGCCGGGCAAGGCAGTTTTATTCTAAGCAGTGAAATAAATCATTGTTTCCATTTAAAATGTCTTCCATATTTCTTAATGCTGTCTGTCTCAGGCAATTAAATTCTAGTCATTAAATGCCCACCATGTGCCAAGCTCTAGGACGGGAAAGCCAGGTCCCACTAGAACAGCCATGGGCAAACTACGGCCTGCGGGCCGGATCCGGCCCGTTTGGCTGTTCTATCCGGCCCGCGGAGCCGAAAGAGCGGAGGGTTCTCTTGCTCTCCCCTCCGCTCCTTCACCAGCAGCAGTGTTAACGTGGCAACGTCGGGAAACACGGCCGCAGCTCCTTCTTCTGAGTGGGCGGATTTATATCCGCCCATTCAGTAGAAGGAACAACCTCTCAATCTTCCAGAGGCTCCTTGTAATGCCCGTGGACGCGTCCCCCGACATCACCCTGGGAATGCGTAGACACGTTATCGTGGTGATGTAGGGAGACACGCCCCTGGAGAGCACAGTATCAGAGCATTAGCTAAAAAGGAGACCAACAACACTGTTCCCACTGAAGTTGATGTTTTAAAGACCAAAAACCTTTCAACCCAGTCTACATTGCCATCTACATCTACGTCCCAGGCATAATTTAGAAGTTGCACTAAAGAAAATGTTTAATTTACTGTTTACACATTTTGTTCTTTTCTATTTGTTTTAGTTTTAAATTATTTTATTATATTTAAGTTTAATTTGAAAGGCTTTTGTACCTTTCCTTTGTTAGGCAATTTTATTTTGCCTTTGCCATCTTCAATATAAGGTATGTTATTGTACTATGATTCCTCCATTTTTTGAAGTTTCAAATTATAATAATTAGTGTTTACATTCTTGTTAAAATGTTTGAAATGAAAAAAACTATTGAAATAAAAAAAAATAGACCATACCCTTTTATGTAATGATGTTTACTTTGAATTTATATTAGTTCACACAAACACTCCATCCATGCTTTTGTTCCGGCCCTCCGGTCCAGTTTAAGAACCCATTGTGGCCCTCGAGTCAAAAAGTTTGCCCACCCCTGCACTAGAATCTAAGACCATCGGAAAACACAGATATTTACATTACGATTCATAACGGTAGCAAAATTACAGTTATGAAGTAGCAACGAAAATAATTTTATGATGGGGGTCACCACAACATGAGGAACTGTATTAAAGGGTGGCAGCATTAGAAAGGTTGAGAACCACTGCACTAGATTCTCTAACTAGCACTTCTTGCCCTCTTTTCCCTACGACCTGAGCAGAAGAAACCCCTCTCAGTTCACTCTTCCTTTCTCCTAGACTTCCATAGCACAAAGCTGTGTCTTTAAATTAATATTCATTTTGAGAAAAACTTTTAATCTTAAGGTTTTAAAAATGTAAGCACATACCATAATCATGGTTGGTGTGTGCCAAAATTGACAATTGTAAATGTTTTTTTTTAAATGTATTTTATTGATTTTTTTACAGAGAAGAAGGGAGAGGGATAGAGAGTTAGAAACATCGATGAGAGAAATATCGATCAGCTGCCTCCTGCACACCTCCTACTGGGGATGTGCCCGCAACCAAGGTACATGCCCTTGACCAGAATCGAACCTGGGACCCTTGAGTTCGCAGGCTGACACTCTATCCACTGAGCCAAACCGGTTAGGGCTGTAAATGTTTTTAACATATTGGTTTCTTTTTTTTTTTTTTAAAGTCCTCACTCGAGGATATTTTTTTCCATTGATTTCTAGAGAGTGGAAGGGAGAGAGGAGGTGGAGAAACATCGATGTGAGAGAGATACATCAATTGGTTGCCTCCCGCACATGCCCCTATCAGGGCTGGAGAACCTGCAACTGAGGTACGTGCCCTTTGACCTCGAATCAAACACTTGACCCTTTGGTCCCCAGGCAGATGAGAAAAAACCAACCAGGGCAGGTTTCCCTTACAATACTATAGATGCAGTGAATGTCACAGATACACTTGTCCCATCACCACCCATGGTGCCATAACTGTCAACCATTTGGCTCACCTCTTGAACCTTTATGGGTACTTTCACATAACCATGAAGATCTTCAGGGACGTTTTAGATTTCTGGATACTAACATACTGGGATGGACCTTGATATGTTGCTCTTTAGCGCTTTTCACCTCATGCTTTAAAGCAGCGATTTTCAGCTCATGGCACACACAAACTAATTACTAAAATGCTGCGGCACACCAAAAATGCATTTTTTTGCCAATGTGACAAAGAGAGAGAGAAAAAAGGTATGATTTTCATTCATTCACACCGGACGGCTACTGGTGAGTTAGTTGGCTATTGTCATTTTTTATTTTGACAATCTAAGGGAAAAGAGGTCAGTACCCTTGACTAAACAGTCAGGTATTGCATGTTTTAAACATTCTTGCAGCACACTGGTTAAAAATCACTGCTTGAAAGGTTAGTCTGGCCCAGTCGGTGTGGCTCGGTGGTTCAGTACTGACCTATGAACCAGAATTCCCAGTCAGGGCACATGCCAGGAGGCAGCTGATGAATGATTCTCGCTCATCATTGATGTTTCAATCTCTCTCTCCCTCTCCCCTCTTCTCTGAAATCAATAAAAAAAAATTTTTTTAAAGAAGGTTAATCTGTGTGGATACATACACAGATCTGGTTCCTTTCAGCTGCTACACAACAGTGCACAGTTATTTCCATTTCCCTTATGATAGAGATTGGTTCCAGTGGCCCTATGACTGCAAATAAAGCCACCATGAATCATCTCTGATGGACCTCTTCCACTATTCTGCAGTGGTGCCTCCTCCCTCCAAGGAGACCTGAATAATGTTTCAACAGGAGACCTCTCCCTACTTGTTCTGTACTCATATGGCACTTCCTAGACACAAAGAACTTGTTGATAACACTAAGTTAAAAATAATTAAAAAAAAAAAAAAGAAGAAGAATCCACACAAGAAAACCAACAAAGAAAACACCTGCACGAAGGAAAAAAGGCTAGAGGGACATATACCAAAAAATGTTCCAACCAGGTAGTGGTATTTTGCCTGACTTCAGTGTGTGCTCTCTAAACGACAATTATAGAAAAATCACTACTAATCCATGACAACCAAGACAAGCCACCTGTATGGACAAGCTTCTCCATTTCACTTAGGCTGATGACTAAGCCTAGAAATTCTTAAAAGGAAAGGTTAATAAAGGTGTTTATTTGAACAAAATAAATAAGGTTAAAAACAAATTTTGAAATATTCAGCCTGCTAGGCAAACCACCGAGGCAGTTTGGTTTTAAACACCTTAAGCTCATCACCCAGTTAAGTGCTCCAGGACTGAGGGCAACAGCCCAGGACTAAATTCTGGCCTTGCTGCTTGCCAGCTGAGCTGTGTGACCTTGGGTCCCCTTTCTGGGCCAGTTTCCTCTTCTTTCTACACAGAGCACAGACCTCACAGGACTCTTCTAGGGACTCAGGGACCCCCCTGCACACACACACACATTAGCTGATTATTATCCCCTTTCTTTTTGCCATAAACATATCTCACTTCTGTGATTCAAAAAAATCAACCAATGAAAAGCATCTCAAGACACTAAGAAAACCAACAACTTTCAACAGCTCCCCATATTCTAACAATACAAATATTTTTAGCACTGCTAATAGATATGTCCTTTTTTCAAGAAGTTGCTGATAAAATCATGGTTCTTACCTCTAAGTACATGAAGGCTCATCTGATAGCCATTTCTCATGGGCCTACAATTTCTAATTTGGTCACACTGAAGACCAGCAATTACACTATTAAAAACCAAGCCCAACTTATGAGTATTGATGTCCATAGCCATGTTTACTCAACTATAAATTTTCTTATGTAAAAAAACCGAGCAAAATGGAATTACTGTGAAATTTACAGATTCTTAGCAAAGGGTTTAATTTTTAGAATGCAAGTGGACCTGGAAGTGGAAATAAATTGTGTTGACAATATAATTGTAACACAGACACACAGTGTTCTGAGAACAGCACTGTTATCAAGCACATCACCAAATTCTACCTACCCAAAAGATAAGCCTATGGCTTTTATTTTGTTTTGGTATTTTTATTGATTTCAGAGAGGAAGGGAGAGGGAGATAGAAACATTAATGATGAAAGAGAATCATTGATCAGCTGCCTCCTGCACGCCCCCTACTGGGGATCGAGCCCACAACCTGGGCATGTGCCCTTAGCTGGAATCAAACCTGGGACCCTTTAGTCCGCAGGCTGATGCTGTATCCACTGAGCCAAACCGGCTAGGGCAAGCATATTGTTTTGATAAAAGTATAATCAATGCCTGCTGTGAAAGATCTGTCCCTATTTCCATCTTCATTAAAACTACAAATCACCTCCTTTATAAAAATAGTATCTAAGACCTGTGATCCCCAAATTACTATGACAAGGTACCCCCAAGGTACCACAGTGAACTAATAGGTACTCTGGGATATTTCAAGCTTTTGAGGGAAACACAAAAATACTTGACAACTGCCAGGCACTGCACAAAATACTAGCTTAAGGCGGCTCATTTCAATATTCAATCAGCTTACATTCCTTTGAATAATGATGTTATCTTTGCAAAGAGTTTTTGCAGTTGCTGGGATAAAAAGCAAGATTCACATGAAAATCAACCTGGACCATGAAATGATTCCAAGTTTTCAGAGGCTGTGCAAAGGCCCAGGATGTTTGGAATAAAAAATAAATGTTGCCCTAGCTCAGTGGTCGGCAAACTCATTAGTCAACAGAGCCAAATATCAACAGTACGATTGAAATTTCTTTTGAGAGCCAAATTTTTTAAACTTAAACTTCTTCTAATGCCACTTCTTCAAAATAGACTCGCCCAGGCCGTGGTATTTTGTGGAAGAGCCACACTCAAGGGGCCAAAGAGCTGCATGTGGCTCGCGAGCCGCAGTTTGCCGACCACGGCCTAGCTGGTTTGGCTCAGTGGATAGAGCATTGGCCTGCGGACTCAAGGGTTCCAAGTTTGATTCCGGTCAAGGGCACATGCCTGGGTTGTGGGCTCAATTCCCAGTAGCGGATGTGCAAGAGGCAGCCGATCAATGATTCTCTCTCATCACTGATGTTTCTCTCTCTCTCTCTCTCTCTCTCTCTCTCTCTCTCCCCCTTCCCCTCTGAAATCAATAAAAATATATTTAATAAAAAAATAAATGTTATTCATTTTGTGTGTGTTTTTTCAACAGGCTAATAGATTATTTAGATGTATATACTTATTAAGGATCATCTGAATCCATTTTTTAGCATTATGAAATGAATATCTGTTGAAAGCTAAACACTGAAGTAGCAGCAAGACGCAAAAATCACCTGTGATGTAAATGAGAAGCTGGTGAGGCTGTTTATGCAAAGGACACATGCTTGTTTCATGAGTGACCCTGTGGCTGCCACCTGCCCTCCTCCCAGCCATCATCCCAAGAGAAAGCGTTTAAAAAATTACTTTAGCCCTGGCTGGTTTGGCTCAGTGGATAGAGCATTGGTCTGCGGACTGAAGGGTTCCAGGTTCAATTCCGGTCAAGGGCACATGCCCAGGTTGCAGGCTCGATCCCAGTAGGGGGCATGCAGGAGGCAGCCACTCAATGATTCTCTCTCATCAGTGATGTTTCTATCTCCCTCTCCCTTCCTCTCTGAAATCAATAAAAAAATATTTTAAAAAAATTACTTTACTTTTCAACTTTGATCTCCACAGGATGATGTCTGTCAACACTAGATACTTTTTCCTTCTTCACTTCACACTCCTTTTTGTCGGACAGCTTTTTCCCAGCAGGTTCGTTTTTGGCCTAAAAATATAATGCAAATAGAAATGGCTCATAGACTAGGTCTTCCCCCATGTAAAGTTCATGAATTAGAACAGGCAAGGATGCCTTACCTTCTCTACGGAGATCATTCTTCCATGAAGCTCAGTTCTGTGGAGATGGCTGATACATTTCGTAGCCTCATCAGATGTCGACATGGTGACAAAGCCATAGCACCGAGCCCCAGGACTGCGGGCATTGGTCACCACTTTGGCGCCGACAACCTTCATGGGAAAGGGCACTCTTATTTTCTCATACAAATAATCACACAATGTAAAAAATTACTAGCAGTTAACTGATCATCAAAATCATTTCCATTAGACATTTTGATATCTTTCATCTGGCCATCTATATAAAATGTTCCCAAACATTATCCAAAATCATGGTTAATAAGAAAACAAAACCCTTTGTCCTTTTGTCTAGTGGCACTTTGAGTCTTTTATGCTATGACTAGTGACCCGGTGCACGAAATTCGTGCACATTAAAAGGAGATTAATTAGAGGAAATAATTTAATATTGCTATTTGCTCTTTCTCTATAATAGAAGTGTCAGAGATGAAAGAAAATTAGTAAAATGTATATGAAAACCTTCCTCCTGTCAGAGTCTGCGGCTCACCACGGGACCAAGAGTCAAGTCCCTGCCCACTCACATGCACCTCAAAATCGTGAGACCCAGCCCTAACTGGTTTGGCTCAGTGGATAGAGCGTCGGCCTGCAGACTCAAGGGTCCCAGGTTCGAATCCGGTCAAAGGCATGTGCCTTGGTTGCGGGCACATCCCCAGTAGGGGGTGTGCAGGAGGCAGCTGATCGATGTTTCTCTTTCATCGATGTTTCTAACTCTCTATCCCTCTCCCTTCCTCTCTGTAAAAAATCAATAAAATATATTAAAAAGAAATTGTGAGACCCAGACCCAGCCTGCCTGCCCCATTGGGCTAGATCCAGACCCAGCCAGTCCCACCCTTGTCAAGCCCTGCCAGGCAGGGGGCATGGCCTCAGGTCCCCTGGCCTGGCGCCAGGACAGGGGGGTGTGGCCTGAGGTCCCCCAGTCCAGACCAGGGCGGGAGGCATGCCTTGAGGTCCTCCATCAAGCCCTGCCAGGTGGGGGACACGGCCTGAGATGCCCTGTCAAGCCCAGCTGGGTGGGGGACATGGCCTCAGGTCTCCTGGCCCAGCACCAGGACGGGGGGGCGTGGCCTGAGGTCCCCCAGTCCAGACCAGGGCAGGAGGCATGCCTTGAGGTCCTCCATCAAGCCCCGCCAGGTGGGGGACACGGCCTGAGATCCCCTGTCAAGCCCAGCTGGGTGGGGGACATGGCCTCAGGTCCCCCAGCCCAGCACCAGGAGGGGGTCCCCCATCAAGCCCCGCTGGGCAGGGGCACAGCCTGAGTTCCCCTGACCCAGCACTGGGGGTGCACCTTGAGGTTCCCCCATCAAGCCCTGCTGGGTGGGGGGCGCAGCCTGAGGTCCCCTAGCCCAGGACCAGGACAGGAAGAACAACTTGAGGTCCCCTGTCAAGCCCTGTCGGGTGGGGGGGTGGGAGGGCGTGCTGCCTGAGGTCCCCTGTCAAGCCACACCTGGTGGGGGGCACGGCTTGAGGTCCCCCGGCCTGGCACTGGGGCGGGAGGAGCAGCCTGAGGTCCCCTAGCCCAGCACCAGGACGCGAAGTGCACCTTGAGGTCCCCTGTCAAGCCCCATGGGGGTGGGCGAGGGCATAGCCTACATCTCTGCTGAATGCTTGTTAAGGCTCCTTATGGGAACTTGGCTTCAGCTGTGGGTGCAGCCATCTTTGTGACGGAGTGATGGTCAATTAGCATATTCCCTCTTTATTAGATAGGATACTGCAGTGGTTCAAGAGGATTTTATGGAAAATTGGGATAATCCCCATGACCACAGCTAAATAAATACGCATAAGTAACCTGAAAAAAAAAATCATTTGTACTAGTTTTTACTTCTCCAGGATTTGTCGGTTCTTCCTAGTTATTAAAAATAACTGACCTATCAAAATACAACTGCTTTTGATACAAGATCAGCTCTACAGTGACAAAAAACAAACAGGGAGAGCTAAAAACAGTTAAACTACACTAATGAAAACTTATTAATCAAAAGCCCTTCCCACTCAGATCATTTTCTCTAATTCCATTCTATCCATGGACAGCTGAGGGAATATCTACTCAGAAATGCACCCCAATTTATGTGAACCAAGGCTAGGAAGACCTCTGACATAGATGCAGAGCAAACTTCCACTTCCAGCCAGCATGGAGAACCAACCATTAACTCTCCTGCTACCTGAAACTAAAAAACGTTAGGAAATGTAGGCAACAAGGGTTTTCAGACACCAGGCACCAGGCTATACAGGATGGAGACACCTGCAAGAGTGGAAACACATGAGGCAGCCTTATGGTTGCCCATTCTTACTGCCTAGATGTTTCAGGCCATGGGCAGGGAGGAGGAACTGAGGGGGCTGGTATCCCTGAGATGAGCACAAGTCAGAGTCTGAGGAGATAAAAGCAGTGACCAATCATAGTACCACACAGAGAGACATGCGAAGACAGCTGCAGAGAACTACAGGGTCCTCCTGAGTAGCGCCTATGTGTGAGAAAACCACCAAGGCTAGGGAGATGACCACCTGCAGAAGCAGAGGAAACAATCCTCGGGGCTCACTCAGTGCTGCAAAAGGCCCACTTCCCCCAGAATGAACCCAATGGCTGGATAGAAAAGCCTGTAATTCATGGGCATTGGGCTGAGTGCTCAGAAGGATGTTGCCCAGGAGTGGATGAAGCTAGCCCTGAGCGCTGGCCTGATTAACAAAGCTTAACAGCAAGCCTCTGCACTGATGGAGCAAGTGACTAACTGTGCCCCAGCAAAAGCTCAAGGACATTTGCAGGGATATAAGAATAACTAACTCACAAGGTAAAAGTCACAATGCCTGGTATCCAATAAAAAATGATTGGGTTAGCCTTAGCTGGTTTGGCTCAGTGGATAGAGCACTGGCCTGCAGACTGAAGGATCCTGGGACAAAGGTGAAAGAAGCCTCTGTTGAAGACACAGTGTCGGTTCTCAGAGCAGAGCAACTTTGCATTCTTACTTCTCCTGAAGGTCAAGGGGCTAAGCCAATTATGGTGTTATTTGATCTTTCCATTAAACTAATAATCCTTGCAAGAGCATCATTTCCAATGACAGTTAAACCCAAATAAGGGCAGATACCATGAGAAGCTCGCATATCCCTATCTCCCCACTACTCCTTCCCCCTTGCACTCTGCCCTGGAGCTTTGCACAGTAGCCTTTGATGAGTTCATCCAAATTATAAAGCCTTGTCCCACTATTGGGCCTTCCTTTACCCAGAGCTGAATTCCACAGGCATGCTGAACTCCAATCACTCAGGTCTTGCCCTAAATATGGCTTCCTCAGCAAGCTTTGCTGAACCCACCCCCCAATTCTAAATTAGGTCTCTTACCATATATGATTGGCATGCTGTAATTTTCCCTAACATACTTATTGAATGTTGTGTTTATGTGTTTATTAATGTGTTGTATGAGTTTATTCTGTAAATGATTTTTCCACCAGTCTGTAAGATCTATGACAGGGACCTTATATGTTTGCTTAGGCTTTATAATCAGTACCTGAGTTTAGAAAGAGGTCAACAAAATAAAAGAGGTTACGGCTTAATAGTTTTCCAAGCCCTTTTGAATGCTTCTTCTGGATCCATACTGCCTAAATCACTAATGTATTCACCAATACCTAACTGGGTGACATAGATTTGAGCAAAGATATGACTGAGTAGCCAGGATGAGTCAGCCTCAGAAACTCTGCCTGGAATCCCTGCAAGTTCTCAACTCCTCGAGGCACTGTCCCCTACCTTCCCCCCCGAGGGCCACTTCCCACAGGCATCCAGGAGACCAGGGCAGTCTCTATGGCTTATAAAAAGATTGCTTCATCACCTAATTCCAAAGTAACAGAATCATTTTTATTTTAAAAGTCTTTTAAGTTCCTTAGAAAGTTTTAGAACTGTATTATTTTCTGCCTGCCCCCAATTAGCAGCATATTAGGTGATTTTTTTGTAAACCACTATCACATTCTAATTTTTAAAGTATATACTTAAGATGCTATCCTTACTAATAAAAGCCTAAGTGGTCATCATGCCGTGATGCCCTCACGCCATCAAAAGATGGCTGTGTGCACAGTGGGCACACGCAGGTGGGCAGGGCTGGGCTTGATGCTGCGTGAGGCACGGAGCCTGCCTGTGAGTCCAGCTCCATGTGGCGAGGCCTGCCTGGGGGTCCCGCCTCCTGGCTCTGCACAGCATGGAGGCAGGACCCCAGGCTCCGGCCTACCTCTTTGGGGCAATCAATTGCGGGGCTCCTGCACTGTGACAGGGCACAGGCCAGGCTGGGGGACGACCCCCGCCCCCAATCGAGGGCATGAATTTTGTGCACCGGGCCTCTAGTAAGATATAAAAGCCAACACTTAACTTACTGTTAAGAAAAAAACCCTCAGCATGCTAGCTTTAAATTTTGTATAAGCCAAAAGATATAACAGTTTCTTGAAGAGAAGTTAGAAAGAACCACAAGAACATTCAGATTGTAGCTATTTACACAGGTTTCCTGCATAGTGTTCTACATCATGATTACCTGGTTTGTCTGTTAACCACTCTCAAATAGAAAAAAAAGGCACACTATCCAAAACCAGGCAGGTTTTTCCCCCTTGAGAATTTCCTCCTCCAGCCTTTTCTTAAATTAGAAATGACCAACAATAAAATTAGTATGGAGTAGGGTTCTAAACTCGAGTATATATTTTTACTAGAGGCCTGGTGCATGAAATTCATGCACAGCGGGGAGCGGGCCTAAGTTGGCAGTCAGACGTCCTTAGTGGTGCCACAGAGGTGGAGGAGGCTCCCTCCACCGCCGCTGTGCTCACCAGTCGTGAGCCAGGCTTCTGGCTGAGTGGCGCCCCACTCCCCTGTGGGAGCGCACTGACCACCAGGGGGCAGCTCCTGCATTGAGTGGCTGCCCCCGGTGGTCATGTGCATCATAGCAACCAGTCGTTCTGCTGTTCAGTCGATTTGCACATTAGCCTTTTATTTTATAGGATTGATTTCAGAGAGAAAGGAAGAGATAGAAACATCAATGATAAGAGAGAATCACTGATTGGCTGCCTCCTTCAGGCCCCCTACTGGGGTTTGAGCCCGCAACCTAGGCAGGTGCCCTGACCAGGAACTGAACTGTGATCTCCTGGTTCACAGGTCGACCAACACTCAACCACTGAGCCACACCAATGGGACTTGAGTGTGTATGTGTGTGTATGTATATATATATATATATATATATGTATATATATATATATATATATATATATTTATTTATTTTTTTTTTTTTTTTAATATATTTTTATTGAGTATATTTTTTAATGCTAAATTGAGGCTAGGTAGGGAGAGCATACCTTTCCATACTTGCTGAAAAGGTTCTTCAGATCTGTTGCTCGAGTTGTGGAGGATAGTCCACTGACCCACAAATTTCTACCAGAACTGCTGCTGATACGACCTGGAGTAGGAGAAGGAAGATTATGCTTTCCCACCAGGAATAACAGTAACCATGACCACTCCTAAAATGTGGCTCTCTCTTAAACCTAACCACATTCAATTTCAATGCTTCTTTTTTCTTTTCAATTTCAACTCTTTTAATTCAAGAATTTAATTATTGTCAACACATAGGACAGAGATGAAAATCTGGATGGGAAAAAGTTTTCTTACTTGAGGAGTAATCTTGTCCAGGTTATTACAAACTGAAATGTCTTTCAATGATCAGATCTCAACCAAGATAGCAGTTTCTACAACCCTTGCTACATTATTCAGTGGAGAATAGGGTTGTAACAGGATTCACTGTAAATTCCAGAATGTGGCAATTTTCAGGCCCCTCCCTCCTACGCCAAGGGATCCATAGGTGGTTCCCCACCACGTAAGTTAAATCATACCTTTTTCATCTTTAATGACTGGCTTTATATCTTTTTCTTCCTTAAAAGAACTAGAGACAAAAGTTAATGTTAATCATGCAGGAAAAAAACAAAAGAGAACTAAATTAAAAATATAATGTGTGCTAAAACTGAATACCTACCAGAAAATTAGTCTGAAATAAAATTTTAACAAGACATTTGCAAGCTTATATTGGATATTTGACCCCCCAAAATACAACATCAGATTCTTAAAACAATTCGATTTAACTAAAGAGAACACTTAGCAATTTAAGAACACAACCATAGTCGGTTGAGAAAAAAAGGAATCAAATCAGCCACTAAAAATACACAAAGAGAAATAAAACATTCTTTAGAGATAAATTACAATTTCGTCAGTCTGGCTGGCCAATTGTAGAAAAAACAGCTTATGTGTGTCATTAAACGACCAATGAAAAGGAGATAGCGTCTGGTCTAAAACTGAGAAAAAACAAACCTCATTTTCTGATCAGCGCCCTCACTGGCTGAGGACTCTTTAGGAGCCGGAGGGACTTCATTACAAGCTTCAAAAGCAAACTTCTTCACGTCTTCTTTGCTATCTCTGGGGTCTGGGCTTGAGGCTTCCTGGGGTGCTTCTGCGACCTCCTCGCTAGAGGCTTCTGTGCGCTCTGAGGCTTTACTACTCTGCTCAACTGGCTCCTCTAGCCCTACAGGCTCACAGTCCATCCTCTCGTCACCGCCTGTCTGCTCCACGGGCTCCCTTTTCACTACCGCTAACAGGGTGTCTGCCTCGCTCCACTGAGCTTGTGCTGTTGACTCGCTGGCCAAATCTAAATCACCCTCCTCCGGATGGCCGCTGCCAAAAAGGTCCTCTTCCTCCGCAAGCTTTCTGTCTGGCCCCACGCTACTTGTATCCTGTGCAAATGGCTGCTCCAGCTCGGAACCTTCTTCTTTTACTGGCTCAGATTTACAAGTTTCCCCCAAAATGTCGAGTATTTTCTCATTTTCTACGGATTTAACAGGAATAGAATGGCACAAGGTTTAATTACCAGGGAAATAAAGCAATCACAAATGTGGAACTGGCACGGCTGCCACACTAACACGAAGAGAACTGCTAGCTACACAGAGATTGGAAAACCCGCGGGTACACACGTTACACTGGTTACACTACCTGCACTCCAACCGACTGCTAGAGTAAGCCGCTACGCTACATGGAACAGGCCCCCACCGATTTAAACACCTACAACCACTTGGCTGCTTCTCAACAGTCTTCTTCATGTTTTGTTCAAGTCTGGGTCTTCTGACTTATTTTTCCAATGTCCAAGGTGCTGAACCGAATGCAGTCATCATTCAATGACAGCTCAATTTCCAAATTTCTTTGAATTTCTTTTAACAGAACAGTCCAATAGGAACACCAGAAACTCTTCAGATGGCGAGAGATAAACGCAGTCCAGAAGGGAAATAACATGCTGGAAATTTTCATGAAGAAACTCTGTTTCCTCTTCTGGAATCCAGTCACTTCTCAGGTTATAAGTTCCCTGACAATTGCTTTATCCTGCCTTAACTACATTAATCAAATTGACTGCAGAGAAATATCACAAGATCTGTTTCATGTGTAGAAACACATGGAAGAATCACAAGGAGAAATTATGTAAATGCCATTCTATGTGGTTGGAGAGATGAACGTAATCACTACATCTCACCACATACATCTGACCTCTAGAAACCAGAACAGCAGTTCCACAGATCTGGTGATATGAATGGGTTTCCAATCTCTGATCCTTGTACGATCTGGATTGTCCACCATTAAAATCATTTACAAGACCATAATACAGCATAAAATATACAGAAAGCTTGAAAAAAATGTAGTGAGAAAAACTTTCAAACCATAACTGTTGTGATTCTCTTATCAGTACCTGGCTCCAAGAGTGGTTCTTCAATATCCTAATTAAAAAAGAAAAGGAAAATAATGATCAACAGAATTTGATGAACAAGAATAGATCCAGAGACAAATGGCGGGGGGTGGGGGGGTGGGTTAGAGAGCAACAAAAGGACATGTATGCATGCATATTAGCATAACCAATAAACACAGACACTGGGGTGGTGGGGGCTTGCCCAGGGTGGGAATGGCTGAGGGGGGGGGGGGCGGGTCAAGCGGGGGAAAAGGAGACATATGTAAAACTTTAGACAATAATAAATAAATAAATAAATAAATAAATAAATAAATAAATAAGAAAAGAGAAAGAAAAACCACAAGGCACTTAAGAACTGGGCAGATCCACTCAAAAGAATGCATTCCGTTATACAATCACTTTGCCATTTCCCCCCCAGCAAAAGCAGAAAGGCAGCAGTAATATTTAGCCTGTTCAATTCTTCACTCAGAGTCTGGCCATCCCAACCCAAGTTTAAGTTGATCTAATGGCCTCTGCAGTTGGCAGACTCCCATAGTCAAGGCAGAAGTTACACAGTTGGCCACTGCTTTATACATCAAACCAGACTGGAGAAAAAAATGTGTTTCTCGCAACATAAACTATTATTTATAACTGGAACCTGTTAAAACCATCTCTCTACCCCGTTAAAACCTTTCCCTGACTTCCCACTGAAAACAAGAACACCTGCCAAATCCTTTCCCCACCCAAAGACTCTGGCAGTCAGGCCCACCTGCTTCTACAGTCCCACTCGGCCCCTCTGCCCTTACCCTCTGTACTCCATTCCTACAATAAGCCATGTTCCCTTCTACCCCAAAGTCTTCTTTTCTTCTTTACTGGGCTAACTCCTGACCAACGTCAGACCTTAATTCAAACAGGACTTCCTCCAGGTAGCCTTCTAGATTGGCCAACTACTCAAACTTCTCTTCCAGTTACATTCTTTGTTGGTTATTAACCCTGCCCCCACTAGACTGCAAACCCTGAAACTGATCTGTTTGGCTCTCAAACCTCTTATCCTTAGCACCCAGCTCAATATCAATCCTCAATGAATCATTTGTACACCTACACATCCTTTCCAAATATGGAAAACCAACCACTCATGTCAAGTTTCCAATCATGCAGAAACAGATGGTCACTTACCGAAGGTACTTTGAAGTCCAACGATGAAGCATCCAAAGTGCTCTCAAAGCCTTCCCCGTCTACCTGAAAGATAATGGAAGGTCACTTTGTGGGCTCAGAGCTGTGAATGCCTAGGCCTAGGCCTCACTACGTTCCAGGCAACCCATGTATCTATTTCCTTCAGATATCTACTGCCATCCACAAGTAGTCAGATTATTCAGTTTATTACTTGCCTCTCTGTCCCCACACCTGCTCTAGCACTGGATAACAGCAGCATCACTGACAGAGGCTTGCAGATAAAGGTATTCTGTCAGCATTGCCCAAATGAATGAATGAATTCACTTCCAGGCAGTTTCCACATACTGGTGGTCTACATATACCACTCATCCATAGAATTCCCAAAGCAGAACTCAAAACCAGGTACTTCTCCAATTTCACTTGGTAGCAACACTTTTAAAATAACAGTAACAGGGTACTTTCTTCTAGAGTGCTGTATTTAACAAACACTTAACTTGACTATTTTCTTTTTACTATTTACTATATCAAAAAACAAAATAAAAATAAAAAAGCAAACAAATCCCACTTATCTTAAAGATTACTAAATTTGAAGGTCTTTTACCTTTCTAAGTGAAATACAAAAATATCCCTTTCCAAATATTTCTTTTATCATTTTATAGGTTTGAACCTTATAACCTGGACACTTCCATTAACCAAGAAGTTAGAAACCAAGTACATGCTCTGAAAATAATTAACATGATACAACAGGATCACGCCTAGAGAGGGAAAATCAGTTGCTTAATATTATCCTAGGTTGAGGAGTGATGTTTGGAGTTTGTGGCTTTTGTCCCTGAAGGTTTAAAGTTCAGTCCTTCGAGGGAGGTTGTTTTAGTTTAAAGCTGTAATGCCTTAAGTAAACAACAAGACCAAACTAGAATGGCTGGGCATGCCAAGTTGGTAAGATTCAAATGACCATTATTTCTAGGATGGCCACCACAAAGAGCTCTATGCCAAAATACTGGGAGAACTTGAGAAGGAGACACCGGTAACAGAATTAATGTCCTACCTTACACACCAGGATATTAATAGTGAATCCCTTTAATGGAAGGGGTTTTTCTGGGGTGACAAATACTTTTTTCACTGTATTTCACACCTTTTAATATGACCAACTATTCTTTTGTTGTTGTTGTTGTTAATCCTGCGAATATTTTGCCATTGATTTTTAGAGAGTGGGAAGGAGGAGGAAAGAGACACACATTGTTTTCCTCCTGCTCGCACCCGGACCAGGGCCAGGGATTGAGCCTGCAACTGAGGTACGTGCCCTTGACTGGAATTGAATCCGGGACCCTTCAATCCCAGGGTTGACATTCTATCCACTGAGCCAAACCAGCTAGAGCTATTATTATTATTTTTTATTGTTAATCCTCACCTGAGGATATTTTTCCACTGATTTTTAGAGAGTGGAAAGGAGGGAAACAGAGAGAGAGAGAGAGAGAGAGAGAGAGAGAGAGAGAGAGAGAGAGAGAGAGAGAGAAACATCGATGTGAGAGAGACTCAATGGCTGGCTGCCTCCCTCATGTGCCCCTACTGGGGCCAGGGATCGAGCCTGCAACCAAGATTCGTGCCCCCGACTGGAAATGAACCTGAGACTCTTCAGTCAGTGGGCTGATGCTCCCACCACTGAGCCAAACCGTTGAGGGCATGACTGTCTATTCTTATGCATAAACTTTCTAAAACATCTATAAGATTATCTGGATGATGAAGTTATAAACTGTTTTTATCTTTTTAGGTTTTTCACCTACTTTTTTAAAAGGAAAATACTTTTATCAACTGTGCAACCTTTTATGGCTTATGCTTAGAAAGTGTCTCCCACCCAATTAGAAATAGTCTCCAATACTACAGAAACATTAACGAAGAAGTTATTAATATCTGACCTATGTTGAGTTTAAATGGACAGAATTTACCACTAAGGTTCAGTTCCTAAATTAAATGTTTATGGTGACTGATTTTGCTGCTTGCTATTTAATCAACCAACCCTTAGCATGTTCTTGCCCATATAAACAGCACACAAGCACTGGGAGCCTTGGGCCTCCTGCCACATTCCACATGTATTAGTGTTACCTACAGCATGTTCTGTGAGCTGAGCTGGAAGCTCACTCAGCTGTGCAGCCACATACTCTTTGCTATCACAAAGGGAATCGAGGATGCTGTCTGTGCCATCATCCCCAAAGTCTGGGGCACTGCTGTTCTCGATTTCAGCTTCTTCTAACACACTAACATCCATCATGTCAATATTCTGCAAGCTCTCCAAACTTGCTTCCACATCCTCCTATAAAGAGGAATGAGAGGTATCAATGACCAGGTAGACCAGGACTCAGAGCTCCTGCTGCTGTCTCCACTGTCATGCCACATACCTGCCCGTCTCTGGAATCCTCTTCCAGGCCATTATCTTCTGTGCCTTCTTCCTCTATCTTCTGCCCTAATTACAGAATAATTGTTCAATCAGATAACACTCAGGTCTAAGCTTATAATTAGTTTATGCAGAATGATAAATTTCAATCTTAGAACAAGTTACAAGGAAACTAGAAGATGTGCCTGTTTTGTTTTCTGTGGTTTTTTTGAAGTATTTTACTAATTAAAATTTTTATTTATTTATTTCAGAGAGGAGGTGAGAGGGAGAAAGAGATAGAAACAAAAATGATGAGAGAGAATCATTGATCAGCTGCCTCCTGCACAACCCACACTGGAGGTGGAGCCCGCAATCCAGGCATGTGTCCTGACCGGGAATCAAACCATGACCTCCTGGTTCATAGGTAGACATTCAACCACAGAGCCAATCAGGTGAAGTGCCTGTTTCAATGTGTGCAATTTTGTCTCCATTGGGATATGAATATCTAGGATTTCTGTAATACTATCAAACAAAAAGCATTTGATTTTTAACAAAATACCTAAGCACTTCAAAAAATTTCAAAACCACTCCAAAGTAAAACAAACATCCCAAAAGAAGAGCAAAGGATAACAGGCATTTTCCAACAAATATAATTTTACAAATGTAATATCCATCTTTAAAGAAATGCAACTTCAAATAACATTCTGGATTATAAACTTTCTGGCTTTCCCTACATTACACCATTTCAAGCAGGCTGCCTGCCTTTCATCAGTCTTCAGCTCAAGAACTTTTATCTGCAAGGCAAAGGCTACCATAAAATCCCGAGTCTTATGAATACAAAAGAACTATTTATAGTTAATGCTAGGTATTCCCAAGGGGTTAAGGGAAAGGCGAGGCTCCACATGTACCGAAGGCCTTAAAAATGTATATGCTCTTTATTCCAGGTGTTCCCCTTAGTACATGCACTAAAATGTCTGACAAGGGATTCAAAACATAGATATTTATTCTTTCTAGAAAGTGTACATAGCCTAAACACCTGAAAGGGAAAGAAATTATAGCACATTTTGTTCATATGTGGATACCAGCATGGGGAGTCAATGGGGAGAATGGGGTGTAACCCGGCAATATCTGGAGACATTCTGGAGGGCACCAGACCTGGGGTGTATGTGTGCTACTGGCACCTATTTAGTGGATAGTGAGTGACCAGGGATGCTGCTCACCATACCACATTGCATAGGACAGCGTCCTAAACAAAGAACTATTTACTCTAAATAGTTAACAGTACTAAGGCTGTGAAACCCTGTGGTACACCACACAATGTCTTGTAACTTAAATAAGCTCTCAAGAATACTTAATATGGTAAAATTCCCATAAAGTTAAAAAAAGAGGCTCTGGCTGGGTAGCTCAGTTGGTTAGAGCATCATCCCAATACGCCAAGGTTGTGGGTTTGACCCCTGGTCAGGGCACTTAAAACAATCAAACAATGAATGCATGAATAATGGAAAGACAAAAATCAACCTCTCTCTCTCTCTAAAGTAAATCAATAAAATTAAATAAGTAAACAAAACTATGTAGATCTCCTTTTAAAAAACACATGTATGTTTGTATACATGCAAGCGTGAAGATGCATACAGATGGAGATGACTGAGGCAACCACCAACAATGGTTAAAATATGGAGTGGTATAATTAGAGATAACTATTTTTACATACATACTTTTTACATCTTCCAAATTATTGAAAAATATTATTTTTATAATTTTTAAATAAAAAAATTAAACATAAAAAACCTCAATCTTTCTTTTTTTTTTAATCCTCACCTGAAGATATGTTTTTATTGATTTTCGACAGAGAGGAAGGGAGGGAGGGAGAAAAACATTGATCTGTTGCAGCCTGTAGACACTCAATGGGGGATCAAACTTGCAAACTAGGTATTTGCCCTGACTGGGAATCAAACTGAAGCATCCATCTTATATAAAAACTGCTGTTTGAAATTTTAACCCTCTATTTGGCTTCTGTAAATGTTTGCTTGCTTAAATAATAAGGAAAATAAGACTACTCCCACTTCAGAGAGGCCATTAAACCTTCCCCGGACAAAATTATCAGTGCTGGCACCAGGCCAGGCCTTTGGTTGAGGTCTCAAGGCCCCAGCACATAGGGGCTCTTTAAGAATTTGCAAAAGGGGCTGGAAACACCCCATATTTGGGAGACAAAGAAGGTAAAAACATATAAATAGGGAAAATTCCTCCACGTTGGGGCCCAGAATTTGAGAGACATTTTCCTCTGGACCCGCGCGTAATAAATGTAACTCCATCTCTCTAAGTATTGCTTGGTTGTTCTCTGGTTTTCTGTAACAAAACCCAACCTTTTTGGTGTATGGGATGATGCTCCCACCAACTGAGGTCCTAGTCAGGACAGAAACTTTGACTAAAGATTCAAACTGCAATGTTTACAACTTAAGTATTTCATTTTTCATTATTATCAGTTACCACTCAAGAAATGTAGTTTTATATGTCAGAAACTGTATTCTTTACATCTTATTATTTAAACTCCTCACAACGCTAGCAGGTTTATTATCTGTATTTGACACATAAGAATTTGGTTCAGCTCCAAAGCTGGGACTAAAAAACTCAGCTGTACCACTTCCCATTATATCTAAGCGCAGCATACATACCCTTCTGAAATACACTGTCTAAAAATGTTTGGCAGTTGCAACCAATTTCTAGGCCTCTAAATAGTAGCCTGCAGTGCACACACAGGATGTAAACAAGAAAAATGCACATCCTAAAGCTTCACCAAAAAGTGCCCTAAATAAGAGTGGGAATGACAAATACTGAGCAGATAGGCTGTACCCCAATCCCAAGGGCCTGGTCTCTGCTGACTAAAAGCTGAAACGGGGATGGTGGGGAGCAACAGGGCAGAAACTAGAAAATCAAATTTTAGTTTCTCACATAAAACATAATTCCAAAACTTAATCTTTCAAAACACATCCACACGTCTTCCACAATTTTAGCTACTCTTTACTTTTAAAAGGCAACACTCTTGACTTCCCAGAATTAGTCCCACTCTTGCACAGACTCTGGAAAACAATTGGTTAATTCTTCCTGATCACTTTTATGTAATCTTGAGGACCTAATTTCAACTAGGACACCATGACAATGTAATACTCCATATCACTAACCAGGAGCCCAAACATCTCCAAAGGATATGCTAGCTCAATGACCTATAGGTGCTATCCTCTGTCCCTGGACTTCAGACCACCTACCTCTTCCTTCTCTGAGTGTTGGTGACTTTTCTGAAAATGGGGAAGGGACCATTGCTAGAGCTATCCTATATAATAATCCTATATAATAAAAGGCTAATATGCAAATTATCCCTTCGGGAGTTCAACCGCTTGCTATGATGTGCACTGACCACCAGGGGTGGTGTGGAATGAAGGAAGGCCCCGATGATTGCTGGCCAGGCCTAGGGACCCTCCCAGTGCACGAATTTCGTGCACCAGGCCTCTAGTAATGGTATAAGCATTCTCTCTATACAAATGAAAGTGACTATTACCAAAACTTTCCAGACAAAATGCTAATTCCACGTAGTTTTGATTTGACATAAGCTTTAATCCAGACATTCAGATAGGTTTTTAAAGAACCTAGCTAAGGTTCAGTTTGTCTAATGATGTAAAGATCCCCGTTAGGAGCCAAGAACATTTGGATTCATAAATCTTAAACCTCAACAGCTTTAAATAAGCATCTACATTAAAAACTTTTAAACTAAAGTCGTTTCATAGCTATTGTAAAACAGGCTTTCAGACCATAGCTGTTGCCTGGCTGGTATGACTCAGTGAGACCTACGAACCAAGAGGTCCTGGTCTGATTCCCAGTCATGGTCACGGCACTTGCCGGGGTTTAGGGCTTGATCCCCAGTAGGGGGCATGCAGGAAGCAGCTGATCAATGATGCTCTCTCATCATTGATGTTTCTCTCTCTCCCTTCCTTCCTCTCTGAAATCAATAAAAATATATTTAAAAAAACAAGACAAAGAGGTAGTTGTATGTTTCCAGTCTCTCATAGTCTGCATTCATTTAGACAGTCCATGTTCATAGTTAAGTATGGATCAATACAATAGCAGAAAAAACACACATCAATGTTTTAAAATTAAACATAATGTAGATCTCTTTATGAAACCTAACTAAAAAATTTAACCTTTCAAAAACACTTATACCATACAAGTTTTAAAAGTTAGATACATCATAGAAAAGTTTTCCTTCTAGCCGAAACCGGTTTGGCTCAGTGGATAGAGCGTCGGCCTGCGGACTGGAGGGTCCCAGGTTCGATTCCGGTCAAGGGCATGTACCTTGGTTGCGGGCACATCCCCAGTGGGAGGTGTGCAGGAGGCAGCTGATCGATGTTTCTCTCTCATCGATGTTTCTAGCTCTCTATCCCTCTCCCTTCCTCTCTCTGTAAAATATCAATAAAATATATTTTAAAAAAAAAAAAAAAAGAAAAAAGAAAAGTTTTCCTTCTAGGAAAATCTGCTTAAAAAGTAAACTAAAATTGTTGAAAATGCTACAAATTAATTTCTTTTGACTTGCTAAACAACTGTCCTCCACTGCCTAAATTATATTGTCCTTATCACTGTAAAATCTAATAATGAGGACATTTGGTTAATTCTTCTTGATCACTTTAATGCAATAAGTAATTCCTCCCTACAATAAGGGGAGCAAGGTTTCAAAGTTTTCTGAAATTAAACCCTTCCAAAAAATAATAAGTATTATCCATAAAGGAATTAATGTATGGGCATGACATAAATATACCTTGAAAACATAATACTCAGTGAAAGAAGGCAGACACAAAAGGCCACAGACTGTATGATTCTATTTATATGAAATGTCCAGAATAGGCAAATCTACAGAGACAAAGTCAATTAGTGTCAAGGGGAAAATGAGGAGTGATTGCTAGTGGGCACGGAGGTAATGAAAATACCTAGAATTAGACACTGGTGATGACTGCACAGTCTTGTGAATAAGCACTGCAGGTGAATTCTATAGTATTTGAATTATATCTTAATTCTTTAAAAATTACACTAGTAAAAACATAGGCTGGGTACAATCTAATTTGGACCATAGAGAAGCTGAGTTCTATTTGGTCTTGGGTGGTTGTCATTTTCCTTGATTTAAGTCGTATTTTTTTGAACCAGGAAGGAAGCCAAAGTAGGTGCTCAAACCAGTCAGGACAGCTTTTAGAGTGTCTTACTCTAGTTCTTTTTAAATACCAATGGCAAGAACTGAGATGTCTTTAGCATATATTTTAATTTCACTTGGTGTCCTCCTCCAGCACCCTGGAGGGCAGAAAGAGTGCTAAAAAAAAACAGTTCTCTAAGTAAGCTCTCAAAACAAACACTGGGGCCTCAATCAGCAGTAAGTACAGGTGGATACCTTTAACACATCTCTTTGCTGTCTTCTTGTTTGTGGCTTCCAATGTGATGCCAATTTCATCAGGATCTTGCCCTTCTTCTTTAACTGCCTGTCAGGAAGAGATGGATTTTACATTATCAAGAGCTGCAGGGCACACATTGTTGTTTTTAAGTAACAACTTCTAACTCTTCCTTGCAAAGGGCAAGTCTGGTTCTGCTATCTGGGCTTCAAGCCCACAAGACTCAGGATGAACCCAGCACAACTTGGTTCTCTCTGCACGTCCCCCCCGCCCCCACGACAAAGGGGTGTGTGAAAGGGTGTTCAGAATCAAGGTCAATGACCAGTTCCAAATTGGCCCCTAACCTTGAAACTGCCCAACCTTCTAGTTTAAGTTAACAATATAACAAATAATAACAAGAGGCTTGTACTTGGTCTACATGAGCAATGGGCTCTGAGTGGTGGTTCACCAAGCCATCTTTGGCCTGGGGTAGTGCAGGGAGGGAGAACAGACAGATTGGGTTGGGGAAGGTACCTCAGTGCTTTCCTCCTGCCTGGCACAAGACTGGGCACTGACAGTAAACTCACAAGTTCCCCACCCTTAAGCTTGTTCTGGTTGGAGACACGACAATCCTCCATATTCAAGTTTGTGTTATGTGTTGTGTTGAGGGGAATAAACACAGGATGACAAGAGAAAGTGAGGGAGGGGAAGCTGCACTTTACTGAAGGTGATTTAGACAGGTTGATCAGGGAGCTGACATCTCAAACAGATCCAAAAGACAAAGAGTCAGCCAGGCGACCTGGGAGAAGAGCAGTCTGGCACAAGGTATGGTAAGTGCAAAGGCGCTGGGGCAGGTACAAGCACAGCTCCCTTTCCTGCAAGATCTCAAAGGTCCTTCAAACATCTGTTCTCCAAAGAGGGAAATTGAGGCTCCGAGACATAGGCACTTGTACAAGGTCACAGAGCCCAATCTAAAACTCGAGCCTGGGAGGAGTCAGTGTCTAAGAAGGCAGGCTGTCAGCGCACTTGAGGCGACTGCCTGGTAGGAAACAAGGCACAGAGGGACGATAACGGGCCAAGGTCACACAGCCAGGCCCCCTCGTCCCGGACAGCTCAGGCCGGGGGTCGGCCAAGAGGGGGGCGGGCCGCAGACGCCCAGGTCCAGAAGTCGCGGTGACAGGTCCACTCGGGGGCGCACCCCAACCTCCTGCGCCACCTCCGTGCCCTGAGCCACCTCACCTTCTTGAGTCGCTCCATCAGGACGCTCTTGTTGCCTCCCGTGTCCAGGTTTCGCTTCTTCAGCTCCGCCCGCAGGTCGATCACTCGCAGTTCGCTGAGCCGCCGCGTCCCTGCCTCCGAGGCGCCCGGACCAACAGCGGCCGTGCCAGAACCCGAGTCGCCAGAGCCTGCCAGGGTCTCCGCCATCCCGAGTTTCTCGTCTCCGGCACCTACTCCCCACTCCGCCGGCGGCTGTAGCGGCTCTGAGCACAAAATGGCGCCGCCTAAGAGGAAAACGCAACCACTTCCTCCCGCCCCGCTTTCCGGCTGTGCAGGCGTTCTTAGCAGCCACGGGCTAGTGCACCGACCAACCGCGCGTTCCCCACTACGCGCAGGCGCCGTATATACAACACGCATGCGTCCCGGCCTTTCGCAGCGGGAGGCTGGAGAGATGCAACACGCCTGCGCACATCTCCTAAGGCTCTCACCACGCATTTGCAGACGCTACCGAGTATCGGGGCCTGCGCCAGGTGCGCCTGCGCAGAAGCGAGGCGAGCCGGGGCGCTGGAGCAGTTCTCTGGCAGGCGACGCCATTTTGTGCTAGGAGCTGAGAGAACCCAGGCCCGGTTCTGTGTGAAGTGGGTGGCAGAGCCAGGGTCCCTGGAATGGCGGAGACTCTCTCAGGCCTAGGCGATTCGGGTGCGGCGGGCGCTGCGGCTCTGAGCTCCGCCTCGTCTGAGACCGGGACGCGGCGCCTCAGCGACCTGCGGGTGATCGATCTGCGGGCGGAGCTGAAGAAACGGAACCTGGACTCGAGCGGCAACAAGAGCGTTCTGATGGAGAGGCTCAGAAAGGTAGGGCCGGGGCCCTCTGCCTGGACTAGAGTTGGGTCGTAGGACTTCCGCAGCCGCAACAGAGTTTGTCTGGTCTCGGGGCCCGCCTCCGGCCCCATTTGCGGCCTGGCGCTCCGTGCTTCTCCCTGCTCCTCCTAGGCCTAGCGGGAGCTGCGAGCCCAGCCAGGCCCAGGTTCAAATCCTAGCGCCGCAATGGGGCGAGGAAAAGAAAATCTGACGCGACCGGGGGAAGCCGCGGTAGCCGCGCAGCTCTAGATGGCGGGTTACATTGACCGATGGCTTGTTTTCCGCAGCAGCCGCTTGGCTGAGGGCTTTCCTCTCATTGTCTCTTTCCAGCTTCCCAAAAGTGGATGGGGAATCCTGAAATCCTCACTTCCTGGGGGAGGCAGGGGACTCGGCCAAGGTCACACGGTCGAGGCGACGAGATTTGAACCCAAGCCGGCTGAGTCCCTGTGCCCTCGCTGGCCGCGGGAGTCTTTTCGACAAAGATAGATGTTTATTGACCGACCCATTAGGGCCAACAAGCCTCGAATAGGAGGTTAATTTATAAAGTGAGCATGTCAAGAAAATATTTAAAGGGGAAAAAAACAATTTGGGGTTTGCCATCACTAGCTCTGGGGTATAACACGGAAGGGAAAGTGTTGTTTGCAATAGTGACCAGAAATGTAAAAGACAGACTTGGGGATAAGGCAGGCAGTGTGCGACTGGGCTTAGGACTCTGTCAGGTTTCGGTGGCTTGATCTTTTGCATGGAAGACGTTTAATCCTCTCTGAGCCTGCTGCTTCTTGTGTAAAAAGAAGGAAAACATAGTGCTTTTGTTTTAGGACTACGTGAGGTTGCCTGAAAGGCCTTGGCATATTGCTTGGCGCATGTAAACACTGGGGATCTGATCGTTGTCACAAGTCATTTTTTCTGTGTCATTTCCAAAATGGGGGCTATAATCCCTACCTAGAGGTGTACTGAAGGATAGGTGTGAAAAACACGGAGTTAGGTAAATGTTTGCATCTCTTACGTTTTTCTTGTTGGCTTCATTTTTTTTTTTTTTTTTTTTTTTTTTTACCTTTTCCCCACCTAGCTCTTGTCTTTTATTTTTAATTTTTATTGATTTCAGAGAGGGAGGGAGAGAAGTAGAAACATCAATGATGAAAGAGAATCATTGATCAGCTGCCTTCTGAACGCCCCCTAATGGGGATGGAGCCAGCAGCCCCCACCCGGAATTGAACAGGTGACCTGGTTCATAGGTTAACATCAACCACTGGGCAACACTGGCTAGGCTCCTCTTGTCTTGAGACCCTCTCAGCCTTCTCCATTCCCTGCAGATAGTGTGGTTTGAGAGGAAGTAGATATTTTTCCTACTTTCCCAGATAAGGAAGCTCAGGCTCAAGAGTGGTGAGGTGACATGCCCAGAGCCAGCTGGGGCCTTTGAGCTTATATTCTTTCACTATGGATACTACCTTAACTTTTATGCACCATGAATACTAAATTCCTTTACTCAGGGCAGGCACTTCATTAACCCAGATGTTTACCTGGAGAAAATGCAATGAGGGTGGTGAGGGTTGGCATTGGGAAGATGTAGTCCATGTTCTTAGCCACCAGAGCCTCCTGTCAACAAAACCAAATTGGGCATTTTATACTTTTTTCCTCCCAGACAGTCTGCAAGCCTGCAGAGCTGATAAGATGGTATTGAATCCTCCTGTCAGGCTGGTAGCTGAGACTGCATCTTCCATCACTGTCATCTTTCAGGGGACAAATCCATCCCACCTTTTCCCTCCTTGCAGTTTCTTAGGGACGTGGGCACTACATACTAGTAAATACCACGAGCCTATGAACTCGTCTACCATGCCCAAGCAAGTCTGGAATTATTGCTGATCTTCTCTTTCTCTCCAACTTCTGTCATGCAGTTTGTATCCATCCCTTCCTTGGTTTATTTTTCCTGGGAGGGCAGAAGAGGAAAAGATGGAGGGAAAACACAACAAAGTTAATTTGCCAAGGCCTATAAGGATGACTCAGAGCTCTCAGTCCCCATAGAGATGATCCTGTAAACACTGCACCCTAATGAGACAGTGAGGGTGAAATGTACACCTCCTGTCTAGAACAGCTCTTCTATTCTCTTAGTGGTCCAGAATTGTCTGTCCCTAGCTAAGCGGGTAAGGGGCTTTCTGGTTGTCTGTTCCTTGATCCCAGGGCAGAACTTTGATTTTTTTCTAGATCTGGCTTCAGGGAGATGAGAGAGGTTTTCTTTGCTCCTGATACAGATTAGGTAGGTGCAGGACCCCCCTAGTCCCATTCTAAATTCAGATAGCAAGCTGGAAACTCCTGAGAATCTGAAACGGTCTACAAATAAAATGCAGTATTTGAAGTGGATTTATAAGAAAATTATGCTCACTGGATAGTACAGTAAAAAGAGAAAGGGTTATTAGTAAAACCTGAAGCCCAGTTTTCAGGGATGTCATCATTGACATGTTCAGTACTGATTTGCTGAGTGTCGGTGGGGCTGTTGAAGTGAATGACAAGTTCTTGGGGTGGGAGGCTGGGCTTGCCAAGAGCTTCTTATAATTCTGTATCCTTTGAGGTGAGTCCCCTAGTGGCTGAGAGCAAGACCTTTAGAGTCAGTCATAGATGTGGTACTACATGTCATGTCTTGTTCCGTGCCACACACAGTAGGAACTCAGCCAATGAATTGTATTCTATACAGACAGTGTCGAGTGCAGGCATGGAGAGGGGTTTCTGAGGTCAAATAGCACATTGTGGGGTGAAATCATAGGAAAGTAGAGAGTGTGCCTTTCCGTTTTTTAGTTCCATTGAGCCCGGGAATAGGATAAACCAGATTGTGGTGGTAATATTAAAAATAAGACGAATGTTTGTTCAGTGCTTGCTTTACATGGGGGATAGAGTTCTCACACAGCTTTTAAAGGTAAGTGCTGTATTTTTATGTAACCCCACGTTATGAAGTAGAAAACAGTGATTAAGTAAATCTCCTTAAGACCACAGAGCTTAGAACTGTTAGAATCTAGCTCCAGAGCCCTTGCTTCAATGTGTAGAGCAAGAGAAAGAATGGAAGGGGTGGAGGTGATGCACTCCCAAATGATTGACCCCGAGCTTCTATGAAAGTCAAGTCTGTGTTGACTTTCATGGTGAAAATTTTTTTTTTTCCATTTACCTTTCCTTTAGGCAATTGAAGATGAAGGGGGTAATCCTGATGAAATTGAAATTACCTCTGAAGGAAACAAGAAGACATCAAAGAGATCTAGCAAAGGTATCAAGGAATTTATGACCACTGCTAATGTTGCGCTTTCTTCAAAACTACTTCCTTTGCTAATATGCCTCATTTACTTGGTCGTGTTTGGGACAGATCACTGTAGTTTACTTCTGTGATACTTGGGAATTCAGAGGGTGGAAGGGGCATTTACTTACACCCTTACTCATTTTCCTCTAGATTTCTCAGCAGCCTT
The DNA here is from genome assembly GCF_963455305.1 of Plecotus auritus. Classification (NCBI taxonomy): domain Eukaryota; kingdom Metazoa; phylum Chordata; class Mammalia; order Chiroptera; family Vespertilionidae; genus Plecotus; species Plecotus auritus. The sequence continues at coordinate 86,029,502 of NC_137773.1, forward strand.
TGCTTATCCGGGCTCTTCACTTTCCTTAAAAAAGAGTATTTAGGATGGCTTGAGTCTACTATTGCTGTGACTTGCAGAAACTAACTGCCCTTTTGAATGCTTCCTGGCCAAAACAGAGTTGTCACTTTTATAGATATTACTTTAAAAAACTACCTGCTGTATAAAAACCACTTTCCACATAGCATTAATGATGCTCATGATCTGACCCAAACCTCCCTTTTCCACTTCCTCCCCCATTACCTTCCTCTACTACATTCTGGGCTTTCATCAGGCTGCAAAAAATGTGGTTCATTCTCTTGGCCTTCTGTATTCTGCCCACTCCTCTTCCCTATCTGTCTGTATTCATGTCCTAGTTCATCAAGAGACAACTTCTGATCCTACCAATAGCAACTCACGACTCCTTAGGTCCTCTATACTGCCATGACCTAGTTCCTCATCTTGCTTATATCATTTCGCAATGTGTCATAACCAGATTGTTGAGGGCAGGGGCTCTATCTTCCTTGTTTTTCTTTCCCCTCGGTAATTACTCAGTAATTTAGTAACATTCAACTACTGTTTTAAGAAAGAATCTGTTAAAATTGGGCATTTGGACTGTTCTGAATAGTCCCTTGGGTGACTGGAGGCTTTGTTGCTCAGGCACAAATCAAAACTAAATGTTCATACTACTTGGCCAGTGATGAAGAAAGAACTGGGTTTGAAATGTCCAAGAAGCAGGCACCAATGTCAGCCACACTGTGTGGTGTAAGCTGTGGGAGAGCTGCAGTTGTGACCTCACCTTGGAATGAAGTCACTTCTGGGTCCATGATACATTGTGTATTTTTGCCTTTGCCCAAGTAAATGTCTTTGCTAAGGGAAAGTGTACTGGAAAATCAGAAAAAGACAATTGTAGTGGGAGCTTTTGAATCTTCTTTCTGCTTTCCTTTTACATTAAAAAAAAAATTGTACTACCCTAGATGGTTTTGGTCAGTGGATAGAGCATCAGCCTGCGGATTGAAGGGTCCCAGGTTCAATTCTGGTCAAGGGCACATACCTCAGTTGCAGGCCTTGGTTGGGGTGAATGTGGAAGGCAACTAATCGATGTGTCTCTCTCACATCAATGTTCCCCTCTCATGTGTCTCCCCCTCCCTTCTACTCTCTCAAAAAAAAAAAAAAAATCCAAGGAAAAATATCCTCAGGTGAGGATTAACCCCCCCCCCCCAAAAAAAAAATTGTACTAAGGTTTTTGAAAATACAGACTTGGCATTAAGTAACATGTAGAAGTTTCTTCTCAGTAAGGAGGAAACCTAATAGAAGGTTGGGCATGCTTTATAAGACTTTTATGTGTGTATGCAGTCATCCTAATATATATAAAAAACCAGTGTCCATAACAACTGAAGGCTGAACCGACTGGAAGTCAGTCCTGTAGTCAGTGCTGGGTTGCCGTGGCAGTTGGAGGTGAGATCAGGCCGGCAGGGGAGGGCAGTTGGGGGCAACCAGGGAGGCAGGGGAGGGCACTTGGGGGTGAGATCAGGCTGGCAGGGGAGGGCAGTTAGGGGTGATCAAGCAGGCAGGCAGAGAGGTTAGGGGCAATCAGGCAGGCAGGCAGGCAGAGACAGTTAGGGGCAGGCAGGCAGGTGAGCAGTTAGGAGCCAGCGGTCCCAGATAGTGAGAGGGATGTCCCCCAAGGGGTCCCCAATGGGAGAGGGTGCAGGCTGGGTTGAGGGAACACCCCCCCATCCGTGCACAAATTTCGTGCATCCAGGCCACTAATATAAAAATAAAAACATCAAGATGTAGACACACCTATGTAAATGTATTCTCCTTTGCTTTAAAAAAAAAATAGGTCCTTCCCTGGCCAGTATCACTCATTGCTTAGAACATAGGCCCACGCACCTAAGGGTTGAGGATTCAATTCCCAGTCAAAGGCACTTACCTGCGTTGTAGGTTCAGACCCTAGCCCTGGTCGGGTGTGTGTGGAGGCATCCAGTCAGTGTGTCTCACTCACATCATTGTCTGTCTATCTCTTTTTCTCTCCCCCTCCTCCCCTATTCCTCCTCTCTCCCGCCCACTCTCTAAAAATCAATGGAAAAAATATCCTAGGGTGAAGATTAATAAAAAAAAGGTCCTATACAAAATATTTTATTTTTTATTTTATGTTTATTGATTTCAGAGAGGGGAGAGAGAGAAACATCAGTGATGAGAGAGAATCATTGATCGGCTGCCTCCTGTGCTCATCGCCTACTGGGGATTGAGCCCACAACCCGGGCATGTACCCTTGGCTGGAATCGAACCCAGGACCCTTCAGTCTGCAGGCTGATGCTCTATCCATTGAGTGAAACCAGCTAGCTCCTATACAAAATATTTTTTTTTTTGGCACTAAGTCAAGTTCTTTACTTCCCAGAAGTGATGGCTAAAGGAAGGAGGAAGGGGAGGGTGAGAAAAGGAAGATAGGAAGAGCCAGAGAGAGCAAGGAGGTGGGAAGAGAGGGGACAGTAAACCACTGTTCTATGAAGTCTCAGGAGGCAAGTGCTCAAGGTAAAAAAGAGTCCTGGAGGATCTTCCGCGGCTGCGGGAAGCATCTTGGTTTCCTTCTGTGTTTAAGTCCTTGGGGCGAAGGGCTGCTGTTGCCGCCGCTGCTGCCGCATTAAATAGTTATGTACATCACAGAGAGTCCCAGGCTGTGGGCAGACGGGGGAAGAGGGTCATTTCACCAGGGGCCGAGTTTTATCATCATCGCCGCACTGGTAGGCTTTGTACTTTTTCACTTCTGCCATGTACTTGGCCCATGCATCACCTTTACTTGTTAATACCTCATCCTCCGTCTTCTGCTTCTTGGCTACTATTCCTGTCTTGAGGGCTAGTTTGTTCCCGCCTCTGTGCTTGCCCACGAAGCTGAGCGTGGGGCCCGGGCCGCCCTTCCTCTTCGGATCCCCGGGACCCCCAGCGGTGGCGGTAGCTGGCTGATCGGATTGCGGCAGGCCCAGAGGCGGCTCCTCCTGCTGCTGCCGCTGCCCCTCCTCCATCTTCCGCTTGAACAGTTCGAGGAAGCTGCCGTCGTTGGCAAACAAGTTCACGCCGCCCTACACCGGGCTCAACATTTCCTCGTCCCCGCTCTCGGGCGATGTCCCAGGCCCCGACTCAGCCCATCGGCTCCCGCCGCCGCTGCCCGCCGCAGGGCCCGGCGCCTCCCGGCCTGGAGGCTCCGCCCATCTCGCTCGGGCAGCCATTTTGTCACCAGGTGCTGCGCAAAAAGCTACAAAATATTTTATAACTAGAGGCCCGGTGCATGAAAATTCATGCACTTGGCGGGGAGGAGGTCCTTCAGCCTAGCCTGCACCCTCTCGCAGTTCGGGCCCCTTTGGGGGATGTCCAACTGACGGCTTAGGCCCGCTCCCTGGTGGATCAGGCCTAAGCTGGCAGTCATCTCTCTGGCAGCCCAGGAGGCCTTGGGGGATGTCCACCTGCTGGCTTAGTTGGACATCCTTAGCACTGCTGTGGAGGCAGAAGAAGCTCGCACCACTGAGCCAGCTTCTGGCCTGAGCGGTGCTCTCCCTGTGGAAGCGCACTGACCCCCAGGGAGCAGCTCCTGCATTGAGCATCTGCCCCCTGGTGGTCAGTGTGCATCATAGTGACCGGCAGTTCCTGGTCATTCTGCTGTTAGGGTCAATTTGCATATTACCCTTTTATTATAGTATATAGTATAGGATAGGATTTGCTTTTTTCACTTAACATGTTAAGGACATATTTCCAAGTTCTACAAGTAAAAGACCTTATTCTTTTTAAATAGCTTAATAGTAATCTTTCATATGATGTATAACAATATGTAGCTCATCAGTCTCTTTGGTACTAGACAGTTGAGATTATTTTCCAATTTTCAGTCAGCATATCCAATTTTCAGTGCTGCCATGAACCAAAAATGTCTCTGTGGTTAAAGAAATATATTTTGACTAGAGGCCTGATGCATGAAGATTCGTGCAAGAATGGGCCTTCCTTCCCCTGGCTGCCAGCACTGCCTTTGCTCCGGCCGGAGCCGTCTTTTTGCTCTGGCCCAGAGCGGCTGGTGCCGCGCGGAACGCCTGCGTCATCACGATGGCGGCGATGCAAGCATCCCGCTCCACCCCCAGTTGCTCGACCTCTGCATATGCAAATTAACCCGCCATCTTTGTTGGGTTGATTTGCATACTCATTCCTGATTGACTAAGGGGCATCGCAAAGGTACGGTCAATTTTCATCTTACTCTTTTATTAGTATAGATCATTAGAAGTAAAATTTTATGGTCAAAGGATATGTGCATTTTATCCTATATAATAAAACCCTAACATGCAAATTGACCAAACGGCAGAATGACCGGTTGCTATGATGCACACTGACCACCAGGGGGCAGATGCTCAATGCAGGAGCTGCCCCCTGGTAGTCAGTGTGCTTCCACAGGGGAACATCACTCAGCCAGAAGCTGGGCTCACGGCTGGCGAGTGCAGTGGCCGTGGCAGAAGCCTCTCCCGCCTCCGCTGCAGGCAGGCGGTAAGGAGCAAGGAGTCCTGACTGCGAGAGCCTTGGACTGTGAGAGAGGGATGTCTGACTGCTGGCTTAGGTCTGATCCCTGTTCCCCTCCCTCCCCCACAGTGCATGAATCCGTGCACCAGGCCTCTAGTTTTATAATAGTTACTCAAACAGTCTGTAATGGTCAGTCTCTCACCTAACAATGTGAGGGGGTGTGCCTATTTCTTTAAACTCTCACTTAACACTGAATATTATCCTTTTTTTTTTTTTTGCCACTTCTATAGAAGAAAGATATTTTGTTGTATTTATCTGCATTTCTCTACAGGTAAGGTTTTCATTTGCATTTCTTCACAGATTAGACAGTTTCTGATAATTGGCCATCTGTATTTACCGAATTGCCTTTCCATGCCCTTTGCCCATTTTTTCTACTGGGTTGTTTGTCTTGTTGACTTTTAAGGACTCTATAAAATGTTGCAATTGTTTCTTTCCCAGTCTGTCATTTGACTTAACTTGTTTGTGGTGTTTTGATCATTAAAGTTTTAATTGTTAATTTAGGCAGTGCTGTCAACCTATTCTGTATGTTTTCCAGATTTTATGTTGTGTTTTTAAAAGGTCCTCTCTTTAAAATATAGAAAGTATTCTACATTGTAGAGCTAATAGTTACGGTTTTATTTTTACGTTAGGATTTTTAATTCATTTGAAATTTATTTTCACATATGTTTTGAGGTAGGTAGGGATCAAAATAAGGAATAGTTCTGTCAGATTCTTCTTGCCCTTTCCCAGTCACACTCCCCCGCCCACCTCCCCCACAACATTTTGTGATTATTGTCACCATAGATTCGTTTTGCCTGCTCTGGAACTTCATGTAAAGTAGACCCATTCAGTAGAATCACTTTTGTGTCTGGTTTCTTTGCCCAGCAGAATTAGTTTTCTCTGGAGCTTTATAGAATATTGTGGTATATATTTTTTAAATATATTTTTACTGATTTTTTACAGAGAAGAAGGGAGAGAAAGAGAGAGTTAGAAACATAAATGAGAGAGAAACATCAATCAGCTGCCTCCCGCACACCCACTACTGGGGATGTGCCCGCAACCAAGGTACATGCCCTTGACTGGAATTGAACCTGGGACCCTTGAGTCTGGAGGCTGACGCTCTATCCACTGAGCCAAACCGGTTAGGGCGTATTGTGATATTTTATACTAGAGGCCCGGTGCACGAAAATCAGGCATGGGGGTGGGTGTCCCTCAGCCCAGCCTGCACCCTCTCCAATCTGGGATATCCCTCTCACAATCCAGGAATGCTGGCTCCCAACTGCTCACCTGCCTGCCTGCCTGATTGCCCCTATCCACTCCCCTGCCAGCCTGATTGACACCCAACTGCTCCCCTGCCAGCCCGATTGCCTCTAACTGCCCTCCCCTGCTGGCCTGGTCACCCCTAACTGCCTTCCCTTGCCAGCCTGGTCGCCCCCAACTGCCCTTCCCTGCAGGCCTGGGTCCCCCTAACTGCCTTCCCCTGCAGGCCTGGTCGCCCCCAATTGCCCTTCCCTGCAGGCCTGGGACCCCCTAACTGCCTTCCCCTGCAGGCCTGATCACCCCCAACTGCCCTCCCTTGCAGGCCTGGTCCCTTCCAACTGCCCTCCCCTGCAGGCCATCTTGTGGTGGCCATCTTGTGTCCACATGGGGGCAGGATCTTTGACCACATGGGGGCAAACATCTTGTGTGTTGGAGTGGTGGTCAATTTGCATATTACTCTTTTATTAGATAGGATGGCAAGTTCTACTAAAGTATTTTATATGGCAAGTTCAGTTAAACTCCCAATACAATCTAATAAAGTAGTTGAAAATAGATTGTAAAGTAGTTGAAAGTAGATTGAAAATTTAGATTGTATTGGGAGTTTAACTGAAAATACTGTAGAGCTCTTTCTTCTAACCCTCTTTTTTAAAAAAAATATATTTTATTGATTTTTTTTACAGAGAGGAGGGAGAGGGATAGAGAGTTTGAAACATTGATGAGAGAGAAACATCAGTCAGCTGCCTCCTGCACACCCCCTCCTAGGGATGTGCTCACAACCAAGGTACATGCCCTTGACTGGAATCGAACCTGGGACCCTTGAGCCCACAGGCCAATGCTCTATCCACTGAGCCAAACCAATCAGGGCTCTTCTAACCCTCTTGATGAACAAATTCAAGATGGTTTGAAATCAGCATGCTGGTTATTTTAATCAGAATCCCTGAAAGCATATCTCAGGTACTCTCAGCATTCCTCCAAAGTAGTTTGACACCAATAATTTGTTTAGCAGAGTCTTTTATTTATTTTTTAATTAATTAATTTTTTATTTTATTGGAATGGTATTGGTCAACGTGAACATACAGTTTCTATATTACAACATCTGTATATTGCACCATGTGTCTACCACTCAAAGTCAAACCTTCTCCTGTCACCATATATTAAGATCCCCTTCTTCCCCCACCCCCTTCCCTCTGCCACACTGTTCATGTTCACAAGTTTCAATTTTATAACCCACACTAGAGGCCTGGTGCACAAAATTTGTGCATGGGTAGGGTCCCTACACCTGGCCGGCTATCAGGGCCTTCTGGCTGCCAGCCTGAGCCTTCCTTCCCCAGCTGCCTGCTGGTGGCTGGGGCCTTCCTTCATTCTGTGCCGCCCCCTGGTGGTCAATGCACATCATAGTGAACAATCGAACTCTGGGTCTCCCAGTCGAACTCCTGAGGGGACACTTTGCATATTAGCCTTTTATATATTTTGATATGGGTGAGATTATATGGTTCTTAGCTTTTTCTGACTGACATTTCACTAAGCATAATATTCTCAAGGTCCATCCATGTTGTTGCAAATGGTACTCTTTCATCCTTCCTTGTGGCTGAGTAGTATTCCATTCTGTATATGTACTGCATCTTTTTTACCCAGTCCTCTATCATGGAATGCTGGTCGTTTCCATGTTTTGGCCACCATGAATAATGCTGCAGTGAACATAGGGGGTGCGTGTATCTTTGCCAATACATGATTTCGAGGTTTTGGGGTATATACCCAGGAGAGGCGGATTGCTGGGTTGTATGGTAGTGCTATTCTCAATTTTTTTGAGGGATCACCAGACTGCTTTCCATAGTGGTTGTACCAGTCTACATTCCCACCCGCAGTGAATGAGGATTCCCTTTTTTCCACAACCTTTCCAATACTTGTTATTGCTTGTTATGTTGATAATGGCCACTCTTAACAGGTGTGAGATGGTATCTCATTGTGGTTTTTATTTGCAGTTCCCTAATTGCCAGTAAGGTTGAACATCTTTTCGTATATTTGTTGGCTGCTCATATGTCTTCTTGGGATAGGTATATTTTCATTTCCTCTACCCAGTTTTTGATTGGGTTGTTTGTTGGTTTGGTGTTGCGTTTTATGAGTTGTTTTTTTAAATATATATTTTATTGATTTCAGAGAGGAAGCGAGAGGGAGAGAGAAAGATAGAAACATCAATGATGAGAATCATTGATTGACTGCCTCCTGCATGCCCCCTACTGGGGATTGAGTCCGCAACCCCGGGCATGTGCCCTTGACCGGAATCGAACCTGGGACCCTTTGGTCCACAGGCCAACGCTCTATCCACTGAGCCAAACCAGCTAGGGCTATGAGTTCTTTTTTTTTTTTTTTTTTTTTAATATTTTATTGATATTTCACAGAGAGGAAGGGAGAGGGATCGAGAGCTAGAAACATCGATGAGAGAGAAACATCGATCAGCTGCCTCCTGCACACCTCCCACTGAGGATGTGCCCGCAACCAAGGTACATGCCCTTGACCGGAATCGAACCCGGGACCTTTCAGTCCGCAGGCCGACGCTCTATCCACTGAGCCAAACCGGTTTCGGCTATGAGTTCTTTATATATTTTGGAAATTAAACCTTTGTTGGAGCTACTGTTTGAAAATATCTCCCATCTGGTTGGAACTGGAAAAGCAAAGTCAGCAAATTTGCTTTTAATTTTATTTATGTTTATTTATTTATTGTTAATCTTCATCCGAGGTTATTTTTCCCATTAATTTCTAGAGAGAGTGGTGGGGGAGAGAGAGAGAGAAACATACATCAATGTGAGAGAGGCACATCAATTGGTTGCCTCTTGTATGTGCCTGGACCTGGAGGTCCAGGGAATGAGCCTGAAACTCTTTGGTTTACAGGCTGATGCTCTAACCACTGCTCAGGGCACCGGCCAGGGCACATTTGCTTTTTAAGCTATTACTTACCTGTACTGTGCTACTGGGTCTTTTGTTGGTTTATATATGTATGTATATATGTATATGTTTTTGTGAACTATTTGAGAATAAGTTGCAAGCATGTGCCCCCTTTGCCTTAAATACTACATACAGTATTGCCTAAAAGCAAGGACATTACATGGCATTAGTTCTCAAAATCAAGAAATTAACATTGATACAATGCTGTTATCTAAGCTTAGACCTTATTTAGATTTAGACTTTTTTCCAGTAATGCTCTTCATAATTCAAAAGGAAAATCCAAGGTAATGCATTTCATTCAGTAGTCATATCTTTTTGGTTTCCTTTAATCCGGAACAGTTCCTAAGACGCGTTATATACTCGTGGCATTGCCATTTTTTAAGTATATATAGACAGCTTATTTTGGAGCCTGTTCTTATGATTAGGTTCAAATTATATACTTGTCAGCAATACCACAGGAAGTGTTACTCTTCTCAGTGTATCTTCTCCAGAGGCACATGCAGCCCATTCAAGTAACTGATTTAAAATGGTGTTGGTCAGATTTCTCCACCTGAAAGTTAATTATATCTATAGGGAAAATACTTGGAGAATTATGTAAATATGCTGTTCATCCTTCACTAGTTTTAGCATCCTCTGATTCTTACCTAGTAGTGATTTTTCTGAATTTTATTATTCCTTCTCCATCTGTTAGTTGGTTTTGTACCATAAAGGATAACTTGCCCTTTCCCCCATTTATCAATAGGAACTTAGAGATTCTTATTTTATTCAATAGGTTATAAGATTTTATGATTTAAGTTCAAATTATCTCAATGAGAGCCCTTCAGGTTGGTTCCCCTGTCTTTTTGACATGTCCATGTCATTCTTTGAGCAATTCTTACTTTCTGGCACAAGAGAGGGTGTTCCATTCTCTTGTACTTTTCCCCTCCCAACCTGAGAATCAGCCATTTCTTCCAGGCACTCTTGTTCCTTTTTATGGAGAGTGGTACTCTGCTACTGGGATGTCAGTTCTAACTAGGCCAGTGCTGGGTTTGTAAGGTCTGTTGGGCTGAATATGCCTCAGGAAATTAACTACTGGTAAAGCAATCAGATATAAGCCAATGACAACTTAAATGTAAAAAAATTAAGCCCTGGCTAATATGAACAGTGCATCTGACAAACTTGCTGCCTAGTTATAATTGTTTGTCACTTGGTTCTCTTTCATTTTTGAGATGTCAGTGATAGCATCTGTAAGTCAAAGACTTACTATTTAAATAAGATATTGCCAGGCGGACATAAATATATATATATATATATATATATATATATATATATATATATATATATAGTAATCTAAACAATAAGTGAAGCTAAGAAGAACTATTCAAGACCTGTTACATGACTAATTTTGAGGAGGTTTTCCTTGATGTGATGACTTCATATCAAAAAGTTGTCAAGTTTCCCCCGAAAGTAAACTAAAAAAGAGACTATGGAGTTTGTTCTAAAAATCTGGAAAAATGCACAAGAATAACTAGAATTTTGAAAAACCATTGGTGCAGACTTGCTCTAATTTTAGTGGTAGGCTATTGGAAACAAAGTTTGAGGATTTGTTCATTTTAATATATTTTTATATAAAATGTATAAATTTTTAATATAAAATATATCTTAATATATTTTTCAATAAATGATAATAGAACAGTTGGCTGATAGGGAAAACTATTCTTCCAAACAAAATAGAAATTCCAGCTAGGATGGCACTTTTATAATATAGAGATAAGGAAGGCTTTAAATGAAATTAAAACTGAGCCCTAACTGGTTTGGCTCAGTGGATAGAGCGTCAGCCTGCAGACTGAAAGGTCCCAAGTTCGATTCCAGTCAAGGGCATGTACCTTGGTTGCGGGCACATCCCCAGTAGGAGGTGTGCAGGAGGCAGCTGATCAATGTTTCTCTCCCATTGATGTTTCTGACTCTATCCCTCTCCCTTCCTCTCTGTAAAAAATCAATAAAATATATTTTAAAAAAAACAAAACTGAGAGGCTACAAAGAAAAATAAATGTGGTTATATAAAAGGTTTAAACCTACCAACAAAAGACACCACAGCCTGGCTGGAGTGGCTCAGTGGTTGAGCTATGAACCAGGAGATCACGGTTCTGTTCGACTCCCAGTCAGGGCACATGCCTGGGTTTCGGGCTTGGTCCCCAGTAGGGGATGTGCGGGAGCCAGCCAATCAATGATTTTCTCATCACTGATGTTTCTGTCTCTCCCTTTCTCTGAAATTAATAAAAATATATTAAAATATTTTTAAAAGAAATTAAAATACACCATAAATAATTAAAACACACAACAGACTGGGCAAAAAGATTGCAGCATATAAATATCCAGAAAGCATTAAATATTCCTACAAATTTGTGAGGAAAATAGAGCAATCCAGTTGTCAAAAAGTAGAGACTGAATTGCCAGTTCACAAATAAAAGAAACAAACATGACAAAGATTCCACCTTGCTAGTAATTGAAGGAAAACATAAAAATAATGAGATACCATTTTTGCCTGCTACACTGGTAAAAATTTACACTGTTCCTAATACCCCACTTTGGCAAGGGTATGAGGAAATGGGCAGTTGTTGGAGGTGGTAAACTAATAAAGCCTCTTGGAGGGAGGCGTCCACAGTGTGGAATAAATGATGGCAATATATCATTATATAGTGCAAGAAAATATCCCATGGCCTGTTAATGAGTAACAAAAGCAATTTACAGCAAGTATATAAAGTCTGATCCTATTACATAAGTTTATTACCATTTATATATGTATGTAAATTCACAATAAAATGTTTTGAAGGCCCACAAAGCTGATAACAATGATTACTTCTTAGGAGTACAGTGGGGAAAAGGAGACTAACTTTTTTCATATCTTTAAGAGGGTGAATCTTTTATTAGTGAAGTAAAATTTACAGTGAAATGAGTAAATCTTTTAATGACTGTATTTGTATAGTTGTGTAATGGTTTGTGTAGTCAGATAAAAATAAGCAATGGCCTACCCTGAGGCAAGAGTAGTGATTTTTATAGTTTGGAGGCTGCTAACAAGGTTGACATTTACTTTATGGAAGGATTTGAGGGCTATATTTTTCGTTGGGTAAAGATAGGCAGTGCTTGAGTTTTTGCCAGGGAGTGATATTTTTCATTTATCTTAATTTGAAGTTGGTTTAAATACATAGTTTTTTATCTTTGGAAAGTAGGGCTCTTTTCCCAAATAGTAATTGTTGAGAAGCTTTCTAGTGGGGGGGGGATATGCTTTCTATATTGAAAACTAAACATTCATAAGACAGCATGTTCTCTTCACATTTCCAATCATGTCTTACCTGGAGAGCTCTCCCCTGGAAGAGATTTGGGCTGCTGCTCAGGAGAAAAGTTGGTCTTATAAGTGGAAACCCTTGATTCTGCTTGATAAAAATCTGCTACCTTTCTTGTGAAAGGGAGAAATACAGTATAAAGGGTGGCAAGTTTGTGGTAGCCTAGTCAGACTTTGCCTAGTTATTAGAATAGAACTGGACAACAAACAGTATACATATTCCAAAGTGATAGCAGCTTTATCAAATCCAGTAAAGCTGGGAAATGCTGCTGCTGTGTGTTCCCAGCATATGTGCAAAGACAACTAGGTTGAGTTCCTAATGTCCCTTGAAGCTCAAAGCATAATTTGCTATAATCCTATCTAATAAAAGAGTAATATGCAAATTAACCATCACTCCACTACACCTACAAGCCATGCCCACCAGCCAATCAGGAGAGAGTATGCAAATCAACCCAACCAAGATGGTTGTGGCCACGGAGCGAGCAGGAGGCTTGGGTTCCTGGCAGTGGAGGAAGCCAAGCTTCCACATACCCTGGCGGGCCCAGGCCTCCACTCAAGGCTACAAAGTTTCAATTATAGAAGATAAATAAATCCCAACAAAAATGGCGGCAGCCATGGAGCTGGAGACAACAGGAGGCTTGAGTTGCCCCTGGTGATGGAGGAAGCCAAGCTTCTGCAGCCTGGCCTGCCTTGGCCTCTGCTTAAGGCTACAAAGTTTCAATTATAGAAGATAAATAAATCCCAGATCCCAGGGCCTCTGCTTGGGTCTCCAGGGGGCATGGCCAGCCTGCAAACCACCACAGGCCCCTCTCCCAGGCTGCCCCACACCCCATGGGAACCCCCACCCTGATCCAAGACACCCTTCAGGGCAAACCAGCCGGCCCCCACCCGTGCACCAGGCCTCTATCCTATCTAATAAAAGAATAATATGCAAACTGACTATTACTCCAACACAGAAGATGGCTGCCCCCATGTGGTCAAAGATGGCTGCCCCCATGTGGACACAAGATGGCCAGCAGGGGATGGAAGTTGGGAGGGACCAGGCCTGCAAGGGAGGGCAGTTGGGGGCGATCAAGACTGCAGGGGAGGGCAGTTAGGGGTGACGAGGCTGGCAGAGGAGGGAGGTTGGGGGAGACCAGGCATGCAGGGGAGGGCACTTGGGGGAGACCCAGGCCTGCAGGGGAGAGCAGTTGGGGGGGACCAGGCCTGCAGGGGAGGGCAATTGAGGGGGACCAGGCCTACAGGGGAGGGCAGTTAGGGGCAAACAGGCTGGCAGGGGAGCAGTTAGGCATCAATCAGGCTGGCAGGGGAGTGGTTAGGGGGTGATCAGGCTGGCAGGCAGAATCAGTTAGGGGCAATCAGGAAGGCAGGCAGGTGAGCAGTTGGGAGGCAGCAGTCCTGGATTGTGAGAGGGATCCCAGATTAGAGAGGGTGCAGGCTGGACTGAAGGACACCCCCCCACACACACCCTGTGCATGAAATTCGTGCACTGGGCCTCTAGTAATATTATAAAATGGAAGGAGACTTGACTTGGAGTGGTGAATACACAATACAATATACAGATGATGTATTATAAAATTGTATACCTGAAACCTATAATTTTATTAATCAGTATCACCTCAATAAATTCAGTTTTTACAAAAGAATATCATAACAGCCACCAAGGCTATTTGTATATAATATATTGAATTCTAGTGTTAGTGTGACGATCCCCTATGTTCCTAAATAAAAATCAGGTGATATGTTACAAGAAAATTCCTGTCCCTGAGAGGTTTTTTTTTTTAAGGCCTCCATTTTGGTGCAAGTGATTACATTTGGGGTTTTTGTCTTTTGTAGGTTTTGTTTTGTTCTGAATGTTGCACATCTTAAGCTTAATTGATTAAATGTAGGCAAATTACTATGTACTTCACTTAAAATACTTGAGACAACACTTAGTAGGCTTGAGAAGTTGATCTTCACGCTGGGATAAAGGCCTTGAAGGAAGTGAGGTTTCTTTTTTTAAAAAAACATATTTTATTGATTTTTTTACAGAGAGGAAGGGAGAGGGATAGAGAGTTAGAAACATCGATGAGAGAGAAACATCGATCAGCTGCATCCTGCACACTCCCCACTGGGGATGTGCCCGCAACCAAGGTATATGCCCTTGACCGGAATCGAACCTGGGACCCTTCAGTCCGCAGGCTGACACTTGATCCACTGAGCCAAACTGGTTAGGGCGAAGTGAGGTTTCTTAAGTTTGCATGGCAGATCAGCGTCATTTCCCACATCCTTCCAGAAGCTGAGCAGATAAAGAACTATAGGAAGCTGCATCTCTAGCAGTATCTCTAAGACACAAAAAATTACTACACTACTCTGCTTTTGAGTATATTTTAGGTGTTTCATATGTATGATTTTATGCTTCATTCACATTGAAAATAGTAAATCAGGTACACCTGAAACTAATATAATATGGCATGTCAACTGTAATTGAAAAATAAAAATTTTAAAATAAAATAGTGAATTGATTTAATTTTAGCAAACCTAATTCTAGATACCAAAAATTTATTTTTCCCATAAATTTTTTATTTTTATTATGCCTAATAATTTTCATTTTGCTTCAGCTGTGTCATTTCTGTTGTTATTTACATGTTTCTATTTTGTTCATTTTAAATAAGCAGCTGTATACTGCTGTTCAGATGAAAGTGCCAACAGTCTTACTCTCTGAACTGTTATAAACAGTTCACAATAAAAATAAATATAAATCAATGGAAAAAATATTCTTAGGTAAGGATTAAAGAAAGAAAAAAAATTACAAGGTTGGATAAGGGAAGTTAGAGTAAATTGTTTCCTTTTTGTTTTTTTAAAGTACTGTGTTAAAGTTGTCTGAAAAATGAATGCAAGCCAAAAATGTGTCTATCTGCTTCTTTTTTCCCCCTTTTAATATATTTTTATTGATTTCAGAGAGGAAGGGAGAGAGAGATAGAAACATCAGTGTGAAAGAGAATCATTGATCGAGCCTACAACCTGGGCATGTGCCCTGACCGGGAATCAAACCATGACCTCCTGGTTCGTAGGTAAACACTCAACCACTGAGCCATGCTGGCTGGGCTCTAGCTTCTTAATGTTCATTTGTTTCTTAATCTTAAATTACTAACCTCTTGAAACACCTGAAGTTAAGCCATTCCTTCCAATTCACTTTAGTTTCATTTTTTCTAGTTAATACTTTATATTTTAAAAGATATTATAACACCGCATAATTAAAGCTGGTACAAAAGTAAGAAATCAGTGGAAGGGAATAGAAACTTTAAAAAGTCCCAGGCATACATAAAATAACGAGTTGGACCAACATTTTAAATCAGTGGTGAGGGGAAAAATTAGTTAAATGTTGTAGGAAAATTAGTTTCCAAGTGGGACAGTCATTTGGAAAATAGTATCAGTCTGAACAAAACTGAGTCAAGTATTAAATTGAAAACCAATAAAGAAGTAAATACAGGTGAGTATTTATGTAGTCTTAGTATGGAGAAGGGCTTTTAAACATGAAAGTGAAAAACCATTTATACATAAAAACTGTTTAATGGCTTTGGCTACATGAAAGTGAAATTTACCCAGAACTCATAAATACAAGATTAGTGAAGGACTGTGAGAAAATACCTGTTGTGTATAAAATATAAAATGAGAACTGGCCCGACCGGTGTGGCTCAGTGGTTGAGCGTCAACCTATGAACCAGGAGGTTATGAGTTCGATTCCTGTCAGCCTGCAGACCAAAGGGTCCCAGGTTCAATTCTGGTCAGGGGCATGCACGTACCTTGGTTGCAGTCTCCTCCCTCGCCCGGCCCCTGGTCAGGGCTCATGCAGGAGGCAACCAGATGTCTGTCTGTCTCTCTCTCTCTCTCTCTCTCTCTCTCTCTCTCTCTCTCTCTCTCCCTCCCTCCCTCCCCCCCACACACACCTCTAAAAATCAATGGGAAAATATCCTCTGGTGAGGATTAACCAAAAAATAAAAATAATTGAATAACAATAATAATTAAATGAGAAGTGGAACAGAAATTTTTAGATGGCAAAAGTATGTAAATGAGAGTTATAAAACTATAATTTGAGCAACAACAAAACTTCATCCTAAGCAGTAATCAGATAAATTCAGGTTATAAGTATTCCTTTTTGCCTAGCACATTGGTAAGGGTAAAGAAAAATGGCTGATTTTAACAAAGATTCAGAAAGATTGGCACTTTTATTCATTGTGGATGAAACTGTGTGAATTGAAATAACTATGTTCCGGGATATTGCAATAATGTGTCTGTTTTCGTTTGTTTTAATAAAAGCCTTAAAAATACACATCCTCTTTGTCCTGGGGGTGCCATTTCTAGAAACATGTTCTAAGAGGATAATTGCCTAGATGCCCCCCCCCCCAAAAAAAAAATCGCCAGAGTATTCATCTTTATAAGTGTTTTTTAAAATTTCCAGCCATAGGTATTAGACAAATGATGATATCTCCATGCAATGCTATTAAAGAATATGGAAATACTTCCTGGTCCATGTGGTTTGATGGTTAGAGCGTCATCCCATACACTGAAAGGTTGCAGGTTCGATCCCTGGCCCCAGTTAGTCGGGGGATGTTCAGGAGGCAACCAATTGATGTGTTTTACATTGATACTTCTCTCTCTTTCTCTCCCTCTCCTTCCTTCCACTCTTCCCTCTCTCCTTTAGTTCTACTCTCTAGGAGGAAAAAAAAACAAAAAACAGTGGAAAAATATCCTCATGTGAGGATTAATAAACAACAACAAAAAAAGAACATGGAAATATGTTCACAACATATTAAGTGAAAAGATTATAAAATTACAGTGGGGATGTTTTAGGTGGCCATTTCTGTAGTGCTGTGGGCCTATAAAAGTCAAAAATTATTTCTTCTGGCCCTAGCTGGTTTGGCTTAGTGGATAGAGTGTCAGCCTGCAGACTGAAGGGTCCCGGGCTCAATTCCAGTTAAGGGCACATGCCCGAGTTGTGGGCTTGATCCCCAGAAGGTGGTGTGCAAGAGGCAGCCAATCAATGATTCTCATCATTGATGTTTTTCTTTCTCCCTCTCCCTTCCTTTCTGAAATCAATAAAAATATTACCCAAAAAAAGGTATCGCTTCTGGAAAATGCATGTTACTAATCTCCTGCTTTGACAATTATCTCTTTAGGACGTAAACCAGAAGAAGAAGGTGTGGAAGATAATGGGCTGGAGGAAAATTCTGGGGATGGACAGGTATGTGGAGCCTTGACAGTAATTCTGCTTAGTGATGGACCAGTAGCAGTTCATTTGTTGATGGCTGTGTTTTGTTATGTCACAGGAGGATGTTGAAGCCAGTTTGGAGAACTTGCAGGACATTGACATGATGGATATCAGCGTGTTAGATGAAGCAGAAATCGATAATGGAAGTGTTGCAGATTGTGTGGAAGATGATGATGCTGATAATCTCCCAGAGTCTCTATCTGATAGTAGAGAACTAGAGGGAGAAATGAAAGAGCTTCCTGAACAGCTTCAAGAACATGCTGTAGGTACTTGGTCTCTAGAATGTGCCCTGAGTGCATCAATTCCTCAAATGTCATAATAGATGAGAAGTGGAGTATATGCTATACATTTGCAGAATGATACATTAAACGTTTCAGGGACACTATTGAAGGCCTGTCTGCCAGGCATTAGGCGTTATGTTCTTTAATTGGGTGTGGGGGGGTGTTAATCGTCACCTAAAGATATTTTTCCCATTCATTTTTTAGAGAGAGAGAGGAAGGAAGGGCAGGAGGGGAGAGAGACATTGATTGGCTGCCTCCCTCACTCGCCCTGACACGGCCAAGATAGAACCTGCAGAACTATATCCAGGATCATAAAAGGATAAAAATTAAGACTAGACTAATTCCAGAGTCCATGTACTTAACCCATGCACCATGTTGTCTTGGTACCATTTATTACATAATTTTACTTCTGTGAGGATAAGTTTGCTAGGTATACAGAAAAAGTGATGGATCACTGGGGCTTTGCCAGTTCTGTGCTTCTGTCCCCATACTCTGATTTGGAAGTTGATAATGGTAGGAAGCAGGGTTCTCAGACATGCCATTCCATTCAGGGCAATTGCTACCTCAGGGGCAACAGTCCCATTGTCATTGGCATCCAGGTTTGGGGAAAGTGGTGGTGGCCACCAAAGTCTAAGAATCCACTCCAACGCATGATTCTGGACATTGTTCCTCGAAGAGTAGTCTCCAAACCTCATGCTCCAAATCTACTTATAAAGTTTATGTACTACAGTAACCTACCTTATCCATGGGAGTAGGTTCGAAACCCCCAGCAGAATCACACTATATTGTTGTTCTGATTTCTGCACCGTATTTAGAATTTTGTCAAGTGATTTTTTAAAATTGATTTTTAGAGTGAGGAATGGGGAGGGAGAAAGAGAGAAACATCAATGCGAGAGGGAAGCATTGATTGGCTGCTTCCTACATGCTCCTTACCAAGGATTGAGCCCACAACCTAGGCATGCACCCTGATTGGTAACCAAACTTTCGGTACACTGGACAACCCCCAACCAGCTGAGCCACAACGACCAGGGCTATCATAAGTGATTTTTCATGGCTGTTACTTGTTATTGTATAGATGTTCCATTATGTTACCTTATTGATGTAATAAACTGTCTTCTCTGTTTACAGCTAGAGGACAGAGAAACTATAAATAATTTAGATACTTCATCATCTGACTTCACTATATTACAGGTAAATTGTTGTATCTCTCAATAATTTTAGCATCAAAGGTTATACTACAGTTTCTGGAAATCACTGCAGACATTGTATTGCACTCCCAAGGAAAAGTCATTGCAAGGTTTGTTAACATTGCCTACTTTGTCAGCATCTTTAGAGAGGTATTGCTCCCCTCCCCCTAAATACAATGTACCTGTTGCAAAGGACTCATCGTCTTGACTTCCCCCTCAATATGGCTTCCCTGTAACAGAGGGCATATTTGGGAAAGTTTTTGCTGATTTGATTGCTGAGGGCATCCTCTGTAGAAAGACTATTAGGTCAAATAGCAAGGGGGGCTCCCTCCCTAAGAAAGATTGACGGGGTCCAGACTAGGATGCAGGGGGGGGTAGGGTGGGCAGAGCACAGACATCACAGCTGGGACAGGTGGGTTCCAAAGCTTCTGGTTCTGCCTTTGGGAAGTATTTCTTACGGAAAATGCAAGGAATTTTTTTGATTACTGTATCATTTTAGCTGTTTCATTACCATCTGTAAATATTAAACCTTAGATGAGAAAAAATGAGATGTGGACTAACTTACAGGTATGATTTCAATAAATGTGGGTCTTGGGTTTCCTTTTAATGTTTCTGCCAGACTTATATGTATGTAAACTGTTGGAATAAACTTGGGTCTAGTTTTTAATTTATTTTTTTAATCCTCACCCAAGAATAGTTTTTCCATTGATTTTGGTTTTTTAGAGGGGGCGGGGTGCAGAGAGAAAGAAACATTGATGTGAGAGACACATCAACTCTTTGCCTCTTGTACACGCCCCAACCAAGACTGGGGATCAAACATGCAACCCAAGTACATGCAATTGACTGGGAATTGAACCCACAGCTCTTCGTAGCACAGGCCAGAGCTCTAACCACTGAGAAGCTGGCCAGGGCTTGGGTCTAATTATTAATAGAAACTTTTTTTGTTTGTTTGTTTGTTTGAATATATTTTTATTGATTTTGGAGAGGGAGGGAGAGAGAGTGAAGCATCAATGATGAGAGAGATCATTGATCAGCTGCCTCCTGCACAACCCCTGCTGGGGATCAAGCCCATAACCCACGCTTATGCCCTTGACCGAAATCAAACCTGCGACCCTTCAGTCCGAAGGCCGATGCTCTATCTGCTGAGCCAAGCCGGCTAGGGCTTTAATAGAAACTGTTGTAAGGAAATGAAAATACAATCAGCTTATTCCAGTCCCTGATTGTTCTTTTGTTTGTTTGTTTGTTTTTTATGTCAACTGTGCTGCTTAATTAGAAATCACCTTTCAGATAATCTCTTTTTGCTCTGCCAGGCAGGGCAAGGTTGGTTGTTACTGGTTAAGTAGAGCCCTAGCCTCAAGGAGTATGCAAATCTCAAAAAATAAAACTTCGTGGAACCCAGCTCACTTTAGGACTGATGTCTCTCCTACTTTGAAGAGATGCATTTTATTTCTCCCTATGAAAAGAAAGGAGGAGCCAGTTATGGTTGTTTCATTGAGTTTTTGTTATAGGTCAAAGACTCCCAAGTTAAAATGGAAAGCATATAACCCTTTCCAGAGACAAATAGGAATATATTCATTTTTCTTTGGAAAAAGTTAAGAGAATTGTTCTGCCTGGAGTGATCCTTTGTTTTGCTCATAGTGTTTTACTTCCCAAAGTGGCATATGCTATGTTAAAAACAACTTGATTAACAGTTAAATGAAACTATGAATAAAGTGAACAATTTCCTACGGCTTCCTAGAATGGCAGGTCAATTTCCAGGGAAAGATACAGACCATCCACAACCATTTATGGGGTATATGTGAAATACCTGTGATGTGATGGTGTGGATACAGACATGAGTGAGAAGACTGGTCTCCATCCTCACAGGGCCGGTCCTCCATGCGTG
Organism: Plecotus auritus; assembly: GCF_963455305.1. Taxonomy (NCBI): domain Eukaryota; kingdom Metazoa; phylum Chordata; class Mammalia; order Chiroptera; family Vespertilionidae; genus Plecotus; species Plecotus auritus. Next base: position 86,050,143 of record NC_137773.1, read on the forward strand.
GAGTACACACATAAACAGAGCATTGGGAATTGGCCTGACTGGTACACAGCCTTTGCTTAGATCTGGGCTCTGTGTGCTATGTGTTCTTGAGCAAGTTTGTCAATCATTCTGTGCCAGTCTCCTAATCTGAGAAAAAAGATGTTACTAATAGTTCCAACCTGCTAGTACTGTCTAATGATTAATATATGTATACATAAGGTGTTTAAATTTGCACCTGGAACCTAGTCAGTGCTCATCACTATTGACTGGAATTCTAGAATAATGTATCTTGTAGGGGACGGGATTACATATTGAGAGAAAGGCCCTTCAGCCTCTGAAGCCATTCAGGATGACCTTTCTATGATTCAAGGACCCCTGACCTAAATGTGTAAGACTTGGCTGGGAGTGAGGTCAGGGAACAAGTGGGCCTGTTGGGGAGGGAGGTGGTGTGAGGGGCCATTGCTAAAGCCTTTAGGCCACAGAGGGACATGTGCTCACCATGGTGGCAAAAGTGCAGACAGATGGAGATGGGAATAGTAAACCAGAGGCTATTGTAGGTGAGGGATAACAATGGTCTGAATTGACAGGGCTTCCTGAGAAGGGTTGGAGGGATATTTAGGAATTAGGGCTGGCCCAGTGGGGGCCTTGATTGTAGGAGATATATGTAATCCTGGAGAGCTCTCATGTGACAAAGGGGTAGCCGTGGTACAACTGCGAAATAACAGTTTCCAACTACGTGCCTGTATTCCCTCAGTCTTGTGAATAATCTAAATTAATGCTACATTAATTACTGAAAACCTGGTTGTTTGCTATGTGTCAGGCATTCTGTTAGAGACTAAAAGTAGAAAAATGAAAACACTGCTCTTCTTGCATTTAAAAGTTTTGTCTAGAGGGACGGATAGGCATGTGATCAGTTCATCACCATGAAAAGTGAAATGTTGCTAGGCGCTGAGGAAACACAGCAAAAAATGAAAACCAGATACCAGATTCCTTGAGAGTAGCCTGAAATATGTGGGGTTTGGGGCCCAGAGGAAGGAGCTGGAATGCCAGCTGTGTGGGCTCTTTTCCTTCACGAGCAAGTTCTCGCCCTGTTGCATTTGTGAGTGCTCTAGTCTGTTATTTCCCTTTTAGTTATTGTAGTTTTCGGAATAAATCAATTATCTAGCACAGATCTTATTTTTTTATTTTATTTATTTGTGTTTTTTTCACAGGAAATTGAAGAGCCATCCTTGGAGCCAGGTACTGTTCAATGAAAAATTTATCAGCGGGGGTTTGGAACCATTCTAGTTTTCCACCTTCTCTAATTTGAATTCTTAAATTTTAAAAAGTTGCCTTAGTATAGTATACATTGTTCTAAAAGTTTACGATCCAGAACATACCAGGATCATAGAGATTGGAAACCCAGCCATATCACCAGATCTGTGAAAGTGGCTAATTTCTCATTTTGCAAAATGTATTTATGAGATGAACCGATCTCATGCCTTTTTAAATATAAATGGCACTTAAATGTATGTAGAAAGTGTTTGCATGCCTCTCGAGCTAATACTGCTGTACCCCACAAAACAGATCTTGTGATATTGGACAGTACCTTAACTTTATGGTTTTTAATTCAGGCAGTGCAGGTAGAAGTAGGGAGATAAATTTTAAAACATTGAGACATAACTGGATTCCAGAAGAGGAAAGAGTTTCTTCATGAGAATTCCAAACAAATACTATTCACTTTCTGGACTTCAAATATCTCAGAGCACCGATGGAAAAGATTCTGATTGTCATGTTGGACTGTTCTGTTAAAAGAAATTCAAAGAAATTTGGAAATTGAGCTGTTCAGTGAATGGTGATACATTCAGTTAAGCAACTTGGACTTTGGAAGCTAAATTTGGAAGAGTCATATGTAAACGACGACAGAATGAAGACTGTCAAGAATCAGCCAGAAGGTTTTGGGGGTTAAATCTCTGGGATGCTTTTCTCTTCCATGTAGCGTAGCGGCTTACTCTAGCAGTCGGTTGGAGTGCAGGTAGTGTAACCAGTGTAACGTGTGTACCCGCGGGTTTTCCAATCTCTGTGTAGCTAGCAGTTCTCTTCGTGTTAGTGTGGCAGCCGTGCCAGTTCCACATTTGTGATTGCTTTATTTCCCTGGTAATTAAACCTTGTGCCATTCTATTCCTGTTAAATCCGTAGAAAATGAGAAAATACTCGACATTTTGGGGGAAACTTGTAAATCTGAGCCAGTAAAAGAAGAAGGTTCCGAGCTGGAGCAGCCATTTGCACAGGATACAAGTAGCGTGGGGCCAGACAGAAAGCTTGCGGAGGAAGAGGACCTTTTTGGCAGCGGCCATCCGGAGGAGGGTGATTTAGATTTGGCCAGCGAGTCAACAGCACAAGCTCAGTGGAGCGAGGCAGACACCCTGTTAGCGGTAGTGAAAAGGGAGCCCGTGGAGCAGACAGGCGGTGACGAGAGGATGGACTGTGAGCCTGTAGGGCTAGAGGAGCCAGTTGAGCAGAGTAGTAAAGCCTCAGAGCGCACAGAAGCCTCTAGCGAGGAGGTCGCAGAAGCGCCCCAGGAAGCCTCAAGCCCAGACCCCAGAGATAGCAAAGAAGACGTGAAGAAGTTTGCTTTTGAAGCTTGTAATGAAGTCCCTCCGGCTCCTAAAGAGTCCTCAGCCAGTGAGGGCGCTGATCAGAAAATGAGGTTTGTTTTTTCTCAGTTTTAGACCAGACGCTATCTCCTTTTCATTGGTCGTTTAATGACACACATAAGCTGTTTTTTCTACAATTGGCCAGCCAGACTGACGAAATTGTAATTTACCTCTAAAGAATGTTTTATTTCTCTTTGTTTATTTTAAACTGATTATATAATCTTTTTTCTTTTCTCAACCAGTCATGGTTGTTTTCTTTAATTCTTCCTAATTATCTTTAGCCCAGCCGAATTAATTAACTCCTGTGGGTCTGAAATCTTATGGTTAGGTCAGATTTTCAATACAAGTTTGTCGGGGTATCATTTTTTCAGAACTAAATTTCGGGTAGGTATGCAACCTCAGCACGTGTTTTATAATTTTGAGTTGGTTTCCTCTCTGCTTCTGTCTCCTGGAGTGACATTCTTTTTTCTCTCTAGTTCTGTCGAAGATGACTCAGATACAAAACGGCTTTCCAAAGAGGACAAAGGTAGGTCCCTACGGCAGTCTCTTGTAGGGTATGTGGCCTCAGCACTAGTTTGGTATGTTAGTGCATTTCTCACCCAGATGTGTCTTACATGGGACCTTTTTCCACTCCTGCTCTTCACTCTGCAGGTCCTGGGTAGTGGGGAGCAGGCCAGTTCTTTCGGGTTGATGTATCAATGTAATGCAGGCCCTTGTTTTCACAAGGGCACTTTGGAAATGGAAAAAATGCTCTGGTGTCAGATATCTTGGGGTTACCTGGTATTTCAGCTTTATCAGCACCTTACCTCTTGATTACAATTTTTTCTTTTACATTTTATTATCCAGATTCATTCTTTTTTTTTTTTTTTTTTTTAATATATTTTATTGATACTTTACAGAGAGGAAGGGAGAGGGATAGAAAGCTAGAAACATCGATGAGAGAGAAACATCGATCAGCTGCCTCCTGCACACCTCCCACTGGGGATGTGCCCGCAACCAAGGTACATGCCCTTGACCGGAATCGAACCTGGGACCCTTCAGTCCGCAGGCTGACGCTCTATCCACTGAGCCAAACCGGTTTTGGCCAGATTCATTCTTAATCAGTGTTATAAAAAGAACCATAACTGGGATAGGTGCAAAGTATGTGTCACCAAAAAGGAGCCCCGAAGTGGTGTGACACAGATACCAGCATTCTTTGTTCAAAAGCCACCTCACTGTTTTTCATAATATGGTTTGGTAACTTTGAGGGAATCTCCATGATCCTAACAGCCCCTGGCTTGCTGTTACAAGTGGCATTGCTGCAGGTCCTGTTGGGCCTAGTGTGTCACTCCAGTTGTGTAAGGACAGTGGGCTTTGGGGCATGCTGGTATCTTGAACAAGTGGGGGGAACATACGTGATTTCTAATGATTTTAAGACTCAGGATATTGTATGAATTATATTCTTGACCAGACTCTGTTTCTCTGTTTTTTTTAAATAGGTCGTAGCAGTTGTGGTAGAAATTTCTGGGTTAGTGGACTTTCTTCCACAACCAGAGCTACAGATTTGAAGAATCTTTTCAGCAAATATGGAAAGGTAAGACCAAGGGTTTTCTGGAGAAGATGTCTTTAAGCCAATTTACTATAGCCTTTATATGCAGATTACTGTCCTCTCAGTGACCACTTTGACACCTTGTTGTTCTTTGAGCTCACAGCTCATGGCCTGTGTAGGATCACTTACCCCTCTACGTGTGGAGGTGACAGATCTGTGGAAGCTCCCAGATTCCCTCTATTTTCTATTCGTCCCCATCCTCTGCCCCCAAGCTACCACATTTTTTTAAGGCTTCAGGACTTAAACCCAAGAAGGGCTACAGGGGCTGTAGCAACGGGCGGGCAGAGGGATGCTATCAGCACTTCTGTGAGACAGTGGTAACTGCAGGACAGCACAAGTGAGGCTGTACACATACAAGGCCTTTGCATCTTGACCAGTGACAGGTTCCAGCTCTGCCACTCACAGTTGTGTGGCCAGGTTCATGTCACTTCCCTTATGGGAACATCTGTATCATCTGTATACTGGGGGACCTTCAATTGCTGCCTCCTAAAGATGGTATGTAGCTATAGCAGAGCTATGGATGCCCTGCCTGTGACCCTCACCTGTAGCCTGATTAAAAAAAAAAAAAAAAAAAGTTTATATTTATCCGAGGATACTTCTTCTTTTCTTTTTTTAATACATTTTTACTGATTTCAGAGAGGAAGGGAGAGGGAGAGATAGAAACATCATTGATGAGAGAGAATCATTGATCAGCTGCCTCCTGCATATCCCGCAACCCAGGCATGTGCCCTTGACCGGAATTGAACTGGGGACCCTTCAGTCCATGGGTTGACACTCTATCCACTGAGGCAAACCAGCTAGGGCCGAGGATATTTTTTCCATTGATTTTCAGAGAGAGTGGAAAGGAGAGGGAAAGACAGAAATAAATACTGATGTGAGGGAAACACATCGATTGTGTTGCCTCATGCACACGTCCTGACCAGGGCCCCTGACCCTTCTATCCACTCAGTTAAACCAGTTAGGGCACCCATAGCCTGTTTTTACCTATAGTTGGGGCATTTATGGCCACTTCCCCTCTGCACCCCCAGCCCCTCTCTCTTCCCTCCCTCCTCAGCCCTTGGTGATGGCAGTGATGGATAGACACTCATGCACCAGCCTTCCCCTCTCCCCCTCCAGGTTCCCACTACAGTTCCTTGTTTGTTAGGGCACTTGTATTGGCTTTCCTTCCTTTTTTCTCAACTTCTCCCTGTGCCTCCTGGACTTGCCTCCCAAATAAATTACATCCAGGGCTCCTTGTCTCTTAGAGCTTTTGGGACAAGCCAAAGTAAAACTTGGTACAGGCCCTTGTTTATATTAAGGCTTGAGCAAATTATAAGAAATAAAATCAACAGTATTTACCTTGGTTATTGATGTTCAAGAGCTAACAAAGGGAAAATTAAACATGCCATGGTAATAGAAATAGCTGACGACTCCCTGGGCCTCAGTAATCCAGGGTGAGCCTTTCTTCATTCCCCTGTGGCCCCCAGAGGAGATGGGTGCTTTCAGCAGGGAAATGTCACCCTGAGGCCTATGGGTTCTTGGGAGCATTGTAGGTTTCATTGAACAAAGAATTAGACCACTCTGAAACCTTCCTTTGGGGCTAAGATTTCATGTGGAAAATAAGGATGAATACTGGCTCCTATGGGGCTTCTCCTGAACCTGGTGCCAGACATCAGCTTGCTGAAATGATTGGGGGAATTACTCAGTATGTGAGGATGTACCTTTAGTGCCTCAAATATCTTAATGAACTTGTTATTCCTAATGAGATGAATTCTGTCTTCCAGAGTGCTCGTTGCAAACTTGTTCTTATGTCAATAGCCATCTGTAGATATGTCTTTCTACTTGCTGCTCACATCTATGACTGTACATTCAGAGTAACTTTTTTACAAATTTGAGATAACATTAAAGGGATGTTTGCAGAACTCTGCCTTCATTTTGCTTTTGCCACACTGCCATCCTGGTTCCCTGGAGGAATAGCCAAAAGTGGAGGAGGTCTTTGGAGTAGTTAACTGCAAGACAGTAGCATTATCTTCACCAGTCATCTGCCTCTTTTCAGGCACCTGGTGACAGGGTTTTCCCATGGATCCTCATACCAGGGAGGAGGCCTGACGTGGGGTATATCAGAGGAAAGCAGTGTGAACCGTAATGACTGTGTGGTAGGGTTTCGTGTCCAAGACATATTTCTGTGTTTTCCTTTGAGGTGGTGGGTGCCAAGGTTGTGACAAATGCTCGGAGTCCTGGAGCTCGCTGCTACGGCTTTGTGACAATGTCCACAGCAGAAGAGGCCACAAAATGCATTAACCACCTGCACAAGACTGAGCTCCACGGGAAGATGATCTCAGTGGAAAAGGTAAAGGGCCATTTTCTTCCAGGGCTGTGACTATTTGAGGAAACATTAAGGTAATACTTCCATTTGCTTCTATTTTTCAGGCAAAAAATGAGCCTGCTGGAAAGAAAACCTCTGACAAAAGAGAGGGTGAAGGGAAAAAAGAGAAGTCCAGCACCAGTGAAAGGTATTCTTTTCTCTAAGGAAATTGTGGCCAAGACGATTTTTTTGTTTGTTTGTTTCACATCCTTCAGTTCTCCACAGATAGGGAAGAGCACGAGGCCACTGACCCCCTTTATTTTTCCCATTTGTTGTAAGAGGGTTCCAGTACCAGTTATTGTGCTGGATTTCCTTAATCCAGGGGCACTTGGGGAAAGCAGGATAGACTCCTTGTTCTTGGTTGTCTTGTCAATGCCAGTTGAGGCAGCCTCCTTCTTGGCATTTGGTGCTCATTGCAAGAATCTAATAGTGGCTGGTTTGTTATCAGAATACCTGATCTAACATACTTCTTTGTTTTGGGGTCTTACCTAGATCAGCAAACCTTAAAAGGGAAGATAAAACTGACAGAAAAGATGATGCTAGAAAGGGTGAAGATGGAAGTGGAGAAAAGAGTAAAGATCAAGATGATCAGAAACCTGGCCCTTCAGAACGATCTCGAACCACAAAATCAGGTAGCCTGCCGCCTAATCTATATGAAAAAGCTCACTTTGAGCTCTGTTCCTGGCCGTTGTGGTATGTTGGTTTGTTGTCATCAGTTGGCAACACAAACTAGATTTATTTTCCATAGAGTTCAGTATTTTTTTCTCATTTGGATGTTTCTTGTTTCTTACTTTACACTGACACTTTCTTCCTGTAGGTAGTCGAGGAACCGAGCGGACTGTAGTAATGGATAAATCTAAAGGTGTGCCTGTTATTAGTGTCAAAACATCGGGATCCAAAGAGAGAGTGAGTATTGATTTTCTAACAAGGGTATTTAGCAGTTTTTTTCATTTGACATCCATTTACATTTCTAAGTGTGTTTTAGGGAATTCTTGAGGTTAATTTGAGAAAGGTTGTCTACCTTTTCAAAATGTAGATCTCTTGAACTTTAAAAAAAAAGCTTGAAAGCTTTCCTTTAGGAGCACATGAGATCTTGCTCTCTGGCCCATGCTGTCAGTTTGGTTCTAATAAACTCTTCCCCCCCACCCCCCAATAAACTCTTAAAATTCTGAATAAATAAGTAAATGCTTTCCTTTATACTTTGTTCTGATGAGAATTATTGCTCTTTTTTTCTAAAGCTAATATTAAGATTCAAACATGGGAGTGGTTGACCTTTTCCCCGAGCCAGTGTTTACCAGTCCATTTTCATTGCCTACCCTGAAAGTTTCAGCAGTACTTCATCGTGCATTCCTAATCTACATGTGACCCAGCCAACCTCCAGCCACCTTAGCTTCATCCTGTACTGTCTCCTTGCAGATGCTCTGCAGAACACAGAATCCACAAAGTACCTGTGTTAGGTTCTTACTGCTTCAGTCTCCCTTCCATTAGGGTCATGGACAGTGTTGATAATCATACATTCAACTTTTGACAGCCTTAACAACTTTGATAGATGTGGGTCTCCAAGATCACCCACATTTAGTGATTCACTAGAGGGACCCTTGGATTGAGCTTATAGAAGTACTTCCAGCTAAGGTTGGCTACAATGATGCAGTGAGGATACACAGTGGATCATGGGAAAGACAGGCAGAGTTTGGAGGGAACCCTTTACCAGCTCCTTTGCGTCCCTCCCTCCCATGAAGGCTCACAGAGCAGTGAAAATGCAGCAACCCACGGGTGATGCTTCATTAGAGTCTTAGGCAAGATTTTTATTGGGGGCTGGTTACTTAGCATGTATCAAATTCCCAACTCCCAGAAGGAAAGCAGGTGTTCTGTGTAACTATAGTTTACTCAGTTCAGGCATAGTGAACCACCCATACCAGTTAACTCTCCATTGGGGACACTTTGAGCATCAAGTTCCCAGATTCCACCCTAGGCCTGTTGTGTTAACCCTGTGTTGCACAGATGACAAACCATACCAGCTGTTGAGTAGTGTGCATCAGTTGCAAGTAAACATTTTGATTATGGAAGTCGGTATATGTTTTTGCAAATATTTTAGTATATTATAGCCTTTACTCTTTATTAAAAATGTTTAGGCCCAGCTCGCATGGCTCAGTGGTTGAGTGTCAACCTATGAACCAGGAACTCACGGTTTGATTCCCAGTCAGGGCATGTCCCTGGGTTGCGGGCTCAATCCCCAGTGTGGGGCGTGCAGGAGGCGGGTGATCAATTATTCTCTTATCATTGATGTTTCTCTTTCTCCCTCTCCCTTCCTCTCTGAAATTAATAGAAATACATTTTTTTTTAGAAAATGGTAAAATGAAAGCGTGGATTCCAGGGCTAAGATAGGTAGATCTCAAAAAGAATGCAGTCGGCACAAATAAGGAATCCTCCAACATACCAAAAGGGGCCTCAGTTGGACACTCACTGCATATTAAATTATGAACGAAAACTACAAGATTAAGGAATTTATTGTGGATGCAAAAGACAAAGTATTAAAAAATACTTCCTTGATCTTTTATTATTATTGTATTTTCTATATGAACAACTGTAAACCTACTTTTGCATCACCTGTATATTAGTATTAAATGGTGATGAAGATCTGTGATTTTGAATTATAAGCAAAATATTAAGTTCCTTGGGAGGGAACCTGTTGTTACTTGTCTCATTAAACATTAATCTTCATTTCTTATCTTCATGTTGGATGCGTGGACCTGGACATGATTGTTTCTGTTGTCATTTCTACCTTCTTAATGTTCCTTGGTGAACCAGGTTTCTAAGAGCCAGGATCGCAAATCAGCCAGCAGAGAGAAGCGGTCTGTTGTGTCCTTTGATAGAGTCAAAGAGCCTCGGAAATCAAGAGACTCAGAGTCCCGCAGGTGAGTCAGGGTCCAGAAATGTTCACTGGTTAGTTGCTGCCCTGAACTGGTTATAACTGTGTCCAAGGCTATTTCAAAGCCCCCTGTGGGTGGAAACTGTTGGCCCCTTCGGTTTTCAGTTGCCATGCTGTGACTTTTAACTTAGGCTTTTTCAAATTATTTTCTCATGTAAATAGGCTCATCTCTTCCTGAAGATTATGGAAGGGAACAGTGGCAGGAGATGGAATGCTTCTTGGTGCAGTCGTGCTAGTTAACACCAATTTTCTCTGGAAGCTATGAAAAAGGAAAAATAGTGGGACAGATAATGAGCAAGCTGAGACATCCTCATCCTTAAATAAGCCAAGAAAAAAATGTTTTTATAATTTTTTAAAACTAAACACAAATAGCATTGACCACATTGAGTGACAGTTTTCCTTCTCAAGAAAGAACTTTTAAACTGTAGTTTAAAAAATAATTGTTAGTAAAAAAAAAAAAAAGTCTAGAAAGTAAGAGGAAAGGGAATGGGGTACTGTTTTGTTTTAATGTCCCACACAGAACTTTATGCCTAAGAGGAAAAGGCATTGGGCAAAGGAAATTTTCATTTTCATAATGTAATTGGCAAATAAATCAGCAGAACTGAACCATATACATGTGGAAATTAACCTGATAAAAATGACATTTCCCACTAGTGATGGACTCCCAAAAATGACTTCAGGTCATTTGTTCTTTGGATAGTCCTTTGGGTCTCCCAACTCACCAACATCCTTGACAAAATAGTTAAACTGATGACTGAACACAGGCATAAAAATTAAAATTATTCATATAATATGAAATTAAATATATTTGTGAATTTTAGCTTTAGAAGTCCTGAAAAGTATGAGGGAGAAGTAGACTAAATCATAACTTAACCTTTCTATAATGGAACACCGAAGAAAAAGTCAAAAGACATATGACAGGTGGGAATAAAGGTCATTTGAAATAAATGTAATAAGGAAGAAAATAACCTGATAGTAAAATGGATGAAAGACATATAAGTGTCCACGAAACCTGTGGAAAGTGGTTAAGCCTCACTGGGGATCAAGGAAATTGAGATGAAAACAGCAGTGAGACCAGCTTTTTATTCACCAGTTTAGTTTGATCCACCATTTGAATTATAGTGTGGGAGACGGATATTGGTAGGGGTGGGAGTGTACATGGCACACAGCCTAGGGAGACATTCTGCATAGGCACACTTCTAAATCCTAGTGTCCCGGACACAGTAATGCCACCTCTTCAAAGCTCCCTGGATGAACTTATGCACAGGAAAATGGGGATATGGGTGTCCCTTTTGTGAGACTAGCACCCACGTCTGCCTCTGGGTGCTGGTTATGTAAACCTGCCTACTCCACAAGCTCCTTCCTGAAAGCGCATGGTAAATTACAAAATGGGGATATGGGAGGGTTCTGGATGTGTTACGTGAACCAAGGAAGCTGCCATTTTGTCCAAAATACAGACACAAAACAAGGCAAGATTATGCATTTCTGTTAGTACAAATATGTGTCAGTAAATACATAGCAAAAGATGGAAAGGAGACAGGCTGGCAGGTATACAGAGTGGAGGAAACATGCTATAGTATGATCAGTATCACTACCACAAGAATGGCTCTCCAGCATGGGGCAGGGGCCCTGCATGGCCTCGTCGGCACTTCACCACTCAGCTGTTACAGGCCCTTGCTTGTTAAATTCATCTGAATTTATATAACAGCATCAAATGATTTTGATTCTAGTGCACTAGCTTGGTTTCAGTGACTAATTGAAGTTCATGATTTAGAGAGCAAAGGTTCTAATTCAGACTTAGCTATGAAAAATATGTTCTGTTTCTTATTTTTAATGGGTAATTTTACAGAATCAGATGTTGAACTCCAGAAAGATCTTAGTTTATATTATAGACCCCACACATACCCCTTTGCTGTAACCTGGCTGGTCTTGGACTCAACTGAAAGCACAGCCAATGCTTAGTTTCGGGGCTCTTGCTGCTCTTTCGTATGCAGTGGGCTCCATCCTTGTTGTTCCTGCTAGAGCAGCAGTCCTGCAGGTCTACACCCAGCTCTGCAAGCTACATTTCTGCAGTGCTCCATGGCTGCTCTGCATTCATAAAGCTCACCCCACTGGGTGATGCCACCAGCACTGCGGCCTTTGGGCCCCTGCAGCTGCTGCTCTCTGCCCACAGGTTGCGTGAGCGCAGTGAACGGGAGCAGCGCATGCAGGCACTGTGGGAGCAGGAGGAGCGGGAGCAGCTGGAGTATGCCCGAGAGAGGCTGGCCTTCCATCGGCACCGCCTGGAGCGGGAGCGCATGGAGCGGGAGCGGCTAGAGCGCGAGCGCATGCATGTGGAGCATGAGCGCAGGAAGGAGCAAGAGCGCATTCTCCGAGAGCGGGAGGAGCTGCGGCGCCAACAGGAATTACGCTATGAGCAGGAACGGCGGCCTGCTGTGCGGAGGCCCTATGATGTGGATGGCCGGTAAGCCGAGCTGCTCCCACCAGCTACCCTTGGGTGGCCTATGACATTAAGAATTGTGTTATGGTCCCCAAAATCATGTTCACTTGGGATTCTTATTTAAAAGGAAGCACTAGTACTTGCTACAGTCCAATTCAATGTCCTATACTTGGTCAGGGAATCTGCAATGGTCTGAGGTCCAGTGAGGAAATAGTTGGACAAAGTTGTGCTGATGAAGTCACTATCTTCCAGTCCCAGAACAGATTCCTTGAGGAGGGAGTTCAGGTACCCAGGCAGGCAGACCAAAGAGCACCTGCTGTGGGCCCCCTCCAGGCTTCGTAATCATTGCAGTAATTTGTTTTTGCTTATTCAAATAATAAAAGTTACTATTATAAAAAATATTGATGTGGTACGTGAAACTAAAGTGCTAACCACCAGTGAAAAAGAGGACTAAATTTGAACCCTGCTGTGAGGACTCTGGGTGATAATCCCAGCAGTGATCCTTTTTGAGTGTTTCCAAATGCATTTATCTTTTTTCTTCCTCATGAGCTAAAAGAGGTCTCTGTATAACATACATTGTGACTTCTATAAGAGGTCTTTAGACTCCTCCAGGACTTTTTAATGCCTTTGTGCAGAATACTGATGCTGGGAGTCTGTTCTACTTATAAATGTTTCCAAATGTCACTTCAAGTACTTCTAAAAGCCCTCCCCACTGGATGTTTTTAATGGGTCAAGTCAGTGTCATGGATGAAGACACAGAAGTACATTATAGAGCCGCGATAACACCTCTTGCTTGCTGTCTTGATAGATTGAGGCCAACCCTCATGGTGGCCATTCTGCAGATGAGTATGTGTGATCACCTCTTACAGGCAAACCAAATCTTTTCTACATAGGGGAAGCGGATGTGTTGAACAAAATAGAACAGTCATTCAGTCAGATTTTTTCTGTTTGATTGTTAATTGTCATCTGAGAATATTTTTTCCCATTGATTTTTTAGAATGGAATGGAGGGAAGGTGAGAGGGGGGCAAAGAGAGAGACATCTATGTGAGAGAGACACATCGATTGGTTGCCACCCACACACACCTCAACAGGAGTCTGGGATCAAACCTATAACCCAGGTACATGCCTTGACCAGGTATCGAACCCATGACCCCTTCAGTGCGCAGGCCAACATTCTAACCACTGAACAGCACCAGCCAGAGCTTTCAGTCAGATCTTATGTCACCCCTCCAGCCTCTCTCAGCTTGTACAGCAAAGAATACTCTGTTGATCAAGTTAAGTGGTGGGGTCAGGGATAGTCTCGGGGGGTAGTTTACCAGCTCCCACAAGATGGTCTCTTTGGAGGGGGGAAATGCACTCAGCCCTTTCTTCCCATTCCAGGCGAGATTATGCCTATTGGCCAGAAGCCAAGAGAGCTGCCCTGGATGAGCGTTACCATTCTGACTTCAGCCGCCACGACCGCTTCCACGACTTTGACCACAGAGACCGGGGCCGCTACCCTGACCACTCAGTAGACAGGTTAGCTGGGCCCCCATGATCCTGCCTACTTAATGCAGGTGACGTTTGTCCTGGGTCGTCATTTTTAGCAAGGAAGTGATGTTGGCCCTTCTAGGTTCTGTGAATCCAATTGAACAGTGTGTGTGTGGAATACTGGATTCAATTTGGGAGATGTTTTCTATTTGGTGGTCTAACCAATATCTTCTTATGGTTTCTTTTCAATTATCTATTTCAGGAGAGAAGGTTCAAGGTCAATGATGGGAGAAAGAGAAGGACAGGTAAATCAGAAGCTATGGTTGTAGGCCAAGTTTTCCCATTGAGTTCTCTTTCGTTCTTCTACCAGCCTTCCTCCTCCTCCCATTTGCATTAGTGCAAGAATGAGTAAAGGAAGGGTAGCCCTTCACTGTTTGTGGGATGACAATTTGAATTGTGCTTTGTCTTGTTTGGAAATCTCAACAGATTTTCTGAAGCCCTTTTTGGATTTGACCTGAAGTTCTATACACCTAGTAACTAAATGCACTGGTAGTAAAATGCTAGAGAGTGCCCTAACCGGTTTGGCTCAGTGGATAGAGCGTCGGCCTGCGGACTGAAGGGTCCCAGGTTCGATTCCGGTCAAGGGCATGTACCTTGGTTGCAGGCACATCCCCAGTAGGGGGTGTGCGGGAGGCAGCTGATCGATGTTCCTCTCTCATCGATGTTTCTAACTGTCTATCCCTCTCCCTTCCTCTCTGTAAAAATCAATAAAATATATATTTCTTAAAAAATGCTAGAGAGCCTTGGGTGAGTCTGAAAGGCTCTGTAGGAATGTACCTTGTGACCTACACAGCTGACAGATGCCACACTTCCTTGTTGTGGAGTCCAGGTGCACCTGTGGTCCCTGGTCAGTCTTCCCTGCTGATCCTCAGATAGCATCCCAGTCTCTGGTCCACACGTTCCCTTTGCAGAATTAACACCTTAGGAAATAAGCTTAGTTTCCTACTTTTTTTTCCTATTTTACATGTGGATTGAGAAATTTCCCAAGGAATCCCAACTCCTGAGTGGTTAAATGGAAAATCGAAGGGATTGAGAGAAGGTTGTGGTCAGGGTGATGTTCAGCAGAATTGCTGTCCTCTGAGTCTGTCCTTTCCCTGACTCCAGCATCTTTCCCAGCCTGTTCCATCATTTCCTAAGAACGTGGCTGTGGGTGGCTTGGTTCCTTGGTATATCGAGGGGTTCCTCTGCCACCTCAGGACTAATTCTGTGATCCTCGCATGAGTCCATTTTCTCTACTCTTGGAGATAAATCTTACATGCAGCCAAATCTAGACCCAGTCTTAAGGTTTTTCTTTAGTGGAGAAGTTGAACACATTGGTTAAACTGTCAAGGCTCTAGAATCAGAACCAGGGTCATCATGCCTGGTGCCACCACTTTTGCTGAGCCTATTTCTCTAGCTGTGAAATGAGGTTATTCTACCACATAGGTGGTTGAATAAATGAGACCACATGTTCAGAGAAAGTGTTTGCACAGTCCCCACACATAGCTGTTATTGCTAGTGGGTTTTCATCTGATATCAGACAATACAAAACTGAAAGGGTTTGTTGTTTTTAGTGCTGCCCCAAATGGCAGATGATGACATATGACAACAGAAAGGGGAAATAGCACAGACCTTCGGGGCCTTGTTGAACTGTTACATGGGGTAGTTAGTTGGACAAAAGAATGTTGGTTAAACTTTAAAATGCCAGGAAGAGCCCTGTCTGGTTGGGCTCAGTGGATAGAGCGTCGGCCTACAGACTCAAGGGTCCCAGGTTCGATTCCAGTCAAGGGCATGTACCTTGGTTGCGGGCACATCCCCAGTGGGGGGTGTGCAGGAGACAGCTGATAGATGTTTCTCTTCCATCGATGTTTCTAACTCTCTCCCTCTCCCTTCCTCTCTGTAAAAAATCAATAAAATATATTTTTAAAAATAAAAATAAAAATAAATAAAATGCCAGGAAGAGGTGGAAATGGGCTTTAAAGAACCAGGTCTTGCTAAGTTGAACTTTCCCGCTTCCCTGTATTAAATGCTCCTCTGTCCAGTTATGTGTCTTTAGATAGAAGGCTTCATGTAAAAACTCATTCTTTCTTAAACCTTCGACTTTGCCCACAATCAGATGAAGCTCTGTAAATCAGGAGCTATAATTTATTTTGTAGAAGTGTTATTTCAGGGGTCCACTTTAAACAGCTTTTCTTTAATTTGACAGCACAGACTTTGGTGGACACTTTGGTCTTTGATTTCGCCCCTTGAAGGGACAATGCTCTATTTTGTCCACCTGGTAAAATTGACCCCTTATCTTCTCTTGGTGCACACTTGGGGGTAGAAGATCAGGTGGCAGTTAGGGCTCCATGTATAGGGCATGGCCTTGGAGGGCTCCCAGCCTAAGGGGTAGGTGAACATGGCTGTGGCAGTGACCGGACTGCTGTTGCAGGCATCCAAGGGGCTTCATGACCAGGGCTCCCTTCTAGTTCCCCCTCTTATCAAATGTGGTCCTGGGGCAAAAGCCCCCAAGGTCCCCGGTTGGATTTGTGGAACAGCAAATCATGGAGGGAAAGCCACCCCCCCTGGTTCCTAAAAGTCATCCATGGATGTTCCTCTAGCAGACAGGGGTTTCTTCTCTCATCCCTCATGAGAGCACGGAGAATGGGGCCAGGCACTACTGGGGCTGCACCAGCCCAGCTCTTGATGTTGCATAGCCGGTGGCAAATCGGGCATAATGCCAGGCCCAGTAGTGAGTTGTGTTAAAGGATCCCTTGTGGCCCTTTTACTCTGTGGTTCTGCAGGGGTGTTTATATTGTTAGCACAGGAGCCCATTCTTGGCATGGAGCAGTTGCTAGGCCCCAGCACCCCTCAGTCCCTCAGTCTGTCAATTCTCTGCCTTCTGATTAATCTCAGCCCTAAATATCCTCCTTTCCTCGACTCTGGAGCACCTGTTCTTCACCAGACCATGAACAGACTTCAGCGATGCAGCTGTGTCATGTGAGATGAAATGGCATGTGTGGCATAGGCAGTGTGCAGAGTGCCTAGCAACATAGACTTGGGTGTGCAAGTGCTTCTGAGTAGTAGTTGTCTTTATTACCTTGTTGCCCCAAAGGCCTTGGGAAGGGTTAATACTAAAGCCTTTTCATTTTGGCTCTTTAACATTCAGCATTATCCTGAACGCCACGGAGGACCAGAGCGCCACAGACGGGACTCCCGTGACGGGTGGGGCGGATATGGCTCTGACAAGATGAGCGAGGGCCGGGGGCTGCCTCCTCCACCCAGGTTTGTGTTTCACACTCCACAGTTCCCTTGTGGGCCTCACATATAGCTGACAGGCTGAGGACCCACCATCTTCAGGGGGGTGATGAGCACTGGCTCTATGGCTCAGGCCACCTTGGAGCTCTTTGAGTTAACATGGGGCCAGAAGGCAGTCCTGTTTTCCTCAGTCCCCACTGCCTGAAGGGATGGGGGGCTGGGAACACAGAATGCTAAACCCGAACTCCAGAACCCACTGCTGTTGCTGTTCTGAGAAGCAGAGATGGGAGCAATCCAAATCAGAGATGTTTCTTTCCAAGGGGCAGACGTGACTGGGGGGACCATGGCCGAAGAATTGAGGATGACCGTGCATGGCAGGGCGCTGCTGATGGGGGCATGATAGACAGGGACCACAAGAGATGGCAAGGTAAGGACTGGCTCTCAGGGACACATCTGTCTGTAGAGAAGCATCTAGAAAGCTTAAGCTGCACCTGCTCTTCACTAATCATTGCTAATCCCCCTCTGAGAGCAGGAGTACTTTCTCTGCTCTCCCTCCCCTGGTAGAAGAGAAGCCCCTTAATGTGACTGGGTGGGGGTGGGCAGTGAGGGTTGGTACAGAAGAGTGATGTGGGTGTTGGTAACTCCTTCCCCCTGTAACTTAGTGAGGACAGCCCTGTGGCGTTCTGGTGCTTATACATTCACTGGAGACTTGTGAGATTTGGTTTGACTGGGTGGCTCAAGAAAGGGACTGGACATACCAGAACCCTGTGTCATTGTCCTCTAAACTACATTCTGTGCTTGGAAGCACCATGTGAAAAGTGTCTCTTGTTTTCCAGGTGGTGAGAGAAGCATGTCTGGTCACTCTGGGCCAGGTCACATGATGAACAGGGGAGGGATGTCAGGGTAAGGCATTCTGTTGGTTGGTCTCTCTGTACTAGTCTCCTCTTTATATGTTGGCTTGCCTTGGGGAAGGTTTAGAAACATTCAAGTCTTCCCAACTTACACTGCCTCCCCTAATGTACTGTGTCCTAAAATGGTGCGAGGTCTGTCCCATGGTGCTGCTGCTTGAGGGAAGAGGGTTCCGAAGAGCATGTGACCCACAGGCACCCAACACGTCCCACTAAACAGACTCAGAATATATGAGCATCTGCATTTGTTCCAGGCGTGGCAGCTTTACCCCCGGTGGGGCCTCTCGGGGTCACGTGATCCCACGTGGTAGAATGCAAGGTGGATTTGCTGGCCAGAACCGGGGCAGCCGACCTAACGACGCTCGCTTCACTCGCCGCTACTAAGTGCTTGGAATCCTGTGTTCCATCATGTGGCAACCAGAGTATGTTCTGTTAGGATTTATCTTAAACTGTGTACAATAACTTTTTTTTTTAATCTGCTGCCATATTGTAGCTCGATACAATGTGAATTTGTTTTTTGGTTGTTTTTTTTTTTTTGTAATAAATGTGTTTCTGTTCACATATCCTTTATTTAAAGCATCCTCTCTTTTTAATTCTGTCTCTTTAAAACAAAATTATACTCAGCACAGCTTTTCCTTTAGGGAAAGAGGGCTGGCTTCCAGGGACTGTTGGGGTTTCCAGCAATCCTGTAGCCCTTGCTGTGAACAGGCTGTTATTTTCTGTGTGTGTGGTAAAATATATGTAACATGAAATTTACTACTTTAACTATTTTTCTGTGCACCTTCAGTGGCATTTAATTCATACTGTATACAACCATCACCAGTCATCTTCAGAACTTATTTCCCCAAACTGGAACTCAGTAAACACTAACTTAACTCCCCCCACCACTCCCCAAGCACCCTTCATCTACTTTGTCTCTATGGATCTAACTCCTCTAGGGACCTCACATGAGTGGAACTGCACCCTAGTGGGGTGAGGACAAGTTAATAGCAAAGTGGGGAGCTGAAGGAAGAGGCGCTGTTGAATACCAGGAAGTGATGAACTCTGCTGGGGGAGGGGCAGGGCCTGCGTGTGGAAGGGGTGTTGTCAGGACATGAGAAGGGAGGAGACCTTATGGTTGGACAGTGAGGCCGGTGTGTTCAGGGACCAAGCATTCCTGTAATCCAGGGGTTTGCAGCTCCCACCCTCAGCTTCAAGGAATCGTATCCCCTCTGCTCAGCCAACGGGCTCACTGTGTTCTGCTGCCGGAGACCAACCACCTGATCCTGTGACAAAGGGACCAAGCTCTGCCTTTACATCCTGCCTTGGGGCAAGTTCCTTCCTTTCTGAGTCTCCATTTGCTGAACTGTAAAATGCAGCTACTGGGTTGCTTTAACAGGTACCATTGTGGGACTTTCCCCCTCTCCTTCCTACCTATTCCCCCTCCCGTCCCAACCCATCTCATCTCCCCTCCACCCCAGATACAAATAGCCTAATTCTCTGAAGGCCACATAGCAGCTCCCAAGTTCGTCCACTAGGATACCTATTAACCACAAAACTTTCCAGAGAAACACAATGGCTGTGTGTTACCTTGTACTTCCAGACTTAAAAGCTGGTTTGGCCTTCAGCCACTATGGGAAGAGACCAGGCTGCTGCAGACCATGTGGCCCAAAGTTGGACAGCATAAAGGAAGGGGCTCAGCCTTTGCCCAGCATATGGCTCTGTGAACAGAACATCAGCTGGACTTTGTTCTCAACAGGTGACATGGAAACACTGAGCCCAGCACACACAGGATCCTTGAGGCTCATGTCTCTCCATTCAGCAGAACTCACCATCCCTCCTCACTATCTTAGCATAGTGCCACCATGACAGGGGTGGGCAAAGTGAACTCTGGTGGCAAATGGGACTTGTCAGGTCAGATTTTTAAAATTAAGGACCTTGAGATGGGAGATGACCCTGGGTTATCCAAGCAGGTCCAAAATCATCATAAGGGTCCTTAGAAAAAAAATAGGGCAACAGGGGAGACAAATGTGAGAGAGAGGGAGGAAGAAGACACTGCTGGCTGTGAAGATGGGAAAAGGGGCCCAAGGACCAAGCAATGCAGCAACCTCTAGAAGCTGGAAAAAGCCAGGAAACGGATCCTGGAGCCTCCAGGAGCCAGGCCTGCTACCACCTGGATTTTAGCCCAGTGAGACCTGGGTTAGGCTCCAGAACTGAAACAATTTATGTTAAGCCAACAGCCACAGGGTACTCATACCAACCCCTAAGGCAGTTCTCAAACTAGGGTGATTATGTCCCCAGAAGACATTAGGCAGCACCTGGAGACATGTGGTTATCATGACTGGGAAATAAGGGGTGCTACTGGCATTTGGGGGTGGAGGCAGAGGTGCTGCTCAATATCTACAATACCCAGGATGCCCCCCCTCCCCCCAAAGATTCATCTGACCTTGAATGTCAGTGATGCTGAGGTGAGGAAACTGCCCTGAGGTGGTAGGTGCTGTCATGGGGCACCCACAGGGTGCCAAGGAAGCCCAGAGTGGGCTCTCAGCCTGAGAAAAGAAGGAATAGGTTAGGGCAGTGGTCGGCAAACCGCCGCTCGCGAGCCGCAGTTTGCCGCTTTGTTGACTGAGTTTGCCAACCACTGGGTTAGGGGAGTCAGCCAGGAGGAAGGATGGTGGCCTGGTGAAGGGGGCCCATGAGTTGTGGGCACCGAGGGGAGTAAGAAGAGGGCCCTTGGGAAGTATCTGGGCTCACAGGGAGGGCAGTGGGGAGCCATCGGGTAATTCTGAGCAGGGTAGTGACATAATCAGACTTGACTTTGGGAAAGATTGGTGGGGCCAGCCTAGAGGTGGGGAGACCAGGGAGGTGGTCTTGGCCCTGGTAATGATACAAGTGGACAGAGAGGAATTGGGGGTCTGACTAGGTGAGGCAATGGAGGGGTCCAAGAGTGGCACTCTGGTCTCTGAGCTGGCGGCTGGATCCACATGGAGGATGAGAGAGTACCCAAGAGGAGTCAGGAGCCAGCAGCTGATCCTGGGCAGTGACTAAGTAAATCATAGAGGCTGTAGAGACCAGGTCTTGGGTTCAGTTTCAGGGGACTCTCCCATGCCCCAACACACACACAGTACAAAGTTCATGAGCTGCAGGACACAGCCTCCTGGAGGTGAGGGTGCCAGGAGAGCTGAGCATGCCCCCAGGGCAGCCCCTTGCACACCTACAAAGGTTGGTTTCCTTTTCTGCAGGTTTTGTTGGATTAACAACGGGCTTTTAACAATTGCTCAAGTGCAGTGGGGTGGCCTTGGCAGGTCTCTCCCCACTCCATGAAATAGTGATGCTAAAGGTGGGTTGAGCCCAGCTGGCATGGCTCAGTGGCTGAATGTCCTAAGAACCAGGTCACAGTTTGATTCCCAGTTAGGGCACATGCCCAGGTTGCGGGTTCCATCCCCAGTGGGGGACATGCAGGAGACAGCCGATTAATGAGTCTCAGGGTATAAATCCCTCATGGACTCATGAGGGTGAAGCAAGTGGAAATCCTGTGTCCCAGGTAGGGTTTAAGGTTAACCATCTGGGCTCCTGGTGGACAGGTTGGGCTTTTAACCTGGCTACGCAAGTGTCTCCATCTGAAAAATGGGCCAATGGGACTGGGGGAAGGGCTCCGTGGGTGGAGAGCCAGGCTGGGCGGGTCCTGAACTTGGGCCACACTCCTGCTTCCAAGATGGCCAGCACCAGGTCCCTCTTGGGCAGCACCAAGGATCAGGGATGCTCCCTGGCCTTACCCATCCTGCCTTCACCCTAGACTTGCTCCCATCCCAGTAGAGGCCCAGCAAGTGCAGACGAGGCACAGGGAGCTGGGCAGCATTCAGGTGCCAAATGGACATGGGAGACCCATGATGGAGACCATGGTAGCACAGGTCTCTGTGGGTTTTGCCTCCCCAAGCACCGCAGGCCAGGCCACCCATCCTCAGCTACACCTCTCCCTGTCATCAGGTGAACAGATGCATTGCTTCTCTGGGGAAATGCCTGGCCTCTACTTTCCTCACATGTAATACCTGCTGCTTCTTCCAGAATCATGGGTCTGTGTGAGCTCTATCCCTAAACTGAGGGACAAACACCCCAGCACTCTTGGGAACAGAGAATTCCATGCTGGCTCAGAGAACCATAACCAGGATCTTCTCCTTGCTCTCAGGGCAGGTTCCTGGGTCAGCCTCTGGCTCCTATATATCTATACCCACCTCCAACCTGACTGGGGCACACATTTCCTTCTAGTGTCACAACAGGGGGATGCCCTCAACAGTGGGGTGGCTGGGAACATCTAGACAGCCCAACCTCCCAGCAGATACGTTCAGATCACTAGACAGCTGATCCAGTGTGGGTACGAGTGCCAGGGAAGGCTTCTGAAGGGAACAGAGCACCTCCATAAGATGAAGTCGGGAGGGCAATGACCTCCAGGCCTGTGCTCCCAAAGAATACCAGACCACTCCCCCAGGCAAGATTGGAAGTGTAGACAGCACAGGAGAGATGAATTCTTCCCATTCCACTGAGCCCTGGCTCCCAGATTGCCTACCCAGGGCTCAGTCCGCTACGACCCCAGATACCCCAGCCCAGTTTGGCCTTCAGCACTTTCTCAACTCTTTCCCAGGGCCCTGAGCACTAGGGCCACCTATCTGTTCCCACTCCCCATATGGGGTTAGGGTCCTGGTGGTCAGGGACCAGACAGAAGGGTGTGTACCAAGATCAGGCTGTGATCAGCCCCCCGGAGCCGGAAGCACATACCCTCTGAGAGCCAGGTGGGCCACCTCATGCTCTTGGGGCAAGCACACAGGTCAGGAAACACTTCCAAAGTCCTTTATTGGGCTGCAAGGCCAGGAGCTGCCCTTAGATTAGGGTCCCATTCCAGAGGCTTGAGGTCCATGCCCATTCCCGACTGGGGAGACAGCCTCCTCTGATAGGCTACTTGATTCGTTCCTTCAGGTATTCCCAGCCCTCTTTGGTGTATTCACAGGCCTTGGAAGGGGCCACCGACAGGGCCGACATCACCGTCATGATGCCTGTGGGGAGGGAAGAAGGGCCCAATGCCTGGTCAGGCTCCCCACCTGCAGCCAAGGAGTTTAATCCAACCCCTTGGGACACCCAACTCAGCCATGCTCTTAGAGGTGCCACTTCCAACTTTGTCAATTCCACACCAGGAAACTGAGACAGGAGGGACAGGACCTCACCTTGTCTGAGGCCACCTGACCCTGATGTGCTCCAGTGGTGGCCCAAGCTCTCAAAAAGAGGCTCCATCTTGCTCCTACCTCTCTGGAACCTCCACCCCTTCTCTTTCAGATGTGGGAGAGGCACACACAGCAATAAGGGGAGTGATGGAAAGGCATGACCAGGAAGCAGGGTCAGGGGTGCTAGACTAGGGTACGTGGGGTCACACCCCCAAGCAGAGGGACCAGGGCCTACCTGAATTCCAGGTCTCACGGATGTGAAAGTTAAACTTTGGAGGGGCTGGGAGCTGGGAAGAGACAGGGGGGAAGGGGCTGATGAGAGGGGAAGGGCCTGGCAGCCCCAACTCCCTCCCGAGACAGGGAAAAGCAGCACATGCCCCAGTGTGGAGGACACCAAGCAAGGTTGGAGGGACTAGGGACTGAAGGCCACCCCAGAGTTGATTCCCATCAAGCTTCAGCCTCACTCCCGGCATGGGGTACCTGGGGTATCTTCAGGCCCGTCTGCTCACACACGTACTGGCTGAACTGGTACATGGCAGGGGGGACAACCTCCTCCGCCCTCTGAAGGGCTGCCTGGCTCTTGTCGCTGGGCCCCAGCAGCTCCTGGTCGTACACCAGGTAGACCACTCCCCCAGCCACACTCCCCTTGATGAGAAACCTGAATGCAGGGAAGGGAACGACAGCAGCTTAGGGAACACTGCAGGCCACCCACGGGATGTGTGTGGCGGGGGGGGGGGGGTGGGGGGGTGGGCGGGGGGGAAGGGCCTTAGGCCTATGGTAGTATGAGTTAGACCCCTAGGGAGCCCCACAATCCAAAATGTAACATACTTGAAGCCAGGCAGCTAATAGGGAAATGACTGGGCACCTTGCTAGCTCAGAGGCATGCTTGACCCCTACTAGGCACAGTACTCCATTTACAGTGTGCAAAGCAGGAGTACTCCGCCCATTCAACTTATAAACTGAGGCCCGCAAAGGGACAGTGGATCACTAATGATTCCGCACAGAGCAGGGAACAGTGAAGACATAAGTCCCTTGACTTTCTGCCTTCTGCCCGAGGAGGGACCCTCCGCAAGGGTTTTCCAAGTGTATCTGGTCGCTTCCTGTATGTCCAGCGCCGCTGTGGGTGCGCATTCACCTCCTAATAAATGGCGTGCGGCACACCCACTTTACAGAGAAGGCAACTGAGACTCGGAGAGATCTCGTATTCCGAGAATACGAAAGCAAGGGCTCGCGCGACCTCGGGAATCACCTCTCCGCTTGAAACTCAGTTTCCCCATGTGGGCCATAGGGCACCTGACACTACGGGAAACGAAGAGCAGGTGGGGAGCAAACCAGAGGAGGGTGTCCCCAGGGAGGACTTTCTCGGGAGCTCGGGGCCCGCCCGCCACACGCACCTCATCATCGACCACACTCGGGACACCATAGCCGCTCGACTCCGCGCGCAAGGACAGTCGGCTCGCCCGCCGCTTCCGGTAGCGAAGCGGCAGAGGCCTCTGGGAAGTGTAGTTTCCCTTGTCAGCCGCAAAGGCCTCAGGGAGTCGGAGTCTCGTTACCGCTCAGAAATGCCAGAGGTTTGGGTCCCACCGCAAAAGTGTGCGGTGAAGCAATCTTATGGGCCGGGCCGCCGCAAAGCTGTCTGGGAAATGTATTCGGCACTGCCTTATGAGGCGCCGGACGACTTGCCTAGCCGCCAAGGCTCCTGGGAAATGTAGTCCGGTCTCGGTGGCGTGAATGAAAAGAGGAGTAGGATGTATGGAGTGAGGCCTGAGGGTGACGCAAGAAGATGTCGGAGCCCGGGAGATCCACCCGCGCCTGCGCGGGGTGACTCAGGACAAGGGCCTAAGAAGAGTGTCCCTAGAAGCCAGTTGTCACGGCAACACGAGGGCGGAATTGTTTGAGAGAGGCGGGTCTAGGTCACGTGAGCTGTTTCGAATGGTGGGGAGTGTTTTCCTTCAGGAGACTGAGCTAGGGCTTTGGCTGGGATCAAAAGAGCAAGCCAGGAGGCCGTTGCCTGGCAACGCCGGGCATTGCAGAGCCCTCGCGGCCTGGCGCCTTCTTGAGAAGAGGCAGGTTTAGTCACGTGACTCGGGCCCTATGGGAGGGGCGTGGTCGGGGGCCGCCCGCCGTGAAGGGTAGAGCCTACCGGCGTGCGCTTGGCTCCCGGGTAGGGATCCCCAGCCCCGGTGCACGGCGGAAGAAACAGGCTGGAGTGGGTGAGTGAACTGTTGGGAGCTCGGAGCGGGTCGCACGCCCTTTTTGTACAACGGGAAAACTGAAGCCCAGCGAGGTCAGAGGGCCAGTGGATTCTGCGAGGATCCGGTTCCCCTATCCATCCCCATCTCAGCCCAGGTGCTTAGTCCATCCATCCATACATCGGTGGAAAGAGGGTTGAGCTTCACGGGCTTTCCCTGAAAGGGAAGGAGGTGGGAGCACGTTCCCTGCTGCGAGAATTGCTGGTGTGACTGGGAAGGGCAACAAGTTCACTTTTCTGAGAACTGACTCATAGACAGGAGTTGGAGAAGATGGGAATGGACAGGTGGGCAGAGGCCAGACCCCCTGGGCCTTGTGGGGTGTGAGAAGCTTGGTCTGCATCTGGAGCAGTGGCCAGCCCTTGGGAGGGTTTAGAGCAGGAAGGGGCACACCAGACTTCTTTTGACACATCCCTTTGGCTGCTTGGCTAGAACAGGGTGGGAGGAGCGGAGTGTAAAGATAGGGGAGGAGGGGAGGCCGCTGGAGCTTTGTTGTGGGGCAAAGGACACAGGGCTGGATCTAGAGATTGGAGATATAGGAACTCCCAATCGCACCAGCTCTCAGCATCCTGGGTCCTAGAAGTCCCCTCTCCTCTTTGTCCCACTGAGTACAGAGGATAGAAACCCTAAGATGTGATGAACCTGTGCCCTTTTCAAAGGAAACATATGACTCCCCAAACTTTAAGCAGCCAGCCTGTTTCTTTTGCCTTTTCCCTGGGCCAAGTAAATCGCTCCCATATCTTAACTCTCATGACATGGGGACCTTCTCACTCCTCCTGGGTATCTCCAGAGTAGTCTTTTGAGGCTCCCCCAGCTCTTGCCTCCCACATTCCTGTGTTACTCTAGTATCTATTGAGGACCTGCTGTGTCCTTGACACAGTTTGGGGCACTAAAGACCTAACAGTGAAAAAACGGAAGTAGGTTTCTGTTTCCTTCCTGCCCTCGTGTGGTTGACAGTCTAAGAAGTGAATAACAGTGAACATGAAACAGATCATCAAGGTGATTTCAGGTGATGTCATGTGCTGAGAAGGAGATAGAAGTTGTAGAGGTAAGGGAGGGTAAGGGACGTGCTTCAGAAAAAGAGGCCCAGGAAGTGCTCTGGGAAGAAGTAATTTTTGTGCAGAGACTTGAAAAAAGTAAAAGCAAGCCATTGGATTATCTGCAAAGAGCATTTAGGACAGAGGGAACAGCCAGTGCAAAGGCCCTGAGACAGATAGTGACTGGCTGGTTCTCAGGAACAGCAAAGAGGCTGGTGTGGCAAAAAGCAGAGTGAGCAAGAGGGGCTGGTGTGTGAAGGGCCTTTTTGGTCATCAAGGAGTGTGACTTTTGTCCTAAATGAATCTGGGAAAATTTTCAGCCTAGGGAGGCAAGATGTGATTCTGCTGTTGCCTGGAAGGAGAAAGCCCCAAAGACTGGTAGAGTGGTTCAGGTGACCTGTATGGTGACCTGGACCAAGTGGTAGCTGTTGTGATGGAGAAGAGGCGCAAGTCTAGGGGCCAAGATGATCTTCAAACAAAGGAGCAGTTGGGGAAACAGGTGTGGCTGTGGCCCAGGACCCTGCTGGCCACCCTTCTCTCTCACTGCAGACCCAGGGCAAGCCATGAAGGTACTGCTCCTCACTGGGCTGGGATCCCTATTCTTCGCCTATTATTGGACTGACAACTTTGACCCAGGTGAGTGCCTGAGGTGAGCCAGGGAGGAATCTGGCCAGCTGCTCTGTACACGCTCTGTCTAGGCTGACCACCCCTGCTCGCAGCCAGCTAGCCTCCAGGGAGCCCGTGTGCTGCTGACAGGAGCCAGTGCTGGCGTTGGGGAGGAACTGGCATATCACTATGCCTGCCTGGGCTCCCACCTGGTGCTCACTGCCCACACGGAGGCTTTCCTGTAGAAGGTGAGACACCCATTTCCAGTGTAATGGTGGGGGTGCGAGTGGGGTGGAAAATGGGGCCTGGGTTTGAATCTCTGCAAAGATCCCAGGTTTCCCATGTGACCTTGGGCAAGTTGCTTAACCTCTGTGAGCCTTAATTTCCTCATTTGCAAAACGGAAAACAAAGTACCTTCTTGTGGGCTGTGGTATTGGGTGGATGCAGTCAGACAGTGAGTGGAAAGCAGGAGTGTTCCTCAATAAATGGCAGTATTGGTCGGGTCCAAAGGCTGTGATGATAGACAGGGTTCCCAAACTGAAAAGGGGGTGGGTGGACTTTTCTTAGCAACAGAACATTCCGAGGAAATGCACAGCTCTTGGACACAAACCTTCCAGAATTTCAAGGGGGGCCAGAAACCTTGAGATTTATTTGATATCCCCTGAGTTTTAAATCGTGATGATTGATCAAATGAAACAGATGCCAGTTTACGACCCGGTGGTAAAGCTTTGGGAACTGAACAGGAGGCTCAGAGTAGGGGAGGGGCCTTCAGGTTGGGGCCCCAATGCGTCTGGCAGGTAGAGGGAGCCTACGGGGTAGAGGGGCCCACGGGCAGCTCTGGCCCCCCAGGTGGTAGGGAACTGCCGGAAGCTGGGCGCTCCCAAGGTCTTCTTCATTGCAGCGGACATGGCCTCCCTCGAGGTGCCCGAGCGCGTGGTGCAGTTTGCGTTGGACAAGCTGGGTGAGGGGCGGGGCCTGGAGTCTGGGACCTTGGCTTAGACTTTAGGGGCAGGACCCCAGTTGGCGTGGGGGTGTGGTAGTAATGGGTGTCTGTGGGAAGAAATTTATAAGGTTTTGGAGCGTAACTAGGGGTGGAGCCTTATTGCATCCAGGGAGCTCCATTGGATTAGGGACGTAGCCTAGCCTGTCAGGATCCGGGGAGTAGGGCTGGGTCTCTTTCATCTCAGGGTAGAAGGGGCTCTACCCAGGGCGGAACTCATTGGTTCTACGCTCTGGGTCAGTGGTCGGCAAACTCATTAGTCAACAGAACCAAATATCAACAGTACAACGATTGAAATTTCTTTTGAGAGCCAAATTTTTTAAACTTAAACTTCTTCTAACGCCACTTCTTCAAAATAGACTCGCCCAGGCCATGGTATTTTGTGGAAGAGCCACACTCAAGGGGCCAAAGAGCCACATGTGGCTCGCGAGCCTCAGTTTGCCAACCACAGCTCCGGGTGAAGTTTGAGAGTTTAAGAGGCGGGGCTAGGGAGGAGTCCAGGGGGGTGGAGCCTCAAGGACTAGCTCCTCGCTGATGGGCTTCTCCTGGACAGGTGGGCTGGACTACCTCGTGCTGAACCACCTTGGTGCTGCCCCAGCAGGCACACGGGCCCACAGTGCCCAAGGAACTAGCTGGCTCATGCAGGTGCTCTGCCCCTTCTCGACCCAGCCTCCCGGGCGGGTGCTCCATCCCTCCTATCCCCAGGTCCCACCTCTAAGTTTGCTAGATTTCACCCCGTTTTCCGACTGTGGCTCCTCACACTGCTGGCACTCCAGCCCTTCCTTCCCAGGCTCCATCCTCTCCCCCATCCCTCTTTGGGCTCCTGCCCCAGCCCCTGCCCTCCTGCTTCTAGGCCCCACCTCTCCAGGCCTTGGCTCTGCCCTGGTCCTAGTTTCTGCCCATCCCTAACCAGCCCCTCCCCCAAGATTTATAGGTTCCGCCCCCTGCCTCTACCCTCTGGGCCTGCTGCTTGACTCCCAGTCACCGCCTCCAGGTGAACTTCCTGAGTTACCTGCAACTGACTTCATTGGCCCTGCCCAGTCTGACTGACAGCAAGGGCTCCCTGGTGGTGGTGTCCTCGCCGGGAGTG
Organism: Plecotus auritus; assembly: GCF_963455305.1. Taxonomy (NCBI): domain Eukaryota; kingdom Metazoa; phylum Chordata; class Mammalia; order Chiroptera; family Vespertilionidae; genus Plecotus; species Plecotus auritus. The sequence goes on from NC_137773.1 coordinate 86,078,888, forward strand.
GGGAAGCCACAGGCCTGATGCAGGAGAGCCTGGATGGGGCTAGAAGGTTACCTCAAGGAGGGGGAGAGCAGCGTGTGGCAGCTCAGCTGCTACCCTCCTGCACCCCCAGGCCGTGTGCCCACATCCTTCTCCAGCCCCTATTCTGCGGCCAAGTTCGCACTGGACAGTTTCTTTGGTTTCCTGCAGCAGGAGCTGGATGTGCAGGATGTGAATGTGGCCATCACCATATGCGTTCTGGGCCTCCAGGATCGGGCCTCAGCTAAGGAGGGAGTCAGGTAAGACCAGGGGCAAGAACCAGGGGTAGTGGGGGGCCACCCAGCCCCAGCCACAGTCCACACCAAGCACTGCTGTCCCCAGGGGTGTCACAAGGCCCAAGGCAGCCCTGGCTGTGATTCGGGGCGGTGCCATGCGGGTCTCCCACATCTTCTACCCATGGCACTTCCACGTACTCTGCCTTCTTCGGGCCTGGCTGCCTCACCCAAGGGCCTGGTTCACCCGCCAGGAGCTCAATGTCACTGCCACTGCTGCTGCCTGAGCTCCTTCATCTTCTCAGAGAGGACCCTCATCCAGCCATCCTGAAGGTGGGACACAGAGGGTGGCCATGACCCAAGATAGCATCATCAATACAGGAAAGGAAAACCGAAAAACTATTAGCACCTGGAAACAATGAAATCTCTGGGTGTGAGAGCAGTGTCTGTGTGCTAGTACCTTGTCAGGGGCCTGGAAGGCATTACCTCAGTCTTCTCCTTCGTCATTGTTGACGTGATTGCTGCTTCTATTTCGCTGATGGGGAAACTAAGGCTAGAGAGGTAATGTGGAAAGCCAGCTCTAGGGGCTCCCTTGGATCCTTCTGTCTCGCAAGTGGAACCACCTGATTGGTTCTTTCCACTCCTTGCCCTAAGCAAAGGAGAGCCACAAATGGCAGGGTCCAAGGAGGGGAGAAGGAAAGGAATGTGTTTTGCTCTGTACCCAGCCTCCCTTTTCATAATAAAAATCCTTTTTCCCTTGCACATCTGTTGTTCAAATTTCTTGGTCCTTCCAGCAGGCAGGGAAGAGTGTGTGTACTAGAGCTCTCAGCCCCATTTCACAGGCTGGGAGAGAGGTGGGCTCACCCAGCAAGTCCGGGACAGAAAGAAGGATACTGATTGTAGACCAAAGGTATTATTTGCCACACAGAATACATGGTTTGTGCATGGATAATACTAATGTGCATCAAGGACTACACACTTGACCTTAGGATTGAAAGAGAAAAAACAGAAAAAAATTATTTTTGTTCTTATACTTCTCATTTCTGCATCACCTAAAATAAAATTGATTCACACCAAATGCCACCAACGGGCACTATACCACATCGCCTTCCTTAGCCCTAACTCAGAGGTTGGCCTCATATAAAATGCCTCCGTTTATGGAAGTTTTATTTTGCGTCAGGTACCATTATATCTGTTCAAAGAGTTTGGAATATGTCCTATTATTGCCCTTATTTTATAAATGGAGAAATTCAGGTATTGAGGTTGAAGTCCCTGGCGCCAGCTAGCGGCTGAGATGGGATTTCACCCAGCAGAGGTGAGATTCGAACTTTTCCATCCCCCAGGAATAGGGAGACACCATAACCATAAGCATGCCCACCAACTCCGACCCCTCGCTAGGGCCGGCTAGGATAAATGCGCATGCTTACGAGACCGCAGGAAATCCTCCAGCCGCCAGGGGGGGCTCGCAGCATCCTTGTCTCTGGACCGCGCAACCCGTGAGGAATAGATATCCCAGAGTTCCGCGCTGCACCAGCCCTTCCGCCGCGGCAGCCATTGAGGAGCAGCAGGTTAGTTCATCTCGGCGTTGGTGGGATCTACCGCCATCCGTACCCCAGGGCCTCCGGTGCGGCTTGGGGTCATGGCTGGGTGTGGTGAACGACTGCGAGGGGGTCGGGACGCTGCGTTCTGGGCAGCAATGGCCGAGCCGGGACTTACTCTCCCCCCTCTCCCCACCCTTGTCCGCAGCCATGGCTCTGCGCTACCCCATGGCCGTGGGCCTCAACAAGGGCCACAAGGTGACCAAGAACGTGAGCAAGCCGAGGCACAGCCGCCGCCGCGGGGTGAGTTCCGAGTCGCGCGCTCGGGTTGCTTCTGGTAGGGCGGTGGGAAGGGCTTTCCGGGCGGAGGGCATGGCCAGGGCACAGGCTCCAGGCTACCGAGAGTAGTGGGGAGTCCTGCGGTGGGCTGAGCGGCAGAAAGTGGGTGCCGGGCCGGCCAGAGCAGTGAGTGAAATACCTAATATGTCTGCCCGGCGAACGCCCAGCCGGGCCATACACCACCACCCTCCCGCCCGCGGGATGGAAGCAGGGCAGGTGGAGCGAGTTTGGGAGTGGGTTTTGACAAGCATTTTGCCCACTAGAATAGGCGTCGGGTGGAGGTTGGCCAGCTGATTCTTTTGAGTATCAGATTGAGGCGTTTCAGGCAGGTCAGGATTTATGGGCTTCTGATTACCTAAGAAACGTCCACACCTGTAGAGAATTTTCATTAGTTTATTTGAGCCAAACTGACAATTGCCTGGAAGCAAGATCTAAAATTTTCCCCGAGGTTAACAGTTCTGCAGCTTCTTAATGCATTTGAAATTAAGGAGTGAATTTAAGGAAGAAAGCAAGGCGGGGATTGGATTGCAGGATAGTTAAGATTATGTGCTCTTGAGGGTGGTCACACCCTCGAGGGGAGGGGTATGGATTACTCTGGCATTATCATCAAAGGTGTTAACCTAGATCCCCAAGAACAGGGGGCAGGGTTTGCTTTTTTTTTTTTTTTTTTTTTGGGGGGGGGGCAGGGTTTGCTTGAAAACCTTTCACCAAAGCAGTTACAGGCCTGGATCATGACTACCCACAAAGACTTGCTCATAATTAAAGACTTTGCTGAGCAAGACGTGTTACAAGACCCCTTTTTTATCCACTTTATTAAGTAGCCCCAACTCTGCATGGCAGCCTGTGTCCGATGGGAAGAGATTCCTGGCCCAGCCACAGCCTGTGGAAAGTACCAGGCATGACTTGCTGTGTTGCCACTGGGGGGATTGGGAGGATTCCTGCTTCCATTGTACCAGACAGAATACTCCCCCCGGAGGCCCAGACATGACCCTAAGGGTCTGGGTTTGGAGCTCTTCATCTTGATGGCCTCCCTTCACCCCCCAGCGCCTCACCAAGCACACCAAGTTCGTGCGGGACATGATCCGAGAGGTGTGTGGCTTTGCCCCCTATGAGCGTCGTGCCATGGAGCTGCTCAAGGTCTCTAAGGACAAAAGGGCCCTGAAATTCATCAAGAAAAGGGTAGGTGGGCAGCTGGTGGGGTGGGATTGGGTGGAAGCATTTGGCCTCTTGCCAGGCAGGTGGAAACACATCTGTGCCCAGAGGGTGGGATGGGGCCCAGGCTGATGGCCCGCCTTGATTGCAGGTGGGGACACACATTCGCGCCAAGAGGAAGAGAGAGGAGCTGAGCAATGTCCTTGCAGCCATGAGGAAGGCAGCAGCCAAGAAGGACTGAGCCCCACCCCCTGTCTGTATAATAAAACCTGTTCAGAAACCTGGGGCTCCTGTGCTGGCATTGCAGCTGGTCCATATGGTAGGCACAGAAAGACGACACAGGTAGTACTAGAAATGGTCTTTAATCATAATTAAATAGTTCATATGTGTCAGATTCCGTGATTAAGCCGTAATTTGAGGTCCTTGGGTTCCGGGCCACTTGCCGAGTCCTGGTGTCTCAACTGCCCAGAGCCCCTTCCCCCCAGTGCAGTTTCAGCTCAGAATGGGCCTATCAGCACCAGCAGTGCCTAGGCCAGCATCACCGCTCCACAGCCAGGGCCTCTGCCTGCTCCTTGGGGAAGGCAATGTCAAAGATCTCACAATAGTGCTCCACAAAGTGGACCTCCAGACCTTCAGTGATGAAAGCAGCTAGATCCCAGAAGTCCTTCTTGTTTTCTGCTGGCAGGATGATGCATGTCACTCCAGCACGCTTAGCCTAAGATGGGTTAGTCATGAGTTAGTCCAGGAAGGCTGCAGGAACCCAGTATGCTCCAGGAGGGGGAAGACTTGGTGGGGCTCCTGTTTGTAGTGACCCAGAGCCAGTGCTCAGATAAGGGCACTAGCTTCTGAAGAAGCCTAGGGCTGGTCTTAGGGGAGTGGCTCCTTCAGACTCCACCACAAATTACTGCCTAGCACCGGTGTGTGAATCAATCAGCATCCATTGCTTTACCTTTAGAACGGGTGGGGAATGTGAGGCCAAGGCCCAAGAAATCATGTGGTCTGGCCCTGCCAAGGCATTAGGGTTGAATTAATTAGATGTTTGACCAAGTGTAGCAGGTTAATTTTTAAGTTGATAATTTTATATGGCCCACAAAGGAAGCTATAAATAGCCAAATGAACCTTGCCAGAACAAAGGTTCCCCACCTCTGCTTTAGAGGTGGGGCACCTAAAAAGGCAATGAAAGAAAAACATCATTTTGAAAATGTAGCCAACACTTCAAATTTCTTGAGTCTTACTGACCATCCTGCCCAATCTGAGTATACTAGTCAGAGGGCAGTGGAGGCTCAGGAGACAGTGGGGTTCTGCCAGGAGTTGGACACATAGGGGAGCAGATCAAGGATCTACTCAGTGCCAGGCCAAGTGGGCAATGAAGCTGAAGACCTCATTCCTCAAGGAGCCCACAAAGCCACAGAGGAGTTCATTTTGGGGAGGGTGGGGTTCCAGGTCCAAATCCCATGCTCACTAAAGTGGGCCATTAGATGGTCTGCTGTGCCTTACCTGTCAGAGGACTATATGGCAGTGGAGGGTGGGGAAGGGAACAGCACTCACCGCAATGGTCTTCTCTTTGATGCCGCCCACTGGCAGGATCTTGCCTGTGAGGGAGACCTCACCCGTCATGGCCAGGTTCTGCCGCACCGGCCTGTCCATGGCCAGTGATAGCAGCGCTGTGACGATGGTGCAGCCAGCGCTGGGCCCATCCTTGGGAGTGGCACCCTGGTGGGGAAAGGCAGGTGGGTGGTAGACAGGCCCAATGCAAGGCTGCTTGGGTGGGTGGGTGGGCACTGTGACTCACCTCTGGCACATGCAGGTGGATGTGTGAAGTCACCAGGTACTCATTAGTGGGGTCATGCCGCATCAGGAAGGCCCTAGCAAAAGTGTAGGCAATGCGGGCACTCTCCTTCATCACCTCCCCCAGCTGGCCTGTCACCTCCAGGCTCCCGTCCTTGTCCTTGCTGTGCTCCTGAGGCCGCCTTGGGGATGTCTCGACAAACAGCGTGGAGCCTCCTGGAAGACACCAGTGTGTAGGGCTTGTGAGCTCTGAGACAGTTCAGATTCCCAGGGTAGCCACTCTCCTCAATGCTGGGCCACCGTCTGCAACACTTCCTCACCCTCCTCAGCCTAGCACCTTCTCTTTCACGTGTCAGCGCCCATGCCACCTAAGGGAGCCACTGTGCACTGGCCCTACATTGTGTACCTTCACACAGGCTGCCAACACCAAGTTCTTACACAATAGCTTTAAATATAATCCAAATAAGCAAACTTTTTGTCAACCAGAGCTCACTTCCTTTACAAACACCCCAAAACCGTACACAACCCCTGCCAACCACTGACAGAGCAACCCCTGGGTTCTAAAAGACGCTGAACCCCGCCGAAACCGGTTTGGCTCAGTGGATAGAGTGTCAGCCTGTGGACTGAAGGGTCCCGGGTTCGATTCCGGTCAATGGCATGTACCTTGGTTGCGGGCACATCCCCAGTGGGAGGTGTGCAGGAGGCAGCTGATCGATGTTTCTCTCTCACCGATGTTTCTAGCTCTCTATCCCTCTCCCTTCCTCTCTGTGAAATATCAATAAAATATATTTTTAAAAAATAAAAGACCCTGAACCCCAATCGGAGCAAAGTCACCTAGACAGTCCCTCTCACTCCTCCCCCTGCTGGGTGGTGTCCCAGGGTCTCATGCTGTGAAGGACTGTCCCACATGCAAACCTTTTAAAGCATCACCTAAATAAAGCTCAGGGAGTACACCGGACACCTCTCCAACAGCCCCATTCCCTTGGCCTCATTGTGCGCCACCAGTCAGCCAGAGGGCGGTTCAGAGCAACGAAGTACAAACTTGTCCCAGAGGACAAACGGAAGGACATGTAGCACTCACCCATGGCGGTCCAGGCCAGCCCCATGACCACACCAGGCGGCGTCACTTCATACATGCGTTCCACAGTGAACACCGGCTTCCCCACAAAGTCCTGCAGGTTCTCAGGTGTCACCTCCACGGACTCAGCCTGACCACTGACAATCTTGTAGGCGGACTTCCTTAAGACCTGGGGCAGGTGTGGTAGGATGATGGGACAGCAGGGCCACAGGCCCCCACTCACCACCTCCATCTCCTCCTTTTGCTTTAATTTTTAAATTGTGTAAAATGCACATCACATAAAAAATGTACCATTGTAGCCATTTCTAATAGTGCAGCTCAGTGGCATTAAGTACATTCACGCTGCTGTGCAACCATCCCCACTGTCCATCTCCAGAACTTTCTCAGCTTTCCAAACAAAAACTCCCCAGCCCCTGGCACCCACCATTCTAGTTTTATATCTGTGAGTCTGACTGCTCGGGACCTCACAGGAGTGGGGTCAAACAGCATCTGCCCTGTGTCTGGCTCCCTTCTGTCACATCACACCCTCTAGCTCACCTTCTCCACCTGCTTCTGCAGGTTGCGCACTCCGCTCTCCCGGCAGTACTGCTTAATAAGGACAGTCAGCACGTCCGAGGACAGCTTGGCCTTGCTTTCATCCAGGCCGCACAGGGCACGGGCTTGAGGCACCAGGTACCGCTGGCAGAGAGAACTCTGTCAGGACCCTCCTGGGACCCTGCCAACCCCCAGGTCTCAGGATCCAGGGCCCACCACCCAGCCACAGATCCCTAGCTGGTAAAGACAGGACTGAGGTGGACCCTGCCTTCATGGAACTCTGGTCCCTGAGGAAGCTGGGGTCGTCCAATGAACACAGGGTGTCACTGATGGTGAAAGTAACCAGTAAGCTTGGAGGGATGGTAACAGAGTATCTGGGCAGAGCTCAGCGGGTGCCAGGACCCACAGCCTACAGACCCCCAGCCAGCCACCCCTGCTCCTACTACATCCTCTGCCCAGATCCAATTGCTATCCTCTCTCCAGATGTCATCTTAGATGTCACTTCCTTCAGGAAGGCCTCGCTGATTCCTGGGCTCACCCCACATGCAGACAAGGTTATGTAGCTGCTGCCTTGAACAGACAGAGGCTCCATGGTCACCCATAGCCCAGCACAACTCCTGCCGTACAGCAGTCTCTGGACAGACAGTCTTGAGCACTAGGTAGGGGACAGAGCCGACTGACACTGCAAGTTGGTCCTGGAGCTCCCAGAAGTCCTTGTGTCCCTTCTGTCATCCCTTCAGGAGTTTGAAGGAAGCCCCCACCCAGACCCTGAATCAGCCCATCCTTCACCAGGTTGAGTCCTGTGGCTGGAGGACAGACATGGCAGGGAGTCCCAGCACCCCTGCCACCCAAGCTCCTTGTTCCCTCCCTCCCCCTGGGCCCTGAAATCTGGGGCCCAGTGCCCCTCTCCAGGCTGCAAAGGCAGGGAGGGGGAGAAACCCCTTTCCAAATAGTAAACACTGTGATGGAAAATAAAAGACTCCCCTCTGCAGCCCTTCCCTACGCCTCATCCTGTGTCACTCTTTTTGGGCTGTTCCCAAGGTTTCCTATCTAATAAAAGAGTAATATGCAAATTAACCATCATTCCGCTACACCCACAAGCCACGCCCACAAGCCATTCAGGAGCGAGTATGCAAATTAACCCAACCAAGATGGCTGTGACCATGGAGTGAGCAAGCGGCTTGGGTTTCCCCGGCAATGGAGGAAGCCAAGCTTTCGGCACACCCTGGCAGGCCTAGACCTCCACTCAAGGCTACAAAGTTTCAATTATGGAAGATAAAAAAATCCCAACAGAAATGGCTGCGGCCACAGAGCAAGCAGGAAGCTTGGCTCTGTTCAAGGCTACAAAGTTTCAATTATAGAAGATAAATAAATCCGAGATACCAGGACCTCCGCTTGGGTCACCGGGGGGCGTGGCCAGCCTGCAAACTACCACAGGCCCCTCGCCCAGGACGCCCCATGCCCCAAGGGAACCCCCACCCTGATCCGGGACACCCTTCAGTGCAAACCAGCTGGCCCCCACCTGTGCACCAGGCCTCTATCCTATCTAATAAAAGAGTAATACACAAACTGACCATCACTCCAACACACAAGATGGCTGCCCCCCATGTGGACACAAGATGGCCGCCACAAGATGGCCAGCAGGGAAGGGCAGTTGGGAGGGACCAGGTCTGCAAGGGAGGGCAGTTATGGGTGATAAGGCCAGCAGGGGAGGCCTGCAAGGGAGGGCAGTTGGGAGTGATCAAGCCTGCAGGGGAGGGCAGTTATGGGTGACTAGGCTGGCAGAGGAGGTAAGTTGGGGGCAACCGAGCCTGCAGGGAAGGGCAGTTGCGGGGGCGGGGGGGGGGACAACCCAGGCCTGCAGGAGAGAGCAGTTGGGAGGGACCAGGCCTGCAGGGGAGGGCAGTTAGGGGTGACCAGGCCTGCAGGGGAGGGCAGTTAGGGGCAAACAGGCTGGCAGGGGAGCAGTTAGGCATCAATCAGGCTGGCAGGGGAGTAGTTAGGGGGTGATCAGGCTGGCAGGCAGAATCGGTTAGGGGCAATCAGGTGAGCAGTTGGGAGCCAGCAGTCCTGGATTGAGAGGGATGTCCGACTGCCCGTTTAGGCCCGGTCTTACCGGGATCGGGCCTAAACGGGCAGCTGGACATCCCTCAAGGGGTCCCAGATTGGAGAGGGTCCAGGCTGGACTGAGGGACACCCCCTACCCCCCGTTCACGAATTTCATGCACCGGGCCTCTAGTATCCTATATAATAAACCAGTAAACTAAACTGTTTTCCTGAGTTCTGTAAGCTGCTCTAGTCAACTATGAAACCTGAAGAAGAGGTTGTAAGAACCCAGCTTATAGCTGGTCAGTCAGAGGAGAGGTCGGGACTTGTGAGTGGCTCCTGAAGTTGGGGCAGTTCTGTGGGATGAGCCCGGAACCTGTAAGTTCTGCTGCTAACCCTGGATAGTGTCACTGAAATGCAGGACACCCAGCCAGAAAACTGGCTGGTGGGGGCAAACACTCCACACCTGGTGTCAGAGGTGTGACATTATACAGTTTACAACATGCCTCATGTTTCTTTTGGTCATACATACATGACACAAGGGATCAAGTATCCTGTCTCCCTCCTCCTCAGGTTTAATAGTTGACTAGAACAGGACTGGGACCTCCGAGAGCAGGGGCACTGTGGACTGTACCCCCAACTCTAAGTGCCCAGTACTTAGTGTGCACTCAGATGTTCCTTAAGCCTGAACACAGTGGGGCACCCCCTCCCTAGGGCTTGACAGATGGGATACCTAGCCTCACCTCTGCAATGGCAAGCTTCTCCTGGGCCACATAGCCCGACACGTTGATCATCTCCATCCGGTCCCTCAGCGGCTCTGGGATGGTCTCAATGACGTTGGCCGTGCAGATGAACAGCACCTAGGCGAGCTAGTGTGAGGTGCTGGAGGACTGGCCACCCTACCTCTCCCAGCCCCCAGGCAGGACACACACCTTGGATAAGTCCACGGGCACATCCAGGTAGTGGTCCAGGAAGTTGGCATTCTGCTCAGGATCCAGCAACTCAAGCAACGCTGACGAGGGGTCCCCCTGGTAACCCCGGCCAATCTTATCCACCTGGAAGGGCATCAGAGGGCAGATGGTGTTGGCACCTTGTCCTGCCCCTTGCACCTGTTCACCAGATACTAAGGCAGGGGAACCAAGAACTGGGGAAGCCCTGAGAAGGGACAAGAGGTGCCAGCGTGACTGGGCAGACATGGGTGCTCTGGGGCAGGAGAGGGGTCATGTCATGAGATGGCCTTGCTGCAGTGAGGCCGCCCATGGTGACTCAGGGACCATCAAATCCACAGGGGCCATGGGTGTCATTTTGAACACAGACTGCCTGGTTAGGGTTGCCCGGAGCTCTGGGTTAGGAGGGCCCAGGAGATGGGGTTTGAACCTCAGGGAAGCACAGCCACAGCTCAGCCCTCCGGGGCCCACACACACCTCGTCTATCAGGATCAGGGGATTCTCGGTCTTGGTCTTCTTCAGGCACTGTATGATCTTTCCTGGCATGGCACCCACGTATGTCCGCCTGGGGAAGAGGGCACGCTGGGCGGTCAGTGCCTGCTTCATCCACTGGGGGCCACATGAGCACTCACAGGCCCAGCTCCCTTGGAGATCCAGGACCTCAGTGTGCCATGTGCCCTCTGGGGGGAAATGCTGGCCGCTTCTGGCCAGGCCAATCTGCAGAGCACTCAGTCACCCCAACCTCCTTTCCCAGCTCAGATTCAGGGCAGGGACAGATTCATAGCCAGGTCTCACTCAGACCCATCCCCCCAGTCAGCACCTCATATCCAGTGAAACCCAACAGAACCAGAAGGCTGGGAGCAGCCAGAAACCGGCACCAGGAACATCCCCAACACCTGGGGCAGGAACAGAGTGAGAGCTGGGAGAGGAAGAAGGTGAGGGCAGCGAGAGGACAGGGGTGGGCCATGTGGGCCGAGGGGAGCTTGGCAGTTTTCAATATGACAACAGCAGTCAGTTAGTTCCCTGTCCTTGTCCTTGTTTGGAACCCCCAACTAGCATCAGTAAAGAGCGCCCACCTGCCCATCCTGGGCACCTCTACCCAATGACCTCCCAACGTCAGACTGCACTTGTGCAGAAACTCAGCCAATGCTTCTCACCCTGGGGAGTGGTCCTTGCCGCAGCTCCTAGGCAGTTCCCAACTAGGGCACAGGGGGTGCTAGGGTCCCCTCTGCCTTCCTTCAGGTCCATCCCTAACTTTCAGCCTCCTGCTCACCCAGCTCAGAGGTCAGTACTCAGGCAAGAACCTTCCCAGCCTCTCAGGTCAGCTCCCTGTACCCCTCCACCCTCAGAGTAGGTCTCCCAGGAATATCTGCACCATCTCAGCCTGGAGGCCTCCAATACTGTATGGGCCCTGTCCCTTCTTGACCCGTCCTGGAGCTCACACGAGGCTCTGTGCCAGGAAGCGGAGAGACTGCCCACCTCCCTACAGGTTCGAGACAGTGAAGGGTGGAGGGTACACCCAACTTGCTCTGCCCAGTGGGCGGCCAAAATATCCATGTTTTTAGAGACAACAAAAAAGGAACTTTTAATATGGACTCAAATCATCCTTGAACACTAGTTTGCCAGAGCTTGGGGGCAGGTAGAAGGTCATGTGGCCAGGTACAAGGGAAAAGAGGAAAACCTGTGGGTGGTCCACAGAGATCACCCATCTATTAGTCATTAGGGAGAAGCACCAAGAATAGCATATGACAGTGCTACCTTCTCCCCAACCGGCCTCCCCACCCCACCTTTGAACACTGTGGCAAACTGAAAACAGATACTAGTAGTGTATCTGCTACACTTGTGTCTCAAGCAGTTTACACTTTTCCAAGAACCAACCTGTGTGGAGGGCAGAATGGCAGGAAGCCCCAGGAGAACGCAATATCCTGACTGCTCCCCGGAAGGGTGCCAGGCACAGGACCAGGTAGCTTTAACCAGTTAACTGCCACGATGTTTTGAATTTAATTAAAGAAGGTCCCCTGCTTGCGTCTATAGACGCTTATGGTGTACAAATGGTTAAGACCCAGGACACAGAAGATACCAGCCCCTGCTCTGGGTCTAATGAGGGAGGAAAGAATCAAGACAGGTGCTCAGGCCTCACAGGTGTGGGCTGGCCCATTCTCACTGGGGAGACCACCTTGCCCCTCACTCTAGTTCAGTCACTAGTCAGACGGCCCAGGCAGAATGGCAAGCACCAGCCCTGGAACTCTGGTGGGGCTGCGGGGGAGTTGCTGGTGGGAACTAAGCTGGAAATGCTGACAAAGCCCTCCCTAAGAGGTCAAGATTTGGATCCAATGTTTAAGCACCTGGATTCAGCCAGGCCTAGACACCTGAACTTTTCAGTTACTACCTCCAGTGTGAGTGGAGTTTACTCCTTTGCCACCCCATTCACTTTAACCAAGGCAGGAGCAGATCCAGGAGGCTGGGCCTACCTGTGCCCCTTTATCTCGGCCACATCCGTCATGCCACCAACACTGAAGCGGAAGTACTCTCGGTTCAGGGCTCGAGCGATGGAACGGGCGATGCTGGTCTTGCCCACACCAGGGGGGCCATAGAAGCAGAGGATCTTGCCCTGGGTTGAGCCTCGGAGCTGGCTGACGGCAATGAACTCCTATGGGCAGAGGTAGGCTCCCATGAGACAATCAATCACTCGCCACTCATGGCCTTTGTGCAGAGTAAGGGCTGTGCCTGACATGAGTCTGGCCACCTTCTGGTACTTTCTAGGTTTCTGGGTGGTGGGAAGGGACAAGGCCTGTCCTGGAGGAGCCAATCTGACTGCAGGTGTCACCTGCCACAGGGTGGGACAGCCTGTGGCACCAATGGGACAAGTAGATGCCAGGAGAACATGTGTGACTGACAATCAACTATGGATGACCACAGTACAGGCCCGTCAGCCAGCTCCCCCACTTAACAGGCTTTCTTCCATATCGTGGGTCACAATGGCCTCCTCCTTTCTCCTGGTCTGTCCACGCCCCAATGCCCTCAGCCAGGCCTGTTTTCTTCCCCTTGTAAATCTGTGAGCCCCTTGAGCACGGCAGGCTAGCTCTGGCAGCCCCTGACATTTCTGAGCCAATCCAACACCTCTGGCCAGGGCCCTCTACCCCTTACCTTCCTGAACCCCTCCGTACCCCTCCAGACCCCCACATTCACCAGGGGGCTCCTCTGGGTCTCCCCAACAGCACAGAGGCCCGGGGGAGGGGGGACAGGGGGAGGAGATCCTGGGCCCCAGACCCTGAGGCATCCAGACCCACATATGCAAATCCAGACCATTACAGACCATGCCTCTCAGCATCCACCCTAGGTGCAACGACTAAGTGCATGGGATGTGGGAGTATGGTGCCCAGCGGAGGGTCAGGCTGGTCTGTGCCCAGGACCCCGGGGCCCACAGAAGAGGGTACAGGCGGCCTCACCAGGATGCGCTTCTTGACGTCCTCCATCCCATAGTGGTCCTCCTCCAGCACTGCCTGGGCACGGGCCAGATCCAGGTTCTCGTCACTGTACTTGCCCCATGGGATGGACGTCAGCCAGTCCAGATAGTTGCGGGTGACGCTGCCACAGGACAGACCAGAGTGGTGAGTGGGGCCCAGAGAGGCACCTGATCCCTGCTGTTGCAAATCCACATGGCTGGTACCCATGAGCCCAAAGCGTGAACTACACCATCGGCTTCCAGCACTATGGAAAGCGATCTCAGTGAGGGCCACACCTGGGAAGTATCCTGGTTCCCGCCACAAGTGCCAGGCCCCTTTCCCAGACCAGAGACACAGCGAGCATGGGGACTGCTTAGGGTCTAACACCATGGAAAGGACAGTGGTTAGAATGGAGGGGACAACCTAACCCAGGGCTAGTGAGGAGACTGAAGCCTGAATGGTGGCAGATCAGCATTACCAAGAGAGTAACCTGTGCCTGGGAGTTGTGTGTCATTGACAGGGGCCTAGAAGAGGCCCCCTCACTAGGGTCCTAATAAGAGACTGTATCATTAGTTCATGTTTTAAGGCTCTAGTTTATGAACACTTGCGACAGCAGCATGAAAGCTCATTAGCTGCCTGAAGAAGAAAAGCTGGGGCGCCTCTAGAATGGAGGCATCAGCATCTTCCAGGGTCCTGTGGAAAGAGTGCTGCCTCCCCAGACATCTTGAGCCAGGGAGGGGCCTGGTGCTTGGGTCCTCCCTTCAGAAGGGCCGTTCCAGGACCAGCCATTCCACAAACTGCCCAGGAGCAACACCCAAGTCCCTGGAATCTGACACCACAGGCTCTGAGCCTCCCTGCCCAAACCCTGGGCAGCCATCCTGACTCACAGCCAGTGTGGGAGGGACAAAGACCACTGGTCAAGGCTGAGTCCCCAACAAAATACGCTTACTTCCTGGCTGACTCTCAAAGCAGCAAGAGGGAGGTCAGAGGACCGAAGCCAGGGGAAGATGGTGACCTCAGGGTGATGGCTCAGGGACTCCTGGTTCCGGCTGGAAGCACTGGCTTAGAGCCATATGTCCTTGGGTTCAAATCCCTGTCCCCAACCATCAGCTTAGAGGCCCTGGTCACTGACTTGACTTTCCTGAACCCTGATTTCTTCATCTGAGAAATGGGGGTGACAAAGGCAGGTCCCGCACAGGGTGGTATGAGAGGACCGATGCATGTCACGGCTGTTTAAGACAAGTGCCTGTGCCCGTGCCGGTGGCTTTCTGGGTCAACATCCCAGACCCTGCCAGCTCACAGGCTTTTCTGAGAGCCAGATGGGACCGAGGAACCAGCACCACTGCCCCCAGGCACTCACTTGAACTCCGAGGAGTGGTTGTCTAACAGGCCCAGCTTGCTCAGCTCCTCATCCACAACATCCATGACGTGCTTGGGGACGACAAGCTCCTTCAGCCGCTCACGGAACTTCTCCTCAATGGCGTCCTTGTCCTCCTTCTCCAGACCTAGTTCCTTCTTGATGATCTTCAGCTGCTCTTGCAGGAGGTACTTGCGATGTGTCTGCTTGATTTTCTCCTCCACCTGCAGGGCCGAGAAGCTGCCCTCAGACCCGAGAGTACATAGTCCAGTCTTGGAAAAAAGCTTTGCAACTTTCCCAATCTGGTTCCCATTTTGAACATTTTCCCCAGGACTCTGAATGCAGAGAGCTCCTCCCCCTCAAAGGGGGATGGTCAGATGGAGACCTCTTTCTCTGGGTTCAGGCACTAGGATCAGTTGTAAGTTTTAACCTAATGAGTTTCACAGCCCAAGTGCACGCAGCCCTCGGAGCACAGAAGCCTTCTCAGCTCAAGGCTGTCCCCACCCCACTTACTTCCCGCCCCAGGCGCTGCTGCAGCTTGCTCAACTCAAACTCCTTCTTGAGGAGGGACAGGGCCTTATACAGTCGCTTGGGAATCTGCCAAAAAAGGAGAGATCAATCAGAATGGTTGTCCATTTCTGCAGAGATTGGGGGGGAGGGGAACTCAGCAAGCTGTTGCTAGAGGGAGCCTAAACTGTGACAGACCACCAACCACACTTTAACAAAAAGAGGCATGCACCCGTTTCAACAAGCCAGGTTCTGGAAACACCTTCTACAGATAAATTCCAGCAGGTCTACAAGCTGTGTGGATCAGGATGTTTGTACAGATGTTGGTTGTTTGTAACAGCAAAAGACTGGTGACAACTCAAATATGCCACCACTAAATCATGGACACCACCTGATGGAATACTATGCAGCAGTTAAAAAGAATGAGGGAGCTGGATGTGCATGAAGGACATGTGTTGGTGTGAAATCATCTCATAAGGGAGCTGAGGACACCAGCCAGCCTGGGAAGCGGCCCAGCACGCAGAACAGGACCAGCACAGGGCATGTGCGGACAACTCACATTGGTCTCCTCCAGGACATCCTGCAGCTCGTGGGACTCTGCTCCAGTCAGTGCAGCACCCATGTCGCTCAGGTAGATGGGGTTGTCCACCACCCTCTGTCCGGCCTGCATCATCTGCAGCACAGACTCTCTGGAAGGGACAGAGGGACACTGTCATGGGACATGAGGACCATGGCAGCAGCTGGGACTTCACTCCTGCTGGCCCTCAGTCTCATGGTCCCTAGCAGCACTGAGAGCCAGCATTGCATATGGGCCTCCCCAGCTTCAGGACCAGTAGGGCTTCCTTGTCCTAGAGTCATGAGAGTAACACCTCCAGCCCAGATAGAGCCCCCTCCAGCAGCCACATGGTAACCTCATGAGATCCCCCTTCACCCCAGCTAATGACAACAAAGGCTTCCAGGCAAATCCAGATCCTTGTTAGCAGGAAGAAGGCAAAGAACCTGGGCCAGGTCAGCCATCCCACCCCAAGATGTCCCTGTTAGAAGGGAAGAGGCTCCACCTGCACAGGACTGGGCCTAGGTGTCAAATTCCTGCCCCCAAAAGGTTTTCTACCAGGACACTCTTGAGAAAAATTTCTGCCAACCCAGGTGCCACAGAGAGAGCCCACCCTGGCCTCAGGAAGGGCTAGCCACACATTCCGGTTGGGGAGGGTGCAGGACACCAACCTGTAGAGTGGGTTCAAGGCAATGATGTCCCGGATGGTCTTCACAATCTCAGCTGTCAGGGCCTGGCAAGTGAGAAGACTAGCATGGAACCCATGGAGCCAGTGTGTGTGTGGGGGGGGGGGGCACTGCGGCCCTAGGGAGCCCCTCCCACCTGGTCCTGGCCAAGGATGGCCTTAGAGACCCAGGAGCAGAGTCAGAATTCACCAGTCATGGGGACACCGAACCAACTGAGCAAATACTAAAACCAACTCCGTCTCTTTACACCATTCTAATCTTAGAATGAGGCGTTTGGGGGGGGGGGGGATGGATTTTTTTTTTTTAATATATTTTATTGATTTTTTACAGAGAGGGAGAGGGAGAGAGAGTTAGAAACATCGATGAGAGAGAAACATCGATCAGCTGCCTCCTGTACACCCTCTACTGGGGATGTGCCCACAACCAAGGTACATGCCCTTGACTGGAATCGAACCTGGAACACTTGAGTCCACAGGCCAACGCTCTATCCATTGAGCCAAATCGGTTAGGGCTCCTTTTATTGATATTACAGAGGGAGTGGAGGTTTTCTTTACTCTTTTATCATTATCCTCACAACTGATACTCCTCAACCTTGGCCACAAAACATACAGGCTGTGACTTCTTTGTCTGAAATCTGCCTGAGTCACTAAGGCTCTCAGCCTGTTCCGCCTGGAACCTTGCCACCAGTCCCTTTAGAGGTGGGGCCCCAGGCTGTGGACCCATGGGTACTGCGTTCCTTCTTCCCTCTGTTCCCTGCCACAGTGAAGCTAGTCTTGTTCTGGCAGGACCACCAAGCAGTTTATGACACACATACCCACACCTCATTTGTTTCCAGAAGGCCCGGTTTGCAGCATATTGTACTCCAATGAGGGCACCAGTGGGCACAAAGCAAGCAGCCACAATGGCTGGGGTTTTCTAGTGTACTCTCGTGCTATCTAGTTATTGGATTTGTCCCTGAATTGCCCAAGTTGATCTTTATAGAAGGAAGCCAGCTGAAGGTCCATCACCCTTGCGTGAACAAGGATGAGTGCGCTGTCTTCTCCAAGGTCCTCGATTCTTTTTTCTTTTCCTTTTTTATTCAAGTCCTTGTGTTGAGGGCTGACTTTCAATAAATCGCAATGTGGGAGCTGCTCTACTACATACAGGTCGTCTACAAATGGTTTAGCACCAGGTTTCCCATGAACGTGCACTGCATGACAGGCGAAGGGGCGGCCCCCCTTTCCAGCCCACTCTGTTTGCCAACACAAGGGGCTCTCCGCACCAGACCCCCAGCCTGGTCCTTGATTCTTTTCATAACACCATCTATGTCTTTGCCTTTCCTCCACCCACTACACAATCCTCGTAGGAAATTCTGAAGCTGTGCTGTTTATGACATACAAACCCACACCTCAGTTCGGCAGCCACTGGTAGCTATCACTTAAGTAAAACGGGCGTTCCGTTGCTCAGTCACAGCAGCCATAGGTAGAGTGCTTAATAGCCACAGGTGGGTAACGGCACCAAATTGCAGAATATTTCCACCACCATGGAAGGTTCTCCCAAACAGCGCTGCTCTCAAGGGCCTGGGCGGCCCTGGACTGCTGGTACAGGCCAGTGGCAAATGCAGCCAAGCCCCTTCCAGCACCCAAGGCTGACATCGCCAACCAATCATAGCACTCTTTCCCTCGGAACTCAGAAGCTGCCCCAGAATCCTTCTCAACACAGTGCCTGGGGGACCTGGCTGGGTAGCTCAATTGGTTAGACCAGTGGTCGGCAAACTGTGGCTCGCGAGCCACGGTTTGCTGCTCTGTTGACTAATGAGTTTGCCGACCACTGGGTTAGACTCATTAGTCAACAGAGCCAAATATCAACAGTACAACAACTTAAATTTCTTTTGAGAGCAAAATTTTTTAAACTTAAACTTCTAACACCACTTCTTCAAAATAGACTCTCCCAGGCCGTGGTATTTTGTGGAAGTGCCACACTCAAGGGGCCAAAGAGCCGCATGTGGCTCGCGAGCCGCAGTTTGCCGACCACGGGGCTAGCCCCTTACTCAGGAGTGCTGACTCACCTTCACTTCCTCTGTGACCTGGAAGTCCTCATGGACAACATTCTCGACTTCCACCATGAGCACCTCACTGGGGGTGCCTGAGTTAGGCTCCACCACCACCTCTATCTGGCGCCTGACACCCAGATCCTCCTCCGCCTCCTTCTTGCTCCGCTTGGGCTTCCGGCGGGGCTTCTGCTTCTCAGCCTCGGCCTCCTCCGGCTCCACCTCCAGCTGTCTGCTGATGTGAATCCTGCAGCCGGGAGCAAGGCAGAGATGGAGCCGCTGAGGTTGGGAGGGGCCCTGCCCTAATGAGGCCCCCAGAGCAGGGTAACTACAAACTCTGGAGCTGAAGACTGAGCTACTTTCTCAGAACCCCAAGACCAGTGTCCCCCTCTGCCCTTAGACTCATCCATTCCATTCCCACACCAATACCCTACTGTCCTCCACAAACTCATGGATGAGCCAGTGAAAACCAGTTTTGGGGACCATTATGAGCTGCCACCTCGGCAGAGCCCATCTCTGGGACTCTGCCTGCCTCTCTCACCCTGGAGCTCACTCCTTCGTGTTGTTCAGGTCTCGATTCAAGGGCACCTCCTCAAGGAGGCCAGATCCCGTCACCCTGCCCATTTTCATCTTCCCTCCTCCCTAAAGCACCCACACCACCATTTGATTTCAGCTTGTGACCTGTTTTCATGCCTCTGGTGTCCTCCCACTATGGGTGCTCCCCAAGGTGGCCCCGTCCTGTCTCTCCATCCAGGTGTTAAATGACGTGTTCCATTTCCCCTCTGTCACACAGGTAACTAACAATGGTGCCTTCCTCAGAGGAAGGGCCTGTCAACCACCACAGATGCCGACTCGGTGCCCAGCTCTCATCAGCAAGGTGCACAGAGAAAAGGAGGCTGGGCCTCGGTAAGTCCTAGGTAGGCCTGGCCTCAGGAGAGCGGGCTCATTCTATAGGGCACCTCATTCTGTAAGGCAGGGCAGTTAGCAACCACCACTGTTTATTAATTCTGACTGAATCTTATTCTCTTCCCTCTGGCTCATGAGTCCTTTCAGGACGGAGAGGAACAGCCTCTTCCCTAAAACAGACTAGCGGGAACAGGTGGAGGCTCAGTGCAGGGAGTGCCACCACGACTTTCACAGAATCAGGGCCCGGCATAGGCCCTTTCCCCAGAGTGTATTCTGGGATGCTGCCCAACTGACACAAGAAAAAGGCTAGATCAGAAAAACGGATGGAAGACTCTGAATTCAATAAATGCTGTCAAGTGTCTCCTATGAGGGGCTTTTCAGAACATTCACTATATCTTCACTACATGTTAACAGCTTGTACTCTGACATGTTCTCATGTGTATTTGGTCACAGGACTCTTGTGAAGCATCTCACAGGACCAATGTTCCTTGGAACACATGTGAAAAGCTGGTTAGTTCCTCTATTGAGAGCTTCAACCCTAAGCTGACCTTGCAGATTTTTTAAATCGTGATATTTACAAGGGCTTAAACTGGACTTATAAACATATGCAGTCCTTTCACAGTTAAAAATTCCATGGACTGACAAAGAAGTGTGTCTGAGTGAAAAACTGCAAACTGCAGAATGACAATACAGCATTATCTGCAGGCAGATGCCGACACAAGTCCTTGGAGGAAAAGCAAGCCCAGCTGTGAACAGCGGACACCTAGACATGAGGCAACTTGCTACTTTCTGTTTTTGTGATGCTTTTTTAAATAACGTGCATTAAAGAAACGACTTCTCACTGACCACCCATGCTGCCACTTTAACAAAGGAACTCTGAGAAGGGAGATTCCAGAGGGGACGTGTCTTAGCCTCCATCTCCAGCTTTGGTGTGGTCACTGTAGTGAACAGGCTGCAGGGATGACTGAGAAGGGTGGGTCAGTGCTGGGACCTGGGGGTACTCAGAACCACCCTCCCCACAGTGTCCCACAGACCCCCGAACCTTCTGTGTCCCATGACAATCATGCGCAGCTTGTCCCCAAGGTCCTGCATCTCATGGATCTGGACAAATGTTCCTGTGTGGTAGATCTCGTCCAAGCTCTCGACCACGTCGGACTCGTTACTGAGGGAGAGAGACACAAAGGAACATCGGCACAGGCTCTCTTAATTCCCATGGAGTGTCTCAGGCTAGGTTGGAGGAAGGAGAGACGAAAAACTCAACTGGCCTGGACTGAAAACCAACAGTGACCTCCTTGCTCCCACAGGGGCTCTGGAGCCCAGTAAGTACCTGCCAGCTAAGGAATACCAGCGGTAACTGCACAGGCGAGTAGCTCCTGGCCATGAGGCATCCTGGGTTTCATTCCATTCCAAAATCCCAGGACAGAGCCTACTCAGGACACCCTAGACTTCTCACTTGGAAGTGGAACTAATTTCTGCCTGGAGTCAAGGTGGAAATATCCAAAGCAGTGATATCTGCCCCCTTCGCTCTGTGCTGAAGCGGCCTTGCAGGTGTGCGTGTTTTAACACCAAGGGTCCTCGAGGTTAATCCCCCCACCCCCATATCTTGACAAGGCATGAAGCCCAGCGCTGCAAGCCGAGCCTTCAGTCCAGGCTATACAGGAATGCTTGGCTCTTCGCTGAGTACCCTGCAGGCTCTACTTGGTTTCTTTCAGGTCAAGGGTCAGAGGTCCAGGCTACTTTAGGGAGAACTGGTGGTGAGCTACACTCCAGGGCAACTTCAGCAAAGGAGTGAAGGAAAAATTACACTTACGTGTCATCTCTCTTTAGAAAGACGCCGGCATATGGCTGGGCAAGACGGACTTTCCTTCTTAGCAGCTCAACCAACTTCTTATTTTTAACCTAGCATGACAATGACCCCAAAGTGAAATGCAGGGTAGGTTTTCTAGCTAACATTTTGATAGCAGCTCTAACATTTTCTATATTATTCTCTGGGGACATGCTAATCTGATCCAGGTCACTAACCAACTTAGTCCAGGAACCCCTGAACAAAAAACAAACAAAAGACAGATATATGAAGAAGAGAGTGGTACAGGGTTGAACAACTGCACTCCTCAGTGGTTCTCCCCCTTTTTAAAGAAAATTCAAAGTAGACAAATGGCCAGAACTAAGCAACTGATTCAATTTCAAGAGCTGTTTCAGTCTAAACTTTACTGATTTCATCAGTGTTAGAAGAACTACACTAGATGTGTGTAATTCAAATGTGGCCCACCCCATAGGATGATAACTTCCTCTAATTTTCACTGAAAGTATTTCCCAATCATATCTTTACCCTATTTATTGATCATTGAAACCCCCAAGATCACAGCACATTCTCTTGATGTCATTTCGGCAACAGGTAGAGGGCTAATGATGTCTCCTAGGAACAGTTGATGGGGGGTGGTGCACAAATGTCTTTTATGGTTCAAATGATTTCTTTCAAGCCTGCGTTAATTCCCAGACCAGAATGCCTAAACTTAATGGCTCTCAATCTTTAGTATACATAGTTTCTGATGCAGGAAATCTAAAGAGGACCTGAGAATTTGCATTCTAAACAAGCTCCCAGGTGATGCTGCTGGTCCAAGCACCAAAATTTGAGAACAAATGTTTTAACTCTAACAGCAGCTCTTAACTTAGGGTCCTGGCCCCAAAGGCCTGGTAGGGTGGAGAGGACTGCTGATGGTGGGTCAAAGACGGGAAAGAGGTCTCCAAGGCAGGCTTCTGAAATGTCTGAAGAGCCCCAGAAAAACAACAACAGGTAAAGCTGCTTACTATTGAGGCATACTAAGCACCAGGCACCATTCTGGATCCTTTACATGACCTCACTTATTTCTCACAACATCTCTAAGACAGAAGATACTATTATGTCCATTTCACAGATGAGAAAATGAAGGCCCAGAGGAACCACTTGCCCAATGTTACAGAACTAGGGATGGTGGTCAGCTACAGGGTCTTACCCTGGGACCTCCAAATAACCACTACTCAACATCAAGGAAGGCCCTTGGGAGAGCAGCTCAGGCAAACATTATCAGCAGTGCAAAACAGGAGGTGGAGGGGGCCTCTTCTGTCCCCTCCTCGCTGGCTGGCTGCTGCCCCTGTTTTGTTCCTTTCCAAGGCATCCCTGAGATTTACTTAGCAGAAACTGGGGTGAGGGGGCGAAGTTGGAGGGTGAATACAGAGGTTGACTCATTGTATGACCTTGCTTAGACAGTTAAAGATAACCTTTCTCCTCCATGGACTCGTTTCCACATCATTAAAAAAGGGTGGGGTGGGGGAGGGAGGTATTTGTGTCCTTCCTACTCTAAAAATGCATGTTCCTTGCACTCACAATGTTTTCTCTCTATTACATCACCCTAGTTCCCCACCCAACCCTCCGTTTAGGTTTCTTAGTCTGAAACGACCTTGTTTCCTGCCTCTTTCCATTACAACCTCAGTTCCTTAGGCACAGGGACTGTTTGATTTGTTTGCTGCTGTACCTCAGTGCTGGCGACATGGTAGGGGGTTAAGAAGACTCTGCTGAGTGAAAAAAACCATAGCTGTACCCCTCGGAGATTCCTCTCCCACCTTCCTCCTCAGCCCCTTGCTCTATTACTCCCTGTAGGACTTATTATCTTCCAGCATATAACTTTACTTAATAATCTTGTTAATTACTTCTTGCTTCTCACTAAAATGTGAGCTCCAAAGGCAGGAATTTTTGTCTTGTTCACTGCTGTACCCCTAACAGCTAGAACTGATCTTGGCACATATCTAGAAATACTTGTTTAAGAAAGGAATTAATCCTGATCCCAAAGGGGCTCATAACCAGAAAGGAGGCCACTCTGGGGAGACAGGGTTACAAAACATTTACCAACACCTGCAAAGAAACTGGTCGCAAGACTGCTTTTCTGGTTATTCTCGAAGCCGGATTTCTATGATTACACGCTAAGTGCACAGTCCTAAGCTCGTTGGGTTCAACTCCCCTTAAGAGATCCTAGAGGAGGAATTTGGCTCCAGTTCACCAAGCTAGTGATAAGCAGACAAAATTCCAACTCCTGCCTTTGATAAACTTCGTGTCTGAAAAACTTTCGAGAAATGAGGGTGCTAAACTTTCTCTCGGCCCAACTCGCTGCTTGCAGAGGTGGGGAAACGGAGGTCAACGTAGAAGATCTTACCTCGATAATCTTGATAAAGCGCGGGAACACCGGATTGCGGGTGACGGCGATGAGTGGCAAGTGAGGGAACACGTCCGGGATGGTCATAGGTGTCAGCGCCGTTATAACGGGGCCTTCCCCGCCGCCCGCGCTGCCCCCCGCGCCCGCGGCGCCATCCTCCACGCCGCCCTCAGGGGCATCCTCGCCACCCGAGAATCCGCTGCTGCCGCTGCCGCGGCTGTTAGCCTCCCAAAGCCCCCGCCACTGGCCCGCAGCCGTGGGGCCACGGCCCCAAAGCGCCCATGGAGGAGAAGTGTCGCAGGCCCGCCGACCTCTGGGCAACCACGCTCCGGCCGCAGTTTGGACCCGCCCCCCGGCGACAGCCAGCAGTGGCCGCCGTAGCGCCCAACACCGCGCAGCGCCCCACAGCCGCACGTATCCTGTGCCCGCCGCCATGGCCCGGCCATCCTGGTGGCGCACAGGGCTTGCGTCATTTCCGCTCACAGGACTGCAGTACACGTGACGTCGGGAGCGTGCTCCGGTGCCTGCGGGGCGGAGTCCCGGAAAGAAGAATTGAGGGGACTGAGGCTTGGAAGAAAGTGGAGGCGGGGCCTGAAGAGGGGGCGTGGTTCAAGCTCCCTCAACAAATCCACCTCTTCCAGCCAACCAGCTGGCACCTCCCAGGCCTCTTCGGGTCACGTGGAGGTGAGCACGCGCTTTAACCCGCAGGAAAATGACCAGCTGTTGCTGAAAGTGAACCTTCGGGAACGTGTGGAGAGCCTTGTGCACACGTGGGCGCTTAGGGCGTGCGAGTGATAGGCGCATGCTCAGGCTCCTGGTTGGTGAATTTGAACTTCCTCGGGAGAAACTGCGCTCAAGCTGAAGTTGTCAACGCGCACCAGCAACCCCGTGCTCGTGCTCATGCCCAAGCTCTAGGGGCCGGTTCGGGGGACAACGCGCGCATACTCAGACTCCAGTGAGAGCATGCGCGTGTCCAGGTTCTGGAAGGGGGCGTGTTGAGATGGGTGAATTTAGACTTCCCAGGAGCCGAGGCGCGCATGCTCAGGATCCGTGGCGACACCAGACGCGGTGCTCAGGCTCTCTTCTGCGCATGCCCAGACTGTGAAGCAACACTGCGGCGGTTGAGGACAGTGGTGGTGGTAGCGGCGGCTGAGGACGGTGGTGGTGGTAGCGGCGGCGGTGCCTCTAACTAGATGCTGGTGTTGATGCTAGTCGCCATAGCGTCCTTGCGGCTATGCTCGCTGGCCAGAGCTCAGCCGCTGTGCCGGTGCGGCCGCCCTTCCGGGTTTGGGGTGCTGCCAGGGGTCGGGAAGGAAGGTTGGCTCCTCTGAGTGGAGGCCTGGGCGGAATCCCGGAAAGATTGAGGTTTCCCAGTTTACTCTTCTAGAAATCAAACGTGATACCTCCCCTTCTCTTACCCCATTCTAACCGATCCAGTCCATCACCAAGTCCTCTTGTTGCCACTTCAAAACTTTGGACTGTTCCAACCCTTCAAGCCACTTCCACTGCCACCAC
The DNA here is from genome assembly GCF_963455305.1 of Plecotus auritus. Lineage (NCBI taxonomy): Eukaryota > Metazoa > Chordata > Mammalia > Chiroptera > Vespertilionidae > Plecotus > Plecotus auritus. The sequence goes on from NC_137773.1 coordinate 86,103,744, forward strand.
CCTAGGCTGTGCCTTCCTATCCATCCCTCACGCAGGCAGCCAGAGGAATTGATAAACTAATTTGATCTCGTCATTCCCCTTCTCTGGTTCTCTGTGGCACCCAGAACAGAATAAAACCCGAGTTCCTTGAGCAGCCTGCATTTCCTCGCATGATCTGGTCCCAGGTTTCTCAACAGCAGCGCAGCTGACATGTAGGGCCTGATCATTCTCTGGGGTGGGGCCGTCCTGTGCACTGTTGGATGTTGAGCAGCATCCCTGGCCTCCGCCCACTAGATGCCAGGTGTACCTACTTCCCCAGGCTTTACCCATCAATAAAAAATGTCTCTAGGTATTGCCAAGTGTTCCTAGGGATTTTACAACCACCAATCTGGTCCCTGCCCATGAAGTCACTGCTCTGGGCACACTGTCCCTGAATACGCCAAACCAGATCCAGCTTTGGGGATGGGAGAGACTTGGTGCATACTATTTCCTCCGATGGTACGCTTTGCTTCCAGGTTTCTCCATGGCTTTTTTCTCATCAATCAGATCTCAATCCTGACTTAAATAATACTTCCTCATTTAAGACCCCCCCTCCTCATATCTGCCTTTTACTATCAATCACTAACTTGTTATTTTCTGTTGACAATTTTTTCTTCTGTTGCTGTCACTAGAAATAATAGCTCCATGAGAGTGTAGAATGTTTATTTTATTCGCTCAATACCTAGAACATTATTAGATTTCAGTAACTGTTATATTAGTGAAGGCTATGCAAGGTGCCATACGAGCTAGACAGAAGCTATAAAGCCCAGTTCCTGTCCTCAGGGAGCTCTTGCCAGAAGTGAGCTGTCACATTTAGCAGGGCCTTGTTTGATGATGAAATACTGAATGTGTGCTTTGATGCTTGGCCTCATTTCATCTTTACTAATGATTCATTAACCTTGTAGGGTTGTGAAAACAGACCCAGCAAAATGAAAGACACACAGGTCTAAAGACACATAGCTAGTCCATGTGGAGTAGGGTTTTCCAGTAAGATTTACTAGGAGGATTTGTTTCAAAGTCTGTAAAGATTTCATCTAATTCTCCCATTTCCCCATACGAGTTCTCAAAATGTGGTCCTGGGTCAGCAGGAACAGCATGACCTGGGAATTCGTTACAACTGCAGTTCCCTGGATCTACAGGTGAGGCCTAGCCTTATAAAGTTTATCAAGCCCTCCAGGTGCTTCTGGCGCACATCCAAGATTGAGAACCTCTGCTGTAAACTATACCAACATACTTCCAGCCACCAACACTCCACATACACAAAAAGAAGAAAAAGAAAACGTTGAAGTAGGAATTCTTAATCTTCCTAAACTGGGGTCTGCAAATGGACCTTTATGAGCACTTGGAAATATCTCCATTTTGGGGTATCCATGTCTCTCTTTGTGGGAGAGGAGGACCCCCAGTTTAATTAAATTTTCCAGAGGCTCCATAACCTGAAACGCATCAAGAATAGGTACTTCAGAGTTAACCCAGAGACAATCTGGTGGGAGTCATGCTGAACATTCAATAAACATTGACAGAAGGTCTCTCTTGTTGCTTACCTCTAGTGTTCACACAGTGAGGACAGGAAAGATAATTCATGGTGGCCATGAAACTCGAGGGGTATGTGACTCCATATTTAATATTCATTCTTTGCTTTTATCTAATAACTAGATCAGAATATTTCCCAGTATTTTTTGTGGTGCCCGTGTTGTGTTAGATATACAACATTAATCTTTACCATTGCACTTTGAAATAAAGGATTTATCTTTCCCATTTCACTAAAAAAAGTAGAGATCAAGTAACCTGGACAAAGCCAGGAGACAGAAGTGGGTTTAGAAATCAGATCACCAGTGTTCTTCTATTTGATAGGAGATCTGCAATAACATGGGAAGCAAATTTGTTTATATTTGTTTATATGATACTAGAGGCCCGATGCACAAAATTCGTGCATGGGGCGGGGTCCCCTCAGCCCAGCCTGCACCCTCTTCAATCCGGAACCCCTCAGGGGATGTCCGACTGCTGGTTTAGGCCCAATCCCGGGGATTGGTTATTGGGCCTAAACCGGCAGTCGGACATCCCTCTCACAATCTGGGACCACTGGCTCCTAACTGCTCACTTGCCTGCCTGCCTGATCACCCTTAACTGTCGCCCCACCAGCCTGATCACCCCTAACTGCCTCTGCCTGCCAGCCTGATTGCCCCTAACTGCCCCTGCCCCGCCAGCCTGATCACTCCTAACTTCCCCACCACCACCAGCCTGGTCGTCCCTAATTGCCCCACCGCCTGCCAGCCTGGTCACCCCTTACTTCCCCCCTCTGCCGGCCTAGTCACCCCCAACTGTCCCCCTGCAGGCCCAGTCACCTCACACAGCCTGCTGTTTAGTCATTTGATCATCCCTCACTAACCCCCCTGCCGGCCTGGTTGCCCCATGCAGGCTGCTGTTCAGTTGTTACTGTGACAGCATCTGGGACAATTTGCATATTCTTCTATTATTAGTATAGATAGTACAACAGGAAACTTCCTTTCCCCCCACGTGTACCTAAAACGCATGAAGAAATTGGGGTAATGAGATCACAATGCAATATACAGATGATGTATTATAGAATTACACATCTGAAAGCTATAAATTTTATTAACCAATGTCATCCTAATAAATTCATTTAAAAAATAAAATGTATGAAGAAAAAAATATTTCACTTGTTAAAATAAATTACCTATTGACATTACATCATTTGTGAAGAGGTGACAGCATTTCTAAATAATCTCAAAGTGGCTGGTTTCTAACCTGTTAGCTTTACAATTCTTTGTCCTCTCGCCTCTCTAATAACTAACAATCTGGACATAAAAAAATAACATGTGGAATGAGATGTGTTATGAATTAGCTTAAGAATCTTTTTTCACTCTTTATTTTGAAATAATAGATTCATCGTAGGTTGCAGAAATAGTTTTAAAATATCCCAGGCACCCTATACTCAGTGGTGACATCTGACATAACCAGAGTTTAATATCAAAACAGGAAAATGATATTGATACAGTGCACCTGCTTAATTCAGAGTTCACCTTTACATTTTCAATATTGCACATTAGGACACTGTTTTCATGAAGTGTTTATTATTATTGATATTAAGATTTTGCAACTATCTGCCCAGGATATCCTGTATTTTTCATCTATGACAACACGCTTGATTAAACATCCTTGCAAGAAAAACATAGCCCTGTATCTAGGGTAAGTAACCATTTTATGGATTGTTACCATCATTTTTATTAAAATGTTTTCCCTCGTTGATTCATTCAACGAAGGTTAAGGAAGATGGGTCTGTCCTGTGTTGCTAGTTACTAGCCTTCAAGGAGTCCACAGTTGGGGTGGAAGTCAGAGGAAGAGAGATGAAGAGACCAGAAAGTACTTAATTCCAGGGCACTTTGCCCAATAAAAGTCATGTTTAGCCTGGCTGGCATGGCTCAGTGGTTGAACATTGACTTATGAACCAGGAGGTTGAGGTCAGGGCACATGCCCAGTTTGCGGGCCCAATCCCCAGTTTGGGGGGGTGCAGGAGGCAGCCGGTCAATGATTCTCTCTCATCATTGATGTTTCTATCTCTCTCTCTCCCTCTCCCTTCCTCTCTGAAATCAATTAAAAAATACATATATTTTTAAAGTCATGTTTACCATCTGAACATTTTCTTGTCCCTGTGGGTCAGCGTCAGTGTGCTTTCAATAGGCCAGATAGATCCTTTCTAAAAACTCAGAATAGTCTTCATTTGTTCTCTACTGAATGGCCAGTATCCTAATCAGATTCTTGTGTTTAGGCACTCTTTCTTAAGCCCTTTCAATGGTCCCTGCCATTTGGGTCCCAGTTGGGCTCTGTAAAGGGAATTGCCCCAGTGTTATCTATAACTAACCACTTTTCATTGGCAATTAGCAGGATGTTCAAGATAGCCTGTAAGTATGCCCAGTTTGGATGGTGAATGGAAAAAATGGAGGTGATAAGATCTGCCATTTTCTGAGGATCCTACCCATATGAGGGGTTGGAATTCTTCAAATTCAGTACATCTGAAGTGGAAAATTGAGTATGGGACAGCAGTGGCCAACAGGCTTGCCTCCCTAGTTTATTCTTCTTCAAAGGGAATTGTCCTGCTCCAGATAGGGATGCTCCCTGGCCACATTGGGTGCCCTGCCTGGTCTTCCAGGGGAGACCATTCCTTCATCAGACACGGTTGGAGCTGTTGCTCCTCTGGGCTCTATTTCAGCGGTATCTAGCAGCAGTGATGGTGGTGGGGGAAATCTTCCTGCTGCTATTCCAAGGTCCCCCAGGTTCAGGGCATTAAAGAGGCTCATCTCATTTTCTTTTTATTCCTGTGTCTTACTATTAGGGGGAAGTTTTGAAGCCAGTTCTCTTCTCTGCACCATTAGTTTGGTTCCCTTTTCTTTTTTCTTTTTGCTGAATCCTCATTGTATAAAGGTATAAACACCTGGACATTTCCCTGGCCATTGGCAAAACAATTCCAACTGTATGATGGTGTAGTAATTTAAGGAACCATTTAGAAGTCATTTATTTTTTCCTTGCACAGGCCAAGCAGTGTTACAATAGAAAACCAATCCCTTCTTAGTCATTGGATCATAGCTGTACATAGATCAATCTACTAAAATCTGGCCCAGTGGGCTCCCTTCAGGAGACAACAAAAGAACATCCTCTGGTGGCACAAAAGTACAAACCCAAAACCATAAACATAGAAAGACTCCAGACAAAGTGGGAACATGTGAAAAAAACTTGGATCTATAATTCTATTCGTTCAAATGAGCACTCACAAGCAGGTCCTCGCTGCTTATCTCCTGCCAACCAATACGACAAGTGGTTCTAACTGGATCCAAGTGGCATGAAGCCCAAGCACAGGGAAAGAGGACCCCCCTGCCCCGGTATGCATGCCAGTTCAACTTACTCAGTCGTGGAGTCCATCTGCTTAGACACCCATTACATTTCACTAGCCAAACATTTCAGGCAGCTGATGCCTTGAAAAGGAGTGCAGCAAACTTCCATGAGAAAAACTCTTGGCAGCTGCTGGGAAGCCCCCACAGTCCTGCTCCCAGGGTCAGCCTACCACAGGCAGCTGGGACCTTAGCCCAGGCCCTCCAGGACTTACTGAGGTCCATGCTACCCCATCTGGGTCACCAAAACTATAACTGAAACACAGGTTTGGTTGCCTGCCACAATGAAAGACAACCTCATGAGACAGGTGCTGTTGCAAAAGGAAAGAGGTTTATTCAGGTGCTATGATCTGGAAGAATGATTGACTCCCATCTCAAAGATGATCCCCCCTACCTGTTCAAGCCCACTATTTTTGTAGGAAGAGGGAGGGGAAGGCTTTTTCCCCCCTATCCAATTATCTTCCTAGCTTTTGGCACACTCGGGTCCTATCCATTCATCTTTCTAGCTTTTTTTGTTGTTAATCCTCACCCGAGAATATTTCTTCCATTGATTTTTTTAGAGAGACTGGAAAAGAAGGGAGAGACACAGAGAAACATCAATGTGAGAGAGACACATTGACCGGTTTCCTCCCCCATGCGCCCCAACTGGGGTCCTGGGTTGAGCCTGCAACTAAGGCATGTGCCCTTGACTGGAATTGAACCCGTGAATCATCAGTCCACAGGCTGACGCTCTAACCACTGAGTAAACAAGCTAGGGCCATCTTTCTATCTTTTGGTGCATTCGGGCCCTGTCTTTCTAGCTTTTGGCATGTTCAGGCCCTATCCATTTATCTTTATAGATCTTGGCGCATTAGTGCGCCATCTTGACCAATGGGGAAGACTCCCTGGCACTCTCTGTCTATAGTATCAGAGTTAGTGGAGAGTGGAGTGGGGGAGGGGCTGCAGGACCCACCATTAGGCCCATCTCCCTACACTGGACACAGCATTTTCACATCACAGGGAGCCCACTGGAGTCCACAGGGTGCCCCTGGATGCCAGCATGCCTGCATCCTCCACACAGCCCCCATACAGCCTGGCCCTCCAAAGTGGCCAGTCAACCCACACTCACCCTGCCACTGGCTGCCTGTACTTTGACTAACTGTCTATGGTAACAATGTGGTCACATTTATTTATTAATTCTCACATGAGGATATTTTTACAATGATTTTTAGAGAGAGTAGAAGGGAGGGGGAGAGACAGAGAGAGAGAAACATTGATGTGAGAGGGACACATCAATCCGTTGCCTCCCACAACGCCCTGACCAGGGCCAGAGATCAAGCATGCAACGTAGCTATGTGTCCTTGACCAGAATCAAACCCGGGAAAGCCAAACCGGTAGGGCTGGTCACACTTTTAAAATATTGTTATTTCAAGAAGTTCAATACCCAGGTTTTACAAATTTACTCATGCAAAAATAGATAGATGGATGGATGGATGGATAGATAGATAGATAGATAGATAGATAGATAGATAGATGGGCAGAATCTAAATTGTTCCTTATTTTTAAAGGAATTTTGGTATGTGTAACATTTTTAGAGTGACTGCCATTGTCTTTTTTTTCCCTTGTGTAAAATTCTCCTAATTTAACTGTTTTATTATTTATTTCAGACGACAACTTTTTTTCACGAGAAATAACTTTCAGAGTAGTCTTCCTCCATTTTCCATCCCTCCATCAATGCAGGTAGTTATTATATGGAACAATCTGAAGGATGCTTGAAATACATAATACTCAGGGTAAAGGTATAATTTGGAAGTGTCACATTAGTTTGTTTTTGTTCATTTGAAGTTTATTTTATTAAAAAAATGTATCTCTTTAAGACATTGAGAGTAGTTTCTAAGCCAAAAAAGAGGGTTGATTCCATTCTGTCCTTACTACCAAAATGGTACCCTTTTTTCCTGAAAAAGGAAGCAGAATTGTTGCCAATGCTTCCTACAATTGGTTGTGTGTTGGGAATAGATAGATTACATGCACTAATTCCAGGGCCTCCCTAAATTGTCCTAAACCAAAACAGAAAAACCTTTACCCTCTTAGTAACTATCTTGAGAAATTCTACCATTAGCACCTATGCTAAAGAAGTTTTGCCATCTATCAAGATACAGAGCAATAGTTATGCTCATCATTTATGCTCCTCATTTATCATTTATCTTTAGGCTTTATCCTTGGAGAAGGGTTTGTTGTTGTTATTTTGTTTTTATTTTTCCGGAGAGAGAAACATGGATTTGTTGTTCCACTTATATGCATTCATTGGTTGATTCCTGTATGTGCCCTGACTGGGATCTAATGTGCAACCTTGGCATATTGGGATGATCGCTCTAACCAAGTGAGCTACCTGGCCAGGGCCTCCTCAGAAAAGGTTTGTTTTTTGTATTTTGGGGTTTTTGTTTTGTCATTAATTCTCACCCAAGGATATTTTTTTCCATTGATTTTTTTAAGAGAGAGTAGAAGGAAGAGAGGAAGGAAGGGAGGGAAGGAGGGAGGGAGGGAGGGAGGGAGGAAGGGAGGGAGGGAGGGAGGGAGGGAGGGGAGAGAGAGAGAGAGAGAGAGAGAGAGAGAGAGAGAGAGAGAGAGAGAGAGAGAGAGAAACATCTATGTGAGACACATCAATTGGTTGTCTTCTGCACACTCCCCAACTAGGGCCGGGGACCGAACCTGCAACCCAGGTATGTGCACTTGACTGGGAATCGAACGTCTCATGACCCCTTGAGGTGCAGACTGACACTCTAACCCCTGAGCTATACCAGCCAGGGCTCAGAGAAGGTTTTGATGAGGGAGTGAATTTAGCTGTCTGAGGCCACCAAACACCGATTTCAACCTCCCAGTTTTGGTTCCAGCTTACCCCAGGATACATAGTCCCCAATATCTAGGAACCGAACAGCTCCTATTGGCACAAATGTTTCTTGGATGTGTGTCTAGAAGTATTGCTTCCCAAATTGATATCCAAAAAGAGGTGTTTATTGATGTTATGTATGTCATTATTTATAGGTTGGCATACCAGAAGTAACATCAGCACATTTTGCTGGTTCAGTATTGCTGTTAGTAGTGAATAAAAAAGTCTATATTTATAATATTAAAACCAGTTCCTGGACTGCATCGACAGGTATATATTCTTTTTATGTGTTTTTTTGTTTTTTTGTTTTGTTTTGTTTTGTTTTTTTACTTAAATGATTTGAGAGAGAGGGGGGAAGGGAGGGAGAGAGGAGGAAAAAAACATCAATCGGTGGCCTCCACATGCGGGGATCAAACCCGCAACCTGGGTATGTGCCCTGACCAGGAATTGAACCCACCAACTCTTGGTGTATGAGATGACACCCCAACTAGCTGAGCCACCCTAGCCAGGGCCTTTTTGTATTTTTTTATTTCATTTGAGTTCAGCCAACCTCAGAGAAATGGTTATTAATTTCGGAAGGACAAACCATACCGTTATGTGGATGTCTGTCCCTGAATGTCACCTTGTCCTTTAAAATTCAAACGGAAGCTGGGCTGAACCCCCATCCACTGCAGATTGCAGTTATAAGCCAGAGAACCCTTCTCTGGACAAGAACGACTTCTAGGTGCTTGGTGACAACATTCCATGGTACAGATAGACCACATTTTGTTTATACAGTCATCGGCCAGCGGACACTCGGGTTGCTTCCGTGTTTTAGCTATTGTGCACAACACTGTTTGAACGTGTGTGTGTGTGTGTGTGTGTGTGTGTGTGTGTACAAATATCTTCCTGAGTCCATGCTTTTAATTTTTAAATTTTTTTGTATTCCCAGAAGTGGCATTGGATTGGCTCTGATTCCTGGCAACACTCTGAATGAGTGATGTCCACACTGCCCTTCCCCCAGCAGCCCTGCCCGGCTCTTGTGGACTCATGTCTGTGGCTTCTATTACGGAATCAATCCATCTTACAGTTTGTCTTCCTCTTTTCCTGCTGCCTTTCCTTTCCCCGGCATGACTGTGGTGTCCAAAGAGTCCTGCCTTCGCATGATGTGCCCGAAGTAGGACAGCTTCAGTTGGGTCACTTTTGCCTCCAGCGATGTGTCTGGCTTAATTTACACCAGGACCCACTTGTCTGTCTTCCTGGCCGTCCCGCGTACCTGCAGCGCTCTCCTCCAGCTCCATGTTTCAAATGAACCAATGTTCCTATCAGCCTTCTCCACTGCCCAACTTTCACATCCGGGCACAGTAATTGGGAACACCAGGGTGTGGATAATCTTGGAGACCTTGGTCTCTAATGACACAGCTTTGCTCTTGGTGATCTTTCCTAATTCTTCTATTGCTGCCCTTCGGAGTCGCAGCCTTCTCCCGAGTTCTTGGCAGCAGTCTCCATTTGGATTGGTGACTGAACCAAAGGAAGCTAAATCTTCAGCAATGTCTTTCTTCATTGTCTGTGTGAAAGTTGCATATCTCTTCTGTAGTCATCATATGGTCATTCCATTTTCAGATTCTTTGAGGAAACTCCATGCTGTTTGCCAGTCTTGCACCATTCCCATTCCCAACAGGGTACAAAAGTTCCGTTTTCTTCACATTCTCACCAACACTGGTGGTTTTTTGTTTCATTTCAAGCCAAAGTTTCTGCACTTAAAATGAAATCAAAGAACACCTCGGTAAGAGAAGGGAGTTCTTCCTGCAGTTTTGGCATAGTCCTAAAAGAGTGTGTGCTTCTCAACTAGGGACAGTTCTGCCCCCCGGGTGACACTTTGGCAATGTGGGGAGGTATTTTTGGTTGTCCAGACTGGAAGAAAGTGCTACATTGAGTCATTAAAGGCAGGGGTGCTGCAAAATGTCCCACAGGCACAGGACGACCCCCACAACCAGGAACCGTCCGGCCCCACAAGTCAATAGCAGGTTACTTAGCCTTGTCCTGATTTCTTGGCTGCAGTCTCCATTTGTTTTTTGTTTTTTGTTTTTTGTTTGTTTGTTTGTTTGAATAAATCTTTATTGTTGAAAGTATTACATATGTCCCCATTTTTCTCCCATTGACCCCCTCCAGCCTGCCCCCACCCCCCCATCCCCCAGCCCTTCAGCACCCTATTGTCTGTGTCCATGGGTTATGTATATGTGCATACAAGGTCAGTCTCCATTTAAATTAGTGACTGAACCAAAGTAAGCAAAATCTTTAACAGTGTCTAAACCTTTTCCCTGACCTTCAGGTAACTCATATAGTTTCCAAATGATCTTTTCCTTTCAGGCATAAAACACCCTGTTTCACATATTTCTGGTGACAACTGTTGCTATAGTAAGCATCCCTTTTGCTTGGTGAGTACAGGGTATCATTTTTTTACTCTGCTCTGAGCACAGATGGAAATAAGGACAGGCGAATCCTTGGGGGTTGGGCCTTTGGACTTGGGGCAATGTCATTCCCCAGGGCTCACACGACAACCCAAGACGCAGGAGGGGCTCTGGAGCTACTTTCAGATCACCTGGCTAGTACACTAAGAATATATCCATATACCTTCCTTTTTTTTTTTTTTTTGAACTTGTTATTTTAAAATAATTATAGACTCTCCAGTAAGTTGAAAAGATCATATAGTTTCCCATGTACCCTTCCCACATCTACCATCTTACATAACTGTAGTAGCATACTAAAACTAGTATTGACATAGATACAATGTATCTAGCATTTTATCACATTGCCACATCACAGAACCATTACTGCCATTGAAATACCAGACTGTCTATTCTGTCATCCCAAAGCTCCCTACCTCCCTGCCCCCATCTCACCCCAACCCCTGTCAACCACTAATCTGTTCCCCACTTCTATAATTTTACCACTTCACGGATGTTATATAAACGGAACCGTACAATATGGGACTTTTGAGGACCAGCTTTTGTCAGCTAAATTCTCTGGAGACTCATCCAATTTGTTGTACATATCTCTAGTCTTTCCCTTTTCATTGTCAAGTAATATTCCGTGGTCTGAATGTACCAGGATTTGGTTGCCTCCACTTTTGGGCTATTGCAAAAAAAAAGTTGCTATAACCACTTATGTACAGGTTTTTGTATGTGCGTATGTTTTAATTTTTCTGGGGTAATTGCCCAGGAGTTTTACCCTTGGCATTGATCTCCCTTTTTTACTGAGATATAATTGACATAACATTGTAAGTGTACAATGTGATGATTTGATACATTTACATATCGCAATATGATGACCACTGTAGGGTTACCTGCATCATGATACATCATTGCCATTTCTTTTTTTGTGGTGGGAACCATTAATATCTAGTTTCTTAGCAACTTTGAAGCTTACAGTATAGCATTGCTGTCTATAATCACTCTCCTGGGCATTAGATCTGCAGGAGTATGTAGCTACTGTGTGCAAGTTTGTGACCTTCAACAGCGTCTCCCCACCCCCACCCCCCAAACCTCCTTTTAAAGTGACTGTTCTGTGTATGTTCTTCCAGGATATAAGTAATTTCATTTTTGCCTATTCGCATGGAGAACAGATATCTCAGACCAATATATATTTCTCAGATAACTGGGGATACACATTTCAGAATTATATCCATGAAGGACAGGTACGTGCATTTGCATAAAAAAGTGAACCAAAAAAGATAAATGTCTCGTGTGTGATTGGAGTAATTAGCGCGCAGTGGGTAAACCAGAGCTTCTGTCTCTCGGGAGGGTAGGGAAAATTCCAGGTCATGGGACCTGGCTAGGGAGATTAGGAAGTTAGGAAAGGAGACGAGGTTGTAGATGATAGCACATTAATGGAGTGCTTATGAAAACTAGTGCCAAAGTAAAGGCTGCACATTAATTATGATATTTAACCCCATGCCCACCCGAAGATCAGTACTCTTATGACCCTGATTTTATAGATGAGAACGGTATTGGGTTGAATTTGCGCCCCCCCCCCCCCCCCCCCGCTGCAAATTTATGTTCACCCACAACCTCAGAATGTCATCTTACTTGGGCATAGGGTCTCTACAGATGTAATTTGTTAAGTCAAGATGGAGTCATAGTGGATTAGATTGGGCCCTAAATCCAATGACTGGTGTCATTATAAGAGGAGAGGGCACAAAGATGCTCACAGAAGAGAAGGCCGTGTGACCGGGCTGACACTGAAGAGATGGATACAGTTGCAAGCCAAGGAATGCAAGGACTGCTGGCAGTCACCACACGCCCTAAGTGATGTATGGCCCAGCTTCTTCCTCAGAACTTCAGAAGGAACCAACCCTGCCAACACTTTGATTCCAGACTGCCTTCCAGAACGGTGACATTAAGTTTTTGCTGTTTTAAGCCCCCCGGTATGTGGTGTTTTTTGTTTGTTTGGTTGGTTGGTTTGGTTTGTGGCAGCCCTAGGAAACTAATAGCGGGATGAAGGCTCAGAGAAGCTCAGGGCCTTTACCAAGGCCAGCGGCTTGGCACAGCTGAAGTGATCAGGACATTGGGTAGCTAAGAGAATGAGGACGTTTTATTCTGACTCAGAGAATGGCTTTACCCCCAAGCACTTAGGAAGGATGTCCAAAGGAGGGCAGACAGAGTCTACTCCACACCCAAGTTCTGATCATGTCTCAGATCTGGTTTCTCAGTCCTGCCTAAAAGCCCCAAAGAAGCCTAGAACCTAACCAGCCACATGTTTTCATTTGAAATTAGACCTGGAAGGACCCAGGGGCTGCTGATGTAAGTCCCAGAACCCAAAAACTGGAAAACCAGGAAGAGGACAGGAGAAGATGGAGGCCCCAGGTCAAAAAGAGAGAGTGGATTTGCCCTTCCTCCAACATTTTTTTAAAAATATATCTTATTGGGGAGAAACCAAGATGGCAGCATAGGTAAACACCTAAACTGCTGCCTCGCACAACAATTTCAAAACTACAACTAAAGGACAAAATGGACATCATCCAGAACCACAGGAAAGCTGGCTGAGTGGAAATTCTACAATTAAAAGGAAAGAGAAAAGCACACTGAGACTCAGAGGAGCTGCAGGAGGCAGAGGTACTGAGACGTGCATGCAGAGAGGACTGGCGGCTAAGTGAGCGGCTGGCTTTCTCAAGCAGGAGGGAGACAAAAGCTCCCGACTGCTCTGAACTCCAGTTCCGGGCGAGACTCTGGGGACCCAGACTCATTCGCGAGAGAAACTGGACTGTCTGGCAGCGGGCAGAACTCGAGGGCGGCTTTCTCTCAGAGGTGCTTGCAGCGATTACCACGGGACACTGAGACACAGGGGCCTATTAGGGCAGGGCTGACGGGAAACCGATGCTGTCTGCTCCACCCTGAGACTCTGCCCCATTCAAGCTGAGCACAAAGGCTTTTGCAAGTCTTCTCCCATAAGGGTGTCTCCAGCACAGAAGTTCTCCCAGCATAGACACAGCTGATCCTCACAGCCAATTGGCCTGGAGGTCAATTCCTCCCAGTGATACCAACAACAATCAAGACTTAACTACAACAAGGCTGTACACACAGTCCACAAAGGGGTGCACCAAGAGTGTCCACATCAGGTAACTGGGTCCTATAGGACACCTAGCACACAAAGGCACTCTATCTAAACTCAGGGAAGCAGACAAAATGCGGACACAAAGAAATAGATCACAAATAAAGGAAATGGAGAAAAGCAAACGACTGGATAGAGAGTTCAAAACCACGGTTCTAAGGTTTTTCAAGAATTTTCTAGAAAAGGCCGATAAATTTAGTGAGACCCTTGAGGATATGAAAAAGGACCAACTAGAAATTAAGCATACACTGACTGAAATTAAAAAATGTTATACAGAGATCTAACAGCAGACTAGAGGATTGCAAGAATCAAGTCAAAGATTTGAAATAAAAGAAGCAAAAAACACTCAACCGGAAAAGCAAAAAGAAAAAAAGAACCCAAAAATATGAAGATAGTGTAAGGAACCTCTGGGACAACTTCAAGCGTACCAACATCCGAATTATGGGGGTGCCAGAAGAAGAGAGAGAACAAAATACTGAAAACCTATTTGAAGAAATAATGACCGAAAACCTCCCCCACCTGGTGAAAGAAATAGACTTACAAGTCCAGGAAGTGCACAGAACCCCAAACAAAAGGAATCCAAAGAGGACCACACCAAGACACATTATAATTAAAATGCCAAGAGCAAAAGACAAAGAGAGAATATTAAAAGCAGCAAGAGAAAAACAGTTAGTTACCTACCAGGGAGCACCCATACGACTGTCAGCGGATTTCTCAACAGAAACTATGCAGGCCAGATGGGAGTGGCAAGAAATATTCAAAGTGATGAATAGCAAGAACCTACAACCAAGATTACTCTACCCAGCAAAGCTATCATTCAGAATTGAAGGTCAGATAAAGATCTTCACAGATAAGAAAAAGCTAAAGGAGTTCATCACCACCAAACCAATATTATATGAAATGCTGAAAGGTATTCTTTAAGAAGAGGATGAAGAAGAAAAAGGTAAAGATAAAAGTTATGAACAACAAATACATATCTATCAACAAGTGAATCTAAAAAGTGAATAAAAAAATCTGATGAACAGAATAAACTGGTGAATATAATAGAATCAGGGGCATAGAATGGGAGTGGACTGACAATCTTCGGGGGGAAAGGGGTGTGGGGGGTGTGGGAAAAGACTGGACAAAAATCGTACACCTATGGATGAGGACAGTGCGGGGGAGATGAGGGCAGAGGGTGGGGTGGGAACTGGTGTAGGGGAACTATGGGGGAAAAAAGAGGAACAATTGTAATAATCTGAACAATAAAGATTTATTAAATTAATATATATATATATATATATATATATATATATTATTGATTTTTTACAGAGAGGAAGGAGAGGGATAGAGAGTTAGAAACATCAATCAGCTGCCTCCTGAACACCCCCTACTGGGGATGTGCCCACAACCAAAGTATATGCCCTTGACCGGAATCAAACCTGGGACCCTTCAGTCTGCAGGCCAACGCTCTATCCACTGAGCCAAACTGGTCAGGGCCAATTTTTGTTCTTTTGGGCCCCCGAAGAATTGGGTGATGCCCACCCACACTGGTTAGAGTGGGTTTCCTTTACTCATCTACTGAATCAAATGCTAAGCTCTTCCAGAAACACTTTGTGGACACACTCAGGAACAATGTTTTACCAGTTCTCTCGGCACCCCTCAGTGCAGCCAAGTGGACACGTGGAATTAACCATCGCAAGTCCATTCTTGTCAATTTGACATCCATATACATCTCCTTCAACCAGAAACTCCAAATAAAGACACTAACAAGGACAAAAGTCTGCCCAACACAATACAGCCATTCTGTGTACAACAAAAAAATGCACTACCCCTCCCCAGGAGAGAAGATAAAGTCCTAGAACAATGTTTGCTCTTTGTAATGTCCCATCACTTCAATACCAATGATTAATTCAAGAGTCTTTCTGCAGTGTGTGTGTGTGTGTGTGTGTGTGTGTGTGTGCGCGCGCGCGCGCGCGCGTGTGTGTGATTATTGGTGGTGGTGGAACCCTTGGGAGTGCTTAGGTCATAAGGGTAAAGCCCTCAGGAATGGGATAAGTGCTCTTACACCAGAGGCCCCAGAGAGCTTGCTGGCCCCCTTTGCCTTGTGAGGGCAGAGCGAGAAGTCTGTGACCCAGAGGAGGGCCCTCGCTTGACCATGCTGGCACCTTGATCTTAGATTTCCAGCCTCCAGAGCTGTGAGGAATAAATTTCTATTGTTTATAAGCCACCCAGTCTGTGGTATTTTGTCACAGCAGCCTGACTGGACTAATACAAAGGGTTAGGGTTTTGACCAATGGATTTGGAAGGGGGCGGAGGGGGGGGGCACACAATTCAGTCCAAAGCACTGTATGTTATATAGCACCTCCCAAAAACACAGAGGCTTAATGAAGACAGTCGTCTCTCTCTTACCTGGAAGATGTCAGCGTGGCCTTGTGCTCCAGTGTGGCTGCTGCGCACTCTGCTGACCAGCCAAACAACAGGCATGGGGAACCTAGGCAGGAAGGAAGGATCTAGGCATGCCTCTAGCAGCTGGTAACACCACTTTCTCCAACTCCCAACACAAAGCTGTCTTCACTCGAGGTTCTACTGAGGATGCTACATTCCATTGAGAATAAATAGATCATAATTTTTAAAGATTTGTCTTCATTTTAGCTTATTGGATACCCTAAAGTTAAATTTAGGATTAAACACATGTTTGCCATTTATTCATATACCACATTTTTGTTTCACAGGAACAACTAGTCGGATCTTTGGGGGGGATCTTCTACCTTTACTCCTTGTCACAGATTGGGGTGCTTCTCATTGATCAAAAGAAGGTGAGTCACTTGGCCTGGGAAGAATGACTCTAAGTGACCTTTGTCCCAATCCAGGGTTTTATTAAATGTTACCCATTTGGATTTTCATATCTTAAATCTGTCTAGCTTTTTTTTTTAATCTTTATTCAGATTATTACAATTGTTTCTCCTTTTTCCCCCCATAGCTCCCCTCCACCCAGTTCCCACCCCACCTTCTGCCCTTACCACCCCCACACTGTCCTCATCCATAGGTGTATGATTTTTGTCCAGTCTCTTCCTGAACACCCCCCCATACACTTTTCCCCCTGAGAATTATCAGTCCACTCCCTTTCTATGCCCCTGATTCTATTATATTCACCAGATTATTCTGTTCCTCAGGTTTTTAATTCACTTGATTTTTAGGTTCACTTGTTGATAGATATGTATTTGTTGTTCATAATTTTTATCTTTACTTTTTTCTTCTTCCTCTTCTTTAAGAATACCTTTCAGCATTTCATATAATACTGGTTTGGTGGTGATGAACTCCTTTAGCTTTTTCTTATCTGTGAAGATCTTTATCTGCCCTTCAATTCTGAATGATAGCTTTGCTGGGTAGAGTAATCTTGGTTGTAGGTTCTTGCTATTCATCACTTTGAAAATTTCTTGCCACTCCCGTCTGGCCTGCATAGTTTCTGTTGAGAAATCCGCTGACAATCGTATGGGTGCTCCCTTGTAGGTAATTAACTGTTTTTCTCTTGCTGCTTTTAAGATTCTCTCTTTGTCTTTTGCTCTTGGCATTTTAATTATAATGTGTCTTGCTGTGGTCCTCTTTGGATTCCTTTTGTTTGGGGTTCTGTGCGCTTCCTGGACTTGTAAGTCTATTTCTTTCACCAGGTGGGGGAAGTTTCAGTCATTATTTCTTTTTTTTTTTTTTTTTTAAATAAATTTTATTGATTTTTCACAGAGAGGAAGGGAGAGGGACAAAGAGCTAGAAACATCGATGAGAGAGAAACATCGATCAGCTGCCTCTTGCACACCCCCCACTGGGGACGTGCCCGCAACCAAGGTACATGCCCTTGACCGGAATCGAACCCGGGACCCCTCAGTCCGCAGGCCGACGCTCCATCCACTGAGCCAAACCGGTTTCGGCAGTCATTATTTCTTCAAATAGGTTTTCAGTATCTTGCTCTCTCTCTTCTTCTGGCACCCCCATAATTCTGATGTTGGTATGCTTGAAGTTGTCCCAGAGGCTTCTTACACTATCTTCAACTTTTTGGATTTTTTTTTTCTTTTTGCTTTTTCAGTTGAGTGTTTTTTGCTTCTTTGTATTTCAATTCTTTGACTTGATTCTTGTGTTCCTCTAGTGTGTTGTTGGGTCTCTGTATAATATTTTTTATTTCAGTCAGTGTATGCTTAATTTCTATTTGGTCCTTTTTCATATCTTCGAGGGTCTCATTATATTTATCGGCCTTTTCTAGGATATTCGTGAAAAGCCTTATAACCATGGTTTTGAATTCTATATTCAGTCGTTTGTTTTCCTCCATTTCTTTCGTTTGTGATCTGTTTCTTTGACGCCGCATTTTCACTGCTTCCCTGAGTTGGTAGGGTAGATTTGTGTGCTAGGTTTCCTATATGGCCCAGTGGGTCGGCCTCCCCAGTTAACCTGAGGTAGACACTCTTGGTGCACCCCTTTGTGGACTGTGTGTACAGCCTTGTTGTAGTTAAGTCTTGATTGTTGTTGGTATCACTGGGAGGAATTGACCTCCAGTCCAGTTGGCTGTAAGGATCAGCTGTGTCTATGCTGGGAGAAGTTCGGTGCTGAAGACAGCCTTACAGGATTAGACTTGCCAAATTGCAATAGCCTCTGTGCTCAGCTTGGATGGGGTGGAGTCTCGGGGTGGAGCAGACAGTCTTGGCTTCCAGTCAGCCTTGCCCTTGCGCGTGCGCGCCTCCAGACATCTGCCTTCCCCGGCTCCCGAGTCTCTGCCTGAGAGTCCAGATTCCCCCCACAAGAGCGTGGGTCCCCAGGGGCTCACCTGGAACTGGGGTTCAGTGCAGTCAGAACTGGGGCTCAGTGCAGTCAGTAGCTTCTGACTCCCTTCCACTAGGGAAAGCCTATGGCAACCTCCGCAGCCTTTGTGCACACTGGAACGCGCGCGCCTCCAGACATCTGCCTTCCCCGGCTCTCGAGTCTCCACCCTTGAGTCCAGATTCCCCCCACAAGAGTGTGGGTCCCCAGGGGCTCGCCTGGAACTGGGGTTCAGTGCAGTCAGGAGCTTCCGACTCCCTTCCACTAGGGAAAGCCTGTGGCAACCTCCGCAGCCTTTGTGCACACTGGCACGTGCGCCTTCAGACCCCTGCCTGCCGGGGCTCCCCTGGGTCTCCCCCGGGTCTCCGAGTCTCCGGGTGCCTTTCTCTCTACCTGACAGTCCAGACTCACCCTGTATGAGCCTGGGTCCACGGGGTTTCGCCCGGGACTGGGGTTCAGTGCAGTCAGAACTGGGGTTCAGTACGGTCGGGGGCTTCCTTCCCCCTTCCGCCAGAGAAAGTCAGCCAGGCTCTCAGCCGCCCTTCCTCTCTGCGCGCACAAAGACCTTTTGCCGTACCTCCAATTCTCTGTGAGCTTTTCTCTTTCCTTCTAGTTGTAGAATTTTCACTCAGCCAGCTTTCCTGTGGTTCTGGATGGTGTCCGTTCTGTCTTTTAGTTGTAGTTTTGAAATTGTTGTGCGAGGCAGCAGTTTAGGTGCTTACCTATGCCGCCATCTTGGTTTCTCCTCTGTCTAGCTTTTTAAAAAAATCCTCACCTGCGGATATTTTCAATTGATTTTGAAAATATATATTTTATTGATTTTTTACAGAGAGGAATAGAGAGTTAGAAACATTGATGAGAGAGAAACATTGATCAGCTGCCTCCTGCATGCTCCCTACTGGGTATGTGCCCGCAACCAAGGTACATGCCTTTGACTGGAATCGAACCTGGGATCCTTGAGTCCGCAGGCCGATGCTCTATCCACTGAGCCAAACCAGTTAGGGCTCAATTGATTTTTACAGAGAGAGTGGAAGAGAGAGGGAAAGACAGAGGAATATCGCTGTAAGAGAAACACATCGATTGGTTGTCTCCTGCATTTAGCCCTGGAGGAGCCTGAACCAAGGTACATGCCCTTGACCAGAATTGAACCAGGACCCCTCAGTCCACCAACGCTCTATCCACTGAGCCAAACTGGCTAGGGCTGAAATTCATCTAGTTTTTCATTCACCTATCCATCTACCTAGCAGTGCATCTATTCACATATATATCCATCCATCCATCCATCCATCCATCCATCCATTTACCTACTTATCAGTCCATCTACCCACCCACCCACCTACCTACCTTTCATCCAGATACCCATTCATCCACGCACCCACCCTCCCTCCCTCTCCCCATTTAAACTGCATCAGAAGATAAAATATCAAATCGGAAAGGGATTAAGTACAGTCAGGACCTGGTATTGCAAAAATTGTGAACAGGGTGTGCAGCTCTGAAGTTTGAGGGAGACCCACTCTCAGTAAGCCTCAGGAGCTTGGGTTGATGTTGGATAGCTGAAAGCCTCACCCTCTAACACGAGATTGGTCCAGCTCCACCCAGAGTCCCCTCATTAGCATAAGGAGCTGCCTGATTTACAGAAACACTCCCACACCCAGAAAATCCCAAGAATTTAGTGGCTGAGGAGTCCAGCTCCTGGTTGCCGCCTATGCATGATTCTCAGGCCTGACCACAGGCTATCAGGAAGCGTCACCTGGCAGGCCCCCCAGGGATGCTCCCTTTCTAGTCCAGACTTAGGACAGGATGATGCTCTGCAGGCTCTGAAGGACTTGCAATTGTCCCAGGCCCCTGTGGGCGGCCTTCATTCCTAGGACTTTAGCTTCAGGAGCCTCCCTATGGAGGAAAGAGGAGAAAACCTCGCTGACACTTTTCTCTACTCTGACTCAGCACTCAGTACCTCTCCATTGGCTGCCAGCCCTAGGCCCTCTCCCCTCCCTGCCCTGGGCGCATAAGTCTTCAGGGGCCTTTTGTGGGGTTCCTAGCAGAGGCAGTGAGAGAAGCCCCTCACCTGCGCTGATCCAGCAGACCCTCCCCTGGCTGCCCTTCTGCGGGAAGAGGGACCGAGGGCTGATTGTTTCCTCTGGCCTGTTCTCTGGTTGACCCCACCGCAGGAAGCAATTAGAACTCGTCAAGGCTTGCCTTGTTGCCTTAATTGGCTTCGCCTATACCGGCAGCTCAGCTGAGTAATTCTAATACCTGGGGACTGAGGCCAGCCAGTTCACACACAGGGATGAGCTGGGAGATGAGAACTCACACTCACTGTCCCTTAGGCACCTCCTGCAGACGGGCCTGGCGGGTGTCCACAGTGGGGGTAGGGGGTGCACCATGAAGTTCAGCAGCCTGTGCACCTGGGTCCTCACCCTGAGCACTTAGTTCTCTCCCCAGGAGGCACTTAGAAAACAAGCCAGGAGTCTCCCCTCCTCTCCACCGACATCTGGGAGGGCCGCAGCTGTGTGGTGGGACTCACTTATGAACCAGTGACAGTATTTTTTAAAAACTGCATCCTTGCACAGTGCTGTAGTGCTTTCATAAAGAGCAAATAGGAGAGAACTTGGACAACCATGCCAAACAATTCAGACCCGACGCCGGAGCCGGCCCTAGAGGGTCGCAAGGTGCGAGTGTCTTGATGGAGGAGGCTGTTAGGAAAAGAATCTGGGGTGTGCACACAGGTGGGTTGAGGAGAGAAAGGAACTTGAATAATAACTCAGGAGCAAGGGCGCCAACTGGGCCTGCCAGAGACTAAGGGAGAGCAGGCACCTCATCTTGCACTGTGGACATTTCCGGTGAAGAGTTCTTTGTTGTGAGAATCTGTCCTGTGCACTGTGGGGTGTTGGGCCCCCATTCACTATGCCAGGAGCACCCCCAGTGTGACAACCACAGGCATCCCCAGACATGCCAGGTGCCCTCCGGGGGCAGAACCATCCCCTGCTGAGAGCTGCTGGGACAGTTAAGCAAGTTTGAAGAAAGTTTGAATAATGAAGCAGGAGGACCTACACCTGCTGCTGCTCTGTAATCACAGATTTGGAATGTCTTTCTCAGGCCAAGTTTGAGTATTTGGAACACCCTCTGAACCACAGTTTTGGGCTGCCCTTTGACTACAATGGCACCCTTGACATCATCATCGCCCCCGGCCAGAAAGGCATTCTGATCTTCTGGTTTGAGAAGAGCCTGCTAGTTTCCCGAAATTCAGGTGAGCGGCAGGCTCAGGGCTGCCACTCAGGGTCCCCCTCCAGGTGGGGGAAGCACACGCCATTATTTTTTCTCTCCCCTGACTTGAGTGGAACCCATTCTCACTTTGCCACCTGTTATGCAAAGTGCTGAGGTCCCAGAACACCTCAAGGTATGGTTCTTGGATTCTCACATAACCCAGAGGGCAGGCTGTGGAAGAGATGGGTTTATTAGGTCTTGCATGTGGTCCAGTGAACGCCACACCACCTGCCACCGGTGGAGTTGAACGGCTAAGTCCCATCCGGCCTGCAGATGGGCTACTACCTATTGTTTCGCAGCCACCCAGACTTTCCCAACACAAGGTTTTATAAAGAACAGAAAGCAGAGGAAACCGGGGCATGCAGGGGAAGGGGGGTGTTTTTTAGCATTAGCTGTGTGAACTCAAAACTGCTAGCTGTTTCCTTGACTGAGGAGCTGGCCAGGTCCCCAAAGCCTCATGTCCACTTACTGATGGTCTTGCCACAGGGCGGGAGGGGAGCCGGAGCCTGGGAAGGGGCCGTGTTCCCATTTACCACACACCTCCTAACTGCATTTCGCCCTCCCCATCCCCTGCCTCGTGGGACCTTCAGGGACACATAGGCAGCAGGTTCTGAAAGTCACCAGATCCGAGGGCAGAGGTCCACACCTTCAGTCCAGGAACTGCAGACCTTGTTTTGGGGCTGAGGTTAGGGACTCCAGGAGATGTGTCAGGACCACTCACTGGAGCTTCCCTCGGGCGAGAACGGAATCTGGAAGTGGCACAGCACCTGTAGGTGGCCTAGGCGAGGGATCCTGGAAGTGCCCAGGCCCTGGAGCTCCAGCCCGCCAGCTGGCACAGCCGAGGAGCAAAAGGCAGCCCTCCCTGAAGAGGTGCTGTCAGGAGCCTCTGGGCACAGGTGTGGTTGCAAGAGGGCCCACAATCAGCCAGCTACCCAGCGCCAGTCAGCCTACCTGAACCCCGCGTTCCCCAGCATGCAAGAGAGGGGCTCGGGCTGCCCGCCTGAGAGCCCATTCCAGAAAGAAAGCGCTCCTTTTCCTAATACTTGTTACCTGACTACGCGCGTTCTGTGGTGGGCAAGCTTCCAGGCGGTGAAGCAGCTTCCTTAAACCCAAGTCCGTCCGGAGGGTGTTTTACAACATTGCACCTCAGGATTGTATTTTTGTTGAATCTTTATCATTTCACCAGTGGACTCCCCCTTCCAACACGTGCCCAGGTCTCATGATTCTGCCCTGTTGTCTCGTAGGTCAGCTCGTCTTCCCTGTCCAGGTACAAGAAGGACATGGCACCTTGTATTCTTCCGTTTTTGATGCCGGCATCACCATCCACACTGTGGCTGCGAGTGCGTGTCCAGCCTGCGGGTAGCTTTCTAGCTGAACTGTCCCTTTAGGTCCTTGGTCATTTTTTAATTGGGCTGTTTGCCTTTTTATTGTTGAGTTGCAAGTGTTTTTTATATATTCTAGATGCAAGTCCCTTATCAAAAATAGGCTCTGCCAATATTTTCTCCCAGTCAATGGCTTGTCTTCCCACTCCTTTAAAAAAATTATTAAGTACACATCATTTTCCATGTCTAGAATCTTTCATATTTTCTAAAGAATAATATTCAAATTCGCAAAAATGACATTCAGGTCTGTATATCTTGTATCTCATCTGACTGCCCACCACTGCCCTAAGGGATCCCTTTTGTCCACCTAACCCCATGGTTCTCAACCTGGGGACACTGGCCGATGTATGGAGATGGTTGTCATGACTTGGGGGTGGTTATGCCTGGTATCTTCTGGGTAGAGGGCAGGGATGCTACCCAACATCATACAATGCACAGGACAGGCCCCACCACAAAAAAACAATGGAGCTTAGGTTGAGAAACCCTCAGTAACATTAGTCTGGTCCTTCCCCTACAGACACCTCACTTTTCTACATCAGAAGCTTTTTTCAAGGCTCAGCTTAAGACTTGCTTCTTCTGAAAACTTCCTCTGTTGTTTTATTGTTATTATTGTTGTTGTTAATCCTCACCCAAGGATATATTTTCCATTGACTTTTGAAGAGAGTGAAAGGGAGGGAAGGAGAGAGGGAGAGAGGGAAACAGAGAGAAAGAGAGAGAGAGAGAAAGAGAAACTTGGATGTGAGAGAGACACATCGACTGGCTGCCTCCTGCATGTGCCCTGATCAGGGCCAGGGCTCGAACCTGCAAGCCAGGTACATGGCCTTGACTGAGAATCAAACCTGTAACCCTTCAGTGTGGGGCCGACTCTCTAACCACTTAGCAACACTGGCCAGGGCTCCTTGGTTGCTTTTTTTCAATTAGCAATAATCAGATAAACTTCATTGGCTACGATACTGCCACTGTGCAAAACTCCTTGGTTGCTTTTTTTTTAAAAAAAAAAAAAGAATAAAAATATACATTGGGTCTTATTACCCCCTTTCATAAAATCTCTTCATGGTGTCCTGTGTTTCCTTGGAACTTTGTACATGCAAAAGATCAGAAACAGCCTCAATGTCCATCAGTGGAGGACTGGTTAAGTAACTTAGAGTTCACTGAGGCACCAGAATATCAACCAGCCAACTACATCCGTGTACACAAAAGAAAAGGAAAAAATTAAGTTACAAAGCAGCTTGGAGGGCTCCAGAATATGATCCCAGTATATGCAACTATCAGAAAAGATGTCTACTAAAATGTTAACAGTGGTTACCTTTGTCAGGGCTCAGTAACCCTAGCCTGCGGGTCAAATCTGGCCCATAGCTTGTTTTATTGGAACAGTCATTTCACTTACGATTTGTCCAGATCTACTTTCAGAGTTGAATACTTTTTTTTTAAACCCTCACCTGAGTATATGTTTATTGATTTTTGAGAGAGAGATATATAAAAGAGAAACAGTGATTGGTTGCCTCTCATACGTGTCCCAACCAGGGACCAAACCCACAACCTAGGTATGTACCCTGACCAGGAATCGAACCTGCAACCTGTTGGTGCACTGGACAATGCTTCAATCAATTGAGCCACCGGCCAGGGCAGAGTTGAATACTTTTAATAGACATGACATGACCAGCAAAGCAGAAACTATTTGCTATCTGGTTCTTTACAGAAGTTTGTTGAGCCCAGTCTAGATGATGGAATTCGGGGTAATTAAAAAAAAAAACATCTCTTTATATTTTAAATATTTTTGTCTATTAAAACAAGCTTCATTTCTTTTTTTTTTAATATACTTTATTGATTTCAGAGAGGAAAGGAGAGGGAGAGAGAGAGAAACATCAATGATGAGAGAGAATCATTGATTGGCTGCCTCCTGCACACCCCCCACCAGGGATCGAGACCACAACCTGGGCATGTGCCCTTGGCTGGAATCGAACCCGGGACCCTTCAGTCCGCAGGCCAACACTCTGTCCACTGAGCCAAACCGACAAGTCGAAAAGAGCCTCATTTCAGTGTTCTGTCTTATTTGCTTTTTTTCTAGATGAAAACGCACTGGCAGTTTTAACTCAGGAGGATGGTTTGTATTATGGCAGCCTGGGAATCCTGACAAGTTCCATAATCAAAGTAGGTAAAATCAAAGTTAGGGTTATTTCCGGCTTTGTTCTCAAACTTCCAATATTCTTTTTTGTTGTTTTGTTAATCTTCGCCCGAAGATATTTTTCCATTGATTTTTAGAGAGAGTGGAAGAGAGAGGGAAAGACAGAAACATTGGTGTGAGAGACACCGATTGGTTGCCTCCTGCATGAGCCAGACCAGGGCCGGGGAGGAGCCTGCAACCAAGGTATGTGCCCTTGACCGGAATCAAACCCATGACCCTTTGGTCGGCAGGCCAATGCTCTGCCCTCTCAGCCAAACTGGCTAGGGCTCCAATACTCTTACTGGAGGCTAGGAATTGCTCTAATTATTAAAATAGTAACAATATGAGAGAAACCAAGATGGCGGCATAGGTAAACACCTAAACTGCTGCCTCGCACAACAATTTCAAAACTACAACTAAAAGACAGAACGGACACCATCCAGAACCACAGGAAAGCAGGCTGAGTGAAAATTCTACAACTAGAAGGAAGGAGAAAAGCTCACAGAGAATTGGAGGTACGGCAAAGGGGCTTTGTGCGTGCAGAGAGGAAGGGCGGCTGAGAGCCTGGCTGACTTCCTCTGGCGGAAGGGGGAAGGAAGCCTCCGACCGCACTGAACCCCAGTTCTGACTGCACTGAACCCCAGTTCCGGGCGAACCCCTGGGGACCCACGCTCTTACGGGGGGAGTCTGGACTCTCGGGCGGAGACTCGAGCTGGGAAAGGCAGAAGTCTGAAGGCGCACGCGGGCCAGTGCGCACAAAGGCTGCGGGGGTTGCCACAGGCTTTCCCTAGTGGAGGGGAGTCAGAGGATTCTGACTGCACTGAGCCCCAGTTCTGACTGCAGTGAACCCCGGTCCCAGGCGAGCCCCTGGGGACCCACGCTCTTGTGGGGGGAGTCTGGACTCTCGGGCAGAGACTCGGGAGCCGGGGAAGGCGGAGGACTGAAAGTGCACACGCGCACGCGCACGCGCGCGCACCGGTGCGCACAAGGGCTGCGGAGGTTGCCGCGGGCTTTCCCTGGTGGAGGGGAGTCAGAGTCTCCTGACGGCACTGTGCCCCAGTTCTGACTGCAGTGAACCCCGGTTCCAGGCGAGCCCCTGGGGACCCATGCTCTTGTGGGGGGAGTCTGGACTCTCAGGCGGAGACTCGAGCTGGGGAAGGCGGAGGACTGAAAGCGCACGTGCGCGCAGGGGCGGGGCTGACAGGAAGCCAAGACTGAGGCTCCACCCCATCCAAGCTGAGCACAGAGGCTATTGCAATTTGGCAAGTCTAATCCTATAGGGCTGTCTCCAGCACCGGGCTTCTCCCAGCATAGACACAGGTGATCCTTACAGCCAACTGACCCGGAGGTCAATTCTTCCCAGTGATACCAACAACAATAAAGACTTAATTACAACAAGGCTGTACACACAGTCCACAAAGGGGTGCACCAAGAGTGTCCACCTCAGGTTAACTGGGGAAGCAGACCCACTGGGCCATATTGGAAACCTAGCACAAATATCTACCATACCAACTCAGGGAATCAGTGAAAATGCTCAGTCAAAGAATCAGATCACAAACGAAAGAAATGGAGGAAAACAAACGACTGGATATAGAATTCAAAACCACCGTTATAAGACTTTTTAATAATATCCTAGAAAAGGCCGATAAATATAACGAGACCCTCGAAGATATGAAAAAGGACCAACAAGAAATTAAACATACACTGACTGAAATAAAAAATATCATACAGAGACCCAGAAACAGAATAGAGGAACACAAGAATCAAGTCAAAGAATTGAAATACAAAGAAGCAAAAAACACTCAACCGAAAAAGCAAAAAGCAAAAAATAAAATCAAAAAAGTTGAAGATAATGTAAGAAGACTCTGGGACAACTTCAAGCGTACCAACATCAGAATTATGGGGGTGCCAGAAGAAGAGAGAGAGCAAGATACTAAAAACCTATTTGAAGAAATAATGACCGAAAACTTCCCCCACTTGGTGAAAGAAATAGACTTACAAGTCCAGGAAGCCCACAGAACCCCAAACAAAAGGAATCCAAAGAGGACCACACCAAGACACATCATAATTAAAATGCCAAGAGCAAAAGACAAAGAGAGAATATTAAAAGCAGCAAGAGAAAAACAGTTAATTACCTACAAGGGAGCACCCATACGACTGTCAGCTGACTTCTCAACAGAAACTATGCAGGCCAGACGGGAGTGGCAAGAAATTTTCAATGTGATGAATAGCAAGAACCTACAACCAAGATTACTCTACCCAGCAAAGCTATCATTCAGAATTGAAGGGCAGATAAAGAGCTTCACAGATAAGAAAAAGCTGAAGGAGTTCATCACCACCAAACCAGTATTATATGAAATGCTGAAAGGTATTCTTAAAGAAGAGGAAGAAGAAAAAAGTAAAGATAAAAATTATGAACAACAAATACATATCTATCAACAAGCGAACCTAAAAATCAAGTGAATTAAAAACCTGAGGAGCAGAATAATCTGGTGAATATAATAGAATCAGGGGCATAGAAAGGGAGTGGACTGATAATTCTCAGGGGGAAAGGGGTATGGGGGGTTCATGAAGAGAATGGACAAAAATCATACACCTATGGATGAGGACAGTGGGGGGGAGGTAAGGGCAGAAGGTGGGGTGGGAAAGGGGTGGAGGGGAGCTATGGGGGGAAAAAGGAGAAATAATTGTAATAATCTGAATAAAGATTTATTTAAAAAAATAGTAACAATATTTTAATAGCAGAAGTAATAACAATAATTTTAATTAATATCATTATTAACATTAACTTAGTAGTAAATTTTTATAGTTATTAAAATAATAGCAATGACAGCTAAAACTTACTGAGCACTTAGAATATGGCAGGTGCTGGTCTAACCATCTTCTAACTATTAACCGCATTTAACCTTGACCATCATCTTAAATTGTTCCCATTGGATAGATGGTCAAACCGAGGTGCAGAGAGGTAAAGTCATTTATCCAAGGTTACAGAGGTATGGAGTGTAATGCTGGAATATCTCACAGTGTCTTGTACATTTTGCTTATCTAATTTTATTTCATCCTCACAACAACCCTGCGAAAGTGTCAATATCATTCAGCTTTTACAGGGAGAAACTGAAGTTCAAGTCCCTCTCTCTCCGA
This sequence comes from Plecotus auritus, assembly GCF_963455305.1. NCBI lineage: Eukaryota > Metazoa > Chordata > Mammalia > Chiroptera > Vespertilionidae > Plecotus > Plecotus auritus. Next base: position 86,131,857 of record NC_137773.1, read on the forward strand.
AGGTCCCGTAACTTCTTCGCAACTGAGCCAGAAAAGTCCCCCAGCTGTGCCGACTGCTACTTCAGTGTTTTTCCTGTTACATCTACAGCCACCCTATTTCCTGAAAGTTGCCTGACAGTGGAGTTAGGACAGGATCACTGGTGTGGGGCATTAGCACCAGAACTGTCTCTTCGAATCCTTAACCCTGACATTCTGATGACCAGCGTTTTCTGGGGAGATATCCTGTGACTTTCCAACTCTCCAAGCAGGTCCATGACCTATTGAGAAATTCCACGGGCAGCCTCTTTGATAGGAAACACAGTTTCCATGATTAATTTAAACACAAGGGATGAGTAAAACTTGAGTAGGTGTCTCAACAAAGCGTACCTATAATTTTGCTGTTGGTTTGTTTGGTCTACCTTCTTTAAACCCAAATCTTAAGACAAAATTTAAATCCTCAAAAAAGAATTAGAATGAACTGATTTCAGAATCACTTTTTTTTTTTTTTTTTCAGTTTGCATACCAAAACATCTGGTCCCAACAGGCAGCCCTGATGTTCACTGGCCTGGGGATACTTGATATCCTGACCCCACTTCCTGACGTGGATTTTCCAGCTTTTGATTTCGAGAAGTGCCCCGTGAATATCCAGGCAGTTCTCATGGACCCTCAACTCCATATTGACGTCTGCAAAGTATGTGATCATAACTGTTTTAGCTCCATATTCAAGACACTTAAAAAAACCCACAAATCCCAGAGACCCAGAGTTGGGCATCTGTGTCCGGCAACCACATGTCGTGCTCCAAGTAGGGTTGGCTGCCTGGACTTCACATGAACAACTAGATTTGACAGTCAGCCACCACTGCCCCAAAGGCTGGCACCCACATCTTGTAGGTAGTTTCCTGTTCGTTCTTTCAAATAGAAACGTATTTCACTTTTAGTAGATGCTCTTTGTAACAAGGAAGTCAACAAACCCTCAAATTGCTCGGAAGAGAAGAAAGTAAGAGATTTGGTTATCAGGACCACAAGCAGTTAAATGAACAGTCTTGGCTCCACAGAAACTTACCTGGAGCCCCCAGGGAGGGAGATACATTTGGGCTTAGGCTATCCATGAGCCATGGGGGTCAGCCTTGACCTCCATCAAGCAGACTAATTAAAGAGAGGAAAATCATAGAAATAGAGAAATATGCACATATCAATTTGGACTCATTATTCTGCAAGTGATGGAAAATCCAAACAAATGGGCTTAAACCAGAAAGGCAATTATTGACTGTAGGACCAAAACATCCAAAGGGGGAAGACTTCAGGTGAGGCTTCATCTGGTGTCTGATATCATGCCACCAGGAGCCGGCTTCTTTCCACCTCTCCATTCTGCCTGCCGGGATGTTTCATGCTTTCTCATATCATGGCAGCAAGCTGCAGCCGACCCTGAAGACCTGGCATCCTCATGCTGTACCCAGGCAAGAAAGGGGGTCTCTAGCCCTAGCTGGTTAGGCTCAGTGGATAGAGCGTTGGCCTGCGGACTGAAGAGTCCCAGGTTCGAATAAGAATATATATTTAAAAAAAGAAAAAGAAAGGAAGGAAGGAAGGGAGGAAGGGAAGAAAGGAGGGAGGGAGGAAGGAAGGAAGGAAGGAAGGAAGGAAGGAAGGAAGGAAGGAAGGAAGGAAGGAAGGAAGGAGAGAAAGAGAGAAAGGAAGAAAGGAAGGGAGGAAGGGAGGAAGAGAGGAAGGAAGGAAGGAAGGAAGGAAGGAAGGAAGGAAGGAAGGAAGAAAGGAAGGAAGAAAGAAAGGTCTCATCAGAGCCATGGAGAAGCCAAGAGAAAGCCCAGCATGTCTCCCACATCTCATTGGCTCATAGAGGATGACATACCCATTCCTGAACCAATCACAAGGTTAGGATGAGCCAATCAGAATTCACTCCTAGAGACAGTGGTGCAGTCAGTTCACCCACCAGGCCACATACCCAAGGATGTGCAAGAGGGTGATTTACCAAAGGAAACTCAGGATAGTCCCAAAAGAAACTGGGGATACGCTCAGGAAGGGGGAGCAGCTACTGGACAGAAATAGTAAAATGTCTTCTTTAGGCTCCCAGAATCTATCTTTGTAGTCCCAAGAAATCACATGGTCAGAAATACAGGAAAGTTTTTTCTAACTTTATTTTTAAAGTTTTTTCCAGTTTTAATGAAATATTTTTAAAATTTTCATTCAATTATTTTAGAGAGAAGGAGAGAGAGAGAGAACTATTGATTTGTTGTTCCACTTATTTTTTTTAAATAAATCTTTATTGTTAGATTATTACAGGTGTTCCTCTTTTTTTCCCCCCCATAGCTCCCTTCCACCTGATTCCCCACCCCACCCCATGCCCTTACCCCCTGCCACTGTCTTCATCCATAGGTGTAAGATTTTTGTCCAATCTCTTCCCGCACCCCTCACACTCCCTTCCCCCTGAGAATTGTCAGTCCACTCCCTTTCTATGTTCCTGATTCTATTATATTCACCAGTCCATTCTGTTCTTCAGATTTTTTATTCACTTGATTTTTAGATTCACTTGTTGGTAGGTATGTATTTGATGTCATTTTGTTGTTCATAATTTTTATCTTTATCTTTTTCTTCTTCTTCCTCTTCTTAAAGAATACCCTTCAGCATTTCATGTAATCCTGGTTTGGTGGTGATGAACTCCTTTAGCTTTTTTTGTCTGTGAAGCTCTTTATCTGACCTTCAACTCTGAATGATAGCTTTGCTGGGTAGAGTAATCTTGGTTGTAGGTTCTTGCTGTTCATCACTTTGAATATTTCTTGCCACTCCCTTCTGGCCTGCATAGTTTCTGCCGAGAAATCAGCTGACAGTCGTATGGGTGCTCCCTTGTAGGTAACGAACCATTTTTCTCTTGCTGCTTTCAAGATTCTCTCTTTGTCTTTTGCCCTTGGCATTTTAATTATGATGTGTCTTGGTGTGGTCCTCTTTGGATTCCTCTTGTACGGGGTTCTGTGCACTTCCTGGACTTGTAAGTCTATTTCTTTCACCAGGTAGGGAAAGTTTTCTGTCATTATTTCTTCTAATAGGTTTTCAATATTTTGCTCTCTGTCTTCTTCTGGCACCCCAAAAATTCGGATGTTGGTACGCTTAAAGTTGTCCCAGAGGTTCCTTACACTATCTTCATATTTTTGGATTCTTTTTTCTTTTTGTTTTTCTGGTTGGGTGTTTTTTGTTTTCTCATATTTCAGATCTTTGGTTTGATTCTTGGGGTATGTTGATCTACAGTTGAGTTTCTGTATATTCTTTATTTCAGACAGTGTATGCTTAATTTCTGACTGGTCCTTTTCCATTTTTTTGGCATTCTTATTAAGATCCTTAAAGGTCTCACTAAGTTCCTCAGTGGTTTTTAGAAGATTCTTGAGTAACCTTGTAAATGTGGTTCTGAACTCTATGTCGTCCAGTAGTTTGCTTTCCTCCATTTCTTTCATTCGTGACATGTTTCTTTGTCTCCGCATTTTGCTGCTTCCCTGTGTTGATGGAATGGCTTTGTGTGGTAGGTGACCTATAGGGGCCAGTAGCTCAGCCTCCCCAATCACCTGAGGTGGATGCTCTTGGTATACCCCTTTGTGGGCTGAGTGCAAAGTCTTGGTGTAGTTAAGCCTTGATTGCTGTTGGTACACTGGGAGGAATTGACCTCCAGGCCAATTGGCTGTGAGGACCCATTGTGTCTATAATGGAAGAACTGCTGCGCTGGAGACACACTTATGGTGCAGGACTTGTTTCAGTGGGGCTTTGGTGCTCACTGAGTCTGCCTCTTGAATGTGTCATTTATGGATCTGAGGAGTTGAAATCTGGTGTATCACACTGACCACTAGGTACACTGGCTTCTGGATCTCCAATGGGGTGCAGGTCAGCTACTGTCTGAGGCCACCCAGCAGGAGCTACAGTGAGAACTACAGTTTTATCCTCTTTGCTTGGGGTTTGGAGGTTTTGGAGCTGTCTGACCCGGGCTGCAAGTTTGCCAGGTTAAGCTGCAATAAGGCAGGCCATTCATATGCTAAAGCCGCTGCTTGGAGCTTGGGTGGGTTTGTAGATTGTGCAGGGCGGGGTCTCAGGGCGTCACTAGACTGTCTGCGTCTCCAATCGTGCCCCAGCGCAGTAAACAATTATTCCTGCGCGCAGCCCTGCAAGCAAGCCTCCCTCACTTTCCGACCCAATGGCAGACAGTCCAGCTTCTCCCCATAGGAGTTTGGGTCCCCCACGTCTCCCCAGAAACTGGAGTTCGGAGTAATCGGGAGCTTATCTTCCTTCGGGTTGAAAAAAAAGCAGTGCTCCCAGTCGCCTGCCGCCAGCCCGATTCGCGCCCCTCCGTACCTCAGCTTTTCCGCGCTTGTGCACCTCTCAATGCTGTTTTCTCTTTCCTTCTAGTTGTAGAACTTCCACTCAGCCAGCTTTCCCGTGGTTCTGGGTGATAGATGTTTTGTCTTTTAGTTGTAGTTTTGAAATTGTTGTGCAAGGCAGCAGTTTAGGTGTTTACCTATGCCGCCATCTTGGATCCTTTCTACTTTGATTCTTTAGAAAAAAGTCTCTTTCTTTTACCCTGCCCACCTTCTGCACCTCCTCCAATTTCTTCATTTTCTTCTTCAAATGTGGGGTCCTCTTCCTCATCCGCCATCCCACGGGCCAGCCCACAGCGCCCTCCACTTATTCATATACTGTATTCATTGGTTGATTTTTGTATGTGCCCAGATCAGGGATTGAACCCACAACCCTGGCATGTTGGAGACAATGCTCTTACCAACTGAGCTACCTAGCCAGGATCAATGAGATATTATTGACATACTATAGAACATTATATTAGTTTCAAGTCTACAACATAATGATTTGATGTATGTTAATGTTGTAAAATGCTCACCACAGTAAACCTAGTTAACATTCATCACCACACATAGTTATAAATTTCTTTTATTTTTATTGATTTCAGTGAGGAAGGGAGAGGGAGAATCATTGATAGGCTGTTTCTGCACACCCCACACTGGGGATCCAGCCCGTAACCTGGGTATGTGCCCTGACCAGGAATCGAACCATGACCTCTTGATTTATAGGTAGATGCTCAACCACTGAGCATGTCAGCCAGGCCAAATTTCTTTTCTGTGATGAGAATTTTTAAGATCTACTCTTAGCAACTTTCAAATATGCAATAACTATTGTTAACTATAGTCTCCGTGCTATATATTACATCCCTAGTATCTTATAACTGGAAGGTTGTTCCTTTTGACCCTCATCACCCATTTTGCCCACCCTCCAGCTCCTGCCTCTGGCAGCCACCAATCTGTTCTCTGGTTCTATGAGTTTGACATTTTTAGATTCCACACTAAGTAAGGTCATATAGCATTTGTCTTTCACTGGCTTATTTCACTCCGCATAATACCCTCAAGGTCTTTCCACCTTGTCACAAATGGCAGGATTTCCTTTTTGAGGCTGGATAACATTTCATTGTGAATATAAATATAGATACACACTGCATCTTCTTATCTGTTTACTCACTGATGGATACACATTGCTTTCATGCCATGGCTATTGGGAATATGCTGTAATGAAGATGGGGGTGCATATATCCATTTGATATAGGGATTTCATTTCCTTCAGCTAAATACCCAGAAGTGGAATTTCCAGGTCAGATGATAGTTCAGTGTTTAATTTTTTGAGGACTTTCCATACTATTTTTTAAAATATATTTTTATTGATTTCAGAGAGGAAGGGAAAGGGAAGAGAGATAGAAACATCAATGATGAGAGAGGACTATTGATTGGCTGCCTCCTGCATGCACCCCTACTGGGGATTGAGCCCACAAGCCGGGCATGTGCCCTTGACTAGAATTAGACCTGGGACCCTTCAGTCTGCAGGCTGATGCTCTATCCCCTGAGCCAAACCAGCTAGGGCTCTACATTATTTTTTATTGTGACCGCACCAATTTACATTCCCAAGGGAATTCCATCTGTGAGCCTGTCTTGTCCAACAACCTCATCCCATCTTTCAATGCTCTAAAATCCACTGAATTTGCCCAGGCAGTGTGGCTCGGTTGGTTGGAGTGTTGTCCTATACACCAAAAGGTTGAGGGTTCGATTTGTGGCCCAGGCTGCTGCACCCACAAGACTAGAAGGTTCCATCCCTCGGGGTGACCGCTGACCTCTCACTTACTTGCCCTTTTCTTTTTGGGGAACAAGGCTTGATTTCATTTCATTTAATTAAATTTTTTTTTTACATTTCTAACTAGGTAGAAATACTGCAAGGAGACTTTGAAAATAAAATGTATACCATTGATATGAACAGCGAATTGGAGTTGACCGCCATGATGATACCCCGGCCAGGCACATCCCCTGTCCCACTCGTAAGGACATCTCCTTATCTGTTGGACATCTCCTTATCTGTTGGACAAGTGTTTCTTCTTTTCCCTTAGATGTGTTTTTATTGATTTTAGAGAGAGAGGGGAAGGAAGAGAGAGAGAAACATTGATCGGTTGTCTCCTGCACAACCCCCCGCCCCCACTGGGGACTGAGCCCACAACCTGGGCATGTGCCCTGATCAGAATGAAGCTGGCGACCTCTCGGTGCATGAGACGATGCTCAGTGCACTGAGCCACACCAGCCCGGCTGAACAAATGTTTCCAACACGTGATGTTCCCAGCGTCCTTGACCTCACGCCCTGTACCCATTGTCCCATTGTTCCCAGACTCCCATGGAGAGAACTCACTCACGAAACTCATAGAATCTGTCTTTTTCTCCTCAACTAGCCTCTACGTGTCTGGGCAGATGGAACCGTGTGCCAGGGCTCCTTTCACCAGATCTCCGTGCCCCATTCGCTACCCTTCAGCTGCCCATGTGCTTTCTACAAGTTCCTTCTCTTATTTTTTTAAAATATATTTTTATTGATTTTTTACAGAGAGGAAGGGGGAGGGATAGAGAGTTAGAAACATCGATGAGAGAGAAACATCAATCAGCTGCCTCCTGTACACCCCCCACTGGGGATGTGCCCGCAACCAAGGTACATGCCCTTGACCAGAATCGAACCTGGGACCCTTCAGTCCCCAGGCCGACGCTCTATCCACTGAGCCAAACTGGCTAGGGCTCCTCTTCTTAGCAGAGCCTTGACTCACAGCCTTCCCTCACGCAGCGGGAGTGCCTGAGAATCACAGGTGTCCTGGGCCTGGAACACAAGTGTCCAAGCCTGGAAATTGGGGGGGTAGATTAGTGTAAGAATATGGGGAGTCCAGCCTGCCAGGACCAGGGCCAGTGAGGGAATGCCAGGCTGGCGCTGGCTCTCATCCAGAGGTCTCTCATCTGGGCCTCCCTCTGCAGATCAGTCTGCGGCTGCTCCTCGCGCGAGGGCCGGGTCTGGGCCCTGCAGCAGCAGCTCAGCAGCTCGAGGCTTAGAGGCCACAGCTAAGGGCTGTGGATGAGGTGGGGGGAACATTTGGGGATAGGACTAGCAGCTGCAATGCTGGTGTCACCCCTGATGTCCCTTCTGTCTCCACCCCAGGCCATGGTGAGCAATCCCCACTCTTTGGGGCTTAATGTCTTCAACTACGAAGATGGCTACACCTATGATGGGAACACCAAGCACAGGCTGGTGAGCTGCGCCCACGCCCCACACCAGGATCCATGAGGTGAAGGGCATGACTTAGACCGCCCCGGCCGAGCCCAGCACCCATGGTCATTTCTGGGCCTGACCCTCCCTCCTCCCCTCCTTCCTTGCACGCACCTGCCTTAGGTGCTGCAGGATTTGGAGGAAACATTCCTAGCTCATCCCCAACTCATCCAGGCAGGACTCTTTGTTGTTGTTTTTTTAAACATATTTTATTGATATTTCACAGAGAGGAAGGGAGAGAGATAGAGAGCTAGAAACATCGATGAGCTAGAAACATCGATGAGAGAGAAACATCGATCAGCTGCCTCCTGCACACCCCCCACTGGGGATGTGCCCGCAACCAGTGTACATGCCCTTGACCGGAATCGAACCCGGGACCTTTCAGTCCGCAGGCCGACGCTCTATCCACTGAGCCAAACCGGTTTCGGCAAGGCAGGACTCTTTGGACCAGTTCTTGTCACTTCCTGGAGAAATGAGACGTGGAACAAAGTTACACCTCACGCTATGTCCAGGGCAAAGGCAACAGGGGACGAAGGAGCTTGGGGTGGCCATTTCCATGAGCTTCCAGAAGCCTTTCATGGGAGAATTAGAACCAGGAGAGGCCTGGACTCCTCCTCCCGGTGCCCCTCCCCCCCACTCCTTCCCAAACCCTGACCTTGGGACTGGCCCAGGCTGGCCCACTGTGGCACAGTGTTTTCTCTCTCATCCCACAGAACATTTCCCTGAAGCAGCAGCATCACTGGGGCAGGGCTGACCCCAACTTCACCTCCAGGTATGTCATAACTCAGACTGTGGCGGGCGGCCCCAGGATGTCTATGGGGTTCTCTTAACAGGAGCCAGGAAAACAAAACCAAGTTTGAGACGCCCCCTTTCATGGAGGATGGTAAGGCAAGAATGATTAAAATAGGGAGGGCTGCCGGGCCGGTGTGGTTCAGCCATTGAGCATCGACCTAAGAACCAGGAGGTCATAGTTTGATTCCTGTCAGGGCATGTGCCTGAGTTGTGGGCTCAATCCCCAGTGGGGGGCATGCAGGAGGCAGCTGATCAATGATTCTCATCATCGATGTTTCTATCTTTCCCTCTCCCTTCCTCTCTGAAATCAATAAAAATATATATATTTTTTTAAATAGGGGGGATAAATGATGATGGAAGAAGACTGGACTGGGGGTGGTGAACAGATAATACTATAGGGGATGTATTATAGAATTATATACCTAAAACCTATATAATTTTATTAACCAATGTCACCCCAATACATTCAATTTTTTAAAGAAGAATGAGGGGCCCAGCCATATGTGGCTCAGTGATTGAGCATCAACCTATGAACCAGAAGGTCACAGTTCGATTTCCCATTAGGCTATATGCCCGGGTTGCGGGCTCCGTCCCCAGTATGAGGCGTGCAGGAGGCAGCAGATCAATGATTCTCTCTCATCATTGATGTTTCTGTCTCTCTCCTTTCTTCCTCTATGAAATCAATACAAATATATTTTTTTAAACAAAATATTTTTTAAAGAATGATGAAAACACTTTACAAATGGCAGTTCCACAAAAATTAAACATAGAATTACCACATGATCCAGCAACCCCACTTTTTGGTACATACCCAAACGAGTTGAAAGTAGGGTTCCAAACAGATACCTGCACCCCCACATTCATAGCAGCATTATCCACAAAGGCCAAAAGGTGGGAGCAACCTAAATATCCATTAACAGATGAGTAGATAAACAGAATGTGGTCCTTTTACACAAGGGAAGCTTATTCAGCCTTGAAGAGAAAGGACATTCTGACACCTGTTACAGTGTGGATGGACCTTGACCTTATGCCCAGTGAAACAGGCCACACACGAAAGGACAAATATGTATGATTCTGCTTGTAGGATGTCGCTAGAGTAATATACTTCAACACAGTATGTCTTAATTCTATCTATAGACCTTTGTAACACTATATTATACAATTGAAACTTACCAAGAGAGTATAATTAAATGTTCTTGCCAAATAATAATAATATGCAAGGTAATGGATGTGTTAACTTTTACAATGTGTACATGTATCAGCCAATCATCACACTCTACATTCTATACTTTAAATATCTCCCATTATATTTGTTAATTACACCTCAATAGAACTGAAAAAAATATAAGTATAAAGTAAAAAATAGAACTTTGTGCGCTCTAACATAGATTTATGTTTCTCTTGTGCTTGTGGTAAATTCATTGAAAAGCCACCTTATAATTTATGTATTTAGCCATAAAAAATCAGTTCTCCCAGTAGAAATGTTCAGATCACACCCTCAGACCTTAATCCAACAGAACTAGAACTCAACAACAACAAAAAGCAACAACAATACCAAAATCTCCTTTACTTGGAATTAAGAAGCACCCTTACAAATAATTTCTGAGTCAAAGAACTCATGAAATACAGCTAAAATATACTCAGAGGAAAGTTTACACCTCAAGCACTTTTGTCATTAGGAAAAGATATAACTAAAGATAAATGAGCTAAATATTTAACTTAAGGAACCAGGGGAGCAAAAAAAAAAGGAAATTATGAGAAGGAGATTAATAATTATATGATCTGAAATGAATTAAATAGAGGGCAAAAAGACAATATAAAGTTAAAATGAAACATAAAGTTGGCTCTTCAGAAGACTGGTGTAATAAATAAGGCCCTATAATCCTGATGAAGAAAAGACAATTAAGATGAGCAATCGGAATAGAAAATGAAGATAAAAGTATGAATACAGAAGCTACTTTTAAAATGAGAAAACATTATATGAAGCTAAGTGATAATAAAACTGAATGTCAGATGTTCTTTTTTCTGTTAAACCTCACCTGAGGATATTTTTTCCATTGATTTTTTTTTTTTTTTTTTAGTAAGAGTGGAAGGAAGGGGAGAGACAGAGAGAAACATTGATGTGAGACACATTGATTGGTTGCCTTCAACACATACCTTGACCAGAGCCGGGGATCAAGCCTGCAACTGAGGTACATGCCCTTGACCGGAATCAAGACCATAACCCTTCAGTCCACAGGCCGACTATCGAGAAAAAACTGGCTGGGCCAGATGTTCTTTTCAACAAGTCATCTATATATATGAAAGTCTAAGTGACTGGTCGACAGGTCAACCAGTCGCTATGACATGCACTGACCACCAGGGGCAATCTCAACACAGGAGCTGCCCCCTGGTGGTCAGTGTACTCCCGCAGCAGGAGCACTGCTCAGCTGGCTGGGATGAGCAGGGCAGGGATGAGCAGGAGAGGCTCCTCCCTGGCTGCCTGCCACTTGGCACACTTCTACATCCCTCAGGGGATGTTAGATGCCAGCTTCAGCCTGATCCCACAGACCAAGCCGAGGGACCCCACGGGTGCACGAAATGGTGCACCAGGCCTCTAGTTTAAAAATAAATGTTGACTCACACACGCGTGATACATATGAAGCTCTCACTGGCACCAATCACACGCATGTGTTTCAATCTGTCATTGTCAATCATGAATTTGGTTGACACTTCTATTACAGAGAAATGGCGAATAGTGATATTAAAATATTTCTTCTAATTAATTTCCTTTCAATGTGCACAGGTTCATGCCCCGGGCCACTAGTTATAAATAAGTGAACAAAACTGATTCAAGAAGAGGTAGACACTCAAGGGAAGGTGGGGTCACCATATGTGAGCAGAGGTCCTCAGTCAATATTCTGGTGTGCCAGAATGGATGGACAGATGGACGGACGGACGGATGATAGATAGATAGATAGATAGATGATAGATAGATAAACAAATAGATGGATGGGTCGGCAATTCTTTCTACTGCGACACCAGTGTGCAATAACCAACACTCCTTTTGCCTTACAGCATAAAGAAACCCACATTATCCACCATCACTGTGGATATAGCCAACAAGGAAATTTCGTGCGTGGACCTCAAGCCGCTGGTATGTCCCAAACCTTTGCCATCCCTATCCTTTGTCATTAGTGTTACGAATAATGGCAGCAGGCCTCGATTGACTTTTCCCTGAGGGACTGGCCAAGCCCACATTCAGGATGTGGAAAGGCAGGTGATCCTCTCCCCATTGCTGGGTCACTGCCCCTCCTCAGTTATCCCCCAGGGCTGCCACTCGTGACAGACGACCCTCGGAGAGGTGTATTAATCCTGGTCCTTGTTGGTCATGTACCGTCAGCCCCTGTGACTCAGGTAACAGCTCCTAAGAGAAAAAACTGTGGTTCTGGATTGGTTGTTTTGCAATGGAGGACTGTGTTCTCCGGGGAATATTTGCCGTCTTTATGAACTAGCCAGCCCTGGGGCGGCGGGGGCGGGGGGGCGGTCCTGTCAGCAAGGCCCCAGGTGCCAGAGCATCACGATGACAAAGAGAAGAAAATATAGTTACTGCAGTGGGTGAGGGCACTAAGAAGATGGACCCGAGGAACAGGACACCCTCCTTGGCTCAGTGGATAGAGCGTCCGCCTGTGGACTTAAGGGTTCTGGGTTTGATTCCGGTCAAGGACAAATGCCTGGGTTGGAGACTGAATCCCCAGTAGGGGGCGTGCAGGAGGCAGCCGGTCAATGATTCTCTCTCATCATTGATGTTTCTCTCTCTCTCTCTTCCTCTCTGAAATTAATAGAAATATATATTTTAAAAGATGCTAAAGTTTATATTGTCTATTTACCACAATTTTTTAAAAATTGATACAAATCTTGCATTCCGTTTTACGGTTAAGCCCATGTTTGTCTTAAAATAAAGGTCCCTTTTCAAATAACACTCTCCCTGTCCTGTGGATTTAGATTCCCTAGTACAGTAGTCGGCAAACTACGGCTCGCGAGCCACATGTGAGCTGCGATTTGCCACTCTGTTGACTGAGTTTGCCGACCACTGACCTAGACTCTCGATTCCAATAATTACAGGCTATTGTTGTTCCTTGTGATTAAGCCCCTATCCCAGTGGTTGGCAAACTCATTAGTCAACAGAGCGGCAAACCGCGGCTCGCGAGCCGCATGTGGCAGTTTGCCGACCACTGCCTTAGTAGATCACTGAGGGTGCCTCCACACCTCAGTTTCAGAAGCACATCACTAAGGCTGTCAGGCTAACCCCATATTGGTCTTTCTCTTTTCTCCTTTCTGTTTATTCATTGTAACCTCTTCCTCCCTCCCTCCTTTCCTCCCTCCCTCCTTTCCTCCCTCCCTCCTTTCCTCCCTCCCTTCCTTCCTTCTTTCCTCCCTCTCTCCCTTCCTTCCTTCCCTCCCTACTTCCCTTGTGCTCTGTATCCCAAACATTGTGCTGAGTTTATAAATTGGGTTCTGGGCTCTTCAAAACTCCTAAGAGGTAGGTCAGCAGTGGGGGGACCTCAGCTGTGCCCCAGTGCTCAGCAGGCTCTTAGGGCCTGACCTCCGTGGGGCCAGTCATAGTCACAGTGAGTTCCCGTGCCAGTGTGTCCCTGACTGGTCTTCAGTGTGGCTGGGCTATTCCTGGCCCTCACTGATCCGGCTCTCTCTCTCTCCAGACAGCGCTCATTTCCATTGGCTGTGACTTGAAGAAAAAGATCATTGTTCAGAAGTAAGTGTGTTACTGATATTGGGTTGGTGGAGGAATGGGGTATAGGGATGGGGTGGGATTGGTCACCGTGGCTCCACAGTTGCTGAAGTTGCTGCTGCATCCTGTGTACCTGTGTCTCTGCTCACCATTTCCACCATAAACAGGCGCTAGTCTATACTATTAGGTTAGGTTTGAGTGTCTTGCCCAGTGGTCCTCCTCCTTCACCAACTCGGTGACATTCACATTTTCTCCCTCCTCCCTAGTCATTTTGCTCATCCTAGTCCTTCCTTTGAATTCCTTAATTCCTCATTTTAATCAAAATCATGCCAGGTTTTTTAATTGCCTGATGAATAATTTGGGAACTTTGCCTCCAGTATCCATCATTACCCCAGGGAATGAGGCCATGAGAATCCAAGAAAAAAATAAAGTCTGGCCTGGCCAGCATGGCTCCGTGATTGAGCATCAACCTGTGAACCAGGGGGTCGTGGTACAATTCCAGGTCAGGGCACATGCCCAGGTTGCAGGCTCCATCCCCAGAGGGGAGTGTGCAGGAGGCAGTCAATCAATGGTTCTCTCTCATCATTGATGTTTCTATCTCTCTCTCCCTCTCCCTTCCTCTCAGAAATCAATAAAAATATTAAAAAAACAACACCAAAGTCTGAAGATCAGCCAAATTACCAGCCTTTTGCCCTTCAGGTAGGGTCTGGGTAGAGAGGGAGCCCTAATTTGCAGCACTGCCAACCCCTGCCTCTGGTATAAATACTCCCAGGGCACTGATGTCCGGCTGCCCCATGAGCCATCCAAAGGGCTCCTGATCCTGCAACTTTGCAGTCCGCTCCAGGGCCCAACAGGACCGGACTTGAGTGCTCCCTGCACAAGGCAATCATACACTCAGGTGTTGACTCCCCGCTCCATGGAAATACTTTATTGAAGCAATAAATTACTTATTTAGAATATGTGTGCAGGAAAGGTTCTTAACACAATATTTAAAAACTTTTGGCCGAGACCGGTTTGGCTCAGTGGATAGAGCGTTGGCCTGCGGACTGAAAGGTCCAAGGTTTGATTCCGGTCAAGGGCATGTACCTTGGTTGCGGGCACATCCCCAGTGGGAGGTGTGCAGGAGGCAGCTGATCAATGTTTCTCTCTCATTGATGTTTCTAACTCTCTATCCCTCTCCCTTCCTCTCTGTAAAATATCAATAAAAATGTATTAAAAACTTTTGCCTTAGAGCAGTGGTCGGCAAACTGCGGCTCGTGAGCCGCGGTTTGCCACTCTGTTGACTAATGAGTTTGCCAACCACTGCCTTAGAGAGTGGGAAGATATTTGCCACATATGTAACCAGCAAAGGACTTGTAACCAGAATTTATAAAGGATTCCTACAAATCAATTTAAAAAAGGAGAGAGAAAGCCCTGGCAGGGTAGTTCAGCTGGTTAGAGCGTTGTCCCGATATGCCAAAGTTGTGGGTTCGATCCTGGTCAGGACACATACAAGAAACACCCAATGAACGCATAAATAAGTGGGACAGCAAATCAGTGTTTCTTTGTCTCTCGCTCCCTTCCTCTACCTGAAAATCAATAAATTAAAAGAGAGAGAGAGAAATGAACAGACAAAAATGGGCAACGGCACGTCTAAACGAGAAAAGGAAAAAAGGCTGATGAGCATTGACACGATGCTGAGAAGGTGGTCAGCCTTGCTTAACAGGGAAATGAAAATGAGAACTTGTGTCGGAGACCTCACTCACCCACCGCGGAGGGGCTGGCAAAGCCTAGCCAGTGGCGAGTCCTGGGAAGCGGGGGGACCCCTCCGGCAGCTTCCAGAACTCACAGGAACTGCTGGTGGTTGTGCACACGTTTCCGCTGCTTTGGAACGCACACCCATCAGTCGGCACTTTGCTCATGCACACTGCACTGGTGTAGGTTCCGGACTGTTCCCTGCAGCATTCTTCTTTTAAATCCTCACCTGAGGATACGCTTACTGATTTTACAAAGGCGGGGAGCAGGGAGGACATCGATTGGTTGCCTTGCCTTCTGTATATGCCTGGACTGGGGACCAAACCCACAACCTTCAGTGTAAGGGGCAATGCTCCAGACAACTGAGCCACACTGGCCAGGGCTGCAGCATTCTTTTTTTTTTTTAAAAAAAAACACCATTTATTTATTTTTTACACAGAGAGATATGATTGATTTGTTGTTCTACTTAAGCATTCATGGGTTCATTTTTGTATGTGCCCTGACTGGGGATTGAACCCCAACTTTGGTGTATCTACCTCCCTGCACTACCAGGCCAGGGCCTGTAGCATTATTCCTAATAGCACCAAGCTGGAAGCATGCCAACTCAAATGTCCATCGATTAGAGCAAGCATGTCAAACTCTCGGCCCCGCGGGCGTATGCCACGTTTATTATGCCGGCCGCGAGTTTGACATGCTTGGACTAGAGGATGGCAGGCCAGGTAGGATGTTTTGATACAATGGACAAACGTGGCAATGAAAACAAATGAGGCAGAATTCGCTGGATGGATCTTACTGAAGTGGAGGTGGATTGAAAGACATAAGAGAACACACACAGCATGCGTCTAGTCTTAAGAAGCTAAAACCAGGCAAAAATCAACGAAGGTGAATGCCCAGGTGGCGTGGTACATAGACGAACGAGGAAATGATAGTCTCCAATGTCCAGTGCCACGATGGTGGCATTAGGGCTCCTTGGAGAAAGGGCTGATTCTGGGCTGGGCAGGGAAGATGCAAGGTAAGCCTGGAGTGCCCCGGCCTGCGTGGACCCGTGGTTAGAGCACTGGCTCGTACACGCAAGGGTCTCCAGTTTGATTCCCAGTCAAGGGCACATACCTGGCCTGCAAGTTCGATCCTAGGCCCATGCAGGAGGCTACCAATCAATGTGTCTCTCTCACATCAGTGTTTCTCCGCCCCGTCCCCTGTCTCCCCTGTCCCTCTCCCTCTGTTCCACTCTCTATGAAAATCAGTGGGAAAATATCCTTGGGTGAGATAAGCCTGGAACATCTCGGAGAACCAGAAAGTAAGAAAGGGCTCGAATATCAAACCAATGGGGCATATATGTCAAAGGGAAGAATTCATGCTGCTTCAGTTCAGTGTGGGGTCAGCAGCTTCTCACCCCTTTTTGTTGCTTTCAGCGAAATCTCAGCCTGTTACAAAGGCAACCTTGACCCCGTGGCCCTTCAGGACAATTACAGCTACGTCATTGAGAAGTGAGCCGGAGCTCTTCCTTCACCCCTCCCTCCTGTGACCACCCCATCTTACAGACCCTTCCCAGCCCACTGCCGGCTCAGGGGGCCCGGCCACCTGCTCATATGAGCTGGGAGAGTTGGCCAGACACTGTCAGCCCGAGCAGGAGGGGGTGGCGAGCCAAGGTGCACCCCTAAGGCGGCATGGAAGGGGCTCAGCCTCCTTAGCCCCAGGCTCGGGGAGCCCCTCTATGCTGGTGCAGGTCCCCCGCTGTGAGAAGACATCGCCTTGGGTGCAAGCCAAAGTCGGCCAGCTGTCCAGGGCCACAGCCAAGGCCAAAACTGGCGCGGTTGGGCTTACTGACCAGTGTGGCTACAGTCAGACCTCATGTGTGAGTCAGGGGTCCCCACGGGAAGAGAAGCGACAGGATGTGTGAGAGAGACACAGAGAAACAGTGTGAGAGACAGAAAGACAGGAAGGAAGGAGCCGGGAGAGAAAGCACACTTTTTTCTATTAAGGCCTTTGACTGCACCTGCATTGGGGAGGGCACTCTACTGAGTCCAACTGATTTAAATGCTAATTTCATCCCCCAAAACACTCTCATGGAAACATCAGAATAACGTCTGACCACACATCCAGGTTCTGGGGCACAGCCAAGTGGACCCATAAAGTTAACCGCTGACCCCCTCCTCAGACTCCCCTCCACTGGAAGCAGCTAAGCCTGGGAGGAGGGGGTGGGGGCATCGGGGCTGCCTGGAGGGGCCTCACCCCTGCCCCCTCTCTGCTCAGGGAGGCCTACGACCCCAACTTCCAGGGCCAGAGGGCCACCGAGGACCTGGTGGTGCACTACCCTTACGAGAAGCTGGGCTGCCCCCTCCTCATCCACTACGACAGCCCCTGGAAGCCCGTGGTGGAACTGTGAGCTCCCCGTGCGGCCCGCTCCCTGCCCCCCGCCCCGCTCCCTGCCCCCCGCCCCTCCCCCTGCCCCCCGCCCCCCGCCCCGCTCCCTGCTCCCCGTGCGGCCCGCTCCCTGCTCCCCGTGCGGCCCGCTCCCTGCTCCCCGCCCCTCCCCCTGCTCCCCGCCCCGCCCCCTGCTCCCCGCCCCGCTCCCTGCCCCCCGCCCCGCCCCCTGCCCCCCGCCCCCCGCCCCTCCCCCTGCCCCCCGCCCCGCTCCCTGCTCCCCGTGCGGCCCGCTCCCTGCTCCCCGTGCGGCCCGCTCCCTGCTCCCCGCCCCTCCCCCTGCTCCCCGCCCCGCTCCCTGCTTCCCGCCCCGCCTGGCCCTCCAGGTGCCCCCATCGCCCTTGGATGAAGCTCAGTCTCCCCCTCAGCCCTCTCCACCCTCTCTCCACACCACCTCCCCCTGCCCCCCCCCGCCCCTCCAGCCCCACCGGCCCTTTGCCCAGCTGGGCCCTCTCCCTGCCCTGTTCTTGCCTTTCCCCTTAGCTCTCAGCTCAGGCAGCCCCTACGTGCCCACTGTCTTACCTCCCACGGCCATGACAACATTCCAGGGACTGGGGGGCTTAGACATCCGACGTGACTGTCTCACAGTCCTGGGGCCCGAAGTCCAAGAGCAAGGCATCGGCAGGGCGGGTTCCCCGAGGCTCCTGCGCCCCACGGCCTCCTCGTGTGTCCTCAGGCGGCGGGAGCCAGTGAGCCCTGCGTCTCCTCTTCCTCCGGGTCAGGGCCCACCTCCAGATAGTCACCCTGGGGGTTAGGGCTCCAACATCAGAATTTGGGGGGACACACTTCCGTGTCATTTCTACATTTTTACGGTGATGGATGGTCCAGTAAGGTCACTTCAGCACAGGCCCGCGGGGGCTGGCGCAGGACTCTCTGCGGTGGTGGAAATGCCCCATAACCCTGGGCCACCCATTGGGCAGCCAGGAGCTCCGTGCGGCCACTGGGCACTGGGCATGCAGGCTGAGCACCGGGGCCACTGGGCACTGGGCATGCAGGCTGAGCACCGGGCGTGCATGTTGCTTAGTGGGAACTAATTGAAAGAAGCACTTCTGCCGGCACGTCCCCTGACTGCGTGGCGGCCGCCAGACGGAACAGCGCGCACCTGTAAGCCTTAGGCTCCTTAGCCCATCACGTCTTAGTTCCACCTGGTCTCAGTCCACGCCCAGGTAAAGGCCCAGGCCAGGCACACAGGCCTGAGCCCCTGGCCTAGGGACCAGCCCCGACTCAGAGCTGCCACGTGGGGATGTGTGAGCGGGGGTGAGGGCAGGAAGGGTCCTGTCGGAGGAGGTGAGCTCCATGCTGGCGGGAGACAACAGGACAGGTGTCCGAGCAACAGCGGCTTAGCACAGCCCTCATTACCAGCCTAGATGGCTCCCTGCTGCACGCTGGCAGGAGACGACCCGAGCGCTGGTGTGAAGGGTGTCACTCATGGTTTACTTATTAATTAATCGATGTCTTTAACAAGTGACATCATTCAGTGATAGGACATCACACCCGTTTCTCCCAGGCTCTGCTCATTTGTCTCCTCCCCAGAGGTGCCTTTTGTGTCCACCCATGGAACACCTCAATGCCTGCCCCCCGGCCCTCCCCCCTCCCCCCCGCTCTGTCCTACCTGCCTCTGCTGCGTCCACCTGTTGACCATCCATGAGTGTCAGCAGGGGGGGGGGGGGCGGGGGGGAGCTCCTCTTTGCTCTGCTGCTCACCCCCTAGAAGGGTCTCCTAATCCACGGGGCTGCCTGCCTCCCTGCGTGCCCCCAGCCGCTCTGTGCATGCGTCCTAGGTGGCAGGCAGGAAAGTTCCAGGAGATTGTGGAGGCCGAGTACGTCTTGCTGGAGGTGAACGGGCTGTTCACATACACGTACTCCCTGACAGCGGACACCGCGCTCTGCAGTTCCCAGCCGCAGAACTGGACCACCATCCGGGTGGACACCAAGGGCTTGCCCTTCACCTGGGACCGAGAGGTAGCAGTTACTCCTCCGTCTTTCCACACAGGTCACCAGTCCGATGGTGACCACAGAGCGCACCCCGTTAGGGTTATCTGGGTCCGTCTGGCTGCTGTCACAGAATACCAGAGCCGGGGGCTATGGACAGCAACATTTATTCTCTCCATCCTGGGGGCTGGAGGTCAAGGTCAAGGTGCTGCAGACCTGGTGTCTGGTGAGAGGACACCTCCTGGTTCCTAAGTGACTGTCTTCTCCCTGTGTCTCACGTGGCCGAGGGGCGAGGGAGCTCTCGGGAGGTCCTTTCGTAGGGGCACATCTTTAGGATCTAATCACCTCTCAAAGTCCCCATCTCCTTGTACCATCCCCTTGGGGGTTGGGTTTTAACATGTGAATTTGGGGGGGGGGGGCGGGATACCAATATTCAGTCCACAGCAGATGGGGAGCACAATGGGAATGTAAGACCTGTGACTCCTTTGGGAATCTCTCCCAAGGGCTTCGGCCAAACATTCAGAGCTGTGGGCATTGCTGATCATGTTCTAGAACCCTCCAAATGCCCATTTCTAAGGAGCTGACTAAATTTGCCATCTGTTCTGCTCAGCGAGCATTTCTATCATGCGCATTGGTTTGTACACAACTGACACACAAGGAAACAATGTCAGGAAACGGAAGAAATGGCATTAGTCCTTTTGGGATGCACATTAACAATTTCCATCTACGGAGTCCCTCAACTCCAAAGGCATAGACACAGCGCAATGCAGCAACACTACCAACGGTGATGCTGGCTCCCCACACCTGGGCCCATTCCTGTCTGCGGATTCTTGGCTCCTTTTTAAAATCCTCACTGGAGGACATGGGGTTTTGTTTCAATGATTTTTTAGAGAGAGAGAAACATTGATGTGAGAAACATCCATTGGTTGCCTCCCCTACGTGCCACCTAGGTATGCTGGCCTGATTGGGAATCGAACCCACAACCTTTTGGTGCATGGGACGATGCTCCAACCAACTCAGTCACCCAGCCAGGGCGTGGCTCCTTTCTTTATACTCCCTTCTGTCATGTGAATTTGGTCATCTGTTTTGTTGGTGACATTGGTTTTACTTGTGTGGGGTTTTTTGTTGGTTTTAAATATATTTTATTGATTTTTTACAAAGAGGATGGGAGAGGGATAGAGAGTTAGAAACATCGATGAGAGAGAAACATTGATCAGCTGCCTCCTGCACACTCCTTACTGAGGATGTGCCCACAACCAAGGTATATGCCCTTGACCGGAATCGAACCTGGGACCCTTGAGTCTGCAGGCCGACGCTCTCTCCTCTGAGCCAAACCGATTCAGGCTGTGTGGGGTTTTTTTTGCCGATGTGAAATTCACAGAACTCAGTGAGGTTTTAGAGCACACACTCATTTGCCTTGTACATTCACAATGATGCACAAATGCCGGGAAAGCAGAGGGAGGGGTGAAGCTGAGCAGCGTACATAGTCACCTCCACAGGGATCGGGAGCACAGGGCCCACCCAGCAAGCACGGGGCCCTGGCCTGCACCCTGGGTGGTTGGTGAGCAAGGGGGACTGACTGTGGTGCCAGCAGGACAGTGGGCACACCCCTGTCCTCCTCCTAGAACTACGTGAGCTGCCACGACCCCAACAATGACGCTCCCTTGCAATGGCCAAAGGTCCCCTATCAGATCCTGGGAGGCCCAACAAAAAACAAGATCATTTTCGACCAAAGGAATGGAATCTATGTCTTTCTCATTTCTATCGTGGATCCATACTACAGGTGAGTAGGGCGGGGTGGAGGAAACCACCCTGTGCCCGGGGCCTCTGGGAACGGCTGAGCGCATCTGTGGGAGACCCATTCTCCCAACAGGGGCCAGAGTCGCCCTCTCATGCCATGTCTGGTGATGTGAAGGAGCCGACTCAGAAATGTTCGGGATTCTGCAAGCCAGTGGACTTGAAATTGGCCATGGTGGGAGTATTTACACCAGGGGAATCAGCACACACTATCAACCAGCACTCTCCCACCCCAGAGCTGGTGGTTGAACACTTACCACCCATGAGGACTGAGAACCTCCTAAGTTATATCTGGTGTGCTTATTTGGATCATCAGTGTCTCCCACTGAGAAGGGAATTATGGAGGCCCATTCTCTCCCTCCATCATCTATCCCTTTAAGACAGGTACAAACTCCACCCCCCAAAGCATGTGGAGACCCTGACTTCCCTAGAGGCCCCACACCCTGGACCAGAGGGACTAGCTCTGAGATGACACTGGGCAAAAGGCACAGGGGTGGGGACACCCAGAGGAGAGAGGGGGCTACCTGTGAGATGTGTCACCTCCTCCTCCTTCACCTGCTTCCAGTAGAGCCCTCAGCGAGTTCTCCCATCCCCTGGGCCCCCTCCTGGGGCACCCTTCCTGCCCATCCTGCTGGCCACCAGCCTTATGGATGTCTGTGGCTGTCGTCCTGCCCCCTCTCTGCTTCCATGCTGTGATGGAACCTGGGCATGGAGCAGGGGGCCCTTTGTCCCAGAGCAGGGGACTCCAGGGGTCCTGGGGCGAGGGGAGGACATGACCTCTGCCAAAATACACAAGAGGAAGGCAGACTCAGGATGGATAAAGTTGAGTGGATATATATGGGACTTGCTGTCCTGGTGCCGGTCCAGGGCCCTCATCTCGGTGTTGTTTTCTGGGTAAAGGCAAGGCCTCTGAAGGCAGTGCCCCGTGGTCTCTCCCCACCCACCCCTTGCAGCTACTGTCACCTGACAACCACCTTCAGCGTCTACGTGTACGGGGCCTTCCCACTGCGCTTCCTCGTGCCTGAGATCACCATTTTCCTGCTCATGATTTCCATCCTGCTGTCTGTGTGGCTGGCCTACATGATCCCCAAACTGCTGCACACGGAGCTGGGCCGCAGGTTGACGGGGTACTGGGTCAGTCTGTGCAACAGGTGCAAAAGGTCTTGTGCGTGTTTCCAGTGTAGGCACTGAGCGTGCACTGGAGGCTCAGAGTTGTCATAATAAAGTGCATGCAAAACAAGCAGGTGGTGTGAGCATCAGTCATGGGTGGTGGTTTCCTGACACCTATTTGCACTGCTCTGCCTTCCTCAATATGCTACTGTCGGGGTTCCTCTCAATGGCAGCACCTCCATCGGCTGTAACAGTCAGGAGGGGGCGGCCCAAGCACTAATCAAGAGGAGCGGGTGACGCAGACCAGCAGGCACACGTGGAGTGACAGGCGGGCCTCAGCAGAGGGTGAGACAGTGACATGTTCTGTTAGAGAAGGTTAAGACCCAGGAAAAAGCAGTGGAGTCCGTAGACTGATCAATGAAATTCCATATCTGTGTTTATAAACCCTAACACATGTACAAACACAAACAGGCATGTTTTGTATGAACATGAATAAAATTTAAAAGCATGTTGTTTATACATATGCATGCATGTGGTGTGCACATATGTATACATGCATATATATACACACGTGTATGTATATGATATATAGGGATGTGTGTGTACATGCATACATAGGTATATATAATAGGTACTAGTGCATATAGTATGTATACATATGCATGTGCATGTCTATGTAATATGTATACACTTATGTATACATATATATAGTATGCACACACAAGTATGTGTGTGTGTGTAGAGAGGTAAGCATATAGGTTTACATATATATACTTTATTATGGCTGTGTATATACATAAGCATGGGTATATACCTACAGGTAATGTAAACGCATGTGCATACATATACACACATTAAAATACATGTGTGTATAGATAATATTCTACATACATATATATCCATGTATATGTAAACATGTATGCATACGTATATATGCATGTGTATGGTTTGCATGTGTGCATATATACATGTGCATACATATATGCATGGAGACAATACATATATGTGTATGTGCATACACATGTATACAGAACATGCATGTATTCATGTGGTGTGTACGTATTCGCATGTATACATATATGTACACGTATAATGTGTATGTATAAAACGTGTATGTGCATGCAACATGTGTGCACGTGTATATATATATGCATGTGTGTAGATAATGTGTACATAAAGAGGGTGGGGCAAAAGTAGGTTTATAGTTGTTTGTATGGAAAATAATCTTTCTATATAAAACCCTAATATATAAAAAGACCGAATGGTGGAACCAAACAACCGGTTGCTATGATGTGTGCCAAACACTAGGGGGTGCGCACGGAACATGGTGGGCATCAGCAGCAGGTGGCAGAATGTGGAACATGGTGGGCATTGGCCGCGGTGGGATGGTAGAGCATGTAAGCGGGGGTGCCAGACCAAGGCAGGTCATCAGTCACTGTCATCAGGGTGAGCCTCTGGTGGTTACTGAAAATTCTTTGCTCCCGTGCGCCACAGTCCCGCCAGGCACTCGCACCCACAGCCAGCACCTGCCCCAATCGCCCCTGAGGGCTTCTCCACCTCCCCCTGCTCCTGAGGGGCGATCCAGGGCAGCAGCCGATTTGCTCCCACGTGCCTCGGTCCCGCCAGGCACTCACACCCGCTGCTGGCGCGCTGGCCCCAATTGCTCTGTGCCGTCAGTGTGTGGGACCAGCAGCGGTGGCAGGGCTGCCGGGAGACAGGGGACTGGGAGCTACGGCGGGAGGGGTCGGGTAGGGGCGCAGAAGATGGGCCGAGACCCGCCCCTGTGCCCACTGCAGCCTTGCGGCCCACAGTTCCTTTCAAGGTGCATGAATTCCTGCACTGGGCCCTAGTATAATAATAATAAAAAAAAGCAATACACTGTGTTTTGCAAATTCACAGCTGTAAACCTAATTTTGCCCCACCCTGTACACATAAAATGTACATATATACTCTTTCCATCCATCTATCCATCAGTGGGAGGTCACCACTTCGTCATAAACCCAGGTGGCATGGGGCAGCTACCTCATTGTCAGTGGAAACGTGGGTGGTCCCACGACTTTTCCTGTTTACTCTTAAGTTAAAAAATGTATTTGTGGTAATCTGAATTGCCCACTGCAGCCTCAATCCAGTCGTCGAAACCTCCACTGCCAAACACAGTGAAGTAACCACTTGCTCTGCCCTCCGGGGCTGAGCAGGATGGCTCCCACCACCTACCCCTGTAGCCTCTCTGGAGGGGACGTGTTTGGTTGTCAGGTGACACTGGCTTCCTGTCCCTGGTCTGCATTCATCATCAGAAAAACAAGCTCATCCTCTTACAAGCTCATCATCCACCACCTCCATTGCCAGGGCCTTCCCTTCGTCGGGGACACTTGATCTTCATCCCAAAACACCCCACATGCTACTTCAGGGCTCAGAAGGAAGCCCAGGGAAGTGGGCTCCGGACTTCTCTAGGCCCATGTTCAGTCCAGAACAGAGATGGTACCGACACAGTGGGGACAAACGTAAATGATGCCAGTACCTGTGCAAGTCCAGGCGTGGAGGGGACAGTGCCCACATGGCATAGCTGTCTCCACTTCTTCCTTTTTAAAATGTATTTTTATCGATTTCAGAGAGGAAGGGAGAGGGAGAGAAGATATCAATGATGAGCGAGAACCATTGATCAGCTGCCTCCTGCATGCCCCTGACTGGGGACCGAGCCTGAGATTGGAATCGAACCTGGGACCCTTCAGTCCACAGGCTGACTCTATCCACTGAGCCAAACCAGCCAGAGCATAACTGTCTCCATTTTGCTGAGCTTTGAAATAAGGTTCAGGGAGATGAGCCATGTAGGCCCACGGCACCTCAGGCTTGGGTGTGGTGCTGGGCATGGGAGAGGCACCAGGTTTCAGCTCCCCATCTGCCCTCCCTGGACCTAGCCACTTCCTTATTCTAGTCAAGAATCACCACCCAGCTGAAACCGGTTTGGCTCAGTGGATAGAGCGTCAGCCTGCGGACTGTAAGGTCCCAGGTTCGATTCCGGTCAAGGGCATGTACCTTGGTTGCGGGCACATCCCCAGTAGGAGGTGTGCAGGAGGCAACTGATCCGATGTTTCTAGCTCTCTATCCCTCTCCCTTCCTCTCTGTAAAAAGTCAATAAAATATATTAAAAAAACAAAACAAAAAAAAGAACACATATACTTAAAAAAAAAATCACCACCCAGCCCAGGGCCTCTCTGTAGGGGGAGGGGAGCAGGCCTCCATCTCCCTGTTTCCTGATCCCTTATATCAGCCGTGGGCAGACTACGGCCCGCGGACCGGATCCGGCCCGTGGAGCCGAAAGAGTGGAGGGTTCTCTTGCTCTCCCCTCCGCTCCTTTACTTTGAATTTATATTAGTTCACACAAACACTCCATCCATGCTTTTGTTCCGGCCCTCCGGTCCGGTTTAAGAACCCATTGTGGCCCTTGAGTCAAAAAGTTTGCCCACCCCTACCTTATATCAAGCATGTCAAACTCGTGGCCCACAAGGAATATTTCTGCGGCCCAGCCAATATAAAGGTATATAAGAAATCTTTTAATAAAAATTTCATAATTTTTACAATATCCTGTTACACATCATTAATAATGAACTACAACATCCACTAATGACTGAACACTATAATCGTGTTGCATTCATTTCCCTTACACGCCGGCGCACCATTTCTCTCCACTAATACTAGCAGTGAATATTTTAGCAGCCGACTGCCACATCATTAGTCTTGTACTGACTTGTTTGGTGTGCGCAACAGGAATTATTTCACTTTTGGAGAACAAGAAAAATAGGTTTATTTGCGTTATGCTTATTTGTTTTTTTTTAATTTTTTTAAAATATATTTTATTGATTTTTTTTACAGAGAAGAAGGGAGAGGGATAGAGAGTTAGAAACATCGATGAGAGAGAAACATTGATCAGCTGCCTCCTGCACACTCCCTACTGGGGATGTGCCCGCAACCAAGGTACATGCCCTTGTCCGGAATCGAACCTGGGACCCTTGAGTCCGCAGGCCGACGCTCTATCCACTGAGCCAAACCGGTTAGGGCGCGTTACGCTTATTAATTTGTGCAGTTATTCAGTGTCTGGTAAGTTAATGTTCAAGAAAAAATATTAATTTTTATTAAAATGTTCTCTTACGTTAATTACTCATTTATTTCAGCCCTTTGTATTCAGCATGTCTCTACCGAAATAAACCTACGTTTCTATGAAAATTGAAGCTTTTGTTTTTTTGTGGCCCACATAAACTTAAACTTGTTTATTTGACCCGTGTTAGCCTTTGTGTTTGACATGCTTGCCTCATATGTTACCTGGGAAACCAAGTTGGCCCCTTCAGGCTCACCTCGAGGGTTTCAGAGGCGGCAGCTGTGGCTGGCAGCTGCCCCTGGAAAGGCCGAGGAGAGCCTGGACCAGACAAGGGAAAGAGGAGCTCCATGGGCCCGAGGAGGAGACGGGGTGGGAAGGAGCAGGGGTGAGATACGGACACCCAAACTCGGGGCTCTCCCGTGCCTGCTGCTTGGGATATAGAACCTGAGTAGGACCCAATGGGGGCGCCCAGCATACGAGGCCTGGCTGGATGCCTTCCTGGGGCAGACTTGCTCACCCTGGTCTCTGGCTGTCACCCGGGTGCACTCTGCTGGTCCCCATCACAGGTGGCTTGTTTCGGGGTACCACCTCCCACCTCCCTGCCCAGCCGCCACCCTCCGACCACCAGGTGCCTTCACCTCCATCTAGCACTTGCCTCCACATGTCGGCCTGGACCAGCGCGGGGTCCTTCACAGGCACCACGGCCCCTTCCCATGCCTCTCACCCACCCCTTGGGAGGTGGGCTGAGGCGGAGCCCAGCTGAAACCCCCTCAAAGGTCCCCTCCATTGACTATGGCTTCACGGGGACAGAGGAGGGCAGGGGGCCCCGCTTGCTGTGTGTCTCCCTCCAGGCAGGTTCCTGCCCATCTCTGAGCAGCCTTGACTTTCCTCACCAAACATGGGGGTGAGGACTCCTTACAGCGCAGGCGTCTGGGTGGCAAAGCCCCCTTCCTTCTCCAGGGCCTGCACAGAAGGGATTTAGAATCCCGAGCCCAGGGCTCCTCGCTCAGTCTGGAAGCCTGGCACCAGGAGGCGCGGGGTCCTGCAGGGCCTCCCCTCCTCGTTTGGGGCCACTGGGCACTGGAGCAGGTGAGAGGCAAGCCCTCCACGTCCGCCCCTGGCCTACTGCCCCCATCGCCACTGAGCAGACATTGGGCTGAGAGATCAAATCCGCTTTAATGGGGGGTGGCTCCCAGGTCCTGCCTGGGTCCCGGGGGATGGGGCGCTGGCCAGGCCCATGGCCTGCTTACTCTTGCCTCCTTGTCTCCCCTTTTTGGTGGCTGAGGCACCAGACTTTCTCTTGCTGGGAGGCTCGGCCCGAAGCGCAGGGGCCGCAATGGCGGGGGGCCCTGGGCAGGGTGGTGGCTCCTCATCAAGCGCCTTGAAGTTGAAAAAGTAGTCCACGTTGGACACGGTGTCCAGGATCTCGGGCACGCTGTAGTCGAAGGACAGCAGCTCATCCGGCAGGTGCAGCGAGCGGATGTCGCTGGAGGAGTCATCCCCACCGCCCCCGCTGTCGGGCAGGGCTGGCCCCGGGACCTTGCGCAGGGACCCCTCGGGCTCGGCACCCCCTGGCAGGCAGTCGAAGAGCTTCATGGCATCTTCCAGCAGCACCTTCTCAGGCAGCACGAAGGCCCTGGCGGCCTCGGGGGACCTGGTCTCCCCTGCCTCCAACGGGGCTGCCTCTGCTGGGGAAGCCTTGGAGCCCCCAGGGCCTGGGGGGTACAGCAGGCCCGGCCCAGTGCCACTGCCCTGCAGCTCCTTGGCAGGAAAGGCTAGGGACTCCCCAGGCATGTGGAACTGGCTCAGGCGCCCTTTGAGGTGGCCACAGCCCCCGGGGGGCAGCGCGGCCTCAGGAGGCCGTGTGAGGACGACAGGCGGCAGCTTGTTCTCCTTGGCGGGCAGCGGCGGTGGCAGGGGCACCAGGCCTTCCTTGAGCAGGGTTGGGGGCAGCTCCACAAAGGCGGGGGCCCCTCCATCCCCCATAAAGCCCAGGGCCTCAGGCCCGGGCCCCTCAGGGGGGAAGTAGGGCATGAGGTACTGGGGGCCCCCAGGCACTGGCTGGAAATGGGGGTATGGCAGAGGTGGCACCGGGGCCTTGAGATAGTGCTGGGGCTCTAGGAGGTAGGTGCTGGGTGAATTGGGGCCCCCGGCTGGCACCCCACCACCCGCTGCTGCCAGCTTGTACAGGGACGACTGGCCGAAGTCGGTGGTGGCCCACTCGATTCGGTAAATGCGGGGGTCAAAGAAGCAGCCGCAGGGCGCCATCTGGAAACCTGCGGGCCCAGGAGGGTGGCCCTGAGAGGGCAGGGCTACAACCCGCCTGCAGGGGAGGGGGTGAGGTGGGGGCCCTAAGCCCGGGGGCCTGTGGACATAAGCCTGGGCTTGAGGGACCCGTTGGGGCCAAGAGCCAACAGGCCTTGTCTAGATGGGGCACACAGACCTTGGTCTGGGAGCCCTTTTGGGAAACGGGCATGAACCTTGCTTCGGGGAGCCTCGGAGGCCAGGGTGGAGGCAAGATGGCCCTGCCTCCTCCAACCCACGCCCAGGGTGCAATCAGGGTTGGGAGGAGGCAGTACCTGCTGGAGGGCCTGGAAACACCTCTTTCTCCAGGTTTGGGGGGTGATACAGGTTGGAGGAACCTGTGAACAAAGGCAGGCTGGTAGTGGGGTCCTGAAGCTGGTGGGCAGAGCCCAGGCCCCCCAACCCTGTTGACCCCGCCCCCACCGCTCCCTGATGCGTACCCACAGTGGGAAGAGGCTCTGTGCAGGCAGGAGTGGGCTGGCTGCCTGGCCCCTCGGTGCCATCCAGGCCCCGAGGGCTGAAACCTTCTTGGGGGGCTGCAGGAGTGTAGAAGGGCTTCGGGTGCTGCATGGGGGGGTGGGGGCCCAGCCTGGACAGGCCCAGAGGGTGGCAGGCGGGAGCACAGGCAGCCCACCCAGAGAACAGGCTCAGAGGTCATGCGGAGTTCTGTTTGCCTGGTTACTCCGGGCAGCAGGTTCCAGCCCGCTGGTCAGGATTCCGGGTACTGGAGGTGGGGGAGGGTGGACAGGGATAGAAGGGGAAACCAAGGCAGCCACAGACACGTGTCACAGCGTGGGGCAAATCCTGGGCCTAGCACACTGCCTTCTGCCTTTATCGGCAATGCCATTCTAATAGCTCTGAGGCCCCTTCCTCCAGGCAGCCCGTCTTGATCCACACCCCCACAGGCCAAGGGTCCCCCTTCATGGTCCCCCCGCCCCATAAGCCCAGTGGCTTCTTTATGTTCAAGGCCTCTCTGGGTATCAGCAGCGGCCTGCCGGGCGACTTTGGTGAATGAGTGAGGGAGGAGAAAGGGAGCTGCCAGGGACAGGGATGGGCAGGTGTCCAGGGAGAGCTCCCAGGAGTGGAAGGGGCAGCCTCAGGGTCACAGAAAGGCCCGAGTTTTAAAAGAAGAAAGTTTATTGTCTTCTCACACGCCACGGGGACCCTCCGATGCCCCTCCCACCCCTGCAGCTACTTGTATGCATTGGCCTTGTGTTTTGGCACGAAGACGAAATTGGACGGCACAGGTCCCAGCAGCATCTCACTGTGAGGGCAGGCGGAGGGAGGGTCAGGCTGGGCCACACCCCCCCACAGGACGCCCCCAACCCAGCTCCTCGGTTCCCAGGCACCTAATGCGGATCCAGTCGGTTGCCCTCTGGCTGGCCATGAGTGTCTCCAGGTAGTCTCGGCCCAGGTAGTAGGGGGGCCGCTCATTGATCCTCTGTGGGAGCCGCTCCAGCAGACCCACAGGCACATACCTGCAGGCAGGTGGGGACAGGATTGGGCCAGGCTGGCCTCACCAACACCCGCCCCCCCTCAGCAGCTCCATGCCCACCTGCACAGGAAGGAGAGCCATTCGAGGAGGAAGCGGCGGGTCTTCTCCACGCCCTGCGTGTCCGAGCCCCAGTGTTCCAGGCCGTAGTTCGTGAAGTCCCGCAAGATGTCTAGGCGCTCGGATGAGGAAATGTCCCAGTGTCGCTGCTCCTTGATCTCCGTGAATAGCCACGGCTTGAGCAGGGCACCACTGCGGGGCGGGGAATGGTCAGAGGCCCCAAAACCACAGTCCCTGTCCCTCTAGCTGTGCAGACAGACTTTCCAGCTGTTCTAGAAGCCTTGAAGCCCAAGAGTCCCAACCCGTACCCCAAGCCAACAACTGCAGAAATTTCTAGTCCCTCTGGCCCCTGCCAGCTGCAGCCATGCCATCTCTCCACTCAGACAGAGCCACCCGCTGGGGATAAATGGACCAGGAGGTCAAGCAGTTGGGCTGAGGCACTGTGACAAAGGGACAAAGCTCAGACATGCCCTCAGCCTTCCGGAGCTGCAGGCCAGGCCCAGAGGCAGCTCCAGATAGCCCCCAGGCACCGGGCCCACCTACCGGGCAATCATGATTCCAGTGACACCGGTCTGCATGGCGCAGTTAGCGTCCTCATAGGATAAGATGTCCCCGTTTCCTGAGGGGCAGAGACAGGGCCTCGGGGAGCTGCCTACAGGCAGGAAAGCCAGCTCCTGGGGAGTTCTTGCCAGCCCAGCAGCCCCCACTGGGGCAGGGAGGGGTCTCCGGTGAGGGACGGGGACCCACCGAACAGGGGCATGGGACTGGCTGCCGCCACGCACTGCCTGATGTACTGCCAGTCGGCCAGCTTGGTGTAGCGCTGCTCCCGAGAGCGGCCGTGCAGCTAGAGGAGGAGTGGCCACACAGGGAGGGAGGGAAGGTCCATCCGGGGAGGCGGAACATCAGAGAGAGGAAAGAGAGAGAGAGACCCAGGCTGAGACAGACAGAGAGACAGACAGACACAGACATGGAGGGAGAGCAGAGATGAAGAGGGAAGTGGGGAAAAGAGACCATTAGAAAGGGTTGCTGGAGTGTCCCCAAGGCCTGATACCCGCTACACCCCGAGACCCACCGTGACCAGGGCTGCCCCCCAATCCCGCAGCTTGGGCAGCAGCCTGTGTGCCAGGTTCACACGCTCCTGGACGCCCGTGCGGATCTTCACTGTCAGCGGCACGTCCAGCACCTGTGGGGATGAGTGTGTCAGCAGGGCCCGGAGTCGGGTGGGGGAAGGTGGGGACATCTCAGGGCATACCTGGTCCATTCCACGCACGATCTGCTGGAACTTGGCCGAGCGGTTCATGAGGGCGCAGCCCCCACCCTGGGAGAGATGGGCGGTTGGAGCAAAGGAGGGCAAGACCCAAGTGGGCCTAACACCCCTCACTGCCCTTGCTGTGAAAAGGGAAAGTGAGGCACAGGGACCCCGTAGGTTCCCAGAGACTCAGGCAGGAGTGAGGCTGGGTCCGCCTTATCTACAACCTGCCCGCTCTGGGGATCCAGGGCTGAATGGTCGCTACCTTCTTGTACACAAGGTCGATGGGGCAGCCAACGTTGATGTCCACGAAATCCACGTCGATGGTGCGGTTCAGCAGCTCTGCGCACTTGGTCATGGTGTCCGGGAAAGCACCCTCCAGCTAGGGCAGGTGTTGGAGCAAAGGGGGTGAGGGGCAAGGGCCAGTTCAGACCATCCCTGCCTGGCCCCACCCCGGCCCTATCATCCCAAGGCATCAGCCACTGGAGATGCATCAGGCTGGCGCCCTGGCCCATGGCTGAGGCGAGAGGATCTGGGAAGTGACTGAGCTAGGCCTGGGATCCAGGAGAGGACCCTGAACCTTGCTCCAAATCTTGGCAGTCGAAAGCCCCTCCTCCCTCTCTTCCTCCCCTCTCCCTGGTGGCAGCACCAACCTGGACACCAAAGATGTCCTCGCACTGGTGGCGTTTGAGCAGGGCCCACTCGGACGTCTGGCCCTGCAGCAGGTTGGTGCAAACAGCCATCTCCCCACACGTAACGTCAGCCCCGTAGCGCTTACAGATTCGCCGGAAAGGCAGGTTCCCACACTGGTGTTGGGGGTCACAAACAGGTAAGGGTGTGACAAGCAGGGACCCCAAACTCCTGCCCCCACTCCACTGCTAGTGTCCTCAACAGGAATACTCAAGACTGGCAGGCACTGGGCACTGTTGGAGTGACCACACTGCCACCACCCAGCCTGCCCACATGGGTCCTACCGTGGTAAGGGGGGCCAGGTACAGTTTGCCACTGATGTCAAGCTGGAAGGAAAGAAAACACGCAGTGAGGCTCCACCCTCCAATCTGGATTTTGAGGCCTCCCTTCTCCCCGGACATGCTTAGCTTTGCCCCACGGGCCTAGCACTCTTTTACCTCTTAATCTCTGCATATGTCAACCAATCCATCAATGAGAAATGGTCTTTTCTTCATGCTCTCTTCTGGATAATTTCCAGTCAACCGTCAAAACCCCAGTCCCAATGCCCCCACTTCCATGAAGCCTTCCCCACTGCCTCCCTCTGCTTCAGCCCTGACTCTCTGGGGCTGAGAGGTATGTCCAGCTCTTTCTGCTCCCCACTACTAGTGTTCTCAACAGGAAGCCCGTGACACGTACCTGCCTCTTCTCACAAGACCGAAGCCTGACTATGTCCTCATCCGTCAGGGGCCCGCAGGTCTGCAAGGGGCTGCTGGGAGGGGTACCAGTGCAGGGCACCAGGGGGGCCTGCTGGGCATCACAGTTGTCCTGCCCTGGGGCACTCTCAGCCCCTGGGATCTCAGGGACAGTGGCAGAAGGGGTGGGGCTTGGCAGGTGGCCCTTGCCTAGCTGGTGCAGGGCCTGCTCGGCACGCTCGAAATGGATCTTGCGCTTTCGCAGCTGCTGCTGCAGAGCTTTGTCCAAGCCGTTGCGAACAGGAGGGGCCGGGACCACCTCCTCCCTCACCAGATTCTGGCCCTCAGGCCCCAGATGGGCCCCGGCAAAGCGGCAGGTCACACCATAGGGGCACCTGCCATAGTTCTCGAATAGTACACAGCGGGGGCCCAGGTCAGCTGGCTTCGTCTCCAGGTAGCAACTCACATCGTGTAGGAAACGACAGCGATCACCAAAAAAGCACTTTGCAGCTGATCCCTGCAGGGAAGGGGGTGCAGTGAAGGAGGACAGGGAGGGGCTGGGGCAGCCACGCTTTGAACCATAGATCCTTCCCCTCCTGGCTGTGTCATTGGGCTAGTCAGTAACCTCCCTGTGCCTCAGTTTCTTTATCTGGGAAATGGGAACAATAATGACATTTACATTACAACACCACGAGGACTGAATGGGGGACAGAGGCTCAAACTGAAGGCTTCTGGGACTTTATGGTGACAATGACACTAACCTGCACAACAGAGGGACAGAGCCTGTTCTTGTCATAGTGGGTGGGTTTTATGTGAGGCCTGCCCTTGTTCTGACCCCGAGCTCTCTTCTGAGCCTGAGGTTGCTCGAGGAGCTCAGCTGCCTCCTCCGTGGCACCCTCTCCTGCCTGTCCATGCTCCAGTCGGATCCGCTTGGCCTCAGGTTCAGTCAGGTCACGGTCATAATGGTTTCCTCCCGTGGTTTCCTGGCTGGGCTTCTCCTGCCCTCCAGCTTCCAGGAATTCGTGGAACTGCTCCTTGGTGGTGAGGTATCTGCCACCAGAGGAGGAGGAAAAAGGAGAGCTTGTTGAGGGAGACCCCCCCCACAACCCCCCCAGAGTTCTACTCAGTGAAAACTGGGGAAACGGGCTGAGAATATTTGTCTCTGTTTCCATGCTCTGCTGATGGGAACTCACTATTTAAAACTGGACATTTGCCAGCCTGGGAGCACCTCAAGGCTACAGGAACGCCCTATTTTGTCTCTGGGTCCCCCCCAGCCGGAGTGTTAAGCCAAATTACAGGTATCAGGCACGAACGTCCTAGGGACCTAGGCCACGTTAGGCTTAAAAAGAAACTACATGTCCCAGCATGCCTTACAACGGGGACCACAGCTGCCACGCTTCCCAGCACACCTTTCAGCCCTACAAGCCCCAAGCTGCCCCGCGAATCTCTTCAGACAGAAATTTCAGGCCCAGCAGGGTGGCTCAGTGGTTGAGCGTGGACCTATGAACCAGGAGGTCGCAGGTTCGAGTGCCGGTGTGTGTGTGTGTGTGGGGGGGGGGGGGTGGGCTCGATCCCCAATAGGGGGAATGCAGGAGGCAGCCAAACGATGATTCTCTCTCATCATTGATGTTTCTATCTCTCCCTCTCCCTTCCTCTCTGAAATTAATAAAAACATATTTTAAAAAAGAAAAAACTCAGCCTAAGTAATTACGGCTGCCTGGAGATGACATGCACCATTCCCGACATGCGCTGGAACTACAGTCCCCAGCCTGCATTGCGGCCCTCGCCTCAAACCCAGCCCACGCTAGCACGCCCCGTGGTGTCCTTAGTGTAAGTGACAGCCCCGAACGTGTACTATCTCAGGTACTGCCGCGGAGGAACAGCCCAGACTGAAAAAGCCTGCGAACTTCCCGCCCAGGGCTGCCCTCTCTCCCGGCATGCACCACTCGAGCCGCCCTACGGGTCCCGAAAGGCCCCGTGAGGTAGTCTGTCAGTCCCGGCGACTCACCGAGGTTTAATAGGCGCTACTCCCCGTTCCAGCGCGCCGGCTCCTAAGTCGCCACCGCCACCACTCTCTGCTGGGGCCTCCGCCGCACCCTCCGCCATCCGCCCCCTTATCTCTTTGGAGTGTAGCGAGGCCTTCCGCGTGTGTCCTGGCCGCTCGTGCTGGGAAGTGCGCATGCCCGGGTCGCTCCAAGAGACGCCACTGTACGCACGTCGACCTAACAGGGGCGGAGCGTGCGTGGGGGTGGGGCCTCTGTGGTAGCACGTGGGAAATGTTCAGTGTCCTCGAGGAGCTCGCAAACTGCCCTCCTGCGGACGGCAGTTTGCCCACAGAAATATTTTGTTTTCTTGCTGGGTTTTTAAAAAAGTGTTTCAGGTGGAGGGAACAGCCAATGCAAAGCCCTGAGGTCGGACCCCGCCTGGGGTGTTGGAGAAACGGCTAGCCCTACGTGTCTGGACCTGAGTGAGCGACGGGGAGGAGGGGAGGGCAGGGAGCGGTCGTGCAGGGTCTTGCGGCCTGCTGGGAGGACTTGGTTTGTACCCCCAGAGAAGTGGAAGGGCTGTCAGCAAGGAAGGCAGAATCCGTCACTATTTGTGACAGCCCCCCTGTGCCCTGTTGTGCCCGCCTAAAGCTCCCAGTTTCTGGCGGAGGCTTGCTGCTGAGCTCTCTGTACTCTGCCTGCAAGGGTCGAATAGCAGCCCTTCCACTTACCAGCTGGGAACTTTGTTGTTTAATTTCTCTGTGCCTCCATCTCCTCATCAGAAAAATGGGGCTGGTAAAAACATCTCTTTTAGAAGACAAGAATTTAATAAATAACAGTCAATAAATGTTAGTGACTACTGTTCTTATTTATTTCTGTTATTTGCCCTGAATTACGTGAACCCAGTGCAGGGTGGGAACAACCAATCCCTTCGATTCTCTTGCATTTCGTTGCTAAACTCAACAAAGCTTTCCCTGGGGAGGGACGGGACGCGGGGAGTGTGCACCCAGCTTAACAGATGAAGAAAATGAGGACCTGAGAGAAAAAGGATTTGCCTGAGGCCACAACTAGCTTTTCCAAGAACTGGGAGAAAATGGAGTGGGCGGGGGAGCAGTTTGTCTTCCATCACTGGCCTCGGCTGCCCTCTGTAGGACAATCGGAATAAAACCGTGGAGTCGGGGAATCTAAAACTGGAAGAAACTTCTGCAGTCCTTGGGAGATTTCTTGCCCAGCCCCTCTTACCCACCTCCAGGGACAGGAGCTCATTCCTTCCCAAGGGGCCTGAGGTTCTACCAGTAGTCTCCCCCTGTCCTCCCACAG
This sequence comes from Plecotus auritus, assembly GCF_963455305.1. NCBI lineage: Eukaryota > Metazoa > Chordata > Mammalia > Chiroptera > Vespertilionidae > Plecotus > Plecotus auritus. The sequence goes on from NC_137773.1 coordinate 86,167,837, forward strand.
GCACCCATGACCAGTCCGGTGTGGGGAAACTGAGCCCATAGCACAGGACCTCAGGAATATGGCCTCCCTCTCTGGGCCTCGGCCTCCAAGGAAAGCTTTCCCAGGGTTCCGTGGCTCTGCGTGAAGGTGGTCTGTCCCCTCTGGGGGAGGGGGGGTCAGGAAGGTTCCCTGTAGGAGGGGGGCTGTGGACTGGCCATTGATAACCATGGCATTAATATTAATGACATAATATTAATTACCCACTATTACTTATATTGTTTAACAATATAATATTACTTTTTTTTACCAGTAGCTAAACCATTATTGAGCATTAACTGTGTGCCCTTTTCATGCATTAACTCACTTATTCCCTCTGACTGTGAGTGGGAGTAACTGGAATTTATTCTACATCTACCTGAACTCACAGGCTGCAGTGGTCCCTTGCTCAGGGGCTGCCACACTGTCCTGAGCCAGAGACCAGGACATCAGCCTCCCCCTACTGCCTCTCTTCCACCCACAGCCTCCTGCCAACTTTTCCTCCAGGGTGCCTCTCCAGTCAGTCTCCTCTCCCATTTCAGGCCTCAGTGTCTTCTCATCCTACCCCAACAGCCTATCCTCCCACAGCTCTTTCTTTTTATTTTTCTTCATTGATTTCAGATATACACTGAGTGCCCAGATTATTATGATCTCTGAACGCATAATAATCTGGCCACTCAGTGTATATCCTATATAATAAAAGGTTAATATGCAAATTGTCCCCTCAACCAGGAGTTCGACCAGCAGGCAGGCCAGCCAACCGCCCATGTCCCCTCCCCCTGGCCAGGCTGGCCGGACCCCACCCATGCACGAATTCATGCACCAGGCCTCACACACACACACACACACACACACACACACTGAGTGGCTAGATTATTATGCATTCAGAGATCGTAATAATCTGGCCACTCAGTGTATATATGTATATATATAGAGAGAGAGATACATCAATTTGTTGTTCCACTTATTTATGCAATCATTGGTTGCTTTTTTAAAAATGTTTTTATTGATTTCAGAGAGGGAGAGAGAAACATCAATGACGAGAGAGAATCACTGATTGGCCGCCTCTTGCACTAGTGATAGAGCCTACAACCTGGGCATGTGCCCTGACCAGGAATCAAACCCGTGAACTTCTGGTCCATAGGTTCATGCTCAACCACTGAGCCACACTGGTTGGGCCACTGATATGTGCCCTGACCAGAGATTGAACCCTCAACCTTGGCATATTGGGACAATGCTCTAACCAACAGAGCTACCTGGCCAGAGCCCACAGCACTTTCTAATACATATCTGACCATGGCCCCCGAGTTCCTACATGACCCAGCCTCTGCTGCCTTCCCCGCTTCATCCCTTATGACCTCCTCACTCCCTAAACTCAAGCACCAAGTTCATCTCAGACTTCCCATGAGCCAGTCTTACCCCCTAGTCTTTGTATATGCTCTTCCAGGAAGTCTATTCCCTGCTCCTAGTCACCTTGCTCACTATACTCACATTTTCTCACCTCCTTTTCCTCTGGAAGCCTCTCTGATGGCCCCCTGCTCGAGCGGCAGCGAGGGTACAGCATCCCTTGAAGGCTCTGCAGCTGCCTGAGTGTCCCCTCCCCTCCCCCCATCACCGTTCTGATTACTCTGGAGGCTACCTGGCCACTTCCCTACTGGACTGTGAGCCTAGAGAGTATGGAAGTTGGGTCTACCTTGGTCACCCTGTGACCCGGGCACCCAACACAGGGCCTGGCTCACAGTAGGTGCTCAGTTAATACTTCCTGAGTGAACACATCTTACCATGGCTGGGGAAACAGACACGGGGTAGGACCTGCTCTAGGGGTCCCACCTTCACTGAGGTTGTGGCAGGGGGCTGAGGCCTTCCCAGGTGTCACCCTGGAGAGTGTGGGGACATTGAGGAAGGTGAACCAGGCTTGGGTCATTATCCAAAGCAAGAAGGAGGCAGGTGGGGAGACTGAGGCACCCAGGAGGGGGTAGTGCGGGGCCTGGGGAAGGCAACCGGCACTCCTCTCAAGTCCCTAGTGCACTCTCTGCCTACCTCTATTATTCCTCCTGTTTCTGTCCCAGTTTTTTTTGGTCCTCTTTTTGTATTTCGTTCTGTGTGTCCCTCGCTCTCTTCCTTTCTCTGCATTTCTCTTTCCCTCCATGTTTGTCTCATCTCTCTTCACATTTCGTTATTTCTCTGTGTGTCTCTCTCTGCATTTCTCTGTCTCTCTCCCTCCCCCCATCCCTCTCCTCTGTCTCCCCCTTGCCCTATAGTCCATCCGGTCCCTTTCTGCCAGGCCGGATGGGGTTGCCAGCAGCAAGGCAGGTGCGGCTGGGCTTGGTGCCCACCTCTGCTGGGGCTGCCCTGGATTTGTGGCTGCGCCTTCTTTATCTGGGGCTGCAGCTGCCCCTTATCTTCTGGCTTCGGGACACGAGACCGGGATTAGGGCAGCCTGGGGCCAAGGACATGAGACAGCAGGGCAGGCAGGTGACCAAGAGCCAGATGCCAGGATGGATGTGCTGCTAGGGCTGCTGTGTGTGTATGAGTGTGTGGGGGGAGGCTGATGGTGTATACACATTTACAGCTGTGACTGCCGAGTATGAATGACTTTGGGGGTATCTGTGTGTGTGTCTATGAGCATGTTTATGTGTCTGAGTGCATGTGTGTCCTTTGTATGTGTGAAGTGTACACATTTGTGGCTTTTGTGTGTGTCTGAGTGGTTAATGGTGTAGCACATTTGTGACTTGAATTTGTGTCTCTGTGTGTGACGGTGTGTATATATTTGCAGCTGTCGTTGCTGAGTAAGAGTTACTTTGGGGTGTGTCTGTGTGTCTGTTGTATGTCTTTCTGTGTGTGACTACACATTTATGGCTTTTGAGGGGGAAGGTCTGTGCCTCTGTGCGCCTAGAAAGCTTCTCACTCCAGCCCCACCCTGCAGTGCCCGCACAACCTCAGACCCGGCCCCCACCCAGCTCCCTCTGGCCACCCTGATGGCTTTCCCACCTTGCCGACCCAGAGCCTCCAGGGACAGGACTCTTTTTTTTTTTTTATTTAGGGACAGGACTCTTGACCTATGACCTGTGGCTGTAAATGGCCCTGTGGGGACAGCCACCATCCCTGCTTTTCCCATCCTCGCCTGGAACCAGCCGGCTCCTTCCTGCCGCCCACAAGCCTCAAAGGCCTCATCTGCTCTGACCCTAGGTTTGCGTGCGCATCCAGCTCTGTCCCAGTCGGCGCACTGCGGCCTTTCTTCCCCTCTCAGCATCAATTAGCTCAGGGTGAGGATGACTTTGCCACAACAAGAGCCTGAAGCCTAGTTTTGGGGAGCCTCTTGGAAAGTGACACCACTCATCACCAAGGGCCTGTGCTGGGCGCAAAACAAACCTGGTCATCAGCACGTTGGGGGATGAGGCAATGCTTAGCGTGTGGAGATGACCAACGCTCCAGCTGGGGACAACTGCAGGGAGAGAGGGTACAGAGGGCACCGCCCCCCACCCCCACCCCCATAGGGCTGGTCCCTGGGGGTCCTGAGGTACAGTCCTGGGCCTTTGGGGCCTGGACCAGCTCCTGACGCTAAGATGGAAATTTCTCCACCAGCCAAGTCCAAATCTTGGCCAGTGGCCGCCAGACTCCCACAACCTCTGCCTGGGCCTCCACCCTTGAACAGAAAACTCCCTTTGGGAGCAGTGACTGCCCAGGGAGGGCAGGGGGCCAACCCTGGCAGACACTGGAGTGGCTGGAGGCAGTGACTGAACGTTCTAGAGTCATCCAACCCCAGGTTTGAGCTTCTTCCTTACTGTGTGACTTTGGGCCAGCATCTTGACCTTTCTGATCCTTGAGTTTCAAAACTGCCAGGTGGGCACAGAGCAGGCTGGGGAGGAAAAAGTGTTGCCTGGGGTACCTGGGAGAGACATCCTAGGAGACTGGGAAGGAGCAGAACTAATTCCTGGGCAAATACTTCAGGCAGGTGAAGGTGTCTTAGTTCCAGTGCCCTAGCACTGTCCCATGCCTGCCTCAGCTTTGACCCTGGAGCCAGCAGGCTCAAAACAGCCATAGGGGCCAGGTGCCCACGGGTGCTCCCTGCTCCTGGCCAAGCCTCAGTTTCCACGTATCTGTGCCCTGAGGAGACCACAGTCCTGACCCATGGCTTCACTGTTAGTGTAGGAGGTTCAAGGCTCAGTTCCACCCACTCTGCCTCGCAGGGTCCCCAGTGTGGGACAAGGACGGTTTAAAAATAAGCATTGTAAACACCCGTGTTTCCTGCTCATAGGACCAGCCTCCGAGTCCCCCTGGCCTCCCGGGCAGCCAGGCCCAGGCATCTCCTTTGAGGGGGGTGAGGGCTCGAGGGAGAGGTGCCCTCATGCACCCCGGTCCAGTTGCACTGTGAGTCAGCTAGTGTGATGAGGTGTCTGTGTCCAGGGGTTAAAAAGTGTGTGGGTTGGTGACAGAGTGGCTGGGGTGCTGGGTTGTGTGAAGTGGCACACTGGTGTGTGAGGGTGTCACACTGGTGTCTCATGTGACCACGTGGGGCTGGCCCTGAACAGAGTTGGGTCTCTGGGGGTGTGAATGTGATAGGGTGTCCTCCACATGTGTCTGTATCAGTGTGCGTATCCTTGAGTGTGACACATGCCCGTGGTGGAAGGTGGGTGGGGATCCTGGTGTCCCCACCTCCTGTCTTCCGTTCCGCCTACCCCAGAGGAAGAACCAAGTCTTTCAAGTTGCTGTTGCCAGGGCAACCATTTTATGAGCGTCCACATGGTAGGCACATGTGCATGTCCTGCTCTCCATGTGCCTGCACGCCCCTCCCCCAAGGTCCCCCACCTCAGTGGGGAGGGGGACACAGGCTGTGTGGGGTGAGCAGGAGGTGGCTAGGAGGCAGCTGGTGACAGCTTAATGTGGCTGGAGGGGTGGGGTGGGTTCCTGGCAGGGCTTTGTGTGTGCAGGGAAGCTGTGCCTCCCAAACTGACCCAGTATGTGTGTGCGCACGAGACAGTATCTCCACGCTTCCTCTGTGTGTGCGGCTGTGGGGTAGGCAACCTGTGCTGAGGATGGCATGTGAGTGTCTCAGGTTTCCTGTGAGCTCTGTGTGTGTGCTAGCGTGTGTACCAGCACCTGGTAGCATGGGAGCATGCAACAATATGCCAAGTGTGTGTGCATGTGCTCCGGCAACCCTGCTCTGCCCCCCTGCAGCTACTCTGGAGGCCAGTGGGGTGATGATAAGTGTATGAATGTCATGTGTGTCTGTGTCTCTATGGGGAACTATGTGTGTGTGCATGTGCTGGGGCAGTGTGAGCTTTGTGTGTGTCCCAACGGGAGTGAAGTAGGAATACCTGTGTGAGTGTAAGCATCAGCACATGTCCACATGGGAGGATGTAGGTGGCTGTGACCGCTGTGTGTGTTAAGGATGGCGTGTAGGTGTGAGAATGGGCATGGCGGTGGGCGTGACCCTGCCTGGAACAAAGGTTTGAGGAATCTCTGTGTGAATGGCCAACAGTGCCATGCCCTTCCCTCCTGAGTGTGTGGGTGTCTCTGAGAGTGAGCAACGCTAATAATGGACACTTGGATGCTGCTCACCACGCGCCTGGCACAGGTCTTTTCTACAACCCAACCCTATGAGAATCTGCTAATAATACAGATGGGGAAACTGAGGCACTGAGCCCAAAGCCACAGATCCTGCACTTTCCATTCTGGACGGGGAGACGGCTGCCGCAGAATGGTCACTACTCTGCTCCACGCTCACTCTCATGCCCCACCAAGTCACATTCCCGCCTACTTCCCCCGTGTACTTGCACCGCGCTGTGCGCACGCGCTGTGCACACACCCAGCCGTCCCAAACTCCTTTAAACTCGTGTACAATGGGTGAGGCTGGCCAAGTGTCCACGTGTGTGTGTTGGCGATGGGGAGTGGGGTCCTACGAGAGCCTAATGCTCATAAACCTGGGCTGCTGGGATCGGAGGAATGCAGGCGACCTGAGCCAGAGTGAGGAGGACCCAAGAAATCAGGAGTGAGAAACCAGAGCACCGGCCGGAAGAATGCAGGTGCCGGCCTGGACGGCGCGGGGAGGAGCCTGAGTGCTGGGGGCCAGGGCGGGACTGCAGGGAGGTGTTTCCCTGTAAGTAGGCCGGGGTGGGGCGGGGCCACCGCGGCAGGAGGGCGGCTCAGTCCCGCCCCCCGCCCCCCGCCCCTTCATCCACGCCCTCTAGTCAGCTGGGGCCGCCAGGGGGCGCTTGGGGAACTCGGAGCCGTCGGGGACGGCACCCGGTGGTTTTGGGCTTTCTGGCTGTTGGGGAACAGCGCTGGGTCTTGGTGCCCAGGAAGGATCCCCCGCAGGGCTCTGAGGCCAGATTGGAGGGAACTGCCACTTGATGGGGCCTCCGTGGACAGCGGTCGTCAGTCTTAGGGTGTCACTTGCTGTCTTAGGGAGAAAGTTTGGATCTCAGGTCTCTGGAATAGCTTACTGTCAGGACCCGGGAGTCTGACAGTAGGGCCAGATCCTCAGTATAGGGGGATGGGGAGCGCTGAGAGCGCGGGCACTGGCGTCGGGGCGCTGTGGCTTCTATCCCAGGAGGGGCCCGTGGGACCCCCTTTCCCACAGGAGCGCTGCCGGGGTCTCCAGGGCCCAGGGACATCACCGTCTATGGGGGCGCTGTGGCCCCTGCACCCCTGCCACCTGCGCTCCTCTGGCCCCATCGGGCGGGGGCGGGACGAGGGCGGCTCACGTCCCGGGAAACCCGAGCCGCCGCCCTTGGTCCCGCCCCCAGCTCCGCCCCCGGCACCCGCGCCGGCCGAGCCGTCCGCGGCGGAGGTGGCGGGAGAGCGCGCCTTGAAGCGGCTCGGAGCGCCCGGGCCCCTGGTTCTGCCGCCCCGGAGCCCCGTGCCGCGCACCGAGGCCGCCCGCGCCGTCCGTGCGCCCTCCGCGTCCTCCGAGTCGCCCGCCGTCCAGGGCATCCCCCAGCCCCAGCCCCCGCCTAACCGGGATGGCCGCAGCCCGCGGCTGAGCGAGCCCGGAGGGGGGGCCCATGGACCGGCCCGCGCCGCGCCCCCCCCGCGGCCGCCCCCTCAGGCCCGGGCCCCTCCAGCCGCCGCGGGCCCAGGCGGCCCTGATGGCGGTCGCGGCGGCAGGGGTAGGGGCTGGGGCCGGCGCGGGCGGCAGGCGCGGCCACCACTGACGGGTAGTCGGGCGCCCCAGCAGGTAAGCAAGGGCGAGCGGGGGACCAAAGTGCGGGGACGACCGGCTCCATATACGGGGATCTGGGGGGCTTCTAGGACTCGGGATAGACAAGTAGCTTCCCCCCTGGCGTTTGTGTGAGGATGGGGTCAAGGGGCAACAGGTCCGCGCGTGGTGGAGGGGCGGGGTGGGGAGGGCGATCTTAAGCGCCTCTCCAAGTCAGGATCTGGGAGGGGGGCGGCTCCCTGTCCGACGGGGCAGACGCACCGCTGTCTCCTCCAACCCCATGTGCGTCTGAAGAGGAGTGGGAGCGGGGGCAGCTGGAATGCCCTCCACAGCCTTTAGGAAAGCGAGCTCCAGACACCCCTTCTGCCTTTTGGTCTACAACGGGCCGTGGGGGGGCATCCAGATCCCGCAGACCTTGGACAGGGGGTTGCCGTCGCGGCCCAGCTGCGCTCAGAAGTAAACATCTGTCAGTGGCGCGTTCCAGCCGCCTTCCCTGCGCGCCGCCGCCGCCGCCGGGGACACGGTGTCCTCCGGTAAGGGCCCGGCTCTCTTGGCTCCTGGAGCCGCTTGTTCAGCCACAAGAGGGCGCGAAATCTTTTTTGGGGGGAGGGGGTGTCCTTAAGGGCAAAAACCGGATTTGAAGGAGAGGGGGCTGTACCTTGCTCTCTTGCTTTTTAAAAGAGACATTATCTTCTTGTTCAGAATAGTCTCAAAATTCTCCCAGGAGGAGCGGTTTGGGGGTTAGGATTCATCGGGCCAAGGGGGCTGCAGGGGGTGGGCAGATTTGGGGTGGGGCTAGAGGGGAAACCGGCCCTTCCCAGGGGTTGCCGTCACCACTGCCCCCTCCGCAGGAAGCCACAGCATGTATGGTGGTGACACTGGTCCTGTTTAGCGGGCTTGTGGTTACCTGCAAGGCTGGGCCACCAGTCTAGATCCAGGGAGCAGGGCCAGGGGCCTGGAAGGGGGCATGGGAGGCTGGACTGATTTTCCTCACTCCTGCCGGCCCACCCGCCCTGCCCTCTCCCGGCCCAACATCCTTCTCTCTGTGTTCCATGACACTCTTTGTCTGTCTTTAAGTGCCCCAGGCTGAGGAAGCCCCAATGGGGCGTGACTGGTCTAGGCTGATGTCAGTGGAGGGAAGACTCCCAACTTTACCAGCTTCTCCCCACCTTTCAGCCCCTTGCCTTGGGGCCCTTCTCCAAACTCCCTTCATCCCAGGACTCCCGATGATTGGAATTTTGAAGCCACTCCTGGGCCTTCCAGCCTATCCACAGCCAGTTGCAAAGAGCTGGTTGCAGGAAAGGAAACCAAGCATCCCCCCTCTGCAGCTGGGCACAGTGTTTGAAATTCCCCCGTGAGCGCTTGTCCCTCAAGTTTCAGGCCTCAGTTTTCAGGGGTGGAGGGCGGGGAGCAGAGGATATGAAGAGCCTAAAGCAAGAGAAGGAACCAAACAGTTTGTAGCCCAACCCTCTGTGTAAGGCACAATCAAGAGATTGTTTCAACAAATGTTTGTTGGACAGAAATGGTATGGCTGCCTGTTTGGTAAAAGGGCTCCTTAGCTCTGCCCTTCAAGGGCAACACACTTAGACCAAGGGTGGAGCCCAAAGTGGGGAACGAAGACTCTATCTTAGGGTAGGGCAGTCTCTGGAGCAGGAGCACGAGCTAGGGCTGTGACGGATGAATAGGAGTTTTCTAAGTGGGAAAACAAAGGGCATTCCAGGTGGTGGGAAACACACAGGCAAAGATCTAGAGGCAGGAAAGAACAGGCTGGTTGGTGGCGGCAAGTCCAGGGTGCCTGGGTGAATGTGGGGAGGAGACTTTCTGAAAGGCTGGCAGAGGGAGCAAAGGGCTGGGGCATTCAAAGGTGGATTACTGCAGGTGGAGGTTGGGAATACTGAAGAGAGAAGAATGGGTCTTTAACACATGTGGTATCAGTGGGCCCAGCCATCTCTGCTGAGGGGCTGCGGGATTCCCCTGCAGATGTATCTTTCCTGGTCTCAAGGCGGGCAGAGGAGCGCAGGGGCAGGAAGAAATTAGGGGAGGGGCCTCTGCCGGCAGCAGGTGGATCTCACTTCCCAGAGAGAGGGCACCATTCATGCCTAAATCTTGGTGTGTTGGGGACCTGAGGCAACATTTGAACTTGGGGAGATGGAAGAAATGACTCAGGTACCCTGATTCCCAGGAAGGTAGAGTTAGGGTTTGAGCTGTGCCTGGGGCCTGTGCCTCAGTTTCCATTTCTGTCTGTTGACGAGCTTTGTGTGATATCCTGGCCACTCAGACAACCCACATCCCTCATACCACCCACTGGGCCCCATGCCAGCTGCTCAGCTATGTGCTATGCCAGGCCTCATTAGGCTGATCCTGTTATCCTACCCTGGGGAGCCCCCTCCTGCCCACCCCAGCTGCCTGCAGGGCCAGCCCCAGACTAGCCTCATATGGTCAAGGTGGGTGGGAACTTTATGGTCTAGCCACAGAGGACTGGGCTAGAAATGGTAGGTCCGTGGATCGGAAAAGCTGTGGCCCCACGCCACACACACACTCGCCAGCCCTGTCTCCCTGAGAACACAGCAGTGGGTGCAGGAAGAGGGCTGGACACAGTGGAGAATGGAGGACTGGCCCTGTAGGCAGGTCACAGGGGCCCTGTGACCTCTCCTACCTCATCTCCCCACACTGTCCTTGGTTCCATTGCTCCAGTGACACTGGTCACCTTGAACAGGCACAGCCCTACCTCGGGGCCTTTGCTCCTCACCAGATCTTCACTTGGTCCTAGCTCAGATGCTGCCTCCTCTGAGAAGAACTTTTTTTTTGAGAAGCACTTCTTGATCCCTCAACCTCAAAGCAGCCCTTCCACCGTTGGTACCATTGCTTCACCTCGTTTTATTTGTTGTTGTTGTTGTACTGTCAACATCCAGATTACCATATATATTTCTCATTTATCATCCATGGGCCTGATTGGACAGTGAGTTGGCACGGGTGGGGCCCAGGTTGGCCTTGTGTGTATTTGAGGAAACCTCTTACTTCCCTGAAACTTAGCCCTACTTTTCCCCTCAAAAGCAGGGCCTATCATATCCTCCCCATGTCTCTTCTCACCCTCAGCATTACCTCTGTTACCCAGAGCCCAGGGATTGTGGAGGCATCGAGAAAATAAGTTGGGAATCAGACCCAGGTTCAACCACAGCTCAACCACTTATTTGACCAAATCACTCTACCTCTCCAAGCCTCAGTTTCCCTTTGTGGAAAATGGGGCTAATAATAATAACACCTTTTTCCAGGGACTGTGGGGAGAATTAAACATGTAGAAAGCCCTTAGCATAGTGCTTGGCACTAAATAAATGAAGTAGCCAATACTGCTGGGTGTTATTGTTGTTGTTAGAGAGGCCATATGGTACAGTGGTTAAGAATGTGGAGACTAGGGTGTTGGGGCTGGGGCTTTGAGGGATGAGTAGGAGTTTGCCCAACCACGAAGTTCAAATCTCACTTACACTCTGCTTGAACCTTAGCAAGTCACTTCACTTCTTTGGACCTCAGTTTTCCCATCTACACAATGGGGATAAAAGAGTTCATACCTTGCTACGAGTCATTATGTGTGAAGTGCTTACCCCAGTAGTGTTGTTTGCTAGGGTTACTATTAGCTATTATTACTAGTATTTTACTTGTATTATTATCACAAAGCAACCAGCACAGTCCTCCCCAGAAGTCACTCTCTCTGTCCACCTCTCAGCTACACTTTGGCCAAGACAAACCCAGAGCCCCTTAAGATAAGCTCAAGGGCTGACACTTTATTCTCAGAGTAGCAGGGAGCCAGCAATGATGCTTGCAGTTGGGCAGCAGGAAGCTCATGGGTTGGGGGAAGAAGATGAGAGGCTACGCCCCCACCTCTGGCCAGGCCTGGAAGGGTCTGCTTGGGGTGTCTGTGAAAGTGCCAGCCATGAGGCTGTCCCACAGGCTGGCCCCCGACCCCTGCAGACCCAGCATCGGAACCAGCTGTGCTAGCCAGATGTTCCTGGTTTACCCCCAGATGTGTGTTGCCAACTTGAGGCTGCCCTGGCCTCCCCATCCCCACTATGGGGTGGGGCTGGGCCCTGGGGCCCTCTGAGGGAGGGGACACATTTTTGTGGGCTGCAGAATTTGTTTCTTGTTTTGCAGAACCTTTGAGTCTTGCCTTGAGAGAGGCCCAAGTTCCGCCTGTCATAGGGCCTCAGTTTCCCCATCAGTGGGCCCCCCAGGGAACCTCCAGGGGCCATCTGGGAGAAAGGAGACAAGCAGGGCTGTCCTAGGAACAGGCCCAGCTGCCAGCCCAGGAGCCGTCAGCACTGATGGGGGAAACAGAGGCACGGGCATGCAAGCATGTGTGTCTGAGTGTTGGGCCCAGCTGTTGCTGTCGGCTGGTTCTGCAGAACTTCTAGAACTTAAATGACCCTCCAGGTGGGGGAGGGTGTCCTGGGCAGTCTGTTGTACAGATGGGGAAACTGAGGCTCAGTCAGAAAGAGGCAGAGCAGGGATCCGAACTCGGCTGCCTGGAGTCCATGTGCTGCAGTATTCAGACACACGCCCTTCCCCAGTGAGCAGGCCGTGCCCACATCTGCCCATGTGACTTCACAGCATGGCTCGCTCTGCTTGTGGACAATGACAGCCCTACTAGCCACCCCATCAAGCTCTCCCCTGGCATTCCTGTGGTGCTGGGTGGCCCCCTTTGGACACTTTCTGAAGATGGGGAAACTGGGTTACAGTAGGACCAGGGACATGTTCAGAAGTGAGGGAGAAAGGAAGAAGGGTGCACATGGAGGGAGGCACCGAAAGTGTGGAGACTGAGGCCTCTGTGAACAGAACGATTGAGATAACCCAGGCCAGACTGCCCCTCCAGAAACCCCTACTCCAGAAAAGACTGGCATGGACATAGCTATGCTGCAGGGCTGACAAAGAGGGATGGACCTGTGGCCAGGGTGCCAAGATGGGGAGCAGAGAAGGCTCCCGGAGGAGGGGCTTTAGTAGCTAGGGCTTTGAAGGATAAGTAGGAGTTTGCCCACTGGGGACAAGCCTCAATTCCAGACTTCCCCCAGACTAGAGGGATGAGTGGATTGAGGGAGGGGTCGGTCACCTCTTGACCTTCCTGTCCCTGGGTGCAAGCATGAAGCAGGTGCCTCCCTGAGGCCAGGAGCTCTGCAGGATGGAGGCTGTTAACCTGGGAACAGGTAGGTCCCTGGAAAACTCTGTGAAAAGGCGGAGCCCCGGGGCGTTGCCTGGACACCAGGATAATGAGCAGCATTTCCTGGCACCACCAAGGAAACTGCCAGAAACACCCACACACCCTCACCCTGTTTGTCTGTTCCTTGGATGCTTAGAGGGACCTACCTGGTTGTGTGACTTTGGGCTATTCATCACCCCTCTGAGCCCGATTCCCCTCCCTCCCCACCCAGCCCTGGGGATTCTGTGGCCTCCAGCTAGAGGTGGAGGTCCAGCCTCGATCCCTCTTGCTGCAGTTCAGACTGGCCTGGCCCCCAAGAAGAGAGGGTGCTCCCTTCCCTCGACAGTGAGGACTCTCCAGGATCTGGACATGCCCGAGGGCTGGGAAGGGAACCGGCCAGCCCCTGTCTGGGCAGAGTGAGTGGCACCTGAGATGCTAGCGGGTGTGAACCTTGGCCGGTACCAGTGGTTCTGGCAGGTCAGTTCTCGCCTGGGTCATTTTGCCTCCTCCACTGCCACGTGCCTTGCTCACAGCCCACCGTGTGTGCTGTTCACTATTCCCCTGGGAACTTTGCAGTTCAGGACCCAACAGCACTGAGGGTGTGTTCATGTGTGTGTCCCTATGTATGTGAGCATGTAGCCAGAATGCAGAACATGGTTGTGTTCAAGTGTGATCATGTTCAAATGCCATGTAAAATGCCCACGTGTGAACGTGCATGAGAGTGAAACACACTAGCATGTGCATGTGGTAGTGTGCAAATGTCATAATGCACAAGTCTAAAAATGCCTAGGTGTGTGTGTGAGACATTAGTGTGAGTGTGAAACATTAGTGTGTGAGTGTGGTAATGCTTAAGTGTATGTATGTGATCATGTTCAAGTATGTGAGTATGAAAACATGTGTGTGACTATTCGAAGATTAAGGGTAAACACATCCACGAATGTGATAATGTTTGAGTAGGAATATGAAAACACCCTAGTGTGTGAGTGTGGTAGTGTTTGGGTGTAAGTGTGAGAACTCTTAAATGTGTGTGTGACAGTGCTCAAGTGTGTGAATGTGAGGGTTTCAGTGTGTGTGAAAATGTCCAAATGCATGGTTGTATGAAAACGCTGAGTGTGTAAATGGGATAGTGTCCTGAGTGTGTGAAAACATCATGTGTGAGCGGGATACAGTGTGTGCAAGAATAAGAATGCTGAGTGTGAGTGTGAGGGCATCCACCTCCCCAGATCTCCAGGCCTCCATTACACAAGCACACCTGGCCCCTCCCCTGTGCCCTCCACCACACCCACATCACCCCCTCCCGGGCAGGTCCCTGCCAGAGACAAACCAGTTGGGTGACCCCCTTACAGAAAGATCCATTGTTAACCAATGCTTATCAGCTGGCTTGCTGGGCCCCCTCCATTGTCAGCCCCCCTGCTTTCCTGTCCCCCATCAGAGCTTTGGTGGGGTCTAGCGTTTCAAGGCCACAGGGACGGGGGTGCTTAGGGAGGGGGACTCCTGTGGCCAGGCCATCTCTTGGCTGGTGTTTCATCCATCCTTCCAGCCCCCACTTAAGCCCTTAGCAGAGACGAGGACCACAGTCTGGTGCTGTGGCCCGCCTTGTTCCAGCCTAACAGGGAAACTGAGGCACACTATTCCAAGAATTGGGTGTGAGAGCAAGCAGGAAGTTGGGGTCAAGAGAAAGCCATGCCCAGCGGAGGACTTTTTTTTTTTAATCCTCACCCAAGGATATATTTTTCCCCACTGATTTTTAGGGAGAGTGGAAGAGAGAGGGGAAGACAGAGAGAAACATCGATGTGAGAGAAACACATTGATTGGTTGCCTCTTGCATGTGCCCATCCAGGGCCGGGGCCAGGGAGGAGCCTACAACCATGGTACATGCCCTTGATTGGAATCGAACCCGGGACCCTTCAGTCCACAGGCCAACGCTCTATCCACCCGGAGGTCTTGAGTCTGGGTGGGTTTCCCTGCTGTCTCCCCCTGCCAACTCTGTGACCTTGGGTAAATCATGTGACTACTCTAGGCCTCAGTTTCCCCATCTGTGAAATGGGGATAAAGACTCTTTGTGAGGTTGAAATGACTTAATATGCATTGATTGTAGAACAGGATCTGGCATAAAAGGGGGTGGTTTGGGCACCTGACAAATGGGCTGACCTCTGTTTGCTGCACAACCTTGAGAATGAAATATTCTCTCTGCAGCCCACAAGTTCCTGCAGGATCTACCCTGTCACCGCGCCACCCCTCCCCCCGCCCCCACCCTTCCACCTCATTCTGCTACAGCCATAGGGGGCCCTCTCCTGTTCCTTCAACGAGCCAGGCCTGGTCCTGCCCCAGGGCCTTTGCAAGTGGTGTGCCCTCTGGTATCCAGGTTTGTTCATATGCCCCCATGTCTAGAAGCTCATCCTCTACCACCACCATCAACAGCAATAAAAATTGTGATATAAAATAGTGGCAAGCCCTTGGGGTGACTCCATGACATTTGTTCCCAAGCCCAGCTCAGCCCGTATAATGTGTGTTGTGTCTGCCTTCGAATTTCAGGTCCTTTTCTAGCCAAATGCCCTTGAACAAGCCCCTCTATCTGTTTTGTGCCTCAGTTTCCTCAGCTGCAAAATGGAAATAATAGTGCTCTCGTGGGCTCAGCACCCGACTTGGTATCGAGCAGGAGCTTAGTAAGTGCCCACTGTTACTGTCCAGTGGGTGTAGGTCCTGTGCCTTTGCATCCATGTGAAGGGGGAGAGCTCTGCGCTCTGCCTAACCAAGCACGGACAGGCCTACGCAAATCACATGCAAATGAAATACAAACACACAAATGAAATGCATATTGCCCGCAAATTGCTCTCTGGGTGAGCAGCCTGCGCTCTGAGGTGTGCGCTTGGGGGCGCCCGGCACCCCAAGGCCGAGCCCAGGCGCTGACCCGCGTCCAGCCCGGCTTTCAGCGCTCTGTGTAAATGTTTACACCAGGCCCGTTGCCAGACCCCGTGCGGGGCCGGCACAGGCAGCCGGGTGGGGGAATGTAAACGCAGGCTTGGGGCCGCCAGGCAGCAGGGAGCTGCTCAGACATGGGGGGGGGGGGGGGGGACGGGGATAGGGGTGTAGGAGGGTTATTAAACACCTGTATGCACTAAGCCCGAAGCTCCTGGTAGTCACAGCACTGAGTAATGGGTGTTCTAACAGGGGACGCTTAGGGCTTGGGGTGTGGGGAGCAGTCAGGGAAGGCTTCCTGGAGGAGGCACCGGTCCAAGGTGAGACTGAAAGGGGAAGGGGAGGGCAGGGGAGAGAAAGTGTTCTGGGTCGAAGGACTGGCTGTGCAATAGCCTGGAAGTGGGTGGAGAACAGCTTTGGTTCATCGCAGCCCCTTTCTGGGCATCAGTTTATCTGTCTGGAGGGTAAACCCAGGCTCTGAAAGGACAGCAAGTCACTCCCAAGAACATCATATGTAGGGAACAAAGTGTCAACCCCATGGTTCCTGCCCCCAGACTGTATTCTAATACCGGGTCTCCTGGCCACCCTTGTCCCACAATGCCCTCTGTTGGGAATGGCTTCACCTTTCAATCTTTCCCTAAACACACTGGGCTCCAGCTACCCCAGCCTCCTGGCTGGATTGGCCAAGCTTGGTTCAGCCTCAGTTCCTTTGCACTGGCTGTTCCTCCTGCCTAAGATGCCACTCCCTTCTGCCTGGCCAACTCCTACTTTTGTTCAAATCTCAACTTTCCTCAACCCTTAAGAAAGCACTCTGGGACCCCCAGATGGGGTGGTCCCCTGGTATCCCTGGCACAGCGCCCACACCCTCCTTAGCAGCAGTTTTTCACAACCATGTTCTGTGGTTCCTTGCTGAATCATGTCTGTTATCATTGAGCAGTAAGCAGTAGTGGTTCAAAATCATGGGCCCACTGTGTCCCCAGTGCCAGGCCCAGTGCCCTGTACCTGTTTGTTGCCTGGCAGACTGAGGCCGTTTGGCTGACCATCCCGTGCCCGCAGGCCGAGGATGCAGCGCTGGAAGGCAGCAGCCTTGGCCTCGGTGCTCTGCAGCTCTGTGCTCTCCATCTGGATGTGTCGGGACGGCCTACTCCTCAGCCACCGCCTCGGACCCGCGCTAGCCCCGCTGCGCCGGCCACCTCGAACCCTGGACGCCCGGATCGCCCGCCTGGCCCAGTGTAAGCCCTTCCCCTGACATAGGGACGGCCATACTGGTGGACTGTGAGGCAGTGGAACCAGGCCACAGAAGCTTTTTCAAAGATGGGGTGGAGGGAGGATGCAAATCCCCCAATGGCAGGGTGTGTGTGTGGGGGCGTGGCTTCTAGGAACTGGGGTGTCTTGGCTTAGCTGTCAAAAGGAATTAGACTGTCCCTCAGGGGCCAGATGGAGATTAGACCTAGGAACTCTGGCGGTGGGGGGGGGGCACCCACAGCACAGCGGGGGGCAGGAGGGGGAGGCTGGACCCAAGGCCCCAGTGACCTGCATGTGTTGATAGGGAACAAGAACCGGGGAGACAGAGAGAGACCTAGAAACAGAGACCTAGACATGGGGAAAGAGACAGATATAGAGATGCACAGAGAGAGAGACAAAGGTGGGAGAGATGTGGAAAAAGCAGTGCGGTAGAGAAGTGAAACTCCCACCTGAGGAGAATGGCCACCTGGCCCAACTCCTCACTTGACACTGATGCCTGCCTTCTGCAAGTTCTGCATGGGCCCCACCTTGTGTGTGTGCCCACATGACCAAGCAATGTGGTGTAGGCACAGGCCGGGCGCATGCATGGCGCCTGCGGGTGGGGGTGGCCTGCATGCACACCCGCCCTGCCAGGCCTCACAGTCCTTTCTTGTCCTCACAATAGACAAGGGCGGCCTCCGGCACAGACTTCACTTCCGTTCCCAACACTAGCCCTTGTAGGCCGCGAAGCCCTTCCCAAGACACTGGGTTCCAGAGACCTGGGTGGGCCCCCAAAAGCTAGTGTTCCAGGACCTGGGGACAAAGCACCAATGGTGGAATCCACTGAGAAGAGTCAGCCCATGGGCGGGTGCCCACCAGTCCTGTGTCCTGTCCCTGGGCCCAGCTGTGCTGGGGGAAGGGAGTGGCTGTTGATCCCCTCAAGGTCCTGGGACTAATGTGCGGATGGTGGAATTTCAGGCTGAGGAATGAAGAGCAGATCTCATCTCTTTGTGTTCCAGACCCTGTGCACGTGGCCTGGCCTGCTGGAGGGATGCAGGGACAGATATACTGAAAGATTATTCATTGTTTATTTGAAATTCAAATTTAACTGGGTATTTGTATCATCTGGCAACCCCCCAAATAACTCTCTACAAGCACACCTTGAGGTGTGCACACTAAGTGGAGGAGTTTTAGGCACCAGAAGTGAGTCAGGCTCAAATCTAACCCCAGAGCCTGGCTATCCCAGTCTGGCTCCTGGGCTGCAAGAACTCGGAAAAGGCTGCTCATTCATCCCTCACTTTCACTCTCTCAGCCACAACCACAGTAAGGACTCTGCGAGCCACACTGAACAGAAAGGGATACTGGCAGAGGAGGGCCATCACCTATGTGGAGTTGAACAAGAAGAGTGGCAGAGCTAGGCTCAGGGCCTGGGCTTGTCTGCTTTCTGAGACCTGCTGTAGAAACAGACACTCTCAGGGTAACAGACAGTCCCTCCCCCTCAGGCTTCCCAGTAAGATACTTCTTTTGACAGCCAGGTGTGCCAGCCTTGGGGGCAGGTCCGGGCTAAACTCAGGATTTCCTCTCCCAACCTGTGACTGCAACCTGTCAGAGGCTGGGAGCCTCCTGCCAGCCATTCCAAAGTCTGCACTTCTTTCCTGGGGCTGCGGAGTACAACAGATCCTCGAATAAAGTCATGTCCTTGAACCTAGTTTTGTTCCAATGATGAGATGCCGTAAGAACTTTTATATTAATTAGCCTTTGGTAAAATTGGTTTCATTCTTTGTCATTTCGCCGGAGTTCCAAGAACCTACCGATGATGTTAAGTAAGGACTTACTGTACTGGGGCAGGGCCAGCCTCTTGGAAAATAAATTTAGGCTACGGGATCCTGAGATTCTGTGACTCTGGCACCTCCCGAGGGCAGCTGTGGGAGAAAAGGGCTGAACTTGGGCCAAACTTGGGTACTGGATGGAGGCAGGAAAAATGCTGTCCGGGTTTCTCGCTCTCACTGCCACCTGCTAGTGGGGTGGCCTTGGCCAAGTCTCTGCTATTTTGGGTACCCAGTTTCCTTACCTATTACATGGGAGTGGCCCTGACAATAGCTGCTGCCACCCCAAGGGGGGGGGGGTCCCCACACAGGCCTCAGTGCCTGCTGCTCTTCTGTGTGTTCTGAGAAGCCCCAACACCCGATTTGGTTTCTGTATAGGGAAACTGAGTCTCATTGCACAGTAGAGCAACAGGTACAGGGTGGGGGGTTGTGAGCAGCCCAAGGGCTCCCTGAAGATGTTGGGGCTTTGAGTAGGGACCCCAGAGAGTGAGGGAGAGACCCATACAGCTCAGCTAAAGGGTGAGGAGAAGCCCAGCATAGGGATGGGATCCACAGACAGTGTTGGGGGCGGGGCTGAGACACCCGGATGAGCTCAGCTCAGTGGGGCAGGCTGGAAAGTAGTCCAGGGAACGCAGGAAGGGTTAGCCAGGCTCTGAGCAGCTCAACATAGGGCAGGGTCCAAAGAGGGATGTTGGTAACCTTGGGGGCCCAGCGTAGGGATCTGCATATGCACCCCTCCAACACCTTCCAGCGGGGGCGCATGGGCAGGAATCTGGGAAATGCGCTAGCGCCGCAGCATCCCCACAAGGGTCATTTTCTGCAGGGAACAGCGAGGGTAGAGGACTCCCTCCCACCCACCCACCCACCCACTGATTCCCATCCCCTTCTCTCTCTCCCCTCGCAGACCGTGCACTACTGCAGGGCGCCCCGGACGCCGTGGAACTGCGCGAGCTGACGCCCTGGGCGGGGCGATCCCCAAGTGTGCGCCGTCGGACTGGGCCCCGGCGGCGGCGCGCGCGTGCGCGGTCGGGGACACGACCATGCGGGCTGCGCGAGCTCGAGGTGCGCGTGAGCGAGTTGGGCCTAGGCTACACGTCCGAAGAGACGGTGCTGTTCCGCTACTGCGCAGGCGCGTGCGAGGCGGCCACGCGCGTCTACGACCTGGGCTTGCGGCGCCTGCGCCAGCGGCGGCGCGTGCGGCGGGAGAGAATTCGCGCGCAGCCCTGCTGCCGCCCGACGGCCTACGAGGACGAAGTGTCTTTTCTGGACACGAACAGCCGCTACCACACGGTGCACGAGCTGTCGGCGCGCGAGTGCGCCTGCGTGTGACCCTACCTCACTGGTCCCAGCCGGACAGCACCCAAAGTTACAGCTGTCAAACCTCGCGACAGACTGCCCATGCGCAGAAGATGCCGTCGAGGTTTCGGGACTCTCGCGATAACTGTACAGAGATAAAGTGTGGAAAGTTGATGTGGGTCTTGATTGTGCGCACCAAGGGTGTCCGCCTCTGGGAGGGGCAGGAGGACGTGTGAGGAAGTGGCCCCATCTCCCCTGGGAAAAGGGGGATGGGTGCGGGTGTCACCTGCAGCATGGTGGGGAGATTCTTTAGGGGGAAAGGAAAGATTCAAAGAGGGTCCTGTTTCCGGAGTACAAGTGGGAAAATGGGGTTAATTGGGGCAATGTCGGCAGGGACTGCCCTTCCACCTCCCTGCAGGTCCCTGTGCTGCTCCCCAGCATGTCTATCCCAGCAAGATGTGCTTCTGGGGAGGGCGGGAGGGCGAACCGGGAGAAGTGAAGTTGGTGGAGGAAGGTGGAGTCACCCTGCAGAGGAGGAGACTGAGGTCCAGGTGGACCCGGGCCTCAGGCTGGGTCAGCCCCCACAAGAGTGGCCTCTAAGCCACTATCTCCTTTTACCAGCTAAAAATACGCACGCGCTGCCCATCTCCCTGTGGGGATAGGTCTGGGGAGGGCGCCAGCCCCATCCAACCCCAAACTGGCGCCTGTTGGGGCAGAGCTGGTCCCGAGGGATCTAGGTCCTGGCCCATAAAAACCCTGGCCCGAGTTGGAGGGGGGATTTATGACGATCCCCCGTGGAGGATGGAAAAAGTGCTGGGCGGTGTTTAGATTTGCCTGCAGTGTCACCTTGATGTTTGGCAGGCCGAGGAAGGGCACAGGGTTTTGAATTCCCAGAGCTGGGGGAGGGATCAGTGGGTCCCATGGTCTGAAGAGGGACGGGTGAGGGGGTAGGTGCTGCAAGCCGAGGGCTGGCGCCCAAAAGACCAGAGGGTGTGGACCCTTCCCCTCCAGCCCCTCAGACTGGGGGATCCCAAGGGCACATCCCCTTCCCTCCTTTGCTGTTTCCCTAGACGGGCCCCCTCCCTTCCTTCCTGCACATCTGAGTTCAGGACCACCCTCTAACCACCACACCCATTCCAGACCCAACTCAAGTCCAGAAGCTGGAGGGCGGGAATCAGAAGCTGCCCCCAAGAAGGACCTAGTCAGGCAGGCACATCCCCCAGCTCCCTGCCCCCCAGGGCTCTGGTTGCAACTAGAGAAACTTGAGGCAGCTAATGGGAAGGACTTACATGGAGCTCCAAAAGCATGGCTTGGCAGCCAGGCCCCACCCAGCCAGTGGGTGGTCTGTTTGGAAGGCAATTTCAGGACGGAGGCTGGCTGGGGTCCCTGCATGCTCCTGCAGTATTCTGACTCTGAGGTTTGGGGTGGTGTATTTCTCCACTGTTTGGGCTGACTCAGCCCAGTGTGGCAGAGGCTGGGGTTCCCAGACACTGCAGAAGCTGAGCCTCAGTTTCCCCATTGTAGAAGGCTCTGAGCTTCAAAGAGGGATGTTGCTGAGCTCAGGACATACAGCAGGCTTTGGAGCCTGGGTTTGTGGCGCGCACACACACACACACACACACACACACACACACACACACTCCCCCAGCCTCCTGGGACCTCAGCCTCCCTGTCTCCCACCCAGATCCAGCATCCCAACCACAGAGCTCTGGCTTAGCCCGCCAAATAATTGAAATGTAAACAGAGCTGCCCCCACAGACCCCTGGGGCAGGGGTTCTCAACTCATATCACACACACACACACACACACACACACACACACACAAACACACCCATATGGGGGCTTAGCAGACAGAATTACACATAGACCCACAGCCCACATGCTTACACATTCAGTTGTCATTCACACTCAGAACTGCACACTCAGAGAGGGGCACCCTCAAAGTCACCACTCATTCGAAAATAGAAGGACACAAGCCCTAGCCAGTTTGGCTCAGTGGATAGAGTGTCAGACTGAAGGGTCCCAGGTTCGATTCTGGTCAAGGGCATGCACCTTAGTTGCAGGTTCACCTGCCCTGGTCGGGGTGCGTGCAGGAGGCAACCAATTGATGTGTCTCTCTCACATCGAGGTTTCTGTCTCTCCCTCTCCCTCCCACTCTTTCTAAAAAACATCAATGGAAAAATATCCTCTGGTGAGGATTAACCAAAAAAAAAAAAAAAAAGGACACAGGATCACACATTCTGTCACACACTCACAGCCACGCACACCCATGCTGGCCATCATGCTCCAAGCCCTGCGTGATCACGTGTCACACACACAGCATCACATTCTTTTTCCCTTGCTCTCCTTTGAGGGGTGGTCCCTGCCCTTGTGCCAGCCCTGCCCACACTAACCCCAAGACAGCCTGGCCCCCACTTTCCAGTCCCTCTGGGCCTTACTCTCCCCTCTCTGCCTGAGGGGCTTGCTCTCAGTGGGTTTTACACCTCTTGACATGTGTAGCCCGACCATTCTGGGTCTGGGAGCCATGCAGGCTGCTGAGCAGCATTCCTGACTCCTACCCACTTGATGCTATCAGCCCACCCCAAGTCTTGACAACTACAAATGTCTCCAGACGTTGCCGTGTGTGTGTGTGTGTGTGTGTGTGTGTGTGTGTGTGTGTGTGTGTGTGTGTTGCGGGGGGGGGAAGGCGGGGGAGAGTCGCCCTGGGGTGAGAACCGCTGTTCTAGAATAGGGGAGGACACATCAGTTTTTATCAGAACGTTCCCATCTAGAAAATGGTACCAATATTGCCTGCCTGCCTGCCTGCCCCACAGGCAGTTACCCAGCTGCAAGCAGACCCAGCAGGGCCACGGCAGTGAGCACCTTGGTAGGTGAAGTCCGCAGAAGCCAACATTTCCAGCAGCTGAGACATTCCCGCCCCCCCGGCCCCACACCCACCCCAGAGGCCCCTGGCAGGTTAAGGCCCCGAAGCCCAGATTCTTGGCAGCAGAGGTGCCCAGTAGGTGAAGTCCCAGGTAAGTGAGATCAACAACCAAGGTCTCCAGGAGGTGAGATTCCTAGGAGGTGAGGTCCCCAGCATGTGATACACCCTCTCCGCATCCCCAGTGGGTGAGGCCCCTGTCAGGTGAGGTTCCTAACAGCAGAAGTGGCTGGCAGGGGAGGCCACAGGCTGGCCGGCTCATGTGAACCAAGAAGCTTTGCTGGTCACTGTCTGGTGAGTGGACTCCTGCTACAGCCGCCAGCAAGCCTTGCACAACACCAGGGCCCAGCGAAGGATCAAGGCCGCCAGGGGAAGTAGCTCAGTAGCCGACGTGGTCTTCGTCTAGGCCCAGCAGATCCTGGGCCAGCTCCTTGGGGCTCTGGAAGTTGTCCATGTGGACAAAGGTGCTGGGTGGCAGGAATTGTTCGCGGTTCCTCCTGCTGGGGCGAAACACCATGGGCATGGGCCAGACCTGCAGGGCATGCTTCCCCAGCTTCTCTGATGTAGTTGGGGTGCAAGTTCTGCAAAGCCAGGTAACACTTGCACTGGGACAGGCCCTAGGTTGTGAGTGCCTGGGGCAGTAGCTTGTGGGAGCGCCCATCCATGTCCACTTTGAGATGACTTTAAAGCATCTGGTTGAATCCTTCCTCCAGATGGACACTACCCAGGCCACCAGCTCGGTCTTAGCTGAGAGGTTGACCGGTGCATTGGCCGGCTGGCCAGGCCATGGCTCCAGCCAGCCATACCACCCGAAGTTGTCCCAGTCTCTGCAGTAGGACATGGGAGATTGAAGTACCCATTCAGGGCCCTCAGCTATGGGCAGTGGCCAGGCAGTTTCATGTTAAACCAGACACAGCACTAGCTGAGCGGCCTGAGGGGAGACAGAAGCTGGGCCTGCGGTCAGCAGCTAACCTTTAGGATGCATGAGGGCTGCGCCCACCTGAGGGTACATGCTGCGGTTGGCGGCCGAGTGGCAGTCAGCTATGCCAGGCCATAGCTCTGAGCAGTGGGGTGCTGAATGTCCTGAAGGAATGGGTGGGTGGGGGGCTACCCCAAGGTGGCCTGGCTGGGTCCCCCCAGAGGATACTGGCCCTGCCCACCCATTAGGAGCTGTGGTGAGAGAGTCCATTGTCGACTTAGGGGGCCACATGGGCTCAGGGGACACATAGAGGTAGGAGAAGAAGCACAAGGCCAAAAGCAGCTGCAACAACCCCCCAAGGAGCTAATGGTGCCAGGGACATCGTGTCGTGGCCCAGTCGAGCAGACCCATGGGTCAGAGCAGCTGGGAGGAGGGAGAGTGGAGACAGTATCACTGATAAAAATAACCCATGCTGAGGGGCACACGTGGGCTACCAACGTTAATGTTCCTGAGTCCTGAGGTAGGCACCAGTATGATTCCTGTTTTACAGATGAGAAAACTGAGGCCAAATGACTCAGAGTGAGGAAGTGGCGGAGCTGGAATTCCAACAAAGACAGGCTGACCCGAGTCCACTTCCTCCTAGCACTTAGGCAACATGACCCTTTCTCTACCTGGGGAGGGGTCCCCAGGGAAGGTGGGATAGGTCCCAACAGCTCTCAGGTCCCACCTTGACCCTGCCCTTTCTCAGCTTTCCCGGACTCTTCTCCAATCTGGGAGAAGACAGAGTTGGTTACAAGAGGCTTAAATCTGAGGCTTTGTCTGAGAGGGGCACAGTGGGATTGGGTTTGAAGGTTATGTAGGAACTCACCAGGTAGAGTAGGAGTTAGGGGAAGGGTGTTCCTGGCAGAAGAAACAACCAATGCAGAGGCCTGGAGGTGAAAGACAGCCTGGCCTGTGTGCAGGAAGAGCAAAGGAAGTGCTTAGGGAGGCCAGTGTGAACTTGATGTTACATTCACTTGGTGGTCCACAGTCACTAAGTGCTCCAGAATAGCTCCTCTGGGCCTGTGCTGGCTAATTTCCCTCCAGTCCCAGTCCCTCCTGTCCCCAGGAGTGGTCACGAAGTCCTCCCAGACCCCAGACCCCAACCACTGGAGAGGAAATCTACGACCTTGGGTCTGCCACCCTGGAGCTGCCCATTTCACAGGTGAGAAAACTGAGGCCCGGAGAGGCACCTCTGTCTCTTGCCTGAGTACACACAGCTGGAGCCATTGTGATCAAGAACCTCAACTCTCCCCTCTGAATGTAACCCTAAACTTCTCTCCCGCTGTGTAAGTGGAGCTCAAATCTACAGCCTGGCACTGTCTGATAGAACTTTCTGTGACCAGGGAATTGTTCCACCTCGCACCATCCCATTCACCGGCCACTAGCCCAGTGTGGCTACTGAGCCCTTGGAATGTAGTTCTGGTGTCCCAGGAGTGGAGTTAATGCTCATTTACATTAAAAAACAGATATTATCTTCTGTAAATTGAAAACAACTTGAAATAAAAAGTAAAAACACACCAAAAACAATGTCTGGTTCTCAATTCAATGATTGGAAAATATGTAAGAACATTTGGAACACCCGGGATGTGAAAATCTGCTCTTTCCACCGCATGTTTTATGAAGTCTAAGTAAAGATCAAGTATCTACAATGAAAACTGGGTGTCAGCATTAGGTGAGCTGCCATAAAATACACATCGGATTTCCAAGACTTAGGATGAAAAAGAGGATAAAAATATCTCAATAATTTTTATATTTATCTCACATCAAAATAATACTAGTTTAGATCTATTGGGTTAAAGAAAGCATATTATTAAATTAATTTCATAAAATATACTCCAGGTTGCCAAAACGTCGCATGAAAATGTAGTTACTAGAAAAATACTACCTATATGTATGGCTTTCATTGTATCTCTATTGGACAGCGTTCATTGCTCTAAAATTTTTTAAAAATATATTTTTATTGATTTCAGAGAGGAAGGGAGAGGAAGAGACAGATAGAAACATCAATGATGAGAGAGAATAATCGATTGGCTGTCTCCTGCACACCCCATGACTGACAATCAGACCGAGACCTCCTGGTTCATAAGTCAACACTCAATCACTGAGCTATGCCGGCCAGGCGCTCTAGAATTTTTAAGAAAGAGAAACTATTGATATGAATCATAATTTATTTAAAACTGATCTGACAGTATTTTCTTTTTTTTTTCACTTTATTTTTAAATATATATATTTTTCCCCATCACCATTTATCCCCACTCTATTCTCCTCCACCTCCACACACCCCTCCCCTCCGCAGTCACCACACTGTTGTCTGTGTCCATGAGTTCTTGCTCTTTCTTTTTTGCTCAATCCCTCCAACCCTCTCAGGCCCTCTCCTCCAGAGCTGTCAGCCTATTCTCTATCTATGAATCTGTTTTTATCTTGCTTGTTGGTTCAGTTTCTTCATTAGATTCCACATATGAGTGAAATCATATGGTACTTTTTTTCTGACTGGCTAATTTCACTTAGTATAATGTTCTCCAGGTCCATCCATGCTGTAACAAAGGGTAAAATTTTCTTTTTTTTTTTATGACTGAGTAGTATCCCATAGTGTAAATGAACCATAGCTATTTTATCCACTCATTTATTGATGGACACTTGAGCTACTTCCAAATCTTGGCTGTTGCAAATAACGCTGCAATGAACATAGAGGTACATATATTCTTTCAAATTAGTGTTTCAGGTTTCTTCAGATAGATTCCCACAAGTGAAATTGCTGGGTCATAAGGCAGTTCTATTTAAAAAAAAAATTGTAATCCTCACCTAAGGATATTTTTCCATTGATTTTTAGAGAGAGTGGTAGGGTTGGGAAGAGACAGAGAGAGAGAAACATCGATGTGAGAGACACATCGATTGGTTGCCTCCTGCACTCACCCCGACAGGGGCCAGGGATAGAGCCTGCAACCCAGGCACGTGCCCTTGACCGGAATTGAACCCGGGACCCTTCAGTCCCTGGACCGATGCTCTACCCACTGAGCCAAATAGGCTAGGGCCATTTTTAAATCTTTGAGGTATCTCTATGTGGCTTTCCACAGGGGCTGCACCAATCTACATTCCCACCAACAGTGCACAAGGGTTCCCCTTTTTCCACATCCTTGCCAACACTGGTTTGTTGATTTATTGATGAGAGCCATTCTGGCAGGTGTAAGGTGATATCTCACTGTGGTTTTAATTTGCATTTCTCTGATGATCAGTCACGTTGAGCATATTTTCATATGTCTATTGGTATCTGTATGTCCTCTTTGAAGAAGTGTCTATTCAGGTCCTTAGCCCATTTTTTAAATAAACATTTAAAAATGTTTGTATTGATTTTCAGAAAGAAGAGGAGAGGTAGAGAGAGAGAGAGAGAGAGAGAGAGAGAGAGAGAGAGAGAGAGAGAGAGACATTGGTGTGAGAGCATAATATTGATCAACTGCCTCCTGCACGCACCCCACCAGGGATAGAGCCTGCAACCTTTGATGCCTGGGCCTCCAGCAGCCTCCGTCTCACTCAGCCACAATCCCTGCTGGTTTTTACCGCCAGAAGTATGGGGAATTCTCTTCTTGTCACTGGGCTGGGGGCCTAGTGTGGAGCTTGGACCCCTCCCTTCTGAGGGAAACCTCCACAGCCTAAGATATCCCTCTTGATATTCCTCTGCCAAACTTGGGTGTGGGACCAGCCTTCCTGTGTCTCCACCCCTCCTACCGGTCTTGATGTAGCTTCTTCTTTAATTTCATAGTTGTAGGACTTCCATTCAGCTCGGTTTCAGGTGGTTCTGAATGATGGTTGTTCTGTAGTTTATTTATTTATTTTTTCGTGCCTCAGTTTCTCCTTTTATTGCTTCTGTACACTCCTCACCCCCCTGTAAACAGAGTGCTGTGAGATCGCGGTGGAGGAAGCCTCCTCTGGGGTGGGCGGTGGCGGGCCCGGCTCTCCTCGCGGTGGGCACGCCTGGCTGTGGAGAGGTGAGCTGCTCAGCCTCCCCCGTGGGCGCCCGGTAGCCTCTGGGTCTCAGCTTCATCTCCGTGAAGGGCACGGAGAACTCGAAGCCCTTCCAGTGGTACCAGCTCACTCCCTGGTGGTCCACCGTGCTCCTGTAGAGCCTGTTGAGGTTGGCATAGTGGCGGTTCCTGTACCACCAGGCCCCTCGGTAGAAGACGGCGCAGGAGATGAGCAAGTTGTTGGGGTCGCAGTCTGTTCTGTAGTTTAGTTGTAACTGTGATGTGGTTGTGGGAGAAGGCGAGTACTGTGTTTACCTACACCACCATCTTGCCTGGAAGTCTTCCATTTTTTCTCTTGTTTCCTTTGCCCAAGGAGATATATCAGGGAAAAAATATTGCTATAAGAAATGTCCGAGATTTTACTGCTTATGTTTTCTTCTAGGGTTTTTATGGTTTCAAGTTTACCATTCAAGTCTTTAACACATTCTTTTTCTTTTATACATTTTGAGTTTATTCTTGTGTGTGGTGTAAGAAGGTGACCTAGCCCTGGCTGGTTTTGCTCAGTGGTTAGAGTGTTGGCCCTCGGACCAAAGTTTCTCGGGTTCAATTCCCAGTGAAGGGCACATACCTTGAGTGTAGGCTCCCCAGCCCTGATTGGGGTGCATGCAGGAGGCAACCAATTGATCTTTCTTTCTCCTCCTCCTCCCCACTTCCACTCTCTAGAAATCAATGGAAAAAATATCCTCGGGAAAGGATTAAAAGATAAAAAGGTGGTCTAGTTTCATTTTTTTGCATATATCTGACCAATTTTTCCCAACACCATTTATTGAATAGACTATCTTTAACCCATTGTATGTTTTTGCCTCCTTTGTCAAATATTAATTGACTATAAAGGCATGGGTTTATTTATGGCCTCTCTATTCTGTTCCATTGATCTATATGTCTGGTTTTAAAAAATATTTTTATTGATTTATTTTTTAGAGACAGAGGAATGGATAGGGAGGGAGAAACATCGATGTGAGAGCAAAACATTGATTGGCTGCTTCTCAAATGCCCCCCACCGGGGACTGAGCCCACAACCCAGGCATGTATCCTGACCAGGAATCAAACTGGCAACCTTTTGGTGAATGGGACCATGCCCAACCAACTGTGTCACACCAGCCAGGGCAATATGGACTTTTCTGTTTGTTGTTAATCCTTACCAGAGGATATTTTTCCATTGATTTTTTAGAGAGAATGGAAGGAGGCGGGGAGGAGAGACAGAGAGAGAGAGAGAGAAGCTCATATGGTGTGTGTGGGGGCAACTGATTGATGTTTCTCTCTCATATCATGTTTTTCTCTCTCCCTTCCTCTCTCTCAAAAAATCAATAAAAATATCCTCAGGTCAGGATTGAAAAACATATATCTCAATAATTTTCTATGTTAATTACATACTGAGATAATGCTCTGGATGTACTGAGTGAAATAAAATATATCATTAATTTTACTAGTATCTTCAGTATCTTCCTATTCTTTTTCATGTGGCTGCTAGAAAATAAAAAAATTACATAGTATGTGGCAGAACACAGTTTGGGGTTCCTCAAAAAGCTAAACAGAGCGTTACCATATCACCCAGCGGTTTCACTCCTAGGCATCTACACAAAGGAATGGAAAGCAGGGACCTGAACAGATGTTCATACCCCCTTTTCACAGCAGCATCATTACAACAGCTAGAAGTTGCAAACACCCCAGCTGTCCGTCAACAGATGATGGATAAATACAATGTGGTCCGTCCATAGAATGGAATACTGTTCAGTGTTCCAAAGGAAGGAAATTCTGACACCTGCTGCAACATAGATGAACCCCGAGGACACTATGCTCAGTGAAATAAGCAAGACAGAGAAGTGCAAATATGTATGATTCCACTTCTACGAAACATCGAGAACGGGTAAACTCATAGAGACAGGAAGTAGGTTAGAGGTTACCAGGGGCTTGGGAGGGTTGAAAGGGGTTTTTGCTTACTGAGTGCAAAGCTTCTGTTTGGGGTGATAAAAACGTTTTGAAAATAGTGGTGATGTTTGCACAACCGTGTGATTGTACTTAACGTCACTGAACTGCACACTTAAAAATGAGCAAAATGGCAAATTTTATATCATATATATTTGGCCACGGTTTAAAAAATAATGTAACATGGCAAAAACCATTGGATTGTATGTTTTAAATGGACGAACTGGATGGGATGTAAATTACACCCCAATAAAGTTGTTTTAAAACCTGACAATGGAGGCTGGCAGGCTCTTTCTATGGGGCAGAGCCTCCAATTGAGGACCTCACAGGAGGCCTTTTGTGATTGAGAGGGAGCAGAAGGGCCTGGTCGGTGTGGCTCAGGGGGTGAGTGTTGACCTATGAGCCAGGAGGTCACAGTTCGATTCTGAGTCAGAGCACATGCCCAGGTGGCGGGCTTGATCCCCAGCAGGGGGGCGTGCAGGAAGCAGCCAATCAATGATTCTCTCTCATCACTGATGTTTCTCTCTCTCCCTCTCCCTTCCTCTCTGAAATCAATACAAATATATTAAAAAAAAAATAAATAAGGGAGCAGAATGTGGAATTACAAGTTCACACCAACATTTCTAGAAAGAGACGGAAAAGACAGGCCTTCGGGGAGAGAGCCCGAGGCAGGCAGGAAAGAAGGCTGAATGCTGACCACCCCGACTTTGTGCGGGAGGGGTCTGGGGCTGTGCACCGAGGTTAATAGAAATGGAATTACAGTGAATAGAGTTGCTCTTTTCCAGGTTGGGCTTTGGGCTTATGGCAGCCCCTCCTCGGAGACAGAGAGGTCCTTGGCGGTGACCTTGAGGAGCACAGATTGGGGGCGGGGGGCTGGAGGCACTGGGAGACCAGCACTGAGATCCCACCCAAGTTGAACCCAAAATATGTAGAAAAGGTCTGAAGAATGCCACGGTGCTGGGACACCACAAAGATCAGGAAAAAACCCCCAAATCAAACCAAAACCCCACTGCATCCCAAGTCCTCTTTTCCCACCAGACAGGGGTGGGGGAGTCCAAACCTGGGAAGGATGAGGACTCTAGGGTGCTTTGGGATCCAGGAAGCTCCACCCGGTTCCCGGTTCCCGGTTCCAGGAGGCCTTTCCAGGGGGCAGCGTGCGGGTGTAGCAAGCAGCGGACCGGCAGGTTTAGGGTGGAGCACAGCTGGCCTCTCAAGGTGTGGATGGATGACACCAGCAGGAGAGGGGAATATACCTCTAGCTGTGGCACAACTCAGTGCAGCCCTCACACCTGCCATCAGGTGACCCAGGGTGTTTCATCCCAGGAGCCAGGCCATCATCCGACAGCAAACTGAGAGACTCCGCCAATGGCCGCTGCAAGATCCGATGGGGTGTTGCAGGAAGTTGGGGACTGGAGTCACCAGCCCGGCCTCGCCTGCAGCCTTCGGCTTGTGTAGCTTTGGGCATACCATTGACTCATCCGTACAGTGAAAAGGCTGACCTAGGCTCCTGGTTCTCAAAGTGGGTTCTGTGGCAAGGGGAGGCACCAGGGGTTGTCTGGGGGTGTGGAAGGGCAGGTGAGCTGAATTTCAAGCTTTCCCACCTTCACTTCCACCAGATGCCACCCCTCATTCAGTCCCTGAGTTAATAAACATTCCTTCAGTCCACGCTATGTATCAGGCCCCAGGTATATTGCAAGGAGCAACTGGGTGAGATAGACGATACATATGGAAGCTCGTAAGTGGACATCCCATATAATAAAAGGCTAATATGAAAATAGACCGAACAACCAAACAACCGGTCACTATGATGTGCACTGACCACCAGGGGGCACACGTGGAACATGGCAGGCGTCGGCAGCAGAGCATGGAACATGGTGGGCGCTGGCCATGGCTCACACCCGCAGCCAGCGCTGGTCTCTATTGCTCGGTGCTGTAAGTGGGTGCAAGCGGGCCGGTGCCACCAGCGTGTGGGAGTGGTGGCAGCGGTGGCAGAGCTGTCAGCAGACAGGAGACAGGGGGCCACAGAGGGAGGGGCTGGGCAGGGGCGCAGAGGATGGGCCGAGACCCGCCCCTGTGCCCACCGCAGCTTCACGGCCCACAGTTCCTTTCAAGGTGCACAAATTGGTGCACTGGGTCCCCAGTACAATCATAATGTGCACAGTGAGGAGAGTGTGACATGTCTGGACTTCCTGGACATGTGATCTGTGAGCTAAAGCCCCAAACAGTTCTCCAAGTAAACAGAAGGAGGGAGGAGCATTCTAGGCAGAGGGAACAACCCATGCAAAGGCCCCGAGGCAGCAAGGAATGGAGGAACTGGAGGGAATTCAGCAAGGCTGGGTGCTCATGTGCAGGAGATGAGGTCGGGACCGGCGCTGAGGCAGGCGACAGCAAGCCACATCTGGAATATTTAGCACTAGGGCGACAGGGAGCTATGCGAGGTTTCAAAAGGAGCAGTTTGTTGGGAGCAGAGCAGAGGCAGGGGGGCCAGAGAGAAGGAGGCTGCTGCAGGCGAGTCAAGGCCCAAGGCCCCGCTCCCAGGTATCCCCACTTCCCTGTTCCCAGACAAGAAATCACTTTTGTGAGGATGGTCACGCTGCCTGGGGTCCCACCAGCTAGTCCCAGGCCTAGCCACAGAAGAGGCTGACCCAGATCTCCGCATGGCTCACTCCTTGGCAGGTGGAAATATCTGGTAACTTATTAAAGTATAACTCAGGAAGCTGTCAGTCTTCATGTCACTGTGTCCTGGGCCTAAGGCCAAGACTAGAACTAGAACCTTCCTCCCCCCAGGCACCCTGCTGACATGGAAACCAAGGTCCAGAGAAGGGGTCTTTGCCACAAGTCTCTCGGACTCTCGAATGCACTAAGGGGTCTCCAGCAACACAAGCTGCTCTGCCAGCAACATTCTTTGCTCCCTGCCTCTTATTAATTTCCAGTCATCTTTCAGGACTCAGGACAGACTCCTCCCCCAATGCCTCCCCTCCCATCCCCTCCCCTTCCAGGCAGATCAGATCCCTCCCGGGGCTCCCACAGCTGCTTGTGTGTCCCCCATCATAGCTTTGGCCACACTGTCACATCCCCTGCCGGGCTGGCGGCCCTTTGAGGACAGAAAAGCTGGAAGAGCAAGACAGCTTGGAAGAGAGGATTTCAAACCCCCAACGAGGTCTCTGTGGAGGGCCATAGGGCTTTACCTAGTCCAGGTCTGTGATCAAAATTTGGCTGGCTATGTCTGCAAGCGTGTTGGGTTGGGAGACTTGGCCTGCCTTTTACTGAGGGATTGAGGCTGGGGACTGTCCTTCTCAGAGCCTCAGTCTCTCTCCTCTACATTGGCTTGTGCTAGAGCCCCCGGGAGTGTTACCGTCTTCAGAGGGAATGAGCTCCCTGTCAAGGGAAGGATTCAAGCGGGATGGCTCTGCTCTGGAAGGAGTTGCTGCTCAACACCATCTGAGATCCCCAGAGGAGCCAGGAGGGGCTTTACCTGCCCTGGGGCTGCGCCAGCTAGGCTCCAGGGGCTCCTCCTGACAGCTCCTGATGGGCCAGGACTGCAGCCAGAGGGGCCCCCAGGGCTGCCCCCCCCATCTGCTTCCGGGCCTCTGGTTCAGGTCTACTTTTCATCACATGGCCAGAGGGGGGTGCTATCCACAGGGGTCCCCACACACAACTGCACCTCAGGACCCCAAGGCCCCTGTGGTCCCAGGAGCTCTAGCCATCTGTCACCAGGTCATGGGGAGGGTGTGGGTTGGGGCAGAAGCACTAATGGGAATTTTCCATATACCAGCCCCTAACCCTGCCTGAGTGGGCCTCCCACTGGCCTGCTTGGGCCTCCACTGGCCTGCTTGGGCCTGAACTCAAGGCACCAGGGGGCTGGATGACCCAGCTGGCTTCAGGCATAGTGTTCCTGGGGCCAGGAAGTACAGCCAGGCTAAGTCCCAACCCCAAGTGAGCCCCCAACCCTGGCTGAGCCCCAACCCCAAGTGAGCCCCCGGCCCTGGCTGAGCCCCAATCCCAGCTGAGCTCTGATCCTGGGCGGAGGTCCCACTGTCGAGAAGGGGAAGTCCCTGGGAGGCCTTTGGGGCTCCTGATCACCGTAATTCTACCCACCCAGACCCCTAGCAAGCCCTGTCCCTCCGCAGCAGGGGCGGGGAACCTTTTCCTGCCAAGGGCCATGTGGATACTTATAACATCATTCATGGGCCAGACAAAATTATCAACTTAAAAATTAGCCTGCTCTATTTGGTCAAGCATTTAATTAACTGACCCCTAATGCCTTGGCAGGCTAGACCAAATGATTTCGAGGGCTGGATGTTCCCCACCCCTACTCCACAGTGACTGGAAATAAAACCATGCATGTCACAGGATTAGGGAAGTCAGGTCCCTACCCAAACCACCCCTACTGGCCCTGTGGCCAAGCGACCTCCTGCACTGGCCAATCCCACGCCTGGCAGCCTCTGGGCACAGGCCCCAGCCTTCACCCTGACTCCCTCCCCAGATCCTTGGATCTGGCACTTCATTCCCTCCCCCAGGACATCCCATCCTGCCCTAACCTCTTCCTTCTGAGTGCCACCTTCTTAGGGGGCCTCCTGCCACTGTCTCTCCCATGATTTAGTTTTATGGCCTTAAGCCACCTACAATCTTATTTGACCATTTGACATTTTTATTGTCTGGTCACACAGCTGGGAAGTGGGGAGCAGGAGGGGGTGGGGGTTTGGGACGTGAACCATGGCCTCCTGGCATCGGGATGTGCAGGGGGACCAATCACCAGCCTCTGGGGTCCAGCCTTTGGGGGTCAGAAGACCCTCCTGCCCAAAGCCAGAGGGAGCCAGTGCTCAGCCTGAATTTGCTTTGTGACCTGAGACCTCCCGACTCTAGGCGGAGGCTGGCACCTCCCTGGAAAGGGGCTTATCCCAGAGCCCAGAGTGTGAGACACTGGGGACACCTCCCTCCGTCTGCAGAGGCTGAGACCTGGGTCTCTACCTATACAGAGCCCCTGAGCCTTGGGCCTGGGCTGGGTGGGTGATGGAGCAGCCAGCCTGCTGGAAACTTCATTTCCCCTGGGGCCTCAGGGCTGCCAGCCAAGGAGGAGGCAGCTCAGGAGCAGGGTAGGGGGCCTCCCAGCTGGATGGGCGAGAAATTATCCTCACGTGCAAAATGCGGCATGTGGGAAGGCTATGGGAGTATGAGAACGGTGCCTCGGTATGGATGGGGGGCACCCTGGCATCTCCCCATGTTAACCAGGTGCCTGAGGCTCAAGGAGGATTCCCATTCCCCCCACTCCCCGTCTGACCCCCTTCCTCGCCAGTCTCAGAGAAACTTCCAGAAAGAGGGAGAAAGGGTAAGAGGTTCAGTTGCAGACATCAGTTCAGTTGGAGGCGGTGACTACAGGGACAAAGGGAATCCAGGCTCCACCCTGTGCCTGCCCCCACTGCCTGGACAGCCCGCCCCAGCCTGCAGAAAAGTCCTGGTCAGGCCTCCCGAGGACTCCTGCCTGTCTCCCAAGACCCCTGGCTTGCAGCCAGCCGGTGGGGAGAGAGGCTCCAGGTGTGTGGTGTAGGTGGCAGGTGAGTGATGGGCCCAGTGAGGCTGGCTCAGGCCTGGGGTCACAGGCAGGCTTGGCAGAGCCCCTCCAGGCCCCCCACATCCTCACCCAGTGGTGCCCCTCCATCCTTGGTCCCAACCCCAGTCAAAGGCATCATAGGGATCCTCAGTGTCCACTCTGCAGACAGGGAAACTGAGGCTCAGAGAGTGCCTGGAATTCACACCCACCCCCAACTTAGTCTTTCTTGGCATTCTCCAGAGAGGAGCAATTTCCCCCAACCCCAGACTGTTCTGGAATGTTCAGGAAATACTCATTTAACAGCGGAATCCACCTGCAGCCCCGAAGTGGTGGCGCTGGGCTGGAACCTGGGCCTGTCTGTCTGGCCTCAGAGTTCTTGATTGCAAAAGCTTCAGAGAACAGACTTCGACCTCTGGCAGCTGTGTGACCTTGGGTGCGTTATGCCACTTCTCTGAGCTTCAGTCACCTTGTCTGCAAAATGGAGCCAACGCAGCTGGTCCTCATGGAACCCTCTGGGGTCCCTGCACACCCTCTCGCAGGGCATGATTGTGGGCAGAGGCTGGAAACCTCAGGCCTGGGCTCCTGGCCCTTTCTGGGGCTCAGTTTCCCCGCCTATTGTATTTTAAAGAAGACAGCATCTCTGTCCAAGAGATGGTGCTGGGGGCTGTCGCG
Organism: Plecotus auritus; assembly: GCF_963455305.1. Taxonomy (NCBI): domain Eukaryota; kingdom Metazoa; phylum Chordata; class Mammalia; order Chiroptera; family Vespertilionidae; genus Plecotus; species Plecotus auritus. The sequence continues at coordinate 86,203,513 of NC_137773.1, forward strand.
TGGAGAGGGAGTGGGGGGAACTCGAGGTGACAGAAACCTGGCACCCCTGTGCTGCCCGCCCTCTGCCTTCCTTCATCCTTGGCCCTTGGCACGTTGGGGTCTGCCCACCCTGGCACCCCGGCCTGACCGGGTTCACGTGGCTTAAATTTCAGCCTGCGGTGGGTGAGGAGGCGGGGCCGACACGCTTCATTTTCCAATTTCTGGAAATAAAAGCTGTGGGGCCATCTATTGTCAAATGGAAAAAAGCCCATTGCAAAACCGTGTGTGAAAAAACAACAGCATCTAGGTGCGTTGCTGCCTCTGGGAGAGAAAATTCCAGGGAACTCAGGGGCTGGGAACAAAGGGCCCTTTCTCTGTCTCTGGAGAGGCTTTGTAGAGCGGTGTGGTGGCTTTGGAATCAGAAGAGCCGTGAGGGTATTTTATAAGAAAGGAAAGCGTTCGGAGAAGATCTGTTGGGACATGGAGACAGAAAAGCAGAGGTTTTGTTGTTTTGTTTTTGGAGGATGCTTTCCAGTTTTCTGATACCTGTCCCTCCACTGGCAAAACCTGAACCAGGAATGCGGGCCAGCTGGGCACCAGCCCGGCCCTGCTGCGGGTATATGGAGATGCCACGTGTGGAAGACGTGCCCAGATTTTGCCCCCACCTTCTCCATTGGTAGGCTCTCAGAATATCTCGGGAGTCCTCACTTATAGTCAAATCCACCTGCAGCCACTCTGGCCCCCGGCCGGCCTCCACCTAAAGAGCACCAGTTCTGGGGACTGACCTTGGGGCAAGGGGAGAGTCAGATGGGAGAATTTCAGGCTACATCTCACCCATCTCTGCTCAAGACTCTCCCAGGGCCTTCATCGATCTCAGAGGCAAGGCCCACAGGTCCTGCTGCATCCCCCATAGGCCTCCTCACCATTCATACCCCAGGACCTTTGCATGGCTGTTCCTTCTGCCTAGAACTCTATCCTCCTGTTATCCACATGGCTCCCTCAGGTATCTCCCTCGTGAATCACTTTTTTCATATTACCCCCTTCCCACCAGCACTGCCCATCCCCCTCTTGCTTTATTTTTCTTCATAGCAAGTACTACCACTTAACTAGACTATATTTCTTTGCATCATTTATTGTCTCTTGCCTTTGTCCCCATGGAGGATCTTGGTCTGCTTTGTTCCCTGCTGAGCTCTGAGCACCTTGAATAGTGCCTGGCAGAGGAGGGGCTCAAGAAACACACCTTGAATGAATAAATGAATGAATGAGCGAACAAAGAAATGAACAGTACTGAGCATGCTGGGAAATTCTGTTTCCTGGCTTATAATTACTTATCCCCAAGACAGAGCCCCATGGGGCAGGTTCTGGGTCCCCCGTAGGACCTGGCACCCCACAGGTATTCTGTAAACAGGTGCTGAATGAATGAGTCACCACAGAGAGAAGCTCAGGATCTCACTCGGAGAATTAGAAACAGAGACCCTGGAGACTCCAGACTTTGTGGCAGCAGGGACCTTTGCCCACCCTCTTCCTTGCCCCCTACCTTGACTGCCTGGTCAGGGGCTGTCTCTGAGGGGTCTACAGGTGAGGTAGTCCTGAACCTGGGCGACTAGGGTGAGCAAGGGGCTGGGCTGGAGGGGGTGGCAGGCGCAGGCTGATGAGGAATGCTCCGACATAGGAATGAATAAACAGGCTCCTTGGATGTCAGAGTTTGGGGGCCAGGGGACGCTTTGAACCTCATGCTTGGCTGAGGATGTTTGGACAAGGCAGGCAGCCAGGGGGTGTCATCAGGGCTAAAATTAGCCTCCGATTCCCGCTCAGCCCCTCCCTCCAGCTCCAGAAGGGAGGTGGGATGGACCAGCCATCACTTAAGTGTGCACTAACTTTGTGCCAGGCCATGCTCCTTGAATGTACTAATGCATTTAATTCTCTCAATGACCCCACAGTCAGGTACTAGTATTCCCATTAGGGAGGCAGCCTGCAGAGAGAAAGCACTTAGTAATACAACACGAGGGGTGGGATTCGAATTCGGGACTCGAGATCTGTGCCCTTGCCATTGGGGCCTTGCGGAAGGCCAGAGCGATGACAGACCCCACGCAGCAGAGGTGAGGCGGGCATGTGACCCCTCCTTCCCTCCCCCGGGAACCTCTGGAATCAGGACTCCAGCACCCAATTCAAGTGTGTCCACTGCACAGATATCGCCCACCTCGTTCACTGTACGTGTATGTGGGGAGTGAGAGCCTGGGAGAGCAGGAGTCCAGTTAAGGTTACTAGATATTTCCTAAAGAAAGCAAACAACCAAAACCAAAACCCAAATATATTGGCAGATTCGGCCTCAACCTCCCCAGGGTGCCTTCCTGGGCTCCTCAGGAGCTCCAAGGTCCAGCACCCACAGGGCACAGCTGGCAGGGAGGCCCCAGCGTCCCGTGGGGACAGGGTCCCTCCGATGGGCTAATGTCGATCGTATCCAGGCTTGCATCCATACACAGGGAGCGTAACGGAGGCCCACTGCCCCTCCAGGAGGGATTAGAAAAGGGCGCCAGAGAGAATCCCGCTGAATCTGAATCTCAGATAAACAATGAATCACGCCATAGTTTATGTCCCACGTATTGGATGGGACATAGACTAAAAAGTCTATTTTATGCCTGAAGTTCAAACATAACTGGCCGTCTGTATTTTTATTTGCTTATTCTGACAACCTTAGCTGCCTTGTCCAAACAACCTTAGCTGTGGGGAGGGGAGGAGGGCCAGCAGGCCTGCCAGCAAGGTGACTTGTGATGATCTTCCCAGGGGATGGGTGGAGGGGGGCGGGAAGCAGGATGGGGAGGGGGCCTCCGGCCTCTCTCTACCCCGCCAATCCCCCCAGCCTTGCCTGCTCTTGCTCATTATTCATTTTTAATGGTGGTTACTGGGCCAGAGTGTGGGCAGGAACACCTGGGACTGAAGCTCCCGCAGCAGGCGGCCTCACTAATGGGGGTGAGAGAATGAGTGGGGGTGGGGAGGGGGGTCCCAGCCCACGAGGGGGCTGGCCCAGGGCAGGAAGTGTCCAATTTGGGGCAGCGGCAAGAAGACAGGCAGCAGGGACTGCATCTCTGGCTGCCTTCACTGGTCCCCACTGGCCACCTGTGCTGGGTCCTCCTGAGCCCCAGAGCCCCAGACGCAGGGGTCGGGGGCTCTGCCACTCCTGGGTCCCCCCCTCCCCCTGGCTCCGCAGATGCCAGCCTTCACTGGAGCTTGTTACCGCGGGAGCTTACTGAAACCTCACAGACAGGCTAAGTAGAAACTGAGGCCCTGAAAAGGGGCTGACTGGCCACCAGTGGCAGAGCTGGGACTCTTGGCCTCACCCCTTTCTTTCTTACTCCTCCAGCCTGGGTTGCTCTTTCCCCCTTCTCCTGGAAAGCTCCTATGCATGCTTCAGTACCCGCTTCTCCAGGAAACCTCCCTGAAGCTACATCAGGTGCCTCCTCTGTCCCCTTCTGCTCATGCAACCCATTGCAGCCCTGGTCAGTCAGCGTGGTAACTGCCCAGTCACGTGTCTATCTCCTCTGCTGGGCTGTGAGTCTTGGGATGATGGGCTGGGTCTGTCTTTTTTTTTTTTTTTTTTTAAATATATTTTATTGATATTTTACAGAGAGGAAGGGAGAGGGATAGAGAGCTAGAAACATCGATGAGAGAGAAACATCGATCAGCTGCCTCCTGCACACCTCCCACCGGGGATGTGCCCACAACCAAGGTACGTGCCCTTGACCGGAATCGAACCCGGGACCCTTCCGTCCGCAGGCCGACGCTCTATCCACTGAGCCAAACCGGTTTCGGCAGGGCTGGGTCTGTCTTGATCACCACTGTGTCCCCAGCACCCAGTATGGGCCTGTGACACTGCAGACCGAAGTGCACTGGATGGAGGTAGCGTAATTGGGAAACTTATATGCATATGTGCATAGCCCATGGACAGGACAATAGTGTGGTGAAGGCCTGGGAGGGGCAGGTGTGGGGTGGAGGGAATCAATGGGGGGAAAAAACAAAGGGGACATCTGTAATACTTTCAACAATAAAGATAAATTAAAAAACAAAAACAAACAAAGTACACTGGAGTCAGCCACAGGGCCCTGGTTCTACCCCCATTTGCTGTGTGCAAGTAACTATCTCTCTCTGAGCCTTTGTTTCCCCATCTGTAAAATGGGGTACTAGCACCTCCTTCGTATCCTGAGTTGCAAAGAAGTCATGTTGTACGAAAGATGTTGAAACCATGCTTTGTTGGGGGAGTGTTGCTCAACATATATTTAAATCTCAACAAATATTTAAATACTTAGGCAAATTAAAACTACAATGAGCTATCACTATACACCCAGAGGAATGACCAAAATCCAAAGTGACACCACCAAATGCTGGTGAGGATGTGGCGCAACGGAAACTCTCACTCATGGCTGGTGGGAATGCAAATGGTGCAGGCACTCTGGAAGACAGTTTGATGATTTCTTACAAAACTAAACACACTCACCTGGCTGGTGTGTCTCAGTGGTTGAGTGTCGGCCCATGCACCAGGAGGTCACTGGTTCAAATCCTGGTCAGGGCACATGTCTGGGTTGTGGGCTTGATCGCTGGTTGGGGGTGTGCAGGAGGTAGCTGGTCAATGATTCTGTTTCATCATTGATGTTTCTATCTCTTTGCCTCTCCCTTCCTTTTTCTCTAAAATCAATGAAAACATTAAAAAAAAAACCACCCCCAAACCTAAACACACCCTTTCCATGTGATCCAGCAACCATGCTCCTTGGTATTTACCCAAAGGAGTTGAAAACTTATGTCCACACGAAACCTGCACATAAATATTCACGGCAGCTTTACTCGCCGTTGTCAGCACCTGGACGCACGCAGCCCCCTGTCCTTCGGTAGGTGGGGGATGAACAGACGGTGGGACCTTCAGACAAAGGGAAGTTCCTCCGGGCTACAAAGAAATGAGCTCTCCAGCTGCAAAAAGACATGAGGAAACGTAGATGTATGTAACGGAGTGAAGGAAGCCAGTGTGGAAAAGCTACAAGTTACATGATTCCAACTCTATGACATTCTGGAAAAGGTGAAGCCATGGAGACAGCAGAGGGATCAGTGCTTGCCAGAGGGAGGGGGGTGCCTAGGCGGATCACAGAGGGATTTTAGGGCAGCAAACCTACTCTGTGTGACACTGTAATGGTGGATTCATATCACTATACATTTGTCGAAACCCACAAAACGTACAACACCAAGAGCGAACCCTCATGCCAGCTATGGGCTCTGGGTGATGATATGTTTGCTGGGTCAGTGTTTACTCATCAATTATAACAAATGTAGTCACAAATGCAATATCTTAATGGGGTAATAGGGGAAACTGTGTGTGTGTGCCTTTTTGGGGGCAAGGTCATATATGGGAACTCTATGCTCAATATTTTATAAATCTAAAATGGCTCTAAAAATAGTTTATTAATCAAATTTTTTTTCCAGAAAGGTTGTGAGTATATTCACCCATATACAAAATGACATTTGCTGCACTATTTATAGTAGCAAAAATCTCGGAATAAGGAAATGTGCTTTAATGGGTCAACAGTCCAGCTGCAGGTTGGAGTATTAGGCAGCCGTTAAAAAGCAAGAGAAAGTTCTTCACAGGAAGGGATCTGAGATGTTTGTTATGAGGGAACTGCACTAAGATCTGCGAACCAGCAGGGTCTATGATTATGTTTCTGCAGTGGAAAGAAAATATACAGACATGTTTGTTTCTGCATGGAACATGGCTGGAGGGAAAATAAGAAACCTGGCCACGGCCTCTGGGGTGAGACACAGGTGGTGGGGGGAGGAGGCTAGGGAGGGAGGGTGGCAGAGATTTTTTTCTGAATAGTTTGGTATATTTTAAATTCCCTGGCCCAGTCTGTTTTATCTATTGGAAAATCAACTGTACAGTGTATTTTAGAAAGATGACTGTGAACAAAACAATGGGCAAAATTAAAGCATCTGGATGGGTGTAAAAGAAGGAGGGGGATTTTAGGCCGGGTCATGGGTCTGCCTGCAGCCCCTCTGTTTGGGCCGGAAGCCCTCCCATGGGCCCCGAGCTCTGTCCTCGCTTGGCTCACACCTTTCTTGCTCTGGTTCATCCAATGCTCAGAGCCCAGCAGGGCCCCGGGGGTGAGACATGGGCTGCGTGCGCTGGGGCCAGGTCTGAGGGAGCCGCTCGAGACCAGGCCGACCACCCAGCGTTCCAGGAAGCCACTGGGAGGCCACTGAGGAGGAACCTGTAAGCACCAATATGGGGCTGGGGGCTGAGCCAGGCTTTGCTTGTCGCCCAAATCCAAGGAGGACCTGAGGAAGGGAGGGAGGGTGCCTGAGGGGTTTGGGGGGTGGGGAGAAACTGCTTCATGACTCAGTTTTCCCACAGGTAAAGTCTTCTCAGGCAGGGGATGCCCGAGGTGATCTGCATCTAGGGAACTGGGGGCTCTGTGGGTTCTGAACCCTAGATGTCAAGCCAGACTGGGTAGGGATTGGCAAAGCTCTGCCCCCACTTCCGGATCCCTGAAGTGATGACAAACCCGACTCTGGCTTTGGGCTTGGAGGGTCAGGTGGGAGGGTGGGCTGCCCCCCCCCCCCCCCGCCCGAATCCAGCCAGGAGACCTAAACCTCCGCCCTCCCCTCCTGGATGGGGACCCTGCATCCCAGGGGTATGGTGCCCCCAAGGCATTCAGCTCTGGCCCCTCCTTGAGCAGCCCTCTTGGCGCTGCTCCCGGGTGTCTTTGCCAGGACAAGGGAAATGTTTTTGCCCAGAAGGGCCCACTGCAAGAGGATGGATTTTGTGGTATCTGGCGGCCAGCGTTCTCCAAGGCAGTAAATCCTGCTCTGACTTGCTGTGTCCACCTGGGCAAGAGGCCTGATGGCCTGTCCTCTCACCTACGGTCCACCCCACCCACCAGTGCATGGCCTCCTAGCTGTGGGGGGGAGGTGTTTAGCCAGCTATTCCAGCCCCAAGGCCTTTGCACTCAGTTCCCGCTGCCTGGAACACCCTTCCCCCAAAGTAACCTGAGACTGGCTTCTTCTGGTCCCTCCCTGACCACCCCCACTCCTGCTAAGAGCAACCTCACCACCTCACTTGTGTCTTTATATATATTTGATTGATTTCAGAGAAACATCAACTTGTTACTCCACTTATTTATACATTCATTGGTTGATTCTTGTATGTGCCCTGACTGACAGGGGATCGAACCTGCAATCTTGGTGTATTGGGACAAGGCTCTTAACCACCAAGTCACAATGGCCAGGGCTCACCTGTCTTTCATGCCACCTTGGTTTTCTCTCTCGAGCACAGTTCATGACCATTTACATGTTTGCTCTTTTTTTTTTTTTTTTTACTGCCTGTTTTACTATTTCTCCCTCCAGAGTAGACTTTGAGCTCTGGGAAGGCAGGGACCTTGTTGGCTGATCCGACCCCCGGCTTAAGACTACGCCTGGCACAGAAGGTGCTCAGTAAACACGTGTAGGTGAATTCCAACTCTTGTCTTGGAGACTTGAGTATGGATGGTTTCTTTCTGCCCCCCTCCATGCAGCCATCATCTAATGGGATGGAGTGAGGGGAACCATGCCCAGAGCTGGCACCCAGGAAACAGGGCGCGGCCACGTTTATGGAGCCCTGTTGTGTTTCTTGGCTGGCTGCTGACCATGGGTGGCAGCCAGGATATACCCCAGACCTCAAGGAGACCCACCTCCTACTAAACAATACCCGTGATGGTGACATGGGATTTAGAAGCTGGTAAGTCTATGGGCAAAAGTGGAAGAGGGCACAGGGGATGTGGTGCCCTGCTGGCCAGGTGGGAGGGCATGTGATGGGGTGTCAGGAAGGCCTCAATGGGGTGACGTTCAAGCTGAGAACTGAAGGAGGCAAGGGGGAGAGCTGTGGGGACTTCTGGGGGGACAGCAGTCCAGACAGAGGGCATGGCAAATGCAAAGGTCCTGGGGCAGAACTGTGTCTGGTGTGTTGGAGGAATAGTGAGGAGGCCTGTGTGGCTGGAGCAGAGTGAGTGAGGGGGAGAGATGGAGGAGGTGAGGGCAGGAAAGGGACGGGGCAGGTCATGCAGGGCCTTGTGGGCTGTGGGGAGAACTTAGGCTTGTGCCCCAAGAAGGTGAGAGCCCTGAAGGGCTGTGGGCAGAGGAGGGGCAGGACCTGACTCGGGTGTTCACAGGCGCTCTCTCTGGTGACTGCTGAGGGAAGAATGGACTGGGGGGCTAGGAGGGGGGCAAGGGTTGGAGCCAGATCTGGGGGCAGGTGAGTGATGGTGGGGGCTGGGCCCAGGGAAGCAGCGGCAAACCCCAGACCCAAGGGGCCATCTCGATAGCCTCGTGTGTCCCCGCTGGACCAACAGGCACCTCAGCCTACATCCAACAGAACTTTGTAAAGAAATCTGTGTGGTATAATTTTGCCTTTGAGATCCCCTGGTCCCATTGGGTTGCTTTTGTTCCAGTCACGCTGACCACTCCCACTTGGAAGGTCTTTGCGAGACAAGAGACATTTTATGTGTTGTGTCCCAACAGTAGCTAATAATAACAAAACAACTCCGCGTGCCGGCTGTGAGCTCAGCCTGCTGTCACCTCTGGGCCTCCGTTTCCTGTCGGTAAAGCAGGACTAATATGAATAGCTGGCAGGTGGGAAAGGCTCCAGGGTTTTTCTCTTTTAGTCTTACTTGGATCGCACACATTTTCTTGGGTTACGAGGGCTCAGAGACCCCCTGGCTGAGCAGTCCTTGTAGGCTTGGCCCACTGGGAAGTGTGTCAGGGCCATGGTCCTCAGGGAGTGCCTGCGGGGAGGGAAGGTAAGGCCCTATGGCTCCCTGCTGTGCTCTCCCCATGGTCTTACCATGCCCTCTTGCCCCATGCCCTTCCCCTCATGCACATCTGGAAAGACCTCTTCGCCCTCACCTGGGGAGAGGGTGAGCTCTGGAAAAGGTCCTCCACTGCCCCAGGCAGGGACTGCTAGGGCAGGAGGTGGGGTTCCAGGCAGAGGGGTGGGGGGCCTGGGGTCTGTGTGTGGGGCGGGGATGATGTCAACCCCTCACAGCCTAGTAAATGTTTATGAGCACGGGGGCCTGGGTTTGGGGGCTCCCTGGAGCCAGCAGGCAGCTGCTCCCTCCTGGCCTATTCTGGGGGGCCTGGCAGTTCTGCTTCAACACTGGCGGCCGGCCCACCAGAGGGTGGGTGGGTGGTGAGCACAGTCCCTGCCTGAGATGTCTAGAGGGGAAACCAAGGCTGGGAGGTAGGAAGGGGCTTGCTGGCTGTGAACCTTCCCTTTCCATCAGGCACGGGGTTTGGGCCTCACGGAGAATAAGTGGGGGAAGCTGAGGAAGGGTGTGCAGGAGGGAGGTACAGGCAGATCTGGTACAGGTCCTTGAACAGGCACCTCCCTGCTCCAGCCCTCAGGGTCCTCCATGCAACGGGTCTGGGTCAGTGGTACCTACTCTTAGACTTTGTCACTCCTGCTGACTCGGGCAGGATGAATGGGAAGAGGAAGCGGACAAGGAGGCAGAGACAGAATGTGGACACCACAGGGCCAGAGACTTTCGAGTGGCCAGCCATCCAGCTGAGCATGGTGAGCTCTGCCCCCTGCCGGCCACTGAAGGAACAGACCAGGCTGGTGCAGGAGCAGAGGGGCCAGTCCCCCAGAGGGTGTGGGAAGGGAGCTTACCCCCGGGGTACAGTCATTTCCCTCCTCACTGAATATCTTATGACGGCCCTGGTTACACCCCACTTGCCAGATGGGAAAACTGAGGGTGGAGCCAGGAAAGAACCAAGTGTTGAAACCAGAAGGCAGGTCTGGAAGCCCAGCACCCTCAGGACTCAACCAGGCATCTGGGACCCTCCCCTCTTAGCCCATGGGCGGGGTGGGGTGTCTCCATCCTTTCTCAGGGAATCCAAGTCCAGGCTCAGGATGCTGGTGCCCACTCCAGGGAGGGTGTTCTTGGCAGAGGTCCCTCATCATGGGGGGTGGGGAGGCTGAGGGGGCAGGGCCAGAAGAGACTGGAGTGGCTATACTGGGGCAATAAAAAATGAGCAGTGACAGGCCAGTGGCTGACAGCAGCAGTGCCCGCCCGGACTGTGCTCTGCAGAGGTTTAATTTTAGCCGATCAACACCCGGCTGAGTTATTACCTGGGCTGGACAGAAGAGGAAAGCAAGGCTCCAAGTTTGGCTTTCAACCATGTCTAGGCCCTGGGGGTGGACATGAGAGAAAGAAGGGATAGGGAGGGCCCCAGTGAGGAGGGTGCTTGAGGGCTGCAACCAGCCTGGCCTGCTCCTGCTGCCCACAAGGCAACTTGCAGAGCCCAGACCCCCCCAGGGCACAACCCTGCTCCCCGGGGAGACTGGAGGGCCCTAATTTATGACCCATCTCAGCGTGCTGGAGCAAGCCAGGCCTTCCTCTCCGGCTGCCAGGAAGCACCGAGCCAGTTCTGCAGAAAGTCTGGGGGCTGAGGCGGCCAGTGTTCTGGGGCTGCCTAAATCACTGTGCCTGACAGGTGGTGGCCGTGAGGATCTCAAGTTTCTCCTCTTGTTGCTGCCAGGGGCCCCTGCCCTGCAGGCTCTCAGTGGCCTGTCACCCACCTGTCAGATGGGGACAAGGCTCTGGGGCAGGCCATCTGGGGCTCTCTGCTCCAATGCCCAGGAATTTGGAGTCGGGCTTGCGTGGGCCATGGGCGTGTTTTCCGCATGCTGTTGGCTTTGGGAGGAGGCCCAGACAGAGGATGGTCTGGGACCTGCAGGGGAGCAGCAGGAAGGGCTGTGGGTAGCTGTCCCAGCTCCCACTCACAGGTTCCTGCCCCCCAACACCCACTCCCTGCTTCAAGGCCAGCTGGTGCCTCTGGCTCAGTGGGGAACAAATTCAGGTGCCTAATCTCCTGCTCCCATCCTCGCTTCCTTCCAAATCCACCCAGAGTCTCCCTAGCTGGCGCTGGCCTGTCACTCTCACCCTGGAGAGCAGTGGAGGAGAAAAGGAAGACACACACACACACAAATATACATCAAATTTAATTTTAGGGGCATTTCCACCTGCTCAAGGTTGAGGGAGGTGGTGGGACTCACACCTTGGGCTCTGCGAACAACTCCCAGCCCTCCAGCTGGCCCATCTTGACCAGGGCAGCCGCTATGCCCATGTACACGCAGGCTGCAGCACCGATCCCATAGCTGTGAGCTGTGAGGGTGAAGAGGGTGTCGTCAGGGACTGTGGGGCTTGTCTATGCCTCCTCCCTACCCCCACCCCGGGCAGGAACTCCTCCCTTGAGGGATTAAATCACTTAACCCTCTGACTTTGAAGGTGTGTGTGAAAACTGAGGCAGAGAGAGAGGCAGGAATACAAGCTGTCAAGATGGGAGGGGAGGAAGGGTAGGGGTTGCTGGACAGATGCCGCACTGGGGACTCCCAGCCTGTGCTGAGTACTGGTACCAGGTCCCCTGTCTACCCCATGGTTTGTGAACCAAGGAGCAGATTGCAACTGATGGCCTGAAAGCTGCCGCCAAGGATGGGGTTCCGCTTGCTCTGCGTGGGGGCTCACACCCGTTCACAGGTTTGAGGGTGCATGCCAAACCCAGACCTCACTCAAGGTCTCAAAGCAAAGGCAGGCCCAGCCCAGGTGGCTCAGTGCTTGACAGTCGACCTATGAAACAGGAAGTCATAGTTTGATTCCTGGTCAGGGCACATGTCTGGGTTGTGGGCTCAATCCCCAGCAGGGAGTGTGCATGAGGCAGCCGACCAATGATTCTCTCTCATCGTTGATGTTTCTCTCTCTCTCCCCTCCTTTGAAATTAATACAAATATATATTTATAAAAATAAAGGCAAAAGCAGGATAGTGTGGGCTACCCCCTCTGCAGTGCCCTCCTTCTCTGCCTGGCTGGCACCTTCCACTGACACTCCCAGCCTGTTGGGCCAGGGCAGTTTATCTTCGTGTGGCATCTGGGGCTGTGGGAGGCGGAAAGAGCATCGTCTGCTCCATTCAGGGGGCTCCACCATGCCAGGCTGGCCTGGGCCAGACCCCTTCCACCAGGGAGGCATGCTCTGCTGGATCCCAGGTGACCTCAGGCCACCTCAGCCCCCTCCTTGAGCCTTAGTCATTACATCTGTAAAGTGGGGATGGTAGTACAAGAACCAGCACCACCTTCTTCGGCTTATAGGCTGGTGGCGGAAACAGGCAGTGACCTCAAATTCTCTGACCAAGTGCAACAAAGGAGGGAAATATGGAGCGAGGGTAGAGGGTCTGAGATCATACACAGAGAAGTTGGTGAGAGAGAGAGAGCTATGCTAACATCTGGAGGAAGGACATTCAAGCAGAGAATAGCCTGTGCAAAGGCCCTGGGGCAGGACGGTGCCTGGCGTGTTGGAGGAACACGGAAGAGGCTTGTATGGCTGCAGCAGAATGAGGGAGGGGAAGAAAGGGAGGAGGGAAGCATTGATGAGGTGGGGATATAGTAGGTGCTTAAGCAGCAGCAGGTGTTACTATTGTTGAACTGGCTGGTGACTGGGCACTGGGAGCTTTTACGACGACTGCCCCCTCCTCTGTGTCCTACACAGCCGGCCCTGCCAGGTCCCTGGTCAGGGATGGAACGCAGAGGGAGGAGGCTCAGTGGAGGGCAGGGTTGGGGAGCTCACTCACTGCGTGCTCCCAGGGTCAGGCCTCCAGCGCAGCCTCCAATGAAGTAGTTCAGGGGGTCGTCAGGCTTCTGTCGGACCTGGGCACTGACGCAGGAGGCAATGCCAAATACGGCACCAATGGCGGCTGTGGTGCAGATAGGAAGGGGCGGGCACTGAGTCAGGGGCCCGGAGGGGCAGGATTGCCAGGCCAGTGCCAGAGGGGACACTGAGGAGAAGTAAGATGCCCCCCCACCCCCAGCATTTGCTCACCTGCAGTAAATGTGTACCGTCCTGTCCTGGCCACTCCCTCCAGGAAGGAGTCAGGGGGCTTGAGTGCAACGCTGTAGGCGGAGGTGATCAGGCCTGCAGGATGAGAGGGGTAAGGTGGCTCAGACTTGGGCCTCTGCACTGAGGAGTGGCCCTGGCTAGGGAGCAGGCCCCTCTCTCACCTGATAAACCTTCTCTCCCTTGGTCCCCACTGTGCCCCCCAAGGTATCTCAGCTGGGATGGGAACCCAGGTCTGCTGCTGCAAAGCCTGGGATCTCATCCTGCCTTCAGCCCCCAGGCCTCCCCACTAAGGCCTAATCAAGGCCCCGTCACCCTCATGGGCCCACCACAGGGCACCAGCCCAGTACACAGAGGACAGGCCCAGGGCCTCAACAGCCAGGCTACTCCCTATCCCTGAGTGCAGGCATAGCTGCCACAGCAGCACTCCCAGAGCCCCTGGCACCTGGGTTCCTCTCCCATCAAGGGCTCTATTCTCCTGTGGGACCCGGGGCTCCATGGCCTAATCCTCCTTGGCAGAGGCTTGGCTCCTGGGGCTGCCAATGCCTTCTTGTTGGCACCCAGGTCCCCCTCCCTACTGGCAGCTCCAGCCTGGGCCTGTCCCTCACAGCTGGCTGGCTGGGTGGATGCCCATATCCACTGGGCCTCGCCACTGCCATCAGCTTTTCCATCTCTGCCTTTCCATCTCTGCTGTCGGCCTGACCACCCTGCCCCTCACCTTGGCCTTTGATGCATGAGGGACCTGAGTGGGGGCTGGGTCTGCTGCTGAGTGCCAGGTGGGTGGCAAGGAGCAAGGTGAAGAATTCTGAGTGACCACTGATCTGGGCTGGTATGTGGGTTTGGGGTAAGGCTGGGGCAGACGAGGGCCCACCTGGCTGACTGCCTGTCACCAGAACAGTCCAACATGGGGTTCCCCATCCTCCAGCTGACCCTGCTCAGGGCAACAATGCACCCCTCCTCTCCCTACAGACCCCCAGTGTTGCCTACATCAGGGACATCTTGAGGCAAGCCCATTTCATTCCAGACAAAAGAGAATTGTCACCTATGGGTGGCAAGCACAGCCACTGCTGCACTTACCCTCCTCAGGACCAAAGGGGCTCAATACCCTTATACCTGTTGCTTCATGGGAGGGGAGGGGCGTCAGAGAGGCAGAGTGACTTGCCTGAGGTCATTAAGCAGAGCAGACTGCAAGCGGGATGATTCTCACCCTGGGGCCATGGTCTACCCCGCACGGCAGCCCTGGGCAGTAGGCTTCACCTGCTTCTCAGGACCCACCCATGGGACCTCTAGGCTGAGCAGTACCCCCCACCCTAGCCTGGGCTTGGATGCAGCTCACTGGAGCTGCTGTGGTCCCTTTTAAAGACTTAATTGGCAGGGCCTCCCAGTCCTGTCTGGGACCTCTGAGTCTTGATCTCAGGAGCTGGGCCAGGAACAAGGATCTTAGGATGCCCTGAAGGGGAACCACTTACAAGATTCAGTGATGTCCCCAAACCCAGTCATGCAGTGAGCCCTAGGGGGCACCTTATCAACCCCATCCCATATGCCTGTGGTCCTGGCCGCGATGGACACACAAGAGTGCCCCTACCATCCTGCATGCCCTTAGAAGTCCTTGAACTGGGAGCAAGTGACCCGAGAGCCCCCTGATTGTCCCAGGGTCAAGACGGTTCCACCCCAACTCTCCCCAAGCAATCATCCAGCATGGTGGCCTGAGACAGCCCACCTCTCCAGGAGCTTGCTCAACTCCTCAGATGCTGTGACCCCCAGCACACAAGGATCTCTGACTCACCTTTCCATCCCCTCAGCCTGCTCTGGGCTTCTTCTCAGCCTCCCATAGTGGCCTCCAGACACAGTGCACATTTGTTCATTCATTAATTTATAGTTACTGTGTGCCATCATTCATTCATTCACTCAGTTACTATGCACCCACATCCATCCATTCATTCAGTTACTCAGGACCCTGGTTCATTTATTCACTCACAAATAGTTACTGTACCCACAACCATCATTCAAAAATTCATTCAGTCACATAATCACTATGTGCCCTGATTCTTTCTTTCTTTCCTTCCTTCCTTCCTTCCTTCCTTCCTTCCTTCCTTCCTTCCTTCCTTCCTTCCCTCCCTCCCTCCCTCCCTCCCTCCCTCCCTCCCTCCCTCCCTCCTTCCTTCCTTCCTTCAAAAAGTTATGGTGTGTCTACAAGGTTCTGGGCTCTGCTGACCACAGGGCTTCCTCCAGGGGCTCACCAGCTCAGGGCAGCGAAACATGAAACCAGTGCTCTTGTGAGGGCTGAGGGGAGGTAGGGAATGAGGGAGTGGGTAAGTGAGGGAGGATCCAGAAGTCAAGTTGAATGGTGAGAGCACACATGTACACTCCCACTCACAAACACCAGCATTAAAGTCTTCCTCGGTTTCAAAATCCCCTAAAGCAGCGATTTTCAGATTTTCAACCCGTGCACCGTGGCACACTGGTGTGCTGAAAGATTTTCTAAAATATGCAATACCTGACAACTTAATCAGGGGCACTGAGCTCTTTTCCCTTAGATTGTCAAAGAAATAAAATGACAACAACCAACACAGCAATAGCCATCTGGTGTCAATGAATTAAAATTATACCTTTTTTTTTGTCAGATAGGCAAAAATATATTTTTTGTTATGCTGCAGAATTTTACTAATTAGTTTATGTGTGCCATGAGATGAAAAAGGTTGAAAAATCACTGCCCTAAAGCATCACTTCTCCCAATCTTCTCCCTAAAAGCCCCACTCTCCTGGACTTTAATTTCCTGAGACACAATCAGGACCTTCCAGGCATTCATCAGTGACAGCATCTCCCCATAAGAATGCACCAGAGAACTCCTACAATGAGTTGATCCCACACTGTGCAGCCCTCCAGGGCTCCCATAGAGATCCCACCACATGCCCTGAACTGTCCCAATAACTTGCCATTCAAGTAGACTCCATATAATCCACCCCCTGGGACCCCCTCTTCAGCCTTTTCTGCTGACCACCCTCCATAAGGACCCAGTGCACACATTCCTTGCCCCAGGCTCCCCCAGATCAGCAGACCTGGATATGCAGCCCGGCTTCAAAAGACCCCGGGGCAGTTAATACACCTCTTCAACCTTCAGTTTCCACCTCTGAGAAATGGAGATAATGGTCTTACTAAATATGCAGATAATGATCGGGATTATTAGGTCTACCCTAATGCAAATGCCTCCCAGTGCTGACTCAACTTCTGCCGTGCCCTGTTTCAGGAGCTGGAGATACAAAGGTGGCCAAAACCACCAAATCTACTTCTCAGGGAGACTAGAATAAAGGGGGACCAGAAGGGGTGAGACTCGGGGGTCTCCTCTGCAGGGGAATGCCAGTGCTGTGGGTCCCCTCACACCCCCAAGGCTTTCCTTATAGTAGTCCCTGACTCACTTCTCCTACGATCTCCGGCACTCCTAGGATCCCTCTGGTGGCCCCAATAAAACTTCAGATGTCCCTGACCACACAACTGTTCTGAATCCTTTCTCAAATCTTCTGTACCCCACTCAGACATCCCAATAATAACCCATAACCCCGCCCCCCAATAATCTCAATATTACACCGTTAGAAAGTCTCATTATCCTCCGGCTCCTTTGACCTCAATAATGGCCCTGTCTCACTCCACGTCTTCCAAAGAGCCCGTGTCACTTCAACAATAACCCCCAAACCCCAGAACCCAGGGATCACTTCTGACAATCCCAGCAACCAGCCTGTAACATGTACCAAACCTCCTGGAGACCTCCAATCCTGCTAGAACCCCACCCCCCACAAACGTCTCTCTCACGAGTTCCCCATGACCGCCCCAGACACCCCATCGAGGATGACGTACTACCCCGCGACATTCCCAGCCCTGATGTGACCCCCTTGGACAGCTCCCACTGGCCCTACGGCCTCCCTGCGCCCTCTGAATTAGTTCGACACCCCACAAAGTCTATCTTGTACAGGGTATCCCCAGACACGCTGAGGAAAACCATATGCCACCCCGCGAGATCCACAGTCCCCCAGGCCACCCTCGGATAGCCCCCAGTGACCCTATGACCTCCCTGCACCCTCCGCCCTCGGGGCCCGGCCAGTCGGTGCTCACCAACGGCACCAGTGATACTAGTGCTGGCGTAAGCCTTGCGGTGACACTCAGTGCCGTCAGGGATGTCCCAGTACCGCCGAATAAGCCGCGCCATGGCTGCGACCCTGAGCACCGGACTACACAGCCGGCAGTACCCAGGGCCAAGGGCAGCCTCCGCTCGCTATCGCGAGACTTCCGGAGAGGCGCGCGCAGCACCCCTGGCGGACAGGCGCGCAACAAGCATACAACTTTATTGAGTGCCGCGGCCACGGACACGGGCTGCGCGCACGCACCGAGTTCGGGACTGGCGTAAAGGAAGAGCTCGTGCTCCCCCAGCAGATTTCTTGGAGGGGAAAGGTGAGGCCAACCAGGATCAGTGAGGTCAGATCTCGCTATTTCTAGCTCAGCAGGCCCTAGGTTAGGAATGGTCTGACTCCCGGAGGTGGGACCTAACATAGGGGCGGAACTATAATATAATAGGTGCTAGGCATATCGCCACGCACAGATTAGGGCGCGGTCGGGACGGGACTGAGTTTGACGAGACTAGAGCTAGAGCAAGAGGTAATTATGGGGCGGGACATAGCGAAAATGTGGCCACTTGCTGCGTCAGAATCTGCCTAGGGGCGTGGTCACGCACTGAGGCCCGTCCCCAAGTAGGAATCTGAACCGCGTGCGACTATTTTGGGGCGTGGCCAGTATCAAGAGCGGAGCTTGAGGGGAAAGTGACTAACCCTCATACTAAGATCTTAGAAGGATATGGCCTGTCCAAGACCTGTGCCTGATGAAGTACGCATTACGCTTGGGGACGTGGCAAGAACCAGAGACAGAACCTGTGGGGGACTCGACCAATCCGGAGCTGTACGATTGCCTAAGGGGCGTGGACGTGCCCAATCAAGTGGTTCTGAGAGAAGCGCAACCGATTCCCGGAACGTGGTCAGACTTGCTCGGTCGCGGAATCCGGACCAATCCTGGTGTTACCTCCTGAGCAGAGTAACCAATGGCGTTGCCAGAACCTGAATGGGCCGTGCCGCCAGAGAACAGGCCCGGGCCAGGGGCGGAGTTCTGAGGTTCCGGAACCAATCAGGGTGTTTGGGCTTGAGGAGGGCACTACCCAGTCGGTTGCGGCCAATCGCCCCGTGGTCCTGAGTGGGCCTTTGGGGCGTGGTCCACGGGGGTAGCACGGGTTTCAGGCGCCCCAGGGGCGTGGCCAGGCCTGGACCGCCACCGGGGCCATGTCCGCGCCGCCGCCCCTGCAGATCCGCGAGGCGAACGCACACCTGGTGGCCGTACACCGGCGCGCCGCGGAGCTGGAGGCGCGGCTGGACGCGGCGGAGCGCACGGTGCGCTCCCAGGCCGAGCGCCTGGCCCACCACGACGAGCAGCTGCGCGCTGCCCTGGACGAACTGGGCCGCGCCAAGGACCGGTGAGGCCCGGGGCCCGCCAGGTGAACTTCTAGTAGGTGGGCGGAGGCGGAGCCGAGAATGGAAAGGGAGCGCTGGCAGGGGAACCGAATTCATTCACTGGAGGCTGTACTACCGGAGGGTTTGAAAAAAGAAACACCAAAAAATTTGAATTAGTTATCAGCATGTAAAGATTTGTCACACAAGTGTGTGGATTTTTTAACTTAAAAGCTTCCCACAAAGTAAAATCAGCTGGTACTGAATGGTGCAGAGTCCACCGACTTCTTTGAGTAGATTTTGGGAGCCATGGCAGGTTCTTGAACAGAAGAGGATGTGATCTATCAGAAATTTATGTTTTGTTTTGTTTTTGCTAATCCGCACCCAAGGATATTTTCCCATTTATTTTTAGAGAGAGTGGAAGTTAAGGGTGAGAGACAGAGAGGAACATCAATGTGAGAGAGACATATCGATTGGTTTCCTCTCGCAGGTGCCTCAATGAGGGCTGGGGCTCCAGCCTGCAACTAAGGTATATATGCCCTTGACGTTGACTGGAATCTAACCCAGGACCTGTTAGTCCACAGGCCAATGCTCTATCCACTGAGCCAAACCAGCTACGGCTACCAGAAGTTTTTTTTTAAAATATATTTTTATTGATTTCAGAGAGAGAGAGAGAAACATCAACGGTAAGAGAGAAGCATTGATTGGCTGCCTCCTGCACGCCACCTACTGGGGGTCAAGCCCACAACCCGGGCATGTGCCCTTAACCAGAATTGAACCCGGGGACCATTCAGTCCACACGCCCACGCTCTATCCACTGAGCCAACCCAGCTAGGGCTATCAGAAGTTTTTGAAGAGTCCCTCTAGCACCTGAGTATTGAAAGGGATGAGACAAGTGCCCATGGGGAGATACTGGGGCCCAGGTGAGAAACAATTCAGAGCTGGATGGATTAATTCATCTTTACTAATTAATTCTCCTACTATGTGCCAGACACTGTACTGGGTACTAGGGCACATCTACGCAGCTCTGCCCTTAGGCAGACACATCACTAGTCAGTTACAACATGGGGTGATGAGAGGTTGTGAAGGAGGTGCACACACGGTTCTGAGGGGATACAGAGGGAATGCTTCCTGGAGGAGGAGCCAACTAAGCTGAACAACAAATAGGAAAAGATGTAGGGAAAGAGGGAACTGCAGGAAGAGCTAGGAGGAGACATGAGTCTGTTCAGCTGGGTGGCTTAAACAATAGACATTTATCACTGTTTTGGAGGCTGCGAAGTCCAAGATCAAAGTACTGGCAAATTCAGTTCCTGGTGAAGACTGTCTTCCTGGTCATCTCATTGTGTCCTCACCGAGAGGGAGAGAGCTGCCTGGTATCTCTCCTTATAAGAGCACTAATCCCATCATGAGGATCCCACCCTCATGACCTCATCTAACTTTAGCTTCCTAAGGCCCCCACCTTCAAATATCACACTGGGATGTAGGGATTCAACTTATGAACTTGGGAAGGACATAACCGTTCAGTCCTTAAGGGGGGGCCGTGAGGCAGTGGTGAGGAATATGGCCTTTATTCTGATGATGGGGAGCCTGATATCAGAAGGGACAGGAGCATCTCTAGTCCTTCAGTACTGTTACTACTGAGTTCTGTCTTCCTGCCAGCGAGATCGCCGCTCTGCAGGAGCAGCTGCTGACCTCCGAGGCCACTGTCCACAGCCTGCAGGCGGCCGTGCACCAGAGGGACAAGCTCATCAGGCAGCTGCAGCCCCGGGCCAAGTTGCTGCAGGACATATGTCGCCAGCGACCACCCCTGGCTGGGCTGCTGGCAGCCCTTGCTGAGGCCGAGCGCCTGGGTCCCCTACCAGCCAGTGACCCTGGCCACCCATCCTGTGGTGCGCCCAGTTTGCTCCTTGCCAACAGCACTGAGGAGGAAGGGGACAGGGACCACCTCCAGCCAGCAGTGTTTGGGACCACTGTGTGAGCCCCAGAGCACAGATTCCAGAATGGAGACAGAGGGTGCCTGTGGAGACTTTTTCCACTGCTGTGGGGGTACTCAAGGGTGGGGGTGTCACCAGTGTCCCAGGGGGAACTCCATGGCAGAGCCATAATACTTTCCAAGCATCAGACCTGCTAAAAAGTCAAATGGTCAGCCTGCAGGCAAATGAAAATGTTTAGCCCAATCTTTTTTAAAAACAAAACTTTAAATCAATTATCCTTGTTGAAAATTGGCAACATTTACAGACAAAAATCTGGATTTCTGGCTTTAGATTTGGCCATGCCTGCCTAGAACTGAACCCAGAATACTCTCTTTAGCCACAGTGTGAATTTTTTAATTAGCCCCTTCACTTCTCTTAGGGCCAGATGTCCGGACCCCAAAGCATGAGTTTGAGACCCCTCTCTGGTGGAGGCAGATGGCATCAAGTTCCAGATTATTAGATTGTTTCTTCTCCCCTTTTCCCCCTGTCCAGATTTTTTTTCATCCTGAAGCATCCTTTATCCCAGGATAGAGCTTTTTTTTACTCCATCCCGAATCAGAATTATTTTTATTATTTCCCAATCCAAGGACATACCTATTGATGTTCTAGAGAGAGAGGAAGGGAGACAGCAAAATATTGATGTGAGAGAAAAACATCAATCAGTTTTCCCGTACACACTCTGATGGGATCGAACCCACACCTAGGTATGTGCTGAGGGGAATTAAGCCTGCAACTTTTTGGTGCATGGGACAAGGCTCTAGTTGAGCCACATGGTCCCCAGACTAGAATTAAGAGCTTCAAGCTTCATGCTGTTTTGCATTAATTATTTTGAAGACAAATCCTAGACATCTTCCCCCTAACTCTGTCCTTCCCTCAACCTTTAACTCAGAAGGCAAGTGCCCATGGGGAGATACTGGGGCCCAGGTGAGAAACAATTCAGAGCTGGATGGATTAATTCATCTTTGCTAATTAATTCTACTATGTGCCAGATACTGTACTGGGTACTAGGGCACGTGAGATGCTGGCAGCCAGGCTGTGCTGTCCTGGAAAACTCAGGCCTCCCTTAACCTTTTCTTGATAATGTGCTGCCTCAAGGCCTTTACACTGGCTGCTCCCTCTGCCTAGAATGCTCTTCCCCCAGGTGTCACATGACGGGTTCCTTGGCACTCGGGTCTTTCTTTGCTCAAATTTCACCTCAGAAAGTCCTTCTCTGACTACCTGAAGTAATTCCTCCCCACCCCCTGCCATTACCATTGCATTTTTTTCTTTAAAAATATATTTTTATTGATTTCAGAGAGGAAGGAAGAGGGAGAGAGATAGAAACATCAGTGATGAGAGAATCATTGATCGGTTGCCTCCTGCACACCTCCTACTAGGGATTGAGCTGGAAACCTGGACATGTGCCCTTGACTGGAATCGAACCCAGACCCTTCAGTCCGCAGGCCGGGCCTCTATCCACCGAGCCAAGCCTGCCAGGGCTATTTTTTTTTTGTTATAGAAGCTCTTGCCACCAGAGTGTAAACTGCATGAAGGTAGAGCTTTTGTTCTACACCAATACTGTAGGAACAGGATGAGTCTGTGGGCCCTGAAGGGAGTTGGGGGTCCCCAGCACTTCAGATAAAACCCCTCCAGTCTAGCTTTTGTAGTAAGCAGCTGGTTCCTATTTTATAGTCCCTAGAGAATCTATTTTTTAACTCCTTTTTTTACACTGCACTCTTGGCCAGAGCCATTCAGGGAGTGTTGCTTATCAAACCAGGGAACCTTGTGCTCTCCTCAGCCACGCCAGAGCTGTTTCCCACCTCCTTACTCAGGAAATTGTCATACTGGGAACTGCTGTGGGGCAGGGCCTATTCCAGCTAGAAAGGTTGGCGCCCATCCCGTCCTCAGGATGGTGCCTGTTGTCTGCCTGGCATCTAACACTGACCCCTCAGTATATAACAATATCCCTATTTTCTCCTCTGGATGAATAAGAAAGGGGGGCTGTTTGTATGAGGGAAGGCAGGCTGGGGCCTGTGTGAGCTCAAGAATAAACAGGGTGATTTGTCAGCCTGGTCCTTCCTCACTTTTTCCAGGTGTGGGGGGGCTGGTCACTGTGTGGTTCCTGGTCTAGGGTGGGGCCCTGCTGGGTGAGGGCTTGTTTCAGTCACAGGAGCTTGTACCGCCGGCACTTTACACACAGAACTGTGTCTAATCTTTGTTTGCAGCCACCTATGGACACAGGCTGCCCCATTTCACAGCTGGGAGACTAAAGGTGAAATGAAAAGGCCTCTGGGTCAGGAGGGCCTGGACCCCTACCCATTTTTGGAAGTTATTGTTGAAATTCTGATTCTCTTACAGATGTCAAACAGAGCTACACTAATTGTGGTCAGATTTTACATTTTCCATAGGGAAAAAACCGATGCCAACACATTAAAAAACACAATGCAGTATTTCTTTGACTGCCCAAAGAATGCTGGACTGCAGTGAGCCACTGAGCTGACTGTGACATCAGCTGTGGCTTGAATTGCATTGCTGGGTCAGGAATTCCTGACCACACACCATTGTGCTGAGTGCAAGGCCTGGAGGTCCCCAAAGGGGGGGGGGGGCACTTTTTTTTGGTTAATCCCATTTTTGAGGATATTTTTTCCATTGGAAAAAAAAACACTTTTTTTTTTTTTAGAGAGTGGAAGGGAGGGAGGGGGAAAGAAACATCGATGTGAGAGACACATTGATTGGTTGCCCCCTGCACATGCCCCAACTGGGGCCAGGATGGAACCTGCAACCCAGGCATGTGCCCTTGACAGGTAATTGAACCCATGACCCTTCGTTTCATGGGCTGACTAACCACAGAGCCACACCAGCCAGGGCAAGGGCCCACATTTTAAGTCCTTGGGAGTCCCAACGTCCTTTTGGATCCTGCTGGTTGGTGTAATGCTCTGTTGGCAACGATGTCCAAAATCTGGATCAAAGACCTGTGATGGTGGCCTTGGTTCCTCTTGGATTATGTCAGGTCAGGACCACTTCTCTATTTGGTACCGCAGCCTCCTGGCTCACCAGCTTGTCCATGAGCAAGCCCACCAAGTGATGTTTGAGAACTGAAAACCAACCACCAAAAGACCCATACAACAAAAACACCATGACTGGCCCCTTAACTACCAGAAACTGCTTTATCCAACTTAACTCTGCTGTGTCCTGGCTCAGCTAGCACTGGTCTCAGGACCTCCCATTGGACATGAGTTGGGCCACTACCAGCCCTTTTAAACTCAAATCCCTCAGCAGCTTTGGATGCTGCCCTGTGAAAAGGGATAGGGGTCAGTATAGTCCAGAGAGGAGAGGGGCTCTGCCTCAGGTCACATAGGAATTGGGCCTTGAGCCTCCTTCCATCCAGGACATGGTGGTCCTTGCAGGCCTGTGGCCTGCCCCTCATTGTGGTCAGAAAGACTCCCACCTCCCACCCTAGTCTGGGCCTGGCTCTATCCTAGGCCTGAGCATTGCAGGGTAGGGAGTGAGCAGCACAATGGGTGGATGGGGCTGCCAATGACAGCACTGCTGTCCCTCCTGGTCCTGCCATTCGGCACAGTCAGGGTTACAGCTGGGGCCCCTCCCAGTCTCCAGAGCCACTGTCCCTTAGCAACAATCCTACTGGGTAGAACGCACTGCCAACACAGGACAAACCAGGCAGGAGCCAGTGGAGTGGCCATCTGAGGACTCCAGGACAGACAAGGCCAGGTGAGTGAGTAGGGGGCACCCAGCTTGTAGCCTGGCCAGCCGAGCAGGAAGCCTATTTGCCCTCTATCTCATTCAGCTGCCCAGAGAGCCTGAACCTAACATGGATACGGTGGACGCCACTGTGGAGAGGCTCCGGGAACAGTGCCTGTCCCGAGGGGCCTCTGGCATCCAGGGCCTAGCCAGGTGAGCTGTCCCCTCACCCGTTCATGACCACTTGGCCCCAGGCATCACTCTCCAACTGCGACCCTTGCCCCTAGGTTTTTCCGCCGCCTGGACCAGGACAGGAGCCGATCCCTGGATGCAAGGGAGCTTCAGCAGGGCTTGGCTGAGCTGGGGCTGGGGCTGGACATGGCTGAGGCTGAGGGTATGTGCAGGCGATGGGACCGTGACGGCAGCGGGACGCTGGACCTGGAGGAGTTCCTGAGGGCACTCCGTGTAAGGCTGGCTGATGGGGGGCAAGTCCCTTCACCCACCTGTCTGGCGGGGGGAAGGGGTGTGCTGAGCTCTCAGTGGGGTTACCTGTGTCAGCAGACACCAGACACCCGGTAATTCATCACTAAGAGACTCAGGGATCCCCTGTGCTCTGCACTCTATGCCTGGAGGGGTTGGGGTCTCTTAGTCATCACTCTCCCTCTTTCAGCCCCCCATGTCCCAGGCCCGGGAGGCGGTCATTGCAGCTGCATTCTCCAAGCTGGACCGCAGTGGAGATGGTGTGGTGACCGTGGATGACCTTCGGGGGGTATATAGCTGCCACACCCATCCCAAGGTGCAAAGCGGGGAGTGGACTGAGGAGGAGGTACTCCGCCGCTTCCTGGACAACTTTGATTCCTCTGAGAAGGACGGGCAGGTAGGTGACGCCTATGAGGTCTCCCCAGCTCCTCCTGCCCTACATGTCCATCCCTACTTAGAGCCTGTCTGCCCCCAGGTCACCCTGGCTGAATTCCAGGACTACTACAGTGGTGTGAGCGCCTCCATGGACTCGGATGAGGAGTTTGTGGCCATGATGACCAGCGCCTGGCGACTGTGAGCAGCATGCACTCAGCTGGCACCACTGTAGCATAGGACTCCACCATGGCACCCTCTGAGCTTCCAGCTGGGCAGCCCCAGGGGTGGGGGCTGGAGGGGAGCAGGAGGATTAAGGCTGCAGAACTGGTTGGACCAGGTCTGAGGCCCTTGTTTGGCCAACAGGCCCAAGTGGGACAAAGCCCCCCTTCCCCCCATGAGGACACTGCAGGTGCCCACCCCACCCCTCACCCGGTTCTGCTCAGTTAATCCTTGACTCTGTTAGAATTCCCACCCTGCCCCTCCCTCATGGTTCCTGGGAAGCCAGGAGGCCCCTGGATGTGATATGGATGTGGGGAGGGAAGCAAATGGCTCTTCTGTGAAGCTAGGCTCTGCACTGAGATCCAGTGACCCTTTTCTGGAGTGTGGGGCAGGGGCCCAGGGCAGCAGGCAGGCCAGGCTGCTGGAGGAGCCTTACCTTGGGAGGCAGAGGTCATTCCTGGCCAGGCCCTCGGGCTTCCTGAGGCCCCTGGGGCACACAGGAGGCCAGGGCTTTAGTTAAAAGTTTTAATGTAGTTCCCAAATACATTTCATATGACAATCTTACATAAATGTTCCAAAACACATGGGCATTATCTGGTTTTACTTGTCACTAGTTGGCTAAGGCTTAAAGCAGAGAAATGTAGCCAGATCTGCTGGGGGTGGGAGGAGGGGTGAGGGAAGGGCTTTGGTGTCTTCCCATGGCTCAGGCTCAGGCTGCAAACAGTCAACCCAAGGTGTGGGTGGCACAGCTACGGAGACCAAGCCTTCTCCCTCCCTATGAGTGGGCTGGATAATTTCTTCTAAACTCCCCTGGGGCCCTGTGAACAGGGACCTTCTTTGCAAGGGGGGCGGTGCCCAGTTGGGGTCTTGGCCTTCTCTGGGATGGGCACAGCACCCGCTCCCGTGTGTGCTGCGAGTGTTAGGACAGCATTCTGTAGTCTGGAACCAGTCCCCTGCCACTCCTCAGAGGCCCTGCTAGGAACCCCATCTGCCTGTTATGGAGGCCCCTGGCCCTGGATGGTCTTGGGAGCGGTGACATCCAGGATTGGGCAAGGAATGGCCAACAGTAGAAAGCAGGTGTGTGCCTGGGTGTCTGATGATGGGTGACCCACATGATGGGGACAAGCAAGAGGGAGGGGTGCTATGCACGTCCCCTTCTTTGTCAGCTCCTGTGGGAAGCAGTGGCCTCACTGTCAGGTCCCCACTCTGGAAGGCACCTCATCCAATAGGGCCAGGCCTCTACACCAAGACATCACCCTCTAGGCAACGGGAATGGGTGAAAGGGGATCTAAGAAACCAGCCCCCTTGTACCCTCTTAGATCCAGTGACCTTTTCTAGATAAGCTCTCTCTAGTTGTGAGGCCTACCCCTCAACACTTCTTCATAGTTTGGAGGAGCCCCAGGTGGGGAACAAGTGGGAGCCTTCAGAGCACCCCAAGCTCCCAAGTAAGGCCCCAGCACACAAACCATGACCATAGGGAGAACGAGGACGTTGGAGCTGTGCCTGCTCAACACTCAGGAGCACCTTAATCTAAGAAACCAAAAACAAAGCCTTGGGGGAAAAGAAACCTAAAAACATATACCCCAAATCAGAAGGTGGGGAAGGAGAGTTAAAGATAGTAGCAGAATATCCAGCAGGGCCAGTGTTTAACTTGTGGGAGCAGACCTGGTAGCCTGGGCAGGTGGCAGGAACCCACGGGTATGGCGGCGGCATGAGAAGGGTGAAGAAACCAGGCATCCCAGTCCCAGTGAGAAGCCGTGACAAGTCTTAATGTGCCATTTCAATTCAAAGGAGGGAGGGAAGAAATGTTCTTTTTGTTTTGCTCATCAATATGATGAGGTCTCGTGTCCCAAACCACATTCAAGCAGTTCCCAAGTCTGCTTCTGAACGGGCCTTGCGGATCCGGACTGTGGCCAACCCAGCGGGGAGTGTGTTTCCCGGGGCCCCGCACCTCGACGCAGCCGGAGAGGGGCGGGCGGGTGGGTGGACAGACGGACAAAGCAGCAGGCTCCCGGGTGGCCAGCTCCAGGCGCTATGTGCTCCCAGCTGTCTGCCCGTCCCCTTCGTTGTCAGCGCCTGTGGGAAGCAGTGGCCTCGCCATCAGGTCCCCACTCTGGAAGGCACCCCAGCCCCCGGGGTCAGGCTTCCACACCAAGATGTCACCCTTAGGCCAACGGCAATGGATGAGAGGGGATCTAGGAAACCAGCCCCTTTGCGCCCTCCAGGGCAGGGACTGCTGGCTCACCGCCTCCTGTGGCCCCTGATGGAGCTAGGACGTCGTCATCGTCACTGTCATCCTCATTGGATGGGGCCACACCAGGCTCGGGGGCAGGTGTTCTGGTCTCCTGTTCCTGCTCCACGCGGCTGCGCAGGGCCAGGATGCGGTGGTGCAGAGCGGCATATAGCTGGCCCGTGTCCTTGGAACTGGCCTGGGGGAGGCAGAGAAAGTCCTGATTATGAGGCTTCATGGGGAAACAGCTCCCTGGACTCTCCTCAACCTGGGACCACAGACCAAAGCTCCAAAAGCCCGGAGCCCACCCCTCCAAGTGCTCCCAGAGCCTGTGGCTGGGCCAGCCCTCAAGTGACAGTGGCATTCCTGCCTCTCATTTTGGGGATGGGGCCCACCTAGAGGCCTCCTTGCTCTCTAGGGCCATGCTCTCAGAGCAGTGCTGAGTGCTCCCCACAGAGGGGCACTCTCCATCCAGCCCTGTGGTAACTGCCAGCGTGTGCCAAGAAACTTCCCTCCTGTGGCAGCTCAGGGTTGCTGCCCTGGTCCGGGGGAGGGGGACTGTTTGGGATCAGGCAGCCCACCCTGTCCGGGGGGGCTGCTCACCGAGATCAGGAAGACCTTCACACCCTGGTCCTCGGTATCCATGGCTGTGATGCGAATGCTCTTCTCACTGGCCTTGTCAATCTGCATCTGGGCCCACAGCTTGGTGTTGAGGATCAGCCGCAAGCTACCCTGGGTCCGCATCACTGCAACCAACAAGGCCATGACTCAGCCCTGGTCCCCACCCCCCACCCAACAACCAGCTAGAACAGATACATCCTGGAAGGAAAGCAAACCCAAACGGTGAAATCCCATGACTCTCCCATGGTCCACGAAAGTTGTCCACCTGTCCACTGAGCAACAGCCACACATGCTGGGGTTGGCCTGGCACCATCACCTGGCTTCCTGGGCCCAGAACCACCAACGCCACTGGCGGTGTCAGAGGCCACATGTAAGCGAGTTCTGTTGGTCCACACAGCATGTGCCAGGGGGCTTCCTTGGGGAAGTGGGTGATTAGGCAGAAGCAGGAGAACTGTAGGGAGGTGGGACCAGATAGGGACATTTGTGGGCTGCACACTGGGGACACTCACACTTTTTTATTTTTTATTTTCAATTAATTGTTTTAATCCCACCAACAATAAACTTTTAAAACAAAAGCACTTTCACATCCTTAATTAGGTATGCTTCCCATCTGTGGTCTCCAAGTTTCTGCTTCTTGATTTAACTTTGTCCTCCACCCCCGCCGCACACCCCTCCCCTGTGGCACTGTGGGCCTGGGCCCAGCGCTCCCTGATGTTCACACCAGCGGTGGGCTTCCTGTAGGGGCTCTCGGGCCTCACTCCCGACCCACGCCTTGGACAATCTTGCCCCAGGCTGGTGCCCAGGGTGCAGAGCTGAAGAGAAGAACTAGGGAGGCACTTTCTGTTTACCTTTTATGGCTAAAATAACAGCTTAGCAAAGCGACTTCACGAAGAAGCTTAGTGAAATTGTCAACACACTTTATGTGACACACGTCACGTAAAAGTCAACACCGCTTCACTGTCCCCCACTAACAGGCCAAGTCCCTGAGGTTTTCTTAGAAAAAGGATTGAGGCTAACCTGTGCTCAGAGCTTCCAACAGGAAGGAGATAAAGACAGACTGAAGGAAGCATATGGCAAAGAAAAACTGGGCACAGACCTTTCCTCTCCGGATGTACATGTGACACCCCCAGTTTTACCTGCAGCAGACCCAATGCCATAGTCAGCCTGCCCAATTTGTCAGAGCCCACCCAGCCAGCCCAGCTCTCCCCATTAGAACAGGACTGGTGAGGATTAAAAGGTGTCATCCCATCCAGATGGCCACACAGGACAGGGAGCAGCTTGGGCCAACTTGGGGAGGCCGGTGGGGTCCTGGGCCTCAACTGACCAAATCTCCCTGTGTCCTCTAAGCCCGATCTCGCAAGCCCAAAGTACCCATCTTTGAGGCAGTGGAGCAGTTCAGATGGGCTCAGAGGGAAGGTGTGTGACAAGGTAAAAGGCTTTGTGGGGTGAAACTAAAGGTCCTGGGATGGATCGCAATGAGAGAGGGGAGGGCGTAATGCAACCATGCTGCTGCCTGAGGAGGTGGGTGATGAGCTGTGGGGCTGCAAATACTGTGCTCTCTCTGTCCACATACATTTGAACATTTCCCTAAGAAAAAATGAAAAAGGAAGGGAGGGGACGTCCATGGGGGAAAAAGAATGGTGCCCAAATAGAAGGGCCCTTTTCATCCCTGTAAACAATCTCTGAGACAATTCTGAAAGGATGCAACGTAAGCTACTACTGGGTCATGAATAGCTGTTTCTGTCAAGGCTGGAGGACAATCTTTGTGTGGGAAGACAACAACAAAAAAAGTGAACACACATATTTCACAACACAGACAAATGAACATGCTGATTCTCTTTAAACATGCATATATGTATGTGTATACAACCCCTCAATCCATTTTTGTAATCAACATACTTCTGGGAATAAGATTCATGTGTAGACAGCCCAGGACCACCATTTATGGTACTCAGAAAAATTAGGGACAAACTACATGTCCATCAATACGGAAATGGTGACATACATTCATTTTTCAACAGAATATATTAGTTTTCCCAAAGTCATGTTTTAAAGGAAAATTTAATGACACAGGAACATGTTCACAAAATAGTGAGTGAAAAGAACAGCATATAAAATTGCCCCATTTCCTCAAGAAAAAAACCACAGAACAGGAGTGGACCATGTTATTAGCAGATATTTCTCTTTATCAAGAGACTGCAGTTGATTTTTTCTTTTTCCATCCTACCATAAAACAACAGACACTTTCATGATCAAAAAACAAGTTTAAAAATTGCTAAATACTTTTATCCCACTCAGAGGGACCTTTCACACTCAGAAAGAGGGAAGTCATGGAAGGGCTGGCAGCTGGATCCTCTGGGTCAGGCCTCAGGGTGTGGGTACCTGGGCTCTCCCGTGAGGACCTGCTCCCCTGCTCCTTGGGTCAAGGGGCCAAGTTGGGACCTTGCCCTTTACTGCCTTGGGAACTCTGCACCAATCCAGGCCCTCCCACAGCTCACCTAGTCGGGACTGTAATGTCCCATCGTCAGCCGATGCCATGTCGTTGAGTCTCAGCAGTCCCCGGCCTCTCTCCACCCAAGACTGTGAGGTCTTGTCAAAGACAAACAGCTTACACTGGATCTGGAACACAGGGCAGCCCTCTGGGTGAGCAAGGGACCCTAGCTGGGTAGATGCCACTAGGAGCCTCCATTTAATTCTCATGTACTACCAGGGTCAACAAACTACGGGCCCACATCTGACCCTTGGCCAGTTTTCTGTTCTGCCTTCAAGCTAAAGTGGATTTTATACTTTTAGAGGAATATTTAAAAAATTAAGGAAATGAAAATCAAAACCACGAGATATCACTTCACACCCACTAGGATGGCTACAACCAAAAAGACAGATAATAACCGGCACTGGAGAGGATGTGGCATCCCTGTTGGCATCTGAAGCCTCATACAGTTCCTCAAAATGCTAAATATGGCCCTGGGGCAGTGTGGCTCAGTTAGCTGGAATATCATTCCATACACTGAAAGGTCACGGGTTCGATTCCTGGTTAGGGCACATGACTAGGTTGTGGGTCTGATCCCCAGTTGGAGCGTGTGCAGGAGGCAACCTTCTTTCTCACATTGATGTTTCTCTCTCCTCTCTCTCTCTCTCTCTCTCTCTCTCTTCCTTCCCTTCTCTCTAAAATAAATAAATAAATAAATAAATAAATAAAATAAAATCAATGAAAAAACTTCCTTGGGTAAGGATTAAAAAAAAAAAAAAAAAGTTGCCCTGGCTAGTGTGGCTCAGTTGGTTGAGTGTTATCCCATGCACTGAGAAATCGCTGGTTCTATTCCCCATCAGGGCACATGCCCAGGTTGCAGGCTTGATCCCCAGTAGGGGGCATGTAGGAGGCAGCCAATGGATGGTTCTCTCTCATCGATGTTTCTCTCATATTTTTTTTTTTTATATATTTTATTGATTTTTTACAGAGAGGAAGGGAGAGGGATAGAGAGTTAGAAACATCGATGACAGAGAAACATCGATCAGCTGCCTCCTGCACACCTCCTACTGGGGATGTGCCCGCAACCAAGGTACATGCCCTTGACCGGAATCGAACCTGGGACCCTTCAGTCCGCAGGCTGACGCTCTATCCACTGAGCCAAACCGGTTTTGGCTGTTTCTCTCATATTTAAAACAACAGAAAAAAAAGTGAAACATGTAGTGACTACATGGCCCAGCAATGCCACTTCTAAGTATCCACCCAAGAGAAATGAAATAGGTTTTCACACAAGAACTTGCACATAAATGTTCACAGCAGCAAAATTCTATAATAGTTAAAAAGTGGAAACAACCCAAATGTCCATCAACACAATGTAATATTATGGAGCTATGAAAAGGAGTGAAGCACTGACACACACTATAACATGGATGGACCTTGAATACTTGATGCTCAGTGAGAGCAGCCAGACACAAAAGGCCACAAAGTATGTGATTTCATTTATGTGAAACCAGAGGCCCGGTGCATGAAATTCGTGCATGGGGGGTGTGTGTGTGTCCCTCAGCCTAGCCTACACCCTCTCCAATCTGGGTCCCCTCTCACAATCCAGGACTGCTGGCTCCCAACTGCACGCCTGCCTAACTTCCTGATTGCCCCTAACCGCTTCTGCCTGCCAGCCTGATCACCCCCTAACCACTCCCCTGCCAGCCTGATTGATGCCTAGCTGCTCCCCTGCCAGTCTGTTTGCCCCTAATTGCCCTCCCCTGCAGGCCTGGTCACCCCTAACTGCCCTCCCCTGCAGGTCTGGTCCACCCAACTTCTCTCCCCGGCAGGCCTGGGTCCCCCCCAACTGCCCTTCCCTGTAGGCCCGGTCGCCCCCAACTTCCCTCCTCTGCCAGCCTGGTCACCCCTAACTGCCCACCCCTGCAGGCTTGATCGCCCACAACTGCCCTCCCTTGCAGGCCTGGTCCCTCCCAACTGCCCTCCCCTACAGGCCTGATCGCCCACAACTGCCCTCCCTTGCAGGCCTGGTCCCTCCCAACTACCCTCCCCTGCTGGCCATCTTGTGGTGGCCATCTTGTGTCCACATGGGAGCAGTCATCTTTGACCACATGGGGGCAGCCATCTTGTGTGTTGGAGTGATGGTCAATTTGCATATTACTCTTTTATTAGATAGGATGTCCAGTACAGGCAACTCCACAAAGATAGGAAGTGGATTCGTGATTGCCAGGGGGTGGGGGAGAGGAATGGGGAGTGACTGCTAATGGGCACGAAGTTTCTTTTTGGAGGACAAAAATGTTCTAAATTAGATAATAGTGACAGTTGCACATCTGTGTCAATATACTAAACACCACAAAACTGTATACTTTAAAAAGGTAAATTTCTTAGAGATATGTGCACTATATCTCAATAAAGCTGTTATATTAAAAAAGGATATCAACAGAGACCATAGTGGTTCTTTACAGAAAAAGTTTGCAGATCATGTCAGTATCTCTTAACATGGATAGATTAAAAAAACCAAGTTGAATGGGGAAAGAAGTACCACTAAAACCTGCATTAAAACCAGCCTCTCTCTCTCTCTCTCTCTCTCTCTCTCTATATATATATATATATATATATATATATACACACACACACACACACACACATATATATATATATCTATGTGTGTGTGTGTGTGTGTGTGTGTGTGTGTTTTATAGACACACACATTGTGTGAAAAAGTGAAAAGCAGATGAACAGGCAGAGACCTAGACATGTTGCCTCAGGCTAGGAAGGAAAATGCTGACAGGGAAAGAGTAGCGTGAAGTTTTGGCTGCATCTGTGATTTTCCCCCCTCTAATAAAACAAGACAAGGTTCCAGTGTGACAAAATAACCACAGCTATAACTTTGGTTAGTAAGAGAAGTCACAAGTCGTGTAATTCCCTAAACTATGAGAATGTTTCAAAACAGAATCCTTTTTTTTGGTAAAACAAAGCAATATAAGAAGATCCTTAGAGTTGGTTAAACTTTCAACAAAAGCCCCACCAACAAGATCCTAAAGGTGGGACTCACGTCTCTCTGTCACTTCCAAGGGAAGTCTCTCCCCAAATGTGCTTGGAGAATGTGGGTTGACCCCTTGGGGGCTGGACCCTCAAATGCACAAAGAAGCTTCGGGCCATCACAATTCCACCTAAGGGCCAAGAGGCCCACCTTACCTGTAACACGTTGCTCTCTGCCTCCTCTCCAGTGATGACTTCCACTTTTTCCAACAAACACTTGCGCGCTGTTGCCTTGGTGTAGGCGGCTGCCGATTCGGCCAGGGACTCTGCAATGTTATTAGCTAAACGACATTGACTATTTACTTGGTGGGGGGAGAGTGTACTGCACAGGAAACAAAAGGGTTGGCTTGGTCTCAAGGGTACCAGCTACCCACGGGACATGGAGTGGACCCCAAAATATGCCAAGTAGTTCAGCCCCGGGATCTGTAAGGGAGGCCAGCTGGGAGCTGCTGGCATGGCTCTGGGTTTCCCATTTCCCATTCAGTAGGGGACAGACCTCAAAGAGGGCACTGAAGAAAAACTCCCTCTGCTGCTTCGGGGTGTGAAGGGAGAGGGCTACAACCACCTCAACCACCCTACCCCCAAGTCACGATACAGCACCACGGGCCTGTGCCTATTTATAGATGAACATGTCCCCTTTCTGTTCACTGAAAACCAGTGCCCATGGCTTTCTGGCTCTGTCCCAGTGGCTGGTTCATGAGGTTATTACTGCTGTGTTGAGCTGATCCCTACATCCCTCCCAGGCTGAGGTGTGGATGGACAATGTCCTATCACTTGGTACCCCCTCCTATGAGGCAATAGGATTGCGACGTACCTTTCTCAGGGGTGGCCTCTTGGGATGAAGACTCGGACCCAGACTCGATAGCTGAGTTCTCCCTGTTGGCATCTGAAGTGACCTCATTTAATTTGGGTGGGCTCTGCAGGGAAACAAAGTCACATGGGAAAAGCATTAGGCCGATCCTGGCGGGTCAACCACTATGGAACAGTAAGTCCCTTGGCCCGGCAGCAGCTCTCGGAACTTCCCTGCTGGGCTTTCTGCCCACAGCTCCTCCTCTGCAGCTTTGGGGACCCTCCCAGACCTGCAGACAGACCTATATAGCCCTTCCCCATGGGCTATGTCCCAGCCATACTCCCCACATCCCAACCCCAAAACCACACAACAATCTTCAAGCATTATTTGGTGTTATAACCTAACACAAAGGGGCATCATGCATGAACTGCCCTTGGAGCCCCTCAGTGGGGCCTCTCATGGCATTGCCTGGAGGTGTGTGCCACCAGCTGACATTACTTTTGGCTGCAGAGTTCACTTTGTCTGTGTGAGGTAGTTCTTTGACTATTTTATTTTGACAGGAAATGGACAGTACTGACGCTCGAGAAAAGCAGCAGAGGGCTCTTTAATGTAATGTAGACTGAGACAAACATGGACAGAATTGGTTGGACCCAAAACAGCTCTGTAGCCACACTGACAATGGACACAGAGGGGCTGTGCCCATTTGATCGGGGGAAAAGGGATGAAGTAAGGAAGCATGTAAACAATTCCAGAACCCACCCCTGGCTGTGATGTGTCGGGAGTACATGGGGCACCCAGTCCCTCTGAGGCCACCACACCCGTCCCCTCCTTTGTGCCGCAGCCTCATTGGCAGGTGGGGAGGACCATTGTTGGCTTCAGAAGTGGCCAGGGGGGCCCCAGCAGCGTGCAGCTAAGGACTGGTCTGATGGCTGTACCTGTAGCCAGCCTTCGTGGGGAAAGCATGCCCTGTGCCTCAGAAAACCTGTCTTAGGATGAGGAAAGACTGGAAATAGAACACTGGCTCCTGGAGAGCAGATAACCCTGCCCATGACTTTAAACTGAGTCTTCTTTCTCTTACTTGCAACTGAAATCATCCTACTTTTCCAAGAGACAACGCGGCAGCCACACTCACGTTCCTTGACCTGGGCTGGGGAGCTCTAAAAACCTTCTGGGCCCCAGGAAGAACAGTCCCCATAGGGGCCACTCACCAATACGCGCTCGCTCATGTTCTGGCCAAATACAAATTTGTTGCTGGTGGCATCGGCACTATTGGTCGAGTTCTCTAAACTGAAGAGAAGATGGACTGTGAATTCAGGGGCGGAACCTGGTGAGTAACAAGAGGCAGCTAAGCTGCCACTGGCCCACTGGGTTCTGTTCTGGGCACAAGGTCCTGGTGATAGAGATCACGCTGAGAGCTGGGCTGGACAACCCCATAGAACTCAGGTCCTGCCTCAGTTGTCCATCAAAGTCCACTGTCCTGGCTCCTCCACGGCTGTGCCAAGTGGGAAAGAAGGAAGGGACTAGGGGGCAACTGGAATTCTGGAGGATTCTGCTCCCTCCCCTCCATTCTTTCCCCTAGGGAAGGACCAGGCTGGCTCCTGGTCCAGTTTCTGCCTCCTCTCTGGGCCAGAGACAAGGTGGATGAATGACCTGAGCACTTCTGAGGCTGGACACAGGGCCTGACAACATACCTGGAGCTGATATATTGAAGAAAATAGTTGGTCGCGGTTGGCGTTTCTGAACTGGGGTGTCCGGCATTTTCCATGTCAGCTGCTTCAGTGTTTTCATTTATTAACTGGGAAACAGAGACACTATACTCAGAGAACACCACATTCTGGACCTCTACAGCTTGGCCTGGCTGCACAATCCTCTGCCATGTGGCACAGCTCAACGTGCAAATCCTATCAATGTGCATGCAGGGGTTTGTGTGTGAGCACTGGGTGCTGGCGCTGTAATCAATTCCAGAACCTTTTGCTTTTAACAGTTAATGTACAAAAACAATTCATAAAGTGTTAGCGAACTTCTTCTACCTTGTTTAAAAAAAAAAATAAAAAATGCACTTAGGTTGGCATCTTGTTAGCATTTTCATCAACACTTCTGTTCCGAGATCACAGAACACTTATAAATCTGGTGTTTTAAGGGGTTTATTAAGAACATAAAGCACTGTTGTTTGAGGGCTTCATTAATGCCAGCTGCCCTGTCTGCTCCATCACATATGTGACCTAATGCACTACTCCTGGGAACCCTGAGCGGGGAAGGATGGACTTGGTCCTGTGAGCAAGGAAGCTCGTTCTCAGAGGAGCTGGAGACTACGGCCTGGAGTCACCCTCTGTGGAGAAGGTGGGATGTGACCAAGACCTCAGAGATCACATGAGCTCTGGATCTCTAGGAGACAATGCCCCTGGCCCCATGTCAAGGCAGCATTGCCCTGAACTTGAGGAGCAGACTCAACTAGACGATGGCCAGACCCCGCCCCCAGGGCTGGTAGATTTCAAGGCTGTTCCTTCACTTTCCTCTTCCTGGAGGGAGCAGTCCCCAAGGAATGTATTATTTTGGCTAAAGCTATGCAACATCAACACTTATTTTTGTCTCCTGGGGCATCTACGCTTCTCTTGGACAGTGACACCATAGGAGAACACAGGTGGCATGTTTTCTATATGATGACTTTTGTTTCCTTATTTCCGAGTCTCTCACCCTCAGCATCATTGGCATTGGGGCTGGATCGTCCTGGGCATTGTGGGGTGTTGAGCAGCATCCCTAGCCCCTACCCACTCGATGCCAGGAGTACCTACCCCCTAGTGTGACAATCACAGATGTCCCCAGATATAGCCACTGACACTGCCTCTCAGTCCTCTAAAGAAGATTCCTGCCAGGTGAGCTGCTGGAAATGGCAAAGAACATTCCATATCTGTGCCTGCTAAACATAGTACTGCTCACTCTAGTCTTTCTGGAGTGCTAGCACACAGCGTGCAGAGCCGAGATCCCTGCCACTGCCAGATGCCCCCACCCCAACTCAGTCCCCAGACTGGACCCACCTGCCTGGGGGGCAGCCAGGAGATGGCAGATACTGTTGCTCCTGTGGGAGAGAAAACAATCTTTCCACCTGCCCTATTTTTGAAAATAAGGTGATGGTTCTGTCGGGAGCAATCTGGTCCCGTGGGAAACATTCAGCACTATTTGGGGGCATGTGTGGTTGTCACAACTGAGAGGGTATACTCCTGGTATCTAGAGGGTGGGGACCAGGGATGCTGCTCAACAACCCACAGTGGTGAGCAGGTCAGGCCTCCAATAACTAAACACAATCCGGTCTGAATGCTGCTAGTGTTGAGATTAAAAAACCCTGAAGAGCCGAAACCGGTTTGGCTCAGTGGATAGAGCGTCGGCCTGCGGACTGAGGGGTCCCGGGTTCGATTCCGGTCAAGGGCATGTACCTTGGTTGCGGGCACATCCCCAGTGGGGGGTGTGCAGGAGGCAGCTGATGGATGTTTCTCTCTCATCGATGTTTCTAGCTCTCTCTCCCTCTCCCTTCCTCTCTGTAAAATGTCAATAAAATATATTTAAAAAAAAAAAAAACCCTGAAGAAAACAAAAACTTCACACTGGCTGCCTCTCTGTCCCCTGTAGCCAGGAGCCACCACTCAGTCCCACTGAGGATGGAGGGGTGGCAGGCAGCCTGGGTGGCTGAGCAGCCGAGTATGGGAAACATGCACAACAAGCAGCTGCCGGTCGTGCTAAGAGTCACAGGACCACTTCACAGCACAGCCCCTGTGTCTGACCCACCCTTCAGAAGCAATTTCTGTTCTCGAACCTGGGAGAGGCATACAAAGATCAATCCCTGAGTTCAACGGCTCACCCAGCCCTCTGAGCACATACCTTAACTCTGTCCCTCAAGTTCTGCCCAAATACAAACGCTTGCTGTGCAACTTGCTCTTTTTTCTCACAGCTGTCCTCCTCAGAAGTACTGCTAGACTCATTTTTCTGGGGCTCTTTCTCCTAGTTAAACAGAACAACGACAACTGAAAAGAAGGGACACATTAGCCCTGATGAGCAAGCTGAATCATCTTATAGCATAATTGCATGTCCCTTGACGAGGGTCCCTGGGCTGAGGAACATCTGAGGAGGGGCTAGAACCAATTGGAAGAGTGAGGTAGGCAGAGCCTGGGACTGGATGGGGCAAACTCTCCGCAGCCAGGAACATGGGGAGGACAGGACAGTGGGGTCACTTTTGGGTCTCCCTCTGGTGCAGAGCTGTGCAGCTGACTGCCCTGAGACCCAGCTACCAAAGTTTCCATGAAGCATATATTACAAAAACAATTTCTATTTCCAATTCCCTTAACTTGTTTGAAGGTGGGGGAACCTCATAGATGTTTCAAAATAGAATTGTAGATGATCCATTTTCACCATTTGAGCCTGAACATCTATGGGGGGTGAGGGTGAGGGAGGCAGAGGATAGAGAACCTCTGGCAGCAACTTATCTGCTGAAGTGGCCAAGGGCAAAGGCACACAGACGCAGTCTGGCTTGCGTCTGAGGCACAGTGCAGTATTGCAATTTGGATTCCAAATTTGTCTCTGCCAACCCCAAGAGCAGGTGCTTCATGAAATGCCTGTTTCCCAGCTGCTCTGTAGCACTACTGGAAAACAGATGCTTCTGGCCTATATAATCCAGAACCACAAAGGATGTCTTTTAAAAACAAACCATTTCTGAGCTGACTCCCCAGGCATTTAAAGGAGCACACGTGTACAAATCCCAGAGTCGCTGGGGTGTGGAAACAGGGAGGGAAGACACGTGTCCCCACAAAATGGTGCAAAGATCTCATTAATGAAAGCCATCCCTCCAGGCCCAGTGGCTCCCCAGGGCTCAAAGGTTAGTGTGCCAACTGGCAGAAACGCTGCCCCAGGACATGTGGAAATGACATGCTGGATTCGGGCAACACAGGACTGTATAGCAGAGCTTTGCTCACAGCATCTTTCTCTCAGAACCATGAAGACTCCTCTCCCCTCTCTTGGTGTTTGTCAGCACTGATACTGCTGAGCAAATCCAGAAAGCTTGAACTCAAAACAAACTGACATTGCTCAGAGCAGGTAATTGTCTATGTGCTCAGCAAAGCCCGAGAAGTCTCCTGTGAGGTGTGCTCCCTGCCCTGGCACAGACGGACCTCAGGTGCTGGCGCCTCGTCAGGTGGACTTCTCTGTGTGGGGTTGTCGAGCGATGTCGATGTCGCTGTTCCTGTGCAGTCTGCTGGGATACTGAGCCCATTGGTGCCGCTGCTTGGAACTGTGGGGACAAACGGACAGAGTGAGAATCGTGGAGTCAGTGCTAGACCACCTCTAGTGCTTTCTTCTGCCACCATTAGGACCAACAGTATATAATTTCTCCTTTTATAAGAAAGGGTCTAGTGTCACTACTAAAAGCAACCAACTCTTAGATTAAAGGAACAAATATTGGGGGAACAATTATAAATTTTACAAAACAAGTTTTAGAAATAATATCTTTATTCTATGCATTTTTCCTTTAAATAGCTGAGATTACATGACATGCACAACTTTAAATCTAGTTTTGACTGTTGAGCATTACATAAAAAAACTTCCCATGTAATTAAAAACTCTTCATAAATATTAACTATTTCCCTCATGTGGGATGTTCCGTGGCTTTTGATGAAGACTTCTCGAATTGTAGGGAAAGATCAAGAGGAAGACAAGAGCTCATTCACATGAAGAAAATTAAGGATTAACTGAAAACCATTGTCTATGTGGATGTAATGAAAATATGGTTTAAGAGTCACGTCTCAAGGTTGGCGAATAAAATGAAAACATGTGAAAGTTACCCTTTGAGTTTCTGAGACTGCAGGGCTGAGTTCTGCCTGCAAATGTGTAGGGACGAATCTGAACCGCTCAGGAAGTGGAGGCAGCATTTATGAGGCCAGGGCGTGCACGAGGCACATTTACACCAGCAGTCAGGCTTGGCCTCCTGTCTTTACTGGGCTCACCAGGAATATAAAGGGCTGCTTTCCCAGCACTCTCTTTATTTCTTTGTGCTT
Source organism: Plecotus auritus (assembly GCF_963455305.1). NCBI lineage: Eukaryota > Metazoa > Chordata > Mammalia > Chiroptera > Vespertilionidae > Plecotus > Plecotus auritus. The sequence goes on from NC_137773.1 coordinate 86,243,783, forward strand.
TTGGCAAATATGACATGGCTGTCCCAGAAGTGACTTTGTAATATTCTACTCTGCCATGACAGCCTGGGTACCAGGGCTGTGTTTCTTACCGGCCTGTGAGAGTGCCTTTGGCTGTGGGGCTTGTAACACTGCCGGGCGAAGCACACTCCGCTGCTGCTCCTTGGGCTTCTGGCTTGGCAGACCTGGGAACAGAGGTCGGTTTGCCCAGCGCCCTTGGACCTCGTGGGCAGAAATGCAACAGCTCAGACTCTCAGGCACTTTACAGATAAATTAAATCCAGCAATCCATTTCATGTTCCTCACAGACTAGACTCTGTAAGGAAACACATCTGTTTTTTTAAAAAAATGTTTTTTTTTGTTTTTTGTTGTTTTTTTTTTATATTTTATTTAGGAAGGGAGAGGGAGAGAGAGAGAGAAACATCAATGATGAGAGAGAATCATTGATTGGCTGCCTCTTGCACGCCCCGTACTGGGGATCGAGCCCGCAACCCAGGCATGTGCCCTTGGCAGGAATCAAACCTGGGACCTTTCAATCCGCAGGCTGACGCTCTATCCATTGAGCCAAACCAGCTAGGGCAAGAAAATGTTTTTTATTGATTTTTAGAGAGAGGAGGGAGAGGGAGAGATAGAAACATCAATGATGAGAGAGAATCAGTGATTGGCTGCCTCCTGCATGCCCCCTACTGGGGATCGATCCCACAACCCAGACATGTGCCATGACCAGAATCAAACTGGCAACTTCTTGGTTCATGGGTCCATGCTCAACCTCTGAGCCACACTGGCCAGGCGGCAAGGACATTAAAAAAACAAACCCAAAACACTTTCTTTACAGCTCAACATACAGAGTTTGGCTATTGCTATTTTTATAAGTGATTAAATGACATTCCCATGTCACTGATCATGTCTGTGAATTAACCCAGTGAGTACACTAATGCTTTGGGGAAGCCAAGGGACAGCTGTTCTCAAGTGCTGGGCTCAAGGGTCAAGCACAGACCTGAGGGGAAAGCAGCAAAGCCACAGGCAATGCCCCAGAATTTAGGCTGCTGCTTGGGGGTCACAGAAAGGCACCCTCTGACCTGCTTTTCATTTTTTTATTTTTTAAAATATATTTTTATTGATTTCAGAGGAAAGGAGAGGGAGAGGGATAGAAACATCAGTGAGAGAATCAATGACTGGCTGCCTCCTGCACGCCCCCTACTGGGGATTGAGCCTGTGCCCTTGACCGGAATCAAACCTGGGACCTTTCAGTCCACAGGCTGACATTCTATCCACTGAGCCAAACCAGCTAGGGCAGCACCTGCTTTTTAAAAATGCCACATTGAGAAAACACCTCTGGCCAAATACAACTAAGGGCAAGGACCACAAGAAAACATTTTTGGCCCTGCTTGGGCTTGGGCTCCCTTTGGACCTGACAGGTCTCGAGAGCGCCATCACTTGGCCCTGCTCACCAACAGTGTGCTACTGAATTGAGGCCACTCTGCAAATCAGGGTTAACAATATGGCGTATTGGGGCTAGAATGCTCTGGAGAGACAGCTGGAACCAACTGAGCTATCACTGGACACAGAGCCCAAACTCCCATACCAACTCAAGCTTGTTCCCTTGTCACCTCCACTTCAGGGTAGAGAAGCTCCCTGGTCTGACAGGCTCTTTATAGTGTTTTTCCAGAGCTCATGTGTCAGGTAACAGCCCAGAGTGCACTGGTGGGTTGCCTTAGGCAGCTGTACAGAAGCCTGGAAGGGTATAAGAAAGCCACTCTCCTCTCTTCCTCCAAGGTGGGCACCTACCTGCACTGGGTGCCTGGCCATGGATCAGTGTTGGTGGCTTCAACCGGAACCCACTGCTCTTTTCCTCTACAAGCACAAGACAAAAGATAAAAAAAAAAGCCTTCCTGGAGTGGGGTGGTAAGGCTGGGAGGGAGCAGGGGCAGGAGAGGGTTGTTGTCTGGGCCTCAGTAGCCAGGGGCCTAGAGAACAAGGGAAATGATTTCAAACTGAAACAGAAATGCAGAAGTCCTATCCAACCACCAAGGCTGTAAGGCAGCCTGGGTGAGGAGGCAGGGCATTGCAGGAAGTGCGGCTCGGGAGCCAAGTGCAGACAGTGGAAGGCCATAGGGTGTCAAAGGTGCAAGACAGAAGTGAGGGTGACCACTCTACCAAGGAGCCCTTCCATCTAGAAGGTGAGTGCAAGGCTGGACTTTGCCAGGACCTTGGATGCCATGCTGCACTTGCAGGCCCTGGAGAATGGCACAGGGCCACCAAATAAAGGTCTCCAGGGATGCATTTCTCTTTCCTAGAGCACTTGTCAGGAGGTCTCTGTACTACCAACAGATGTGTGGGAAATGAGACATGTTTTCTTTGGCAAGAGATCAAGAGTGGCACATAGTGGGCTTGTTCTCTTTCCAGATATGCCTGGAGAGCTTTGTCTCATTGCTTAATGAGAGCACTGGAAGGCCCGGAAGAAGGAAGCAGGGTTGTTTGTCCTGGCCACACGTGAGGAGGCGGGGCCTCCCCCAGGACTTGAGTTCAGGCTGACAAATACAGGGGCTCTTGGGATATTCAAAACCTGGTTTCTGCTTAGCCACGCATCCACAGATCCCTTAATCAATGCATCTTGGTGACTTTGCCCATCTCATAAGGGGGTGGGGTGGAAGAGACAGTTTAATGTAATCCTTGGTGGGAAGGATCAGCATAAAAAGCTTTGTGACTCCAACAGGCCAGGTCTGTATCTGGAGAAGCAGAGGGACAGCAGCATTTTGGGCCACCAGAGGCAGCCTTGCTTTTGTGCTAAGGTCTAACACATCGGAAAAAAACCTTGCCAGATTTCAGGGCACAAGATAATAATACAGAAATCAGTGTGTGTTTCTATACACTGGCAACAAACAACCCAAAATGAAGTCAAGAAAACAATTTCATGTTGTTGGAAGAAAATAAAGACTTAAAGGGAAAGATACCTCAAAAGGTCACACAGACAAATCCAGAGACAGAAAGTGGATTCATGGTTGCCAGGGGCTGGGAAAGACAGAATGGGGAATGACTTCTAAAGGATATGGGGACTTCTTTTGGGGGTGGTTAAAATGTTCTAAAATTAATTACAGTGACAGTCGCACAACTCTGTGGATATACTAAAAACCAACCAATTGTACACTAAAATGACAACACAAATGCTTTGTCAGACCACTTTCAGGTAGGAAACAAAATCAAATCAGAATTCTGAGTAAAACAGAAGGGCCCTCTTCCTGTTGTCGACATGTTGGTGAGCCAAACTGCTCTCCTTAGGCAAAAAGAGGATTACAGAAACTCTCACTGCTAGTTAGTAAAAAGGACTGGAGCCTGCCAGGCTTCTAGAGCCTGTGTTAGTGGGATGGTGTCTCTCCCATAAGAGAGCTCTGGGTCATAAAAACCACACTCGGGAAAATCAGACAAAACAGGATGCAGGGGAAGACATGCTGCCAGATGTTTCTTTTTAGAAGGAAAATACTGAATTACATTTCCAAAGCTTAGGGTTATTCAGAAGATGATTGGCAATATAAAACTAAAAAATTGAGATGAAATTCACAATTCAGAAAACTTCTAAAGCCCTTAGAGCTGGCTCTGCAATGCTCACATTGTGGCTACAGATGGATGGCTACCACTGTGCTCTGTGCAGAGCCAATGCTAACAGCCACTGACCCGTGAGGCTGACCTATGCTGATCAGTGTGGGCAGCGGGCCCAGAAATTACTGCCAATGAACATTCACTAACTTTGCATCTGGTGCCAGGCCAACCCTGAAGATGCACAGGAATCTATGCTGAATGCTACAGTAAACTGATGGACAGACAGACAAGGTGTACCACACTTCTGAAGGGGCCAAAGCAGGAGGGTGGTATGCTTACAGGGCAGTAAAAGCCTGGAGGACCCTGTTGCAGCCCCATCTTCACTAAAACAAATGTGATCTCTTCTCATGGCCTCCTGCAAGATGGTCAGGGTACAATGAAGAGGCATTGCTTGGAGGCCAGAGCCCCACCACACAGAGGTGGCTACACTGGTGTCTTCTTGAGGGTACATGCATCCCCTTCTGTGAGCTCTCTGGGGGAAGAGGTCTCTCCTCTGGGGCAGCCTCTTTCCTCTTCCAAATCATGTCTGAAGCAAGCAGGCTCCTTTGAGGGTACACTGTGCCCTGCCTCAGGAAGATCCTGAGTGACTTCTGAGGGAGTTAATGCTCACCACCCAGGGAGGCCCAGATTTAACAGGAAAATATATCAGTATTCAACCTGATGTATTCCAGCGGTTGGAAAGAATCCAAGAGAAGGCAGCCTGATGAGAGCTGAGGTGTATAAGGGCAGTGCTGGTGCAGGGGGAGAAGAGTGCTTGACCACATATGGGGGAATGGAGCAATGAGTAAATGTATTTAGGACAGAGGGAGTCAGGTTTCTTAGAAAAGGGAGGTAGACATATAGAGGGAGAGGTTAAGATGAATCCTGTTGGCAATGAATTGGAAGTATCCAGATAGAAATGTAGAAATATAGGTAAATGTAAGCATATGTATGCATATAGGTATACGTTCTTAGTTGTGTGTGTGTGTGTGTGTTCCCAGCTTCCCAGCTCTAGGCACTGAGAGGTCCTGAGAGCAGTGACAGCCCAAATGGTGGTGAGCACACGGAGCACCCAGATCTTGGTTTCTTGAGACCATGCTCCATTAAGAGCCAGCACCCCTTTGAGAAAAGGGGAAAGATGATGAGCCTGGAACCTCTTGTTATGACAGAAAGTAAAGAAAGTGCCTAAAAGAATGACAGGGACCTGGGAAAAGGACATAGGATCCTGGTTTGATGGGGTCCATTGGCCAAATCTGGAACAATTAAAATAACTGATGATCAAAATAAAATCTGAATATTAAAATAAATACTAATAACAAATTGCAACCCACTGACTAAAACAGGAATCTGTAAATCCATATTGACACAAATGACTAAGGGTACATGCATCCCCTTCTCTGAGTAAAGTGGGGAAAAGAAAGCTGCTCCTTACAGAATGCCAATTAATAAATGTTGGGGCAATAATGGGGCAGAAAATCTCCATATGGCCATCATCAGAGTAATAATTAATTCAAGCAAGAAAACATTAATGGATGCTAACAAAGGAGGGCAAAATGAGAGATTTCCTCATGTCTCAAAGTATCTCTCCACTGAGCCAAACTGGCTAGATCAACCAAAGGACTTGTATGCATGCATATAAGCATAACCAATGGACAGACACCAGGGGGGTGAGGGCATGAACGGGAATGGGGTGGGGTGGGGCGCAACGAGGGTATAAGGACACATATGTAATACCTTAATCAATAAAGAAAAAAAATAAAGGAATTAAAAAAAAAAGTATCTCTCCAGAAAATAGTAATGACAAAGGGAGAAAAAAAATTTTATAGTGGAGAAACCGGGCAGATTCCACCCTAATCAAGTGATCAAAGTCAACCCGGCCTGCACAGGAAGAGTACACATTGTGTGCCACCACTGGGGTGCACAGGGAGAGCACGGCTGCACTTTTATGGTATTCCAGCTCCAAATACACAACCCGGGTGGAAGCCCCAGGAAACACCAGACACCCACAGACTGAAGGACTTCTCCAAAATAACTGGCCTGTAATCTTCAAGGTCAGAAAAGTCAAGGAAAGAATGAGCAACTGTTCCAGATGGAAAGAGAGACATATGATTAGAATCTGATGTCTTTGCTCTGAAGAATGCAAGGAGCCTTCTAGGTAAAGGGATAGAGAAATGCTTTATAAAAATTTCCTGTAAGTTTTAGTCCCCCTCCCCCACCCCAATTAAGCTAAAAAGGCAGGCAAACATATAAGAGGCTCACTTTGAGAGCTGATGTGCAAATCTAATATGACTGGCATGCTGCATCAGGTACCAGGGACCAGGACTGTATCAGAGCCTCTGCTAAGGCAGACTAAGCTGTCCCCTTTCTCAGGGCTATCCTGCTCTCAATGCTGCTGGATAAAGGTTTTGGGGGCAGAGAGAGGGAGCAAGGCCATCACTCACAGACCTCAGAGGTGATTGTGAGATTCATAATAGAACTCCATGGCATAAAGGGATCAAGATGTGTGTCTTCAGCTATTGATCCCTAGACCAAAACAGACTTGCAAAGGCTAACACTGCCCCCACACCTCAGAACACAACTTGCTAAACCAGTGCCCCAGGTACGACCAAAGACCTTTAAAAACCAAGCTCCTCTTCAGAAGCGGGAACTGGGTTAACTCCAAACAGTTTGCTTTTAGAGTCAGAACAAATTCAACTGAAATGGTGCCATCAAATCAATCCTCAAAGTTATAAAAACTCGCCTCTTCCCTCGACATCGCTCTCATGCCAGAGTATGAGTTATCTTGCAATGCTTTTGAAGTCGGCAATGAATTTATATAAGGCAGGTTTGGTTACAGAATTCGGGTGGTTAAACTTGCTCATTAAATCTTTTATGAGGAGAAACTTTCAGGAATTATTGGAGTTGGTTCTCCTGAGAAAGACCAAAAAAGGCAGGCCCTATGTTCTTCAGAGGGGAGCAAGCTGTTTTCCTTAAAGTTTTAAAGCTGTGATTAAATATATGCATATATCTTAACACATCTAAGCAATAATGTGAGAATTAATACACAGAAAAGGAGTCTGGGAAATTACATTTCACATTAGTTACCTTTGGGATGGTAGTCAGTGGGAAAGGGCAGACTAATTCTTTAAGTCTATTTATTTCTAATTTGCCTTTTTTAAAATTAAATGAATGTATTACTTGTGTAAAATTTTGAAAAACAAGTAATACACCACTTTCTCTTTTTTCAAAAAGGATGTAAAAATCCTTGTAAACAGGCTTGCTTACAGAAACAGAAATAAGGGCTTATGAAGCCTCTCTCACACCGGATTCCAAATGTATAAGCTAAAGAGTTGGGAAAACATTTAGGAACTGAACCCTGCTTTCAAATTGTCCATTGCTGTTAAGATGCTATGTTACAATATTAACTGCTTTTCGTCCCAGGAAAACCCCCAGTGACTGGCTGTGAAAGGCAAAGGGATGTGAGGGCTCACCTGGTTCTGAGTCAGAATTGCCTGCAGATGGTTCGCAGAAGGTTGATGGCATAAAAACATTGTTTTTTGATACTGTCAGCAAGGAGGTGCAGGCAGTGGAGGGAACAAGAGGAAAAACAGAGTGAGTAGGTGGGGCAGACATGAAGGGTTGATCTCCAAGTCCCATTGTGATGTAGGAGGTGGGGGTCAACATTATGAATAAGGCCTTTAGATACTCCAGACTCTACAGCAAGAAGAGGGGAGTCTCCAGCCTAATGGCCTCTGTCTGATGTCTACCAGTTCACTCTGGTCCACTGTGGTCATCTCTCCTGTCCTCATGCCCCTGGCTTTTCCTTGGCACCCTGGGCTCCTGTGGGGGCAGCCAGGAGGGAACTGGAGCACACCAGATGTTCCAAGTCTTACCCGGGGCTGAGCCTCAGCCCCTGCTCCTTGTCACCGGTCCAGGCTCAAAAGTTGGCTGCACCTGCCACCCCCACCTGTTTCGGATCTTACTGGCACTCTCATCTTTCCATTTCCTCTGAGGATTGGGAGCTGATTATCTCCTAGACCAGTGGTCGGCAAACTCATTAGTCAACAGAGCCAAATATCAACAGTACAGCGATTGAAATTTCTTTTGAGAGCCAAATTTTTTAAACTTAAACTTCTTCTAACGCCACTTCTTCAAAATAGACTCGCCCAGGCCGTGGTATTTTGTGGAAGAGCCACACTCAAGGGGCCAAAGAGCCGCATGTGGCTCGTGAGCCGCGGTTTGCCGACCACTGTCCTAGACCTAGACCAATGCACTAGAGAGAAAAAATGTTTGGTAGTCCTTTGTCCCTTAAGCCTAGTGCACAATACAAATCACCTCATCTCTTCTCTGCTACACCTTCCTAATAAGAAAGTGTGGTTCAGCAATAGACAGTGAGCGGAAGGAACACAATCACAGCCAGGAAGTGGATGCTTCCTCATTCCATAGAAACACCTATGCAATAAGCGGGCAGAGGCCCTTAAAAAAGGATGTCCACTGCAAACCATCTGGACAGTTCCTCAATGCCTAATGGGCAATTGACAGTGCATCCATTCAGGGGAGGGTCTTATGCAGTCATGAAAAAGCACATGGCAATGTTAAAAAAAAAAAAAAGCATTAAGGGAAATAGGAAATCAAGTGTGTTATAGAGACAACCTTGAGAGGACACTCACTTTCTGCACCAACTATTCCTATAAAGTCTGCATTACTTTTATAAGCAGACACAAACTTTCCAAGAGTGTCTTTTTTCCCCGTTAAAGAGATATCTTTAAGGTTCACAGTTGTAAATGTTTTATATGAACTTTGCAAGACTGAACTTCAATTTGGGTAACTAGAGATCCTCTCCCAATACACGTGTATCTCTAAGTCACAGTTACAGAGACCAAGATGGGACAATGCCAGAGTGGACCAAGTCCAGATGAGGTGGGGAGGAGAGGGAGCAGCCCTGTGACAGCCTGACCCTCCAAACTACAGGGGAGTCCCCAGGCTCGAGGAGCCCCCACTAAGTAGCCCCTGTGTCTCTCCCTACCCTTGAACCTACCTCTTTCCTGCACCAGATTTTGCACAAGCTGTGGCTGGTCTTCTGGCCTCTGTGCATGTGCTCAGATCATGCCCAGTCCAGATACTTCTACAGGGGTCCAACCTGGCCCACCTTTCAAGGCTCCAAGCCCTTTCCTTGGGGAGCTCAAGGCAGTCCAACACCACAGTGTCTATTGGGACCACTCAGCTCACTATGAACCGTGTGTGTGTGTCCTTCTCAATGGACCACCAAGGTCTAGGCAGAAGGGTCAGGAGAATCCCCCACTTCCAAGCAGCTTTTGGAAGGTGGACATGTGATTATTGATCAGAGGCCCCAATAGGGCTCAGATAGTCCCTTTCTCATTTCAGAGGGACGATTTTTCTTGGTGCATCTTTCTTATCAGTCTACTAGGTCACACTCCTCCATAAGTGTCACTGATCCCAGACTGGGATACCTGGTGCGACACCTCTGGCAAGCTCTAACCTTATCGTGACAGAGACCAAGTCTCAGATTGATCCTAACTGGATCTGAGCAGGATACAGATGAGTGTGAGATGTTGGAGGGGGAACAGTGGGCTTATAAACATGGATGCTTTCGCCACTCAATAAAGGTCTGTAGCTGTTACCTGACTGTGAAGGTGGGAATTGGGTTAAAGAGGACGTCCTTTCTCGCTTGACAGGAGGGCAGTAATTTCCATCTTCTCTGTCAGAATCTACAGAAAACAATGAGAAGGAGGAGGAGAAAATTAGGCTCCTTCCATTTTTACAATCAAAGACAGTGAAACGTTTTAGAGGTTTCCTCACCTTCACCACCTTCAGGGCTGGAGCCTCCAGCTGACCTCTGAAACGAGAGCACATGTCAGGGTGAAAGAGAGGGCCAAGCTGCCCTCTCACCTAACAGCTCACACGTTCTGTAATGAATGGATTCTGAGACACAGTACTGAGGGCCAACTCCCTTAGCTCAGCCACCAAGTCATAAGAGGAACTTTCAATCTCACGCTCAGAACTCCCCCATGAACCTTCTGCTGACCAGGCCACATGCTAAGGAATCCTCTTAGTGACTGACAGTGCATTTACAGCACAAGGACCGGTTTCTTTGTTTCTCCCCAGGTTACAGCTAACTGGTGTGTCATCCCCAAATTCAAGCATAGTGAAATGTTACCCGGCCAAAACTCCATTTGGCAAAGAGCTGAAAAGCGACCCATTCTCCACTCTGAAGGTCAGCTTTAAAAAATGGTCGCCTAGCCCTAGCCAGTTTGCCTAAGTGGATAGAGCATCAGCCTGCTGACTGAAGGGTCCTGGGTTCGATTCCAGTCCAGGGCATGAACTTAGGTTGTAGGCTTGATCCCGGGACCTAATCAGGGCGTGCTTGGGAGGCAACTAATTGTTGTGTCTCTCTCACATTGATATTTCTCTCTCTTCCCCCCCTTCTTCTACTCTCTCTAAAAATCAATGGAAAAATAACCTTGGATTTAGATTAACAATAAAAAAATAAAATAAAAACGGTCGCCTAACACCGAATTGTGGTTTCCATTCCTTGCCCTGGCATATTCCACAGTAAGGAACCTTGTTTCAACGTAGGCCATTGTTTCCAGAGCAACCCATAACTTTGATGCCTTGGACCAGCCTGCTGCAACGTGCTCAGGATCAATTCAGTAGACTACAAACCCACTGAACGATCATACACACACACACACACACACACACACACACACACACACACACACACACACACCCTGAGAGAAGGTGGCTGAAGAACCTTTCCCTTAACAACCTTTAGTTTTAGTCTTAACAATTAAGAGCCCTGAAGTGAGTCCCCTCCCAACCCAAGATAACACACAATCCCTCCCGTATGTCCCTTCTCAGGGATTTATGCTTCTTGAGAACTAAACAGCAGAAAGCAAATGTGGAAGATTGAACATCACTCCTCCTGGGGCGCTTAAGAAGCAGCAGAGGAACCAGTTTCCTTGGTTTCAGAAAAGCCCCTAAGACTCAAGGTTAGCCAAATGACGACCACCTGCCTGGAGGAGCTGAGGGATGAAATGAGGTGGTGCATGTGAAAGTGCTTTTCACACGGCAGAGCAAGTGTGGAGGCAGTAACTGCACTAAACCAAACTGTAGATGAGGGAGGACCTGGAGGGACCCTCCTAAAGCTGGGGCAGCTAACTTTTTTTTTTTTTTAAATATATTTTATTGATTTTTTACAGAGAGGAAGGGAGAGGGATAGAGAGCTAGAAACATCGATGAGAGAGAAACATCGATCAGCTGCCTCCTGCACACCCCCCACTGGGGATGTGCCCGCAACCAAGGTACATGCCCTTGACCAGAATCGAACCCGGGACCCTTCAGTCCGCAGGCCGACGCTCTATCCACTGAGCCAAACCAGTCAGGGCGGGGGCAGCTAACTTTTGCTGGTGACCCGACACCCTCCCTGATTTCCTCCTGAAGCTGGAACCTGACTCTACACTAGTGAGGACCTCCTAAAGCCTGGGCAACACACTTTTCTCATAAACGGCCAGAAAGTATTTCCAGTTCTGAGGACACGTTTTTACAATCTTTAAAAATGTAAACACCACCTTAGCTGTGGGCAAGTGTGTGTAGACCAGCCCATCTTGAAGGATGGTGAGAGCTTGGACAGTAAGAAAAGGATCCCAACCTGGACCTTCCCTCCTGTGTGAGCCAACGACTAGGGTTTGAATCAGAAAAATCAATCTGGGCTTCTTGCTCCAAGTCTGTGTCCTAAGAGCCTCCCTGGAAGTGTTTGTGAAGGGAGAGGATGACACTGTCCCCAGGTGTGTCTCAGGGGATTGGAAGCTCAGAGGGGACCATCCATCCAAGTGCTAGGGAACACAAACCCTTCTAACAACAGGGGCTATTCAATAGTCCTTAGAGCAGATGTGAATAAACCACTGGGCCCAAATAGGGCATGAATGGAGCGTGAGAGTGCTCAACCCCGCTCTTCAAGCCTTCTAGATCTAGACAGTTTCTTCCAGCTCTGCCACTGCTTAAGTGGGAAACCTTGGGCAAATTATCTTATTTGGAAAACAGGGTGCTGGTGCCTCCCCCACAGGGAAGTGGCATGGGGTCAACTGGATGAATAGGTGGCACTTGCTCAGCCCAACGTGCCAGTCCTTGCTCTAACTGTTCATAGCTCACTTCCACTGGATGTTACACCCTTGGACAGGGCTTGAAAGCTCAGGGACAGGCATGAACAGGAGAGTTGGGATTTGGAATAATGTCCTAGGGGCAGCCAGGAGGTGAGGGGTCAGGTTTGAAGACCCTTGGATGGGGGTTCCTGAGCCCACAGCACTATGATTCAGCAGTGACCAGGGCTGACATCTGATAACAAAGAGCTGTGTTAGCGACCTGTGGCTCTGTAGGAACTGGGATCTGCCACTTCCTGGATTGACTTTTGGAACCTGGAAATGGCCACCCTCTCTGGGCTCTGTAGACACTGCCTCCTCATCCACTGATATCCTCCTTTCCCTCAGGTCTCTCTTAAGTTCCCATGTGAGAAGAAAACCCCTTGGTCCTCTGGCCTCATTGCTCCCTGTCAGGATCCCCTGCTGGACTTGAAGTTCCAGGAGGGGACTGGTCCTCGGTACCACACAGCAGGAGCTTGCTCAGCATTTGCTCAGTGAAAGACTAGGGAGAAGCAGTGAAGAACTGTGTTCCGAAGTTATGCACAGGGCAACAGCCAGTAGCCCAGAAAGTTGTTAGGCCCAAGTTGCCTCAGTTGTTACAGAGGAGATTCCTCTAGCATCTAAATCTCAACAGGCCTCCACATATAACTTTTCTGTTGCCCGCTGGCCATCTATGTTAACTTCCACCTTGCGAATCTTCCAGGGCTCATTCTGCTATGGATTTCTAATTTCATTCCATGTGTTTGGAGAAGACTGTATGGTTTCAATCCTTTCAGATTTACTGAGACTGGTTTTGTGGCCTAGCAAGGGGTCTACCCTGGAGAACGTTCCTCGTGACTGAGGGGACAGTGCACTGTGCTGGGTCCTTGATGTGCTCATCCATCTGTCTGGATATTCTACTGATAACTGAGTGTAGTACTGAGGTTTCCAACTGTTATGACTGAATTGTCAATTTCTTCCTTCGGTTCTGCCAATTTTTGCTACATGTATTTTGGGGCTCTTTTAATGACACCTAAATTTCTTACCTCTTCCAATGATACCACAAAGCCTCAGGCTAGGAGTCCCTCCTCAGACCAGGAGCCTCTGGGGATTTAGCCTCACCTCTCAGGGTCCAGGACTGCTTACCAGGACCCTTGGCCCATCCCGTACCACTCCTCCCTGCCGTCATACTCCAACCTGTCTCTCTGATGTTTTCTGAGTATGTCAGCACCGTCCCGCTTCAATGTTCCTTTGCCATGTGCTACTCCCAAGGCCTGGGATGCTTTTCCTGCAGGTCCACTCACTGTGGCCTCCCTGAAGCCTTTCCTAATCACCTCCAGAATGAACCTATGTTCATGCCTATCTCACTGCCCAGGAAGTGGAGGCAGCTCGCCTTTACCCCACCCTCCAGCCTCTCTTGGGCCTCTACCCCGTTTTGTGTATCACAATCAGAAATGATCTGATGTTGTCTGTCTCTAGCTATGATGAGGCCCTACTCTGTCTGTTATCCTCAGCGCATATGTGCAATACCCAGGACACAGTGCACAAAAACTCTCAAGTATTTATTGCACAAATGGAGTCCATATCCTCCACTATGGCCCCTTAGAAAACCTGAGAAGAAAAGTTGCCTGGCCAAACAAGATTCAGACACTCCTAGACCCCTGACTCCAGGAAACCCTCAAATTCTTGCGCCAAGTCTTTTGAAGAACCATCCACAGGCATGCGATGGGTCTCTTGGTCCGGAAAAACCTGGATGCTAAGGCCTGGGAAGGAAAACACAGGAAGACTCCTGCACAAGGAGAACCTTCCAAAAACTGCTGGAACCTCCTGTGGGGTCTGAAACAGCTGAGAAGCAATGAGGAAACTGACACTGGCAACTCTTCTAAAAAAAATTAGTACAAGGAAGCATAAGACAGAATGTAAGGTGAAGTCATTTCTGCATGCCTTTGGATATGCTGACTCTTTTAGAAATCCTTCATAGCTGTCCGTGTGAGGAGCAACCTGCCCTACACCCTGCTGGAGAAGGGCTGAGCTTGCTGTCAGGCAGAAAAAGGTCTGCGGTGCAGCAACTCCCTCTGCCGTGCCCCCCTTCCCCTAAAGGCCAACGCCAGCTTCACCCTTTCCCTTGGATGGTAGCCTGGTGGTCTGGACCTCTTCTATGTCAGAGCAGTCTGGGGAACCCCTTCATCCCAATCAAGGGAGTGGCTACTCAGGGGTCAGTAGAAAGCAATGCCTGGGACTCCCAACTCCTTGGACCTTAGAAATCTGCAGCCCAAGTTCAGGAATTACCATTACAAACTCATATGAGGAGGATTCTAGAGCAGATTTTCAGGATCTGTGCTTCTTAGGGAGAACAGAAGCAGGGTGTAGAAGCCCCATTTTCTACTCCAACTCTCCCCACAGTAGAATCCATCTGTGGAAGAGTCAGAACCCATTTGGGACATCATGATGAAAATATACCCAACTAACACTGACATAAGGGGGCCGAAGAGAAAGTAGCACAAAGATAACCCTTCAACTGATTTCTCTGGCTTCAGGACAGTGTGAACGAATGAAGCAGGTTCACAAAAATGGAAAAGCCCTCTTAGATGGCGGAGGGGCGGCGGGCTGGTAAGCAGACCAGCCTGCAGAAGAATCAAAGGAGCTGCTCACCGTGTGCTTCCAGGCGGCACCGGCAGCTCTCTCCCCTCAGAAGCCACTGGGTCCTCCAGGGAAGCAGTTCATTCTGGGAGGCGTGTAAGACCCTGTCACCAAGTACAAAATCGGGATAATGTCTAACCCAGGATGGGAACATAGGCACGGGAAGCTTCTGATTTTTGTATAAAGGATTAAACTGTAAAAATTACGATCATTAGATTTATTAAGTATCACCCTCTTCCAAAAAAACATGGCTCTGGTGAGGCTGCCTGCTGTGGCCTCGAGGGAAACAAAGGTGCCAGGCCAGGGAAGGGGATGGAGCTGGAGATTGTGTCTCAGAACATGACAGACATAGGTACACAGGTAGTATGCAGAAATGAAAAGCACTGCTTTCCTGACCTCCCAGAAAAGACCAGAAAGCAAGACTAAGTCAGATAAATTCTTTCCAGAAAATACTGGATGCCATTTGGCCTGCCTGGGCCTCAGTGACTCCAGTCTAAACTGACCAGTTAGAAAGTCCAGCTGGCTGTGGGATGAAAAATCAAGTAAGAGCAGGGCCTATTGCCCTGGTGCAGTAGCTCAGTTGGTTGGAGCGTCGTCCCATATACCAAAAGGTTGCAGGTTTGCTTCCCAGTTAGGGCACATACCTAGATGTGGGTCAGATCCCTAACCAGAGCATGTATGGGAGGCAACAGATGGATGTTTCTCTCTCTCACACACATCGTTCTCTCTAAAAAAAAAAAAAAAAAATCAATAAAAACATATCCTTGGGGGAGGATTTTTTTTTTTTTTAAAGAGCAAAGCCTTATTGCGTCATTGTCTTCATATCAACTATGGGCCAATTTTGTGACTGAGGCAACCAGCTCAGAAACTCTTACTAAAAAAGCTCACTGAAACAAGAAAAACAGAAGTGGCCTCCAAAGACATGAAGTAGGGTGGGGATGGAACAAAAGTCAAATCCTGTGCAGGAGCTGGAAGATGAGGGAAGCTGTCCAGCCAGGGAGCTCGTTCCAGAATCTAAGCTTCTTGGTGGGTCTCATAAACATAGTTTAAGCACATCAGCGCCTTGGCTTGGAGCTTCAGTCCAGCAGACTTCAGCCAGGATCGGGGCAAGCACGAAGCTGCTTGCTTCTTCTGGATAAGAGAATTGAATCTGAAATGTGGTTTGGGTTTCTTCAAACTGCCTGCTGAGAGCCAGGAAGTCTGATATATAGACTTTTTTTCTAGTACTGAGTCTTCCATGGCTAGAGTGCTGATGAAACTGAAAGATGATCAAGGCCCTTTATAACAATTCAGCGAGCCACTATTTGCCATAAAGATCTCATGCTTTATAGACCCCCAGGGATTGAGGCACAGAGAAGAGACTGAGCATGATGGATGAGACCTACTGAGTAACAAGTGGGCGGTTTCCTGAACTCTGGTGTGGTACAGAGCAAGATCCAAATTTGTTCTGATGCAAACACAGTGAGTAACCAAGGGAAAAAAACCTCAGCCTAAGAAGCCTGGATCAGGTTCCTCTGCCTTGATTTATGCCTTAATTGACCTAAAAACCAAAGTGAACTTTGCTTGAACATGCCCACTCAGTGGGGAAAGCCAATTGATAGGAGCCATTAGCAACCTGTAATGGTTTTCTCTGCAGACAGCCCCACAGAGCGAGCCCTGGGTGAGCCCTCAGAGCTATCCCCAACTGATATGATGGTGGTGCTGCTTGGACTTGTGATGGAACGGAGGATTTCTGTAGTCACGAATGCTGAAACTGTGTGCGTGTGTGTGTGTGTGTGTGTGTGTGTGTGTGTGTGTGTGTGTGTATGTCAGATGCAGGCCTTCACGGTTGTGCTCTCCATTCATAAACCACTCCCCTGAGTCCTGGCTCCCTTCCATGGTAACTTCACAATCCATCCTGAGGTTCCCTGCTAGAACACTTGACCTTGTATTGGCCAGCCTGGGGAACACCTGAATTTCTTGGGATTAAGAGTCTCCAACCCAAAGTCCACAAGAACGGAGAAGCCACGTTCCTCAGAGATCAACATTTGGACTGGCCACAGGTGGAAGGTGAGGACCCACCAGTCTTACCAAGTGGGCACTAGAAGTGAGAGAGGCCTGAAATAGCCCACACGAATTTGGTAGAGTAGCTGCCATGACACGACCTCTGCATCTAGCCATCTGCTACTCTCAGTTGAAAACCCTCAATCATCCCAGTTAGAGATGCCTCTGTAAGTTGTGTTTTTCAAAGAAGGCAGCAGTAGAAAGCTTCAGAGTCTCTCAGGCAGGTCCACTTCAAGGTCATCTGTTCTTAGTGCCCTGAGAACAGATGACCTGTTCGCAAAGGCTGAAGATAAAATAACTAACAATACCTGACTCAGGAAGAGGTCCCAGGAGCTGCTCTGCCCACAACCAAAAAAGTGATCACCTCTTAATTATTGCCCTGCCAGCTCTTGTGTGACAGCTGTGATGCCAGAACACACTGGCAGTAAGTGCCTCCTGGCTGGAGTTGTTACTGAGCTTCTGAGTACACTTCATTATCCCAAACCCACTTCTATGCCATGAAGGACTGCCTCCCCGCTGTTCCCCACCCACGATAAAAACGACTTCTTCTTTATCCACCACACACTGATTTCTCCAAATTGTCAAAATATGACTCCAATCTCACCTTGGCTGAACATGACTTCTTCTTGCACCTATGGTTTGGTGCCTGTAACTGAATTTTAATGGCTTCCTTAAGAACACAGGGTACTGGTGACGTGACATAGAAATTGCTACATGTCTGGGGTTGTGATGCCCTGGAAGGCTGCCTAGCATTCTGTATGGCAGAGTGGGGGTCAGTTTTCTTGTTAGGAGTCATTTTTCAATGGCATGACATTGGGGGTACCTAGAGGATGGAGTTTGCAATCCTGAATATATGATGATGTTTACCTTTCCCAAATTATCAAACTCCAAACACTCAAGACATTTCTTGTTCTTGAGAGTTCACAATCTTCTCCACCTATTATCTTCAAAAGCCTTCTTAATACAAAGATAAAGAGCTCAGGGGTTCCCTCTGGATTCAAAGAAGAGTCTTCTCTTCTTCCTGCTTTGATTGAAGACAAGCAGCTCACAGCCTCACCACAGTCCAGACACAATCAGTCTTGCAAAGCAATTTGTGTTAGACATCTCCTCTTCCTACAGATTAAGGAAGCCAGAGCTCCTTGTGTTTCTAAGACACTGAATTGGAAGGCCCAGATTCAGAGAAAGAAAAAATGGAAGGAGGGAGAAGGGGTCCAATTTGATTTGGAAAGTTCTACCCACTACTCAATTCCTCTTTTGACCCCTCGTGTCTCTTTCAGGAAACAGTACTAGCTTTTTGCTATGGGTATATATTTATCCAACTAGAAAAGTCTCCATGTAAAGGGGACCTAATCTTCTCTTGACTTTTCAGCAGCAGGAATTAAATAGAGCTGGAGCGATCTTGGACACCTTTTCAGTTATCAGCTGCTTATAATCTAGAGTCTGGATCTGAGGGACCCAGAGGGAAAAGGGCCGGTCTGGGTTGGGACCCCTGGGCCATGGAATGGAGGTGGACTTACCCCTGCCAGTTCTCGTGGAAAAGGAGGAAGCTGGGCTTCAGGAGCGCTGGCTGAAGCGCTAGCAGGGGCAGGAGACTCTAGAGCATGCTCACCAGTTGACTCAGGGTGACCTGGGCCATGGTGGGGAGCCTCAGCCTCCCCCTGAGGCTCCTCTCCCGAATCCGACAAATCTTTTTGCTCTGCAGAGGACTGGGAGCAAAAAAGACAATTTTCCTTCAATGTAAATAAAGGCTGCAACATGGGGCAGGGGATGGGGGTGGGGATCGAAGGGCTAGAGATGGCTCCACCTTCAGCAATTCCTGCCCAGGAGGATGGGCCAAGAAAGCAGGCACAAAGTAAAGTGAACATGGACTTCCTGCTGTTTGACTTTACAAGGAGTTTTAAGGTGTGCAGGAAGCCTGAACCTTTGTTTTCAAAAGTGCAAGGCCTGGCATGGAGCTACTCTGCTTATGGGCCATGAGTGAGGAAAAACACTCCTAGTGACAAAAATGGGGACAGTGCCTCTATCAGAGGGGAAGAGGGATGATTACAGGTTAATAACACATCTCCTCAAAGATATGATGAGGGGAGCTGCCCTCAGCACCATTTCTATCTGCTAGGGAAGGTGGGGAAGTAGGCCAGGGACACCACACAGTCAAACACAGGCGTCCAGGGCAAAAGCTTCTGCATCTCACTCTAGTTCTTCCATCAATTTTCAACTTGTTCTGCTATAACCTGAGATGAAGGAAGAGCTTTTCTCATTTCAGTGAGTGCAGGTGTGGGGTGACCAAAGGAGCTGGCAGAGACACGGAAAGCCAGTTTTGTATTGGTGGGAGGGTGGGAGTTTAGCTGGAAGAGGGAGCCCTTTGGCCTGGGATTTCCCCAGGTTCATCCCAAACACCTTGGGCAGGGGCTTATTTGGAAAACAGCCAGGATAAGAGAAAGCTGGCTCCAGAAGTCTTTGTTCTTGAAAGCACAACACCCCCGGCATTCTTTGAGCTGGTTCTTGGGCTTCTGGGGATTGCTTCAGTGAGCTGAGAGCTCTGTGGCCAAGACTCTTTTCTTGAGAAGTGGGTTATAAAGCTGGTGTCCTGCAACAGATGGGCTCCAATCCCCAAACCTCCCGCATGGCATCGCCCACATGAAGCCATTTCTCTTACTTTGTGAACTAAATGACCATAGGGCTACCCTATCCTGCCTCCCTGCTGACGCTGCCGTGTTTCTTCTGGGTGTAAAGTATCTGAGATCTCTTTAGATAGGTGTTGGGGCTATTTTTTAACATGTGAGCCTGTTGGATGAAAGGTGCTATATAAAAAATAAGAGAAGTTTCAAACATTCGTAGGAAAGCAATAGCAACACAATGTTAACTCATGCAAGATCCATAGACGCAAAGGCCTTCCCAAACTGTTCTCTAACCTTTCTGGGGCACCAAGGTCAGTTCGCCCACTAGTCGGCTGCTACTTTATGGCGAGAAATTTAACACCCGCCAAAAGAAAATTAAACCCAGAGCTTTGTGGGAAACTGCCTGTCTCTTTAATTAGAACCAGTTGGATTTTTTTTAAATCCCTGCTTTTAAATGTCAGTGCTTCCTTTCAAATGGGAAGTTGAGGTGAACTTAGTATCAATTAATTCATGACATCTGGGCAAAACTGTATGTAACAATTTACTGAGGATTATGAGCAGGTTCTAGCTTGTAAAAGTAGAAACCAAATGTATACAGTATCTACTGAGCTCATTGTTGATGCTTCTACCTTAGTTGCTTTCTTACTTATTTACAATTCTTCTACTCTCATATATGTATTTTAAAAAATCCCTGCTTTTAAAACATAAATGTTCAAATGTCCTCATAGCATGGTGGACTCAAGATGACCAAAAAGAAATACAAATGTTGTTCCAGCATTTTCTCCTTGGGTCCAAGTGTTTCTGTTGGACAAGAAAAGTGAGCTCTAAAGAAGCAAGATAGGACCTGTAGTTTTTCAACATGTTTATTAAAATCAGACATCAGATCCAGACCCTAGATCATATATCCTAAATTGTATGTGGCTGACAAAAATAACAAAATAAAAACATGCACATAGGGTATACTTGTTACACCAACAATAAACTTCAAAACTAGGTCTAAACATACTATATGGCATTTTCAGCAATACGGGACTTTCTGCTCCTAAGCATTTCTGTAACTGCTTTCTGTCTTGTTACCAAATGGGCATTATCCTGCCAGTGCAACCACAATACCATCCCCCTTCGAATTAACAAATGTTTGGAAGATAAACTGAAAGAAACATTAAAAAAAAAGTTTTATTGATTTTAGAGAGAGAGGAAGAGGGAGGGAGAGAAACATTGATATGAGAGAAATATCGATTGGTTGCCTCAAGTACGCATGGAACCCACAACCTGGGCAGGTGCCCTAAATGAAAATTGAACAAAAGACCTTTCGGTGCATGGTACAGGGGACAATGCTCAACCAACTAAGCCACACCGGCCAGGGCTGAAAGAAACATTTAATCATCACATACCTTAAGACAACCTACTGAATGAGATTCAAATTCTCTACACATTAAAAAGAAAAAAACAAACTGCTTCCATTCAAGGCAGTTAATAAAAGGTTCTGTTTTTGCTTTAAAGGCAACCAATCAATGTTTTTTCTCTCTCTCTCAAATCAATAAACATATCCTTGGGCAAGGCTTAAAATTTTAAAAACAAACAACTCATTAAGAAAACTACACAAATGCATGTAAACACAAGCATTTCGTGAATAGCACCACCTTGAGGAAGCCTGGAGACATGGAAGGAAGTAAAGACAATTCCTATGCGTTAGGACTGGAGTTCAGACTGTGGAAGGCTTTCTCTAACTGGGACAACAGGGGGATTTGACAACTTGACCTGTGTGCCACCAGCAGGCCACTAACACCAATTTGTAGTTTGCTATGAACACACAGATCATCAATGGAACTGATATAAAATGTTGTGTGGCTGTACTACCAAACAAAAACAAGAAACACCTAGCTGGCAGCTTATTTGTTTTTAAAATTTCAAATCTTTATCCCAACAATAGCTGGGCCTGTGGTGTGCTCTCCTTTGAAGGGGGTTGGGGACAGGGGCTCTTTGAAGCACACCCCATTGGATGGTTTAGAGACTGTTTACTGACAAGGAAGTTAATGGCCTCACAGTGACAATGAGAATACTTGATCTATGTGAATCAAGAAGTGGCTCAAAAAATAGCTATAAGGGACATTTTGGTGACAATTAGGACAATTTATATATTGGAGAAGACTTCTGAATGATCATTTTCTTAGGGGTGACAATGGCACTGGGGCCATGGAGAGGAATGACACACTATTCCCTAGGAAACACCTGCACAAGTATTTAGAGAGGAACATCAGATGGGAACAAATTACAGTTTCAGCATTTATGACAAAAATGTTAACAGTGAAGCCAGATGAAGAATACCTGTGTCTTCAGTACCATTCTTGCATCTTATCTAATAACTAGTGGCCTGGTGCACGAAATTCGTGCACATTAAAAGGGGATTAATTAGAGGAAATAATTTAATATTGCTATTTGTCCTTTCTCTATAATAGAAGTGTCAGAGATGAAAGAAAATTAGTAAAATGTATATGAAAACCTTCCTCCTGTTAAGAGTCTGGGGTGCACCACGGGACCCAGAGTCAAGCCCCTACCCACCCACATGCGCCTCAAAATCGTGTGAGATCCAGACCTGGCCGGCCCCCGCCCCATTGGGCTAGATCCAGACCTGGCCAGTCCCACCCTTGTCAAGCCCCATAGGGCAGGGGATGTAGCCTGAGGTCCCCTAGTCCAGCGCCAGGACGGGGGGCGTGGCCTGAGGTGCCCCAGCGCAGACCAAGGTGGGGGGCGTGCCTTGAGGTCCCCCATCAAGCCCTGCCAGGTGTGGGACATGGCCTGAGATTCCCTTGTCAAGCCCTGCTGGGTAGGGGGCATGGCCTGAGGTCCCCCATCAAGCCCCGCCAGGCAGGGGGGCACAGGCTCAGGTCCCCCGTCAAGCCCCGCTGGGTGGGGTTTGTGGCCTGAGTTCCCCCGACCCAGCACTGGGGGTGCACCTTGAGGTCCCTGGTCAAGCCCTGCTGGGTGGGGAGCACGGCCTGAGGTCCCCTGTCAAGCCCTGCCAGACAGGGGGGATGCAGCCTCAGGTCCCCTGGCCCAGTGCTGGGGCAGGGGATGAGGCCTGAGGTCCCCCGGCCAGGTGCCGGGATGGGGGGCGTGGCCTGAGGTCCCCCAGCCTGATGCTGGGGCAGCAGCCTGAGGTCCCCTAGCCCAGCACCAGGACGGGAAGCACACCTTGAGGTCCCCCATCAAGCCCCGCTGGGCGGGGGTCATGGCCTGAGGTCCCCCAGCCTGGTGCCAAGGCGGGAGGCGCACCCTGAGGTCCCCTGGCCCGGTGCTGGGGTGGGTGGCGCGGCCTGAGTTCCCCTGACCCAGCACTGGGGGTGCACCTTGAGGTCCTCTGTCAAGCCCCACTGGATGGGGGTCACAGCCTGAGGTCCCCTGTCAAGCCCAGCCAGGCAGGGGGGCGCAGCCTCAGGTCCCCTGGCCTGGTACTGGGGTTGGGGGCGCAGCCTGAGGTCCCCCGGCCTGGTGCCGGTGTGGGGGGCGCAGCCTGAAGTCCCTTGTCAAGCCCCACCTGGTGGGGGGTGTGGCCTGAGGTCCCCCAGCCTGGCGCTGGGGAGGGGGGAGCAGCCTGAGGTCCCCTAGCCCAGCACCAGGACGGGAAGTGCACCTTGAGGTCCCCTGTCAAGCCCTGCTGGGTGGGGAATGCAGCCTGAGGTCCCCTGTCAAGCCCTTCCAGGGGCGGGGAAGGGTGTAGCCTCAGGTCCCTGCTGATTGCTCGTTAAGGCTCCTTATGGGAACTTGGCTTCAGCTGTGGGTGCAACCATCTTTGTGATGGAGTGATGGTCAATTAGCATATCCCCTCTTTATTATATAGGATTTGAAAATCCTATATAATAAAGAGCTGATATGCTAATTAGACCAAACAGCAGCAGAACGACCGTCCGGATGACCTTCTGGACAAAGCCGGGGCTTCAAGGGGCTGCGAAGGCCAGCTGGGGCTGCAAGGCCTAAGCCCCTTGCACAAATTTCATGCATCAGGCCTCTAGTCCTATCTAATAAAGAGGGAATATGCTAACTGACCTTCATGCCATTGCAAAGATGGCAGCATCCATAGCCAATAAGGAGGGAATATACTAATTGACTGCCACACCCTCAAAGATGGTGGTGCCCACAGCCAATAAGAAGGGAATATGCTAATTGCTGCCCTGCCCTCAAAGATGGCAGCGCCCACAGCCACAAGATGGCGGCGCCCAGTCCCCTCAGCCCCACTGGGGCCGCAGGCGCACGGCAAGGCTGGGCATGCCCCTAGGCGGGCCTGACTGCTCTGCACACCTGCCTCTGGAGTCCCCAGTCCCCTCAGCCCCCTAGCCCCCCAGGGCCGGTCCAAGGTGCAGGCAAGCCTTGGATGGTGGCTGCCCAGCCACCCAGTGCCACCCAAGGCTCAGGTAACCAGGGCCAGCCAAGGCTTGCGCTGGCAGCAGTGGCAGCAGCAGAGGTGTGATGGGGCGTCGCCTTCCCCTGACCACTGGGTTGCCTCCCACCCCTGAGGGTTCCCGGACTGTCAGAGGGGGCAGGCCGGGCTGAGGGACCCCCTCGAGTACATAAGTTTTCATGCACTGGGCCTCTAGTTTCAAAATAAAACGTCAAAGAGAAAGAGGATAAAAGTGTGCTCAGAAAAAAGCAGCCCCCAAAAGTCTTTTCCCAGTTCTGCTTCTGCAGTGTGAGAAGGGAATAGGGCAGAAAGAAAGAATGAAACTGGAAGACTCTCAAACTCTTACTTTGGCAAGAAGTCTTCTGGATGATCCTTGAAGGCCTGCCCTTCTTTCTTGAAATGGAAGTTAAGGGGAAACAAAGCTACCTGAGTTACTGTTTACTTTCCGCCTTACTCTTGAGCTGTCGTAACAATAAAGAAAAAAAAGATTGTGTCCATTTAGCCACTATCTATCTACTGGACAGCTCAGAAAGAACCCCTAAAGGACAGTCACAAAGGCTTCTCCAGCTTCTGATGTTTAACACAGAGGTTTCCCACACCCTTTCGATGATCTTGGGACAGAAATGGAGAGCTGAATTCTGAAGAGCTGCAGATCAGTTATTTTTAGAAGCCCATTAGTGTTGGCTCTGAGTCAGTATTTTGATAAGAACTACATTTGTACATTTTAAGATGATGATGACCATCTTTCCAGCTACTCTTCTGGTTCAATGTCATCCATTTACATCAACTTTATGAAGGCAATACATGTAAGTTATCCTTTTAATTACAAAGCAACAGAACCAGAAGGAAATGGGAGTGGGAGGAGGTAGAAAAGGATAACGGGGATAAATGGTAATAAAAGGAGACTTGCCCTGGCGTAGTGAACATATATAATACAATATACAGATGATGTATTATAGAATTGTACAACTGAAACCTATATAATTTTATTAACGAATGTCACCCCAATAAATTCAATAAAAAGTAAAAAAACCCTAACTAAACCAACTGAAAAACCAAAGCAAGAATCACAACTGTGAAAACAGTAATAAAACAGGAATTAATTTTAAAAGCATTTTAAATTCAGCCAAACAAATATTACATTTTAGTTTTTCATCCTGCCAGCTGTCCAAAAGTCCTCAGGTTTAAAGAATTATTAATTCCTATTGCTCATTTTAAATTCAGGGTCTGGAAACTTTTTCTGTAAAGGGCCAGAAACTAAATATTTTTGACTCTGCAGGCCATGGGTCTGGGTCCAAATTACTTTACTCTGTTGTTACAATGTGCAATCTGCTTCAGTAACTGTGAAGGGGATAGGCGTGGCTATGTACCAATAAAACTTTATTTACAAAAACAAGCAGTGGTGCCAGGCCTTAGTTTGCTGATCCCGTTTTAAGCTAAAAGTGATTCAAAAGATGGTCGCAATAAAACTCAAAATTCTAGAAAATCCTGACTTAATGGAAAACCTAAGAAATGACTTTTACTTCTAAAAGAGAAATCAAATACATCCATTTCTAAAAAGCTACAGGAAACACATCAGCCTTTCAGTGACTGACCCTTTTTCAAAGGAGAGATGATTAAAAACACAGGTAAGTTAGCTGTACGTATGTGTCAGGGCCCAGGGGAGAGGAGACATCAGAGGTTGATGTATCTTGAAAATACCACCTGGAAAGCCAAAAACAAAATGGGAAGAACATTTCCTCAGGTTTGGCTATTCTTTCTTCATCAAAGAATTAACAATGGGGATGTTTAATGTGAGAACAAGCCTAGTAGATAAAACCCTGCCAAAACAGAAGGCTCCAGTGCAAGGGGGTGTGGGTTTAGGGCCCCATTCCCTCCTATTCTCTTGGTACATAAGCTTTCTTCCTGGCATAGCACCTAAATGTTTTCCAGGAAATTGGGCTGCGCAGAAAGAAAAGTCTGGCCTTTCTTCTCAGACCAAAGGACAAAGTCTACAAAGCAGTAGCTGGACTGCTGGGAGTGCCAAATCACCAGACTAGCTGACCCAACCTCCAAGCCGGCCACCCTGCCGAGGAACTGGGGATCCGCCAGAGCACCCAGCCCTGAGCCAATTCTCAAATTCTCTTCTTATCAACAAGATTGCAAATGGATTTCAGAACACACTTGGTCACTCTGAAATCTTGCCATGGGCATTAAATTATCTGATGTCCTGGGCCATGGGTGGGGTGGGATCATCCATGTTTTTGACAAACAGAGGGAGTCCTCACATCAGCTTGGGAGGCATCACCACAAAACATCAACTAACTTTGGACACAATCCCAACCTTCCATACTGATTTATCAGGAAAGGATATAAAACCTGTGACTTCAAGACAAACAACAGGCAAAGGTAGGTATGCAACTGATGCACCTATCAGGCCTTTGACAAGGTATTTCCAACAACAATGTGACCAAGACATTTAAAATCTAAGAAGGGGAAGCAACACAAC
Organism: Plecotus auritus; assembly: GCF_963455305.1. Lineage (NCBI taxonomy): Eukaryota > Metazoa > Chordata > Mammalia > Chiroptera > Vespertilionidae > Plecotus > Plecotus auritus. The sequence continues at coordinate 86,269,660 of NC_137773.1, forward strand.
AAAGATGGATGGTAAATATACAATCCAAGTCAACTAATAATTATTCTAAATGCATTTATGCCTTGTTGTTTGGGGCCAAAAAATGTCTCTAAAATCTTTAAAGGTCCTGTTTTTCCTCCTTAACCACCATTGCTCTCTCCTTCTCTCCTCCCTCCCCACACTTTCTCTTCCACCTTGTCCCTCCTTCTCTTCCTCCTCTCCGTCCTTCTACCATTTTTCTCCTATTAATTTTCCTAATGTACAATATTTCTAAATCAAATAATTAGGAATGAGGACAAAGTTTTCTACCACCATTTTTTAAAGCAGGGTCTCTGAACCCTTTCCACACACACCTATCTCAACCACTCGCCATGGTAACCTAAAGCCACTGGACCTTTTTCCTCCAAGCTCAATGTGAAGGCTTAAAAGGGCAGAAGTATCCTTTGCCATGTGACCTGGGGAGAGAGATCTCTAGGAGAAAACAAATGTGAAGAGAGAACATACCAGCCCCTTACCTTTTGTCCTTTATCCTTCTGAAACACAAAGACGGGCGGAGCAATGGCAGGTTTTTCTGCAAAAAGAAAAATTGGTGTTTTTTCCCCCCCAACACTATTTCATATAATAAACAAAGCTATAATTATAAGTTAAAAATAAAAAAACAAACCCAATATAAAACTAGTAACCCCAAAAGACATCAAATCACTTAGAACAGCGGTCGGCAAACTCCTTGGTCAACAGAGCCAAATATCAACAGTACAACAATTGAAATTTCTTTTGAGAGCCAAATTTTTTAAACTTAAACTTCTTCTTCTAATGTCACTTCTTCAAAATAGACTCGCCCAGGCCGTGGTATTTTGTGGAAGAGGCACACTCAAGGGGCCAAAGAGCCGCATGTGGCTCGCGAGCCGCGGTTTGCCAACCACTGACTTAGAAAATACTTTCATTACGAGGAGGTGTGGGGTTTCAGTTTGTGACAATTCAACAGTTTATGGTAGGATACGTGTGCACATTATACACCAATAAAAAGGCTTTAAGACTCACTTAGGCCTGATCAAGGGAGAGCGGTGCGGTGTGTGGCGAGCTGCAAGACATTGGAGGTGACAGCTATTCAGTGCCACCAACTGTGGTTCTAAAGGAATTTGGCTCAGGGAAGTCAAATTTTTATGTGCCATCTCCTGAATTTCAAATGCCTGAGACTAGTTTAGGGTTTGTTATTATTATTATTTTTTTTTGAATTTGCAGGCCAACTGAGGTCAGGGGGCAACCAGTTTGCAATCTCTGTCTACACAGCTCATGCTTGTTGGAGAACCTTGGCCCACATTCCACCTAGTTCTCTAAGCAAGCAGCCATTAACAAAAAAAGAATTTAGGGAGTTGCAAAAGTCTGAGAGTCCATCTTGCATGTCTGCTGAAGGAAAAGACCCTCTGGGGATGCCCTGTCAGGGCTATGCCGCCTATTTTCTCAGGCAATACCATATATCTCCTATCCAGGGGCAGCCTAGGAAGCCTCTGCAGCCAGCTAGGGGACTGTAACCGAGGACCACCTTAACTCATGGGCGAGGCCCCTCATCATCTTGGGCCTGGGCATGGTGGCTCTGGGAGTGCTCATGAATCCTGTGGGGTGTGTTTAGGGTCTCCTTCAGCATCCAAGGGCTGAGAGAGGAGGGAGGCCAGGGGAATCATAAATTTGGGGAGCATCTGCACAGTCCTGCCGTCAGAGCCTCCAGTCATAGGAGGCTTAGATTAACCAGGAACCTACATTCACACAGCTTTGCCCCAGCAGGACTGCTATGTAGGAGGGGGACACGGTTCACAGTTCATAAGAGTGCTCACATAGGGAGCTGGTAGAGTGTCTGGTCTAGAGTGTCAGGGAAACATCCCTGAGATGAGGTTGCTGTGCTGAAGTCTCAAGAAGAGCCTGGCAGGGAGAGTGGCAGGTGTGAAGGCACGGAGCCCAGGGTCAGATGGTGGCCATGCCAAGGATTTGGGAAGTGGTGCAAAAGGAGTGGGGGAGACACGGAGATTGGTTGAGGTTTAAAATGAGAACAGTGTGGGGAAGAGGCCATGTGGAGAGACCAGTTAGGAGGTGACAGCGATTACCCATAATAAAAATTAGGTGAAGAGGAAGTTTGAGGAGGAAAAAGGACAAGACCGAGACAAAAATCAAAGAGATCCTGTTCCACTCCCCATCTCTCCAAACTCCCCCTTCTTGGAGAAGCAGGACAGGCACCAGTCTTCACTTTGAGGCAATGGCCCACTGATGGTGACCATTCCCTCTGCCGCACTCACTGAAGCTGCACTATAACCGAGTTAGATTAACCACAACAGTCCTCATTGTGCACAGCCCACAATGAACATGGGTGAAACATGTGTGAGACCAAAGTGCTAAAGGGAGGAGAGTAAGGGTCACCATCAAGGTTTCCATGCTACCCTAAGCAGCCATTTCCTGGCATAGTGCATAGCTGCTGCCTGACAAACCAGGATGGATGCATAAATGAATGAATGAACAGGCCTATGCTAGACAATAAATGACAGCAAAGACATGCTGGAGGGACTCTGGGGATGGCAGCAGCTTATTTACAGATGTCTACTATAGGAAATCCCAGAGATGGTCCGGTGCTGCCCTATAAACACAAACCCAGCATCAGGGGTTGGAGGTCCAGGCCCCAGGCTCGCTTCTGTCTTCAACTCCTGGCCAGCAACAAGGCACTGAGGTGCACAGGAAGAAGCCAGGGTTTTGGCCAGCCCAGCACCCCCAACCCCTCATTTTCTTTAGGGAAGCACCCCTTCCCCACCTCTGTTTCAGATGAAGCCTAGTCCTGGCTCCAGGCCTAAGGAGTACTGCATGCCATGAGCCCAGGGGACACTGTGACTCTCGAATAAGGCCAGGCTGCTGATGGTGAATGAGATTCAGGTCCAGGAATTTTGTTGGAGCTACTGGGTAATGAGAGCTCTCTCTCTGCTGAGCTGGTGGGAGGTAACCCTGGTGCTGCCACCAGCTGCCCGTCATCAAAAAGGACCTTAAGCCAAAACCGGTTTGGCTCAGTGGATAGAGCGTCGGCCTGCGGACTGAAGGGTCCCAGGTTCGATTCCGGTCAAGGGCACGTACATTGGTTGCGGGCACATCCCCAGTAGGGGGCGTGCAGGAGGCAGCTGATCGATGTTTCTCTCTCATCGATGTTTCTAGCTCTCTATCCCTCTCCCTTCCTCTCTGTGAAATATCAATGAAATATATTAAAAAAAAAAAAAAAAAAAAAAAAGGACCTTAAGCTAGAGCCAATCCAGCAGGAAGCAAGGGAGGAAACTGAATCCCATCGCTGGAGGTCCAGGGCCCAGCCTGCCCACAGCTAACCCCACCCCCAAGACTTTTCAGCTAAGTCAACAGAAGCTAATTTTTGTGTAAGGCACTCTGAGCTTGATTTCTGCCCCTTGTCTCCAACAGCCTCCAGCCTGAGAGGTTGCAGACTTCACTAAACTCACACTATACTTCCTAGAAGAAACCTTGGACTTGGCCTCACAGAAGGAATCAACCGCTGATACACTATGTATTTATGGGCTTATGGTCTATCTCCCCTACTAAGATGTCAACTCTAGGAGACTGGAGACTGCCTGGTTCCCCCTCCCCGTCCTGTGGTGTGAGAACATTACTTGGCAACCAGAAGGGATTCAACAAATATCTGCTGAAGGGATGAGCAAGGGGGGAGGGCACTACAGAAAACAATTGCCAGGCTAGTAAGAAAGGACTAGGTGAAGAGAGAACCATTTGGACAGCAGAGGAACAACTTTCTGATCTGCAGGCACATAGGAGGGTAATTGCAGGCAGCCTGGGGCAGGACAGGACAGGACAGGACCGGACCATGTGGCAGGGTCTGGGCATTAGCTGGGAGAGGTCCCATCTAAAGAAGGAACAATTCTGTACTGCAACTGGCATGTTGCTAAGCTGGGGCAGAGGGAGGTCATGGAGGGGACCATGGGGTCTGAGCTCTGAAATCAGCCACCCAAAGAACAGGAACACCAGCTGAGATCCAAACAGATCCACCCTCACCACCACCATCTCAGTTCAGACCTTTTCTGCCTCTACTTTTACCCCCTTAAAGTCCGGCTTTTGCAGAGCAGCCAGAACCATTGGTGTAAAACACATGCCTAAAACTCTGCAGTGCCCTCCCAGACTAGGGTTGGAGCTCCTTCAAACAGGCCATCCCCACATGACCATTACTGTGGCACTGTTCCGTGTACACCCCATGCTTCTGTCACATTTCTGGACTTCTGCCTGGTTTAGTCCCTCCGCCTAGTGTTCCTTTAGTCAACACTCATTCATGTATAGATACCAACTTCTTCAGGAAGCCCCTAGTTTGAACTGTGCTCCCAAAGCATGCTCTGGTTTATATCCTGCATTGATCCTACCTAGGCTACTTGTCAGGGAGACTGGGAGACTACTGACACAGCATCCAAAACAGCTCTGCACCCCCAGCCTGTCACCCAATGTACCTCATATAAGAATCATCCAATAAATGTTTGAACTAAACTCCCTCTGTACTTCTTCACGTGCATAACACTAGCTACTATGTAATCACAAATATCTATTAAACCCTTATTTCATGCCAGGCATCATGGGAAAAATGGGAACAAGTTGGGGGCAGAAAACTTTAGGGTGAAACACCCAATTTAAAGGGAGGAGTGTGTTTGTGTACAGGCCCGGAGCTTGCATGGGTTATTTATCTGCTCCCTGGCAGTGTCTACCCCAGGAATATAAACTCTGCATGGAGGTCTCTGTTGTGTTCACCTCCATATCTTTAGAGACACACATGAAATATATGCTAAATAAGCAGTTACAGAGTAAATGAAATGTCCTTCCTTGCCAGGGCTATGACTGGGGAAGCGGCAAGTGCTTTGGCAGCCCACCTGGGGTCCCAATGGGACCCCCCACTGAGGGTAGGTCTGGCAGTCATGACAAACACAACCACTGTACTAACATGTAACAATGAACTTCAGCCAGTCAGTTCTCCACCAATCACACAAAGCACCAGAGTTACACACATTTCATTTCCACTCAGCTCCAATAAGGTCAGAAGTCCATAAATTGCAAATTAGTACTGATAGTACAAAATAACAATAGATACGCAACACTTCCAAGTAGGATGGTTCTGCACTTATCAGAGTAGTCAAAGATGGTTTTTATAAAACTGTCCCCTATTACCAAACAGTTTCTCCCTGATTAAATTAGTTTGTAAAAAAAGCAGCTTGGGGCTCTGCCCCCGCGTTTCATACCTCGCGAGACTTCCCAAAAGCCTCCCTCTTGCAGCTCGGCCACCGACATGCCATCCAGACTCAGGAAGACCCGAAAACTTCAGGGCCACATGAGCCACGGCCATGGCCACGGCCGCATCAGCAAGCACAGGAAGCACCCTGGAGGCTGCGGTAATGCTGGTGGCTTGCATCATCACAGGATCAACTTCGACAAATATCACCCAGATTACTTTGGGAAAGTTGGTATGAGGCATTACCACTTAAGAGGAACCAGAGCTTCTGCCCAACTGTCAACCTTGATAAACTGTGGACCCTGGTCAGTGAGCAGACACGGGTAAATGCTGCCAAAAGCAAGACTGGAGTTGCTCCTATCATTGATGTGGTGCGATTGGGCTACTACGAAGTTCTGGGGAAGGGAAAGCTCCCAAAGCAGCCTGTCATTGTGAAGGCCAAGTTCTTCAGCAGAAGAGCCGAGGAGAAGATTAAGGGTGTTGGTGGGGCCTGTGTCCTGGTAGCTTGAAGCTACATCGAGGGAAGTTCATTAAAATGTCCAAGTACAAAAAAAAAAAAAAAAAAAAAAAAAAAAGCAGCTTGCCCAGAGCATTGGCTTGACACATCAGCACAGGAAGGGCTAAGAAAATAAAGGGTGGCCCTAGCCAGTTTGGCTCAGTGAATAGAGCATCGGCCTGTGGACTGAAGGGTCCAGGGTTCGATTCCAGTCAAGGGCACGTCTCTCGTATCTTGGTTGTAGGGTCCTCCCCGGCCTGGGCCCACGTGCAGGAGGCAACCAATCGATGTGTTTCTCTCACATTGCTATTTCTCTCTGTCTTTCCCTCTCTCTAAAAATCAATGGAGAAATATCCTCGGGCGAGGGAAAAAAAAAAAAAAAGCCCTAGCTGGTTTGGCTCAGTGGATAGAGCGTCGGCCTGTGAACTGAAGGGTCCCAGATTCGATTCTGGTCAAGGGCACATGACTTGGTTGTAGGCTCAATCCCCAGTAGGAGGCATGGAGGAGGCAGCCGATCAATGATTCTCTCATCATTGATGTTTCTATCTCTCTCTACCTCTCCCTTCCTCTTGGAAATCAATAAAAATAAAAAATTAATAAAATAAAACCAACAATGCCCTGGCTGGTGTGCACAGTGGTTAGAGCTTTGGCTAGGGCACAGAAGGGTCACAGGTTTGATCCCCAGCTAGGCGCCATGTGGGAGGCAACCAATGTGTCTCTCTCACATTCGTGTCTCTCTCTCTCTCTCCCCCTTCCCTTTCCCCCCCCCTCCCTCCCACTTTCTCTAAAAAAGAAATCAATGGAAAAAAATATCCTCGGGTGAGGAGTAACAAAAAAGAGAAAGAAAACAGTAAAGAAATCTGTTTAACCAAATGTTGCCCAAAGTTGTTTGACCAGGGAAGCCTCCCTTCCTAGAACACCTTCAGACAAGGCTTGAGAACTGTGTTCCATGGGTGACTATGGCACACGCTGGTGTGTGCAGTGGGATGGGATTCAGAGCTCCCAAGTCACATCAAACAATAGCCCCACCTCTGGGTGGCACAGGCTCTACTGTCTGGGATGTGTCTGGTACTTTGGCCTCACACCAGCTTTCCAAGTGCTACATGCCAAGTCCAAGATGGCTACTGCTCAATTCAAATGCCTCCTCCATCCTTTTCTAAGTGCCCTTCCTCAGCTATTGTGTCCCAGATAGCACCAGCTCGAGCCCAACTGTGATCCCCGATAATAATCACACAACCCAGTGGAGCAAAGTTCAGGCCTAGGCAAAATGTGTGGAGGGAGTGGGTCTCATTGGCCAGAAGCTGAAAGGAGCGAGCCCCTGATGACATCCTGGCACACAGCACCAGTTCTCCCTTCTGTCCTCTGTTACCCTCCATCTAACTGTGAGGTTCAGATGCAAAATGGTTCAGCCCAGTTCTGATCCCGAGGCAGGGTCTGTGTCTTGAATCTAGCCTTTGCAGTCCCTGTGATGAGCACGGATAGGTTAAGTCCAGGCACAGAAAGTTGCCGATTTCTGCTCTCAGGGCCCTGCTGACATGACTATGACTGTCAGGGTGCTCCACCCAGTCATTCCAGCCTGGGAACCACTTCCCCAGCTACACCACTTGCTATGTTCACAGATTCAATCATAACATTCATTGGCAACTACAACCTTCAGCAGTTCCACACACCCAAGTACCCACTGTGCGCCAGGCATCATACTGGCTTCTGTAGTGTGGTGGTGACACAGAGACATGTCCCCTGCCTCCCAGGACATGATGTCAGACTTTAGTTGAATATTACAGGGGATGCATAGAAGGGACTTACAGCACAGAGCTGGGGCACTCAATGTGGTGAGCCTGCAAAAAAGGGAGTGAATTGGGGAGAGCTTCTTGGAGGAAGTGCCATTTAAGTGGAAGGACGAACAGCATTTAACCGGGTAACCAGGAACAGGGAGAAATGAGGCAGCAGAGAACAAGGAGCACTGGATATACTTGAAAGTTAAGGTGGCACCAGTAGACAGACTTCTGACCCTTAAGGACAGTCAGGAAAACAGACCACCGAAGCCCAGGGCGATAGGAGTAAAAGGCACACTCTCCCTTTGCTAGGTCTGAGGTCTGCACATTCACACATGTTCGAGCATAGTTCCTGGAAGGTAAGCACCAATCACACTCAGGCAGTTCCTTTCTTTCTTTTTTTAAACCTTTATTGTTGAGAATATTACAGATCTCCCCCCCCACCACCCCGCCCTTCTCCACCCAGTTCCTGCCCACCCCAGGCCTTCACTACCCTATTGTCTGTGTCCATAAGGTAATCCTAATGTATAAAAAGCCAGGGGCCATCACGACCAAACACAGACCAAAAACACCAGACGGATGACCAAACAGCAGGCTGTGTGGGGTGACCAGGCCAGCAGGGCGGTTAGCGAGGGACAACCAAACGACTGAACAGCAGGCTGCATGGGGCGACCAGGCTGGCGGGGGGGCAGTTCGGGGCAACCAGGCCAGTGTGGGGAGGGCAGTTGGGGGCAACAAGGCTGGTGTGTGTGGGGGGGCAGTTGTGGACAACTGGGCTGGCAGGGTGGGTAGTAAGGGGCCACCAGGCTGGCGGGGGGGGGAGGGCAGTTGGGTGCGACCAGGCCGGAGGCGGGGGGGGGGGGCGACCAGGCTGGCAGAGGCAGTTAGGAGTGATCAGGCTGGCAGGGAGGGGGCAGTTAGGGATCGGGCCTAAACCGGCAGTTGGACATCCCCCGAGGGGTCCCGGACTGGAGAGGGGATGCCCCCCCCCCGTGCACGAATTTTGTGCACCAGGCCTCTAGAGCTTATATAAGTTCTTTGGTTAATCTCTTCTGGCTCCCCATCCCTACTTCCCTCTGAGATTCTTTAGTCTGTTCCATGTTTCCATGACACTGGTTCTATTTTGATTATCAAGTTTATTTTATTCATTAGATTCCTTGCTCATTTAATTTTGACTTTTAGATTCAATTGTTGATAGATATGCATATCTTTAATTTGTTCTTCTTCTTCTTAAAGAAGACCCTTTAACATTTCATGTAATATTTGTTTGGTGGTGGTGAACTCCTTTAGCTTTTCCTTTCCTGAAAGCTCTTTATCTGACCTTTAATTCTAAATGATAGCTTTGCTAGGTAATCTTGGTTGTAGATCCTTGCATTTAATCAGTTTGAATATTTCTTGTCACTGTCTTTTGGCCTGCTAAGTTTCTATTGAAAAATCAGCTGATAGTCTTATGGGGGCTCCCTTGTGGGTAACTGCTTTTCAGAGTCTCTCTTTGCCTTTAACCTTTGGCATTTTAAAAATGATGTATCTTGGTGTGGGCCTCTTTGGGTTCATCTTGTTTGGAACTCTGTGCTTCCTGGACTTATATGCCTATTTCTTTCACCAGGTAAGGGAAGTTTTTTGTCATTTTTTCAAATAGGTTTTTGATTTTTTGCTTCCTCTCTTCTCCTGGTATGCCCATGATGCAAATGTTGGTTTGCTTAACGTTGTCCCAGAGGCTCCTTATACTATCTTCATATTTGTTTTCTTTTTCTGTTCTGATTGGGTGTTTTTTTTTCTTCAAATTCTTGATTTGATTCTCGGCATCCTCTACTGTTGATCCCCTGTAAATTATTCCTTATTTCAGTTAGTGTATACTTTGTTTCTGACTGACCCTTTTTTATGTTGATGTTCTCACAAAGTTCCTTAAATTCTCACAAAGTTCCTTAAATTCTCACTAAGTTTCTTGAAATTCTCATTAAATTCCTTGAGCATCCTTATAACCATTGTTTTGAACTCTATCTGGTAGTTTTCTTGCTTCCATTTAATTTAGTTCTTTTTCTGGAGATTTCTCCTGTCCTTTCATTTGTGACATGTTTGTCTCTGCATTTTGGCTGCTTCCCTGTGTTTGTTTCTATGTATTAGGTAGATCTGCTATGACTCTGGGACTTGGTAGAGTCACCTTGTGTAGTAGGTGTCCTGTAGAGCCCAGTGGCTCAGCTAGATTTCAGGTGGTTCTGAATGATGGTGGTTCTGTATTTTAGCTGTAAATTTTGATGTGAGGCAGTTGCTTTCTTCAGGAAATGAGCCAAGGTAGCTTGAAAGATGGTGGGGATCCCTGAGATGCAGACTCCCTCCTCACTCAAGGAGCCTACAGGGAATGTACGTCTCTGGGTGGGAAGAAGGTTTCCAAGGAGGTTGTCCTTCTCCTAAAGCAGAAACTACTGGGGCCCTGGAACCTAGAGAAAGTCCTCAGATGGCTTAGGTGGGAGGCACTAAAAGCCCCACCCCAAAAGTCATGTCCATAATTTTAGTTTACAATGTCTTTGTCAGGGAGAGGGCTCATAAACTACCTCCTCTAGTAGTGGGTAAGAAGGGTCAACAGGAGGAGAAAAAAAATTTTTTAAATATATTTTTATTGATTTGAGAGAGGAGAGAGGGAGAGAGAAATAGAAACATCAATGATGAGAATGATTGATTGGCTGTCTCCTGCACACCCCCTACTGGGGATTGAGCCTGCAACTCAGGCATGTGCCCTTGACCGGAACTGACCCCAGGACCCTTCAGTCCACAGGCTGACTCTCTATCCACTGAGCCAAACCAGCTAGGGAGGAGGAGAAAAGTTTTAAACAGTCCCACACTTGAGAGAATTTAAATAGTGGACTTCCTGATACCACCTCTACCAGTAGGCCAGGGACTGGACTCAAGGGTTTTATCTGTGTCTTCTTTGCTTAGAGATTGATTGCTGGCAAAACCCTTAAGATTAAAGGAGTTATGTGTATATTTCAGAGGCAGCAAGGAAGGTGGATGAAGAGGGGCACTGCCCCAAAGCCAATCTAAGAAGGAAGAAGAACCCCAAAGGAAAGGGTGGCTGAGGAAAGGAGGCAGAGTCCCTGCTACAAGCAAGAAATGGAAAGCCAGGATTTGACTTGGACCCCAGAGGTGGCTCTGGGTAGAATAGTGTGTTTCCCAACCTCCAAGGTAACAGAGGTCTTGGGATCCCATATTTAGACTTTCCTCAGCCTCTGCCAAGTTATTCAAAGCAAGGACATTCCCAAATGGGGTTTCCCAAAACCCCAGGATGATTTCATATATCCAGCAGTTATTGAGCTCCCAGTATTTATGGGCTAGGCAGGGTGCTTTATCTGCAGCATTATCCTGAACCTTCACAACCACCTTAGGAAGTAGGTCATTCCAATGTCCTTATTTTATAGAACAGGAAATGGAGACTCAGAGGGGCTCAGTGACTGGTCCAAGGTGGGAACGGGTCTCCACCCCAGGCAGGCCTGACTCTGAAGCCCACACAGCTGAGCTATACTGCTATCCATGCACAAGTGCAAAAGGGAGAAGTCATGACCCCAGTTTGCTTTCTCCCATCTTTTCTGCTTAGGCGGGCCTTCAAGTGAAGAAATAGACACACTTTTCCATTGAGAAATAACATTAGGAATAAAGCAGCTGTCAGTTAACATTCTGTATAAACATTTATAGAAGAGTACAAAGGAAACTAGAGGGAGGCTGGCTGGCATGGCTCAGTGGTTGAGTGTCAACCTATGAACCAGGAGGTCATAGTTTGATTCCCGATCACGGTAAATGCCCGGGTTGTGGGCTCAATCCCCAGTGGGGGCTTGTGGGATGCAGCTGATCAATGATTCTCATCATTGATGCTTCTATCTCTCTCTCCCTCTCCTTTCCTCTCTGAAATCAAATAAAAGAAACGAGGGCAAGTGGAGTTTTGGGGTGGGCCCAATGCTTTCAACAAATAATGTGACAAGTATGCACTTAGACAACAGCTAATCCATTGAATCCTCAAGGAAAGAATGAATGCACATTCTAAGATGCACATTTAGTGGTGAAACAAATTGCATGGTCTTCATTGGTCAAATGTTTAACTATGAAATCCTTTGCATAACACATTCAGATTCCAAGCTGAAAACACACACATTTTCTTCACTCCTCCCTTCCACATAAATTTTCCTTCTTCACCCTGTGTTAGTTTACACAAATTACCAAAGGCAGACTGTCCTGTGACAAGCTTTGGCACCCCCCTGTGGCTACCTCCAACCTTTGTCTTTGAGGATCTCTGTTAAACTAAATAGAAGAAAATATGCAGATCTAGGCAAACACACAGAGAAGGGAATCTGGATTATCTTTCCTGTTCTGTTTATTCCCCTCCTAAATGATGGCTTGAACACTTGCCAGGAAACAGCCCCCTTCTGGAAAGCCACTTGGAATTCCTGTCTAAAATGTCAGCAAGGTACTTGTGTAAAATGAGCTTTAATCCTGGGCTGATGTGTCTTAATCTTATCTGTGCAAAAAATATGGAAAGCATCTTGCCAACACAAATAATTATTAATACGTGGCAACTACTTTAATCCTGTGACACCATCACAGCCCGTCATTTCTTTTCTCAGGAATTATTATAAACAGTTCTGTGCAGCAACATAAAGGTGAACTCGTCATTTCTATGTCAGCTCTGTTCGCAAACTAATTCTTTGGTGAAGAATGACACTGATCTCAATCATGCTGTTGCTAGGTGATGCCTCCCTCTAGAGTACCACATGCTCAGTGACCACCCAGCCCTCCTACTGGATGGTAGCGGGCCCCTGAATTCTTTTTTGGGTACTCAAATATATTTCTCCTCAGGCAACTCTCAACTGGTCTCATGGAGGTCATAGGGCGCACAGTTTTAGGAGATAATGCTGGCTTTTATTTTATGTATCCCCCTTTTCCCCCCGGAATGTTCTCTGGAGCATTACCCTCAACTATTGAAATTGAAAACATTTTTTATTGCTCTCATCTTACTGCCAGACTCCTATACTTCTACAGTGGTGATGAGGAACAAGCAACTAACACTTGTTGGTTGAATGGCCTTTACTATACCTAGTGGTAAGTACTTCACACACTGTTTCATTGAATGTCATCACAACCCCCATGGCATATGTATTATTTATTATCTCTGATTTTCAAACCATGAAACAAGTGCCTTGCCTAAAGTCACAAAGCTGGTAAGTGGCAAAGGTGGGATCAGAACGCTAAACCTGACTCTCCGAGGGAACTAGATACCTCACATGCCCCAAACCACACCTCGGGCTAAGCAGCAGTCTGCCTTCTTCTACTTATCAGCCCTGTAGCCAAACCCTCTGCCCCACCCACCCAGACTAAGATGCTGAGGGAAGACCTTGTTACTTTAGGCACCTCTGTGGCTTGACTTCAAGAAAAAACCCACAAACCTATTAAATAAGTCATATAAAGTAAGGAACTTCACCTAAAACTGCTGATAAATTCAGGGATCCAGCGTTGACAGCACCTCTCTATTCTGCCACTAGATAGCGTGACACCCAGTACAGCTGAGGTGAAGTAAAAGTGGCTGAAGACTGGAGAAAAGTTCCAGTAAAGACAACAGAAATCCCCTCACAGGAAGGAAATTTAAGGACTACAGAACTTCTGCTGAGGTTGCAGACCCAAACTGATAAAATTCGGGAATGAGGGCTCTGGTTTTTGTGTGGATTCAAACTGGCCTCAACCATTTGTGGCTGGGCAAGTTAACTCATTTTCTTTGTATATTGTCTTTTGTCCAACAGGGTTGGTACCTACACCCCAGGCAGTTTTGGGAAAAATTAAATGAAATGCATATAAAGTGATTGGAAAGTGGCTGACACAGAATATGAATTCCACGTTGGCATTATTACCATCATAATTATACATAGAAGACTGCAAATACTTTGATGCCACCCTAAAGCATGGGCTCTCAGGCCCCCCAACAATGATACCCTCACATTTGAAGGAGGGTTTAGTCCCTTCTGAGAGCTGCATGAATGCTGGAACACCTCAACACAAATGCTCAGTAGCTTAAACCCCTCAAGTCCTTCTGAAGCTGAGAGATTCACTGAGGTGAGATCTCATTGATCTGGCCTGATGGAGGGCCAATTAGCCAAGTCTTATTCCCAGTTGCATGATTTACTGAGCACCTGCTACATGCCAGGCACCATGCTGAGCATGGTCACAGCTCTCTAATGGGAACAGAAAACAAGTACCCAAAGATTTGAGAGATAATGAAATAATTCTGGAGACAGGTGCTATAAGAAAGATAAAGCAGGGGGTGGGAAAGAGCAACTGGGTCGAAGGGTATAGGGCAGCCTTGGGCAAACTACGGCCCGCGGGCCGGATCCGGCTGTTCTATCCGGTTCTCTTGCTCTCCCCTCCGCTCCTTTACTTTGAATTTATATTAGTTCACACAAACACTCCATCCATGCTTTTGTTCCGGCCCTCCGGTCCAGTTTAAGAACCCATTGTGGCCCTCGAGTCAAAAAGTTTGCCCACCCCTGGTACAGGGTGAGTGGGTGGGAAAGGACTCTCTAAGGTATCATTTGAACCTTAGACAATAAAAAGGTGAATGCCAAATATACTGAGCAGAGGGAACCCCAAGTATTAAAAGTCCTAGGGACAGAAAAAACCTGGAGGTCAACCTGACTGAGAGTTTCCATAGGGAAAGGTGGGAGGTGAGGTTGTGAGGGGGGTGCTGTGATGAGGAGTCTGGATCTTTCTAGTCTAAAGGGAGGCCAGTGGACTCCAAGCAGGAGAGTGACAGAATCTGGTGTGTGTGTATACTATATAATAAAAAAGCCTAATATGCTAAGTGTCCGGTTGTCCGGTCGGCCATTCAACCAATCAAAGCATAATATGCTAATGATATGCTAAGGCTGCTCAATTGCTAACTATGATTTGCACTGACCACCAGGGGGCAGACAATCGATCGGTCGACCAGTCACTATGACGTGCACTGACCACCATGGGGCAGACAGTCAACCAGTTGACCAGTCGCTATGATGTACACTGACCACCAGGGGGCAGAAACTCCGACCAGTAGGTTAGCTTGCTGCTGGGGTCCGGCAGATCGGGACTGAGCAAGCCAGGCCAGACATACCCTGGAGCCCTCCCACAGTTCCTCCCCAGCTGGCCAAACTCGCACGTCCCTCACCAGCCCTGACCGTGCACCAGTGGAGTCTCTCGGCCTGGCTTGCGCCCTCTCACAATCTGGGCTGAGGGACCCCCAGTGCACAAATTTCGTGCACTGGGCCTCTAGTATGTATATGTGTGTGTGTGTGAGTATATCCTATCTAATAAAAGAGTAATATGCAAATTGACCATCACTCCAACACACAAGATGGCTGCCCCCATGTGGTCAAAGATGGCTGCCCCCATATGGACACAAGATGGCTGCCACAAGATGGCCAGCAGGGAAGGGCAGTTGGGAGGGACCAGGCCTGCAAGGGAAGGCAGTTGGGGGGGCGGGCAGGCCTGCAGGGGAGGGTAGTTAGGAGTGACCAGGCCTGCAGGGGAGGGCAGTTAGGGGTGACCAGGCCTGCAGGGGAGGGCAGTTAGGGGCAAACAGGCTGGCAGGGGAGCAGTAAGGCATCAATCAGGCTGGCAGGGGAGTGGTTAGGGGGTGATCAGGCTGGCAGGCAGAAGCGGTTACGGGCAATCAGGAAGGCAGGCAGGCGAGCAGTTGGGAGCCAGCAGTCCTGGATTGTGAGAGGGATATCCCAGATTGGAGAGGGTGCAGGCTGGGTTGAGGGACAACCCCCGCCCCGTGCACGAATTTCGTGCACTGGGCCTCTAGTGCAGTGGTTGGCAAACTCCTTAGTCAACAGAGCCAAATATCAACAGTACAACGATTGAAATTTCTTTTGAGAGCCAAATTTTTTAAACTTAAACTTCTTCTAATGCTACTTCTTCAAAATAGACTCGCCCAGGCTGTGGTATTTTGTGGAAAAGCCACACTCAAGGGGCCTAAAAGCCGCATGTGGCTCGTGAGCCGCTGTTTGCCGACCACTGCTCGTGTGTGTGTGTGTGTGTGTGTGTGTGTGTGTGTATTGTTTTTTTTTTTAAATATATATTTTATTGATTTTTTAACAGAGAGGAAGGGAGAGGGATAAAGAGTTCGAATCATCGATGAGAGAGAAGCATCGATCAGCTGCTTCCTGCACACCTCCTACTGGGGATGTGCCCGCAACCGAGGTACATGCCCTTGACCGGAATCGAACCTGGGACCCTTCAGTCCGCAGGCCAACGCTCTATCCACTGAGCCAAACTGGTTAGAGCTATATTGTAATAAAGAGCTAATATGTTAATGGTCGTCATGCCGTAATGACCGATCAGCAGCAGGCTATGTGTGCAGCAAGGTGCGCCAGGAGGCAGGAGGCGGTAGCGCCTCCTCGCAGTGGCGGGAGGAGGAGCGCCTTGAGTGATTTCAATCGCACGCTGAGCCTCTAATATATATAGAGTAAAAGTGGCTATGTGTGTGTGTGTGTGTGTGTGTGTGTACACACACACACACACACACACACACACACACACACAGTGACCCAGTGCTCGATATCACGCAGCCCCGCCCAACCACCTGCCGCCTGCCTTGACACCCTAACCTCTCCACCCAGAGCTCGAGAGCGCCTGGCCCCTTGCTCTGCCCCCACCCCTCCGGCCTTCTCTGGCCACTTCAAGCCCTGCCTTCCGTCCTGCGAGTCGCCTCGGGCTGGTCCCGCCTCCCCCAGGCACCTCCCTGCTTCCGCCCCATCTCTGGAGCAATGCGGCCGCTCTGCCCCATCATGGCACCGGAAGAGAGTGTGGAAGCCTCCCGCCTGCTGCCAAGTTTTGAGTGCTGCTTCCTGGTGGCGCGCGCGCTGAGTGCGAGCGGTGGGTGGCGAAGGACTGGTGAGGGGGGCGCTACAGGCTCTCATCCCCACCCTCCCTGCCACGGGATGGTCCCGCCTCCTCCGGGTGCCTCCCTGCTTCTGCCCTGTCTCCGGAGCAACACGGTGGCTCTGCCCCGCCACGCACGCAGCCTCCTGCTGAACGGTCGTTAGCATATTATCTCTTTATTATATAGGATACACACACACAAGCGTGCACACACACACACATAGATGAATGTTCTTCACTTAAGGATACGTTTATAGAGTTTAGAGAGAAACACTGATGTGAGAAATATCAATCAGTTGCCTCCATATGCATCCCACCCAGGGATGGAACCCATAACCCAGGTCTGTGCCCTGACCGGAATCGAACCTGCAACCTTTTGGTGCACAAGATGATGCTCCAACCGAACCTCCTGGTTTATATTTTTAAAAGATCCACCCTGGCAATAGTCCTCATTTGACTCTACCTCTCATGTGTGTAAGAAAAGTTTAGTAAATAAAATGTAGGGGAAGATCATCCTGGGAGGTGAAATCTCAGAGAGGCAGGAGTAGATGCAAGGGGACCAGTGAGGTGCCTCCAGAAGTCATCCAGGTGAGAAATGGCAGTGACAATGGTGGCTCAGGCTAGTCTTGTGGCCATGGAGACAGGGCAAAGTGGGTAGAGTTGAATATTTTGAAGACAGAGCCTGTTGGTCTCTTAGGTGTGGGGACGGAGATGACTGTAATGAGGCTATGAAGGCATGTCTTGCTGGCATCTGTAATAACTCTTGCTCTGCTGACAAGAAGACTCCACAAGCAGGGTGTTCCCAAATCTCCCAAATGGTAATGATGAATAACCCAGATCCTGGACTCTTAGATCCCCAGTGGCTTTACTCCAATGAGCTCTTGCTCAGTGGAGAAAGCCAAACACTCAAGAACTGTTTTCCCCTCCCCTGCTCTGTTGTTACAGATGCAGCACAGGCATTAATTCTGGGTCAACAAATTCCGGAGACTCTGTACGGCAAACCTAGGGGAGTTTAGTTTAGCCAAGGTATTTTAAACTTACTGCAGAAACAAGGTCTTCCTTCTAAACATGTGCATGAAGTAACTACTATCTCTGCAATTTCCTATTTTTCTTTGAGAGAGTGAGAGCAAATATAGGGCCCCACGAGTCAGTTCTGGGGAGAAGAACAAATTCCCATTAAGTTGATGGTATTGATCCACCAGAAAGGATGACCAATCGACTCAATGGCTGGCAGTAGGCATGTTGTTACCGGCCAACTCTCCCTGCTTCAGCTCTCATGAAATGAATGGCTTGGACCTGGAACATCTCTGAAGGTCCTTTCCAGCTCTGACATTTTGTCAGGTCCTCACCTTCGACCTGAAAGGTCATGGAAAGCACTGTTCCTCCTCATTAACAGGGATATGAAGTCCATGATGCCAAAAGACCACAATAAAAAAGGAAGGTCAGGAGGGTGAGCCTAAACTCTAGTTGGCAAATACTTTATTCCTGGATAGTTTTATTTAATCTTATAACCCAGTAGTTCTCACCAGGGGTGATTTTGTTCCCCCTAGGAACAATGGACAATGTCTGGAGACAGTTTTGGTTATCACAATGGGGAGAAGCTGCTAATAATATCTAGTAAATGGAGACCAGGGATGTTGATCAACATCCTAGGGTGCATAGGACGGTCCCCCAATCACAAGGAATGATTCAACCCCAAACTGTTCTGAGGCTGAACCAGATCTCCTGGTTCTACATTAATTATTTGGAAAAAGACTGCTTTAGCTCGCTAACTCACATTATACACCAGAGTAAGTTCCCAGTGTGTCAGACAATACAAACAGGGTGACCCCCAGCTTCTGTGAGTTACCTCCTTTTTCCTCTCCACTCAGTTTGTGTATTTATTTTAAAATATATTTGTATTTATTTCAGAGAGGAAGGGAGAGGGAGATAGAAACATCAATGATGAGATTCATCCTATTGGCTGCCTCCTGCATGCCCCCCACTGGGGATTGAGTCCGCAACCCGGGCATGTGCCCTGATCTGGAATTGAACCGTGATCTCCTGGTTCATACGTTGACGCTCAACCACTGAGACACACCGGCCGGGCAGTTTGTGTATTTAAATGTGTGCAGGACTAGGAATTTAGTAAACCAGACGATTACAGAATATAGTCTCAGGTATGGGGGTCCCAATGGAATTCCCTAACCCAGGGGGTCTCACATGGGAATAATTCTGTCCTTGAGGGGACATCTGAGACATTTTTTCTTGTCTGGAGATATTTCTCCTTGTAATGACTGGGGTAGGTGGGTACCACTGGCATCATGTGGGTAAAATGTAGGGAGGGATACTGCTAAATGTTCTACAATGCACAGGATGGCCCTCACTAACCCCAACGTCAGTAATGATGAGGTGGAGAAACACAGCTATAACCCCGAAGGAACCTTTTCTCTACCCAGGCACCCAATCAGAAGAGTAACAGCCAGCTGTAACTAATATGTATCCACAAAAGCCAGTGAATCAATGACCTGATATATGCTCTCTCTCACACAACTATCCTCAGACTTGATTTACATTGTTCCCACTGCACAGATGCAGGAACTGAAGTCAAACAATTTGCCCAAGGTCCTTGAAAAGGTCTTGGGCATTTCCAGGGGCTTCTGGACCATCTTGGAGAACCATTGACATATACTGCTCTCTGAATATTAGCATTGGAGGACATTGAATCCCAAATTAATTGCAGACAGTCAGAGCTTAAAGAGTACCCTGAGTAGAAAGAATGCTGTGTCTAAGAGGGGTACAAAGGGTTGAAACAAAAAGCCAGGTCGGGCAAGCACCAGAAAAGGAGGAAGTGGGCCAGGCCCCAAACAACTCAGTGAGGATTGTGGTGTCTGGGACAGTATATCTCAAGGGCAGCAGCTGCTCCTCAGACCAGGCAAATCATACTATGCAGGTATGCAGGTGGAGCCTGGTTCTTGTTTTTTCATGAGAAATCAGAAACTTGGGTTATTTTCCCTCCCTAGAAACCTCAGAATTCTTAAGTTTTGGCTCCTAGTTAAAACAAAGAAAAACCTAAATGTGCCAAATTACACATGTCTGCTTACCCTTGAAGCAAACTTCTGCCTGTGATTTTCAACCTTGGCTTCATGTCATAAGACATCTGTGGAGCCTTTTAAAACTACGATGCCCTGGACCAATGCAGCAATGATGGTATAGCACAGGCATCAGTTTTTATTTTCCTCAAAACCTCCTTAAACAATGAACAAGTGGGATGGGCAATCAGGGTTAAGATTCACAGCAAGTACCATGCAACAGCACAGCGTGCAACAACTGAGCAAGCTGTGGACATGCAGGGCTTTACTCTGAGGCTCTGTGCTACATAGTTTGCTACCTAGTAGTAATGTACAATCACACTACACAGGGTTCCATGAGACTACAGGAAGGGTACTGCACACAGATGGGAAAAAGAAATCCTGTTCAAATAAAATGAAGAAACTTGCTGCCGACACTACCACTAGGTCCTGAGTAGATAATGATGCAATTGCAAACCCATCTGCCTCTTGACTGCTTAAAGTACCATGGAGAGCTACCAAGGCTTGGTCAAGTCAATACTAGCCACCTTGGCCACCTGCCTTTCTAATGTACTGGAGATCCTCCAAATGCACCCCACTGCTCCCTGAGGCCCTCATCTCCCACTCTACTCCAGCCTATTCTCTGCCTGAACTCACTTATTAGACCCAGAATTCAACTGGTACCTAAAATGCCCTCATCGCCAACCCCAAACAATGTCCCTTTTGCAAACTCCATTCTAATCTTACCAAATTCCTATTGCCTCCATTCACTCCAACTCCCTTGGACTATAAGAACAAACCACATCCCGACTAGCTCTAACATCCAATGATTTTGCAGCCTTTGAGGTAGCATGACACCTATCACTAACACCAGGCCCCACATGCTACAGACATGAGAGGCACCCGAGAGTCAAATGTGCATGCTCTGACCTGAGGGCAAATCCCAGAGTTAATGTTTATCACAACTTAATGAAAAAATTTTAAATGTTTATCACTTAGCCTAAAAATTAAGTTTAGGGCAGGGGAAGGGGATGGTGAGAATTAAGTGAACTGAGGAGTCCAACTGAGTTCTGGCTCATTAATAAAAATTCGGTTGCAACTCATCCTCTCAGGGTTTAGGTTTTAAGTCAACAAGTAAGATAAAAACTGAGAAAAGCCAAACCAACCTTGAAAATCTCTAGACTGACAGCTGGTCAGGCTAGATCACTGGTTCTCAACTGGGGGTAATTGTGCCACCCCACCAGGGGACATTGGCCAATGTCTGGAGACATTTTTGGTTATAACAACTGGGGAAGGGTCCTACTGGTGTATAGTGGATCAAGGCCCGGGAAGCCAATCAACACCCTATAACGCACAGGGTAGCCCCCACAACAAAGAATGATCTGCTTCCATATATCCATAGTGCTGAGGCTGAGAACCCATAGCTAGAAGATCAAGCAATGAAAGGCAAGACAGAAAACTTAGAAGGACCTGCTCCTGCTGTCCTCCACCATGGGCTGACCCCCAGGGTCATCTCATTCAGTGGGGTAGATTCATCTGCACTATTCAGATTCATTTTTTTTCTTTTTTCCTCTCTCTCTCTCTTTGCTGAGCACTTAAGCTAAATATGTCTATAACATGAGCCCACTGCAGTAAAAATAGCTACCATTTACTGACTGTTTATTACTGGGTGCTAAATAATTTATATGCATTAATTTAGCGAATACTCCCAGCAACCATGAGATAGTTACAATCATTCCCATATTACTGGTAAGGAAACTGAGGCTCAAAAGGGTTAAGAATTTGCTTAAAGGCACTCAGAAAATACAAAGGCAGAGTCAAAACATAAATCCAATACATAGGGCAAAACCTGTGCCTCACCATCACTTATTCTAGTGGGTCTCAACTGCTGATGGTTCACTCACTGCCCACTCTGGGACATTTTGCAGTATCTGAAGACACTTTTGGATGTCATGACCCCCGAGGCAGGGATGCAGGGGAGGATGTGTGCTATTGGTATCTGTGGGTAGAATCAGGGATGCCACTATGATGCTAAACATTCTACAAGGTATAGGGCAGCCTCTACCACAAAGAATCATCCAACCTGCCCTAACCAGTTTGGTTCAGTGGATAGAGCATCCGCCTGCGGACTCAAGGGTCCCAGGTTCAATTCCGGTCAAGGGCATGTACCTTGGTTGCGGGCACATCCCCAGTAGGGGGTGTGCAGGAGGCAGCTGATTGATGTTTCTTTCTCATCTATGTTTCTAACTCTCTCTTCCTCTCTGTAAAAAATCAATAAAATATATTTTTTTAAAAATCATCCAACCCAAAATGTCAATGGAGCCAAAGTTGAGAACCCTGCTTTATACCACATCTCAGCTTTCTACCATGCATGTCCACAAGTCAGTAAGAATTCAAATGTATGTAGTAATGTATATGGTAATGCAGGATCTAGAACCCAAGATTTCCTATAACTCAAATACACTCTGCTCCCCTCTCCCTATTCTTCTTTAACTTTACCAAGGTCAATATGCTGCCATCAAAGCCTGATGTTAGTCTACAATGCAGAATAACTTCGGAGGTAGGATGATTAGAGTTTGGGATGTATCAACAGCAAAATACCAGGCAGAAGAGAATATCCCAAAACACAACTGGACTTTAAAAGTCACAGACTACAGGAATACCAAGAAAGGGCTGTGGGTGCTGTTGTCAGCATCCCCGAAGAGATCACTATGGCAACTAGGGCCAACAAGATGCTGCATTGGGTAAAGCACTGGAAATGTTTCTTTGGAGATAAGCAGTGTTCCTAACATGTCCCACTCAAGCCCGTGGTTTCTCAACCCTGGCTGCTTTCTAACTGTATAGATGCCCAGGGCCCACCCAACATCTCACAGAATCAGAATAGGTGTGGTGTGGGGACTGAGCATTTCTGGTTTTAAAAAAGCTCCCTAGACAATCCTGATGCCCAGACTGGGTGGCTAGCCAATGCCTCACTCACACAGAGGTGGCAATGGCCCAGAGAAGAGACAGAGGGTGTGAGGATGGATCAGCTTAGGATCCCTGTCTAGAAAGACAGAATCCAAGAGAGCATTTGGAGCTTAAATAGCAAGAGGGAAAGCACCTGGATGGGGGCAGCCCTTAAGGCTTCAAAATTCATAGGCAAGGGAGTCTTAGCTTACAGTGGATAAGAAGTTTAACATCCAAGCCAAATCCAGAAATGGAGTCAATGACTAATTAAAGGATGGCAGGAATATGTGAGGCATAAAAAGCCCTGAAAGTTGATTTCCTGAGAACAACTATGCCAGAACTAGTGCCAGAGGCAAAGTACTAGGAGAGTGCGGCATTCATTATGCAAAAACATTCCATTTCTCTATTTTACACTTACCCATTCAACTATGTAATTTATAATTGACAGCTGATGTGTCAGGTATATGCTAGAAATGGTATCCTTGGGAAAGAGAAATCCGTAATTTCCTCTTTATGCTAAAAGATATCTCCCAATGAAGGTCCTCACTGAATGAATGAATTCACTCATTCATTCATTCATTCATTTGACAAACATTTCTTGGATACCTACTCTGTGCCAGGCACTGTTCTACATGTTGTGACTCCATCAGTAATAATGACAGGTAGAAAGCCTTGCCCTGGTGGAGCTTATATTCCAGTAGAAGAGTATTTGAACAAATAAGTAAACCTAGCATGCCAGCTGGTGATTAAGTGCTGTGGGTAAAATAAAGCAGGGTAAAGGGGACAGGGAATGTGGATACAATTTAACATAGGTGGCCAGAGAAAAATCTCAATAATAAAGTAATCTGTGATAAAAATCTGACAGAGGTGAGGGAGTGGGCCATGGGAATATATGGGGAAGAGTGATTAAAGGAGAGGAAGCAGCAGGTCCAAAGGCATAATGGAGGGAGCTAATGGATTATTCAAGGGACACTGAGAAAGCCAGAATTAAGGAGAGAGTGGTGGGAGAGGAAGTCAGGGAGGTCAGGGAGGTATCACTATGGCTTCTGGGTTAAGCAGTAAGGGTAGAAGGAAAACCCAATGGTGGTAAGTGGTCATCCTCTAAAATATTTTTAAGATAGAACAGATAGGATTTACTGTGGCAAATAAGAGAAAGAGAGGAGTCAAGGTGACTTCAAGGTTTTGGGCCTGATTCAAAGAATGGACTTGCCATTTACTACAATGGGGGAAAGACGATGGCATGGACAGGTTTTTGGAAAAAAGTTAGGGATTTTGTTTGATATGCCTATTAGACATCCAAATAGAAATGGTGAATATGATATTGGGTATATGAGTCTTGAGATCAAGAAACTGAATGAGGCAAAGATGTAAATATATAAAGTAAGTCATATTGATTACAATTTGTCCAGTCCCTCTACTGCCTTTAAATCTTATGAATGCTCTAGAGACTCCTTTATCTTTTAAAAGGGATGTTGCCATAAAATGACCACGGTAGGGGGTGGTTCTGAAGCCAGACCTCATTGATTCACATCCCTGCTCCTTACTGGCTGTGTGACTGGCTTTGTACAAATAACTACTCTGTTTCCTTACCAGGAGCACAGGGCTACAGTACCTACCTCATAGAGCTTTTGTATTACAGGAGAAAACACAGGGTGATCAAGACATTGAACATTACCTAGTACCATCACAAATGCTCCACCAGGGTGAACACTTATCATGCATTCATGCGGTTCACTATGGAAACCTCAGGACACCCTCCAATAGCAGGGAGCATGGTATTGGGGATCAGGGCCAGGCAGGGAGACAGCTCGCTTGTAGCTGTGCACCTAGAAAACGAGGGAGCTAAAAATAGGCTTAGGAAGTCCTGAAGCTACAGCGGTATCAACACCACTGTTGATTTAAGCAGACATCGGCTAATGGAGTGTTTTCTCTAGGGATTCGGCTCTGTAACCTTGTCATAAACGTTCGTTCGGGTGGGATGTCAGCGCTCAACGGGGGAGAGGATCACAGTCTCTCTCTCTGGAACTGCAGCAAAAAAGGGCCAAAGAGGAGCCAGGTCTTTCAGGGCCCACATCCTGCGGCCGGGCCTAAATGCTAGTAGACTAGGTGCGACTCTCAGGTCGCCACGAAGGATCTGGGGGAACTGGCGGGAACTGGGGGCCAAGTTCCTGGCGGGAGGTGAAAACAGACCGGGCGTCCTCCGTCCGCTGAATGGGGAAGGCCCGCAGAGGATGAGAACCCCAAAGGATTAGTGGGTGGGTCGGTCAGACAGCGAGGCCCGGGATGGGGGTGGGAGGGAGGCCCGGTGCTGGAGAATGAGGGGGCGGGGAGGGAGAGTGGCGCGCTGGAACCACCACCAGGCCCAGAGATCTATTTACAACCGAGGCCAAGGCGATGAGGCCGCGCCTTCCCATGCCTATCAGCCCTCGGCCCGATCCGCGAGGCGGAAGGGCGTCAGGGCCGCGGCCCCAGCGGCCTTCCCGACCCACTAGCCGGAGGGCGGCAGACTCGGGGCTGCCGAGAGTGATGGGCCGAGCCGGTGAGCCCGGCCTGAGGGGACGCAATGGGGGACGGCTGCGGGACCCTCGGCGCCACTATATGGGAGCAGACAGGCGCCCCGCACTCCGGGGTGCTCACCCCTCGGGCTTGTGGCCTTTGGACCTTCCCCCGCCCGTTCGCTGGCCGCCAGCTGGACCTCGACGGCGCCTCCCCTACCTTCGTTCGCCAGGTCCGCCATTTTACTTCCTCAAGCCCTCCCACAAGGCTCCGCGCTGGCCGCCGCTCGCCTGCTTTCTGCCAGAAACTCTCGCGCGTGCGCACTTCCCAAGCCAACGCCGAGAGAGGAGGGCGGTTCGCGCCTGCGCGCCGAGTCGAGCTCTGTATTGCTGTCACTGCCAGGCCCTGTTCCCAGCACTCGCCTGCGCACTAACCGCCCCCGCCTCCTTTTCCCGCCGATCGAGGGGGCGTGGACAGGGCAGGACGCATGCTCAGTGCCCCACGCGAGCGTTCCGGACAAGGGGGAATACACATTTAGTGAAGGGGCACGGCTGGCGCCGGGTCTTGACGCCCCAGTTTACTGCTTGTTTTCCAGGGGATCCCAGTGGTGGGAGAGTGAGCCATCCAGAGCGCCGCGATGGAAACCTTCTTCTAGGTAAATCCTGGGGGGTCTGCGGACAGGGGCAGGGGCGCTTTCCACACGCAGAGGCCAGAGGGGGTGGCCTGCTAGGGGTTTTTGGCTCCCTGTCACTTCAGGCTTTAGTTTCCCCTTCTAAGGGGCAAGTACATTGGGCAAATGCTTTCTTGGGGAGGTGGGGAGTGGTTGGGGTGAGCAAGCAGAAATCAGAGGTTAAACATAACTGGCCAAAGGTGGGGGTGTCCGTGGGGGACACAGGTGTTGGCTGGGGGACCCAGCGCAAGGGACTTGATCTCTCTGGGCCAATAGAATGGGAGCTCCAGGATGGCCATACCCCGATGTCATGAATGGAACAGCGCCCTGGCATAGACTGGGGCCTGGAGTTTCATCTGTAAACTAGTGACCCGGTGCATGAAATTTGTGCACATTAAAAGGGGATTAATTAGAGAAAATAATTTAATATTGCTATTTGCTCTTTCTCTATAATAGAAGTGTCAGAGATGAAAGAAAATTAGTAAAATGTATATGAAAACCTTCCTCCTGTCAGAGTCTAGGGCTCACCACGGGACCCAGAGACAAGTCCCCGCCCACCCACATGCACCTCAAAATCGCGTGAGACCCAGACCTGGCCACCCTCCCCCCATTGGGCTAGATCTAGACCAGGCCAGGCCCACCCTTGTCAAGCCCTGCCGGGCAGTGGGCGTAGCCTCAGGTCCCCTGGTCCAGCGCCAGGATGGGAGGCGTGGCCTGAAGTCCCCCAGCCCAGACTGGGGCGGGGGGAGCATGCCTTGAGGTCCTCCGTCAAGCCCTGCCAGGTGGGGGACACAGCCTGAGATCCCCTGTCAAGCCCCACTGGGTGAAGGGCATGGCCTGAGGTCCCCCATCAAGCCCCGCCAGGCAGGGTGGGTGCAGCCTCAGGTCCCCCGGCCCAGCACCAGGAGGGAGGTGCAGCCTCAGGTCCCCCGTCAAGCCCTGCTGGGCAGGAGCGCAGCCTGAGTTCCCCCAACCCAGCACTGGGGGGTGCACCTTGAGGTCCCCCGCCAAGCCCTGCTGGGTTGGGGGCACGGCCTGAGGACCCCTGTCAAGCCCAGCCAGGCAGGGGGACAACAGCCTCAGGTCCCCTGGCCCGGTGCTGGGGCAGGGGGTGCGGCCTAAGGTCCCCCGGCCTGGTGCCAGGGTAGGGGGCGCGGCCTGAGGTCCCCTGGCCTGGCACTGGGGCTGGGGGAGCAGCCTGAGGTCCCCTGTCAAGCCCTACCCGGGCGGGTGTGTGTGTGGCCTGAGGTCCCCCGGCCTGGCGTTGGGTTGGGGGGAGCATCCTGAGGTTCCCTAGTCTAGCACCAGGATGGGAAGTGCACCTTGAGGTCCCCTGTCGAGCCCTGATGGGTGGGGGACACGGCCTGAGGTCCCCTGTCAAGCCCCACGGGGGTGGGGGAGGGCGTAGCCTCAGGTCTCTGCTGATTGCTCATTAAAGCTCCTTATGGGAACTTGGCTTCAGCTGTGGGTGCAGCCATCTTTGTGATGGAGTGATGGTCAATTAGCATATTCCCTCTTTATTAGATAGGATGGGCTGATCAACCCCATAGGCTGATGTAAGAATCTAGAATGGGACTCATTCTAGATTCACCTGCTATGAATCTCTCAGAACACCCTGTGGGTTCTGCCTTACCAAAGTCTAGCCCAGACCCACCTGCTCTGATCAACTTGGCTGTCAGCACCCCAGGCCAGACCATCCTCCTCTTTCTCCAGGAAGACTGGACAGCATCCTCTCTCTTTGCTTTCCTTCCTTTCATTCTTCTGGAGCTCCAGGCTCTGTTCTGCACACAGCAGCATGCGCAGGAATGTTTTAAAAATATAAATTGGATCAAGGGCACATCTTTCCTTAATGCTTCCAAAGGGCTTTTGCTGAACTTGGAATTGACTCTAAACCTCTTATTCAGACTTACACAGGCCCCTGTGCTTTGCTCCCAGGCTCCCCCTTACTTACTGCAGTTCAGCCACAGGGGTCTTTCCATCCTTGGAGCACACTAGACTCCTTCCAGCCTCAGGATCTTTGCATTTGTTGATCTCTCTACTTGGGACTTTGTGTGCTATGGCTTATCTAGGTTTGAATCCCAGTTTCACTCCTTCTCCAGGGGGATCTAAAGGAGGAGGTCCTCTAGCTTGTGAGCTAAGAATAGTGTTACATTTTTAATTGTTGGAAAAAGCCAGAAGAGTAATATCTTAGAACATGTGAAAATTGTATGAAATTTAAATTGGAGTGTCCATAAATAGTTTTTTTTTTTGAAAATAGCCATATCCTATATAATAAAAGCCTAATATGCAAATTGTCTCCTCTGGTGGTTGTTCAATCAGGAGTGGGAGTTCGATTGGGAGACTGGGAGTTCAATTGCTCGCTATGACGTGTGCTGACCACCAGGGGGCGGCGTGGAACGAAGGAAGGCCCCGGCTAGCAGCAGGAAGGCCCGGATAGGCCCTGACCACCAGCCAGGCCTAAGGACCCTACCTATGCACGACTTTTGTGCACCAGGCCTCTAGTATTCATTATATGTCATTACATATAATCCCTTCTTGGTCTTTGCCATATCTCTGAACCCTTGGACCTTTAATGAATTCTTTCCCTGCCTTTTTATTGGTTTAAGTTATGTTAAATAGATACTGTATATCACCATTTAAAATAGAAAACTGCCAGCCATGAATAGGAGGTGACTATAAAAATAAACAGGGCCCTGGCTGGTGTGGCTTGGTTGAGTGCTGTCCCATGCATGGAAAGGTCACAGGTTGGATTCCCAGTCAGGGTAAATGTCCTGGTTGTGGGCTTGATCCCCAGTAGGGGGCTTGCAGGAGGTGGCAGATGGATGTTTTCCCCTAACCCTTCCTCTCTCTCTTAAAAAAAAAAAATCAATAAAAACATATTTTTAAAATGTTTAAAAAAATAAACAGGAAAACAAAATGAGGTTTTAAAATTTTGGGTGGCTACTGTTGCCTGCCAAGGTGCTGAGCCTGCTTTTTTTTTGATGTTAGGAGATTAGCAAAGCATTAGAGGGGGATTAAAGGCATATTATCACTTACCTGAACTTTCTCCTTGACATGATGAGAAGGCATGACAGATCATTGAAAATGGGGTAGCTATAATCCATGTGATTTGGTGTCATTTAATGCCATGTCTACATGTCTCCTAAAGTCATTTCATACACTACACTCATCCCACACTTTGGGAAACTCCCAGAAACATGTCATCACTTGGTAAATATAATCCAGTTGTGGTTTTTCAAAGCACATGGTAGGCCAACTGAATTTCCACTGGTTATACAATTTTCATCACAGTGTCTGTGGCTGCCAACATCATGCCCTGCAGGCTTTCTTTTGATATCTTTATTTTGTCTCCTCTAAGAAATTAACTTAGTCAATATTTATTTATTAAACAAATATTTGTTCATCACTTCTCTGGTGGTTTTAAAATATGGCCCCAAATTATTTTACCTTCTTCCCATCAAGAGGTGAAGTCTCTGTCCCCTTCCCTTTCATGGAGATGAGCTTATTACTGGTCCATCAACAGAGTATAGTAGAAATGACACCAGGGAACTTATAAGGCTAGGTCATGACAGAGTAAGGGCAGGTAACTTTCGCCTGCTTTGCTGGAACACTTGCTCTTAAAAGTCTTCAGCCATCATGTAAGCAGTCCAACTGCCCTGTAAGGAAGCTGAAACAGAGACCACAAACCCCTGAGAGAGAACTGCCCCACCTATGCCTTGCTGTTTCTCACCTACAGAAACCATGAAAGATAAATTAAATGATGGTTGCTGTTATAAGCCACTAAATTTGGGGGTTATTTGTTATGCAGCAATATATATCCACCAGACCTACTATGCATCAGACACTGCTTTACATGTTGGGGTCCAAGATGAGCAAGACAGACCTTGCCTTCCTGGAACTTTGCATTCTTCTGTGGGGAGACTGACAATAGACAGGTAAGCAAAATAATTTGAGATAGTGACTAGTGCTACAAAGAAAATAAAACAGCATACTGTGACAGAGTGACAGAAGGGATACTTTAGATTGGTTGGTCAGTGAAGTCACCTCTGAGGGGTGACATTTTAGTAGAAGATCTGTAGGAGAAGCATTCTAAACAGAACAGTAAGTGCAAAGGTCTGAGGCAGGAACCAGGTTGGTGAACTGGACAAGCAGTGAGGAGCTCAGTGTGGGCCAGAACAGAGTGAGGAAATGCGGTTAGGGAGGGGCGAGAGTGAGGAATTTGGAGTTTTTCCTAATACAAGGCTTGGAAGTGGGAAGTGGAGGGATACAAATTGTTTACCTTAAACTAACCAGCCTTTTTGCTGCCTGCTTCCTCCTTAGCTTACTAGGAGACAAGTCCAAGGTACCCCTGTGCCCGGCTGAGCTCTGAGAACTGTGAACTTCCTTATCCACAGTCAAGATGGAAAATGGCTTTTATAGTTGGGCTCCAGGTAAAAGCCTTCACAACTGTAATTCAGTTCTTGTTTTCCCATCGTGGGCAGGGAGCCAGCCATGTGAAAAAGTATCTGCCTGTGCCCAGCCCCACAGTGAGGTCAAGGACCCAGAGATGAATCAGATACAGTTTCCTCCATCAGGGAGCTCAGAGTCAGGTGGGGACAGAGGGTAGGCATCCAGCTGCCTCTCCTGTTCAGCACCGTTCCCTGTCTTCCCTCAGTCCTATGAGTTTCTCACAGTAGGATGTCCAATGTGGCTGACACTGACACAGAGGGCAACCCCTGACCTAAGCTGGGTGCATCAGTTAAATATGGTATGGAAATACTTACCTTACTCTATTTTATTTGTAATTAAAATATTGTTTAACTTTTGCCCTGGTGATGTAGCTCAGTTGGTTGGACATTGTCCTGTGCACCAAAAGGTTGCCTGTTCGATTCCCAGTTAGGGCACATGCCCGGGATGAGAGTTTGAGAGCCTGGTAGGGAGCGTGCAGGAGGCAGCTGATAGATATTCCACTCTTCCATCGATCTTTCTCTTTCTCTTTCCCTCTCCCTTCTTTCTCTAAAAATCAATAAAAATATTATTTAAAAGTTTTCACTTTCAAATTAAAATAAATTCAGACTTAACAAAATTCAGAAATAGTATCAAGACATTACACATAGCTTTCACCCAGATCCCCCAACATTCACATCTTAGGTAAGTGAAATGATCAAAACCAGGAAGTTAACATTGATGCAATACCGTTCACTAATGTACAAACCTTAGTCATATCTCATCCTTTCATCACTAACATTTATTTTCTGTTCCAGGATCCAGTCCAATATCCCTCCATAAACGACATCCATGTAGATATTGTTTCTCCATAGTCCTTCAGTAGGGATCAATTCCTCAGCCTTATTTTTCCTTAACCATGACACTGGTACAAGTACTGCCCTATTTTTTGTAGAATGGCCTTAATTTGTTTTTGTTTTTAATGTTTCCTCTTGATTAAATTTTGGTGATGCATTTTGGGCAGGAATAATGTGGGAGTGATGTTATGTTCTCAGGGCATCCTATTAGGAGGCACTTGATGTAGATTTGTGTCTTCACTGATAACTTAGATCATTTGGTCTAGTCAGGTGTCCTCAAACTACGGCCCGTGGGCCACATGCGGCCCACCGAGGACATTTATCCGGCCCGCCGGGTGCTGCTGCCTGTCCTGCTTAGCAGCCGACTCGTCCCGGGCCCGCAGTGTGCATAGGAATTTGTTCATAGTTTTTTTTTTTAAACTATAGTCCGGCCCTCCAACGGTCTGAGGGACAGTGAACTGGCCCCGTTTAAAAAGTTTGAGGACCCCTGGAGATGGTATCTGCTAGGTTAATACTTTTCCCCTTGTAATTATTTAATATCTAGCAGGGATATTTGAGGAAAAGGAGAGGCAGAGGGAGGAAAGAGCTTGTGGTCTTTCCAGGCAGTATTGCAATTTAGTAACAAAGCCCCCATTCTAGGCAAAATCTGAGCTCGCAGTGTCTGTGGACCAAAAGGAAAAGGCTGTGTCTCACAGTGACCACTGTGGGGTGGCAGAAGATTGGGATTAATTAAAAATGGCTCCAGGAAAAAAAGCAATTCATTCCTTCTTTTTTTATTTTATTTTTAAAAAATATTTTTATTGATTTCAAAGAGGAAGGGAGAGGGAGAGATTGAAACATCAATAATGAGAAAGAATCATTGATCGCTGCCTCCTGCACGCCCCCTACTGGGTATGGAACCTGCAACCCAGGCATGTGCCCTAACCGGGAATCAAACCGTGACCTCTTGGTTCATAGGTCAGTGCTCAACCACTGAGCCATGCTGGCTGGGCTTTCCCTTCTTTTTTAAAAAAATATTTTAAAAATTGATTTTAGAGAGAGGGAGAGAGCAAGAGCAAGAAAGAGGAACATTGATTTGTTGTTCCACTTATTTATGCATTCATGGGTTGATTCTGTATGTGCCCTGACTGGGAATGACACCTTAGTACCCTTGATGCATTGCATTGGGACAACAGTTGAACCATCTGAGCTACCCGGCCTTTCTAAGTAAACTTGTGGGGACTCAGAGGCTCTGCACCTGTTGGGATCTGGCATCGCTTGGGAACCAGGTCAGTAGGCGCTGGCTGCACCAGCAGAGGTAGAGCATGTTTCGGTTGCCCTGCGCCTGGCTGCTCTGAGGATCATGCTGTCATTAGTCCGCATGTGCCACCTCAGAAACCGGGGCTCCAGATCCTGGGAGGGCTTCAGAGGTCTGAGAATCCCTACTGAACCTGCCTGCAAAACTCATAGGGGCACTGGCTGGGTGACTCAGTTGGTTGTAGGTTCGATTCCCAGTCAGGGCACATACCTAGGTTGTCGGTTTGGTCACTGGTGGGAGGTAACCCATCCATGTTTTTTCTCTCTCCACCTTCCTTTCTCTCTAAAATCAATAAAAACAACAACAAACATCCTAGAATGAGGATTTAAAAAACACACCAAAAAACTCATGGGTACTAAGGTGTCTTGCTTTGGAGACTGGTTGCAAACCCATAAACCAACCTCTGGCCAAATGTAAATAAAGGGGGAATTTGCTTGAAAGTTACTAGGATGCTGATAAGATCAAAGAGGAGAAAACACTGGGCAGTTACAGCAGGTCTTGGGTTGGGAATTGTTTAGCAGTATTGGAGGGGCACCTCTTGAGGATGCCCCAAATTCAGTTGCTTTCAGTCTTAGTCATCCAACTCCCTGGTCAGAATCCAAGCAGAAAGTGTCGCATGGGCCCAGCACCACAAAGCATTTATCAATCTCTGCCCTGACTAGGGTCCCACCTCTATCCAGTTCAAGCCTCTATCAGATGTTGATTGAGTGCCTCTAGGTGCCCAGCTGTTGGTGAGATGCCATTTGAGGTATCTCGATGCCAGTGGGGGCATCCAGTGGGCAGTTGTACATATGGGGGCTAAGGGAGGGGACTTCTCAATCCATTTTGTAGTTATGGCACTCTCACTTATGGGCCACCACTCTGGAATGAAACCCCAAGTCCCTGCCACGATCTAGGCAGCCTTCCTTATCTCCCCCCATTTGCCCTTCCTGCCCCATCAGTCACCCTGTGCCGGCCACAGTGGCCTCCTTGCTGCTCTCCACACACGACAAGCCTGTTCCCAGGATGTGAGAGAACCCACATAGAAATGGTGTTTAAAACTATGGGAGAAAGGTCATCCCCAAAGAAGGTGGAACAGATGCTGGATAGCAAAACCCCGCAATTGTCCATCATAGAGGATTCTAGAAGGGTCTAGAGGATCTAGAGGATCCCATGACCTCAAAATAGGGTGAGAACTACTCTCTGGCATTGTGCCTTTGGATACATATGAATATTCAATACATTACAGTCCAATACCATACATACATACATACAGTACTAGAGGCCCGGTGCACGAGATTCGTGCACTGGGGTGGAGGTGGTGTCCCTCAGCCCTGCCTGTGCCCTCTTGCAGTCCGGGACCCCTTGGGGGATGTCTGTCTGCCTGCCAGCTTGGGCCCGTTCTCCCTGGGGATCGGGCCTACGCCGGTAGGTGGACATCCCTCTCACAGTCCGGGATCCCTCGCTCCTTACCACCCACCTGCAGCAGTCAGGAGAGGCTCTTGCCACCACCGCTGGGCTTGCTAGCCATGAGCCTGGCTTCTGGCTGAGTGGTGCTCCCCCTGGTGGTCAGTGCGCATCATAGGGACCAGTCTTCCACCGTTCGGTCTATTTGCATATTACACTCTTATTATATAGGACAGTGGTCAGCAGACTCATTAGTCAACAGAGCCAAATATCAACAGTACAGCAATTGAAATTTCTTTTGAGAGCCAAATTTTTTAAACTTAAACTTCTTCTAATGCCACTTCTTCAAAATAGACTCGCCCAGGCCGTGGTATTTTGTGGAAGAGCCACATTCAAGGGGCCAAAGAGCCGCATGTGGCTTGCAAGCCGCAGTTTGCCGACCACTGATATAGGATATC
The DNA here is from genome assembly GCF_963455305.1 of Plecotus auritus. Classification (NCBI taxonomy): domain Eukaryota; kingdom Metazoa; phylum Chordata; class Mammalia; order Chiroptera; family Vespertilionidae; genus Plecotus; species Plecotus auritus. Next base: position 86,303,650 of record NC_137773.1, read on the forward strand.
TATCTACCTATCTTATCTATTAATTGATGCGATGATGCACACTGACTACCAGGGGGCAGACGCTCAACACAGGAGCTGCCCCCTGGTGGTCAGTGCGGTCCCACAGCCCCTGCGTCTGCCAACCTCCTGCAGCATCCTTCCCGGTTGCCCTCCCCCTCCACGCCCCCCCCACGCCCCCCGCCCTCTACCCCAGGCTGGCCAGCACTAATTGCCCTGATCAGCTCTGATCACCGGCCAGGCTGAGGGACCCCACCTGTGCACGAATGCCGAGAACCAATTCCAGCATGTAATAATTACAAAAGTTTTACCAAAAGGTTGGTGAAGCCGAAACCGGTTTGGCTCAGTGGATAGAGTGTCGGCCTGCGGACTGAAGGGTCCCAGGTTCGATTCCGGTCAAGGGCATGTACCTTGGTTGCGGGCACATCCCCAGTGGGAGGTGTGCAGGAGGCAGCTGATCGATGTTTCTCTCTCATCGATGTTTCTGGCTCTCTATCCCTCTCCCTTCCTCTCTGTGAAAATCAATAAAAAATATATTTAAAAAAAAAAAAAAAGGTTGGTGAAGCTTGGGGAGCTCAACAGGGTTGAGTCACATGTAATTTACCTGTTGGAAACGGCTAAAAGGCACTCCTCCCAAACCTGAATAGGATTGTTAACTGCCAGACAGCTCAGGGCCGTGGTCGGCAAACTGCGGCTCGCGAGCCACATGCGGCTCTTTGGCCCCTTGAGTGTAGCCCCTTTCTCCAGAATGCTGAACCCTTTGTAAGGCTGGGAAAAAGAACCCCAGCAATTGGTGCCCAACCTGGGGCCTAATCCTGGAGTACCAACATCAATGGCAAGTTTCTGGAGAAAGAAGTATTCGCCTGAGCGGATGGAAAGTTCACTGTGCACAGAGCTCATGTCAGCTTCGGAACCCTGCCGATCTGCAAGTGTGTGAGTAATACTTTGTGTTTAAGTCAGATTATTATGGGGAAGAATTTGGCAAATAGGCAAAATTATAAAGAAATTGGAAAATCAAAAGGTACTTTTTAAAATCAGGCTGAAAAAAGAGTACCGTGGTCATCTTTAATATGGTTTCCTGTTCAAATCATGAAAAACCTAATTTGTTTTGAGGATGGAAAATCTGTAATTTCTAAAAAGCCACCAAATCCTCTGCCCCTGGAGAGGAGAGACTGGGCTGCTAGAGAGATTAAGGCTGTCAGCTCTCTCCCCAGGAGATTACACAATGTTTTGTTTAAAAATTATAGAAGTACTTGCTGGGAAATGCAAATTTTGGCCAAGATAACCTTGGGTGCTAGTAATTACTTCGGAAAGCGAAAAAGGAAAAAACTTAGGATCTGTCTTTATCTATTGAGCATGAAAAGACCAGATCTGTTACTAAAATTTCCCCCGAAGCAAGCAGGATGTGGGGGAAGGGAGACATGTGGAGATCCAATATGGAAGCCCACTCTCCCAGTATGCTAATTTAAAGTTTCCTTTCTCGCCATGAAAAAGTTTTAAAGCTACACCCTTTGTTAATGGAGAAAGGGGTGGTCACCTTTCCCCCAGCAGAACAGGTAGGCCAGCTTCCTGCCAGTAGTTTTCCCGAGGCAGCAAACTCTTAAAGAAAAAAATAGTGGCTCCTTTGAAATTAGTTTCCTGCCAGCAGCCATCTTTAAGGAATGTGGTAATTTGCATTTCAATGGCTACAAACTTCCTAAAAAAAATTTTGGAAGTTTGCTTAATTATATAAATAATAAAATTAAGTGTTTAGATATTTTGAAATGAAAAAATGCTAAAATATTAATCTAAATTTGCCTCATAAAAAACCTAGAGGACAGAACTGAAGCTATTGATTATGTCTTGTGTTTTAGAAATTTATTCTTAAGAATATGAAAGTGTTATTAATCTAGGAACTGCTAATATTTGACTGGCCAGCTCTAAAAGTTTAAATTTGATATCTTAAGATAATTATAAAAAGTATTATAATCTTTAAATCATATCCTATCTAATAAAGAGGGAATATGCTAATTGACCATCATTCCATCACAAAGATGGCTGCCCCACAGCTGAAGCCAAGTTCCCATAAGGAGCCTTAACGAGCAATCAGCAGGGACCTGAGGCTACGCCCTCCCCAGCCCCCATAGGGCTTGACAGGGTACCTCAGGCTGCATCCCCCACCCAGCAGGGCTTGACAGGGGACCTCAGGTCACGCCCCCCCACCCCGGCGCCAGGCCAGAGGACCTGAAGCCATGCCCCCCGCCCCATGGGGCTTGACGGGGGACCTCAAGGTGAGCTTCCTGTCCTGGTACTGGGCTAGGGGACCTCAGGCTGTGCCCCCCACCAAGTGGGGCTTGACAGGGGACCTCAGGCCAGGCCGCCCACCCCAGCATCGGGCCAGGGGACCTGAGGATGCGCCCCCCTTCCTGGCTGGGCTTGACAGGGGACCTCAGGCCGTGCCCCCCGACCCAGGGGGGCTTGACAGAGGACCTCAAGGTGCACCCCCAGTGCGGGGTCAGGGGAACTCAGGCTGCGCCCCCCCACCCCAGCACCAGGCCGGGGAACCTCAGAACGCACCCCCCGCCCGGCGGGGCTTGATGGGAGACCTCAGGCCATGCCCCCCACCCCTGCACCGGGCCAGGGGACCTGAGACTGTGCCCCCCTGCCTGGCTGGGCTTGACAGGGGACCTCAGACCGCACCCCCAACCCGGGGGGCTTGACAGGGGACCTCAGGCCACGCCTCCCGCCTTGGCACCAGGCCAGGGGACCTCAGGCCACGCCCCCCAACCTGGCAGGGCTTGACAGGGGACGACCTCAGGCCTCGCCTCCTGCCCTGGTGCCAGGCCGGTGGACCTCAGCCACGACCCCCGCCCCGGTGCCAGGCCAGGGAACCTGAGGCCACGCCCCCTGTCCAGCGGGGCTTGATGGGGGACCTCAAGGTGTGCTTCCTGTCCTGGTGCTGGGCTAGGGGACCTCAGGCTGCTCCCCCCGGCCCAGTGCCAGGCCTGGGGACCTCAGGCTGTGCCCCCCACTAGGTGGGGCTTGATAGGGGACTTCAGGCCACGCCCTCCACTCCGGCACCAGGCCGGAGAACCTCAGGTGCACCCCCTGCCCCAGCACCAGGCCCGGTGACCTGAGGCTGCACCCCACTGCCTGGTGGGGCTTGATAGGAGACCTCAGGCTGTGCTCCCCACCCAGCGGTGCTTGACGGGGGACCTCAAGTTGCACCCCCAGTGCTGGGTCGGGGGAACTCGGGCCATGCCCCCTGCCCAGCGGGGCTCGATGGGGAACTTGAGGCTGCACCCCCCTGCCGGTGGGGCTTGACGGGGAACCTGAGGCTGTGCCCCCCTCCCAATGCCGGGCCAGGGGACCTGAGGCTGCACCCCCCTGCCTGGCGGCGCTTTACGGGAGACCTCAGGCCATGTCCCCACCTGGCGGGGCTTGACGGGGGACCTTAAGGCATGCCCCCTGCCCTGGTCTGGGCTGGGGGACCTCACGCCATGCCCCCCATCCTGGCGCCAGGCCAGGGGACCTCAGGCTACGTCCCCTGACCGGCAGGGCTTGACAAGGGTGGGACTGGCTAGGTCTGGATCTAGCCCAGTGGGTGGAGGGGCGGCCCGGTCTGGGTCTCACGTGATTTTGAGGTGCATGTGGGTGGGCGGGGACTTGACTCTGGGTCCTGTGGTGCGCCCCAGACTCTGACAGGAGGAAGGTTTTCACATATATTTTACTAATTTTCTTTAATCTCTGACACTTCTATTATAGAGAAAGGGCAAATAGCAATATTAAATTATTTCCTCTAATTAAACCCCTTTTATGTGCACTAATTTTGTGCACCGGGCACTAGTATAGATATATATTTGATGGTTTTTTTCCAAGTTGAATTTCAAGGCTGTAACCCAGGGAAATATTTTAAATTTAACCAATCTAATATACTTGAAATCGCATGGAAAGCTTTATCAAATAAAAATTAAAAACTATATTTTAAATGTTATAAAAGTTTTGGCTCCTAAGGAGGGCAAAATATTTCTTAAAATCCAACAGCGTAATTTTAAAATGACAAAACCCATAGCCGCCTGCATTTTTAATTAGGCTGAAGGTGGGGCCACTTTTGCGCCTTGTGAATCAGATGTAAACATTTACTAAATTTACTTTGCTTTTTAATAAAAGATACCTACTTAAATTATAAACAATTAAATTCTAATAAAGACTAGAAATAGCTAGTGAGATTTCTGTTTGTCTGCAATATAATTTTGACTGTATCTTTTAGGAATTTTGATTTGCTCTTCCCTTGTGTATTGTGAGAATAAAGAAACCATCTTTTCTATCAAAGAACAGTTTAGGCAGCCGCCATGATGGCCACATGGCTTGACGCTCCCCCTGGGGGCTGCCATCTTGAAACAGCATCCTTATAAGCAATTTGATTAAGTCTTCTAAGAAAGTTACTGAAGGCCTCCCATGAGCCCTCTGTATATGTAAATTAGCCTAGGGGATACTCTTAAAATATAAAATTCTAGCTTAATAAAAAGGAGAAATTTAAAATTTTGAAATCTCTTTCACTAATATTTACTGTGTAAACTAAGATTGTTATTAAAATATTAAATCTGATCCGTACTAGTAGTCACCATGACCTTAAGGGAAATTGTTTCATGTGACATGGCCTGGCAATACTTGCTGGGATTAAACAGCAGTTTAAAAGGTTGCTTGGTAATAAAGACAAAGGTTTTTAAATGAAACTTTCTGTAGCCTGAAAATTATTTTGGAAGGAAATAAAGAGAGGTTTTCTTCAAACATCTAAAGAACTGTAATTGAAAAGTCAATATATTTGGCCTCTTGAACTGAAGTAAATAATTTGTGTTTTTGCCTCTCTGACAAAGCTAATGTTAAAGTTACTTAAAGACTAATTGCAGGGACTTAATGTCATTTACTGTCTATAACCTAGGACAAGTGAAGTTAAAAAATAAATCTTATTTCAGATTAATTTAAATTGGCTAATTGAAATAAGTGAATATTCATAAAAACTTAATTGTACTGGACCAAAAAAAAAAAAACTGTTCCTGAAGTATTCAGTCATATTTTTGTGCAAAAAATTAAAGTTAAAAGTTATCAAGACTGCATTGTAAAATTTTTAAAAGCCTCCTAATATTTATTTATTTATTTATTTATTTATTTATTTATTTATTTTTTTAGCCTCCTAATATTTAAATAAAAAACGGGGGGATAGTGGAAAAATATGATATGTGGAGAAATATCCTGTAAATAAATTACATCAAGAAGTCTTTTACTTTGGAAAATTATTTTTCATTTGTAATGCTAATAGCAAGACACCCATGAAAAATCACATGGTGTCAAAATAAGCCAAAGGAAAATTGTTTGGGCAAAAATAAAAAGGATTCCAAGTCAAATTTATAGAAAAGATTCCTTTATTAACCTTTGGTCGAGAATATGTTTGTATATTCCAGAAAAGCCCATGTGGATTCCTGCAACAGTGGATCCCAGAGAGGAATTGACAGGACTGCTCCAGCCACAGAAATAGCAGTGGCCCCAAGAACAGAGGAGAAACAGTCCAGAAAATGAAGATGGTGAAGACACCTTGCCATGCTAGCAGTCTGCAGCTGTGCATCATAGCAGGTTGCCCAGGACCAAACCAGAGAGGGTTGGACCTGCATTGCCACCATCCAGAACTGAAATATCATTGCTGACATGTACACACAAAGAACTGTTGGACATTGAAATTGGAACTCAAAGAACTGTTGGCCCAGAAAGAAACTGACTGCAGGCTAATTCCTTTAATGCCTGACAGCAATTTAAAGGGACTTGATAGAACTCTGTCCTTTCCATTGAATTTAAAAATTTTAAAACATACATTCTTGTTTAATTTAAAAAATCAAAAAGGGTGAGATGCCGAGAACCAATTCCAGCATGTAATAATTACAAGTTTTATCAAAAGGTTGGTGAAGCTTGGGGAGCTCAACAGGGTTGAGTCATATGAAATTTACCTGTTGGAAACGGCTAAAAGGCAAAATAGATATATATATATATATATATATATAATGAAATTAAGGTTTTATAAAGCCATGCTTATTTTTATTATGTTGACACTCCTGATCTTTTCTATCTTAGTCCATTAAAAAGAAAACTAAACTGATCCTAAGTCACAAGCATGATTTTATAACCCACTTGGCCTCCGCTGGGCAATGGCTCTAGCAGGCCTCTCGGTCCTCTTCCTCCCTTCCCCTACACTTCAGTTCAGCCCCTAGAGCAGGGGTGGGCAAACTTTTTGACTCGAGGGCCACAATGGGTTCTTAAACTGGACCGGAGGGCCAGAACAAAAGCATGGATGGAGTGTTTGTGTGAACTAATATAAATTCCAAGTAAAGGAGCGGAGGGGAGAGCAAGAGAACCGGATAGAACAGCCGGATCCGGCCTGCGGGCCGTAGTTTGCCCAAGGCTGCCCTAGAGCCTCCCTTGTAGACTTTAACAAGGACCTAGTTGACCTCCTTGCTTCCAGTTTCTTCATGTTTAATCCATCCTTCCAGAATCAGTCCACCTTTAAAAATTGTGATGGTGTCCTCCCTAGTTTCTCTTTACTTTGTCCATTCATTCCTCATCATTCCTCCACATGTTCTCTCCTCTTTTCCTCTACCGTCCCATGATCCCCAGGAGTAGTACCTTCTCCCAGAAGCCTTCTTTCATTAATTCACTCACTCATTCACTAAATGTTTGCTGAGCATACACTGTGCTAGAATTGGGAAATAGTCTTGAGCAAGGCAGACGAGTTAACACCTGCAGTGGGGTGTGTAAGGGCATCTATGGGTCCCCCTGCACTCCCTTTTCCCCCAACTGTGGCTTATTGAATTCTGATGGGGCCATTAAAGCTGTAATGATCACCAGGGACCCAGGCTCCTTCTGTCACATTGTTTTGCCATCCTTATTATATAACATCCACCTCAAGATCTAAAATGGCTGTTGGTGCTCCAGCCATCATGTCTGCATTCCAGCTAGCAGCTTCAAATTTTCCCATGTGCGCAATTGGGGCAATACCTACCTTGGAAGATCGTCAAAAAGAGGAGACCAGACCAAAGTGTCTCTTGTGGAGCTCCTGTGATTAGGCAGAAGCTCCCAGAGGCTCTTGGTAGGACTGGGTTCCCTCTATTGTGCAATGCCTGCTTCCCAGAGCCCTTACCCAGTGGGCCCTCCAAGGAACTTGACAGCCTGTGGGCCTTCAGTAGGCTCCCTTGCTCATCTCTCTGACTCCTGGGGCAGTAATCATGTAGGCAGCACCCATTTTCAATCCCTCACCAGCCACTCAGACCCCAAGGGCAGGGCCTGATTCTCCTCCTCCAGGCACCCTGCCACCCCAACACCCAGCCTGTTAATCTGAAGGAGAAGGCTGGGGGTCGGGGGAGGGCTGCTGTTTGGTGCAAGAGCTGGTGCTGCTAAGTAGCTGAAATAGTGAATCACCAGAGGGTAGGGGCGAGTCTGGGTTCCGTGAGCCTGGCAGGGAATCAGCACAGAGTCAGGGCCTGAAGAGGAGGCAGTTCCCCAGGATCAGCCATGGAATTTGTAGGGCCCAGTGAAAATGAAAACGTAGGCCCTTTGTTCCAAAATTAAGAATTAAGATAGTGACAGAAGAGCATTAAGCCAAGCACAGACCCTGGAGTCCCAGCCCAAGGAAGTGATGGACAATTTTAGTGTCACCTGGAGGCTCCATCATAGAGGATTCTAGAAGGGACCCACGACCCAGGGCCACTTCCTGGGACAGAGAGGCCTGCTCTGGGGCCTAAGGCCGAGCATCCCTGGGGGCATGTGGGGTACTGGCCTGGCAGTGAGAAGCTGCTTTTAGGGGAGGCTTATCAGGAATGGCATCACTGTCCTCTGCAGGATTTCTTCAAAGTCCTATGATCCCGTGTCACACTCCCCTGGGAAGGGGTGGTCATAATATGGATTCCCAGATCCACCCCCATCCCAAGAGGCAGGCTTTATTCGGTCGGGCCCAGGGATTGGTGATTTTGGAACAAGCTCTAGCATTGGTTCTTAGGAGATTCTGGAGTTTCCCGCTCCTCCCCTCGACACTCTACAGAATAAACCTTGAGAACAACTGGTGGGCTGCTTCAGTGGCTGGAGTGCAGATTTATTCTGTAATATTTGAGTAAATTTACTCTGTTTACAAATGGCCTCAACCATCCTATGCTAGGAATTGTTTCTTGCCATCTTTGGTCCTGGACTGGCCGTGCTAAATGAAGCCTGAAGAACATGCTCCTTCTCCAGCTGCTGTTCCGAGCAGGCCAGGGCAGGCCGGGAGGGAGCATCTACTCTCCAACACCACTGGGGTAGGATGGGGCTGGAGTGTGGATTGTGACCCCCAAATGGGTATGCTTAATGTGTTTACTGCAATGAAAAACGAGAACGGGCTTGGAAGACTCGTGTCTTTACTGTCATTTGTAGTCCTCGTGGAATCCTGCAAAGGACACAGCAGAGCCTAAGGCAGAACCCAGCTGGCACTGGGAAAGAAGAGGCATCACAGTGCACGCACCGTGAGCTTCAGTGCCTTCCAGCAGAGGAGGTGTGTATTTAAAGACATTCTTTCTGTCTGATTTCATCTAAGTCTTGAACACTAAGACCAGACAAACATTGTGGTCATCATGGATTTTGGATTTCTACAGTCAGTGAGTATCTTTCTTGCCACTTCCTCCCCCACCACCACCCCGCACACCTGGCGAGGGCCGAGGTGGGCCCAGCGCTCCTGCTTGACGTGAATGAGATAAAATATTGGGGACCAAATATACTGCAATATACATTATTAAGAAACGTTCTAATAACAATTGGAGCACAAAACTATTGGTATAAAGAGATTTCCAAAGAGAGAAACTATTGCATTGCATTAGATGGCACTTCCTAGACTAGAGGTTTGTCTTTCTTCTTTGCAGTTGCTTTTGGGACAGGACTCTCACACGGAGCAACCAAGTGCGTGTTGCTATTGGGACACAGATTGGGAGTTTAAAGTTCAGGGCTGTCCAAGTCCTTGGGATCTGTTTGTCCCCAGAGATCTCAACTTCAAACAGTTCCAGATGGGACCTGCCCACGGTCACCGTTCTCCAGGATCACCAATTCCAAGGCAGGCATTCTAGAAGATTCTATGGACCACACTGCAGGCATGGCTATTTGTGCAGATTTGGCGGGATGGCGGGCTTCTGAATGCACCACTGGAACACTGACTGCCTTGGCCCCCTTGAATCAGGTGCATTGCAGACTCAGTGGTTGGCTTCATGTTGGCTGTAACCTTGGACAGAACCACAGTCCTTCCTGGTGCTGGTAATCCTTCTGGTGTTAATTCTTAGACACAGCGGGCCTATTTCTGTGACTTGTTCTTTGAGCCACATGGGGCCATGGACTACCTGCCATCTAGGGACACGCTGTGTGGATTTTTGGAGTCTAGAAGTGGGGTCCCTAGTATCTCCCTGCTTCAGCACAGGACAGGAGGCCAAGGACAGCCTGTCTACGAGAGGCCATGGGGTGCAGTACGGAGACACGCCTTTCCATCACAGGGGCACCAGAGCAGGGTCTCCGTGGATGAGGTCAGCGTGGGACTGACCAACAGCTGTGAGACACCTTTCCTTCCTGGGATCTGCCTGAGTTTTAAAAATCATGGTGAAAACTGGACTGAGCTGAATGGAGAAGCCAACGCAGAGGTGCTGACCTGCCCAGCTCGGTCTTTCCAGCTCGGCGGGGCGTGTGGAAGTGGCCTGAAGGTCACAGTCCAGGAGGAAAAGATGATCCGGGTGGCCCCCAGGGAGCCACTCAGGTACTCAGAACCAGGTGTGACCTTCGGCTGTGGTGAACAACAGTTTTCTTGGGGAGGAATAGCATGTCCTTTCAGGGTGCACATGCCCTGGGATCCTGTGAGTCAGAGTCAAGGTCACTTCATGTAAGAGGCACGATTGTTGTGGAGCTCGAGGAGGCCAGGCAGGCCTGGGGAAGGGCCTCAGTGCTACATACCCTACAGGGAGTGGTTTGGGTCGCTGCGCTCCCGTTTTACCAGGGGCTCACCCAAGCTGCGGGCATCCGCATCAGCCTCACTGCTCCGGTCTTCACTGATGTCATCTGTGGGGTCAGTGTTGGGGAGAAAGGAGTGAGTGGGGGGCGACGGGAGGGAGGGAGAGAGAAGCACATCCTCAGAGGCGCCCAGGCATGAAGAGACCTCAGCTCTGGTCTGGTTAACCTGGTCCTTTTTGGCCTTCTCATCCGTGACTTCTCTTGACCAGTGCTCATTTGCCTGGGTCACATTCCTGGCAGGTTTTCCCTTGGTGCTTGGTCTTCCCACCCCTCTGGGGACAGGGAGTAGGTCAGAGCTGGGGGCCTTTCTGCCCCGCTACCCCTTCAAATCCTCCTCCCACCTCATTCCTAGCTGTGGCCCTGCTCCTTGGAGCCTGATGTGGGTGCCCATGAAGTGCCACACTCAAGCAGGAGAGGACAGGGCTACTTGGAGGCATTACTGGGACACCTACTGCTGCCAGGGTGTCACCCTCTGTCTGGGTGCCAGCTCCTGAGGCCCTCAACCCACCCGAGAAGCTGCTCTGATTTTCCACCAGGCCATTCACAGGAGGAAGCCCATGGGAAAGCCACGGACACACCCACCTTTGTCCAGCAGTGTCAGTGACAGGGAGGCGAGGTCGTTGAACTGAAAGAGAGAAGACCAGAGTCAGGGCCCTCTGCAGAGTGGGTCCTCGTGAATGTCAGCAGTGTCACCCACCCACAGTTAAAACAGGCTTTCGCTTTGTAAGTGAGGGGTTCTTACATAAGAAGTAGCTATGATGCTATGTGTCCCCTCTGCCACTTTCTGGGTTGCGTCTGAGAGCTGCTAGAGAGTTGAGGGGGTGCTGACTGCTCAGGCCAGCAAGGAGACAGGGGCTGTGGCCTCTGAATAGTGACAGTGAAGGAATAGCTGGCATTTATCAAGGGCTTATTATGTTCCAAAAGCTGTATAAGTATAACCTCATTTCTTCCTCAAAATAATCCCACATGATACCCAAAATAATTGAAAACAGGTGTTCAAACAAAAACTTGTACACACATGTTTACTGCAGCACAATTCACAATAGCCAAAAGGTGGAAACAACCCAAATGTCCATCAATAGATGAATGGACAAACAAAATGCTGAACATCCACACACTGGAAAGAGCAAAGCCACTAAAAAGAGCAAAGCACGGACACCTACAACATGGGTAAACCTTGAAAACATGATGCTCAGTATGAGAAGCCAGACACCAAAGGCCACATAGTGTGTGATTCCATGTGAAATGTCCAGAACAGGCAAATCCAGAGACAGATTCATGGTTGCCAGGGGCTGGGGAGGAGGATGGGGATGGGGCTTCTCTGGGTGATGGACTATTCTGGAATTAGATAGAGGTAATATTGCACAACACTGTGAATGTACTAAATGTCACTGAATTGTTCACTTCAAAATGGTTAAAATAGTAAATTCTATGTTATTTGTATTTTACCTCAGTGTTTGAGGCCTCATTCAGAGGCAGGGTATCCTGCCCAGAGTGAGAATAAAGAGTAGGCCGAGGAGACAGGATCTGAACCCAGGCCTGCAGGCTCTAGCATTAGAGCTCTTTCCTGCCCACTGTCCACTGTGTCATGCTCAGCAGACTCCCTCACCCCTGCAGGCTTCTCTGGCCCTCACCTCTCCCATCACGGCAATGGGTGTCTCTCCGGTTGCCTTGGCGACACGGTGCTCCACCAGATAGAACATGTACTCATCATACAGCAGGCGGATCAGGTGGAAGGAGCCGAAGCTGGCGGCGCTGCGCAGGGTGAGGTCTCGGATCACCATGGAGCTGGGGGACAGGCAGACAGAGGCTAGGCACCTTTCGGGAGCACGGAGCCCCACCAGGCAGGCGAACCAGGCTTTTCTTCAGCTCTGAGGTTGTCTGGGGACCTCTTAGACCTACAAGGGGCATGCCAGTTGCCAGACAACCCCCATGTCCCAGTGTGACTCAGGTGGGGACAGGCAGATGGGAGGTGAGCAGGAGCGGTGGCTCTAAGAAGAGGCCACTGAGAACATAAAGGTGACAGTCTCTGACATAAGCCTTAGAGACCACCTTTGGTAAGGAGTCTTTTCAGTGCTATAATGACTCCCCAACAGCAGGCCACCTTTCCTAGCCTCCCCTGTATCCTTCCCTCCTCGGTCTGTGGTTTAGGTACCTAAAAACAAGACAGAATTTCAGGGTGTCTTTGCCTCTGGGGTTGGCAAACTAAAGCCCAATCCAGACCAAACCTAGCTTACCCAGCCTGTTTTTATACAACCTGAGCACTAAGAATAGCTTTTACACTTAAAATGGTTGGGGGGAAAGTCAAAAGAAGAATTATTTTGTGACCCATGAAAAGTATCTGAAATTCACGTTTCAGTGTTTATAAATAAAGTTTTATTGGCACACAGCCATGCCTGTTTGTTTACATGTGTGTGCCATGTGCCAATAAAACTATTATTCAAAAATACTTAGTATCGGAGAAACCAAGATGGCGGCATAGGTAAGCACCTAAACTGCTGCCCCGCACAACAATTTCAAAACTACAACTAAAAGAGAGAACGGACACCATCCAGAACCACAGGAAAGCTGGCTGAGTGGAAATTCTACAACTAGAAGGAAAGAGGAAATCTCACGGAGAAGGAGCGGCAAAGAGCTGAGGTACAGAGAGACACGCGCGCAGAGAGAAAGGGCGTCGGAGTGCCTGGCTGGCTTTCTCTGGCGGGAGGGGGAAGGAAGCCCCCGACTGCACTGAACCCCAGTTCTGACTGCACTGAACCTCAGTTCCAGGCGAAACCCTGTGGACCCAGGCTCACACAGGTGGAGTTTGGACTGTTAGGTACAGAGAAAGGCACACGAAGACTCAGGGGAGCCGTGGCGGCAGAGGTCTGGAGGCGCCAGTGTGCACAAAGACTGAATGCAGAGGTTGCTGCAGGCATTCCCTAGCGGAAGGGAGTCGGAAGCTCCTGACGGCACTGAACCCCAGTTCCGACTGCACTGAACCGAAGTTCCGGGCAAGCCCCTGGGGACCCAAGCTGAAATAAAAAAATATTATACAGAGACCCAACAGCAGACTAGAGGAACACAAGAATCAAGTCAAAGATTTGAAATACAAAGAAGCAAAAAACACTCAACCGGAAAAGCAAAAAAAAGAAAAAAGAATCCAAAAAGTTGAAGATAGTGTAAGAAGCCTCTGGGACAACTTCAAGCATACCAACATCAGAATTATGGGGGTGCCAGAAGAAGAGAGAGAGCAAGATACTGAAAACCTATTTGAAGAAATAATGACAGAAAACTTCCCCGACCTGGTGAAAGAAATAGACTTACAAGTCCAGGAAGCACACAGAACCCCAAACAAAAGGAATCCAAAGAGGACCACACCAAGACACATCATAATTAAAATGCCAAGAGCAAAAGACAAAGAGAGAATCTTAAAAGCAGCAAGAGAAAAACAGTTAGTTACCTACAAGGGAGCACCCATATGATTGTCAGCTGATTTCTCAACAGAAACTATGCAGGCCAGATGGGAGTGGCAAGAAATATTCAAAGTGATGAATAGCAAGAACCTACAACCAAGACTACTCTACCCAGCAAAGCTATTATTCAGAATGGAAGGTCAGATAAAGAGCTTCACAGATAAGAAAAAGCTAAAGGAGTTCATCACCACCAAACCAGTATTATATGAAATGCTGAAAGGTATTCTTAAAGAAGAGGAAGAAGAAAAAAGTAAAGAGAAAAATTATGGACAACAAATACATATCTATCAACAAGTGAACCTAAAATTCAAGTGAATTAAAAATCTGAGGAACAGAATAAACTGGTGAATATAATAGAATCAGGGGCATAGAAAGGGAGTGGACTGATAGTTCTCAGGGGGAAAGGGGTATGAGGGGTGCAGGAAGAGACTGGACAAAAATCGTACACCTATGGATGAGGACAGTGTGGGGGGAGGTAAGGGCAAAGGGTGGGGTGGGAAGCGGGTGGAGGGGAGCTATGGGGGGGAAAAGGAGAAACAATTGTAATAATCTGAACAATAAAGATTTATTAAATTAAAAAAAATACTTAGTATCGGATTCTTTTTAAAAAACAAAAAATGACCCCTGATCTCAAGTAACATGGCACCCAATTGGAAACCCAGGTCTACAAACACATCTGCCATGTAGTCCCAAACACTCAAATGCCCATTTCAGAGCTCACCTACTCTCAGTTAAGTCTAATCACTATTGTAAGCAATAAAAGAAACAGGCAGGGGCAAGAGAGGAAGGGAGACACAATGTAAATACAGACTATTACAGTAATTAAATGAGGGTTATCACACTGGAGTGTTCTGATGCCTTGGGCCTAGTAAGCAAACCAAAATCTAAGCCATGTCAATGTCTGAGAGTGAAACTTAAAACAAGGAGTCACAACTAGTTCCTAAATAAGGCAGCTGCTGGAACTGTAGCCAATCAAATTATGTCCCTGCTTTGCTTCCTCATCTTTTCCATAACACCTCGTCCTCGTTCCCGTTGGTGGAGGCACCTGACACTTTGGGTTTCACGCTGACCAATTCGAATTGGTATTTGCTCAAATGTTTGGAAATTCTAATGTGTCTCAGTTTAACTTTTAATAGGCTGAAAATGTCCATACTTGTATATTCACAATGGGGCTGCAGGGAGTCATTAAAGACAGCTGATAACATTAGTTTATTTAATCTTTTTGCATCTCTGGGCCAGCATGTAGATGCACTCTGAAGGCAGTTTTGTTTAGCCACAGAAAATGACAGCTGGCTTCAGTTGGTTGTGGCTTCGAGATGGCTTAAGAAGAGCAACCAAGGAAGGAACCCAGGTGGTGACTGTCTGTGTCCAAACTGGCACTTTAGGAAGTAAAGGTCACTTGAAGAACATTCTTGAATGCAAAGGGTGTACTTTTAAGTGGACAGGGTGAAAGGTCTCAGGGTTTGTGATACGTTTTCTCTTTAGGAGCTTCTCTGGTTCTTTATGGCCAACTCCCCTTAGGTAAATGAAGGGCCATGGACTGCAGGTCCCTGGGAAGGAGGCTCTCGCCCTCTGCTCACCTCTGCTGCCTCTCCCTCCATTCCCCACCCCCAGGAAGTTGTGCTTGGTTTGAGATTGTGCCAGCTCCCTTCTCCTGAAGCTCTTTGTCAGACACAAGGTAACAGGCCTGGACACTCATGACAACTCAGGCTGTTCAAACACTGTTTGTTAGAGGACCCCATATCCACATGCTTCAGGTCTCACCCCCCCATCTGTGGCCCACCCAGCTCGGTTCCAACCTTCCTTCCCCTGAACCCCCCCCACCTCCTCCTGTGTTGGTATTCTGTACCCCCTGCCCCCAACCTCAACATCTGGTGCTATGCTTCAGTTCAAGTAGCTTTTCTGAACCATCTCCAGGTATGTTTCGGGTTCTCCACACGGGCTGATAGCTTCCTGCAGTAGGAACATTAGCGGAACTCCACCAGGAGAAGCTCAACCTGAGCGTAGTGATCCCACATGAAGCCTGTGCCCATCCCTGTACCATTTTCTGGTGGAGGCTATAGAAATAAGTCCCTTAAGCCCAATAAAATGAAGTCAGGTAGTGTTTCATCCTTATAGCGAAAAGTGCCCATGTCACAGAGGCAAAGACCCCTTTCAACTTTAGCTGTGTTCTCGTTTTCACATTTCTAAATCATAGACTCATCCTACTGCTCTCGACTGGTCAGATCATGACTTTCCCTGAGACACGCCACCACAGGCACTCTGTCTCTGTACCGAGACTCAGAGGTGTACCGCCCTCTTCATCCATCATCTCAGTGTTGCTTCACAGTACTTTTTGGCTCAGTCGATGTTCCCTTATGTGACAATGGGGTGTTAAGCTCACAGCTGAGCCAGGCAGTATATTAGGCTCACATTTCCTTCTTCATTCACAAAACCCACATTTCGGGGCTGGGAAAGGTGCAGTGGAAAAAGCAACATCCTGGCTCTTGGGGAGTGTGCTCGATCACAGAGGAGACAGACAACAGATAGGCAAACAGAGGACGAGGTGACAGGTGACCATGAGAAAAAGCAAGGCATGAGCCACAGAGGATGAGCAGGTGCGTGCTTTTACTTAGGGAGGTCTGGGAAGGCTTCTCTGGTGATGATCCAGCCACATGGCTATCCGGGGGAAGGGTGTTCCAGGCAGAGGAAGGGCAGTGCAAAGACCCTGAGGTGGCAAGGCTAGAGTAAAGGATAAAGCAGGAGTTGGGAACAGGGAGTTACTGGGCAGTTGGCTGAGAGACCAGTGAAGTTTGTGGGTTTTTTTTAAGACCCAGATAGTAAATATTTTCAGCTTTGTGGCCACATGGTCACAACTCTGCTAAGGATCCATAAACAATGAGTATGGCCTAGTGTTAATAACAGTTTATGACCAAGTGCTAATAACAGTTTATTTGCACAATCAGGTGAAGGGTGGTCTGACCCACCAGCTGTAACTCCCTGTTCAGATGGATCACGCATGTCCTGAAAGCCTTAGAGTGGCTATCATTTTCCTGGGGTTAACTGATTCTTTCTTTCTTCCTTTCCTTCTTTTCTTTTTTCTTCTTTTCTTTTCTTTCTTTTCTTTCTCTCTCTCTCTTCCCCCCGCCCCTCTCTCTCTCTCTATTTCCATTGATTTTAGAGAGGAAGGGAGAGGGAGAGAGAGATAGAAACATAAATGATGAGAATCATTGATTGGCTGCCTCCTGCACTCCCCCTACTGGGGATCGAGCCTGCAACCCTGACATGTGTCCTTAACTGGAACTGACGCTGGGACCCTTCAGTCTGCAGGCAGATGCTCTATTCACTGAGCAAAACCAGCCAGGGACAACTGACCCCTTCTTTAAAAATGTTCAATTTCCCATGTATTTATCACTGAGACCAGGATCCCCTGCAGAACTGCTGGGCTGCTGTCAGCAAGCACAGTTCATGTCTTCTGGGCAGTGTCCCTCCTGAAGCCTCGGTTCCCTGCTCCCTTCTACAAAGGTTAGAATTGCATCTTGGAAATGGTTTTCCTTCAGAATTCTGAAGATACTGCTTTCTCTGTACCCAGACTCACAGGAGGAACTAGATCCTGAATTCTAGTTCAGTCAGAAGACACTGTTCTGGTTCTTAGGCCTTCAGTGCGGCCCGTCGCTGTTTCTTGGATGCCTTTCGGTTGTCTCCAGCCTGATAGTCCACAGGGATGCTCCGTGGGAAGGCTGTCACTCATGGTACTGGAAACACAGCGGCTTCTTCAGTTTGGAGACGGGTGCCCTTCAGTTCTGAGACAGCTACTTGATTATGGTTTTATTATTTTCTTTCCCTCCATTTTTCTTCACTTAAAATAATTCCTATCAGTTGGATAGTGAACCTTCTAGATCAAATCCTTTCATTTTTCTCACATTTTTTTCTTTCTCCATATTTTTTCCTCTCTCGTATTTACTTTCTGTGATAGTTTATGTGTCAACGTGACTAGGCTCTAGTGCCCAGTTATTCAATCAAACAGTGGTCCAGGTGTTGCTGTGGAGGTATTTTGTGGCTGTGATTCACATCTATCACCTCTAGACATTAAGTGAAGATTACCCTTGATAACATGGGCCTCATCTAATCAGTTGAAAGGCCTTCAGAGCAAAACGGAGGCTTCGCTGAGGAAGAAATCCCACCCATGGCCTGCAGTGTCACCTGCCTGAGTCTCCAGCTGCTGGCCTGCCCCACAGATTTCACACTTTCAGGCCCTCACAGTTGCATGAGCCAGTTCCTTGAAATACATCTCTTTATATATAGTATATATATAATAAAACCCTAATATGCAAATCGATTGGGCGGCAGAATGACCAGATTCTATGATGTGCACTGACCACCAGGGGGCAGACGCTCAATGCAGGAGGGAGCACCACTCAGCCAGAAGCCGGGCTCATGGCTGGTGAGCGCAGCGGTGGACAGTCAGGCGGTAAAGAGCGAGGGGTCCCGGACTGCGAGAGGGTGCAGGCCAGGCTGAGGGATCCCCCTCACCCCCCCGCACGATTTTCTTGCACCGGGCCTCTAGTTAATATATAATTATTTCTATATTCATATAATTATGATTAACCATAATGTATTTATATATATAATTTAAAATATATGTACCCTCGACACACCTGACCCTTGCTCAGTACCACTCTGCAGGGACACATGGACTGCAGGGGAACTGATGCCAGTTTCTGCCTCCTGCTTGCACTTGGCAGTGAGTGACTAAAAGCCTGATGGTTGCTCCCCGTCAGGCTCACTGACCTAACTGACCACCTCACACCACCTCCCAAACTCTTGCTCTCACTCATTGATCTGCCATCGTCTGCTCTCCTATTCTCCTTGTTCTGGGGATTTATGCCTTTTTACCAGTTCCTCTACTGCCACTTTGTGGGGTTTTGCTGGGGAGCAGAAATAAACACATGGACTCAAGCTGCTATGTTTCTCCAGAGGATCGATGACGATTTCTGTCTGTGGAAGCCTGCCACCTACTTTTAGGCCACAGAGGGCCTCTGGGCCTGACCCCGGGAGCCAGCCTGCCAGATGAGGCCTACAGGTTGGGCCCCTGGTTTGGGCTTTTGGCCACTGAAGGCGGGACAACCTCTGGAGCCCTCCACCCCTGCCCTCCCAGAGTTCTCGGGGAGTTCAAGGAGCACTTACCTATAAAAGGACCATTTCAGCAGGAACTGCCGGGCGGCCTTGGGGAAGCTGGGGCTGCCCGCATGCTGCTTCAGGACCTGCGTGACCACGTTGTCGAGCCAGCTGGCCCACTGGTCCAGGGAGCTCTGCTGCTGTAGGGTCAGCTTGAAGTCCTGCTCCAGCCGCTGCACCACGCTCTCCTTGCACTGGCATACCCACGAGGCTTGCTCCTGCAGGCGCAAGGGCAGTGGGTCAGAACAGAGAATCAGTGACAGCCCCCCATACCAACGCCATGGGTGAGAGCTCAGGGACCTAGACTGCGGCCATCTCCTGAGCACCAGCTCCAAGTCTGACCTTAGACCGAGCATGCACCCGTCTTCACCCGTGGCCTTTTCCAACTGCAGTCAAGCACCATTAGTACCCACTTCACGGGGACAGAGACAATGGACCAGAGAGGGAAACTGCCCCGGCATATAAGGACTTAAATCCAGGTTTCCCGGACCTATAGCTCCGATTATACCATGTCTTTGGGTTTTATTTTTGAGTGGTCAATTGTGAATATGTGTGTGTTTAATGGGTTAACCCAGGGCCTGAACTAGACATAAATACAGTAGCAGGATCCATTTACTGACAGCCTGAACTTTTCTAGGCCCAAAGAAAGAGCTATGAATGTGGCAATAGGAAGGCACATTTTTAAAGAAAATGAACGAAGGTGATGGTCATAACTCCGAGAGGCTGAGAGATTCTGAAGTGGCGACCTGTGGTCCTTGGGTGGGCCGACCCTGAATCTAGTTCATGCAGCAGAAATGTGCACTGGGTGTGCTATGGGCTGCAGATTGAGGGCTTATGCATTTTTCTAAAGGGTGGAAAGCTAGGCCACAGGGGTTGGGGTCATGCGCACATTGTCCCTGCTTTGCAGTCTGGTCCTGGAACCCCATCCAGGCTGTGGGGAACCATGTGGGGAAAGTCACCTGCACGTTGGCAAAGTCCACGCGGTTGAGATCGCTGAGCATCTGGTTGATCTGGGAAGTGTTCTGAAGCACGGCCCGGGCCGCCTGTGCCAGGTGATTGAGGGATGTGTATCTCCGCAGGGTCTGGGCGAAGGCGCTAACCACGCTGACCTGTGGCCAAAGATGGCATGAGAGGGTGAGCTGCACGCATGCAATGCACGTAGGGAAAGCCTATTCCCTCTTCTCCTTGGAGGGCATGGACTCAGGGACAGTTCAGGGGCAGGAAAGAGGGATGTACCCTTGTGACAGTCTCAAGAACTTGAAGAGTGAGAATCAGTGGACACAGATGTCACCAACACATCACGTGGCACCTATAGTAGACAGTGTGGCAACAGTGGGTTAGAACTCAATTCCATCAGCTCTCTGGAGTGGTTGGTGAAAATGCTGGTTCCTGGGCCCGCTGGGTCAGACTCTGTGGGGGTGACCTTGGGATCTGTGATTTACTGACTACATAGGTGGTTCTTTTGCTCCCTGAAGTTGCAGTATCACCGGCCTAACAGCAATTCCAGACTATAGGCAGGCAGACCAGATGCCCCAAATCTGGCCTCCTCTATACATGGCAACTCTAAGAAATGTGTGCAAGAACAATTGCAAGAAGTTATTCTCTTTTTCCCGTGCGGGCCAAATATCCACATTTAAATTCTGATTTGTGGCCAAGACTAATGTAATAAGGATACAGCAAGGAGATTAAATTTCGTCTTTTCACGAGCATAGAAATATTCAATCTGTTGAGAGCTGACCCAATGTGACACATCAAATGGCATCTTCATCAAGCCCCTCCCTGCCACTACCTATCCTACATCAGCAGCATCTTCAGGACTTCCTGAAGGGACCACTGATCCTCAGGACACACAGGAGCGACCGGCTATCCCTGGGACCCAGCAGTCAAGTTCTCCCAGAGCAGAGCGAAAGGAGCCCCCTCCTCTGAGCTACTCCCGGCCCCCTCCCATTACAGCACAGCTGGGCCCAAGGGGTCCCCAGGCCCGTGGCCTCTGCTTCTGGTCACCAGTGTGGTCTGAAGGCCCAGAACCCATTCCCAGGAGTTACCTTAGTCTGGATAACCTGTTGTGGGAAGTCACTCATGGCGTTCGTCAACCAGCCTTCTAAGCTCTTGGCAAAGTTACGAATGGCCTGTGTCAAGGTGCCTGGGAGATGGAAACACAACATTAACAGTGAGAAAGGCAGAGCCTCGCCTCTCAGGATCAGCTGTGCGTAAGAGATGCAAATGTAATGAAAGTTACCACCAAAAGCAACACAGAGGAAAAGAGAACAAGGGAGCAGCACAGGCATGGGGGATAATCTGGGACACTTAGTGAGCGGAGCCTGGAGTAAGGGTTAGGGCTGTCCAGACCGTTCATCTCTGTTCACCTATCTGTCTACACTAGGGGTTCTCACCCAGGCTGACCCTGCCCCCTGGGGGACATATGTGGTTCTCATGACTAGGAGTGCTCTTGGCCTTGAGTGGGTGGGGACTGGGGATGCTGCTCAACACCCCACAGTGCGCAGGACGACCCCACAGAGAGTGACCTGGCACAGTGTCAGCAATGCTGAAACGGAGACCCTCATACACATGCATGTAAATATATTCTATCAACTTCTAAAGTTACTTTGAGATGGGTTACAGTAAGAAGGAAATAATAGGACTCTTTAAAAATAAAAATCCCCCAATGTAAAAGCAAATCTACCTCAAATTCAAATCTTAATATAGACTTACTGCACACTATACTTAACAGTTGTTGGGCAGGCAAGACCATAGGATAAATGCAATCATTATGCTGTTTCCCATTTTCTGGCACAAAAGCAGCAAACCAGTTCAAGAAAGACCAGCGGTTTCCAAGCACTGACATAAATGTGCATAGGTCACCTGCCAAGTGTAACCTGTGGTGTCTGCTGGAGGCGTTAAGAGTGAGGCCTCCCATTTGAACCAGTGATCCCACTTCTGGGAATATAACCCAAGAAACTAGAAACACCAATCAGAAAGGATATATGCACCCCTATGTTCATAGCAGCACAATTTACAATAGCTAAGATTTGGAAACAGCCTAAGTGCCCATCAGCAGATGAGTGGATTAAAAAACTATGGTATATCTACACAATGGAATACTATGCTGCTGTAAAAAGGAAGGAATTCCTACCATTTGCAACAGCATGGATGACTCTGGAGAGCATTACACTAACCGAAATAAGCCAGTCAGAGAAAGATAAATATCTCATGATCTCACTCATTTGTGGAATATAATGAACAACATAAACTGATGAACAAAAACAGATCCAGAGACAGAGAAGCATCAATCAGACCATCAAACGCAGAGGGAAGTTAGGGGAGGGTGGGGGTAAGGGGGAGAGATCAACCAAATGACTTGTATGCATGCATATAAGCCTAACCAATGGACACAGACAACAGGGGAGTGAGGGAATGAGCAGGGGGTTGAGGCGCAAAGCGGGGATAAGGACACATATGTAATACCTTTATCAATAAAAAAAAAAGAGCGAGGCCTCAGCCTTGACCAGTATGCTTGCTCAGTGGTTAGAGCATTGGCCTGCACACCAAAGGGTTGTGGTTTCAATTCCCGGTCAAGGGCACATACCTGGGTGGCAGGTGCATGCAGGAGGCAACCAGTCTGTCTCTCTGTCACATCAATGTGTTTGTCTGTCTGTCTGTCTCTCTCTCTCTCCCCCTTTTCCCTACCGCCCTTCCACTCTCTCTGAAAAAGCAATGGAAAAAATATCCTCTTTTGAGGTTTAAAAAAAAAAAAAAAAAAAAAAAAAAAAAGAACGAGGCCTCAGGTACCCACCTTGCTCACCCTTCACTTGGGATGATGCCAGGAGCCCACAGGAAAGTCTGGAAGTCAGGGGCTGGCACAACAGTGCCCCCTGGTGGTGGGCATTGTCACCACTACCAGAGGCCTGGCAGGCAGTTCCCAGTCAGTTCCCTGGGAAGGTCCATGCCAGCCCCAATGGGTGTAGCCAGCGAGGCCCAAGATTTCATTTTTTTCCTCCTTTCCTAAATTAAAGATGCTGGAATCCGGAGAAAATTCTATAGAATCCACCTTTCGGTGCTAAAGAATCACAGGTTTGGGAGGAAGCTGAGCTCAGCCTCATATCAACTTGGGGGAAGTGGGATAAAACCAGATTCAGACTATCCCTAGGGCTTTCAGCAAATGCAGCAGCCTGGAGGGTATGGATGTCCTGAGACTTGGGCCCCACAGTCTAGAACTCCTCTGGGGACATCAGAGACCCAGAAGCCCACAGTGTTGGGCAGTGACCTGAGGGTGGGCAGCCCTCACCAGAGCCATAACGCCCTCCCTCCTCTCTCCCTGAGGTCAATGACAAGGAAAACATGCAGGCAAGGGTGAGCATCTTTCCAGGGTGACTAAGCTGCTGCTCTCACTGATTCTCAGTGTCCCAGTCTGAGCTGGACCTGACAAGGTGGCTGCAGGGGTGCAGGGGAGAAAGGAGAAAGGCGAAAGGCAGGTGAGCAAGCTGCTTACTGGGTACTGGCCGCAGCACGTCGGGAATGAGGACCTCCACCAGAGCCTGGTAGAGGATGTGGTCACAGTTCCTCATCCACTTAAGGATGGGGTCACATTTACACAGAGACACCAGCTTGTCCTTCGGGAGGATGGTGGCTTCGGGAATCTCATCACTGTGGGGGGATGCGGGAGACGAGGTGAGCCGAGGCCTGGAGACCACCCCACACGGGTCATGCTGTCCACCCGCCGCCTATAGCTGAGATAATGACATTTCCCACTATGGCTACTGCTGACTTCTCATTGGGATGGCATATGGTCACCAATAAAACACACTTGAAACATGTGAATGGGCAATGCAAATTACAAATCAACTGTCAGAAGTATAAAAACAACATGTAATTATGGGGGAGCGCCAATTCTTGGAAAGTTGGCGCATTTGTCTGTGGGTTGCAGTGTGGATGTCATCGCGCCTGTCTGGGGGAACAACCACAGCACCTGGCTGGTAGAGAGGCGGGGCCGTCGCTGGAGGAGGCTTTAGCATTCCAGAAGGAAAGCCACAGCTTCTCAATGTAGTGGAACTGGAGGTTCATCACGACATCCAAAGTTGCCTGGAAATAAAATTGACCCGTTAGACACGTGAATGTGGGTGTTCAAAAGGGTGTGGATCGCTGTAGCTGGTTTGGCTCAGTGAATAGAGCATCGGCTTGCGGACTGAAGGGTCCCGGGCTCGATTCTGGTCAAGGGCACATGTCCAGGTTGCGGGCTCCATCCCCAGTAGGGGGCATGCAGGAGGCAGCCAATCAAAGATTATCATTGATGTTTCTATCTCTTCCTCTCCCTTCTTCTCTGAAATCAATAAAAAATTAAAAAAAAATAATAAGGGTGTGGATCACGTCATCAGGACATTCTAAGCAGTCAGTGGTGATTCAGGCTGTGGGGAGGGGATCTTTTGAAATCAGAGAGAGACCATAGTGGAGATGGAAATGGACAAAGGGGCGCTGTCCAGGGAGCAAAGATTCTATCTGCTCCTTGGCTAGAGGGAGCAGGGGCCTCTCTGGGTCCTCTGTGTTGTCAGGGACACCTGGGGATGTCTGAGGATTTGGTAGTCCTGGGGAGGCACACTGGGCTCTGCACCCAGGCCCTGGGGGCACCGAGGTTCCCACTGAATCCCCACAGCCCAGGTGTAGGCTCTTCCTGGGGGCCACCTGGAGGGGGCAGTCACCTCACAGTGCCGCCGATAGGCCAGCTGCAGGGCCTTGACGTCTTGAAGCGTGATGCTCTCCTGCAGCAAGACGCTGCCCAGGTCAGGTGCTGGGAACTCCGGGAAGACATGGGAGACATCTGGGGGGGGACGGAAACGGGGTCATCAGCAGACCTGCAGAAGGTCCACAAGCCGAAGACGGGCTGGGCGTCCCGTGTGCTGGGGGACGCTGTCCGGAAGTGGTGGTGACCACCTGACAACCCTGGGCGGCATCCTGGCTTCCCTGAGCAGTTACACAGCTTTTGTAATCTTCAGTTTTCTCAGGTACAGAATGGGGACAGCAGCATCACCTCCGAGCAACATGAAATATGCTGAGACAAGACAAAGCATTGCACCAGGGCCCAGACACAGTGAGTGCTCTCATCACCCCAACAGGGGAGCCAGCCAGAGCAGTGCCTCTAGGGACAAGGCTGGCCCTGTGGTGACCTCCCGGGCCTGACAACCTCTCCAGAAGACCCAACACAGGAGGGCTCTGTTCAGGCTCAAGAAATACATTAAAAATACACTAGGCCACTGATGTCTCAGTGTGTGTATGCTTGACACTGATCCCAGTGACCCTCCCTGGGCATGTCCCTGTGGCAGGCTCTTAGGATGCAATCCCAAGAAAGCAGTGGGCCACCTGGGTGGGTGGGGAAATGGTCTCTCCCACAGTTCCCAGGGAAGAGGGCCAGGCAGCCCTTTGTGAGGGCACCGGGAGGGGAGAAATCCAGTTTTTTAGGGATCTTGAGCATCCAGTTAAGCAAGGAGAAGAACCCAGGAGGACAGCCAAATCCTGCTGCTGCCCTGAGCCGACAGGTTTTAAAATAGGACATCTAGCTCAGCCGGTGTGGCTCAGCTAGTTGGAGTATCGTCCCGTACACCGAAAGGTATCAAGTTCAATCCCTGGTCAGGGCACATATCCAGGTTGCAGATTCCATCCCTGGTTAGCAACTGACCAATGTTTCTCTCTCACATTGATGTTTCTCTTTCTCTCTCTCTTCCCCCCTCTAAAATCAATAAACAAACAAACATATCCTCATGTGAGGATTAAAAAATAAAATAGGACATCTCATCTTCTCTCTGATGGGCATTTAATTTTATTTAGTTTTTTTTTTTTTGTTAATCTTCACCCGAGGATATTTTTTCTTTCTTTCTTTCTTTCTTTTTTTTTTTAGAGAGAGTAAAAGGGAGGGAGAGAGGAGGAAAGAAGAGAGAAAGAGAAAGAGAGAAACATCAGTCTGAGATTGGTTGCCTCCCACACATGCCACCACTGGGTCCAGGGATCAAACCTGCAATCCAGGTACAGTTTCTTGACCAGGAATCAAACCCTCGACCCTCTGTGCACAGGCCGATGTTCTAAGCACAGCCACACTGGTCAGGGCTATTTATTTATTTTTTGATGGTCATTTTATACATTAATTTTGGGGACATATGCTGATTGTTCTAAAATCTTACGGATGCCACAAGGAAGGTTTATCTAAAACTTTCTATGTAACAAAAAAGGTGTCAGGTTCTGCCGGGTAGCTCAGTTGGCAGGAGCGTTGTCCAGATATGCCAAGGTTGGGAGTTCAATCCCTAGTCAGGGTACGTACAAGAATCAACCAATGAATAAGTGGAACAACAACAACAAAAATCAATGTATCTCTCTCAAATAAAAAGAAATTTATAAAAAAGAAAAGGTGTCACACAAGAAAACTGTTTAATGCAGCCCTTTAGATGCTGCTGGTGCCGAAACCCACAAGCACACAGAAGTGCTGAGGAGATCTGGAACTTTCACAGCAGGCCCTGTACCCAGGGTGGGGGTGTCACTACTCACCTATGTATTGTTGGTGGTGCTGGCTCTGGGCGGCCATGGCCTGCTCTGGCGTGCTGTGTAGGCTGCTGTGCGAGCCATTGTCCCCAGGGCTGTCCGACTTCTGGACTGGACGGTACCTGGGTACAAAACACACGTGCCACCATGAGGCCCCAGCAACACTGCCTAGAAGAGGCCTGAGAAACACAGGGCTAAACAGGGTACAATTGGTGTGTGTGTGTGTATAATCTATAATAATAAAATCGTAATATGCTAATTAGATTGGACAGACGAATGACCTTCCAGACATCCTTTCAGACGAAGCCGCAGCAGCAGGGGCTGAGGCAGAAGCAGTTAGGGGCGATCAGGCAGGCAGGTGAGTAGTTATGGGCAATCAGGCAGGCAGGCAGACTGGTTAGGAGCGATCAGGCAGAATGGTTAGGGGTGATCAGGCAGGCAGGCAGGCTAGTGGTTAGAAGTCAGCAGTCCCGGATTGCAAGAGGGATGTCCAACTGCCGGTTTAGACCCAATCCCGCAGGGGGTCCTGGATTGTGAGAGGGTGCAGGCTGGGCTGAGGGAGCTTCCCCCCTACCCTCCCAGCACAAAAATTTTCGTGCACTGGGCCTCTAGTTTTAAAATAATTGTGATCAAATATACATAACAAAATGTACCACCTTAATAATTTTTAAGTGTATAGCTCAGTGACATTAAGTACATTCACATAGTTGTACAACCATCACCACCATCCCCCTCCAGAACTTTCTATCTTCCCAAACTAAAACTATGTCCCCATTAAACACTAACCCATCCCTGCCCTTCCCCAGCCCCTGGGTCCCACCATCTACTTTCTGTCTCCATGAATCTGACTCTTCTAGGGACCTCCTATGTCTGGACCTCCTACAATATTTGTCCTTTTGTGTCTGGCTTCTCTCACTGAGCATAATGTCCTCCAGGTTCATCCCTATTGTCATATGTCAGATGTCCTTTCTCTTTATGGCTGAATCCTATTCTATTGCATATATACCGGTATGTATATTACATTTTAATGATCCATTCATCTACTGTTGGAGTCATCGATTTATTGGGGTCATCGATTGAAACTATTGGGGTCATTGACTGGAACAAAGGTGCCACTCTGGCGGGGGATGTGGATAGTGGGGAGGCTGTGCGTGTGTGAGGCAGGAAGTATATGCATCTTTCACTCAATTTTGCTATGACCTAACACCACTGTAAAAAATAATGTCTATTTATTTAAAGAAGAGAACGCTCCGTCATTTCTGTTAGCTTGAGGTTGCATCCTCGGCCCCGAGTCCTGCTGGCCTCCCTTCATGTCAGTGGAGGTGAGTATCTTGGCTCTCCCAGGACACTGGAGACTGAGGTTAATGAGTTTGTTTTCTCCACTGCAGAATGGAAGTCCCCTCATACGAATGTATTTAATGTTTGAGAAACATTCTCCCTAGAAAAACCCAGGCCCGGTCCCCTTCCTCAGGCCAGACTCAACCTGGTAACTCACCTCGGTTTCTGATGCACAGGCTGCTGCCGCATGGCCATGTACTGGGTGTCCTCCTGCAGCCGGTTCAGGGGCGAGTCCGGCTTTAGACGGATCCCATAGTAATGATACTTTGAGTTGCCCCTAGAAACCAAACACCCGGGGTCAGCTCGTCCTAAAGGACAGGAGTGCTCTGTTTTGGCACCTGCACTTTGGGCCCTTGGGTTCAGTGTTTTCTGGACCTTGTGGGAAATGCTTACAAGCTGCCATGTGGCCAGAGAGGTTTAGAAAATTCTGCACACTACCTCCCCTTCTAGGAGGTTCCCCTCTTGTACTTTAGTATGATAAAGGCTCTGAAAACCAGTTCTGTGGCTATGTGCTGTAAAGATATTCTCTGTCAAGGATCAAAGTGGCAGAGGACAAGAGAAGACTTGCCTGTTCTCTTGGCTAGGATGCTGGCTTCTGAGAGGGCATGAATGTTTCCTGCCACCCACTTCTACATGACTTCACTAAAAGCAAGCGCTAGGCCTGTCACTGATCACAGCCACATGATCTCTAGGCCACTCACTTTAAGGAGACTGTGGCCACTTTTTTTCTAGTGAGAGGGGTGTTCGCGTTATTGTCTGGTGAAGTCTGACACATGAGGTTCCCTGGCAGCTATAGGCCAAGGGCAGGCCATGGTAGGTTAGTCCAAGTATAGTGAAAGGCATCAAGAAATAGTAAATCCAACTCCATTAGATAATCCCGAGGCAGCTTTTTAAGAAACCTATTATTATGAAAAATTTCAAACAAAGAGAAAGCTGAAGAGAACCCCTGTGTCCTGTCACCTGAAGAGAACTGAACCACAGCCCGCACCTTGGCCCTGGCCAGGCCAATGCTGCCGCCAATTTGGGGCAGCTCCAAGTCCACCCAGAGGCATGTCAGTCAGGAAGTGTGGGCAGGTGGAGGAAGCCCCATGTTCTCCAAAAGCTTGATTTGTATATAAAGAAAGAGGAGGAACGGGTGGGTGTGCGGGCTGTCAGACACCACTTCTACCCACCTGGTACCCAGCCGCCGGGTCCTCAGGCCCATAAACACGGAGCGAATCAGTTTCCCAAAGGAGGCGGCATTCACAGGGTCCAGCTTGTGCTCCTGGCAGTGCCGAAGGTAATGGTTATAAAGAGAACTTCGGGGGAGACTGACGCCTTCAGCGGTTTCGTAATTATCTAACAGCCACTGGAGCTGGAGAAAGAGACACAGTCCTGACTGTCAGATTCCCCCTAACACCAAAATGCTAACCACATGCTTTCCCTTCACTTCACATGGTGAGGAAATTCACTGCTACTGTCATGGATTTGGGTTCAAAAGATTCTGGGCATGTTACTTAGTAGCTTCTTTTCACCTGCTTCTTTATTCCTTCAATTTTCATTCTCCTTGACTTGAGAAAAATATGCATGGATGGAGACCTCGTACAATTTGTCCTTATAATCATTTAAACATGCACACGCCCCTGACACTGCTTAAACATCAAATGTCTCCTAAACCCATGGGAATGAAGATCAATTCTGATGACGAGAAAAAGGCAGATTCAAGAAAACTCAGGGGCCCATGAGCACCATGCCCTGCACTGGCCAGTTGTCCATGGAGACGGACTAATATCTCCTGCAGGTTCTGACTGAGCGGAGCATAGATGAAAACTGTGTGAAATACCTATGAGGCTCATGTGCCGGACTTTGTGCTCAGGCCAAGGCAGGAAAAAGAATCGAAAGTTGAAGTTGCTGCCCCCAAAGGTCACTAGTGTTGGACAGGCAAGAGCCACCCTTGTAGAAAGCTAAGTCCCCACATGGGGCAATACAACTGCCTGGGAGCCCCAAGCACAATGCCCCCAAAGCTGTAGTTTGATTCTGGCTTCCATTCTGCTTTGTGAGTACAAAACGCCTTTACCACGCACGGGCTTTGGGGACAGGCAGGAGCCATGTGCATGCACAGGAACCAGCCTGAGGCAGGATCCTGTGAAGGATCCAGGATCACTGTGGGAGGTAAGGGTCTATCTAAGCTGCCACCTCTGTCCAGACAACTCCACTGACAACGATGGTGGATGGGACAGGAGCCACGTGATGACACTGTTTCTGGGCTAGAGGGTGGGCATATTGCGTGGGTGGTGGGCTGGAAGGGGCACTGCACCAGGGGTCCTGAGTGAGGAAGGCTAATATCTGGCCCACTGTTCAATGCCTGGCCCATTACCAAAGGTAATGGTTAGAGAACTTCAGGGGAGACTGACTCATATGTAAAGAGAAAGCTTTGGGAAATATGATTCCTTTCTCCCAACTCCATGTTATTTAAATTGAAAGTAGACTTCTCTGTTTGGGTGATTCTGTTGAGCTGACATCAAGGTCATCATGAGATTAAGAATGCAGTTATCGCCCTGATCGGTTTGGCTCAGTGGATAGAGCGTCGGCCTGCGGACTGAAGGGTCCCGGGTTCGATTCCGGTCAAGGGCATGTACCTTGGTTGCGGGTACATCCCCAGTGGGAGGTGTGCAGGAGGCAGCTGATCGATGTTTCTCTCTCATCAATGTTTCTAACTCTCTATCCCTCTCCCTTCCTCTCTATAAAAAAAATCAATAAAATATATATATATAAAAAAAAAAAAAAGAATGCAGTTATCTTCCTCCAAGTAGAAGTGACTACAGGGAGAATTGAAACTACTCTCCAAAAGAATAGTTGGTTACACTTCCTCTCTCTTTGGCATTGAGAAGTTACTATGAAGGGAAACTGATTTGAAGGGCAAATGAGTAAAGACATGAAGAAGTTGGGGGAGGGAGCCATTGAGGAAGTGTCTCAGGCAAAGGAACAGCCCATTCAAAGGCCCTGAGGCAGGACTGTACCTGGGTGTTGGAGGAACAGTGAGGAGGTCTGTGTGGCTGGAGCAGAGTGAGCAAGGAGGAGAGAGGGAGGAGCTGAGAGCAGGGAAGGGATAGGGAGGTCCTGAAAGGCCATTCCGTGAACTTGGTTTCTACTTGGAGGGCAATGGGGCCCTGCAGGCTTCTGAGCAGAGAGGTGCAAGGATCTGACTTAGGTTTTAGTAGGATCACTCTGGTGGCTGCCATGAGAAGGGCATGGGAGCCGGGGGTTGGCTCAACAATCCACGGGAGAGATGGTGTGTGTGTGTGTGTGTGTGTGTGGCCACAGTGGTGGAAATGAGAAAAGTGTCTGATTGTGGATCGTTCTGAAGGTGACATCAAGGAGCATCAGGAGTGAGGTGCGGGAGGAGGCTGAAAGCAAGGATGAACACTTGGAAGTACTTGATGAGCAGGGACAATGGTGAGAGGAGGAGGGGTGAGGGGGATGTCAGGGCTCAGCTCTGGACACTAAAATGTGGAGTTGGGAGAGGGGTCCAGGCAGATGCCCTGCAGGAAAACTGTCCTGACAGCAGCAGAGATGGGGTCAGCCAGGCAGGGAGGGTGAGTCAGGAATAGTGAAGAAATAATGGTCCTGTCAAGACCACTGCTAGGCATTTGCCACAATAATTTGTAACAACTTCTGGACAAGGGATCCATCCATGAAGCTGCCACTCTAGCCAAGCCCCATATTAGTCTGAAGGTGACAGCTTTGTCATTATACTGGCCTGCAGTTGGCCATCAACTAAAGGCTAAAGGATCTTTGACAATGTGTGTTTTTTTTAAATTAAAAAGTCATATAGGCCCTAGCCAGTTTGACTCAGTGGAAAGATGGCCCTCGAACTGAAGGATCTCAGGTTTAATTCCAGTCAGGAGCATTAAGTACCTGGGTTGCAGGCTCTATCTTTGGCCCTGGTAGGGACGAGTGTGGGCGGCAACCAATCGATGTGTCTCTCTCTCCCCCTCCCTTCCACTCTAAAAATCAATGGGAAAAAATATATAATCTGGTGAAGATTAACAACAAAGACATCATATAATCTGAATACAATTAATAAAAGCAGGGTTTGGAAATAAGAGTTCATTTTAGTAGATAGTGGCTGCCTCCCCATAACAGTGAATTGGTGAATATGTTGTGGGGTCCCTGAGTCAGTGAGTGTCAGGGCAGGGGGTGGTGGGGAGCTTCTCACAGTGATCTGGGAGACAGTAGGGTGGTGGTTCTGGGAGAAGCCTGGCACCTCCAATGCTCTTGTTGGGGGACCTTGACTGAGGCCAGGCATGTCAGTGGGAGGCCACAGTGACACCAAGGGGTGAAGGTGTTTTCATCCCCAGCACCATCTTCATCACCTCCTTCCTCTGAAACAGCTATCCCTTGTTTTCATGCCATCAAATCACAGCCACCCCTATTTTAGAGACTGCTCACTTGAGGCCCCCTTCCTGTGGGATTTCCACATTCGGCTGTAAGGTTCCTTCAACCTGCAGACCCCTAGGTCTGAGCCCCCAAGGGCAGCATGGGAAGCTCTGGGGGGACCCTGACATCGGCTAGATCTGGAACATGCTGCCCCGCCCTCCTGGGCTCTAGGCATCACCACGTGCACCCACCCCAAGACAGCACATGGGAAGGACACAGTAGTAGTTTCAGAGGTAAACCTCTACCCTGGCTTCCTGGGCAGACTGGTTTGTGTAGGCTGGTTTTCTCATACCGCCGAGCTCCTGCCCTCGCAGTCCAAGCTCTTGCTCCTTTTGCTCCCACAGCCCCAATGCTGGGGGACACTGTGACAGCCCCCCTGCCCCCTAGCCAGGCTCATCTGCTCTGGATTGGGCTGGCAAAGGATTGGGGATTGTGGCCCCTGTCGCCAATACTAAAGCTATCTTAGATGTAGGCAGACGTGGTGACAACTGTCACAAGTGAACGTAGCAAGCTGGCCAGAGGGCAGGCTCAGCCAGCTGAGACTATGACAGGTGTCAACAGGACACACTGCCCATCTCTTTACCCCTTCCTCCCGCTCTCACATCTGCAAAGACTCCACCCAGCATACATGGTCAACTCTTTAGAAAAATCTGTCTATTCCCTTTGACTCCAAATTGCCAAGCTCACAGCTCCTGATGGAAGGAGGCTCAACCATAGATCAGCAGGGAGAAAACAAACACGGGGAGATTTTCCTGCTCGGAAGTCAACTCAGGAATATAAACTGGCTGGAAGCACCCAGGAAACTCTGCCTTCCAAAAGAAAAGTGTTAGAAAGCCAGGAGCAGCCCTGCAGCCAGACCAGCAGCGCATGCGTTTCCCCGAGACATTTTACAATTCCCACGGACCCACGTGCTGTCTGCTGGGGTCTGCGCCCCCATCCTGCCTTCCTCACAGGGCTCTCCCCAGGGCTGACCTAGCGCCGGGCCCACAGGCTGACGTGGCCATGTATGCCTGCTTGACAGCTGAAGCAAGCCTGCCCCATTGAACAGAGATGGTCCCTGGAGTAGACTGTCATTCTGCACACATTCTAACTAGTGCGCTCAGAGTTTGACAGGGTGGGGATAGGTATCCTTCCCTCCAAGCCCTTACTGAAGAATTTTCCTCCCCAGCTGTGGCCACAGGTGACACTGTCCAGCAGTGATGGGCAACAGGGTGGCCACGACCCACCTAGCCTGGGGGGGCACTGGGGAAGGGCCTGATGGTCTTCTGTGTTTTTCCTGAGACAACTCCGTAAGGCTGTTTTTCCTTCTAGTAACCCACCTCCGAGGCTGAGGAGTGCAGATCCTCATCACGTGTGCCTAGAGCAGCTGGCCTCGCCTGTGCCACCCCATAAACCCAGAAGTTTTGGGGCCTTTCTCTAGCTCCGCTCTGCCTCAGAACCACTGCCTTTCAGGCAACACTTGCCAGTACGAAAGTCTTGGGGCCACAGTTAGGATCGTGATTGACTACAGGGGACTTCTTTTTCTTGATGTTTTAATTCTCAAGAGAATTGAAGACATTTGGGGTCAAATCCCAACCTAAGTGCTTGAGAAGCACATTCTGACTTCAGTGGCCTGTCCTACTTTTAAATTTCCAGTTCCACATAAAGCTAAATTGAGAGCATTAGGAGGAGTAGAGGGAAAAGGAAGGAGTGTGAGGAGACCACAGCTTTCCTTCTAAACTGTCCCAGGAAACAGAGACTCTTAACCATCACCAGTGCCATCTTGCCCCATGAGGCTGCCCAGTGACAAAGACGTTTGCCTCCTCCTGGCACGAGACCCACAATCACAGTTTTCCCCAGGAGGCAAGTGAAGGAGAAAGATTTTTTACAAAGCCCAAATTAGTAGGAATGTGTTGCTTTGAATTTTTCTCAAATTACCTTTTTTTCCCCTAAAGGAAACTTAGATCATAGGAAACTTAGCTAAGAAACTTCATAGCATTCCCTATCCTGTGTCATACTTTGTTATTGTTACTTATTTTAGTATTAACTTTATTTATAACGCTTGTGAGATGCCAGGCATTGTTGGAAGCATGTCACGTGTATTAAATAATCTAATCCTCATAACATGCCCCTGAAGAAGTAGGCACTCTGATCATCTACCTTTAGGAATGAAGAACTTGCCTCCATCCCCTTTACATTGTAGGATATTTTTGCTGCATATAGAACTCTAGGCTGGTTTTCTCCCCCTTTCAACATTTTAAAGGTATCAAGTCATTTCCTTCACTCATTTTTGAAATGCCCATGCAGGTACGTGCACAGTGGGGCAGACCACCAGGCGACACACACTTACATGGCTGTTGAGTAAACCGCTTTTGTGTGATGTGATCCCTTCGCTTTTTTGGAGGTTTTCGATCGCCATTTCAAGCTAAAGAAAATGTGTGCAGAAACAAAACAAAACAAAATGGGAAAAAGGGGGGGGGGGGAAATCAGATGGTTAGCATCAGCCAAGACTTGTTTTTATTAATATCCAAATAAATGATTCAAGCGCCTACAAAATAAAAGTAAGGCTTAATGCAGGCAGGGGAGATGGGTTACATTATGAGTTGAAGCTACAGGCAGGCATGTTACTTCATTACATGCAGAGGAGCCCAGGAGCCCGAGGAGCACACGCAGCGGGTGAAGTTGTGATGTGAACACGGGCTGCATGTGCACAGGCACACCATGAACACGGAGTCGCTGCATACATTCAAATGTGAGCAAAGCCGGAGAAGAATCCACACACAGAGAATCAGATGACCAACAGAGCCCAAGGACAGTTGGTAGCACTGACTTTCTGGCCAGCCTGTCCTGTCACAAATCCAGTCTCTCTCCTGGATGCTTTGGGAAAATACCAACAAGGACAAAGACCCAGGCCCTGCCATCAGAGGCACTGGACCCTGGGGTCACTGGATATGTCACAGAGATAAGCTCCTGGATGTTTATGAAGTGTGAGCTGTGCAAAGAGGAATATGCGGCAATGAGAATGGAGTTATCAGGCAGGCCTGCCTGGGGGAGTGGACTTTTCAGTTGGGTTCTAAGGATCTCATGGACTTGAGGACTGAAGTGGTGCCACAGGTCTAAGCAAAGGAAGGAACACCCCACTGTGTGTGGCTAAGTTTGTATGTGCTGAATTTGACCTTGACTTGTACATGGAAATTTAAACTCTGCTGTGGCCCACCACAATAGGCAGAGAACTGCAATGAAAAGCAATGAACCTAAAGCATACGCTGTCTGTCCTCAAATACAGGAAAGGCAAAGACTTCAGCAATGCTTCTGCAAAAAAGCAGATTGAACAAGTATTCCAGAAAGTGCAGCAGGGCTGGGTTCAGGAACGAGAGGAATACTGTTTCACCCATCATTTCTTTTTTTTTTTTTTTTTTAAATCCTCACCTGAGGATATGTTTTCCATTGATTTTAGAGAAAGGAGAGAAAGAAACATATATCAATTGCCTCTCGTATATGCCCCAAACAGGGATGGAACCCACAACCTGGGTAAGTGCCTTCACCAGAAATCTGAAGTGCCATGATCTTTGAGTGTACGGGACAACCACTGTTGTTTATGTACACTCTTGCCATTTTCTATTCAACATTGTACCGGAAGTTCTGGCCAGGGCAATTGGAAAACAATAACAAATAAAAGGCAGCCAAATGGGAGAGAAAGAAATGAAACTATCTCTATTTGCAGACACCATGATTTAAATATAAAAAAATCTTAAAGGATCCATAAAAGACAATTAGCGCTCATAAATGAATTCATATAAGTTACAGTATATAAGAGCAACATACAAAAATCAGTTACATTTCTGAGTAATGAACACTGTGTAGAGGAAATTAAGAAAACAATCCTACTTACAATAGTATCTAAGAGAATAAATACCTAGCAATAAATTTAACCAAGGAGGTGAAATACTTGTACAATGAAAACTATAAAACACTGTTGAAAGAAACTAAAGATAAACAGAAAGATATCCTATGTTCATGGATTGAAAGACTTAATATTGATAATATGGCAATACTCTCCAAAATGATCTATAGAATCAATGCAATCCCTGTAAACTTCCAACTGCTTTACAGAAATAGACAAAGTGATCCTAAAATTCATATGGCATTGCAAAGGACTCCCAATAGCCGACACAATCTTGAAAAAGAACAAAGATGGAAAACTCACACTTCCGATTTCAAACTTAACACAAAGTTACAGTAACCGAAACAGTGCATTCCTGGGATAAAAATAGAAATGCAGATTAATGGGATAGAATTGAGAGTCTAGAAATAATCCCATACATCTATGGTCAATTGATTTTTGACAAGGGTGTCAAGACAATTCAATGGAAAAAGAATAAAATTTTTTTTTAAATGGCACTGGGATAACTGCACCACCACATGCAAAAGAATGCAGCTAGACCTTTACATCATATACAAAAGTCAACTCAAAATGAATCAAAGAACTAAATGAAAGAGCTACAACTATAAAACTCCTAGAGAAAAACATCAGGTAATCATGTAAAACAAGGTTATCTTCATGACCTTGGATTTGGCAAAGGATTCTTAGATGACATCAAAAGCACAAACAAACATTTAAAAAATAATTTTAAAGATAAACTGGAGTTCATCAAAACTAAAAACTTTTGTGCACCGCCCAGCTGGCATGTGGTTGAGCATTGACCTATGAACCAGGAGGTTATGGTTCGATTCCCAGTCAGGGCATATGCCTGGGTTGCAGGCTCGATCCCCAGTGAGGGGTGTGCAGGAGGCAGCCAATCAATAATTCTCTCTCATCATTGATGTTTCTATCTCTTTCCCTCCCTCTTCCTTCCTCTCTGGAATCAATAAAAATAAATATTTTTTAAAACTTTCATGCACCAAATGACACTGATAAGAGAGTGAAAGGACAACCTACACTCTCCCATACTAGTAAATCATATATCTGATAAGGGTCTTGTATTTAGAATATTAAAGAACTCTCAGAACTCAACAACAAAAGGACAACCCAATTAAAAATGGCAAAAGGCTTGAATGGGCATGTCTCCAATAAGCACATGAAAAGTTCCTCAACGGCATTAATCATTAGGGAAATACAAGACTAAAATCACAATGAGGTACCACTTCATATCCCCCAATATGGCAAAAAAAAAAAAAAAAAGATAATGAAGTGTTGGGAGCAAACATGTAGAAATTGGAACCCTTATACATTGCAGGTGGAATGTCAAATGATGCAGCTGCTGTGGAAAACAGTATGGCAGTGCCTCAAAAAGTTAAACATAAAACCAGTTAACCCATATTATCCAGCAATTCCACTCTTAGTTATGTATTCAAAAGAACTGAAAACAGGTGTTTAAACAAAAACTTGTACACAAATGTTCATAGCAGCATTATTCATAATGGTAAAAAGTGGAAAAACCCAAATATCAATCACAGATTAATAAACACAGTGTGCACCATCCATATTATGAAGTATTACTCAGCTCTGAAAAGGAGTGAAGCAATGACACAGACTACAATGTGGATGGACCCTGAAAACATCTCACACAGAAGGCCACACACTGTATGATTCATTTGTGAAATGTCCAGAACAGGCAAATCCACACAGACAGAAAGCAGACTGGTTGCAAGGGGCTGGGAGAGGGGATGGGAAGTAACTGCTAACTGGTACAGGGTTTCCTTTTGGGGAGATGAAAATGTTCTGGAACTAGATAGGGTAATGGTTGCACAACATTGTGAATGTACTAAATGTCATTGAATTATACACTTTTAAATGGTTAAAATGGTGAATGTTATGTTATGTGAATTTTACCTCAATAAAAAGATATAACTAATTTAAAAATCCATTAGTCTCTCTTGCAATTTGAATGAACCTTTTACTCACATGCATGGTTTTAACATCATTCTCTGGTCACTTGGACAATATTCATTCAGTGAGTTGGCAGATCTTCCAAATGTTGACACATTTCATTACATAATATTGAAAAATCACATTTGTTAATATCACTACCAACCTCATTGGAAAAGATACAAAGTTTTTCAAAATTCTCTTCTCTTTTTTTGTTTAAAAAAGTACTGGCAACAAAATCTGTCAGTTGTTTTTGTGGATACACCAGGTTCACACCATTTATTTTTGAGAAAATGTCTGCCACGTCTCTGAGTCTGAATGATCACAATGTGTCTGTTATTCTTTCAGGAAAAAAATGACATTTCAAAAAAAGTGGCTAGTTCCACTTAACTCATTGTACAGGAGCTTTTCCTCGAAATGGCCATCATACTTTGTCAGACAGCAGAAGAGCTGTTTGTCACAGAATATTAAAAAGACATGTAATCAAGGGTTGAGATTTAATACAATTAGTAATTTTTACTACTTCATCAAGGACATTCCTAAGTAAAACTGGTATTTGGTATTTTATTTCTCTTTTTCTTTTCGACTGAAAGCATAATGGTAAAGGATCAGTGTCTTCTAGAAGAGTTTATTGCCTCTGCCTTGATTCCTGCCTTGATTTGTGCTCATCTGTTTCAAGGGTGTTGATTTTGCACAATCACTGCAAATGATGATACAGGGAAAATGGTAACTAGTATTATTGGCTTAGTATTATTATAAAAAGTTTTGACCTTGTGGTGCCTCTTAAGGGATCCTAGGGACACACACAGGTTCGCTGGTTATAAGGCTGACTGCTAAAAATCATGGTATTATGAGTACAGAGGAAAAGAAAAGAATATAAGTTAAGATTTGCTGCATAAGACCATCTTCAAAAACCCATAGCTATTAAATAAGATTTAGACAAGTAGAGATACAGGAAATTAATTGAATGTATTGTGAATGTCCCAAGATGTTCACTGTGTTTTATTTTATTTTTTTAATTTAATAAATCTTTATTGTTCAGATTATTACAATTGTTCCTGTTGTTTCCCCCCATAGCTCCCCTCCACCCTGTTTCCATCCCACCCTCTGCCCTTACCTCCTCCCGACTGTCCTCATCCATAGGTGTACGCATTTTGTCCAGTCTCTTCCCACAAACCCCAAACCTCTTTCCCCCCGAGAATTGTCAGTCCACTCCCTTTCTATGTCCCTGATTCTATTATATTCAACAGTTTATTCTGTTCATCAGATTTTTTATTCACTTGATTTTTAGATTCACTTGTTGATAGACATGTATTTGTTGTTCAGATTTTTTTATCTTTACCTTTTTCTTCTTCTTCCTCTTCTTAAAGAATACCTTTCAGCATTTCATATAATACTGGTTTGGTGGTGATGAACTCCTTTAGCTTTTTCTTATCTGTGAAGCTCTTTATCTGACCTTCAGTTCTGAATGATAGCTTTGCTGGGTAGAGTAATCTTGATTGCAGGTTCTTGCTATTCATCACTGAATATTTCTTGCCACTCCCTTCTGGCATGCATAGTTTCTGTTGAGAAATCAGCTGACAATCGTATGGGTGTTCCCTTGTAGGTAATTAACTGTTTTTCTCTTGCTGCTTTTAAGATTCTCTCTTTGATTTTTGCTCTTGGCATTTTAATTATGATGTGTCTTGGTGTGGTCCTCTTTGGAGTCCTTTTGTCTTGGGTTCTGTGCGCTTCCTGGAGTTGTAAGTCTATTTCTGTCACCAGGTGGGGGAGGTTTTCGGTCATTATTTCTTCAAATAGGTTTTCAGTATCTTGCTCTCTCTCTTCTTCTGGCACCCCCATAATTCGGATGTTGGTACGATGAGATTGTCCCAGAGGCTCCTTACATTATCTTCAAATTTTTGGATTCTTTTTTCTTTTTGCTTTTCTGACTGAGTGTTTTTTGCTTCTTTGTATTTCAAATCTTTGACTTGATTCTTGCGATCCTCTAGTCTGCTGTTGGGTCTCTATATAATATTTTTTATTTCAATCAGTGTATGTTTAATTTCTAGCTGGTCCTTTTTCATATCCTCGAGGGTCTCGCTAAATTTATTGGCCTTTTCTAGGAAATTCTTGAAAAACCTTATAACCGTGGTTTTGAACTCTATATCCAGTAGTTTGCTTTCCTCCATTTCTTTCATTTGTGATCTGTTTCTTTGTCTCCGCATTTTCGCTGCTTCCCTGAGTTGGTAGAGTAGCTTTGTGTGCTAGGTGTCCTATACAGCACAGTGGCTCAGCCTCCCCAGTTACCTGAGGTGGACACTCTTGGTCAGGGGTCCTCAAACTTTTTAAACAGGGGGCCAGTTCACTGTCCCTCAGACCGTTGGAGGGCTGGACTATAGTTTAAAAAAAAACTATGAACAAATTCCTATGCGCACTGCGGGCCCGGGACAAGTCAGCTGCTAAGCAGGACATGCAGTGGCACCTGGCGGGCCGGATAAATGTCCTCGGCGGGCCACATGTGGCCTGCGGGCCGTAGTTTGAGGACCCCTGCTCTTGGTGCACCCCTTTGTGGACTGTGTGCTCAACCTTGATTGTTGTTGGTATCACTGGGAGGAATTGGCCTCCAGGCCAATTGGCTGTGAGGATCAGCTGTGTCTACGCTGGGAGAACTTCTGTGCTGGAAACACTCTTATGAGACAAGACTTGCAAAATTGCAAAAGCCTCTGTGCTCAGCTTGGATGGGGCGGAGTTTCAGGGCGGAGCAGACAGCCTTGGTTTCCCGTCAGCCCTGCCCTATGAGGCCCCTGGGTCTCAGTGTCCCTCAGTAATCGCTGCAAGCACCTCAGAGAGAAAGCCACCCTCGAGTTTCGCCCGCTGCCAGACAGTCCAGTTTCTCCCCGAATGAGTCGGGGTTCCCAGAAACTAGCCCGGAACTGGAGTTCAATGCAGTCGGGAGCTTCCATCTCCCTTCCGCTTACATTATTAGAAGGCCAGCTGCACACTCAGCCGCCTGAGCATTCAGCAGTCAGTCCTCTCTGTGTGTGCGCGCCTCCGGACCTCTGCCTTCCACAGCTCCCGAGTCTCAGTGTGCTTTCTCTTTTCCTGACAGTCCAGATTCCCGAATGGGTCTGGTTTCCCAGCGTCTCGCCCGGGACTGGAGTTCAGTGCAGTCAGGAGCTTCCGTCTACCCCCCGCTTTAGAAAGCCAGCCGCGCACTCAGCCGCCTGTGCACACAGCCGCCTGTCCTCTCCGCGTGCGAGTCTCTGCACTTCAGTCTTTTGCAGCTCCTCTGAGTCTCAATGTGCTTTCCTCTTTTCTTCTAGTTGTAGAATTTCCACTCAGCCAGCTTTCCTGTGGTTCTGGATGGTGTCCATTTTGTCTTTTAGTTGTAGTTTTGATATTGTTGTGTGAGGCAGCAGTTTAGGTGTTTACCTATGCCGCCATCTTGGTTTCTCTCTCTGTTCACTGTGTTTTAAAATATCACTTAATTATCTGAAGGCGATAAAGGTCAGGAAAATACCATCAAGCCCCAGAAGGACAGATGCCAGACAGGTTGATGCCCAGGAGTCAGGACTGAAGGCGCAGAGCACACACATGTCCAGCAGAGGGCGCTATGGCACCGCCTCCCGGCCCCACATGCGAGACACATGCCACATCTCTGAAAAGGAGCATCTGGCCCTTGAACTTGATCTAACCGAGGGCCTTTAACAGTCCTCTCGGTGGCTGGAGAAGTTAGGGTTTAATCTTTATATATGCTTAAAATGAAAACGAATTTTATATTTGACTGGAGTTTATTTCAAAAAGTTCATCAGTGCTACATGCACAGGCCCATATGTCAAAAAGCACCAAAGAGCCACGGAGGCATGCAGTGGTGCCCCATCCCTAACCCCAGCCCTAGCAGCTTTTCCTAAAATCATTTCTCTTTTTTGACCTTCTGGTAATCTCCTTCACATTTTAGAATTATGCATGTGCTTGTGCATCTGCTTCTTGATTTATCAGGCGCTTAATCTTTACTTTTGACTTGGTGCAATGCAGCACGTACTCCTTTTTATTGGCCATTTAATATCATTTGCTTCTGCTACATGAATTGCTAACAGAAGGCCTGCTTTAAGGACTCATTCGAATGGAAGACAGAAAATGTATAATGCTTATGATAAAAGATACAGTGTCTCAAGAACCCAACATAATAGCAGACAGCAGACTAGTTTTAAAGCTCCAAAGTATATTAAAATTAGCCAATTATTTAAAAATTGTGAAAGAAAAATTTAAAAACCCTTTCCTTTCATGTATAATTCTACCAAGATTTTACCTGATTAAGGACTATATTAATGCCTCCTAATAGAGGGTGTTGGTTACTTCTCCTCAAGTTTATTAGCATCTAACCCAATGGCCATTCCATAATAACCTTGTTAAAAGGACCTGCCAGACAGAGGTAGCCCCTACAAAGGGCCAGCAATGACAACTATTGATGAAATACCTGCTAATCCAGGCTGGGTTTTCCCTAATTCAATTTCTAGACCATGCCTCCTGGGAAGGGGCAGGGATGTTCCTTGGAAAGACCAGAGAAAAGTTGGGACAAGGACAGAAACCTGCTGTAGCTAACCCTCCATCCTAAAACACAGCATACTTACATGACCATAAGTGGAGAAAATAAACATTTAGATGTTGCATGAGTAACCCCTTTGGATCTTTAAAGAAAATGGGGAGTATTTTAAAGGAAGGAAGCAGCACGATGGGAATTTTGAGGCAGAAACATAAATCCTAGAATTACGCCTGGAGAAATCGACCATCCGCAGTTAGGGGCCATGGAGGAAAAAGGGGGAACAGTGGGCTCACCACTGGGGAGAGAGGGAGGCTGGCTTAGGGAAATGGGACATTTTAAATCTGTTAGTCCATCTTTATTTTGTTAATTCAGCATTTTAAAGTTATGTAAGTAATATTACATGTGTATGCTGTACAAAAATCTGATTAGGCCAGAGGCATATAAGTCTCCATACTGGGCCAGGACTGGGGTGGGGCCAACAAGGCACCCAGGGCACCAAACTTAAGGAGGTGCTCATGCTCAAGGTCGCACCTGAGCAGGGTTAGCACTTGGAGGTGAAACCCTCCTTAAATTTGGCATCCTGGGCACTTTACCCTTTGGGTTGTGTCAAAGAGGTCCGACCTGAGCTGAAATGACAAAAGCAAACCTCTCAGGTTAGTATCTCTGCTCAATGTACTTTAAAAAAAAAATGCAACAGAAAACTTTAGCATGAAAGGATTGGCAGATGTTAAAGGATGGATGCAGGAGCC
Organism: Plecotus auritus; assembly: GCF_963455305.1. Lineage (NCBI taxonomy): Eukaryota > Metazoa > Chordata > Mammalia > Chiroptera > Vespertilionidae > Plecotus > Plecotus auritus. The sequence goes on from NC_137773.1 coordinate 86,346,694, forward strand.
GTATTTTTTTGTTTGTTTTGTAAATCCTTACCTGAGGATATTTTTTCCATTGATTTTTCAGAGAGAGTGGAAGGAGTAGGAGAGGAAGAGAGAGAGAAACATTGATGTGAGAGACACATCAACCAGTTGCCTCCTGCACTCGCCCTGACTGAAGTGGGGATCCTGCAACCGAGATACAACCCTCTATCTGTATGAAGATCTCAGGTTAGAGCATTAGCCAGAACCACAATCCTATGGCTCCTGGCTCTGGCTGATGCTCTAACCACTGATCCACACCAGCCAGGGCAGGAGCCATATTTTATTTCTGTTGCAAGCCTCAGGGCCATTTCTGTTCATGGCTCCCAGAAAGCCCCTCAGATCTCACAAGCTGCATCCTTGTGAGATGTTTCATGCCAAAACCAAGCTGATAAATAACAGAGAGAAGGCAGAGTCAGGGATCAGATTCTCATCTGAGACGATCACTTCCTAGGGGCTTTCATGGGGATGTGTGTTAAAACACAGCCCATTCATGGATTTCCAATTGACTTAAAAGCTTGATTCCTTAAAGGCAACCCAAAGAACAAACCACAGTAGCTAGTGCCCCGAGTCTGACCTGCACATCTGCTTGCAACCAAGGGTGTGTGGACCAGAGAATGCTGCTATTTCTCAATAAATTTGTTTCCTATAATTCTAGTATATTCTACTATTATAAACTGGTGCAGTCTAAAACTGAGCCTGCCATATCCATGAAAGTTAACATGGCATGCGAGGAACACTTTGTGATCACTAACAGCTCTAATCTTGAGTCCATCTAGCCAGTCCTCTAAGGGATAAGTGTGTCTGGCCCCCTGTGTCCTCGCAGCCCCTGCTGAGCTGACAGCTGGAAAAACTAAGAGAGGTGAGGTGGAAGCTAGGGCCTCTCGGACTGAGCAGTGGACACTGCCCCACATATCACAGCTTCTAGAAAGCAAGTGACTTCTCTCTATGCCTGTCCTCAAAGCCAGGTTCTGGGGAGTAGTCTACACAGAGAAAGAGAGAGGACAACAAGCCTCTCTGATGTCAGGGTGATGCCACAACACCCTGAAAAGAACAGGGATGAGGCTAAAACATTACCTTCTATTTCAGATTAGCCCACCACCAAAATAGTAAGTTTTTTTCTAACTGAAAATCAATCAATGTAATCCATCATATTAACAGTGTAAAGAAAAAAACAACCTCATGCCCTGACCAGTTTGGCTCAGTGGATAGAGCGTTGGCCTGCAGACTGGAGGGTCCCAGGTTCAATTCCAGTCAAGGGCATGTACCTTGGTTGCGGGCACATCCACAGTGGGGGTGTGCAGGAGGCAGCTGATCGATGTTTCTCTCTCATCAATGTTTCTAACTCTCTATCCCTCTCCCTTCCTCTCTGTAAAAAATCAATAAAATATATTTAAAACAACAACAACAAACAAAAAAATACAACATTATGATCAATGAAGAAAAAGCATTTGACAGAACTCAACATCCAAAAACTCTCTGAAAACTAGGAATAGAGGAAACTTCCTCAACCCAAAATAGGGCATTTATGAAAACCTACAATTAACATCACACTTAGCAGTAAAAGATGAAAAGATTTCCCCCCAAGACTGGGAACAAGGAAAGGATGTTCATATGCTCCTATTCAACATAGTAGAGTTCTAGCCAGCAAAAAAAGGCAAGAAGAGAAAACCAAGATGGCGGCATAGGTAAGCACCTAAACTGCTGCCTCGCACAACAATTTCAAAACTACAACTAAAAGACAGAACGGACACCATCCAGAACCACAGGAAAGCTGGCTGAGTGGAAATTCTACAACTAGAAGGAAAGAGAAAGGCTCACAGAGAATTGGAGGTACGGCAAAGGGTCTTTGTGCGCGCAGAGAGGAAGGGCTGCTGAGAGCCTGGCTGACTTTCTCTGGCGGGAGGGGGAAGGAAGCCCCCGACGGCACTGAACCTCACTTCTGACTACACTGAACCCCAGTTCCGGGTGAAACCCCGTGGACTCAGGCTCATACAGGGGGAGTCTGGACTGTCAGTTAGAGAGAAAGGCACCCGGAAACTCGGAGACCCGGGGGAGACCCGGGGGAGCCCCGGTGGGCAGGGGTCTGGAGGCACGCGCGCCAGTGTGCACAAAGGCTGCGGAGGTTGCCACAGGATTTCCCTAGCAGAACGGAGTCAGAAGGTCCTGACTGCACTGAGCCCCAGTTCTGACTGCACTGAACCCCAGTTCCAGGCGAGCCCCTGGGGACCCATGCTCTTACAGGGGGGAATCTGGACTCTCGGGCGGAGACTCGGGAGCCGGGGAAGGCAGAGGTCTAGAGGCGCGCGCGCGCAACGGCAAGGCTGACGGGAAGCCAAGACTGTCTGCTCCGCCCTGAGACTCCACCCCATCCAAGCTGAGCACAGAGGCTTTTGCAATTTGGCAAGTCTAATCCTATAAGGTTGTCTCCAGCACCGAACTTCTCCCAGCGTAGACACAGCTGTTCCTCACAGCCAACTGGCCTGGAGGTCAATTCCTCCCAGTGATACCAACAACAATCAAGACTTAACTACAACAAGGCTGTACACACAGTCCACAAAGGGGTGCACCAAGAGTATCCACCTCAGGTTAACTGGGGAGGCCGACCCACTGGGCCATATAGGAAACCTAGCACACAAATCTACCCTACCAACTCAGGGAAGCAGTGAAAATGCGGCAACAGCCCTGACCGGTTTGGCTCAGTGGATAGAGCATCGGCCTTTGGACTGGAGGGTCCTAGGTTCGATTCCGGTTAAGGGCATGTGCCTGGGTTGTGGGCACATCCCCAGTGGGAGGTGTGCCGGAGGCAGCTGATCAATGTTTCTAACTCTCTATCCCTCTCCCTTCCTCTCTGTAAAAAATCAATAAAATATATTTTATAAAAAAAAAAAATGCGGCAACAAAGAAACAGATCACAAACAAAAGAAATGGAGGAAAACAAACGACTGGATATAGAATTCAAAACCACGGTTATAAGGCTTTTCAAGAATATCCTAGAAAAGGCCAATAAATATAATGAGACCCTTGAAGATATGAAAAAGGACCAACTAGAAATTAAACATATACTGACTGAAATATTATACAGAGACCCAACAACAGATTAGAGGAACACAAGAATCAAGTCAAAGAATTGAAATACAAAGAAGCAAAAAACACTCAACTGAAAAAGCAAAAAGCAAAAAAAAAAAAAAAATCCAAAAAGTTGAAGATAGTGTAAGAAGCCTCTGGGACAACTTCAAGCGTATAAACATCAGAATTATGGGGGTGCCAGAAGAAGAGAGAGCAAGATACTGAAAACTTATTTGAAGAAATAATGACTGAAAACTTCCCCCACATGGTGAAAGAAATAGACTTACAAGTCCAGGAAGCATACAGAACCCCAAACAAAAGGAATCCAAAGAGGACCACACCAAGACACATCATAATTAAAATGCCAAGAGCAAAAGACAAAGAGAGAATCTTAAAAGCAGCAAGAGAAAAACAGTTAATTACCTACAAGGGAGCACCCATATGATTGTCAGCTGATTTCTCAACAGAAACTATGCAGGCCAGATGGGAGTGGCAAGAAATTTTCAAAGTGATGAATACCAAGAACCTACAACCAAGATTACTCTACCCAGCAAAGTTATCATTCAGAATTGAAGGGCAGACAAAGAGCTTCACAGATAAGAAAAAGCTAAAGGAGTTCATCACCACCAAACCAGTATTATATGAAATGCTGAAAGGTATTCTTAAAGAAGAGGAAGAAGAAAAAAGTAAAGATAAAAATTATGAACAACAAATACATATCTATCAACAGTGAACTTAAAAATCAAGTGAATTAAAAACCTGAGGAACAGAATAATCTGGTGAATATAATAGAATCAGGGGCATAGAAAGGGAGTGGACTAATAATTCTCAGGGGGAACGGGGTATGGGGAGATTCAGGAAGAGACTGGACAAAAATCATACACCTATGGATGAGGACAGTGGTGGGGAGGTAAAGGCAGAAGGTGGGGTGGGAACCGGGTGGAGGGGAGCTATGGGGGGAAAAAGGAGAAACAATTGTAATAATCTGAATAAAGATTTATTAAAAAAAAATTTAAAAAAAGGCAAGAAAAAAAAGTTATCCAGATTGAAAAGGAGGAAGTAAAATTGTTCCTATCTGCAGTTAACAAAAAACTCTTAGAACTAAAAAGTGAGTGCCACAAGGTTGCAGGATACAAGGACAACAGCCAAAAATCAACCGTATTTTCACATACTAACAATGAACAGTTAGAAACGAAATTAAAAAATCAATACCACTGCTCTGTATGTTCTAGGTTGGGGGCTGTCTGCACGTAAGGCAAGAAGATGGTGGCTGCAAAGATGACGAAAGCTGTTGGAGTCCATCAACTCTCGGCTCCAGTTTGTTAAGCAAAATGAAAAGTATGTGCTGGGGTACGAACAGACTCTAAAGATGAGCAGGCAAAGTGAAACTGGTCATCCTCACCAACACTGTTCAGCCTTGAGGAAATCTGAAATGGAGGACTATGTCATGGTGTCCATCACTACAGTGGCAATAATGCTGAATTGGGCACAGCATGTGGACATACTACAGAGTATACACACTGGCTATCATTGATCTAGGTCAGTGGTAGGCAAACTGCGGCTCGCAAGCCACATGCGGCTCTTTGGCCCCTTGAGTGTGGCTCTTCCACAAAATACCATGCCCTGGGTGAGTCTATTTTGAAGAAGTGGCGTTGGAATAAGTTTAAGTTTAAAAAATTTGGCTCTCAAAAGAAATTTCAATCGTTATAATGTTGATATTTGGCTCTGTTGACTAATGAGTTTGCCGACCACTGATATCATAAAAAGCATGCCAAAACATATTAGTGAAAAGTAAATCATGCAAGATTTTTCTTTAATAAAACTGGCCAGTGCTTGGTTTAAAAAATAATTAAAAAAAATAAAATAAAGACTAATACCACTTACAATAGCTCCGAAAACATGACATACTTAAGTATAAGTCTAACAGAATGTGTACAGGATCTACACGTTAAAAATTACAAAATGCTGATGAAAGAAATAAAAGAAGACCTAAGTAAATGGGAAAGCATACCATGTTCATGGACTGAAGACCCAACTCAATTCTCCCCCAAACTGACCTACAGATTTAGTGCTGTTTAATCAAATTCTTACTAGGAATTTTTTATAGATAATAGAAAATTCTAAATTTATATAAATAGCTTACACAATACTGAAGAAAAGTAAAGTTGGAGGAATCACTCACTATAAAGCTGTAGTAATTAAGAACAGGCACACAGATCAATGAAACAGAACAGAATGTCCTGAAACAGAGCCACACACGGCCAATTGATTTTTGACAAAGACGCAAAACCGATCCAATGGAGGAAGGGTAGTCATTTCAGCAAATGATGCTGGAACTACTGGTGGTTTCATATGCATAAAAATAAACCTTGACCAAAACCTTACATCTTATACAAAAGTTAACCCAAATGAAGCAGATCCAACTACAAAATGTAAAACTATAAAACTTTTCCAAGAAAACAGGAGGAAATTTTTATGACCTGGGAGAGGCAGAGTTCTCAGGTATGGCATCAAAAGTGTGATCTTTTCAAAAAAGAAAAATTAATAAATAAGACTTTATTTAAAAAATTCTTTTTTTCTGCAAATGACACTTGTAACAGAATGAAAAGATACTCTAAAAACTGGGAGAGAATATTTGCAAATTGCATATCTGACAGGGGACTTATAAAGAACACATAAAGAATTTTCAAAATTTAACAATAAGCCGAAACCGGTTTGGCTCAGTGGATAGAGCGTCGGCCTGCGGACTGAAAGGTCCCGGGTTCGATTCCGGTCAAGGGCATGTACCTTGGTTGCGGGCACATCCTCAGTGGGAGGTGTGCAGGAGGCAGCTGATCGATGTTTCTCTCTCATCGATGTTTTTAGCTCTCTATCCCTCTCCCTTCCTCTCTGTGAAATATCAATAAAATATATTTAAAAAAAAAAATTTAACAATAAGAAAACTAACAATCCAGTTTAAAAAATAGGCAAATGACTAGAACTGACACATCACCAAAAGCATATATAAGGCAAATGAGCACGTGAAAAGCTGCTTACCATCATTAGCAATTAAGAAAATGCAAATTACAATCACAATGAGATACCACTACACACCTACTAGAATGGCTAAAATGAAAAAATGCTGACAACAAGGAGTGCTGGTGAGGAGTGGAGCAACAGGATCTTACACATCGCTGGGGGAAATGTGAAATGGTACGATCACTTGAGGAAACTGTTGGTGATCTCTGATAAAGTTAAATACACACTTACCATATCAATCAGCAATCCGCTTGTAGGTATTTACTCAAAAGAAAGGAAAACATATGTCCATACAAAAACCTGTCGGTGAGGACTGATAGCTGCATTATTCATAATCGTCCAAAACTGGAAATCTCCCCAACTGCCCTCAACTAGTGAATAGATAGGTAGGAATACTACTCAGTCACGAAGAAGGAGGAAGTACTGGCTGATACAACAACCTGACTGGATCTCAAAGGCGCCACACTGAGTGAAAGAAGCGGAACTCAGAAGGTCATTACTGAATGATTCTGTTCATACAACAGTCCCAGAAAAACAAACCTCTAGTGATGGAGAAAGGGTCAGTGGGTGCCAGGGGTTGTGGGTGAGGGGAGGTCATGACTGCAAATACCAGGAGGGAGTTTAGGGGAGACAACCATTAGGATCCTGACTGTGGCAGTAGTTACACAAACATGCATGTGTGTCAAAACTCAGGGCTGTATTCCCAGAAAAGTCACACAGCTCTGTATTAATTTACAAAGTAAAAGTAAATATGGAAACTAGAGTTTTGAAAGTTAAGTTTTTAAAGCAGATGTTTTGGACAGGAGCATGGTGGGTACAATTCGGCATAGCTCTTAGGAGAAATCTCCTCTTGTTTATTCAGTCTAGTTTCATATGGGTGGACTGACCTAAGCCTCTAAGGGGCTGATAATAATGATGATATCACCAGCAGCACATACCAGTATGGAGTTATTTTTACAAATATGCAGTGTTCACAATAGCCCATGATGGGATATTCAGGTTTTTGGGGTTTTTTTTAAACCAGTGGAGGAACTGAGGTTCAAAGAAGCTGAGACTTGACTTGGGTCACAGGGCCTGGTTGGGGCTGGCAGGGCTCCCTTCCAGGGCTCCAGGTTGCCTTCCACTCACTGTCCCTACTTCTGCTGCTAGTCTATCCAGGGCCTATCCTGTTGCCCGAGAGCCTCGTACATACCGTTGCTGGAGACGACCGGGAAGTGTGGGCCAGCGAGTGTCTGGTGCTGTCCATACCCCCGTGGATGAGATAGGCTCCTGTGCTGGAGATAATGGGGCTCCCCCCGACATCCATGGTGATGCCCACCATGCTGTGGGAAGGGACTGCTGTCGGCGAGGAGCCTGCGACGGTCACCTGGGCGTCACCCGGGGCCTCGAAGTAAGATGCTGCGCTGCTTGTGGCATACATTGGAGGCTCGGGGTTATAGGCATAGGCCGTCCGCCTGTCAGAGAGAGAGAATGTGCCTCCTCTGAGTCTGGAAGGAATCCGGCAAAACTTCATGTCAAAGTGGAAGCCTGATGAGACTGAACATGTGGGGTAAGTCAGATACCAAACGCCTATGCATCACAGAGTTCAAAGCAATCGACTGAAAAATTCAGGATCACATGCGGACTCATCAAAAACTGATCATTTAAAAATTCTAAGTATGAAGGGGTCATATGAGGGAGCTCCTTCATGGAGATGGAACACTTCTGTGTCTTATTATGGTTATGTAAAATTTATACATGAGCCCTAGCTTGTTTGGCTCAGTGGATAGAGCATCAGCCTGCAGACTGAAGGGTCCCGGGTTCAATTCTGGTCAAGGGCACATGCCCCGGTTGTGGGCTTGATCCCCAGTAGGGGGCGTGCAGGAGGCAGCCGATCAATGATTCTCTCTCACCATTGATGTTTCTATCTCTCTCTCCCTCTTCCTTCCTCTCTGAAATCAATAAAAATATATATTAAAAAAAATTTATACATGAGAAAAAATGGCACAGAACTACACACACACACACACACACACACACACACACCGGAGTCAAAACTGGTGAAATGGAATAAGACCCATGGGCTAGTTAACAGTCCTGTCCCAATGTTATTTTCCTGCTATTGTCCTATAGTCATACTCAAAAAAGATGTCACCACAGGGGGAGACTGGGTGAAGGGTCTCCCATTTTGTAACTTCCTATAAGTCTATGATTCTATCAAAAAAGGTTAAAAAATGAAATTGCATAATAAAAAGAAATTTCTAAGTGATATGAAGAATTTATCTAATATTACTTTGACATCTGGATTAAATGCTTAGCTATCTATGTATGTCATCCCATAAAGTTTTCAGTTCCACTCCAGTAATGCTGGCCATAGTAAAAGGCAGTTGGTAATGGTTTCTCCTTGGTGGTGACTAAAGGCTATGACCTGTCCCAAGGGAAGGCCCCTCTGGTGGCAGGTGGCCCCAACCTCTGGGAGGCGTGCACTCCCATCCTGTCCCCTGGTGACATCATATATAAGTGTAATACAATCGAACCCAAGACCTTGACACTGGTACAATCTACACACCTTGCTCAGATGTCATGGATTTGACCTTCAGTGTTGTGCTGCTGTAGAAGCTCACACAACTCCTTAACCACAACCACACTCTCACCCTTGATCCCTGAACTTTCAAAGGAGAGTTGTCGAAATCAAATGAGCAAAAGGACTTATGTCTTGAGCCCAATGAGCTTCCCGAGAAATGTGTCATTTTCTGCCACAAGCATCACATAGTTCGCAAGCAGAAAACCCTATAAGTCCCTGACAAATAAAAAATCAAGTCATATCAACATCATAAAAAGCTAGAGGTTAACAAAGGCCAGGAAGAGAAAGCAGAGACAGAATCGGCTTCTGGATTGTGAAGACTGAATCTTTAGACTTGGATTACGGTTTGTTTTTCTTAAGACTGTCTTTTCTAGAAGTAAAAACTACAAAAGTGTGTGATTTCTGAAATCTCCACAGGACTGTGATGACCTCATACCACAGTAATGGTTCCAACATAGCACCCAAAGGATAAGGGGGAGGGATTTGTGCAAACACATCCCAAAAGGAAAACGGTGGGAGAGTCGTGAAGGAAGGTTCCAGACGTGGCCTGAGGTTCTCTGTGAGGCCCCTTCCAAGGGCAGGGAAAACCACGTACAAGGCTCCATTCGTGTAGACGGCGTCTCCGCCTTCCACGTACTGCACTTGGGATGGGTACACGTGTTGCACAGGCTGGACCTGAAACATCAGATATTTCTTTTTACACACAGTATAGTCTACTTGTTCATGATTTTCCATCATTCAAGCTGAAAATAACTTTGATTGCCTTTTATGAACATTAAGTACTGCATTACAGTTGGCACGTCTTGAAAGAAACTAGGAGAGGTAGTCCTGATCCACTGCTATGCATGAGGGAAGCCAAGTCCAATGTGCCTGTTCCATGGGGAAAGAAGCCAAACTGACAGCTAGGAAGGGCCCTGGGGCCTGCCAGCCACTGGGTAGAAGGGTTGGTAATGCTGGACAGTGGAAATCAGAGTATGGACAGAACGCCAACCTCTGAGCACTGGACCTGTCACCCACACCCAAGGACAGGGCAGAGGGCTCCAGCTGGTCACTCTCTACATGCCCCCTCCAAACCCCCTTAGGTTGGCCCTGGTGCCCCTCCCCAGCAGGAGGGCAGGGGTCCTGGAGCCACATTGGGGAGATACTGTGAAGGTCTGAGCAGAACTAGAAGAAAGGATGGGCCTAGAGTGGGAGATGTAGACCGAGGGTGATGGGAGGACCACAGAACAGCCCTACCTGGTCCCTGTCAGTGCAGCGCCTCAGCTAATGGCCCACAAGGGACGCTGGCCCTGGTAGTAGAGGCCGAGTTCTGCATGGAAAACTTCAGAATCTCACCGCAGAGGGAACCTTATCCAATGCCTAATTTAACCTCATGAGGGGTAACAAAATTAAAGGCTGAGTGACCTCTCTCTAGGCCTGTGTATGGAGCTGATTCCCACCTCCGAGGACAACCCAGTACTGATACACTCGTACACGCTCAACTCCTGGAGTAATAACATATCATGAGGAGCCAGGGATTACCATGCTGAGTGGGCTTTGCCTTAGGGGACCGAGTGAAATGCACAAGTCACTCCACAAGTCTGAGCTGCCCAGAGAGAAAGTGGTAGTGCAGGTCCAGCCTCACAGAGGGGGAAAGCTTCTGGAATCATGACATTAGCCTTGATCTCCCCTCCCTCAAGGAGCTAAGGTTCCCTTCTGTGCCTGCTCAGAATTTTTGTTTCTCCCTGACACCATAAGCCGCCCCTGGTTCCCCCTACACACACTGCTCATCTGAACAGGAACCCCTGAAGAAAGAAGCGTGTACTCTGGGGTCTCGGCCGTCTCTCTATTTCACTCATGGTCCCTCCCTTTCAGGCAGGACCCTGCACAAATTTTAATTCAGCATCTTGCAGAGCACGAGCTGGCCCTTGGGTCAGATCTGGCTTGCCTGTTTTTTGTCAATAAAGTTTTACTGACACACAGCCATGCCCCTTCTTTTACATCTATGGCTGCTTCTAGAGACAAAGCAGAGTTGAGTGGTTGTGCAAGACACTATCTGGCCTGCAAAGCCAAAAAAATGCACTATTTGGTCTTTTCCAGAAAAGGGCTGCTGACCACTGTCCTAGATTCCATTGACTGTCTGAGCTGATGGTCTGTGCTGTTCTTTGGTGGGTGAGCCCACACTTTTAAGCTTTCTTCCCAGATAATTCAATCTCACAAGAGGCACTTCCTTGGTCATGGCTCTTGTCTGAGGGTATAACATTTGCCTGCAGAGGGGTTTGCCTCCCCAGGAGGTTCTGTGTTCCTCCAATCCAGAACCTTTGCTATCTGTTCCCATGTCTAGCTCAGCACCCAGTGCTCTATCAAGGGGCTGGCTTATGTCTCATGCACTGAATTTCTGAATGAATGAAAGATCACAGCTGTCTTGGTTTGCTGCAAAACTGTTTAAAGTGAAAGATCTTTAATAAAACATAGCTTCCCAAGAACCTTCTGGTAAGGAACTGAAGACTTTAAAGAAGGAGCAGCAATGACAGAAAAGAATGCATAACACAGAGAGGCCTCCAGATCGCTAAGTGTTAATATGCCCCACATCACCTGTGCTATGGTTACCTGCTGTGGCACCTGCTGGATTCTGGGGAGGGAGATTGGCTGCATCTGGGCCCCTTTGGAAGCCGAGCCCGTTGCCTGGACCAGCACCCTCTAAAAGGGAAGGAGAGAGGGACATTCAGACTTGTCAGAGCTTAGGCCTGAAAACAAACACAGAATACAACCATAGCTACTGCCGCCTGGCCTGCTGTTGCTTTATTGGACACACAAAACTGAAAATGTGAAGGATCAAATGAATGTCAAAGTCAAAAGAGAAACAGGAGTGTTTTGTTTACATAAAGCTGGGGTTTTAGTAATCAATGACTTCGATTCTGTGATTTTCCAAAATAGACCCTAAATGTCACTGGTTGTGGTGATTCTGCAGTGCCTTTGCCTTCTAAACACCACTGTATAAAAAGAAATCAACAGAGACCAGGCATTCTATTAGCTCACAATCAAAGACAAAAAGAACATAAACAGTGCAAATATCAATGAATGAATGGATACACACAATGTGGTCTCTCCACACAATGAAATATTACTCAGCCCTGAAAAGGAGTAAAGCTTTGATATGTGCTACATGTGGATGAACCTTGAACATATAATGCTCAGAGAAGCCAGACACAAAATCACACTGTGGTTCCATTTATGGGAGATGTCCAGAACAGGCACATCCACAGACACAGGAAGTAGGTTTATGGTTGTCAGAGGCTGGGGAGGGGGATGAGGAGTGACTGCTATGGGAGACAGGGTTTCTTTTTTGGGAGTGATAAATGTATGAAAAATGCCACTTATTTGTTTGCTTTATAATGGTGAATTCTACATGATGCGAATTTCATCTCAATTAATTAAGTAAATAAGAGCATTAAGGATTTGCATTCATACACTCTAAAGCTGAACTGTCCAATATGGTAGCTATTAGCTGTGTATCCGTTGTGGCCATTTCAATTTCATTCTATTTAAATAAGCTGTAAAATTCTGTTCCGCAGGCACACTGGCCACATTTCCAGTGCTCAGAGCCATGTGAGGCTGGTGGCAGAACACATCTGTGTCTGCGTAGTGGGAAGTTGTGTTGGGTAGTGTAGGAGGGCTGAGAGGGGAAACATGGACAATGCACCATAGGAACTGAGCTGCAAGAATTCCTCTTTCTGACAAGGAAGCCTGGGGTGTTCACTGTTCAGGGAACAAAACACAGCTTGTGAATAAGGGTGCAGGAGGAAAGGGAGTCCCCTGCACAGGCAGTGGGGAAGCTCAGCTTTGAGCAGCAGACAGTGTATATGGGGATAGAAGGGGAAAGGCAGGGGGGTGTGGATGTTGACATGGGGCGGGGAAGGGGCACCTGGATGCATCTCTAGCCCTGGAACCTGGGAGAGACACGGTGGCCATGGCAGGACCCATTTCACCCACTCCCACGCCCCCTCTGGCAACCACCAATCTGTTCTATGAGCTTAATGTGTGGGTTTTTGTTGTTGTTGTTTCACATGTAAGTGAGATCATATGGTGTTTGACATCTCATTTAGCATAATTCCCTGTAGGTCCCTCCATGTGGTTGCAAATGGCACAATTTCATTCTTTTTATGGCTAATATTCCACTGTATCTATGTATCACATCTTCTTTACCCAATTGTCTGGATGGACACCTAGCTTGTTTCCATATCTTGACTATTGTAAATAATGCTGCAATATACAAGGGGCACAGATATCTTTTTTAGTTACGGGGTTTTTAAAAAAATATATTTTATTGGTTTTTTACAGAGAGGAAGAGAGAGGGATAGAGAGTCAGAAACATCGATGAGAGAGAAACATCGATCAGTTGCCTCCTGCACACCCCCTACTGGGGATGTGCCCGCAACCAAGGCACATTTTCCCGACCAGAATTGAACCTGGAACCTTTCAGTCTGCAGGCTGATGCTCTATCCACTGAGCCAAACCGGTTTTGGCTGAGTTACGGTTTTTGTTTTGACACAGCCTTAATGTAAAAATTCTCTCCACAAATCCTATATAATAAAAGCCTAATATGCTAAGTGTCTGATCGTCTGTTCAACCAATCAAAGCGTGATATGCTAATGGTATGCTAATGATATGCTAAGGCCGCTCAACCGCTCGCTATGATGTGCATTGACCACCAGGGGGCAGACACTCCGACCCGTAGGTTAGCTTGCTGCTGGTGTCCGGCCGATTGGGACTGAGCGAGATGGGCCGGACACACCCTGAAGCCCTCCCACGGTCCCTCCCCGGCTGGCCAACCTCCCGCAGTCCCTCCCCGGCCCCGATGGTGCATCGGTGGGGTCCCTCAGCCTGGCCTGCGCCCTCTAGGGGGATGGACCCCTCGGGGATGTCAGAGAGCCGGTTTCGGCTGATCCCACAGGCTAGGCCAAGGGATCCCACTGGTGCACGAATTCATGCACCAGGCCTCTAGCTTTAAATATATCTATTCTAATACTAGATTCAATTGTGAACCAATACTGAGAATTTTCACTTATCTTTTGCCTTATCCATAAAATCTTTCTGTGTAAAAAGGTCATTCCCAACGTAGAAGAAAACTTCCCTTAAAAGAGAAGAACAAACTAAGTCAGATTTGGTGGGGGAGACAGAGAAGGTGCAGCTATTTCAACAGCTGTAGCCTTGGGGCCAAGAAGGCAATTCAGAAGAACACAGATACCTCCCTGCTGAGTCAAGTGCTTTTCAAAACCACAGTGGATGCAACCACACTGGCCACAATGATCTTCCCCGGGCTGGTCTGTTACCTGCGGGGAGGCTGGCACTGGCTGGGCCACAGGCGCCTGGGTGGCCGCTGACGAACACAGAGCCACAGAAGCTGGCGAGTCTGCTGCACCCTCTGAACTCTGCATGCTCAGTTCTGAAGAGAGGCGGAGAGAGGGTGAGCGGGCAGGGCTGCAGTCATGAGGTCCACAGAGGCAACTGCAGATGCAGACAGGACAGGCGAGCGGGAGTTCCTGATAGTCTTCCAGGTTCAGAGCAAGGATCCGGCCAGGCTGGGTAAAGAACGGGGAATAGGTTGCACAACTGTTCCAAAGAAAGGGAGAGGGGAGGGGGCAGGGACTGTTCTTCCAAATATTAAACCAAAAAGTAGCCCTGCAGAGCTCCTCAGAGGCATGCAGGGACCACTGCTTGTCCCTGTCCCAGGCTGATCAGGCTGAACTATTTTCAGGACTCATGGAACTATTTACTCATGTACCCAGCAAGCCAAAGCCCCTGGTGGGTGCTTTCTCTTTGGGGAGTTTGGCAGTGATTCTCCTCAGGCAGGGTCTCTCCCCTTGGCACTGTGACACTGGGGCTGGATCACTGTCTGGGGGCATCCTGGGCACTGAGGGGTGTTGAGTAGCATCCCTGGGCCCCACCCACTAGATTCCAGAAGCACTCCCTCCTTAGGTGGCGACAATCAAAAATGTCTCCAGACATTCTCCAATGTCCCCTGGGGCAAAATTGTCTCCCAGTTGAGAACCACTGACCTAGGGAGAAAAAAGGTGATGTACAGTGATAGTTAAGAAACACTGTGCTGGGCTGGGTACAAGTCCTCAGAAATGTCAGCAGTAAATCAAAATTGCCCTCTGTACCTAGAGATCTTTGCCCACAAGAAAGCATAAGAATGTATTTCTTTGTAGCCAGATGCATACGTCTTTCAAATAGGTAATTTAAAATTTTCTACAAAAAGACTCAATATCAGAACAAAGTGGCAAATGATACAAAACCATTCTATAAAATGCAGAAAGTCTAACTGTCTTCATTTTTAAATAAACTACTGGCTACCTTAAGCATTTGAGAGGCAGTGGAATACACAAGCTGCAGAGAGAGGAGGTGGCTCTGCAGTTCCTATCCTGTCCTGGCCCCAGTTCTGAGCATGTCACTCATAGGAGTGGAGTCTCCTGGCTTCTGCCTCACATCACAGACCTGAATGGCACAGCACACATCACAGCACACATCCCAGGATATAGTGCCAGAACTTTTGTTTCTCTATCACCCCATGAGTTCCCACTTGCAAGAATGAATAAAAAAATTTTTTTCAAAGCCTTTTTTTATTTTTAGTGCAGAAAACAACTGGTAACAATAAAATAATTTGCCAAAGGGAAATAGAAAGGGATATGGGTGGGTTTGAATCTGAATGTGTTAGTTTAATCTCATCTTTATTGACTGGGATTATTCCATGACTTCCTCTAGTCCCCTGTCCACAAGCCTTTGGTACCATGAGAGCCACTGGATGGATCTGTGGTCTGCGTCTGTGGCATCTTTATTTCCTGTCAGCCTGACTCGGTTCTCAACACTAGATGTCCCCAGCACCACATGGTGACTGGCACATCCTCCTTCCTTTCCCTTTTTCAGAGGAGGTTGTGGCTTTCCAGCCCTGTGTTTCCAACTCTCTCTGCCTTCCTGACAGACTGACCTTTGGAATATTCTGTTGAAAACTGCTTAACCGAGGTCTCTTATTTACAGTTTTCCCTAACATTTAAATCAGTCATTTACACTCTATATACCACTTTGTTCCCATTTGAAGCCAAGTGGGTAACTTCAGTGACACTAGGAGGAGATAAGTGGACAAGAACTCTTTGTGAAAAGAATCTACTAGCAACAAAGTGAGAAAGCTGACTTCACTGAAACCACTTCTTTGTTCCAGAGGCAGAAATAATTTTGCCCCAAAGTCTAAGCCTTAGTGAAGCAAGGAGAGCTGTGAGGGCGTTGGGGATGGATAGTGAGTCCATGCTCAGCTTACTGTGGCCAGAATACACCTTCCAGAAAACAAGTTATTCCATATCATGTGGAGTTTTCATGCTAACGTGTTCCCTGGTTTAACACACTATTTACTATGCACTGTCTGAATTTATTGCACTGTTCAGCTTGTATTGTTTACATCAGGATCGGCACACTTTTGCTTTAAAGGACCAGAGACATTTTGGTCATCTAGTCTCTGCTGCAACTACTAGACATTGCCATCATGGCACAACAGCAGCCTTTGCTGACATGTAAACAAATGATCTTGGCTGTGTTCTAATACTAGTAAAACTTTATTTCCAAATACAGGCAATGGGCAATGGTTGCTGGTGCTCGGTCCACATAATCTGGGTTTGATAAAGTGATGTGGTTTTGGAAAATGGGTAGAAAAATTACACTGTCTTCATTTAAAACCTGGAGGTCCACAGGCCCTTAATCTAGTGCATAGTTCTGTGGCCATATCTCACCAACATGGCAGGGCTGGAGGGGGCTGCAGAGGGCGACTCAGATTGTTAGGAGGGTGGAGCCGCTAACATTTAAAGACAAATGGAAATATCAAACACTGGTCTGAAATGACAACAATGGTGCTCTAAAGCTTATGAAGTCACGCTGATTCACCAAACCGTGGAACCCCAGAAGCCAGGTGCAGCCCTTAAAACTTAAGACAGGAGTTTGGGCACAATGGACAGATCACTTTGGAGCATTGTAGTGCATTGAACAGTGTCTCCTCAAATTCATGTCCACCTGGAATCTCAGGATATGATTTTATTTAGAAATAGTGTCTTTGCAGATATAATCAAGGTAAGGATTGAGATGAGACCATACTGGATTAGGGTGGGCCCTAAATCAAATGACAGAGTTCTTATGAGAGACAGAAAGGACACACAGGGAAAAGGCCACGTGAAGACAGAGGCAGAGAATAGAGTGATGTAGCTACCAGCCAAGAGACTACAAGGATTGCTGGGAGCCACCCAAAGCTGGAAACGGCAGGAAGGATCCTCCCCTAAAGGGATCAGACCCTGCCAACACTTTCTAGTCTCTGGAACTACAAAAGGATATACATTTCTGTTGTTTCAAGCCACCCAGTTTGTGTTACCCAGGAAACTCAAATAAGGGTCCATAAGATGAGGAGCACAAGGAACAAGGAGGGACCAGGCCATACCACAAAATAATTTTGGTGTAGTGCTTCAGTACTATACACAACTCAGGCAGTTGGTACATACTGATCAAATGAATGAACACTTTGGTAACTCCCCAGTATTACATCTGATATTTAATTATATAAAACTAGCTAGTGAGACCATGAGAATCTATGATAGTACTTTATAAGACAGATAAATGGGTTCATATTTCAAAAGGCACTTCAAGTGGAAAATATAAATAAGTTCATAAAGGTTTCAGAAAATTTAAAATCTACTTTTAGGATATCTGGGTCTATTTTGGGAAATGTAGTGACCTTTTGAGACTGACTGCTCTGCTCTCCCTGAACACCTCCCTTGATGCTAGTATCAGACACACAGACTGACAGACACTGTGTGAGCCAGCTTGGCTGCTCCGATATATTAACACACAACACGCCTGTATGCAGAGAGCATGGAGTCCTTCCTTACCTACCTGAGATAATGTTGTAGGTTGCACATAAGCTGATCCAGTTTTCTGAAATAAAATTTTAAAAATAGGGTCCATTCATCAAAGGCTCTTAGCACATCAAAGTTTAGGATTTTAAAAAAAGGTTTTTAAAAGACATGCAAAAGAGCGCTGGCTTTCAGTAGTGGTGGAACAAATTGGTTGGACTAACCCTCCTACAGATAACAATGATAAAATATGGGCAAAATATTTTTGAAAAAACAACTATTTAAAGTCACTGGCTATGCAGGGGGGTGGGAGCAGGCAGGGAGAGGTCAACGGGGGAAAAGGAGACATATGTAATACTTTCAACAACAAAGAATTTAAATTAAAAAATAAAATAAATTCACTGGAAGGTGACCAAAGCAGGCAGACACTGCCGGGAGTTCACCCCTGAAATACCACTGTCACAAGGTCAGACCAGCAACTCTGTGGCTTTTGGCCCTGGGGTCCACCCCAATCCACAAATGCTAGGGTAGCAGAAAGCAGCAGCTTGTTGTGTTGAAGTGTCAGAGGAGAGAATTCAGAATGTTGGGAGGGAATCCTGGAAGAGAGAGAGGCACAGAGGGGACGAGCCCCCAGATCCAACTATAGAGGCCACCCACATCTTTTCTTTCTTTTTATCCTCACCCAAGGATATGTTTTTATGGGGGGGGGGGGGAGAGAGAGAGAGTGAGAGACAGAAATGTCGATGCAAAAGAGAAATATTGATTGGTTGCATCACACATGTGTCCCGACCAGGGATTGAACCAGAGACCTTTCAGTGCACGGGATGACACCCAAACAACTGAGCCACACCGGCCAGAGCACACCCAAATCTTTAAACCACACATGTGTGGGAGACACCAGGGATCTTGGAGAAAAAAAACAGCAGATTAAAGGTGAAAAAAACCTAAGATTTCAGCTGTTGCCCACTGAGGAGTGACAGAGCTTGAGCCCAGCCAAGTTAAATGCTATCAGGGGAACATGGCAGAATCCAGAGATATTACAACATATTTTTCATGATGTCCAGGACCCAATAAAAACTGTTGCTATGAGAAGAAATAGGATACTGTCATCCATACTCAAGGGAAAAAAAATGAGTCAATTACAAGAAAACCAATCCAAGTGATGCAGATAAAGCAGCTACTAAAAATATGCTCAGGAACTTAAAGGAAATTATAAGTACAATGAATGAACATATGGGAATTTCAACCAAGGAAGAGAAACTATAAAAAAGAACCCAATAGAAATTCTGGAGCCCTAGCCAGTTTGACGCAGTGGACAGAGCGTTGGCCAGCAGACTAAAGGGTCCTGGGTTCAGTCTACCTCGGTTGCAGGCTCGATCCCTGGCTCTGGTTGGGGCACGTGCAGGAGGCAACCAATCGATGTCTCTCTCTCACATTGATGTTTCTCTCTGTCTCTCCCCTCCCTTTCACTCTCTCTAAAAAATCAATGGAAAAATATTCTCTGGTGAGGACTACCAAAAAAAAAAAAAAAAAATAGGAATTCTGGAGCTGAAAAGAAATTTCACTGAAATGGAAATTTCTCTGGATGTGTTTAACAGCTGATTATCAGAGATGGCAGAAGGAAGAGTCAGTGAACTTAAAGATAGATCAATAGAATTTACCCAATCAAAAGAACTGAGGGGGAAAAAATGAAGAGAAATAAGAAGTCTAATGTACATGTAATTGGAGTGCCAGAAGAAAAGGAAAGAATGAGAAAGAGATACATTTGAAGAGTGACTAAACATCACTTAAATTTGGTAAAAGGCATCAACTTACAAGTACAAGAGGCTCAGTGAACCCCAAGAAGAATAAGTAAGAAGAAAGCCATTTTAGGTGTTGCTAAACTGCTAAAATGAGAGAAAGAGAGAGAGAGAGAGAGAGAGAGAGAGAGAGAGAGAGAGAGAGAGAGAGAGAGAGAGAACGCCATGCTAGCAGCCCTTGAAGAGCAGTAGTTCCAGCGGTCCTTCCAGAAGGTGTGAGGCTGGAGTGACTCCACCTGGTAGAACATGGAGCAGCAGGGGAAGGGAGATGACAAGGGCACCAATTGGCCACATTCAACATGAAGTTTGAGAATACTTGTTCCCGCTCAGCAGGGTCAGGCTCTTTGGTGATCAAGGTCACCCCAAAACAGTCTCATAGGTATGAGTGCATGTCTGTGCTTCTGTTTTGAACTTGAATTTGCGATAGGAACTGGGAGCCATTCAGTCTGTCTCTGTTACATTCATTTGTCCTCTCTCCTGTTTTTCTTCCTAAGGCAGGGACCCAAGCATTCTTTCTCTGATTCCCTTCATCTGTGACCTTTCTAGCTTGGGGTCCAGAGGCCTTAGGTGGACCAATACAACGGAGAGGGACCTCAAACACGACCCAGCCTGGCCAGATATGCCCAAAGCTCCTGGTTGCTCAGAAACACACCTGGTGTGTTGTTTACTGGTATAAGCCGAGCACTTTTCATTTGTCATCTGGTCCAAGATAAGAGCAGACTGGAGAAATAGTGGGAAAGCACAGCCTCATTGCTGTAGCTTCCTCTCCTGGGCGGGCACCAGCATCTAGAAGGCACATCTGACCTTTTGGAGATGCTGCCAACAACACCCACCAGTGAGGACATGTGCTGAGGTATGTGAGGGGGCACGGCAGACCCATGGACAGCAGCCCTGGGTTGCGGCCTCCATGAGTGAATCTGCCTGGGCACAAAGGAAAGAGACTTCTGTTTACAGGAAAATACTCTGGTTACCTAGTAACCAGTAATGACAGGAAAGGAAATGCAGGAAATGCTGAGGGCAATCTCTGCGCCCGCTCCTAGCCTGACACTGACTCACCAGGACCTGAAGCAATGTCCTTTCATTTGTTCCTCCATACGCCAAGCGCCAAGCGGAGGGACCACCTGCCTGACAGATATTTAGAAAACATTGGTCATCTTTGGGTAATTAGAGAAGAGCACACAAGGGTTTTTTAGTTCCCTTCCTTCTGATTGGCTAATTAACTTCCGCTTTGGAGAGCCACACAGCCTTTTACTTCTACTTTGGGGAGAGACACAGGTCTCCTCAGGCCATCAGTTCTGCTCTCCTGTTGCTTGGTGGCATCTGGATGGCACCAGGGTTCATTTTCCCCCCAAAAGGCAATTAATTTCTTATGACCAAGAAGCAACAAGTCCAGAACACTCTCAAGAGTTCTTTCAAGCTCAGGTCTCGTGACACTTGTACTGATATTCCCAGTGTTCTTACAGTGACCAGAAAAATCAGGTCCATACCTTCTCTTGCACCCCCTTCAATCTGAGTCTGGGTCTAAGGAGCAAGTACTGAGTGGTTTAGGTTCTGTCTTAACTGTCCCCGATTGCAGGAAGCCTTCACCGTAGCCCTGCTCAGCTCTAGGCACCAAGAGGAGACTCCCACATTTGAGGAACTAAGCTTCCATCTCTCCTTGCCGAAAAGTGGATGCTTTCACAGTCCATGATGGTAGAAACCACGTCCTTTCTCACACTTGGATCACTCCCAACACACCCCGGAGACACTAATGCAGGCGTCTCAGGTGGACAGTCTCTGTCCTGGGCACTGTGGGGTGCTGAGAGGCATCCCTGGCCTCTGGGAGTACCCCCTGCCCACCCCGAGTCTCCACACACTGCCAATGTCGCTTGGGGGGCAGGATTGTCCCGAATGAACATGCGACGTTTAAACAAATATGCGATGTCTGAGAAATGAGCTGGATAAATGGCACTTGAGTGAAATGAACTTGTTGACAGGTTAAGAATAATAAAGAGGGCACTATCAATGACCTGGACATGAAACTGTTACAATCTGTCAGACAATGAGTGTGCAATTAGAGGGGGGAAAACAAGGGACCCTTCAGAGGCTCCCCGCCATTTCCAAGAGAATCAAATTCCAACTCCCAGCAAGGGCAATCCATTAATCCTTCTTTGCTTAAACTTTTGGGGCATCTTGTCATTCCTCTGGCAAGTCTTAACTTTTTTCTTTTGCAGTGGACTTGGAAAGATCAGAGCTGGCCCTGAGTTTCTCTGGAATAAAGTATCTTCAGAGTTCAAATTCCTTTTTCTTTTGGTAAGAACTGGGCATCTGTTCCTGTTTTCTTCTCAGCAGGCAAACTTTCCCTCTTTTTCCAGCAGAGGATCAAGCCCAAGCTCTGGAAACTGGGATTGGGGCAGGAGGCAGCCAGGCCCCTGTCGGCTCCTGAAGTCACAGGCTGTCATCCTCGGTCACATGGGACAGTTGCCTTTCCTCCTGTCCTAATGGGAGCACTCTCTTACTTCCCTCTTAAAGCACATTCAACTACTAATGTAAACTGTCCAAGCTCAGGTCTGGTTACCTCATCTTAGATGGGATCTGATTTTAGTTGCAAGTGACAATGCCATTTATTCAGGGGAAAATGGGAATTAAAAAACCTTCACTGGAGGGAGAAACCAAGATGGCGGCATAGGTAAACACCTGAACTTGCTGCACAACCACTTCAAAACTACAACTAAAAGACAAAATGGACATCATTGAGAACCACAGGAAGACTGGCTGAGTGGAAATTCTACAACTAGAAGGAAAGAGAAAAGCACACTGAGACTCAGAGGAGGTGCGGAAGGCAGAGGTACTGAGGCACGCATGCGCAGAGAGGGCTGGCAACTAAGTATGCGGCTTACTTTTTCAAGCCAGAGGGAGACACAAGCTCCCGACTGCTCTGAACTCCAGTTCCAGGCGAGACTGTGGGGACCCAGACTCATATGGGGAGAAACTGGACTATCTGGCATTAGGCGGAACTCGAGGGCAGCTTTCTCTCAGAGGTGCTTGCAGCAATTACCGCGGGATACTGAGACCTGGGAGCCTCTTAGGGCAGAGCTGACGTGAAGCCATTGCTGTTTGCTCCGCCCTGAGATTCCACCCCATCCAAGCTGTGTGCAGAGACTTTTGCATATGAATGGCCTGGTCCTTTGAAATCTAAACTTACCTATCAAACTGCAGCTGAGTAAGAGAGACCCAGAACATCCAAAAGAAGGCCCAAGGCCCCACAGCAGCTTGCATTGCTTCACAGCTGGGCCTCATGTGGGCATCTCCAAAACCAAAACAAAGAAGAGGAATCTGCAGATCTCTCTGTAGCTCCTGCTGGGTGGCTTCAGGCAGAGGTTAAATTTGCACCTCCTTGGAGATCCAAGAGCCAGTGTACCCAGGGTTCAGAGTAGGACCATCCAGATTACAACTCCTCAGATCCATAAGGGACATACTCAGGGGGCAGACTCAGTGAGCACCAAAGCCCCACTGAAGCAAGTCTTGCCTCATGAGGGTTGTCTCCAGCACAGAAGTTCTCCCATCGTAGACACAGCTGATCCTCACAGCCAACTGGCCTGGAGGTCAATTCCTCCCAGTGATACCAACAACAATCAAGGCTTAACTACAACAAAACTGTGCACACAGCCCACAAAGGGGTGCACCAAGAGTGTCCACCTCAGGTAACTGGGGAGGCTGAGCCACTGGGCCCTATAGGACACCTAGCACACAAAGCCACTCTATCAACACAGGGAGGCAGCGAAAATGTGGAGACAAAGAAACAGGTCACAAATGAAAGAAATGGAGGAAAGCAAACTACTGGATATAGAGTTCAAAACCACGGTTATAAGGTTTTTCAAGAATTTTCTAGAAACCGCCGATAAATTTAGTGAGACCCTCGAGGATATGAAAAAGGACCAACTAGAAATTAAGCATACATTGACTGAAATAAAAAATAATATACAGAGATCCAACAGCAGACTAGAGGATCGCAAGAATCAAGTCAAATATTTTTATTTTATTTATTTATTTATTTTTTTTTTAAATATATTCCATTGATATTTCACAGAGAGGAAGGGAGAGGGATAGAGAGCTAGAAACATCGATGAGAGAGAAACATCGATCAGCTGCCTCCTGCACACCTCCCACTGAGGATGTGCCCGCAACCAAGGCACATGCCCTTGATCGGAATCGAACCCGGGACCCTTCAGTCACCAGGCCGATGCTCTATCCACTGAGCCAAACCGGCTCCGGCTCAAGTCAAATATTTTTAAATACAAAGAAGCAAAAAACACTCAACCAGAAAAACAAAAAGAAAAAGGAATCCAAAAATATGAAGACAGTATAAGGAGCCTCTGGGACAACTTCAAGCGTACCAACATCTGAATTATGGGGGTGCCAGAAGAAGAGAGAGAGCAAGATATTGAAAACCTATTTGAAGAAATAATGACAGAAAACTTCCCCACCTGGTGAAAGAAATAGACTTAAAACTCCAGGAAGCGCAGAGAACCCCAAACAAAAGGAATCCAAAGAGGACCACACCAAGACACATCATAATTAAAATACCAAGGGCAAAAGACAAAGAGAGAATCTTAAAAGCAGCAAGAGAAAAACAGTTATCTACAAGGGAGCACCCATACGACTGTCAGCTGATTTCTCAACAGAAACTATGCAGGCCAGAAGGGAGTGGCAAGAAATATTCAAAGCGATGAATAGCAAGAACCTACAACCAAGATTACTCTACCCAGCAAAGCTATCATTCAGAAGTGAAGGGCAGACAAAGAGCTTCACAGATAAGAAAAAGCTAAAGGAGTTCATCACCACCAAACCAGTATTATATGAAATGCTAAAAGGTATTCTTTAAGAAGAGGAAGGCCGAAACTGGTTTGGCTCAGTGGATAGAGCGTCAGTCTGCGGACTGAAAGGTCCCAGGTTCGATTCCAGTCAAGGGCATGGTTCAATTCCATGGTTGCGGGCACGTCCCCAGTAGGGGGTGTGCAGGAGGCAGCTGATCGATGTTTCTCTCTCATCGATGTTTCTAACTCTCTATCCCTCTTCCTTCCTCTCTGTAAAAAATCAATAAAATATATTTTTTTAAAAAAAAAGAAGAGGAAGAAGGTAAAGATAAAAATTATGAACAACAAATACATATCTATCAACAAGTGAATCTAAAAATCAAGTGAATAATAAATCTGATGAACAGAACATACTGGTGAATATAATAGAATCAGGGGCACAGAAAGGGATTGGACTGACAATCCTCAGGGGAAAGGGGTGTGGGGGGTGCGGGAAGAGACTGGACAAAAATCATATATCTATGGATGAGGACAGTGGCGGCGGGGGGGTAAGGGCATGGGGTGGGGTAGGGTGGGAACCGGGTGGAGGGGAGCTATGTGGGGGAAAAAAAGAGGAGCAACTGTAATAATCTGAACAATAAAGATTTAAAATAAAAAAATAAAAATGCTTCACTGACATTTTCACCCAGCAAATGTTTTAGGCAGGCTTCTGATACCAGCTCTAATTAGTAAAAACTTGACCACCACAAGACTTGGTGTCCAGGAAATGAAAATTCTCCCCAGGTTGAGGGCAGGTGCCCCAAAGTTCATCACATCAAAAGGAATGGGAACTGGGTGCTGTGTGGGAGACCAACTGTCAGCCGCTTTGTGCTGAGAAAGTGGGCAAGGAAAGTGTTTTACACTCACACATATACACCCAAACACACACACACACACATGATCATGGATGCACACACAAACATGTGCCCACATAAAACATATGTGTGCACACAACACAATACATATACATGAATGCACCCATATGTACACATGTACACACAAACACATATAGAAACCATACATATATACAAACACGTACACAAAACACAAGTGCATGTACACACACGTACAGCACAGGCTAATGTGAGAAAAATGGCCCAAACCACTTAGACAACCTGTTGCCATGTTCTTACTATGAACATTTTTCTATTAAATTGAATGTTGACTAGTCCCAATAGGAAAAAAAATCAATGATTCTTACTGTAAAAAGGGTGACACACCTGTTTACATATTTGCACATGTGCCTATGGGAGAAAAATCTCAGAGTACAGGTTTTGCTCCACAGATAACTTCCTCAAATTGTAACCCCCATCACCCACTTTCTGACACAGCCTATCCTCCCTTACCTCTCAGCCTGTACCCCACTACACAATACCCCGTGCCTTTTGACCCTTCCCCTCAGCCCAGGTCCCTCCATCGACCCAGATCCTGACCTCGACATTTCTACTCCTCTCTTCCTTCCATCATTCACTGCCCATGGTGGCTTTCCTGCTGCAACAGCAGAGTGGAGTACCTATTACAGGACAGACTGGCAGAGCCTATTACTCTCTGGCCCTCTCCAAAGCTCTTATCCAGGTGTGAGCATGTGTCCCAGAGCGTCTCTCTCCTCAGAGGACCTGCTGACCAGGCTGCCCTCTGCCCTCTGCTCAGGTCCCAATCTTGTAGCTCACAGCATGTTCCATCATGCCATCTTAGAGTCACGTCTATCGCCACCATGATCCCATGCCTTAGTTCCTTTGCTGGGAGTCTGTGCTGTTTGGCATCTTTGCCTCCCTCTCATGTTCTTCCATCTATGTTCTCATGACAGCTCCACAGTTCTCCCCAACCAAGGTCTTAGTGGCCAGTTTCCAGGCTCATCTGAACTTGACCTCTCTGTAATGTTTGGTATTGCTCTTTGGGTTTCTGTGCTCTTGTTTCTGGTCTCTTCTTTCCTCTGAGGGTCCTTTCTCAGTCCCCTGCCCTGACCCTTCTTTGTCCCACATGGTCCTCCCCTCCCCCAACTCGGTCACCACAACTTTTAACACCACCCACTTGCCCAACTCCAGGTTCTATTTCCAGTTGCCTTCAAGACCTGGGAGCCCCTAAGGTGCCACAACAAATCCAAAAGGGAACTTCTTTCCCCTAAACTTGCCACTTTTGCATTTACTCAGCCACTGGGCTGTAAGTCACTGGGCATCTCCTTCGGCCTCCAGGCCACATCTATCTGGTGACCCTGACCTGCTGTCTTTGTTGGGTACACCCCTCAGGGAACTAGTACAGTCCCTACCTCCTCATCGCACACCTGGAAGTCTGGATCTGCCTCCAAAGTGGATGCATATTCCAAATCAAGGGCTACTATCAAGATGGGGTCCGAGACATCCTCAGGTCAAGGGTCTGTAGCTCTTGGGGAGGTTGAGTTCCTTGCGCTAGATGGTTCAGGCGTGCTTGTCACATCACAGGACACACTCTACTCTGGGTGAGCCAGACCTTCTGACCCAAAGACTGCCAATGTCCAGCCAGCCTGAGAGCCCTGCTCTGTGGAGTGCTTCAAAAGAAGGGGCACCTGGTTCTCTTCCCAACCTACCCCTGGATCTTAGTTCCATTAGGAAAGAGACTTAACAGCCTAAATAAAAAACTCAACTTCTGAACACATGCTGAGGTGAGTGTCTAGCTGGAAGGGGAGGATGGGCAGCATGGACTTTGGACTCAGGCACAACCAAGTTCAAATCTCAGCTCTGTCATTTGCTGTGGCCTCAGTTTCTTCATCTGCAAAATGGGTGGGGAGGATGAAGTGGAATGATATACTGGACCTGCTGCCTCAAGTCTGAATCCCAGCCATAAATAAATACAGTTGACCCCTGAACAACATGGTTTGAACTGTGTGATTCTTCTCATACGTGGATTTATTTTTCCAATAAATATATTGGGAAATTTTTTTGGAGGTTTGTGACAATTTGAACTTGTCTTGTCAGATGACCTGTATGATTTTCTTTAAAAATTTTTTTTCTTTATTAATTTCAGAGAAGAAGGAAGAGGGAGAGAGAGATGGAAACATCAATGATGAGAGAGAATCATTGATTGGCTGCCTTCTGCATGCCCGACACTGGGCATGTGCCCCGACTAGGACTCAAACTGTGACCTCCTGGTTCATAGATTGATGCTCAACCATTGAGTTACACTGGCTGGGCTGTATGATTTTCTTAATAACATTTTTATTTTCTCTAGCTCACTTTATTGTCAGGACACTGACCTCTTTCCCCTTAGATTGTCAAATAAAATAAATGACAACAGCCAACACAGTAATAGCTGTCTGGTGTGAATGAATCAAAATTATACCTTTAAAAAAATCTTCACCCAAGGAGTAAGGATATTTTTTCCATTAATTTTTTTAAAAGATTGGAAAGGGTAGGGGCAAGGGGGAGGAAAAGGAGAGAGAGAGAAAAAGAGGAGAAAGAAAAACATTGATGTGAGAGAGACACATCAGTTGGTTGCCTCCTGCACGCGACCCACAGGTTGAGAACTGCTGCTGTAGAGCCTAAGACCATCGGAAAACACATATATTTACATTACGATTCATTAACAGTAGCAAAATTACAGTTATGAAGTAGCAACGAAAATAATTTTATGGTTGGGGGGGTCACCACAACATGAGGAATTGTATTAAAGGGTCGTGGCATTGGAAAGGTTGAGAACCCCTGGTTTATGTGTACCATGAAATAAAAAGGTTAAAAATCGCTGACATGTGAAATATGTGTTACTCCACAGTTTATGTTATCGGTAAGAGCTCACAGTCCATAGTAGGGTATTAGTAGTTAAGTTTCAGGAAAGTCAGTTTTATGTGGATTTTGGACTGTGGGGGGACGATTTGCACCCCTAACCCTATGTAATCTGTCCAACCAAGTAAAAAGGATGGGTCAAGGACCCCAAGGACAATCACAGTGACAGTGGTGGCAGCAATCACCTCAGCACTGGTTGTGTGCCAGACTCTGGGCTAAGTGCATTACACATGTGTTCCTGCTTAGTTCTGAGGAAGCTATTCCATTATCACCCTCATTTTAGAAACAACAAACAGACTGAGGCTCAGAGAGGTCTGGCAATGAGCCGAAGGCCTTACATATAGCATGAAGAGGCAGAGCTGGATTTGCACCAGGACTTATCCTTTAACAGAAGGAGGCACAAGCTTGTAAAGACCCCTGAGTTTCCTGCTGTCTGTACTAGGCAGAGCCCTGTTTCCTTCCCAGATAAATTGCTCCTCAACCCTCTGGCAAAGAGAACTCAAAACAATAACAGGAGCTTGGTGTTTTGCTTGAAGAGCTCCATATGTCACTGGAGCTCTGAATGGACTGGCAGGACTCATTGAATGAGTTACACAAACCTGGTTTCTGACTGAGGCCTGCAGGACCCAAGTGTGGGCCACTGCACTGTGCTGCTTCTATCTACTAGTCGAAGTCTTTGCAGAATTGAAGCCAGTGTGGTACAGACCCAGAGTGACAAGGTGGGTGGCAGTCATTCTGGCATGGAGGACCACTAAAGGCTGGACAGGTGTCCCTGCCAGTACCACAGCCACAATGGCACCTGCCAGGATGGAAATGATGTGACCCCATGGAGCAGGGCCAACGTCAGGCTGGGGAGCACTCTGTCCCTCAAAGTCTACCTGCTTGTTACATCTTAGAAGGGCTGCTCAGTTGACATGGCGGGGAGGGGACAGGGAAACCCACCAGTGGCTTCAAAGTGGACCAAGACATGGCAGTGAGCAGTGATTAAAGCACTCCCTCAAATTACCTCACTGCCCAGTGCAGGTTTCCTGACCTCAGCACTGTGGATATTGGGCGGGATCATTCTCAGTTGTAGGGCCATCCTGGGCACTTTGGGGAGTTGAGCAGCATCCATGGTCTCTACCACTTGATGCCAGGACACCCATCACCCAGCTGTGACAAGCACAGATGTCTTGAAACATCACCCAATATCCCTGGGGGCAAAGTCAGCCATGGCTGAGAGGCTCTGCTTTTTCTGGGACTGCTCATACATTCTAACCTGCATTTTAACACAATTCTCAGGAGACCTGAATCACAGAAAAGTTTGAGAAGCCTGGTTCTAAACCAGCATTTCTCAGCATGGACAATACAGACTTTGGGACCAGATCAATCTTTGTGGGGCTATCCTGGGCACTGTAGTATGAGGAGCAGCATCCCTGGCCCCCAACTACTCAATGCCAAGAGCACCTTCTCTCCCTCAGTCATAACAACAAAAGTCTTCACACATCACCCAAAAGTGTCCCCTGCGGGGGGGGGGGGGGGGGCGGGGGGCGGCAGGATCACCCCCACTGAGAATGCCTGGTCCAAGGCCATGGCCTAATTACACATGGAATTTCCAATTAGCCAAACCATTCTTGCTTGGCGCTCTTGGTTCAGCTTCCTATCACACAGTTGTTCACACATTTGGCTTTGGGACCAACCAGGCCTCCTTGAGAAAACCAAGTCTAGGTCTTAGTCGCCCTATGACCACCTCCCAATCCCTCTCCCCACTCCTGGCTCCCCTAGCATGTTCCCCATAATGATCCTCCAGAAATATTTTGAAGTGAACGGGGACATGAGGTAGCTGCTACTCAGGGCTGCCCACCAACACTGTCCACACGGGCTGAACACTGGCCTCCACCTTTGGCTAGTTATGTGTCCCTGGTTCCAGGTTCTGGGTGCAGTCTCATTGGTGTCTTGCTTTCGGATTATACCTCATCCTCTTAGCAGCCTTTCTTTCCCTCTCACTTGCACCCAGGTTTCTATCTTTTGTGTGTGTGTGTTGGCGGGGGGCGGGGGGGGGTGTTTTATTTTTTTTATTTTTTTAAATAAATCTTTATTGTTCAGATTATTACAGGTGTTCCTCTTCCCACCACCACCCCCATAGCTCCACTCCATCTGATTCCCCACCCCACCCCAGGCCCTTACCACCCGCCACTGTCTTCATCCATAGGTGTAAGATTTTTTTTTTTTTAATATATTTTATTGATTTTTTACAGAGAGGAAGGGTGACAGATAGTCAGAAACATCGATGAGAGAGAAACATCGACCAGCTGCCTCCTGCACACCTCCCACTGGGGATGTGCCCGCAACCAAGCTACATGCCCTTGACCGGAATCGAACCTGGGACCCTTCAGTCCGCAGGCTGACGCTCTATCCACTGAGCCAAACCGGTTTTGGCCATAGGTGTAAGATTTTTGTCCAATCTCTTCCCGCACCCCTCACACCCCCTTCCCCCTGAGAATCGTCAGTCCACTCCCTTTCTATGTCCCTGATTCTATTATATTCACCAGTCCATTCTGTTCTTCAGATTTTTTTTTTTTAATCTTTTTAAAAAATATGGAACGCTTCACGAATTTGCGTGTCATCCTTGCGCAGGGGCCATGCTAATCTTCTCTGTATCGTTCCAATTTTAGTATATGTGCTGCCGAAGCGGGCACAGTTCTTCAGATTTTTTATTCACTTGATTTTTAGATTCACTTGTTGGTAGGTATGTATTTGATGTCATTTTGTTGTTCATAATTTTTATCTTTACCTTTTTCTTCTTCTTCCTCTTCTTAAAGAATACCCTTCAGCATTTCATATAATACTGGTTTGGTGGTGATGAACTCCTTTAGCTTTTTCTTGTCTGTGAAGCTCTTTATCTGACCTTCAACTCTGAATGATAGCTTTGCTGGGTAGAGTAATCTTGGTTGTAGGTTCTTGCTATTCATCACTTTGAATATTTCTTGCCACTCCCTTATGGCATGCATAGTTTCTGCCGAGAAATCAGCTGACAGTCGTATGAGTACTCCCTTGTAGGTAACTAACCGTTTTTCTCTTGCTGCTTTTAAGATTCTCTCTTTGTCTTTGCCCTTGGTATTTTAATTATGATGTGTCTTGGTGTGGTCCTCTTTGGATTCCTCTTGTATGGGGTTCTGTGCGTTTCCTGAACTTGTAAGTCTATTTCTTTCACCAGGTAGGGAAAGTTTTCTGTCATTATTTCTTCTTCTTTTTTTTTTAATATATTTTATTGATTTTTTATAGAGAGGAAGGGAGAGGAATAGAGAGTTAGAAACATCGATGAGAGAGAAACATCGATTCAGTTGCCTCCTGCACACCCGCTACTGGGGATGTGCCCACAACCAAGGTACATGCCCTTGACCGGAATTGAACCCGGGACCCTTGAGTCTGCAGGCTGATGCTCTATCCACTGAGCCAATCTGGCGAGGGCTGTCATTATTTCTTCTAATAGGTTTTCAATATTTTGCTCTCTCTCTTCTTCTGGCACCCCTAAAATTTGGATGTTAGTACACTTAAAGTTGTCCCAGAGGCTCCTTACACTATCTTCATATTTTTGGATTCTTTTTTCTTTTTGTTTTTCTGGTTGGGTGTTTTTTGTTTCCTCATATTTCAGATCTTTGGTTTGATTCTTGGGGTACGTTGATCTACAGTTGAATTTCTGTATATTCTTTATTTTAGACAGTGTGTGCTTAATTTCTGACTGGTCCTTTTCCATTTTTTTGATATTCTCATTAAGATCCTTAAAGGTCTCACTAAGTTCCTCAGAGGTTTTTAGAAGATTCTTGAGTAACCTTATAAATGTGGTTCTGAAGTCTATGTCATCCAGTAGTTTGCTTTCCTCCATTTCTTTCATTCGTGACATGTTTCTTTGTCTCCACATTTTAGCTGCTTCCCTGTGTTGATGGAGTGGCTTTGTGTGGTAGGTGACCTATAGGGGCCAGTAGCTCAGCCTCCCCAATCACCTGAGGTGGACGCTCTTGGTACACCCCTTTGTGGGCTGAGTGCAAAGTCTTGGTGTAGGTAAGCCTTGATTGCTGTTGGTACACTGGGAGGAATTGACCTCCAGGCCAATTGGCTATGAGGACCCGCTGTGTCTATAATGGAAGAACTGCTGCGCTGGAGACACACTTATGGTGCAGGACTTGTTTCAGTGGGGCTTTGGTGCTCACTGAGTCTGCCTCTTGAATGTGTCACTTATGGATGTGAGGAGTTGAAATCTGGTGTCTCACACTGACCACTAGGTACACTGGCTTCTGGATCTCCAATGGGGTGCAGGTCAGCTACTGTCTGAGGCCACCCAGCAGGCGCTACAGTGAGAACTACAGTTTTCTCCTCTTTGCTTGGGGTTTGGAGGTTTTGGAGCTGTCTGACCCGGGCTGCAAGTTTGGTAGGTTAAGCTGCGATAAGGCAGGCCATTCATATGCTAAAGCCGCTACTTGGAGCTTGGGTGGGTTTGTAGGTTGTGCGGGCGGGGTCTCAGGGCATCACTAGGCTAGGGCGTAGCAAACAGCGATGGCTGCCAGTTAGCCGGCTCTGCGTCCCTGTGTCCTGCACCCCAGCACAGTAAACAATTATTCCTGCGCGCAGCTCTGCAAGCAAGCCACCCTCACTTTCCAACCCGATGGCAGGGAGTCCAGCTTCTCCCCGTAGGAGTTTGGGTCCCCCACGTCTCCCCAGAAACTGGATTTCAGAGTAATCGGGGGCTTGTCTCCCTTCGGGTTGAAAAAAGCAACGCCTGCCGCCAGCCCGGATGGCGCGCCTCCATACCTCAGCTTTTCAGCGCTTGTGCACATCTCAATGCTCTTTTCTCTTTCCTTCTAGTTGTAGAACTTCCACTCAGCCAGCTTTCCCATGGTTCTGAGTGATAGACGTTTTGTCTTTTAGTTGTAGTTTTGAAATTGTTGTGCGAGGCAGCAGTTTAGGTGTTTACCTACCATCTTGGATCCTCTCTCTCCAGGTTTCTATCTTTTTTCCTCTCTTCTGCACACTCTCCAGTAGGTGGGGAATGTGTGAGGCCATTAAAAATGTGGACAGTCTGGAGGTTGTCTTAACTTGTCTCCTCCTATCCCACCTCCCAAGTCTTCAGAGCAGCCCAGACAGCCCAAGGGTGGAGGAGGAGCAAGGCAGGACAAGAGACAGTATCTCCTGGGTTCTGAGCCTGATAACCACCTGGAATAGGGGTCTCTGTCCTGATCCCCACCACCATCCATAGGGACAAGCAATGACCATGGGCAATGGGCAGTACCTCCATGACTGATTCAGGCAAAGAAGAGGCTGACTTCTTTCGTCCCACCAACATTGTATACGGACTTTTCCAATTTACCCCCTACCTCCCCTTCTGTCATCACTTTACTCTGAAATGTAAAAAGCAGAGAAATGGCCCTGCTAAGAATCAAGAACTTCTTGAAATCAGAGTCCTGGAGGGGCCCTTAGAAATCACCCAGCCCAGCTATTTTGCCCAACGGATGGAGGATTTACCCAACGATGGTTAAGTGGTTGGCCCAAGCTACAAAGCCTGATGTGGGGTAAAGTATTTCCATGGGAAATTTAAAAAAATAATTCATTTAAAAGAACATTTAAAAATGAGGCAATAATTCCTCAAAAGTGAGTTGCCCACACTGGGACTGGGTGTGAAATAGTTTCATGGAATGCAGGGTAGCATTTCTATTGGAAGGATTTTACAACTACCTTCTGCAACAGGCTGCAGGAAGGATCATGGATTCAAAAGAACCCTCTGGGGAGTCAGAATTCATGTTGATTCCAGCAACACTTGCTGTAATTAGATCTTAATTTCTGCATCTAACAGGGCTGGTGGCTTAAGAACTTGCTTTTTTGCCTTTTTTTTTTCTTTTTTTTCCAAGCTTGCTTTTACCTGTTCTAGAACACAAATGACACCCCATTATAAATTTCGGCTGCAAAAGACAGTTGGGAAACTTGTTCAGATACTTTAAATCGTCCCAAGACGTTAGCTGGAATGCTGGCACGGAGTGCAATGAACATTTTCTTGAAGCTACAGAGTGAACTGCCCTTATTAAAAAAAAAAAAAAAAGGAACATCCATATTACTAAAGCAAGTCTCACCGAAGGGCTGATTTACTGACCACAGGCTGCAGTGTTCTGATACGGGCGTCACTTTTGCGGCTTTTGCTGCGTTAGACAGATTGCACTCCAGGCGAATAAGGTAAGATCAAGTCCCCACCAAAAACCTGCACTGCTTAACATTTCTCAATTTATAGCCCTAGTTAGTGGGCAGGGGAGGGGGCAGTGCTGAGAGGAGGGAAAGAAATGTGTCACCGGCTTTGAATGAAGTTCAGGGGCAGTGTTTACCTAAGCAACCAGCCCTGGTAAACAAACGCTATCTCTGGCGGCACAAGAGGAGGTGGGGGAGTGACACTATTATGATCAAACCCACTATGTGGCTGGCAGTGCCCACTAACAGGGTAAGAGTTTTCCAGTTCCCTATTAGTGGGAATACACCTGCTTCCCCTAATATAATATACATATTCCCCTGAGGGTCAACAACTTCTTCAGAGGAATATTGATGAACCAGAAGGTTCTGAGTTCAGTTTCCATCATCAGCCAGCCTTACATCTGAATGTCTTTATGTGTGAGCCATCAGGGTTCAACTCCTGCCTTTGCTAATATTCTTGGGCAGCAAGAATGAAAGCATCGTGCTGAAGAGTGCTCCAGAAGTTGCTGCTCACCAGGGACCTACGATATAGTAGGTTGGTCAGGTAATGATTTTATAAACATGAGGAAGTAGATCAAAAAAGAAATTCCACTGAAGACTGAAATGTCTCCATCTGAGAGCAGTCTAGGACAGAGTCAAATGGCTAAAAGATTTTCCCCCAACATCTCTTCTTGGTTTATGTATAGGGTAAGATGTCAGCATGACAATATGCTTTCTTCTAAGTAGACCCCAGGTGGACTCAGCTCTACCTGTCATGGCAGATCAAATACAAACATAATTTCATCATAGAAAAATATATGCAGATGTTCAATTAAAGCCCAGGAGTCTGCAGTCCTGGTGCTGCTTGGGCTGCTTGCCGGCCCTCATTGTTTGCTGAGTAACAACGGTTGCCAGGGACAACGCAGTCCACTCCCGTCTCCAAGAGCCTGTTGCTGGGCAACCAGGAGAATACTTCCCAAACCAAACAATGTCATCCCAGGAGCAATCCTCTCTATCTCACATTAACCAGATCTAAAAAAAAACCCTCCCAAATATGTAATCTATTATTTTCAGAAGCCCTAAGAGAAAGGCAAATAATCTCTATAGTAACCGAGGAGAAAACAGTTTACCATATTTGTTCTGAAATAATAAAACCCGAGAAGGACCAACTTTGCCTGCATAAGCATCACAGGAGGGACTTCAGTCTTTCCTAGTGCCAGAGGAGAAAGTGCCTTTTTCTCCAAGAAGAAAGAATTTAACATCCAGCAAACAGTGAAGGATAGTTCATAGCTGCACAGGGGCTGTGATTAGACAAACTAAACCTGAGGATTAAACTATTTGAATAAAGAATGTAAGAGAAATAGCTCCTAGTTTAGAAAGATGTTAGCAAACGTCATGTACATACAAAATAGGTGCAAACTGAATCTTTGACTCAGCATTAGAAAGGCCTCCTGGGGCTTTGCCGGAAGGAACTTATAGCATCTGGAGTCCCTTAGCCTGCTCTTCCTGCCCCATTCAGGGAGGGAAGGACTCTTAGAGGAGGAAGCCAGGCCACATCAGAGGCCCCCAGATGGCAGAAGGCACAGGGACACACAGCCCCAGAAAGAGGTGGCAGGGAGGTCCCTAGCATTGGCCAATCTTGGCCCACAGGAAACACACACACACACACACACACACACACACCCCAAACTGAAAGCACACGGCCTTGGCTCTGTCCAGAGCAATGCAGGCTGAGCCTGGGTTCTCTGTGGCTTTGGAACTGGCAGCACCCCATCTTACAAGGGGAGCAGGCAGCACCCCATCTTACAAGGGGAGCATAGAGTTCTAAGTGGTTGGTCTTATTCTGGGAGTCGGGGCAATAGAATGGGAAACATATGGCTACAGCCGCAAGGGGTCCACATCTTAGATCAGTGGTCGGCAAACTGCGGCTCGCGAGCCACATGCGGCTTGCGAGCTGCGGTTTGCCGCTCTGTTGACTAATGAGTTTGCTGACCACTGACCTAGACTCTTGATTCCAATATTACAGGCTGTTGTTGTTCCTTGTGATTAAGCCCCTATCCCAGCGGTTGGCAAACTCATTAGTCAACAGAGTGGCGAGCCGCAGTTTGCCGACCACTGTCTTAGATGATAAAAGCATGTGACAAAACATGGCCTTTAAGATAGATACAACTGGTGCACAGAGACTTTGTTTTCTTAAGATAGCCTCTGAGAGGTGATCTTAAATAAACAGGAGGGAATCAGCATGTCTCCCTGAGGAGAAGACAGTGAATGCCATGCTGTTAGAATCTAAACCTGGGCTCCAGGGACATCAGAAATTTGAAGCTAGACCAGGGCCACTAACCAATGGTGAAGCGGTAACATGGAAGGTGACATGTCTCTAAGCCTGGAGGTGAGACCACCAGCAGCTAAAACCATGGAAGTCACTGCTTGGACAAAGCCCTACGGACACTGATGATTCTGCCTGGACTCCCCATCTGAAGGGAGGCTCTGACATGCAGCTGTGAAGACCCCAAACTCCATCTCTGAAAGGATTGACATGGGGGTCTTACTTGCATTATTCATTGATCTCAATTTTAAAAAAAATTATTGACTGTTTAGTATGAGCCAGGCATTGGCCAATAATCAAAACAGACACAATTCCTTCACTCATGGAGCTTATATTCTAGTGGATAATGAGCGGGTGGGGTGGGGTGGAGTGGTGGTAGTTACAGACAGTTAACAAAATAAATAAGAAAAATAAATAGCATGTCAGGTGGTAATAGGTGCCAAAGAGAAAAATGGAGCAGGGATATAGAGTGCTGGAGTGCTGGGGTGGGGTTGGGTTGCAATTTTTAAAGGGTTGTATTACATAGTCCTCCCTGAGAAGATTCATTAAAGAGATGAAGAAAGTGAGGAGCAGAGCTTAGAGAGAGTGTTCCAGTGGAGGGAACAACACTGCAGTGGAGGGAATAGCCAGTGTAAAGGCCCTGAGGTGGGTCCATGACTGGCTGGTGACTAAAGCTGAGTAAACCAGGAGACAAGGAGAAGACAAAACCCATGCAGACTATACTATCATTTGAGATGTGGCTTTTGCTCATAGTGAAATCAAAGTGATCACAGGGTTTGAGCCCAAGAATGACCAGATTTGACTTGCATTTTAACCAGGTCCCTCTGGCTGCCAGTTGAGAACAGGAAAGGGGTGAAAGCAGAGAGAGCAGATAGGAGATTAATGTGATAATCTGGATGAGAGACATGGCCTGTCCTGGGAGACAGCAGTGGAGGGCTAGATTCTGGATAAATACTGGAGGAGGAATCACAGGATTTGCTGATGGGTTGGAGATGGAGTGTGAGAGAAAGGAGTCAAGAGTATCTCAAAAGTTTTTGGCAACTGAAAAAATGAGATCAGGAAAACTGCAGAAATAGGCCTGAGGAGCACCTAGGAATTGAGTTTTATTGTATATATATATATTTTTTATATATATTTTATTGATTTTTTACAGAGAGGAAGAGAGAGGGATAGGGAGTCAGAAACATCGATGAGAGAGAGACATCGATCAGCTGCCTCCTGCACGCCCCCCACTGGGGATGTGCCCGCAACCCAGGTACATGCCCTTGACCAGAATCGAACCCGGGACCCTTGAGTCCGCAGGCCGACGCTCTATCCACTGAGCCAAACCGGTCAGGGCATTATTGTATATTTTTTTATTGATTGGAGAGAGAGAGAGGGACATTGATGTGAGAGAGAAAAATTGATTGCCCCCCCCCCTCCTCGCACATGCCCTGACCGGGAATCGAACCTGCAACCTGGGCATGTGCCCTGACCTGGAATTGAACCGCCACCCTCTGGAGTACAGGAGGATGCTCCAATCAACTGAGCCATGCTGGCCAGAGCAGAAGTTGAGTTTTAAAGGTGTGTGGGAGGCTCTTAAGACACCCAATTTGGGATGCTGAGAAAGCAGGCAGATATATAAATGAAGGCCTGAGGGGCAAGAGGTAAGTTAGACCCATCAGAATACAGAGAATGTGGGCTGGAGCCATCAGGGTATAGATGACACAGGCTGGAGCCATCTGTGTATAGAGGATGTGGGCTGGAGCCATCAATGTATAGATGACCTATTTAAAGTCATAAGACTGGCCCCTTCTACTATAGGAGGACACAGTGAGAAGTCTAAAACCCAGAAGAGGGACTGACACCCTGATCTTGAACTTCCAGCCTCCTGAACTGTGCACAATAAATTTTTGTTGTTTATAAGCCAACCCATCCATGGTATTATGCACATATGGAAGGCAACTGATGGATGTTTTCTCTCACATCAATGTTTCTTTCTCTCTCTCTCTCTCTCTCTCTCTCTCTCTCTCTCTCTCTCTCTCTCTCTCTCTTCTCTCTCTCTCTCTCCCCCCCCCCCCCCCCGCCACCTCCTCTACCCCTCTCTCTGGTATCAGTGAGCATATCCTCAGGTAAAGATTAAAAAAAAAAAAAAAAAAGCTCCAGAGTCACATAGAAAAGTAAAAGTGTATTTCTTGCTAAGTCATGTTTGAATTATGCAAGATTACCAAGAAATTTAACATAAGATAAATGAGGAAGGCCAGGGGTCTTGCAGTGAGAGTTTCAGAAACAGAGTTCTCCCGCTCTGGTCAATGAATGGACTTGGGCCAGCTCGAGAAGTGTCCACCTGTCTAGGGAAGGAAGGAAACTTCTATTGCTTTTAGTGCTCATCAGTCTCTGTGGGAATGATAATATATCTCAATTGGCCCAGGACTGAAAATCTAGTCAAAGATCCTTCAGCAAGATCCAGGGAGCCCTGAGGACATGAAAATGAATCAATGAGAGACAAAATGAGAAACATGTACCCCTCCGTCATCTCCCTTCTCCTCATCTCAACCCTCCATCCAATCCTCTGAAAACAAAAGGACATTTTATTCTGTCCCTGTAAAAGTTTCAACCCCAAAGCAAAACTTCACGGTACTTTGACAAAATGGAACAAAATGGTTTTTACTGTTGTTGTTGAACTCATTATTCTAATTAAGAATGAAATCTTGGAGATATTTTAGTTTTAAATCTAATTAATCCTAATTAATGCTAAGAAGATACATTGAAATTAATTCCATTTTAGAAAGACATTCTAATCAAAAGCTTGGGGAGAAATGTAATTATTAAATTTAAGAGGGCATCATAAAACCTTGAAAATATTTTAAATGACCTTCCTATTCCATCAATATTAAGATAAGTCTTCATTTTTCTCAGCAAACACTTCCCACTGACATGGGGTTGGCAAAGACCCCAGAGTGTGAAATGGGCAAGCAGCTCTCAATGTCCAGACAAATGCCTAGCTTAGTCTGGTTCTGTTTTCGGTGTCTCCATTACCAATTCTACATTAAGTCAGCCCCCAAAGCAGAGCAAAAGATCATTTAGGGGAAAAAAAAACTAAATAAAATGATGTCGCTCTGCTTGAAAGGTGGAAAGAGAAACTGATGAGTGCTGTCAGACGTAACTCAAGGAACGGTGAAGGGGCCTTTCCATCCTCCCCTCTCGCTCTTTGCTCTCACTCAGAATGTACCCTAGGACAAGCAGCCATCTTTCAAATCCTCCTGTGTGCCAATAGTGGTTCCAGTTCTCCTTGCTTCTGGAAGCCTGGCAGCTGACATAACCTGGCTGCCCAGGTGATCATTACCACTGTTACAATTTTTAAATTAAATTTATTGGGGTGACATTGGTTAACAGGATCATATAGGTTTCAGGTGTGGATTTCTATATTACAAGATCTGTATATTGCACTGTGTGCCCACCATCCAAAGTCAAATCATCTTCTGTCACCATATATTAGGCCTCCTTCACTCCTACCCCACCCCTTTCTCTCTGGCAACCACCACACTGCTGTTGTGTCCACGAATTTATTTTATATCCCACATATGAGTGAAATTATATGGTTCTTAGCATTTTCTGCCTGACTTATTTCACTTAGCGTAATATTCTCACTCAAGGTCCATTCATATTGCAAATGGCAGTATTTCGTCTTTTCTAATGGCTGAGTAGTATTCCATTGTGTATATGCACATCTTCTTTATCCAATCTTTTACCACTGTTACATTTGAACAGCATTTACTACTACATTATCATGTCTTTTTAAGATAAATATTTGAGATTTCCACCCACATGAAATTTGAAACAATCTGAATTAAGGAAAAAAGGTTGAGTTACAAAACCCCCACTAAAGCTTATTTACTACACTAGAATAATGAAGATGCAACTGCATTTCTAAGTAAATCAAATCCTCTTTTTTATTATGCAAATTTCAAGCTTAAGATTAGATTAAATGTGGATACTGATCTCAATAATTTGGGCTAAACGTTACTCATTGGGGAGCTATAGCATCTATCTGCCCAGGCTATTGCTCAGCCCATGCTGTGTAAGATAACAACTGTGACGATGCAGGACACCAGCAGAATGCTGCCAGAATCTTCTCTCTCCAGCAAATAGAGTGTGTGGTTTGTCCTTTACATACACATGAATGACGTGGACAACCACAGGAGGACTTTTTGGAGAAAATAAATTCTGTCTTCCTCTATGGGTATTTGTGTTAAATAAAATGAAGCCTACCAAACATGGGGTTTAATTGTTAGCCCAACACATAGTAGGTGCTCAATAAATGCTAATTAGTCATTGTTGTAATCCACCCCAGTATATAGGACCAATACCAGTTGCTGCTTTTTGCCTATTTAAATATCTGAAGCTCTAAAAGCAGTTATTTGCTATTTGGGGTTTCAAAAACAAATAAGTGTGACAAGTTCTTCGGGGAGCACCTCATGCTATGTGCTCTATTCCAGGGCATATTAGGGCCCAATACTTAATACTCATTTCTCTCCCATCATCATGCCAAATATAGCAGCTCTTCTTCCAAATTAACACTGCTGCATTACTTTCAGAAAGATTACATCTTATCAGCTCCCTTTTCCTTCTCAGAAATTCTGCCCTTCCATAAGACCTCAGAGCATGTACAGTACACTTTCCATAGCTGAACGTCTCATAAATTGCTTGACAAATGGCGACGAAGGCAGACTGTGTTTAGTGCCGTCCTTTCCAGTGAGAGAGCGAGCTCATGAGATTATTTAATTCCCCATAAGGAGATCCTCTTTGTTTTCTGTCCTTTGCTTCAAGTTTCTGGGGTTTGCATCATTAGACCACTGGCTTTGCCAATGCCTTCTCCAGGACTAATTCAAAGAAGGGGAGGGCTCCTGGAGTGTCTTCCCTGAGCATGTGCAAGGGAGGCAAATGCAAACGCGCAGCTTCTGGGCAAGGTGTAGAGAATTCTTGCCTGAAACAGGGGACCCTCAAGACTCAGGGTCAGAGAATGAAGTCCTAAATGGAAGCAGTGTCTCCCTTCTCCCTCAGAATGTATCTTATAGAAATACACATGTCCAGTAAGGGACATGGTCACATAAATACTGTATACCAATGTTCATGACAGCATGATTCACAATAGCCCCAAAGTACAAACAAATCAAATGTTCATCAGCTAATTGAACAAGATGTGGTCCATTCACATACTGGAGTACTACTCAGCCATGAAAAGGAGTGAAGCTCTGACACTCACTACAACATGAATGGACCTTGAAAACATGACACTCAGTGAGAGAAGCCAGACAAAAAAGGCCACATAGTTTGTAATTCCATTTATGTGAAATGTCCAGAACAGGCAAAAAATCCACAAAGACAGAAACCAGATTAGTGATTGCCAGGAGCTGAAGAAGGGAGATAGGGAGTGAATGTGAGTGGAGATGTGATTTCTTTTTGGGGTGGAGTGATATTCTGGAATTAAGAAGTGATGGCTGCACAACTCTGTGGATATACTAAAAACTACTGAACTGTTTACTTTAAATGGGTCAACTTCTTGGTACATGAACTATATCTCAATAAAGTTGTAAAAAATTTAATGTATGTGGACAACATGTCTCTGGTAGCATTATTTGAAGTCACCAAAAAGTAGAAACAATTTAAATGTTTATCAAGAGAAAAATTATCCTATCTAATAAAAGAGTAATATGTAAATTGACTGTGCCTCTGCTACACCTACAAGCCACGCCCACCAGCCAATCAGGATCAAGTATGCAAATTAACCCAACCAAGATGGCTGCAGCCTCGGAGAGAGCAGGAGGCTTGGGTTTCCCCAGCAATGGAGGAAGCCAAGCTTTCCGCCTGCCCTGGCCTGTCTTGGCCTCCACTTAAGGCTACAAAGTTTCAATTATAGAAGATAAATAAATCCCAGATACCGGGGCCTCAGCTTGGGTTGCCAAGGGGTGTGGCCAGCCTGCAAACCACCACAGGCCCCTCGCCCAGGCTGCCCCATACCCCAAGGGAACCCCTACCCTGATCCGGGACACCCTTCAGGGCAAACCAGCCAGCCCCCACCCATGCACCAGGCCTCTATTCTATCTAATAAAAGAATAATATGCAAATTGACCGTCACTCCAATACACAAGATGACTGCCCCCATGTGGACACAAGATGGCCACCACAAGATGGCCAGCAGGGGAGGGCAATTGGGAGGGACCAGGTCTGCAAGGGAGGGCAGTTGTGGGTGATCAGGCCAGCAGGGGAGGGCAGTTGGGAGGGACCAGGCCTGCAAGGGAGGGCAGTTGGGGGCAATCAAGCCTGCAGGGGAGGGCAGTTAGGGGTGACCAGGCCAGCAGAGGAGAGAAGTTGGGGGTGATTGGGCCTGCAGGGAAGGACGGGTTGGGGGAGACCCAGGCCTGCAGGGAAGAGCAGTTGAGGGGACCAGGCCTGCAGGGGAGGGCAGTTAGGGGTGACCAGGCCTGCAGGGGAGGGTAGTTAGGGACAAACAGGCTGGCAGGGGAGCAGTTAGGCATCAATCAGGCTGGCAGGGGAGTGGTTAGGTGGTGATCAGGCTGGCAGGCAGAAGCGGTTAGGGGCAATCAGGAAGGCAGGCAGGCGTGCAGTTGGGAGCCAGCAGTCCTGGATTGTCCTGGATTAGACTTAAATGGACAGTCGGACATCCCTCTGGGGGTCCCAGGTTGGAGAGGATGCAGGCTGGGCTGAGGGACACCCCCCCCCCCGTGCATGAATTTTGTGCACCGGGCCTCTAGTTAAATAAATAATGGTACATCCCTGCTGTATACTTTAATGCCATTAAAAAGTATGAGGTATATGCCCTAGCCAGTTTGGCTCAGTGGATACAGCATTGCCCTGCGGACTGAAGGGTCCCAGGTTTGATCCAGTCAAGGGCATGTACCTTGGTTGCAGGCTCGATCCCTGGCCCTGTCAGGGTGCATGTGGGAGGCAACCAGTTGATGTAGATACATCATTGTTTCTCTCTGTCTCTCCCTTTTCCTTACACCCTTTCTGAAAATCAATGGAAAAATATCCTCCATTGAGGATTAACAACAAAAGAATGAGGTACGTTCTCCAAGATATGCAGTGCCTGCCACACAGTAGGCTCTCAAATATTTGTAGAATCTATGCATGTGTGAAAACATACACCCCTAAAAGTGAACATGAACATATGTAAACTTAAACTAGAAACAAACAAGAAGGGAACAAAGTGAATTTACTGAGTGCCAGGCACTAATCTAGGCTCTGAACATTCAAAGGTAAGTCAGATGAAAGCCCTGCTCTGGGGAAGCTGACATGCTTGTGTAGGGGAGTCAGACAAAAGACCAGACACCAGATGTACAAGGTGATTGCAGAGAGATTGGGGCTGGGACAAAAGAAGACAGCAGAGGAACAGAACTGAGACAGTGGTGGGGAGGGGCTCCCAACCTCTCAATATGCTGGCTGGACCTGACCTGAGCAGAAGCCAGCCTGGGTAGATGTGAGAGAGAACATTCCAGGCACAGGGAATAGCAAGTAAAAAGACCCTGGGGCAGGGGAGCAGGCTGTCCAGAGATGTCAGCAGACATCCTAAGGGCATGGCCACAAGTCTGGATTTTATTCCAGTTCCTGAGAGAAGCCCAGGGTGAAGGCACAATATGGTCTGACTTACGTTTTTAAAACAGCATACATTTTAGACTATTAGGAGAAAAAATGAAAACAGGAAAACCAGGGAGGAAGTTCCCTTGGCATGTACTATGTTATGATTTTAATAATGATTAATAT
The DNA here is from genome assembly GCF_963455305.1 of Plecotus auritus. Classification (NCBI taxonomy): domain Eukaryota; kingdom Metazoa; phylum Chordata; class Mammalia; order Chiroptera; family Vespertilionidae; genus Plecotus; species Plecotus auritus. Next base: position 86,390,894 of record NC_137773.1, read on the forward strand.
TTCTTAAGTTCTTAGTTGAGCTTCTTAAGACTTATATATGGCAGCTGGGCAGAAAATATATCATTTTATAAAAGAAGCCCAGTCAAGTCAGCCCAGTAAATGAAGGGCTAAATAATTAAGTATTTAATTAATAGGAATGTTAATGATGGCTTCTACAATTTTGATGCAGGTAATTATATACTCAGTCAATCATCATAGCCCAAGAGCATCAATGTGCTTTTTAATTCAGTGTGAATTGTCCCTATTGACTTATAAAGGCCATTATCTAAAAATTAAATAATTTATGAGTGTATACTCATTTTTTTTAAAGGCACATAAAAAAAGTAGACAGAGGAAATGGATCTGTAATTTGGTTATAGTTATTTGCTCTTAGGGATTAATATAGTAAATTGATTTCAATCGGGTTGGCAAACTTTTTCCTTAAAGGACCAGAGTATTTTTTGCTCCATGGGCCATAGGGTTATCTGTCACTATTTGTAGACAGTCACCATGGACAGTAAGTAAGGAATGAGTGTGGCTGCCTTCATGCCCTTCAGAACACTACTAAAGCCTGGGGCAACGGGGGGAAAAATCAATAATACTGACTTTGTCTTTATTTAAAATTTTGATATTTTGCTCACCTTGGATATCTTGGCATTTTGATTTTTAAAAATACTGCACTTAAAATATTTTTTATCTTGATTACTGAGTTTTTTGGCACCACCTACCCCTTAAATTTATGTCCAAGATGAATGCCCACTTGACTTGTCTCACCCTAGTCCCTGGAGCTGTCCAATAAAACTTCATGGACATTGAAATTTTATTTTCAATATAATTTTTATGCATCATAAAATATTCTTTTGATTTTTTTCCAACCATTTGAGAATGCAAAAAATGTTTTCAGTGCGAGACTTACACAAAAACAGGCATCATGCCAGATTTGGCCCCAGGGTTAGTTTGCTGACTCTGTGTTGGATGGTCATTTAAAAAGCATTTCTTAGTGATATTCACATTCACAGAAAAACACCTGCTATCCAGTGTTTTTTGTTGATTACCCAGTGGACAATCAAAGGACTCTGAATAAATTAGTCCTATTGTCTCCTTTCTGAAATCCCTGTTAAGGTTGTTTCTCATTCTTTGCTCACCCCCAGGTCCCCAAATGCACCAGCACACATGTCCAGAACATGACTATGTACAATGTAGATTTTTAGGGTCTTCACTAGATCTGTGATCCTAGGATTCAGCAGGAGAGGTGGGAATTAGCAGATGGAAACTAAGAAAAACACACCTCTTTAATGTAACACTGGGAAATACAATCTGAATGAAATATTTATTAGTTATTTTTAATTGTGGTAAAATATATATAACAAAAATGTATCACTTTAACCATTTTTTAAAATTTCTTTATTGATTAATATGTTACATAAGTGTCCTTCTTCCCCCATTACCCCCCCCCACTCATGCCCTCACCCCCCTGTTGTCTGTGTCCATTGGTTAGGCCCATATGCATGCATACAAGTCCTTTGGTTGATCTCTCCCCCTTACCTCCACCCTCCCTTACCTTCCCTCCAAGGTTTGATGGTCTGATGGATGTTTCTCTGTCTCTGGAACTGTTTTTGTTCATCAGTTTATGTTGTTCATTATATTCCACAAATGAGTGAGATCATGTGATACTTATCTTTCTCTGACTGGCTTATTTCACTTAGCATAATGTTCTCCAGTTCCATCCATGTTGTTGCAAATGGTAGGGATTCCTTCTTTTTTAGCGCAGCGTAGTATTCCATTGTGTAGATGTACCACAGTTTTTTAATCCACTCATCTGCTGATGGGCACTTAGGCTGTTTCCAAACCTTAGCTATGGTAAATTGTGCTGCTATGAACATAGGTGTGCATATATCCTTTCTGAATGATGTTTCTAGCTTCTTGGGATATATTCCTAGAAATGGTATTACTGGGTCAAATGGGAGTTCCATTTTTATTTTATTGAGGAAACTCCATACTGTTCTCCACAGTGGCTGCACCAATCTGCATTGCCACCAGCAGTGCACCAGAGTTCCTTTTTCTCCGCATCCTCTCCAAAATTTGTCATTTATTGATTTGTTGATGATAGCCATTCTGACAAGTGTGAGATGGTACCGCATTGTCGTTTTGATTTGCATCTCTTGGATAATTAGTGATTTTGATAATTAGTCTCTTGGCCTTCCTTCTGTCTTCTTTCGAAAAGTTTCTATTTAGGTCCGTTGCCCATTACTTGATTGGATTGTTTATCTTCCTTTTGTTGAGTTGTATGAGTTCCCTGTAAATGTTGGAGATTAAACCCTTATCAATGATAAATAACAATGGCAAATATGTTCTCCCAAGTACTGGTCTTTCTTGTTGTTTTGTTGATGGTTTCTTTTGCTGTGCAAAAGCTTTTTATTTTGATGTAGTCCCATTTGTTTATTTTCTCTTTAGCTTCCATTGCCCTAGGAGCAGTATCAGTGAAGAAGTTCCTTTGGCATATGTCTGAGATTTTGCTACCTGTGGATTCCTCTAGTATTTTTATGGTTTCCCGTCTTATGTTTAAGTCCTTTATCCATTTTGAGTTTATTTTTGTATATGATGTAAGTTGGTGGTCTAGTTTCATTTTTTTGCATGTATCTGTCCAATTTTCCCAACACCATTTATTGAAGACACTGTCTTGACTCCATTGTATGTTCATGCCTCCTTTGTCAAATATTAATTGGGCATAGTGTTTTGGGTTGATTTCTGGGTTCTCTATTCTATTCCATTGATCTATACGTCTGTTCTTGTGCAAGTACCAGGCTGTTTTGAGAACAGTGGCTTTGTAATACAGCTTGATATCTGGTATTGAGGTCCCACCTACTTTGTTCTTCTTTCTCAGGATTGCTGCAGCTATTCGGGGTCTTTTTTTTATTCCAGATGAATTTTTGGAGAGTTCGTTCTAGGTCTGTGAAATATGCCGTTGGTATTTTAATGGGGATTGCATTGAATCTATAGATTGCTTTGGGTAGAATGGATGTTTTGATGATGTTGATTCTACCAATCCATGAACACAGTATGTTCTTCCATCTGTTTATATCTTCCTCTATCTCTTTTTTCAGTGTCCTGTAGTTTTTTGCATATAGGTCTTTTACCTCTTTAGTTAAGTTTATTCCTAGGTATCTTAATTTTTTTGGTACGATGGTAAATGGGATTGCTTTTTTAGTCTCTCTTTCTGTAAGTTCACTATTGGTGTATAGAAATGCCATAGATTTCTTGGCGTTAATTTTGTATCTTGCTACCTTGCTGAATTCATTTATTAAGTCTAATAATTTTTTGATGGGAGTCTTTAGGGTTTTCTATGTACAGTATCATGTCATCTGCGAATAAGGACAGTTTTACTTCCTCTTTTCCAATTTGGATGCCTTTTATTCCTTCTTCTTGTCTGATAGCAATGGCTAGTACTTCCAGTACTATGTCGAACAGGAGTGGTGAGAGAGGGCATCCCTGTCTTGTTCCTGTTCTTAGGGGAAATGGTTTTAGTTTTTGTCCATTGAGTGTGATGCTGGCTGTGGGTTTATCATACATGGCTTTTATGATGTTGAGGTATGATCCTTCTATTCCCACCATGCAGAGAGTTTTTATCAAGAAAGGGTGTTGGATTTTGTCAAATGCTTTTTCTGCATCAATTGATATGACTATGTGATTTTCTTCCCTCAATTTGTTTATGTGATGTATCATGTTTATTGATTTGCGGCTATTGTACCATCCTTGCATCCCTGGTATAAATCCTGCTTGGTCATGGTGTATGATCTTTCTGATGTACTGCTGGATCCAATATGCTAGGATTTTGTTGAGGATTTTGGCGTCTATGTTCATGAGGGATATTGGCCTGTAATTCTCTTTCATTGTGTTGTCTTTATCTGGTTTTGGTATTAGGGTGATGCTGGTTTCATAGAATGAGTTTGGAAGTGTTCCTTCCTCTTGAATTTTTCGGAATAGTCTGAGGAGGATAGGCTTTAGTTCTTCCTTGAATGTTTGGTATAACTCTCCTGTGAAGCCGTCTGGGCCTGGGCTTTTGTTTGCTGGAAGCTTTTTGATGACTGCTTCAATTTCTTCCATAGTTATTAGCCTATTGAAATTTTTAGAATCTTCCTGATTGAGTTTTGGAAGGTTGTATTTTTCTAGGAATATGTCCATTTCCTCCAGGTTGTCCAGTTTGTTGGAATAGAGCTGTTCATAATATTTTTTAACAATCCTTTGTATTTCTGTGGGGTCTGTTGTTATTTTGCCTCTATCATTTCTGATTTTGTTTATTTGGGTCCTCTCTCTTTGCTTCTTGGTGAGCCTGGCTAGAGGTTCATCAATCTTGTTTATCCTTTCAAAGAACCAGCTCTTGGTTTTATTGATCTTTTGTATTGTTTTTTTGGTCTCTATGTCATTTATTTCTGCTCTAATCTTTATTATCTCCTTCCTTCTGCTCACTCTGGGCTTTTCTTGTTGCTCTCTTTCTAATTCTTTGAGTTGTAGCATTAGATAATTTACTATCATTTTTTCTTGTTTTTTGAGGTAGGTCTGGAGAGCTATAAACTTCCCTCTCAGGACTGCTTTCATTGTGTCCCATAGATTTTGGATTGCTGTGTTTTTATTGTCATTAGTTTCCAGAATGTTTTTAATTTCTTCTTTGATCTCATTGGTAACCCAATCAATATTTAATAACATGCTATTCAGCTTCCAAGTGTTTGAGTGTTTTGGATTTTTTTATTGTAGTTTATTTCTAATATTATGCCATGGTGGTCTGAAAAGATGCTTAGTATGATATCAATCTTCTTGAATTTGGGGAGACTTTGCTTGTGACCCAGTATGTGATCTATTTTTGAAAATGTCCCATGTGCACTTGAGAAGAACGTATATTCCGCAGCTTTGGGGTGAAATGTTCTGAAGATGTCAATTAAGTCCATCTGATCTAGTGAGTCATTTAGGATTGTTGTTTCTTTGCTGATTTTTTGTCTAGAGGATTTATCCAGTGATGTCAGTGGTGTGTTCAAGTCCCCTACTATGATTGTATTGTTGTCTATCTCTCTCTTGATATCTTCCAGGAGATTTTTTATGTATTTGGGTGCTCCTGCATTGGGTGCATATATGTTTACCAGCGTTATATCCTCTTGTTGTATCGATCCCTTTAGTATTATTAAGTGGCCTTCCTTATCTCTTGTTATGGCCTTCACTTTGAGGTCTATTTTGTCAGATGTAAGTATTGCTACCCCAGCTTTTTTTTCATTTCCATTTGCCTGAAAGATATTTTTCCATCCCTTCACTTTCAGTCTGTGTGAGTCCCTTGTTCTGAGGTGGGTCTCTTGTAGACAGCATATATATGGGTCATGATTTTTTATCCATTCAGCCACTCGATGTCTTTTGATTGGAGCATTTAGTCCGTTTATGTTTAAAGTTATTATTAAAAGGTACTTGTCTGTAGCCATTTTTATTTTTTGAGGCTGTGTTCCTTCTTACTTTTTTGTTTCTTCTTTTTACAGCATTCCCTTTAGCATTTCTTGCATTGCTGGTTTGGTAGTGATAAACTCCCTTAGCCTTTTTTTTTGTCTGTGAAGCTCCTGATTTCCCCTTCAATTTTGATTGATAGTCTTGCTGGATAGAGTATTCTTGGATTGAGTCACTTGCTTTGAATCACTTTGTATATCTCCTTCCATTCCCTTCTAGCTTGATGTGTTTCTGTTGAGAAATCATTTGATAATCTGATGGGGGATCCTTTGAGGTAACTCTCTGTCTCTCTCTTATAGCCTTTAAGATTCTCGCTTTGTTGATAACATTTGCCATTGTAATTATGGCGTGTCTTGGTGTGGGTCAGTTGGGATTCATCTTGCTTCGGACTCTTTGTACTTGAGTAACTATTTTCTTCCCCATATCAGGGAAGTTTTCTGTCATTATTTCTTCAAATAAATTTTCTAATCCTTGCTGCTCTTCTTGTCCTTCTGGCAGCCCTATTATACGTATGTTATTTCATTTTGCATTGTCCCAAAGCTCCCTTAGGCTCTTCTCCTGCTTTTTAATTTTTTTCTCTAGTTGCTGTTCAGATTGGGCTTGTTTCTGTACCTGATCTTCTAACTCGCTGATTCGGTCCTCTGCTTCTTCTAGTCTACTGTTGAAGCCTTCCATGGTGTTTTTGATTGTAGCTATATCATTTTTTCTGATTTTTGCATAGGTTGTTGATTATCTCGTCCATCCAGTGTATGAACTGTATGACCATTACTCTAAATTCTTTTTCTGTCATGTTGCATGCTCTGTTTCACTTATTTCCTTACTTGGCGATTCCTCCTTTTCTTTTCTCTGGGGATTGCTTCTGATTGATCACCAGAAGGTTCAGATGCTGAGTTGCGGGAGCCTGGACCACATGCAGTGGGAGTTTTGCACCCCCCAAGTGTCACTGAAGAGCTCTGACACCAAGACATGCGGTTGCTGTGGGTTGGTGGGAACCATGCTGGCCCTGGGTCAGAATCACAGGCACTTAGTGTGGCCTCGTGTGTGTACCTAGAATCAGGGACCCTGCCTGTGCCACGATGAAACAGAGAACCCACTGGCGTGTGCCAAAAATCAAAGTCCCCTATTGTGTGTCAGGAGTCAGAGGCTCCCTGTGTCCATGCCGAGAATCGAGTATCATAGTCTCTGTTTCTTGGTGCTACCTCACACTGAGAATCAGGTCCCTGTGTGCACATGCACCAAGAATTGGAGTCACTGGCTCTTAGTGTGAATGTACTGGGAATCAGGGATCTCAGGTGCAGGTAATGAGGAACTGAGTCTAGTCACTGGTGGTCAATGCTGCCTCTTGTGTGGAGATTCAGGGTCCCCAATCTGCCCGGGAGACTGGGTTGCTCAGTCGCACTGTGTTGGCAGGAAATCCACTTCTGCCCTGTGGTAAACAGACTTCTGTGTGCGCTTGCCCTGAATCAAAGTCAGGTGGCTCTGCCCCTTAGTGTGGGTGTGGGGTCTGGTCACGCGGGTGTGCACTGTGGAAAACAAACTCCCTGTGTCCATGTACCCAGGCTCAAATTCAGCGCTGCCTTCCTGTGTGGGCACAGGGTCTGGTCGTGGGGAACAAACTCCCCGAGACTGCACATCCAGGTTCAAATTCACCGCAGACTCTCTGCTAAGGTGCAGGGTCTGCTCATGGGAAACAAACTCCCCGGGTTTGCACCCCCAGGCTCAAATTCAGTGCTGTCTCCCTGCATGGGCGTAGGATCTGGTCGCAGAAGACAAGCTCCCCAAGGTCGTGCACCTATGCTCAAATTTAGGACTGCCTTCCTGCCTGGGCGTGGAGAGGAGTTGCGGGAAAATTCCCCAAGTTCACAAGTCCGGGCTCAAGTTCAGCGCTGTCTCCCTGCCCTGCGTGGGCGTGAGATCTGGTCGCAGAAGACCACCTCCCTAGGGATGAGCGGCTAGGCTTGAATTCTGCTCAGTCTCCCTGCCTGGGCGCGGAGACTAGTCGCGGGAAACAAACCTCCCGTGTCTGACTCCACGGCTCAAAGTCAGGCAGAGTCGCTACTGCTTTGTGTGTGCAGAAAGCCTTATTGTGCAGCTGGGGTTTGGTAGTTTCTATGTCGCTGCTGCGGGGGCGGCGGGGGAGGGGGATTGGCTTTGTGACTCACAGAAATCTGCGGCCGGGTGCCTGGAGTCCTGGTGTCCCTGGGTCTGCAGCTGTGGGGGCAGATCTTCTACCAGAGTGGCTATAGGGTCCTGGTTTGCTTCCAAGACCAGACTGGGTGGTGGCGAGGCTAGGATCCTAGTCTCAAGCAGTTCTGTTCTTCAAGATGGCGTGGTCTCTGTGCCACCGGCGTCCTCCCCGGAGTGTTTGCAGCGGCCGCGGGGTTTTGCCGTCTAAAACTGCCTGGATTGGCAGTCCCCTGGAAGAACTGCAGTGTCTAACTGTCCCTATTTCACTCACACACACACCCACACACGTCCACACACACCTCTATCGCTTCCTCACTCTCTCTCCCTACCTTCATGCCGGTCGCCATCTTGCCTCTCTCACTTTAACCATTTTTAAGTGTACAGTTCACCTGCACTAAGTACAGTCACATTGTTAGACAACCATCACTCCCATCCATCTCCAGAACTTTTTTCATCTGGCAAAAGTAAAACTCTGAACCCACTGAATATTCTACTCAATAGCCCTTGGCACCCATTCTACTTTGTCTCTGAATTTGACTCCTCTAAGAACCTTCTGTGAGTGGAGTCATATAATATTCATCCTTTTGTGACTGGATTATTTCACTAACAAGGTTCATCCATGTTGTAGCAGTTGTTAGAATTTCCTTCCTTTTCAAGGTTGAATAATATTCCATTGTGTGGATGAACCACATTGTGTGAATGGTGTTTATCCATCATCTACACTAATAAAAGAGAAATATGCAAACTGACCGTCACTTCATGATGCCCACCAGCCAATCAGGAGTGAGTATGCAAATTAACCTGACAAATATGGTGGTGGCCCCGCCCCCCAGCCGCTCTGGGCCTCTAGGCAGCACGCATACAGGCGTGGAGTGGCCAGGTGGGGCGGGGCGCCTGCTATGAGGGGGAGGACAGGGGGCGGAGGGAGCTACAGGAGCGGCGCTCCAGCCAGAGCGAAGACTGAAGGCAGTGGCCAGAGTGAAGGCCTGGGTCCAAGGTGCCGGAGGAAAACCAGTGCCGGCAGCCAAGGGAAAGAAGGCCTATTGCACGAATCTTCGTGCAGCGGGCCTCTAGTCCATCAATGAACACTTGGGTTGCTTCCACCTTTTGGCTATTGTGAATAATGCTGCTCCGAACATGGGTGTGCAGAGATCTGTTCAAGTCTCTAAGTATCTACCCAGAAGTGGGACTGCAGGATGATATAGTAGTTCTATATATATTTTGAGGAATCTCCATACTGTTTTCCACAGAAGCTGCACCATTTTACTTGCCCACCAGCCATGCACAAGGGTTCTAACTTCTACACATTGTCACCATCATGTTATTTTCTTTTCTGCTTTTTAAAATAATAGTCATCTAATTATGTAAAACTGGCATCTCATTGTGATTTTTTTTATTTTAATGATTAGTGATATTGAGCTTCTTTTCATGTGCTTATTGACTATTTGTATCTTCTTTGAAGAAGTATCTAGTCAAATATTTGTCTATTTCTTAATCAAGTTGTTTGATTTTTTGTTGTTTTTTAAAAAATATATTTTATTGATTTTTTTACAGAGAGGAAGGAAGAGGGATAGAGAGTTAGAAACATCAATGAGAGAGAAACATTGATCAGCTGCCTCTTGCACACTCCCTACTGGGGATGTGCCCACAACCAAGGTACATGTCCTTGACCAGAATCGAACCTGGGACCCCTGAGTCCGCAGGCAAATGCTCTATCCACTGAGCCAAACCAGTTAGGGTAAGTTGTTTGTTTTTTTGATGTTGAATTGTAGGTGTTCTCTATATAGTATGGATATTAATCCTGAATTAGACATATGATTTGCAAACATTGTTTCCCATTCCATGCGTTACTTTTACTCTGTTGATAGTGTCTTGTGATGGATAAAAGTTTTTAATTTTCATGAAATCAAATTTATCTATTTTTTCCTTTTGTTGTCTCTGCCTTTGGTGTCATATCCAAGGAATCACTGCTGAATCCAATGTCATGAAGATAAACGCCTCCCCATGTTTTCTTATATGACTTTTATAGTTTTAGCTCTTACATTGAGGTCTTGACGCATTTTGAGTTAGTCTTTTTATATGGTGTAAGACAAGGGTCCAACTTCATTCTACTGTATGTGGATATGCAATTTTCCAACATCATTTGTTGAAAAGACTGTCCTTTCCCCCACTGAATGGTCTTGGTACCCTTGAAGTAAAATATTATAAACAAGTAAATAAGTTAAGTAACAACACACAAAGATCTACTCTTGCCAGAGAGAGCACCTGAAAAGTGAATTTGTAAAAGAAGCTGACATACATTCAGGGGTCCTCAAACTACGGCCCGCGGGCCACATGCGGCCCACCGAGGACATTTATCCGGCCCGCCGGGTGCCACTGCCTGTCCTGCTTAGCAGCCGACTCGTCCCGGGCCCGCAGTGCACATAGGGATTTGTTCATAGTTGTTTTTTTTAAACTATAGTCTGGCCCTCCAACGGTCTGAGGGACAGTGAACTAGCCCCCTGTTTAAAAAGTTTGAGGACCCCTGCATTAGATGAATTCTACTTTTCCCTGATGATAGTAGACATCTGCACAAAACTCGTATTCCTATTCTCACTGATGACTTCCTTACTATTATTTTCAAATGGAATTTGTGTGTAGTTACCCACACTACTCTACAAAAATACAAACATTATGCAAGGACTCCCGCCATTTTTATTTACAACAAAGTGTTAGATTTTCACCTAATTTTTGTCCTTCTATTTTTAAACACCTAGAGAATATTCAGAAGGTGGTTTAAACTCTGCAGATTGCCCATTCAAATGTCTACAGCAGGATCCTATAACTGGGTCCATGGATTCATGAGGGTGTGCTTCAGGGAGTCCATGAATCTGAACTTGAACATGAAATATAAGTGGGATGGCATGCACATGTCTATGCCTGTTCTTCTGGGGGGAAAAATCCCAACTTTCAGCAAAATTTGAAAGCGGTCCTGAAGAAAGATTACGAACTACTGGTGATATGTGTGTTTTTTGGAGTTTTTGGAGGGTTGGGGAGTCTGCTTTTAACTTAAGTTCATAAATTCAAGAATTCCAGTTTTTAAATGTTTTTATTTAAAATTTTTTATAGAGAGAGGGATAGGGAGAGAGGAAAAAAAATCAATATTGAGAAACATCAATCAGTTGCCTCCAGTGTGTACCCTCACTGGGAATCAAACCTGCAATCTGGGTATGTGCCTTGACCAGGAATCGAACCGGCGACCTTTCAATGATTTCAAAGTCAACCAACTGAGCAATACCAGCCAGGGTAAGGATACCAGTTTTAGATGAGGCTCATTGTATAATGCAGGCAGGTCAGTAGTCTTTAGAAGTAAGTGACACAATTAATTTACTTCCTGGAGGAGGGGCAAATTGGTGACAGTGGGTCCCCAATCACATATGGAAGAGATGTAACCAGGTGAGACAGTCACAGGAGACATGGCTGTCTCTAGTAGGAAGCCACAGTCTGAAGGCAATTAGACTTCTTTCCCACACTCTATATTTAGGAATTCCAACAGTTCAGGAAGGGATCATGCTGATAGTTAGCTGTATTTTCAATGACCAACTTGGCAACACCTAACACACAGGCCACCAAGCCCAGGAAATGCCTCGGATTTGAGGAAACCTGAAACAGAATTGTCTGCCAGTGGGGAATAAAGAAGAGAAAAGAGAAGTCATGGTCTTTTCTAGGGTTTATCCCAAAGGAACCAAGGATGCAAACCTAATTTGCCATCTTTGGTAGACAACATTGACTACTCCCATGGCAAGAGGGTTAAGATGAATCATTCTTATATTCTTATCCCAGAGAAGCCCAACACCAGTTCTGCTCCTCCTGGAGATCTAGCTATGTCTCAATTCTGAAAAATCCAGCTATAAAAATGATTTCGAAGTCATGCAGAATGCATTTCAAGTGGCATTTTAGCTGTATATGGAAAAAACTGAAATGTGGAACTAGTTCACCATTTTGATCTCTAAACATTGATTGTTTTTTACTTATGGATAAGCCATTACACATTTTCCTTCTTATGTGTCACTATTATAGTGTGCTCCCATACGAAGCCAACTGGTTACAGGTGTCAATTTTTCCCACACGGGAACCTGTTTCCTTGCACCATCATCTATAGCAGTCATTCATTTCAGAAGTCCCTGCTGGGTGCCATGACGTGCACACCAAACTGCAGAGCTGGTCCAACGTGCCCAGAGGGAGCAGCTGTCCTTGAGTGACAGCCACTGGGAGCCAAGAATCGGTGAGCCAGGGACCAGAACAAAAAGGAACCAATGCTTCCTGACTGCAGAGCACCTTCCCACCAAAGAGTGTTGGTCTAAACCTAACCTCAGCTCCAGGTCCTGAAAGACGCCATGAAGACAGAGGCCAGCTGTTGTGGAATTAAAATTTTTAAAAGGGCATAGTTTTATAGACATAAAAAGGCAAAGGGGATTCAGCCTGCAAGAAGGATGTGGCCAGATGAAGACTCTTCCTTAATGACAGCAAACAGGAGAAGATAATAAGGTAAATACTATTCCTCTCACCCATTAAGGAAGCAAAAATAATGTTAAGCCCTACTGAATATTCTAAGGAGTTTCATAAACTTCTAAATCAGCCTCATGATGATGTGCCAGGTGCTAGTCACATATAACCAGTGCTATGTGTTAGCCTAGCGCACAGCAAACTGTTCTCTAAATGACCCAACAGCAATTTTAAAAAAAAATAGTATTGATGTTTTGTTTTCCATTTCAGGGTAAGTCTTTTTCTTTTTTAAAATCACCGTTCAGGGAGAAACCAAGATGGGGGCCATAGGTAAACACCTGAACTTGCTGCCTCGCACAACCACTTCAAAAATACAATTAAAAGACAAAACGGACATCATCCAGAACCCCAGGAAGGCTGGCTGAGTGGAAATTCTACAACTAGAAGGAAAGAGAAAAGCACACTGAGACTCAGAGGAGGTGCGGAAGTACAGTGCAGAGGTACAGAGGCGCACGCACGGAGGGGGCTGGCAACTGAGTACGTGGCTGGCTTTTTCAAGCCGGAGGGAGACACAAGCTCCCAACTGCTCTGAACTCCAGTTCCGGGTGAGACTCTGGGGACCCAGACTCATACAGGGAGAAACTGGACTGTCTGTCATCGGGTGGAACTCGAGGGTAGTTTTCTCTCACAGGTGCTTGCAGCGATTACCGCGGGACACTGAGACCCGGAGGCCTCTTAGGGCAGGGCTGACGTGAAGCCATTGCTGTTTGCTCTGCCCTGAGACCCCGCCCCATCCAAGCTGTGTGCAGAGGCTTTTGCATATGAATGGCCTGGTCCTTTGAAATCTAGAATTACCTAACAAACTGCAGCTGAGTCAGAGATACCCAGAACATCCCAAAGAAGGCCCAAGGCCCGAAAGTAACCTGCATTGCTTCACAGCTGGGCCTCATCTGGCAACTCCAAAACCCAAACAAAGAAGAGGAATCTGTAGATCTCTCTGTAGCTCCTGCGGGGTGGCCTCAGGCAGATGTTAAATTGGCACCTCCTTGGAAATCCAAGAGCCAGTGTACCCAGGGGTCAGAGCAGGACCATCCAGATTACAACTCCTCAGATCCATAAGGGACATACTCAGGGGGCAGACTCAGTGAGCACCAAAGCCCTACTGAAGCAAGTCTTGCCTCATAAGGGTGTCTCCAGCACAGAAGTTCTCCCATCGTAGACACAGCTGATCATCACAGCCAATTGGCCTGGAGGTCAATTCCTCCCAGTGATACCAACAACAATCAAGGCTTAACTACAATAAGACTGTGCACACAGCCCACAAAGGGGTGCACCAAGAGTGTCCACCTCAGGTAACTGGGGAGGCTGAGCCACTGGGCCCTATAGGACACCTAGCACACAAAGCCACTCTATCAACACAGGGAAGCAGCGAAAATGCAGAGACAAAGAAACAGGTCACAAATGAAAGAAATGGAGGAAAGCAAACTACTGAATATAGAGTTCAAAACCACAGTTACAAGGTTTTTCAAGAATTTTCTAGAAACTGCCGATAAATTTAGTGAGACCCTCGAGGATATGAAAAAGGACCAACTAGAAATTAAGCACACACTGACTGAAATAAAGACTAATAAACAGAGATCCAACAGCAGACTAGAGGATTGCAAGAATCAAGTCAAAGATTTGAAATACAAAGAAGCAAAAAACACCCAACTGGAAAAGCAAAAAGAAAAAAGAACCCAAAAATATGAAGATAGTATAAGGAGCCTCTGGGATAACTTCAAGCATACCAACATCTGAATTATGGGGGTGCCAGAAGAAGAGAGAGAACAAGATTTTGAAAACCTAGTTGAAGAAATAATGACAGAAAACTTCCCCACCTGGTGAAAGAAATAGACTTACAACTCCAGGAAGCGCACAGAACCCTAAACAAAAGGAATCCAAAGAGGACCACACCAAGACACATCATAATTAAAATGCCAAGAGCAAAAGACAAAGAGAGAATCTTAAAAGCAGCAAGAGAAAAACAGTTACCTACAAGGGAGTATCCATACGACTATCAGCTTATTTCTCAACAGAAACTATGCAGGCCAGAAGGGAGTGGCAAGAAATATTCAAAGTGATGAATAGCAAGAACCTACAACCAAGATTACTCTACCCAGCAAAGCTATCATTCAGAATTGAAGGGCAGATAAAGAGCTTCACAGATAAGAAAAAGCTAAAGGAGTTCATCACCACCAAACCAGTATTATATGAAATGCTGAAAGGTATTCTGTAAGAAGAGGAAAAAGAAGAAAAAGGTAAAGATAAAAATTATGAACAACAAATACATATCTATCAACAAGTGAATCTAAAAATCAAGTGAATAAAAAATCTGATGAACAGAATAAACTGGTAAATATAATAGAATCAGGGGCATAGAAAGGGAGTGGACTGACAATTCTTGGGCGGAAAGGGGTGTGGGGGTGTGGGAAGAGACTGGACAAAAATCATACACCTATGGATGAGGACAGTGGGGGGGTGGGTAAGGACATGGGGTGGGGTGGGAACCAGGTGGAGGGGAGCTATGGGGGGAAAAAAGAGGAACAATTGTAATAATCTGACCAATAAAGATTTATTAAAAAAATAAAATAAAATTACCGTTCATGTTTGTTTGTTTGTTTGTTTATATGTTTATTGACTTCAGAGAGGAAGGGAGAGAGAGAGACAGAGAGAGAGAGAAACATCAATGATGAGAATCATTGATTGGCTGCCTCCTGCACGCCCCCTACTGGGGATTAAGTCTGCAACCCAGTCATGTGCCCTTGACGGAAATCGAACCTTGGACCCTTCAGTTTGCAGGCCAATGCTCTATCCACTGAACCAAACTGGCTAGGCCCCAACAGCAATTATTTTAAGCTTTGTGAGTCAGATGATCTCTGTCAAGACTACTCAACTCCTCTGTCATAGGGTACCAGCCACCATAGACAATATGTACACAAATGAACATTGACAGGTGCCAATAAAACTTTATTGACAGACTCCGAAATGTGAATTCATATAATTTCATGTGTTCTATTTAAAAATCATTTAAAAATGTAAAAAAATTGCCAGTCTTAACTCTTAGCTGTACAAAATCAGGCGGTTGGTTTGATTTAGCCCATGAACTGCTGACCCTGTACTAGACTCAAACATTTAGACTCATGTCTCTAAAAGAGAGCCTAAAATAATTCCGGATAAATAAATGGATAGGTATCAAAGAGCCCATATAATTATAGCCGGCCCTCTGTATCCACCAGTTTTGCATCTCCAGATTCAAACAACTTAGGATAAAAAATATTCCAAAAAGAAAAAAAAAAATCCCAGAAAGTTCCAAAAAGCAAAACCTGAATTTGCCACACGCTGAGTGCTACACTGAATCTATGTAAATTAAGTGAAATGTGGCACATCCTGCTGCATGTAGCCTATATGCAAATATAGGTTATGTGCAAACACTATACTGCTTTATATAAGGGACTTGAGCACCCAAGCATTTTGGTATTCTTGAGGTTCCAGGACCAAACCCCCTGTGGATTCTAAGGGACAACTATACAAATAATATTCTAGAAATCTCAGTGTCCAGAGGGTCAAGGACACTTTGAGGGTGAAGATCAACATCCCCCTGTCATGTCTCCCTCCTAAAGGAGGAAGATACAGGATTTCAGGAAGTATCTGTAAATGAGGGTGCCCACAAGACAGAGTTGGAGCCATGTTATAAGGGAGAGAAGACAGCCCTCACGTCCTGTCAGTTCTCACACTCTCTCCTCTCCACCACTGCACTCTGATGTGTGTGTCTTGCACCTTCATGATTCAGGGTTTTTGGGCATTTCACAGAGAAAGAGAAACTTGTGGATGCAAAAATATTGTAAAAGATGTCACCTTTGGATAGACATTTCTCCAAAGAAGATGTATAAACACTAATAAGCATATGAAGAGATGCTCAACATTGTTAGTTGTTTGGAAAATGAAATAAAAAACCACAACAAGATATTACTTCACACCTAGTAGGTTGGCTATAATAAAAACAAGGGAAAATAACAAGTGTTGGTGATGATGTGGAGAAACGGGAACCCTCCTACACGGCTGGTGGGAAAGAAAAATGGGCAGCTGCTGTGGAAAACATTTGGCAGTTCCTCAAGAAGTTAAACATGGAGTTACCATATGACCTGGCAATTCCACTTCTAGGTATTTACTACCCAAGAAAAATGAAAACCTATGCTCATACAAGAACTTGTCCACAAATGTTCATAGTAGCAACATTCACAACAGCCAAAAAGAAACAACTCAAATGTCCATCACAAATAAATGGATAAACAAGTGTGGTCCATCCACACATTGAAATATTTTTCAGCCAAAAAAGGGAAGGAAGCACTGACACTCATTACAGCATGAACTTCAACACATTATGCTCCGTGGAAGAAGCCAGTCACAAAAGAAGCCACATATTATATGATAGCATTTATAGGAAATATCCAGAACAGGCAAATCCAAATAAGTAGATTAATGGTTGTTAGAGATGGGAATTGGGAGTGACTACTACTGGGCACAGGGTTTGTTTAGGGGTGATGGAAATGTTCTAGAATAAGATTATGATGGTTGCATAATATTTTGAATATCATAAAAGCCACTGAATTATTCTTTAAAATTGTGAATTTTTGCCCAGTCAGTGTTGCTCAGTGGTTGAGCGTCAACCCCTGAACCAAGATGTCACTATTTCCATTACCGATCAGGGCACATGCCCAGATGGTGGGTTCAATCCCCAGCAGGGGGCATATAGGAGGCAGCTGATTGATGATTCTCATCATTGATGTTTCTATCTCTCTATCCCTTTCCCTTCTTCTCTCCCTAAAAATCAATAAGAACATTAAAAAAAGAAGTGTGCATAGCATTAAAAAAAAATTGTTAATTTTATGTAATGTGAATTTTATTTCAATTAAAAAAAATACTCAGCAAGCATTGACAAATGCCAGACAAGAAGAAAAACAGATGATATATAACCTAAAATGGTCCCTATATTCTTTACCTAAGAACTGAAATATGATGATGGTTGAAATAATAAGTAAGTTAAGCCTGAGAACTTGGTCAAAATTTTTTAAGTTTTTAGAAATAAACTTTGTTTACAAGCAAAACACCCCCTAGTGAGACTTTCTATTTGAAAACCTCCAGTGACAGTGGTAGTGGGGGTGGTATGTAAAAAAAATGCCAAAACATTTGGTTAGACATGTCCCTAAAGAGAACCAACAGGGGGAGCAATGAATGAGGAATGAACAGCTAGGGTAGGCATTTCACCCTCAGAAATTTGAAACCAGAATATGTCTCAGTTCAGGAGTCAAAGAATTAGAGACTTTCTGGCCAAAAGCCCTAAGAAAATATCATCATTGGAGAATAAAGGAGCAGATAGTTTTCTAGAAGATTCTATATTCATGAAAACTAAAAAAGAAAAACCAGATTAGGTTAGTGTCTCAGAAGTCTCAAAGGATGTTAAAAAGAAAAATATCCTTATTTAAATTGTTTTCCATTGAATTTAAAGTGGAAGAAAAGCTCGCATTAAGGATGGACAACTTCATCTACAATTAGGGCATCAGAATTCTGGTTTTAAATTGTTTGCAGAGAGAAATGGTCTTCACTATAATGAGAAGTCACCTACACGAGAAAGAAAGTTCAACAGCAGGACCTAGAGACAGCAGCAGCAGACACTACAATAGGAGCTCGGGTCCCTTTGCTGGCATATGGAGGACAATGGCCCGATTCGGCAGATTATGGATAGAGAGTGGCCCAGAGGTTGTATGCCGGACTGCTAGGTTAGGTTTCTGCTGGGAAGACAGCAGAATGAATGCTTTGGTGGAGTATCAAGGTAGCAAAGAGCTGAAAGCCATATATCCATGGGGAATTCAAAGGGGAGGGAAATGGTGTTGCTATGTGAAAATCGGCTCAGAGTCAAGGCAACAAGTGTGAACCTGTATGGGCACAAATCAGCTCCCAGGCAGGGCCTCCCCCAGAGGTACACACAGGCATGGGCACAGCTCTGGTGACAGACTGTGGCTGAGTCTGGCACACGAAGGCTGTGAAATGGGCAGAGCAGAATTGACTAGAAAGTAGGGACTGGTCTAGGGAGAGGTTCTGATCGCAGGCAGAAGTACATTCATCATGCACTTTCCTAAGGGGAGGATGCACGTTTTCACCAGGTTGTCAAAAGGTCTGTCACCTGCTATTTTATGAATGGGACTGGGAGTTAAGGGTAAAGGACAGGCATATTGTGACAGCCCCATGGTGTGGGTAGGAACTGGAGGAGGTGAAATGCCAGCTGGTCATGCTGGAGATGGTGTAGGTGCAGGTAAGGACACGAATGGACAGTGACCTTCACTGCAGGAATGGAGTGTGAATGTGATGAGAGAAAGCTAATGCAGGGAAAGGAAGTCTCCTGGACCCAGCAATTTTCTCCAGGAACTTGCTGACACCTCATACATACATGTGCACAGAGATGTTTGCTCAAGGTTGTTTACTGCAGTGTCACTGGTAAAGTGAAAAAGGATGAACTCAATGCGCCTCAATAAGAGGCTAATTCAATCCCTTAACCACAGCTGTGAGGTGGAATCTCATGCAGTTATGTGGAGAGAATGAGATGGACACATGAATAGGAATAAGGAAAGATATGGCATATGGATGGAAAGAGCAAGTTGCAGGAAAATGGGCAGAATAGATCCTTTTTTTGCAAAAGAAAAATAGAAAATTAGTTCAGTCATGAAAAGGAGTGAAGCACTAACACTTACTACAACATGGATAGACCTTGAAAACATCTCAGTGAGAGGGAGAAACCAAGATGGCGGCATAGGTAAACACCTGAACTTGCTTCCTCGCACAACCACTTCAAAAATACAACTAAAAGACAAAACTGACATCATCCAGAACCGCAAGAAGGCTGGTTGAGTGGAAATTCTACAACTAGAAGGAAAGAGAAAAGCACACTGAGACTCAGAGGAGGTGCGGAAGTACAGTGCAGAGGTACGGAAAGGGCTGGCAACTGAGGACACGGTTGTCTTTCCCAATCGGGAGGGAAACACAAGCTCCTGACTGCTCTGAACTCCAGTCCCGGACGAGACTCTGGGGACCCAGACTCATGCGGGGAGAAACTGGACTGTTTGTCATCGGGCGGAACTCGAGGGCAGCTTTCTCTCAGAGGTGCTTGCAGCGAATACCGCGGGACACTGAGACCCGGAGGCCTCTTAGGGCAGGGCTGAGGATCAGCCATTGCTGTTTGCTCCGTCCTGTGGATTCCCTGAGACCCCACCCCACCCAAGCTGTGTGCAGAGGCTTTTGCATATGAATGGCCTGGTCCTTGGCAATCTAAAATTACCTAACAAAACTGCAGCTGGGTCAGAGATACCCAGAACATCCAAAAAAAGGCCCAAGGCCCCACAGCAGCTTGCATTGCTTCACAGCTGGGCCTCATATGGGCATCTCCAAAACCAAAACAAAGAAGAAGAATCTGCAGATCTCTCTGTAGCTCCTGCGGGGTGGCCTCAGGCAGATGTTAAATTGGCACCTCTTTAAGAGATCCAAGAGCCAGTGTACCCAATGGTCAGAGTGAAACCATCCAGATTACAACTCCTCAGATCTATAAGGGACACACTCAGGGGTCAGACTCAGTGAGCACCAAAGCCCCACTGAAGCAAGTCTTGCCCCATAAGGATGTCTCCAGCACAGAAGTTCTCCATCATAAATACAGCTGATCCTCACAGCCAATTGGCCTGGAGGTCAATTCCTCCCAGTGATACCAACAACAATCAAGGCTTAACTACAATAAGACTGTGCACACAGCCCACAAAGGGGTGCACCAAGAGTGTCCACCTCAGGTAACTGGGGAGGCTGAGCCACTGGGCCCTATAGGACACCTAGCACACAAAGCCACTCTATCAACACAGGGAGGCAGCGAAAATGTGGAGACAAAGAAACAGGTCACAAATGAAAGAAATGGAGGAAAGCAAACTACTGGATATAGAGTTCAAAACTACGGTTATAAGGTTTTTCAAGAATTTTCTAGAAACCGCCGATAAATTTAGTGAGACCCTCGAGGATATGAAAAAGTACCAACTAGAAATTAAGCATACACTGACTGAAATAAAGACTAATAAACAGAGATCCAACAGCAGACTAGTGGATCGCAAGAATCAAGTCAAAGATTTGAAATACAAAGAAGCAAAAAAACACCCAACTGGAAAAGCAAAAAGAAAAAAGAACCCAAAAATATGAAGATAGTATAAGGAGCCTCTGGGATAACTTCAAGCATACCAACATCCGAATTATGGGGGTGCCAGAAGAAGAGAGAGAACAAGATTTTGAAAACCTAGTTGAAGAAATAATGACAGAAAACTTCCCCACCTGGTGAAAGAAATAGACTTACAACTCCAGGAAGCGCACAGAACCCTAAACAAAAGGAATCCAAAGAGGACCACACCAAGACACATCATAATTAAAATGCCAAGGGCAAAAGACAAAGAGAGAATCTTAAAAGCAGCAAGAGAAAAGCAGTTAGTTATCTACAAGGGAGTATTCATACGATTGTCAGCTTATTTCTCAACAGAAACTATGCAGGCCAGAAGGGAGTGGCAAGAAATATTCAAAGTGATGAATAGCAAGAACCTACAACCAAGATTACTCTACCCAGCAAAGCTATCATTCAGAATTGAAGGGCAGATAAAGAGCTTCACAGATAAGAAAAAGCTAAAGGAGTTCATCACCACCAAACCAGTATTATATGAAATGCTGAAAGGTATTCTTTAAGAAGAGGAAAAAGAAAAAGGTAATGATAAAAATTATGAACAACAAATACATATCTATCAACAAGTGAATCTAAAAATCAAGTGAATAAAAAATCTGATGAACAGAATAAACTGGTGAATATAATAGAATCAGGGGCATAGAAAGGGAGTGGACTGACAATTCTTGGGCGGAAAGGGGTGTGGGGGGTGCGGGAGAGACTGGACAAAAATCATACACCTATGGATAAGGACAGTGGGGGGTAAGGGAGGGGTGGTGGGAACCAGGTGGAGGGGAGCTATGGGGGGAAAAAAGAGGAACAACTATAATAATCTGTACAATAAAGATTTATTTAAAAAAACAACAACAACAACATCTCAGTGAGAGAATCCAGAGTGTGTGATTCCATTTAACAGGCACGTCCCCAGAGAGAGGCAGTGGGTTAGTGGTTGTCAGGGGCTGGGGAGGGGGATGAGGGTGAATGCTAAGGGGGATTGGGCTTCTTTTGGGGTGATGAAAATATTCTGGAACTGGATAGTGGTGATGCTTGTGTAACTTTGTGAACATACTAAAAACCACAAAAGGCTGCCATTACTTGATGTAGGTCTTGCCCTCTGAAGAGCACTCTGGCTCAAGTGTTTTATTTACTCGTGTATTAAATATGAAGTCCTATGGGAAGTCCCAGCTGTCTCTGTCCCCCAGGAGTGTACAACTGAGAACAGGATATAAGACACATAAATCACAATATGTCCAAGTAGCCTTGGATGCTAAATCTATAGGCGTGCCACCTCAGGAGTCACTGCCACTTCTGGCAGATCAGTTCTGTGGTCCCTAACTAGGAGATGATTCTGTCATCTATGGGACACTTGGCCATGTTTGGAAACATGGTTATGTTACAACTTAGGAGTGGGTGGGTGCTCTGGCAGGTGGAGGCCTAGGATGCTGCTCAACAGCTACAGTGCTCAAGATGGCCTCCCACCCTCCACCAGGAATAGTCCAGCCCCAGAGTTGTCAACAGTGCTGAGGAGGAAAAGCTCCACCCTAATCTGACATTTTCCCATTCAGCTCAGCAATTAAAATCTCAAGTATCCAATGTGAGAGAGCACTGGACAAGGGTCTTCAGAGAAGAGTAAGATTGTCATCAGTAGTAATAACATTCCAGAGAGAGGGGAGAGAAAAGTATAAGACCTGTTTAAGGGATGGCAAGCGCATTCAGAGAAATAGTGAAAGACGAGGCAATGAAAATGGAAATGGGGCTGAATGGAGACAAGCCTTGAACCAAGCTAAGTAGGATATGGTTATGACAAAGGGGAAGGGCCAGTCCATCAGTTTGGCTAACAAAAGTAGAGAGAAATTGCCCATCCTTCCCTCCTGACGTAGCCAAGGAGAATCGAGGCAGGAGGAGATAAAGTGGTAACCAAGGTCTGAAGGTTACGAAGTGATGTGAAGCATGCATACTGGTGGTGAGCTGAAGGCTGAGGAAATAGTGCTCCTAGGACAGGAAAGGAGGGATGGGCCCCTTGTAGCAAGAGACAGAAGTTAGGCTATGTAGACCCCACAAAGGGAGAGGAGAAGCTTACAACCAGAAGTCTGGTGGGGGTACCACCTTGTTGCCCTATCGCCACTTCTACCTCCACCATCTAAAATAGCCACTAACTGCTGAACCTTTCCCTTGCACTGGTCTCTCAGCGATTAGAGCCCCACTGACAAATACATGCTCAGTTGTGACCTAAGGCCAGCAATTAACTGAGTCACAAAGGGCTTCCAGAAATACTTTCTATTTACTCTCAGTTGTCATTTTAAGAGTTGGCTGTATAACCATACCATGATTTACACAAATAGCGAGCTCCTAAAATAATATATCCACAGTTTATGCTTTAACTTCGGATCTGAATGTCAGGGGCCAATGGTTGCTAACAATTATAAAATTCTCTAACATCTTCTCTCCTCTTAACTTTCCAGATGATGTTATATTAAAACACTTAGAGTATTTAACTAATTATAAGGTGTTTGAGATTTGGGGCTCACAAATACTTGCTGAATGGACAGAGGACCAAGAGAGCTCCTCACATAAAGAAGTCCCTCATAAGGGAGTTCTTCTAGAAAATGAAGACTTCTTTGAAAAAGCGGAAGCATATCCTTTAAGCCGTTTTCTGTGGGGCTGGAATTCCAAATTTATTTTTTCTCAAAGCGGGCTACATCTGCCTGTACATATTCTGAGAAGAACAGCAGAGGTGGGAAAGCGCTGTGTGTTTTCTTTGGGTTCTCCCTGGCCAGGGTGGAGCTGGAACATATTTGTGGGCTGGTAATTTTTTTGGAAACTGCTTCCAAGGCCTTATCCCACGGATCACCTTCTGGACAGAAACATATCCTAGAAACATGGCACTGTTTCTAAAAGATAAACAGTTCCTATTTTTAAAATGTAAGCATAATTAAGTGCTATTATGACTTTAGGAATGGACTTCTATATCGTTAGGATGATTTCAACACATTTCCAGGGAACTAGGCGCTCATGAGTCAAGCCTTCTGCTTTTCTGTGGGGACTGGTCCCAGTCTAATCATTCTGGTCTCCATCAGTCCTCACGCTTCCTGGTGCTCAGTCCTTCCTTGAGTTACTCTCCCTTTGCCTGCAGAGTCCATTTCCAATTACTCCTTCCATCTAAGAATCTCTTCAATACCTCTTCTGTCCAGCATTATACACAATGGCCAAAGGGTGAGAACAACCCAAGTGTCCATGGACAGGTGGATGAATGGATAAACACAATGTGGTCCACTCCACCTAGACAATGGAATATTATTCAACCTTGAAAAAGAAGGAAATTTTGACACATGCTACAAGGATGAAACTTGAGAGCATTATACTTAGTGAATTAGCAAGACACAAAAGAACAAATATTGTAGGATTCCTCTCAAATGAGGTCCCTAGAGAAGTCAAATCCATAGAAACAAAGTAGATGATGGGAGCCAGGGATTGGGGGAGGGGGATAGGGAATTAGTGTTAAAACCGGGACAGAGCTTCAATTTCAGTTTGGGAAGATGATAAAGATCTGGAAATGGATGGTGGTGATGGTTGCCCAAATGTGAATGTACTTAATGCCACTGAATTGCACACTTAAAATGATTAAAATAGTAAATTTTAATGTTTCAAAATTTTATATTTTGCCAGTTTAAAAAAACTCACTTTCCTCTGACTCTTAATTGGTTTCCTGCTCCTTGAAGGCTGTGCTCTGGCCCTCTATGCTCCCTCTCCACCCTCTCCCTGGGTGATCTCATCTGTTTTCATGACTGAAATGACCAATTGTACGCTGACAGCTCCTAGATCCTGACTCCAGCCTGGACTGTCCCCCTCAGTTACACACCCTGAAATCCAGTTGTGCATACTGGAAAAGGGCCCCACGTAAGTGTCCTACAGACATCTCAAGCTGGGCAAGCCCATGACTGAACTCCTGAATGCCCCCACCCCCACCCAAAAGCAGCTTCTCCTGTGGTCCCTCACTCATTGAAGCAACATGTTCCACCTGATCCCCTCAAAATAACTGCAAATATCTTAGTAGAAATAGACATCTGGGAATTGCTCTGGGGTCCTCCTGTCTCCTGTCCCACAGCAAGTCACCAGGTCCCAGAGAATCCCACAATTCTGTCTTCCCCAGTACCCCCAAGCTGGGGCTGTCAGGCAGGCCCTGTCGCCCTTCACCTGGACTATGGCAACATTAATCTCTTCCATTGCCAACATCCAGACTCCAAGATTTCTCGTGCATCTACAAAAATCATGCCTGATCATAAAGCTGCTTCCACACACACCTCTCAGCCCAGCACCAGAGAGACAAATCCCATTTGTCTAGCTGGGGATCGCAAATGTTTCCTGTAAAGGCTCAAACAGTAAATATTTTAGGCTTTGCAATCCACATTCTATCTCTGTCACAAATACTCAACCCTGCCATTGCCATCCCAAAGCTGCCAGAGATGGTAGGTAAATGAGTGGGTGTGGCTGTGTGCCAATAATACTTTACTTACAAAAACAGACTGCAGTTGGCTGATACTCGCTCTCCTCCTAATCATCCTTGTATTCTGCATTCAACTTGCTGAAAACACAGCCACACCACTACTCTACTTACTGACGGCCTGCAGGAAGGACATCAGTACCCAGAATCAGCTTAAATCCATCTCCTGGACACCTCTCTTGGACCCTCCTCTGTACACTCACTCACTGTGCCATACAGAGACACCAATTCCTAGTCAGGGCACATATGCAGCAGTCCCTTTTTGAAGCGGGTTTCCTTTCCTATTTGGTATTTGGTCTTCATAACCTCATAGGATAGTGCTCAACTGAGAGAATAATGGATGAATGAATGACAAATGTCAGAGACTCAGAAAGCAGGTCTTCCAGCAAAGGACTGGACACCACAGATCTGACAACTACAGGCAGAGGAGAAATCTACCAACAATCTAATTCATACTTAGAATAGCATCCAGACTCTTCCCCATGGCTTCTGCCTCTCCTCCTTTTGCTCCCAGGCATCAGACACACAGCTGCCTTTCTCAGCCTTGACCAGGCCCAGCTCATTCCTCTTGTCCCAGGACCTTTACACCTGCTGCCCCTCCCCCCTCCACCTGGAAGGCTCTTCCTTCTGAAGTCCACAGGGCCACTCCCAGTCACCATTTCAGTCTCAGCTCAACTGTCACCTCCTGAAAAGTTTCCCTGGACACCAGTAGTCCAGTTCTTAACCTTACTTACACACACACACACACACACACACACACTCAAAATAACTGCAAATATCTTAGTAGAAATAGGCTTACTGTAACAGGCCCTTACAATTGCTTTGTTGGCCATTACATGTAAGTTTTACATATTTTAATGGCTTTATAAATTTTTTTTAAACATGGACTATGGCAGCTGTAATTTGATTCACAGTATCTGAAATCCACTTGCTGTATGTATCTCCTACAAGTTTGGGAAGTCAACTATATTTTTCAGAAAGTCATTGCAGTCACAAAAATGAAAAATAAGGAGTTGCCAGAGCATAAAACATACAAAACCTATGTATCATAAAACAGGAATGCATTTCAGGAAAAAATAAGTGAGCTGCAGCAAGGAGCAAGGCCAAGGCCATCTGCCCCTGAGGGCTTAACTCAAGTCCTGGCATGAAGACCAGGTCTCACCTCCAAGTGGCTGATTCCAGACTTCTACCAGTGGCATTAAAGAGCCAGTGATAACAGAGAAGAGAAACCAGTGTTTAAATGTCCTCATCTCTATGTTCTGCCTACAGGGCTGGTCACTCCACAAAATCCACTCCAAGAGTGTGATGTTTGGGGTGTAATTTCAGAAGGATCTAAACCACAACCAAGATGTGGGACTGTGAGTGGCTTGTTGATTTTTCATGATTGCAGAGAACTTACGTTTGCAGAGTGTCATATTTATACCAATGGATTTCCACGCTAATGGAAGGGCATTTCCCACCCTAAAACAGGCAGCATAAGGCTTGTCCACTCAATCAAGCAAGACATATTCACTCATTGTCTACTCAGCATTTGGTACTGGGCAGGAAACCAAAATAAAAAAATAATCTCAGGCCACTTCAATTTATCCCCTTAATAATAATAATATTATTATTATTACTCTTCAATGAGTACCTATTATGTGCCAGGCCCTGTACTAAGAAGTTTATAGATATTATTTCTAACAAAGCAATCATAAAGCTACTATTACCTATTTCACAGATGCCAAATCTTACCTGCAGTCAGAGAGCTAATAAACGAAGGTGCCACACTTTAAGCCCCTCTGTCAGGCCCCAAAACCCACCTCTGCTACATGTTCTACATCCAACCTGCAGTTTTTCCTTTTCTCTTCCCTCTGCCCTGTTCATCTGATCTGAGCTGCACTGAGTCTCAGAGATGGCTGTATGGATCAGATAAGGAACAACTCTTAATTTCTACATATGCTTTCCCATAGCTGTGCAGGAAACCATTTATTCATTTAACAAATATTTATCGAGGGCTGACTTAGTGCCAGAATTATTCTCAGCCCCAGGAGCACAGAAGTTCATAAAACACAGAGCTTCTTTCCCTAATGGAGCTGACATTCCAAGAGGAGATAATAATAATAAAATCAATATGCAAAATATACAGTGTGTTAGACAGTGATAATGCTAAGGAGGCCAAGAAAGCAGGGAAGAAAGCTAAGAGGATGGCATCACATACAAGTGGGAAGGTGACATGTTTGAAAAGGACTGAAGACAATGAGGGAGCAACTTCTCCCAACCCCCCATTATCTGGGCCAATAACTTTCTGGGCAGAGAGTTTGAGGAACTTCTGGGAGGCCAGTAAGTAGTGGAGTGAGTACAGGGCATCATGGTTGGAGATGAGTCCAAACAGGAGATATTGAGATGCCCTGGCAGGTGTGGCTCAGTTGGTTGGAGCATCGTCCCATACACCAAAAGGTTGTGGGTTTGATTCCTAGTCAGGGCACATACCTAGCTTGTGGGTTCAATCCCCAGTAGGGGCACCTACAAGAGGCAACTGATTGATGTTTCTCTCTCACATGGATGTTTTTCTCTTTTCCTCTCCCTACCCCTACCCCCCAAAAAATCAATAAACATATCTTTGGATGAGGATTTTAGAAAAGAGATTTTGGGGTGGGCAGCAAGGTGGGGGTGGGGTGGGGTCTGGGATGGAGGGAGAACTTTGGCTTTTGCTCTAAGTGAAATGGGAACTGAGGAATACACAACAATATGACCCCTCCCCCTTCCAGGTTAACAGGCTAAAATCATCTGGGCAACAGGTGATGGTGGCTTGGAACAGGGGGTAGGCAGTAGAAGTGGCCAGTCATGGTTAGCTTCTAGGTCCCCACTGAAGGTGGAGTGGGCAATTTTGCTGATGACTTGAGAGGAAGAAGAATGGAGAACAATGCCAAAGTTTTGGCCTTAGCAGCTGAGAGAAGCCAGTAGATACTTATGAAGGGAGGCCAGAGCCTGGGATGAGCAGAAATGGGGGCACTATCTTGAGCTCTGTTTGGCCACCTTGTGTTTAAATTGCCGTCAGAATCATCTGGATGTGCCTACAGGCAGCTGGCCAGACTTTTCTGCTAGGAAGCTCTCAGAAGCCTATCTCCTCATTTGTCATCTTAGTCTTTGCTTCCCAGGCACGAATTCCCCCAGACTCACCCACTCCTTATCTCACATCCTACTACTTGATTCTGTATCTTCCTCTACTCAAGTTCTCCCACTCTTATTTTTTTCCTCTAAGAATCAGTTTGCTGACCTTGGGGTTTACAAAAAGCATGTAGGTAGTTATCAGTTTTCTCTCTAATTCCCAAAGCATATTCCATTCATTCATTGGACAAAATAAGTACACACTCAGTGTCAAGCATGTGTCTAAGAAAACATGGCCTGTGGTGGAGCTAATTGTCATTTACATTCTAGAAAGGGAATAAAAACGCTCTTTAAAAAAATCATTTCAGAGGAAGGAAAAGAGAAAGAGAAAGGGTGGGGGGAGAACATTGCTGTGAAATACCTCCTTATAAGTGCCCAGACCAGAGATTGAACCCGAAACCAGGAATCAAACCCAACACCTTTTGGTGCATGGGATGATGCTCCAACCGACTGAGCCACACTGGCCAGGGCAAAAGACCCTTTTTTATATGTAAGTCCACATTCCCTTATAATAATGCCAAAATCCAAAAAGCTCTGAAAACAGGAAATTTCTGGTAAATCTGGCACAGACTCACTTGGCAACAAATCTGACGTGAACTGACAAGAGGTTATTGATGGTCCTTATCTACCCTATTTAGTGGGAATCTGCATACAGTTCCATGCAGATATATGAGTGTATGTACTGGATGTGTCCTGGGTGGGGCTTTCAGACACTAGGTTAGAACTTATACTTCCCTGTCCCAGAGTTCATGAGGGTCACCCCAAGCAAGACAGTTTCTCTGAGAACTTATTTTTTAAATAGTTTCACATTTTACAAATAAGTAGGTGTGTATGAGGGGAGCCTATTATTTAAGTTATTGGTCAACCTGCAGTTAATTAAAAAGACCCAAATATATTATAAGATATGACTCCTTTAGTCTCTGGAATTTTATAAGCAAAACAACCACACATGACTATAAAAACCCCACAATAACATCCAAACTTTTGACTCAATTATAATATTAATTAAAGTTAAATTAATTAAATATTGATCGATATTAATTTTATAACTCCAATCTGAAACTACAATTTTGATCTAAGGAATAAAGAGCCAGATAAACAATTTCGAAGCATCTCCATTTCTGGTTCATGGCTCCATGCCAGCAGTGCTTCTGTGATAAATGTAGTTAATAGATGAATATTAAGGTAATATGTGCCCTTCACCCAGAAAGCAAATATCATCTGAATTTCAAAAGACTTGTTCTGCTAATTGGGGGTAATTAATAACTCTGTCCCGTCCTCCTGATTCCCCTTTTGAGCGTTTGGCAGTTTATCTGGAAGAAGAGATAAACGTACCTAAAGGGCTAAATAATTCAGTATTGCTTTTTTTTTTTTTTTTTAATATATTTTATTGATTTTTTTACAGAGAAGAGGGGAGAGGGATAGAGAGTTAGAAACATCAATGAGAGAGAAACACCGATCAGCTGCCTCCCGCACACTCCCCACTGGGGATGTGCCTGCAACCAAGGTACATGCCCTTGACCGGAATCGAACCTGGGACCCCTCAGTCCGCAGGCCGATGCTTTATCCACTGAGCCAAACCGGTTCCAGCTTCAGTATTGCTTTTACTGCGGAGCAAACCATTTCTAAACTCGCTCCTGACCCAAATCAGTTGGAATATCACAGGATCACAGAACCGATTATCATTTTCGTCATATATTATAGGAAGCCTTTTTAATAAAAACTACCAAGTCCCCTCCCATACTTCATCAAGCCTGTGGGAGAAGAAGTGCTGGTCATTATGAAAATTAACTCCCTTTTCTGGGGAGGGCTTACCACACACTCATTTCTCTGGTTAGAGCAGGTGAGTAACCATTCCTAAGGTTATTTTAGAATCAGTTCAAATCTTTCAACTGAAAAGATTTCAGTTGAAAGTGGGTAACACCCCCCCTACTCCCCAGGACAGAGAGTAAGGGTCTTTATATGAGCAAATAAAGAATATTTCAGGGCATGAAGCAAAAAGATGAAAACATATTGAAAATATGTGCAGTCATAAAAAAAACCTGTTGTTAATGTTTTGTGTCATTATTATTATCATTATTTTGTTGGGGAAGTCAGAACTGAGAGCCTTGTATAGGTTTGATATTTTGGATTTGCAAAGATAAAGCTGATTGGGAGGGGGGGGAAACTCATGAGAGTCTGCACTGACTATTGTACAAAACAAGGAAAAATTAGAGGAAGGTATCACACGGAGACGCAGGAATGAGGTCTATGGGGGAGCACAGCCCTGGACTCCTGCGCTGCATCCTGCCCTTGTCCCTCATTCCTGCGGGGCAACCAGGAGGTTAAAATTAAAACGATGAACCACCCCCGTCGCCGCCCTAATGGCAGGGTCAGCTCGGCCCCGGGGACCCTTGAAATAGCCACTAGGAAACCCAACTCTCCTAGCGCAGCGGAGAGAAAAAACCCACAGGGAAGAAGCCGGAGGGAGCGCCGCGGCTCCCCGAGTGCGAAAAGGAAAGGAATAAAGAGCTGGGAAGGGGGGGGGGGGTGTATTTTAGGGGTGGGACTTGGGTGTACACACACACACACACACACACACACACACACACACACACACAGGAGAACATGCCACCGAGGAGTTTGGGCCAGAAGTTGGACTCTTTAACAAAATAATAAGATAATAATAATACCTTTTGGTGAAACTTTTTTCGCTTCGCGATCAGTCCAAATAGGGGAGGTGCGAGGTGCGAAGGAATGTGGAGTTAAGCGGGAAGGGACCGTCGAAGGAGCTAAAAAGCTCCAGGATTTTGGGGGGCGGGGAGGAGTGAAAAACGGGTTCCCAGGAAGCCAGATTCTCTGGAGATTGTTGTGAAAAAGTGAGAAGGAGGAGGGGTTCTCCTCAAGACAAGCGCACCGACTTTTGGTTAAAAAGTGAGAAAGCGGTTCCAGGGGCGCCCTCAAATTCAGGATGTTTGGGGAGTCAGCACGAGTAGAGGGTCCCACAGCACTCCAAATCCAGGAATTTGGGGTAAAGGTGAAAAGAGTCTTCGAGGCCGTTCTAATTGGAAGTTTGAGGTTAAGAGAGTGAAGGGTTCCGGGAACCCCAACTTTAGAGGTTTAGGGAGTAAAGGGAAGAAAAGGGGCCCACAGGCGCGTCTAATTCAGGAAGCTTAATGGAAGTTTGAGAGAGGTTCTCGGGGCGCTCCCAATCCCGAGATTTTGAAGGTAAGATTGAAAGGAGTCCCCGGGCACACTACCCCGGAAGTTTTATAAAAGTGAGGCGACGGATCCCCACCTCCTCCCGAGTTTGGTTAAAAGGAGGGAGAGGGTCTCAGGGAGCCCCTAAACTAAGCCGCCCCTGCGGGACTGGGAGTGCGAAGGCGGGTCCCACGGGCGCGCTGTCCGGGACGTTTAGATGAACGGTGGGGGATGCGATGCTCGCCCCCATCCCCTGTCCAGGACCCCCACCGCCCCCAGCACTCCCCGTCCCGGCCAGCCCGGGCGGTCGCATCGGTCACCTGGAGTTCGGGCCGGGAGTTCGGGCAGCGGCTCCCGCGGCGGCGGCTGCTGCGTGTTGGTCCCCGTTGGTAAGTAACAGTCTCCACGGCTACAGTCTCTATGGCGGCGGCGGTGGCAGCGGCGGCTCCTCCTCGAGCTCCCGCCGACCGCCTCGCGCCGCCCGCCCGCCGAGACTGGGCGGGGCGTTGTTACCGGCAACGGTTACCAGGCTCCACGCCCCACCCCTTCAACGGCCCGCCCATGCCCGCCTCCAACGGGCGCGGGAGGGCAGGGCGAGAGGCCTTGCAGCGTCCCATTGGTTGAACGCTGTGCCTGTCTGAAAGGGCGTTCCCGGCGAGGAAGAGGACGAGGCCCGACCTATCGCCGCGATGAAGGGCGGGGCTTGGCGGGAGGCGCGCGGGCTCGCAAGGTTGAAGAGCGGGTGGCGCGCGGGGGACCTGGGCTAGCGGCGCGGCTCCCGGAAGGCCGAGTTTCCGGAACCCGGGGGCCTTAGTTTATTTCCCAGACGATTAAGGAATAACCAGGCCTTGTCGGGGTCCGGCGTCAGCCCGCTCTGACCTGCGGGCGCTCGCTGCCTGTTTTCCATAGCCCACAAACTGAAAATTTTTAAATATTTTTTATTTAAATGGTTAAAAAAAAAAAAAAAGGAGAATCTTGTGGCATGTGAAAAAACGTGAAACCTTTTATTTGACTGAATCCAGTATTTTCAACGTCTTCAAAGTTTGGCAAACTGGCCTGTGGACCAAATTCTGTCTGCCTGTGTTTGTACATAAAATGTTATTGAAACACAGACTCTCAACTTCCTTTAAGAGAGATAGAAGGCAGCTTTCACACTACACGATAGTGGAGAGTTGAGTAGTTGCACAAAGACCAAATGGCATAAGCAGAGCCAAGAATATTTACTATCTATCCGTCACAGAAAATGTATGCCAACTCTCTTCCCTCCCCTAACCCCCAAATGGTAGCTTCAACTATGAGTAGGACATTTGTGCCAAGATGGGAATGATGAGGAAAAAAGGAAGGAAATTTCAGGAATTTAGACTCCTTGGGGTGGAAACTCCGGTTGAACAAGCAAAAAGCTGGTCCTTGGGTGTGGCGGGAGCAGAGTGAAGGGGAAGGGCAGGAGTGGGTGCAGGGTGGTGAATCAGAGAATAGAGCAGGTCATTCCATTTGAGGTCTCATAGGCCATGGGGAAGGGTCCTTGCCAGGTTGGGAATGTCAAGGTAAGAAACATTCAAACCTGTAGAGCATTTTTGTGAGTTTATTTGAGCCAAACTATTGACAATTGCCAGGAAGCAAAATTTCAACGGGTTGAGAAAATGCTCCAGAGAATGGCAGTTTTGCATTTTATTTTATATGATACAATCAAAAGAGAAGACGTAAGTGGGTTATATGAAATCCATTGGTGATAGATTAGGGATGTAGGAGAAGGCGGGGAGGGGAGACTTCTGGGATTGGATAAAAAGTAAAGTGATAGTGGGTACAGGATACATAAGTGGGTATAGTATAGTTAATTGTCAACAATTAATAAAAGTAACAATGAGAGGATTTGGGGTCTCCACGCTGCTGCATTGGATGTGTCCTGTGGGGTCTGAAAAAAGGGAAGTTACCCTAACATTCCAAAGGTATGTTAATGTGGAGGCAAAAAGACAATAGACAGGCTTTATTAAGGTAAAGATTGACTTTTGTCAGGGAAGATTCTAGCCTAGGACATGACTACCCATCATAAACTGCTTTTAGTTAAAAAGTTTTCACTTCAGCCCAGGCAGTGTGGTTCAGTGGTTGAGCATAGACCTATGAACCAAGAGATCACTGGTTCAATTCCCAGTCAGGGCACATGTGTTGCAGGCTCAGTCCCCAGTAGGGGGCGTGCAGGAGGCAGCTGATTGATATTTGTCTCTCATTGAGGTTTCTATCTCTCTATCCTGTTCTCTAAAATCTCTTTCTCTAAAATCAATAAAAACAGGGCACGGCTTTGGATGGATGGCAGGCCCGTTCCCCTGGGTCTCTCATATGCCCTGTGCCAGAGCAAGCTGCGGCCTCGAACCATTGCCCGGCCTCTGCCTGTAGGCTGCAGGCACTGAAGCAGGTTGCACAGGGGGAAAAAAAATTTAAAAAAAAATAAAAAATAAATAAAATAAAATAAATAAAAACATATATATTTTTAAAAAGTTTTAATTTCAGATCATCCTATGTAGTTATTTTCAGTCTCTGAGTTTGTAAGGCTGCCATGCAGGCCTCCCCTGAGTTTGTCAAGTTTAGTATGTGGCCCCTTTCATCCAAAGGAAGCCATTGGTGGGGTTTTAAGCAGGGGGAAGATGTAATATGATTTGTGATTTTTAAAGCTCATGTGTAGAAAACAAATTGTAGGAGACAAGTAAGACAGAGAATTTGGGTGTCTGTTACAGTTCCTCTGGACTAAAAAGTATGATGGCTTGGATTAGGGACCTGGAGATGAGTGAGTGGATTGGAGATACATCTTGGAAAACATGCTAATGGACTGGACATAGGGAAGTGAGAAATAAAGTTTTAGAGTGTCATAGGAGGTGCTTTGGAATCATCTTTGTATAGTCCATTCTGCTATAACGTTTGTTTTTGTTGAGGGTGGAGGGAACGGCACCAGGTGTTAGACCCAGACCTGGGTATAGCAACCTTGGTCCTTGAGTTGTGGCTAGAAAAGAATTCAGAGCCAAGACTCAAAGTATAAGAGAACATTTATTTGGAAAATCACAGAGGTAGAAGTAGTAATTTGTAGAAGAAATGGGCTTAGGAAATAAGTTATAGAGGTAAAGGAAGGAAGGAAAGTAATGGTAACATGCCTGGGGGGAGGAATAGAAGGAGAGAGGGAAAGGTGGGGGTGCTCTGGGAGGGAGAACGCACTGGATCCTAGTCCTAAGGGTTTTAAGGGTGGAGATTTTAGGGGAGGTCCCAGGGGAAGATTTCAATGGAATATTCAGTAGTTTTCCAGGTGTGTCCTTTCAGGGTCTAGGTCTCCACTGACTGATTGGTCAGTGCCACGGCAGGGGGACAGTATCCAATGCAGCTGGTCCTGAGGTCAGCTATGGCATTGCTTGTCTGGTTTTGCTGCTTTTCTGGGCCTGGAGCTGAAATACAACTGAGGCCTAAATGTTATCTCTAGGGAGGACAGGTTAGGGGGTTCAAACTACATGACCATCGATATGCTAGGGGAAGAAAGGTCACCCTGGGGGAGAGGTCCCACCTTACAATTGTCCTTTGCTAGGCTTTCTGCCGTGGTGACCTTCTGTACCTGGCCCCTTGTCCTTGCTTTGCTCATGTCTCTCTAACTGCCTACCACATTTTGAAAATGTGAATTTATCCCAATGTGGTGTTGTTACCAAAAAAGCCACTTGAGTCTGACGGGGCTCTTCCCTCTTCGGCTCTTGTCACACTCACAAGAAAGAATTCAGACAAGTGACAGAAAGCAGTGTTGAAGCAAAGCAAGAAAATTTATTAAGGAGCAAAGCAAGTGAATTTATTAAGAATACACTTGGCATAAAGCACAAGTGGGCAACTCAGCTAGTCTCAGTGCCCTGTCTGGTGGAGGTTCAAGGGTTTTATACTTTTCTCCTATAGGTTTCAAGGTTACACTTAGACATTGTGGCAGCTTTTCCCAGAATTTATGAGAACATCTGATGATTTTATCTTAGCAAGTCCCAAGACGGCTCACTTCTTTGTTCAGTGGGTGAGAAAAACTTCCCCAGTTTTTCCCCCTTCCCCTCCTCCTGCCCCAGCAGCTATCTTTCCTCCCTAGCATTCTCCCTTCAAGTGATACCTTCTAAATGCTTTTGTTATTTGTCCCCCAGACTTCATCTGTCCTGGGGTTTAGCTGGCACAAATTAATTGTGTCTTTGTCCCCTATTTTTTCAGGCCAGGATGATTTAAGCTATGTAGATTCTCTGGTTAGGGAGGAGAGGTATAAACTATTTGCTCTCAAGTGCCTTTGGTGGGGAAGATAAGGTCTTGTGAGTCCCAAGTTGGCTGCAAGCTGCCAAACTGTTTGCCCTTGTTTAATTTTCTTGTCTCAGTTTCCCTATTTCACTTGTCAAGGGATTTTCTTAGCTTCTTATTATCATCCTGCCACAGTGCCATATATACAGTAGTGTTTATGCATTTCTTAACCATTTAACATGTGTAAAATTGTGCTATATCAAAATAAGGAGAGAAATTATAAAATACTTTCAGATGAGTGAAAATAAAACACAACAGAGAAAAACTTATAGGATGTAACTTAGTAGGAAAATGTATAACTGTAATCACCTCTGTTTTAAAAAAAGAGAAAGGCCCAGCCAACGTGGCTCAGTGGTTGAGTGTCGACCTCTGAACCAGGAGGTCACGGTTTGATTCCCGGTTGGGGCACATGCCTGGGTTGTGGGCTTGATCCCCAGTGTGGGGCATGCAGAAGGCAGCCGATCAATGATTCTCTCTCATTATTGATGTTTCTCTCTCGCTCTTCCTCTCCCTTTATCTCTGAAATCAATAAAAATATATTTTAAAATAAAAAGAGAGAAAGATCTCAAATGAATAATCTCACCTTCCATTTAAGAAACTGGAAAACAAGAGTAAACCAAGCCAGAGGCTAGCAGAGGAAATGAAACAGTAAAGATTAATAGAGATAATTAATAAAAACAAATTAGTTTGAAATATCAACAAAGTTGATAAACCTATAACTAGACACACAGATCAAGATAAGAGATAAAACTCAAATTACTAAAATCATGGATGAAAGGGGGGACATCACAGCCAACCTAGAAAAGATGATAAAACAGTACCATGAACAGTTGTATGCCAGCAGATTAGACATCCTATATAAAGTGAGCACATTCCTAGAAAGACACAAGTTACCAAAACTGACTACAGAAGAAACAGAAAATTGGAAAGAACCTATAATGATCAAAGAAACTTCATCAATAATGATAATAATAATAATAATCTTCCCACAAAGAAAAGCCCAGACCATATAGCTTCACTAGTGAGATCTACCAAATGTTTAAAGAAGAATTAACACTAATTTTTCATAAACTATTTTGAAAAATAGAAAAGGAGGAAATACTCTATGGGTCTAGTCTAACATTATATGAAACAAGTATTATTCTGATAACAAAACCAGACAAAGATATCACAAGAAGAGAAAACTACAGATCAATATTCCTTATGAACAAAAATGCAAAAATCCTGAACAAAATAGTAGCAAACTAAATCCAGCTATCCTATATAATAAAGAGCTAATATGCTAATTAGACCAGACGGCAGAATGACCTTCTGGAACAACCTTCTGGAACGACCAGTGGGCGGGGGACTGGGCTGCGAGGGCCTACGCTTGCACGAATTTTGTGCATCGGGCCCCTACTACATAATAAGAATTATAAATCCTGACAAGTGGAATTTATCCCAAGAATGCAAGTTTGGTTGATTCAATATTAAAAAATGACTATTTTAGTAGAATGGAGGACAAAAGATGCAGAAAATGCATTTGACAAAATCCAATACTCTTTTGTGATTAGAAAAGCACACCACTCAACAAACTTGGAACAGAGGAGAACTTCAACCTGAGAAAGGTCATGTACAAAAATGCCACTGAGGATGATACTTAATGGCAAAAAACTGAGTGCTTTCCCCCTAAGCTCAGGAACAAGACAAAGATGTCTGCTGTCACCATTTCTATTCAACATTGTACTGAATGTTCTACTCAGGGTAAGTAGGCAAGAAAAAGAAATAAAAGGCACCCAGATTAGTAAGGAAGCAGGGAAATTATCTCTATTTGCAGATGACATGATCTTGAATATGGGAAATCCTAAGAAACCCATTAAAAAGCTGTTAGAACTCTAGCTGGTTTGGCTCAGTGGATAGAGCATCAGATTTTGGACTGAAGGATCCCAGGTTCAATTCTGGTCAAGGGCACATGCCCGGGTTGTGGGCTTGATCCCCAATTGGGGGCATGCAGGAGGCAGCCAATCAATGATTCTCTTTCATTATTAATGTTTCTATCTCTCTCTCCCTCTCTCTTTCTCTCTGAAATCAATAAAAAAAAATACCTTAAAAAACTGAAAAAAAAAAAGCTCTTAGAAATAAACTAGGAATTCAGCAAGGTTTCAGAGTATAAGCAAATATATACAAAACTCAATTGTTTTTCTATACACAAGCATGAACAATCTCAAAATGTAATTAAGAAAAGAATTCCATAACTACACCAAAGTAATAAAAGAATTAGGGACATATTTAATAAAAGAAGCCAAGACATATACAAGAAAAACTTTAAAAAAATTAATTGAAAGAAATTAAAGACCCAAATAAATAGAAAGATATTCCATGTTCATGGATCAGAAAATTTAATGTTATTAAGATGGTAATACTCCCCAAACTGATCTACAGACTCAATATAACTATCAAAATCTAGCTTTTTAAAATAAATCGACAAAGTAATCCTAAACTTCATGTGGAAATGCAAGGAACACAAAATAGCCCAAACCATCTTTAATCTTGAAAAAGACCAAAATTGGAGGACTTAACATTGCCAAATTTTAAAACTTACCTCAAAGCTACAATGTGGTTTGGGGGTAAAGCTAGACATACAGATAAATGGAATAACAGTGAGAATTCAGAAATAAACCTGCACATTTATAGTAAATTAATTTTTGACAAGGGTATCAAAACCATTTAATGGAGAAAGAACAGTCTCCTCAACAAATGGTGCCAGGACAATTGGATCTTCACAAAAGGATAAAGTTGGACCCCTATCTCACACCATATAGAAGATTAACTTAAAATAGATCATAGGCCCTAGCCAGTTTGGCTCAGTGGATAGAACGTCGGCCTGTGGACTCAAGGGTCCGGGTTCAATTCCAGTCAAGGGCATGTACCTTGGTTGCAGGCACATCCCCAGTAGGAGGTGTGCAGGAGGCAGCTGATCGATGTTCCTCTCTCATCAATGTTTCTAACTCTCTATCCCTCTCACTTCCTCTCTGTAAAAAATCAATAAAATATATTTAAAAAATAGATCATAGACCTAATGTAAGAACTAAAACCATACAACTCTTAGAAGAAAATATAGGAGAAAAATCTTCATGGCCTTGGTTTGGCAATGGTTTCTTAAATATGATACCAAAATCACAAGTGACAAAAGAAAAAATAGATAAATTGGACTTCACCAAAATTTAAAACGTTTGTGCTTCAAAGGACACCATCAAGAAAGTGGAAACAGCCCCAAAATAGGAGAAATATTTGAAAATCACATATCTGATAAGGGACTTGTATCTAGAATATGTAAAGAACATCTATAGCTCAACAATAAAAAGGCAAATAACCCAATTTAAAAGTGGGCAAATATTTCTCCAAAAGATATGCAAATAGACAGTATGCACATGAGAAGAAGCTCTAAATCTCTGGTCACCAGGGAAATAAAACCAGAAATCAAAATCACAATGAGATACTGATTCACACACACTAGAATGATCATAATAATAAGATAGTATTGGTGAGGATGTGGACAAATCAGAACCTCCATAAACTGCTGGTGGGAATGTAAAATGGTGCAGCCAATTTGAAAAAATGGCAGTTCCTCAAAATGTTAAACATGGAATTGTTATGTAACTTAAGCATACATACCCAACAGAAATGAAAACATATGTCCACACAAAACTTGAACACAAATTTTCATAATGGCATTATCCCAACGTAGAAACAATCCAAATATTCATCACAGGATGGGTGAATAAATAACATATGATAAATCCACAATGGGATATTATTGGGCAATAAAAAGGAATAAAGCCCTGATACATGCTACCATATGGATGAACCTTCAAAACTATGCTAAGTGAAAGATCTCAGTTATTGAAAAGGTCACATATGGTATGATACCACTTATAGGAAATGTGCAGAAGAGGCAAATCCACAGAAATAGAAAGTAGACCATTGATGAGTTGTCAGGGGTTGGGGGAAGGGGTTGGGGAGTGACTGCTAAAGTGTATGGGATTTCTTTCTACGGTGATGAAATGTTATAAAATCATTGTGGCAATAGTTGCACAACTTTGTGCATATTCTAAAAAACACCAAATTATATGCTTTAAAAGGGTGAATTTCATGGCATGTGAATTATATCTCAGTAAAGTTGTTGTTATTTAAATAAGTCTGCTACCATATTAGTTAAGTTCATTTTTTTTTTAATTGTGCAACTCACTGACGAAGTTTTTGGGGTTTGTCGCTGTAATCCAATGTTACCAGAAGCCCTGTGGTTTTTATTGTGTCATTTTGCCCAGGGCAGTGATTTTTAGGAACATATATATCACAGTATAGCAGAACTGACCGTATGTAGTAAGTTATTTTACTTACTACATGTTAGTAAGCAGTAGGTTTAGGCTGGTCAAGTGAAAGTTGTCCTTGATAGAGAAACAGGATAAGATGGGAACCCTGCCTGATCACTTGAAAAAAAAAAAGTTTTTATTGATTTTTAAAGAGAGAGGAAGGGAGAGGAATAGAGAGATAGAAACATCAATGAGAAAGAAATACCATTGTTGGCTGCTTCCTGCACAGTCCCTACTGGGGTTTGAGCCTGTATCCCGGACATGTGCCCTGACCTGGCATCAAACTGGTGACCCCTTGGTTCCTGGGATGACGATCAACTATAGAGCCATACCAGCCACGTTGTTGTTGTTTTTTCTTTCTTTTCTTAAATCTGATCACTTTTTAAGAAAATCCAATTACTCTTAGCCATTTAGTTAAAGGGGACTCTCCTCAGAAATTTAGTAGCAGCCTGTAACAACACAGCTCTTCCCTCCAATGACCTGCTTTGCATTGGTGCCTAACCCTGCTGCACAGTCCTCTTGTTCAGTCCCTGGAGGAAGGAGAGGACCAAAGCCTTTGGTCAGCCCATGGTCCTTGTAAAAAATTAACAAGAATTTCAACCCTGGCTGGGTAGCTCAGTTGTTTAGATCATCTCCCCAGTACACCAAGGTCACGGGTTTGATCCCGGTCAGAGCACACACCCAGGTTGTGGGTTCAATCCCAGGTCCGGGTGGGTGGGGAGGCAGCCAATCCGATCGACTGATGTTTCTCTCTGTCTCTCTCTCTCTCTGTCTCTCTCTCTCTCTTTCTCCCTCTCTCTAAAATCAATTTAAAAAAAAAAAGCTTTCATTAGGGTAATGTAGATGAAAAGAATGCAATTCTGTGCGAATATGAAAGCCTCTGACTATAACCAGGAAAGGTATGCTTTGAGATTCATCCTTAGCTTTATTTTTTTTTTCAATTCCTCAATTTCCTAATGGAACAGTGGTTATATATTATGTTAGGACAAGAGGACACAGGTGCGAATTTCCTGCAGGAAATTTCAGCTCAGGACGTTCGCTCTGCTCTGTCCCTCTTAGCTCCCAGTATCTCTATTCTGGCTCAAGAAATCAAAGAAGTGCCTGCCCACTGCTGACGCAGAATGGAGACAGGGAGGAGAGAGATGAACCTCTGCCCGGAATGGACTGGAATGAAAGGCTGACATTTCCCCCTAGTGGACTCTGCGTCCAGTCCACCGAGAGAGAAAGCTTTGTCTGCTTAAAGAGGCCACTCAAGGCACACAGTGGTCTTTGGAGGGCACAGTGTGGAGGGGAAATGGCAAAGCAAACGTCTGCCATTCTGAGGAAGCCACAGAACCAGAAAAGTTGGGCAGAGTGGAGAGAAGGGGGTGCAGGGAAGGCAGGACCTTGCTTGCTTTGTCCTCTTATCTAAAGCTTGAGGGCAAGTGACGTCAGCAGGGAATCATTTTAGAGGGTGTGGGCAACTCGTCCCAGTTTCCTTGGGACTTTCCCACTTTTAAAACTGAAACTACTGGCTCCTCAAAAGGTTAAATAAACAGAGTTACTTATGACTTAACAATTCTACTAGATATATACCCGCAGAAATTGGTGACATTCATCCACACAAAAACTTGCCCATGGATGTTTATAGCAGCATCTATAATAATAAAAGTGTAATATGCTAATTAGACCAGAGTTCTTCTGAACGACCTTCTGGACAAAGCCAGGGCTGGAGGGAAGCCGGTGCTGGCAGCCAGGGGAAGGAAGGCCTACTCTTGCATGAATTTCATGCTTCGGGCCTCTAGTCCTATATAATAAAAGCCTAATATGCTAAGTGTCCAGTCGTTGGGTCATCTGTTCAACCAATCAAAGCATAATCTATAATAATAAAAGGTAATATGCTAATTAGACCGGACATCCTTCTGGGTGTCATTTCTGATGAAGCAGGGGCTGGAGGGAAGCCAGCCTGGGTCCTGGGTGCCTGCCGGCAGCTGGAAGAGGGAAGCCTGGGTCCCAGGTGCCAGAGGGAAGCTGGTGCCGGCAGCGGGGGGAAGGAAGGCCTACTCTTGCATGGATTTTCATGCATTGGGCCTCTAGTATGCTAATGATATGCTAAGGCCACTCAGTTGCTCACGATGACCTGCACTGACCACCAGGGAGCAGACACTCTGACCAGTAGGTTAGCTTGCTGCTGGGGTCCGGCTGATTGGGACTGAGTGAGACAGGCCAGACATGCCCTGGAGCCCTCCCACGGTCCCTCCCTGGCTGGTCAACCTCCCACATCTCTCCCTGGCCCCGATCGTGCACCAGTGGTGTCCCTTGGCCTGGTCTGT
This sequence comes from Plecotus auritus, assembly GCF_963455305.1. Lineage (NCBI taxonomy): Eukaryota > Metazoa > Chordata > Mammalia > Chiroptera > Vespertilionidae > Plecotus > Plecotus auritus. The sequence continues at coordinate 86,433,083 of NC_137773.1, forward strand.
GCCTTCTCGCAATCCGGGACCCCTTGGGGGATGTTTGGAGAGCTGGTTTTGGCTTGACGGCGGAACGACCAGTCCCTATGACGCGCACTGACCACCAGGGGGCAGGCGCTCGATACAGGAGCTGCCCCGTGGTGGTCAGTGCGCTCCTACAGGGGGAGCACCGCTCAGCCAGAAACCAGGCTCATGGTTAGAGAGTGCAGCAGTGGTGGCAGGAGCCTCTCCTGCCTCGGCTGCAGCTCTAAGGATGTCCGACTGCTGGCTTAGGCCTGCAGTCAGTCGGACATCCCCCGAGGGCTCCTGGGCTGCAAGAGGGCTCAGGCTGGGCTGAGGGACCCCCGCCCCCCGAGTGCACAAATTTTGTGCACCGGGCCTCTAGTTATTTATAACAGCCCCCAAAGTGGAAATGACGCAAATGTCCATCAGAGGATGAATGGATACACAAAATGTGGTCTACTTACACACTGGAATATCACTGAGCCACGAAAAGGAGTGAGGCACTGACACTCACTACAATGTGGGTGGACCTTGAACACGTGACGCTCAGTGAGAGAAGCCAGACACAAAAGGCCACACAGTGTGTGATCCCATTTCTGTGACATGTCCAGAACAGGCACATCCACAGGGACAGGAAGTGGATCCATGCTTGCCAGGGGCTGGGGGAGGAGGGATTGAGAGAGTGCTTAATGAGTACAGGGCTATGGTGTTTCCCTTTGGATTAGTGAAAATGTTCTGGAATTAAATAGTGGGGATGGTTGCACAACAATTTAAATGTACTAAAACCATGAAATTGAACTCTTTAATATGATGAAGTTCATGTTATGTGAATTGCATCTGAATAGTAATTTTAAAAAAGGTCTTGGCTAACAGCTGTGGGGGTGGAGAGATTGTGTAAAAAAAGAAAAAGAGAGCCCTAACCGGTTTGGCTTAGTGGATAGAGAACTGGCCTGTGGACTCAAGGGTCCCAGGTTCAATTCTGGTCAAGGGCATGTACCTTGGTTGTGGGCACATACCCAGTAGGGAGTGTGCAGGAGGCAGCTGCTTGATGTTTCTCTCTCATCGATGTTTCTAACTCTCTATCCCTCTCCCTTTCTCTCTGTAAAAAATTAATAAAATATATTTTTTTAAAAAAGAAAGAGAGAAAAAGCTCTTGGACACAGACAACAGTGTGGTGATTGCTGGGGGGAGAGGAGGTAGAGAAGGGTATAAGGAGGATAAATGGTGATGGACAGAGACTTGACTTGGGGTGGTGACCACATAATACAGTGTACAGATGACGTGTTATAGAATTGTGTGCCCAAAACCTGTATGATTTTGTTAACCAGTGTCATCCCAATCCTATATAATAAAAGGGTAATATTGCAAATTGACCGAATGGTGGAACGACTGGTCACTATGATGCGCACTGACCACCAGGGGCTACCAGCCGTGGGCAAACTACGGCCCGCGGGCCGGATCCGGCTGTTCTATCCGGTTCTCTTGCTCTCCCCTCCGCTCCTTTACTTTGAATTTATATTAGTTCACACAAACCCTCCATCCATGCTTTTGTTCCGGCCCTCCGGTCCAGTTTAAGAACCCATTGTGGCCCTGAGTCAAAAAGTTTGCCCACCCCTGGAGCCGCTAGACACTCAACACAGGAGCTATCCCCTGGTGGTCAGTGCACTCCCACAAGGAGAGCGCTGCTCAGCCAGAAGCCGGGCTGACAGCTGGGGAGTGCAGCAGCGGTGGCGGGAGCCTCTCCTGCCTCCATGACAGAGCTAAGGATATCTGACTGCCACTCCTGCCTCCATGACAGAGCTAAGGATATCTGACTGCCACTCCTGCCTCCATGACAGAGCTAAGGATATCTGACTGCCACTCCTGCCTCCATGACAGAGCTAAGGATATCTGACTGCCACTCCTGCCTCCATGACAGAGCTAAGGATATCTGACTGCCCTGCCGGCAGTCAGACATCCCCCACCCCCACCCCTGCCAGGGCTCCCAGACTGTGAAAGGGCCCAGGCTGGGCTGAGGGACCCCTCTTCCTCTCCCCACCCCCCGAGTGCACGAATGTTGTGCACCAGGTCTCTAGTAAATTCAATAAAAAAGGAAACAATAATTACACTAGTGGCTCACATTTTTTTTTTAAGTTTTTTTTTTTTTTTTTTTTTTAAACCTGAAAGTTCCATGTTCCAGGCAGGGACCATCTTAGACCTGAGCAAACCAGATGTTTGGTCACTCCAGCTGTTGCAACTTGTAGGTTTGGTTGCAGACAGATAGATATTGAGTCCTTGCTACCCTCTGCTTACCAACAGTCTTACTGACTACAGTCAGATGCCCCATGAAGAAAGGGCTGTGAGATGAAATAATGGAAGTGTCCAAGAGCTTATTAAAGGCCCTGAGAAGTCCTGCAATCAGGCAGTTACGATCACAGCCTTTGGAACCTTCAGATTCTATTTGAAGTTTGGATCTGCTGTGTGCTAGAGTGTTCTTGGGCAAGTCATATAACCTTGTAAACCATAGTTTCTTCTTCTGTAAAAAAGGTGTCCAGTGAGTCCTGGCCAGTGTGGCTCAGTTGGTTGAGCCTTTTTCCTTACATGAAAAGGTCTCAGGTTCAATTCCCCATCTGGCACATACCCAGGTTGCAGGTCCAGGGCCTGTGGGGAGACAAACCAATCAATGTCTCTCTCTCTCTCTCTCTCTCTCTCTCTCTCTCTCTCTCTCTCTCTCTCTCTCTCCCCCGCCCCCGCCTCTCCCTCTCCCCCTTCCTCTCTCTAAAACCAATAAAAAACATATCTTCAGGTGAGGATTTTTAAAAAAAAAAGGTTTCCAGTGAAAGCCTATCTCATGGGGTTGAGGATTAATTGAAATGAATTCTGTACTGTATCTGGGATGCCTGCAAGTGCCTGAGAGATGTTACTATTATTAGTAAATGAACCTGTTAATTTTGTTGAACTCAGCATTTTCCAAACCTATTTAACCACATGCCACGTGCCCTATTTTTCCTTTATAACACCTATTAACCGCCCTCACCCAGGGAACAGCGGTCTACTATTAAGGATTATCCTGGTGTATTCCCGAAGAGCTGGCTATAAAGTGAGTTTCTTTGCCTCAGTCATTTCCACAATAAAGCCATAGTTCTGTTCCCATGGAGGGCGTGTGAGGTGTGGAGTGATCACCTGAGACCCCTATATGGGGTCAGACAGCTGAAAAGGGACAGGTTCTAATTGAAGGCAGGGGGCTCCACGGAGCACTAGGCCTCCACAGTTCAAAACCTTGGTATGGAATGATTCCAAAGATAGGTCTCTTGCACTTCAAACAGTCCATGACTAAAAACACAATTTAAAATGGGGCACTGAGATGAAATGAATGGCAAAAACCTGGGCACATCCTAAACTGCCACCAATAAAAGACTGAGTAAATAAAGTGGCATTCAGGTAAACAATGGAATATTATACAGCAGTGGAAAAGCAAGAGATGACTATGTAGGCAGATGTAAGACAATGGCTATGATTTATGTATTAAACAATAAAACATTAAGTGCAGAACACTGTTTATAGTATTTTCCTATTTATATTTTTAAAGTAGGACATTTGTTTCAAAAGGGGATGAGCTTACAAATATACTACCCTTTTTAAGCAAATGTATAAACATTTTTTGAGTGCTTACTATGTGCCAAGTCATTTTCCCATCATTTTGTCAGTATTAACTCATTTAATTTTCATAAAACTCTTGCATTGAGTCCCATTTTACATATGAAGGAACAGGGTGTATTACTTATCTATTGCTCTATAAAAATTGCTCCCAAATTTAGGAGCTTAAGCAACAAACTTTCATTATCTCATAGTTTCTGTGGGTCAGGAATCCAGGTGCAGCTTAGCTGGGTGGTTCTAGCTCAAGGTCTCTCATGGGGTGTGGGCAAGCTGTCAGCTGGGGCTGCAGTCTCATTTAAAGGCTCGACTGGGGAAAGAAGGTCTCTCCTTCTTTCCTTCCTTCCTTCCTTCCTTCCTTCCTTCCTTCCTTCCTTCCTTCCTTCCCTCTTTTTTAAATTGTGGTAAGAACATTTAACATGAGATGTACACTTTTAACAAAATTTTAAGTGTACAATATGTACAGTGTTGTTAACTGTAGGCACAATGTTGTATGGCAGAATTGCTGTCCAGCAGCTACAGAAAATTTGCAGCCTCTGGACAACTCTCTATGGGGAAGGATTCACTTCTAAGCTCACTCACATGGTTGTTGGCACACCTCACTTCCTTATGGGCTCCTGGCCGGAGACTTTCATTCGTCACAACATGGGCTTTTCAACAAGCTGCTTGAGTGTCCTTATGACGTGGCAACAGGGACCTGGCAGCTGCCTTTCCCTGTGCACTCAAGACAGAGCCACCATCTTTCTTTTGTTGTTGTTAATCCTCACCCGAGGATATTTGCCCATTGATTTCTAGGGAGAGCGTCAGAGAGAGGGAAAGATAGAAACATCAATGTGAGAGAAACACATCGATTGGTTGCCTCCTGCACGCACCTCGGGGCCAGGGAGGATCCTGCAACCAAGGTATGTGCCCTTGACTGGAATCAAACCGGGACCCTTTGGCCTGCAGGTCGACGCTCTATCCACTGAGCCAAACCGGCTAGGGTGCCACCATCTTTTTATATCCTAATCTCAGTCACAACATTGCATCAATTCAGACAGTAAATTTAGTCCCCACTCAAGGGGCGATGATTACTGACGGGTGGAAACAGGAGAAAGTGGGGATCATTGGGGGCCATCTTTTAGGGGGCATCTTAAAGGCTGCCTCTGCTTTGGGGCTACAGAAGGGTCCCATCACTTGCCCAAGCTCACAGAGCTAGCTAACAAATTGCAGAGCTGGGGTTTGAAGCCAGGCGGTCTGGCTCTGACACCAGGTGCCTGACTCTGCCCAGTACTCCCTCTCTTCCTTGCTCTTTTGCGGCATGCTTGTACATGCAGAGAATATTTCTGGGAAGATGATGCATAGAAACTAAGGGGATGTCCTAGCTGGTTTGGCTCAGAGGATAGAGCGTCGGCCTGCAGACTGAAGGGTCCTGGGTTCGATTCCAGTCAAGGGCACATGCCTGGTTTGTTGGCTCGATCCCCAGTAGGGGATGTGCAGGAGGCAGCTGACCGATGATTCTCTCTCATTGATGTTTCTATCTCTCTCTCCCTTTCCCTTCCTCTTTGAAATCAATAAAAAATATATTAAAAAAAATAAAGAAACTAAGGGTATCATAACAGTAGGAGGGAGGCTAGGCTTTTCCCACTGTTGAGGCTGTCTGTATGTCTTTTTTGTTTTGTTTTAATCCTTACCCAAGGATATGCTTATTGATTTTAGAGCAAGAGGAAGTGTGTGTGTGTGTGTGGCGGGGGGCGGGGGGGGGTGAGGGAGAGAGAGAGGCATCAATCTGTTGAATGTGCCCCAACCCAGAATCGAACCCAAAACCTTTGGGTGCACCAGATGATGCTCCAACTGAAATAGGAATTTTAAGGGGATATAGGCAGGTTTAGGGAATTTTTAGAATTGGGGGGTCCATGGAAAAAACACAGGGCTACAGACTGGGAGAAGTTACATTTCCATAACACAAGGGAGCCAGGGGCAGTTACATTTCCATAAAACAAGGGAGAGGCAACAGTTACATTTATATAAGACAAGGGAACTGGGAGTAGCCAAAAGTCTATATTAGTGGTCGGCAAACTGCGGCTCGCGAGCCACATGCAGCTAGTGAGCCACGGTTTGCTGCTCTGTTGACTAATGTGTTTGCCGACCACTGACCTAGACTCTCAGTTCCAATAATTACAGGCTGTTGTTGTTCCTTGTGATTAAGCCCCTATATTTACAAAATAAAGAAGGAGGAAGAAAGCCCAGAAGGAATAGAACAACAATGAGGGAGGAGGGCATCACATGTCCCAAGTGATGTTTGACCTTTGAGCTCAGGAGTTACTATAGTAACCAATTCAAAAGGGAATATTGACCAATCAGAAGGGATATCAGGACACAGAAACTGCAGCCTTTATAAACCGTGGAAACAGGAAGTCCGCGGGACTCTTCTCCCTCCCCACATGGGAGTCTGTGATGTGAGATTCATTCCCCTTCCCCACGTGGGAGTCTGTACATGTTCTTCAATAAATCTCCACCTTTGCTATACGATCTTCAGTCTGTGGATTCATTCTTTGACCCTGAGGGACAAAGAATCCAGGGAACCATCCTGTCCAGGGCAACACCGGGTGTTCCAGTCCAAAAACCACATATCACAACCAACTGAGCCACAGCAGCCAGGGCTCTCTGTATGTCTCTGTGTGCATTTTCTAAGTGCAAACATTATTTTTCTAATTTTTTTTTTGGGGGGGGGGGTAGGTCAAAAAGCCCCAAAGGTATGATAAAGTGAAAAGATATTTGGTGCTAAAATATAAAATAAAAATCAAACAAGAAAATGTAAACCATGTATTTATGAGAAAAGAATTAGCCAGTAAAGCCGCAGGGCCACTAACAATGAGCTTTGAGGACAAGGATGGCACCAAAACATCCCTCTGGGAGCTCTCCAGATCCCCTTGGGAGCACACCCCCCCCCACCTTCTCCCCCCACCACCCCCGGTTGTAAAAACTTTTTTTTTTCCCTCCCAGAGGGATTTCTTCCTAATTGACTCTTTTTATTCAACTAATGACTGTTAATTAACCAGCGCTATTAGGACTTTACAGGCCATTTATGCATTAGTGGGTGGCTTTAAGAGCCACTTACCAGTACTTGGCACAGACCTGAGTGTGAGCATCTGATCCTTTCAAGGGCGGCATGAAAGGACAATGTCCACAATGACTGGCTTCTGAATAGAGGATTTTGTATGGAAAGCACCTGTGTGCCGCGAAGACCTTTCTATTTCTACAGCTCTCTTGCCATCTGCAGCCACATTTCTTCACGACTCTGAATTATTTCCATAGCAAACCGCCATAACTTCCAGCAGCCTTTGAAAGGGCAGGCTGAATACACGTCCAACACATTTTTTCCTAAATTTTATTTTTTTCAGCCAAGTTGTATTAACCATTTCTAGGCAACCAGGGCACAGGGGAATAGAATGGCCATTCCTGGGTTCCAGATTGGCTGCCAATGAAAGGAAGAAGGAAAGAGGAAAAAGAGAAAAAGAAGGAGAACTGGAGAGAAATTAAAGTGAGAAAGGAGGAGAGAGGTTTAAAATTTAAAAAACAGCCAGGAAGATAAACAATTCAGTGGCAAAAGCTGTCAAAAATTTTTATTGCAATAATAATCTACACTAATAAAAGAGTAAGATGCAAATTGACCGTACCTTTGTGACGCCTGCCAGCCAATCAGGAGCGGGTATGCAAATTAACCCAACAAAGATGGTGGGTTAATTTGCATATGCAGGCACCACCCCAGCCACTCCAGGCCTCTGGGCAGCATGGGAAGGCAGAAAGGTGGCTCTGAGCCAGATGGAGCAAAAAGGCGGGTCCGTGCCAAAGCAAAGGCGGTGCTGGCAGCCAGGGGAAGGAAGGCCCATTCTTGCACGAATCTTCGTGCATTGGGCCTCTAGTAATCCTATATAATAAAAGAGTAATATGCAAATTAACCATCACTTCGCTACACCCACAAACCACGCCCACCAGCCAATCAGGAGCGAATATGCAAATAAACCCAACCAAGATGGCTACGGCCACAGAGAGCAGGAGGGAGGCTTGGGTTTCCCCAGCAATGGAGGAAGCCAAGCTTTCCGCCTGCCCTTGCTGGCCTAGGCCTCCACTCAAGGCTACAAAGTTTCAATTATAGAAGATGCATAAACCCAAACAGAAATGGCGGCAGCCACAGAGCTGGAAAGAGCAGGAGGATAGGGTTGCCCCTGGTGATTGAGGAAGCCAAGCTTTCCACACACCCTGGCCGGCCCAGGCCTCTCTTAAGGCTACAAAGTTTCAATTATAGAAGATACATAAATCCCCCAAAAAATGGCTGCTGCCAAGGAGGGAGCAGAAGGCTTGGCTTCGCTCCAGGCTACAAAGTTTCAATTGTAGAAGATAAATAAACCCCAGATACCAGGGCCTCTGCTTGGGTCACCAGGAGGTGTGGCCGGCCTGCAAACCACCACAGGCCCCTCACCCAGGCGGCCTCACACCCCAAGGGAATGCCCACCCTGATCCAGGACACCCTTCAGGGCAAACCAGCTGGCCCCCACCCATGCACCAGGCCTCTATCCTATGTAATAAAAGAGTAATATGCAGATTGACCATAACTCCAACACACAAGATAGCTGCCCCCATGTGGTCAATGATCCTGCCCCCATGTGAACACAAGATGGCCATCACAAGATGGCCAGCAAGGGAAGGCTGTTGGGAGGGACCAGGCCTGCAAGGGAGGGCAGTTGGGGGCGATCAAGCCTGCAGGAGAGGGCAGTTAGGGGTGACCCGGCCGGCAGAGGAGGGAAGTTGGGGGCGACCAGGCCTGCAGGGAAAGGCAGCTGGGAGGGACCCAGGCCTGCAGGGGAGAGCAGTTGGGGGGGACCAGGCCTGCAGGGGAGGGCAGTTGGGGGGGACCCAGGCCTGCAGGGGAGAGCAGTTGGGGGGACCAGGCCTGCAGGGGAGGGCAGTTAGGGGTGACCAGGCCTGTAGGGGAGGGCAGTTAGGGGCAAACAGGCTGGCAGGGGAGCAGTTAGGCATCAATCAGGCTGGCAGGGGAGTGGTTAGGGAGTGATCAGGCTGGCAGGCAGAAGCGGTTAGGGGCAATCAGGAAGGCAGGCAGGCGAGCAGTGGGGAGCCAGCAGTCCTGGATTGTGAGAGGGATGTCCGACTGCCTGTTTAGGCCTGGTCCTACCAGGATCAGGCCTAAACAGGCAGTTGGACATCCCTCGAGGGGTCCCAGATTGGAGAGGGTGCAGGCTGGGCTGAGGGACAACCCCCCTCCCCCGTGCACGAATTTCGTGCACCGGGCCTCTAGTAATAATAATAATTTTGTTGCCCGTTTTACAAAATGAAGCTAAGAATGTTTGATTCTTAACTTAATTTCAACCGCTCTAGTTGTAAGGGTAACACTGCCGACTAGACAGGATTCCATGCATGAAAATAGTGACTTTTAAGGAATTATAGAAGTATCTGCCTAAAATTCTGGCACAAGAGTCTAACTGGGGGACCAGCACTTCGAAGCTTACTCACATCTTCCTAAAGGACCCTGGTTATCCATGTTATTTGGGGGATGTCTCCGTGTCAATTCTGCCACGTTCATTTTTACTTGGAGGAAATTGCAAATAAGAAGAATATATAGTCTCATTAAAGAGAATGTGTTCATGGAAGAAGTTAACTGTGTGGATTTGGTGTTCTTCTGAATTTCCTTGTGGACAGCCTCGTCTTTTTTCCCAGACCACCACTGTTTCAGAACATTCACTTTTTTCCCCAAGAGGAGCCCACCCTGAATAGGTGGAGCGGAGGAGCACAAGTTCTTTCCCTGGCCACCAGGGGGCGAAGGGATCCATTTTAGGGGCCTTAGCATGTGCTCTGGGCTTTAAACACAGGTGGACCGAAATTCCTGTTGTTGTTAAAGTTATGGTGAATTCTGGTTGTATCCCTCGCTTTTGGTTTATGAAGTGGTCAAATAGAGGGGACAGAAGCTGGTCTTTCCATTCATATCAGGATGTATGTATGTATTTATTTTTATTCCTTTTTTTTTTAGAAAGAGGGAGAAAGAAACATCAATGTGAGAGGGAAACATCAATAGGTTGCCTACCGTACAGGCCCCCACCTGGGATCGAACCCGAAATCTTGGTATGTGCTCTGTCCGAACCGTTCGGTGTTTGGGACAACACTCCAATCAACTGAGCTACCCAGCCAGGACAGGGTGTGTTTATTTTATGAGGACAGGCAATAAATATTTTAATAAATGTAAAGATACAGATTAAAATGTGCAATTCTGAGTCTTGAAAAATTCTAAGTTGTAAAAATACTTCTATTTCTTATCCCTGAGTGCTTCTCAATCGTTCTTGCTGCAAGGTGCGCATATGAAGTCATATGCAGGTATTTGCATAAATTTTCCTCATGAAACCTCTTTCAACCTTTTAATAAAAAACCTGAACTTTCTTGCATGAATATAATTTTTAAAAGTATTTTTTAATTGATTTCAGAAAGGAAGGGAGAGGGAAAGGGAAAAACATCAATGATGAGAGAATCATCCATTGTCTGCCTCCTGCACACCCCCCACGGGGAATAGAGACCAAAACCCAGGCATGTATCCCAACTGGGAATCGAACTGTGACCTCCTGGTTCATAGGTCAACCCTCAACCACTGAACCACACAGGCCAGGGATGAATATAACTTTTAAAATTAACTTCTATACTTATAATCAGTATATACAATTACTGATTGAGAAATTTGCTAATGGTCTCTTGAAATTCTTTTTAATGTTATGAAATGTTTATAAGCTTTTTATGATATTTTTCTTTTAACTATATTTTTCTTTTCACTTTGAGCTATAACATCAAAGTGAACAGTTTTTAAATTTTTACATATGTGTGACTTTTTACATGTGTATGGACCTCTGTCACCAGCACCTAGGTCAAAATATAGAACATTTCCATCCCCACAAGGGGCTCCCTCATATCCATCCCCACAAAGGGCTCCCTCATATCCTTTTCCAGTTATCTTCCCCACCCATTTATTCCAACTTCTATCACTGTATTTATTTTGCTTATTCTTGAACTTCCTATTGATGAAATTGTACAGAATGTACTCTTTCTGTCTGGCTTCTTCTGTGCAATATTATATCTGTGAGATTTATCCCTATTGTTAAGTGGATCAAATTATTCTTTTAAAAAAATTGTTGAGTTGTATTCTATTGTATGAATATACCACTATTTATATATTCATTTTCCTGTTGATGGACATTTGGTTTGTTTCAAATTTCCTCAATTTCCCTCCTATGGTCTCTCAACTTTTTATTGGCCTTTTACACACACACACCACCACCCCCCTCCGCCGAAGGTGCCCCACTTCTGCTGCCTTAATGCCTTGGAACTCTGGTGTTGTTTACCTCCGACCCCATTTTGCCATCGGTGGTGGCCTTTTTTTTTTTTTTTTTGTATTTATTGATTTTCGAAAGAGAGAGGGAAAGAGAGAAACACCAATTTGTTGTTCCACTTATTTATGCATTCATTGGTTGCTTCTTGTGTGTGCCTTGACCGGCAACCTTGACATATTAGGTTGATTCTCTAACAAACTGAGCTACCTGGCCAGGGTGGTTCTTTTGGATGGATTGCATGGTGTTGCTGTTGTCCAGGGTGTCACCAAGATCAACGTCCTTCCCTTCTCCCAGCAGGCTGTGGTAGGAGGCGATCCAGCCTCCAGCTTGACCTTGACGTTCAGCAGGGCCTTGTACTCCTGGGCTTGGTGCTGCCCCTCTGCATCTCATAGTGCATCTCTTGTTCCCTCGGGCTATTCTCCAAACTGGCCTTCAGATTTCCATTGGGTCCAGGTGGATCTCCAAGGACTGGACCGTACGTCTCAGCTTTGTGAATGTCATCTCAGCAGCTCTTATGTCAGCGGTCTGGGAGGTGACCACTGTGGTGCTGTCCTCAATCTGCTGGGACCAGTGCTTGTCTAGTTCCTCTCGGTTCTCCCGAGCCAGCTCATCATACTGGGCCCAGATGTGTGCCATGATCTTGCTGAGGTCCCGAGATTTGGGAGCATCCAACTCCACTGTCAACCCAGAGTTGGCAATCTGGTTTCGTAGACCATTTACTTCCTCCTCGTGGTTCTTCTTCATGAAGAGCAACTCCTCTTTGAGAGCCTCAGTCTCTGTCTCCAGATGCAGCGGAGTGATTTTGGTGTCATCAGTGACCACTGATGTCGCTCTCCAAACACTGACTCATGGCCAACTCTGTCTCATACTTGACTCTGAAGTCGTCAGCAGCAAGACGGGCATTGTCAATCTGCAGAACGATGCCAGCATTGTCCACAGAATGTGCAAAGATCTGACCCCTCAGGTCCTTGATGGTCTTGAAATAGCCCCCCAGTCTGTGGCCCAAGCTCCCTTCTTCTGCAGGAGTTCTGGATTTTGCTCTCCAGTCCCCCATCATCAGCCACCAGGCTTCTCACCTTCTCCAGGTAGGAGGCCAGGCAGTCATTCAGGCATTGCACAGTCTCCTTCTTGCTCTGGATGCCCCCTATGCCTCCCAGACCCCTGGTCATCCCCACAGCCAGGTCCTCGGACCCCCACTGCCCCACACGCTGGTAAAGTGGGATGCAGAGAGGCCCAGGAGCTCAAGCCCCCAAAGCTGTGCTGCTGGCCTGCGGGTTCAGTGGCTGGGCAACTGCACAGAGCCCAGGTCTGCTAGTTTTACGTAGAAGCTGGACTGGCTGCGAAGCTCGTGTTGTTCTGAGAGGAAGGCAAGAGGCTAAGACTCAGGTTCAAGTAGCAGTCCTATTTCCTCAAATTCTTGATAGGCGCAATTGACAAGAAACTTGGGGTGCACACAAACAGGTGACAAGAAATGAAAAACAAACAATTTTTGCAAATCACTCAAAAATTACAACAGGCAAAATTATACTTTGCAGGTGATAGGAAATTTAAAACCACCTTTTGCAAGTCATTCACGATGACAGGTGAGATTATATTGGAAGACCCCTGTGTTCCCTCTTTGTTCACTGGCAAATCTAAGCTTTAAAATTTCTTCTAATGATGTGCATGGATTTTGAATCCAGTTGAATATTTTTCTACCAGAAATTTCAAATAATGACGATGCTCTTGTTTTCAGGACGTGCTTGTGTTAGAGTAGTCACTCCGCTGCTGACTTGATCCCTACCAAAAGGGCACTCCAGCTGCAAATTGATACCCATGAAGATGGGGACTTGGGGCCTTTCCCTGGAGCTGTCTCCACCCGAAGCCCTCTTCTGTCTCCCTGTGTATTGTCTATCCTTATTATAAGGACACCATTGAATGTAGGGCCCACCCTATTCCAGCATAGTCTTAACATATCTAATTACATCTGTTCTATTTTTTGCCAATAAAACTTTATTTATAAAGATAGGCAGGGGACCAGATTTGACCTACAGGCTGTAGTTTGCCAATCCTGGCCCTATAGGTTGGAGTATATAACCAATAACCTATTGGTGGGCTTATGGCAGATGTAATGGGAAAAAAGTATTAAAGTGCATAAGAAATTGTCAGAGAGCAAGGCCACAACAGGAAGTCAAAAGATAAAAACTAAAATAGGTTCATACTAGAAGAAATAGTTAAGTGTTGAAGATGGTTGGCTGCTGGAGGTAGGCTATTAGTGGGATTTGAGGAGGCAGAGGTGTTATAAACCTTTATGATCGGTTTGATACTCAAACAACAACAACAAAGATGTATTACCTTAATAAAAAAAGTAAAAACTTAAAAAAACAGTCAACTAATGTCAGGGCACTCCATCTTTACTGCCTATATTGTACCAGATTCTGTGGTATAGTCTCTCTGGGCCTGTGGAATTCCCACCAGGGGGCGCTGTGAGAAAAGTTACAGTTTTTCTCTGTAAATAGAAAATAAGAATCACCCTGGCTACAGTAGGGCTTGCCAATCTACCACCCCAGGGGCTGGATCCGGCCCTTTACCTGAATTTGTTTTGTTTGTTGTTTTGCTCTTTTATTTTTATTGAGGTATAGTTGATATATTAGTTTCAGGTATACAATATAATGATTTAATGTTTGCATATATGGCAAAATGTTCACCACAATAAGTCTAGTTATCATCTGTCACCAAACATAAATACAGAATTTTTTTACTTGTGATGAGAACTTTTTTCATTGAAATTTTTTTATTTAAGTACTAGAGGCCCAGTGCACAAAATTCGTGCACTCATGGGGGCATGGAGGGCCTCAGCCCAGATTGTGAGAGGGCGCAGGCCAGGCCGAAGGACCCCACCAGTGCACAATTGGGGCCGGGGAGGGACATGGGAGGTTGGCCAGCTGGGGAGAGACCATGGGAGGGCTCCAAGGTGTGTCCAGCCCGTCTTGCTCAGTCCTGATTGGCCAGACACCAATAGCAAGCTAACCTACCAGTCAGAGGTCTGCCCCCTGGTGGTCAGTGCACGTCATAGTGAGTGGTTGAGCAGCTTTAACATATCATTAGCATACTGGAGGCCCAGTGCACAAAATTCATGCACTGGGGAGGGTGTCCCTCAGCCCGGCCTGCCCCTTCTCACAGTCCGGGAGCCCTCAGGGGATGTCCTACTGACTGCTCACGGGGAGTGGGCCTAAGCTGCAGTCTGGCCTCCCTCTGCTGGAGGTGACTGGCTGATCAGGGAAAGGCACTGCCCCCATGACCCCCTCGCTGCTGCCACCTCTGGCCTCCCTCTGCAGGAGGCGACCCGGCGATCACGGGAAAGCCACACCCCCATCACACCTCTGCTGCTGCCACTGCCAGCCACGAGGCTGCCTGAGCCTCACCTGGCCCTCATTGCCTGAGCCTTGGGCCCTCGCAGTGGCAGTGGCGGCGGCTTGCCTGAGCCTGGGGCCAGCCCTGGGCAAATGGTAGCCACCATTGCATCCCCAAAGCTGCAAGTCTCTGCCCCTGTCCCCAACACTGCAAGTCCCTAGCCTGCTGATCGGTCGTTACTGTGACAGTGTCCTGACCAATTTGCATATTACCTTATTATTAGATAGAATATATTGGTTATATTAGTTTCAGTTATACACTACAGTGATTTAATATTTTTATACCTTACAATGTAATCACCCCACTAATTCTAGTAATCACATGTCATCATGCAAACTTATCACAATATTATTGACGATATTCCCTTTCTCTTTTAGACCCTTCCCCCACCCCCTCCCTTCTGGTAACCTTCCCTTTGGTCTCTGTTTCTGTGAGTCTATTTTGTTTTGTGTGTTTTTTTTAGATTTCACATATAAGTGAAATCATGATATTTGTTTTTCTCTGCCTGACTTTTTTTACTTAGCATAATACCCTCTATATCCATCTGTGTTGTTGCAAATGGAAGATTTCATTCTTTTTTATTGCTGTGTAATATTTCATTATATGTTGGTAGGTGTGTGTATCACATATTCTTTATCCATTCATCTACCAATGGACAGCTAGGTTACTTCTATACCTTGGCTATGGTAAACAGAGCTGTAATAAATATAAGGCTGTATGTATCTTTTCCAACTAGTGTTTTCATTTTCTTTGGATGAATACCCAGAGGTGCTGGGTCGTATGGTATATCTATTTTTATCTTGATGAGTCTCCCTCCTTCTCTTTCCATAGGGACTGCAGCAGTTTGCAGCCCCACCAACAGTGCACAAGGGTTCCCTTTCCCCCACATCCTTGCCAGCACATGTTATTTGTTGACTTTTTGATAGCAGTCATTCTGCCTGGTGTGAGGTAGTATCTCATTGTGGTTTTGATTTGCATTACCCTGATGATTAGTGATGGTGAGCATCTTTTCATGTCTGTTGGCCATCTGAATATCTTCTTTGGATAAATGTCTTTTCATGTTGTATGAGTTTCTTAATTATGTTGGATACCAATGGTAGGAGGGGGTGAGATCGGGGCTGACATTGCCCACCCCTTACATCTCAGCTCAAGCAGCCTCTCCAGACCTCCCTGCCTGGGTCAGCTCCCTCATCAAACTCTCTGGACCTACCTTGGGTCTCTTTGCACAATTCTCGGTTTCTCTGTTGTCTCAAGAAACATTCTTAATCTGGTTTTGCTCATTTTTGTGTCCTCAGCATCCAGCACAATGCCCAACATAGGGGCTGTGGCTCCGTATAGACTTCATCAACACATGCAGGAAGCAATGCATGCATGAATGAATGATGAGTGAATGAATGAATGGTCAAGCTAAATGAAAACCACAATTATCCTGCCCAGGAAGCAGTGGGGGTGGGGGTGGTATGGGGAGGCAGGGACAGGAAGTGATGTCACAAAAGGTGGCTGGGACAGAAGGTTCTGGAAGGGCTGGTAGGGAGGGAAACTGCCCAGCTTCCTGCCTCTCGTCACCACCACATCCTGGCTGGACCAGAAGGTGACGAGGGCTGGGAAGACGCAGCACATGTAAGCTTTCCACGGGGAGCGACTTGTTTGTCACTTTTGTGGAAGAAAAAAACACCTTGAGTATCCAGATGGCTCAGCAACCAATGCCTTGCTGTGATGGCCAGACCCACACCTTGTGAAGAGTGGCAGGTGCCAGTGGTATGGGAGAGGGGCACTTGGGCGTCCTTTGGGATTCAGCATCTGACTGTCATTCAGCAGCACATTTCACTAGGATTTGGTCTCACCACAGTCACATGTTTTGGCTTTGAGCCAAAGATACTGAGCCTCAGCATCTTAAAAAATTTTTTTTAATTTTTTTATTTTAGAGAGAGGAAGGGAAAGAGACAAAGAGAGAGAGGGAAGAGAAACAATGATTGGTTGTGTCCAGTGTGCACTCCAACTGGGGATTGAACCTGCAATCTAGGTATGTGCCTTGACGAGGACTCAACCCTGCAACCTTTTTGGTGCACGGGATGTCGCTCCAATCCACTGAGCCGCTGGGTCAGGGTGTGATGAAGACTTTTTAACAACGAGTACAGAATTAGTATATGAACAAAGCTCAAGCCTATATAGAAAGTGGGGAGTTATTTGCTAATAAATTATTTTCTTTTTATATTTTATCTTTAGTAATACCTGACAACCCAATCAATTAGCTACAGAAGATTTGGTCCATTTTAAGACATACAGTATAGGTTTTCCACATATAGTAGAGTCCCAGACAGTTCTATGAGGTTTGACAAATCCATAGAGTTGTATAACCACCAATTCAGTCAGATATAGTACATTTCCATCAACCCCCAATTCTCTCATGTTTCCCCTTTGTAGTCAATCCCTCTTCCTGCCACAGCCCCTGGCAGCCTTGGGCTGTTCTCTGTCACTATAGTTTTGCCTTTTTTAGAAAGTGACATAAATGAAACCACAAAGCGTGTGAATCTGTCTTCTTCCACTCAGTTAATGCCTTGGAGACTCACTCAAATGGCCGTATCAATAGTTCATTCCTTTGTTGCTGAGGTCCGTTGTAGGGAGGTGAAGGGGAGTTGGTTTTCCTCAGGAGACTTCAAAATGTTTTCTTACTCACAAGATCACATACAGACTTGACCCCTATATTCCAACATTTAGGAGACTTCCAGAAACTCATAGATTGAATGCTCTCTGGACTTCACAACTTCTCTCTGATCCGACATACGTGCCACTCTCCTTTCCTCCTAGGCCAGTGGTCGCAAACTCATTAGTCAACAGAGCCAAATATCACCAGTACAACGATGGAAATTTCTTTTGAGAGCCAAATTTTTTAAACTTAAACTTCTTCTAATGCCACTTCTTCAAAATAGACTCGCCCAGGCCGTGGTATTTTGTGGAAGAGCCACACGCAAGGGGCCAAAGAGCCACATGTGGCTCACGAGCCGCAGTTTGCCGACCACGGTCCTAGGCCCAGAGCAGTCATAACTAACGACCCCCGATTCCAGGCAGACATGGCCGGTGGGTGGGAGTTGGTCTGGGCCCTGCAGCGCCTTTTCTAGTCCTACTAAGTTCCAGCTCTGTGCCTTGCAGCTCTGTAAAGAATGGTCTCTGCGGACCGGAAAGTGCTGAAACCCCAACAACTTAAGAAGAGAAGGCTGAGGACCTTGAAGTAGACATGACGAAAACAAAAGGCATGTGTGGGAGGGAGAAAGGGGCACTGACCTGGCCAGGCTTTTCCTAAAGAGCCTGGTCGGGGAGAGTTAGGACACGCCATTCTGTCTGCACCCAGACCCTGGGGGGTGGGGTGGAGGTAGGGGTGGGGTTCTCTGCCATTAATGAGGAGTACAGGCTTGTGATTTCAGAGCCTCGCTTGTTTTGTTTGTATCACAGCAGCATTGACAAGCACCTTCTTATTAGGAGGTGAGTCCGTGGGAGGAAGCATATATATGTATTTGTGTGTGTATATATATATAAATGGCACAGATGTAATTATATCTATAATAATAAAAGCATAATATGCTAATTAGACCTGACAGTCAAATGACCTTCTGGACGTCATTCCGGACGTCCTTCCGGATGAAGCCGCAGTGGCGGGGGTCAAGGCAGAGGCAGTTAGGGGCATCAGGCAGACAGGTAGAGTGGTTAGGGGCATTCAGGCAGGCAGGTGAGCAGTTAGGGGCTATCAGGCACGCAGGCAGGCAGAGGGGTTAGGGGTGATAAGGCAGGCAGGCAAGTGGTTAGGGGCGATCAGGCAGGCAGGCAAGTGGTTAGGGGCGATCAGGCAGGCAGGCAGGTGAGCGGTTAGGAGCCAGCGGTCCAGGATTGTGAGAGGGATACCGGATTGCAAGAGGGTGCAGGCCGGGCTGAGGGATGCCCCCCCATGCACGAATTTCATGCACCAGGCCTCTAGTCCTATATAATAAAAGCCTAATATGCTAAGTGTCCGGTCATCTGGTCAGCCGTTCAACCAATCAAAGCTTAATATGCTAATGATATACTAAGGCCACTCAACCACTCACTATAAAGTGCACTAACCACCAGGGGGCAGATGCTCCAATAGGTAGGTTAGCTTGCTGCTGGGGTCCCACTGATCGGGACTGAGTGAGATGGGCCAGTCATGCCCTGGAGCCCTCCCATGTTCCCTCTCCAGCTGGCCAACCTCCTGCATCCCTCCCTGGCCCTGATTGTGTACCATTGGGGTCCCTTGGCCTGGCTTGCACCCTCTCACAATACCGGATCCCTCAGGGAATGTCAAAGAGCCAGTTTTGGCCTAATCCTGCAGGCCAGGCTGAAGGACCCCATTGGTGCACGAATTTGTGCACCGGGCCTCTAGTATAATAATAAAAGCATAATATGCTAATTAGATCGGATGGCCGAACAGTGAAATGACCAACAGGACGACTGTCCAGATGACCTTCTGGACGACCTCCCAGATGAAGCCAGGGCTGCAAGGGCCGAGGTAGTCGCTGCAGCTGCGAGGGCTGAGCCCCTTCCACAAATTTCATGCATCGGGCCTCTAGTTATATATAATGCAGATGTAATAATATATATGGTGCAGATATAATTATATATATATTTATATACACACATATAGTGCAGATGTAATGTATATGGGTGCAGATGTAATATATAGTATAGATATAGTATATATATTGTAGGTGTAATATTATATATAGTACAGATGTAATAAAAAATGGCAAAAGTAGGTTTACAGTTGTTCATATGCTTATGGTTATTATAATAGCTTTATTAAAAAGAATGTCACAGTGGCACAGTGCACTTAGGTACAATCTCAAGTGTTCAAATTGCTGGCCTTCATTATTTACACATTCTTGCAGTCTACTTGCTTAACTCAAGCACAGAGTTCTTTACTGCCATCAATAAACCTACTTTTGCCCACTGCTGTATATGTAGTGAAGATGTAATGTTATATATATGATGCAGATATAATATATATATAATGCAGATGTAACATTATGTAGTTCAGATGCAGTGATATATATATATAGGGCAGATGCAGTGATATATATATATAGGGCAGATGTAATATATAGTGCATATGTAATAATATAGTGCAGATATAGTAACATATAGTGCAAATGTAATATATGTATTACAGAAGTAATACATGTAGTGTGGATATAATATTATGTATATCCTACATAATAAAGATGTAATATGCAAATGGTTGTTACGCCATGAGGTGTAATGACCGACCGCGTAATGACTGACTGTGTAACGACCGGATCACGGATCAGCAGGAGGGTGGGGCAGCGAGAGCTCCAGGGTGGGGCAGCGAGAGCTCCAGGAGGGGGGTTGGGGGGAGGGGGTGGGGAGAGCTACAGGAGGGCAGGGCAGTGGGCAGAGAGCTACTGGAGGGTGGCAGCTTATGGTATTTTGTTAGAGCAGCCCACATGGACTAAGACACCCCCCCAAATTCAGCTACCCAGTACTCCAGAAGGTGATGTAATTTGTAAATAGGGTCATTGCAGGTAGGATGGGTCTTAATCCAATATGACTGGTGTCCTTATAAAAGGGGAATCTGGTCACAGGCTCCCACACAGGGAGAACACCATGTGAAGATAAAGGCAGAAACCGGGAGATGCTTCCATAAGCCAAGGAACTCCAGAGATTGCCAGCAAGTCACCAGAGGGTAGGCCTCGGGAGAAACCAACGGGCCAATGCCTGGAGCTGGGACTTTTTGTCTCTAGAACTGGCAGAGAATTCATGTCTGTGGTTTCAGCCACCCAGTCTAGAGCACAGACACACCTTGTTTTATACTGCATTTTTTTACAAATCAAAGGTTTGCTTTGAGCAAACTTAGTACCATTTTCCAGACTTGGATGAGGGTTAGCATTTTTTTCGGGGGAATAAAGTATTTTTAATATTTTTTAAATCTTCACTGGAGGATATTTTTCCCATTGAATTTTTTTAGAGTGAAGAGGATGGGGGAGGGAGGGAGAGAGACACATCGATGTGAGAGAGACACATCTATTGGTTGTCTCCCGCATGTGCCCCAACTGGTCCGGGAATTGAGCCTACAACCGAGCTACATGCCCTTGATCGGGAATCGAACCTGCGACCCTTCGGTCCGAGGGCTGACACACTAACCAGTGAGCCAGACTGGCCAGGGCAGAAATAAAGTATTTTTAAATTAAGGTATGTGTATTGCTTTTTTAGAAACCAAGCCACCTAGTCCTGGACTGTGGACCATTCGTCCAGATGGAGAAGTCATTTTGAGGCTATCAAAACATGGGCCAGGCCATGAGCCCCCCTTAACCATCCCAGAATATTTTCGGGAATCAGTCAACCGATTTGGGACTTATTCAGCCGTCGCATCAAAGAACGGTGGAAAATGGGAAGTACTGACTTACAACCAGTACTTCGAGGCTTGTCGGAAGGCTGCGAAAGCCTTGCTCAAGGTGAATTAGTCCCTTCCCTTCTTCCCTCTTTCCCTTCCTTCCTTCCCTCCCTTCCCCCCTCCCTCCCTCCCTCCCTTCCTTCCTTCCTTCCTTCCTTCCTTCCTTCCTTCCTTCCTTCCTTCCTTCCTTCCATATAACTTATTCAATCATTCATTGAGAATAGGAAATACATATACATACATATGGTACAAAATGCACAAGACACCACAAGATAGGAAGGGTAACTGGTGAAAATTTTCCCTCCAATTCTTTTTCCTTTAAATATATTTTTATTGATTTCAGAGATGAAGGGAGAGAGATAGAAACATCAATGATGATAGAAAATCATTGATCAGCTGCCTCCTGCACGCCACATACTGTAGGGTCCACAACTCGGGCATGTGCCCTGACCAGGAACCAAACCGTGACTTCCTGGTTCATAGTCAACGCTCAACCACTGAGCCACACCGGCCAGGCCTTCCAATTCTTGACCCCTTCCGTATGCAGGCAGCCACCATTGCCAGCTTTCCGTACAAGTTTTTGGGGAATAAATTATGTGTATATGTGATATAATTTACCTATACGCAAATGTTTACACACAGGGTGGCATACTATGCCCACGATTCTGCATCTTTTTTTCCTCTTGGCATAGGATGTCTATGTTAGCTACTCCTGCATGACACATCACCCCTACGTTCAGGAACTTAACATGACAAACACGTATCATCTCCCAGTTTCCGTGGGCCACGAATCCAGGAGAGGCTCAGTGGGCTCCTTCTGGTTCAGGGTCTCTCATGAGGTTGCAGTCAAGCTGTGAGCCTGGGCTGTGTCATCTGAAGGCTGGACTGAAGGCTCATATCTAAGCTGGCTATTGGCAGGAGGCTTTCCCCAGAGGATACCTTTGGAGTATTTTCACAATATGGCAGCCAGCTTCCCCCAGAATGAATGATTCAAAGAGAGTGTGAACCCAACATGGAAAGCATGGTATCTCTTACAACCTAATCTCAGCAATGACATATGATCACTTCTTCCATAGTCTGTTGGTGACACAGACCAACCCTGATGCAATGAGGGAGAAAATTATGCAAGAACACAAATACTGGGAAATGAGGATCATTTTGAGGGCCATCTCAAAGACTGGCTCCCATACTCTGAAATCCTTCCATGTTGATTAATTTTTTTAAATCCACATTCTTTTCAACAACTGCAATTATGTTTGTAACAGTATTGACTGAACCATCCCCCTACTGGTGGGCGTTTAAGTTGTTTCCAGCATTTTGCTACCATATATGGTGCCACAGGGAACTTCTTTTGTACAGTGAATTCTTATACAGAGGTGCCTCTGTATGCCCACTCAAATGTATGAAAGAATCTGCTCGTCTATATTCTTGCCAACATCATATTATCAAAAATGTTCATCTTGGCCAGTTTAATAGGCATGTGAGACAGAACTCTTAAGATAACCCTGAGATTCCAGCCTCAGGTATAGTCATGCTTTTAGTCTCATATTCTTGAGCGTGGGCAGGACTTGTGACAATGAAGGATTTTCCCTCCTGTGGTGGCAAAGGTGAAGGTATTTAGCAGATGTCATTAAGGTCTCTAATCAGTTGACTTTGAGTTCATCAAAAGGACAAATGCTCAGGGTGGGCCTGACCTATCAGGTGAAGCACTAAAGGAGAGATTCTCCTGCTGGCCTTGAGGAAGCAAACTGCCTCGTAGTGGACAGGGCCATGGGGCAGTGGATGGCAGACAGCCTCTAGGAGTTGAGATCCATCCCCAACTGAGAGTTAGCAAGAAAACAGGGCCTCATTCATTCAACCACAAGGAAATAAATTCTGCAATCTATGAGTGCAGGAGAAGATTTCATGCTTCAGAGGAGACCACAGTCCCCACTGAGGCCTTCATTGCAGCATTGGGGGATCCTAAGCAGAGGACCCAGTTAAACTTGCCCCAGCCTCCTGACCCGGGTGAACTGAGGTAATAAATGTGTGCTGTATTTGTGGTAATGTGTTATGCAGCTGTAGACAATCCTATATAATAAAAGCCTAATATGCAAATTGACCGAATGGCGGAACGACCGGTTGCTATGACGCACACTGACCACCAGGGGGCAGACGCTCAATGCAGGAGCTGCCCCCTGGTGGTCAGTGTGCTCCCACAGTGGGAGCACCACTCAGCTGACCAACCGGTGCCTGATGCCGAGCTCATGAGCCTCTCCTGCAGACACTCCCTCTGTGCGCCCCTCCCCAATCCAGACCGAGCCGGGGATTGGGACCAGCAACGGGACTGCCTGGGAATGAGCCCATGGTCACTTCTCGGTCATGGGCATGCTGGAATCGCCCTAGGACGGGCGTGTGGAGACTGCAGCAGAGTAGCAGTGAGCCTACTGAGTGGCGGCAGGCACAGCGGGGCTGGGATGAGCGGGAGTGGCCTGGCGCCCGGCCCGGGTTCGGGATCCTCCCCGGCCACTTGCTGTAGCCTGATCCCCGCAGGTCACCCTGAGAGACCCCACTGGTGCACGAATCCGTGCACCAGGCCTCTAGTGACTATATAAAAACAAGCAAACAGAAAAGGAGACAATGAATACATTAGGTATCTCCCATTGTAGAAGGGTATCTGCTAGTGGTTTTGATATTCAGGAAATTGGTTCACCTTTTGACCTAGATCCCAGTTCCTCTCTCCCCTCCCCTGATGCTCATGTGTCTTCATTGAGAGACTGTGATAGGTCCCAATTAAGAGCCATGTGCTTGGGCCAGCTTTAGTCTTGGCTGCCCCGCCCAGGGCCATAGTGATGTGGTTAGTTTCCCTCTC
Source organism: Plecotus auritus (assembly GCF_963455305.1). Lineage (NCBI taxonomy): Eukaryota > Metazoa > Chordata > Mammalia > Chiroptera > Vespertilionidae > Plecotus > Plecotus auritus. The sequence goes on from NC_137773.1 coordinate 86,456,742, forward strand.
CGGAAAGTCGATCCTTGTTAGCTATGCTCTTAGTGGTGGAGCTCTACTCTCCTACCCTCAGGGACCCAATCGGAAATATGTCAGTTTATGTGCACACGAGTAGAGGCATGCTTCCACACCGAGGACAGCCTGTGGTCACCAAGCAGAAACACCGGCCCTGTGTTCTGAGCACCAGCAGAGGCTTTCCACATGCCCGTTTCCCGAAGAGCAGGGTAACTGCCAGCCTTGCCTCCTGGGACCCAAAGGGCCAACCAAGTTGGAGTTGCCCCAAACCAAAGGGATAACTTCAAGTCCAGGTTTCCAGCTCATCCTCAACCACACCCAGACCAAGGCTGCATCTTTAAAAGTGCAATTGATCACCACTCCAGGATATCACTCTTAGGGTACTTTTGTTATTAAAAATGAAAATAAATTCACATCCATGAGAGTGTCTATTATTTTTAAAAAGAACAGAAAATAGCAGGTGGTGTGAGGACGTGGAGAAACTGGAACTCTCATGCATTGCTGGTGGGAATGCAGAATGGAGCAGCCGCTGTGGAAAACAGTATGGCAACTCATAACAAAATTAAACACTGAAATGCCACATGACCCAGCAATTCCACTTCTGGGTACGTACTCAAAAGAATTCAAAGCAAAGACTCAAACACAAATGTGCACACTCGCACGGCAGCATCATTCACAATGGCCAAAAGGGGGAAGCAACCCAAGTGTCTGTCAACAGATGATGGATAAACACAATGTGGTCCATTACACAATGGAATATTATTCAGCCTTAAAAGGGAAGGAAATTCTATATATAACCCATATCTATATAGATATATATTGATTTCAGAGAGAAAGGGAGAGGGAGAGATAGAAACATCCATGACGAGAGGGAATCATCGATTGGCTGCCTCCTGCACGCCCCCTACTGGGGATAGAGCCCACAACCCCAGCATGTGCTCTGGACCGGAATCGAACCCGGGACCCTTCAGTCCGCAGGCCATCGCTCTAGCCATTGAGCAAAACCGGCTAGGGCAGGAAGGAAATTCTGACACCTGCTACAACATGGACGAACCTTGAGGACATTATGCTCAGTGAAATAAGCCAATCACAGGACAAATACTGTGTGATTCCACTTATAGGAGGTCCCTAGAGGAGTCAAGTTCATAGAGACAGGAAGTAGATGGGAGGGGCCAGGGACTGGAGGAGGGGCATGGGGAGTTAGTATGTAATGGGCACAGAGTTCTAGTTTGGGAAGATGAAAAAATTCTGGAGAAGGATGGTGGGGGTGGTCATACAACATGAGTGTCCTTAATGCTTCTGAGCTGTACACTAAAAATTGGCTAAAATGGTATATTCGTCCTGTAAATAGTTTACCACAATAAAAATAAAACACATAAAAATAAACCAATGGAGTGTTAACCTGAGGGAGGCAAAGCAGTTTCCCAACAGTCAAAAAAGCCTCACACCCAGATTTTAGCCTCAACGCTGGCTTATCCCCACGCAATGACACCTCCCACCAGAAGCAAAACCATTCCATGTTTCCATTTCCTGTTTCTGTTTGTTTTTACCTCCCCAGCTGGGCTTGGAGCGGTTCCACGGAGTCGGCATCCTGGGGTTCAACTCGGTTGAGTGGTTTATTGCTTCTCTTGGTACCATCCTAGCAGGGTAAGACCACGCGCTGTCATTGTTAATGTTGATGAGCCGCTACTCAGGGCCTGCCAAGGTGGGAGCGGGGAGTTCAGCCTCAGTCCCAGGTGGGCAGGTGAGACAGACACACAAACCAATCAACCTGGCAAATGTTTAGCATCTCGAATATAGAAGGTACTTCTAGAACTCGGTAGTAAAAAGACAAAAAGATTTTAAGTGAACAAAAGACCTGAACAAGAAATGCTACAAAGTGAAGTAGGTGATAAGCAGTTCAAAGATGTTTGATGTTATCAGCCATCAGGGAAATGCAAATGAGACCCAGGACAGGATGGTTAAAAGCAAGAACATCCTGGCCAGTGTTCCTCAGGGGTCAGAGCATATATTCATGCACCAAAGTGTCTCAGGTTCGATTCCCAGTCAAGGTCACGTACCTGGGTTGCAGATCTGATCCCCAGGCTGGTCAGGGCGCATGCGGGAGGCAACCGATAGATGTGTCTGTCTCACCTCTCTCTCTCACATCTCTCTCTCTCTCTCTCTCTCTTCACCTGTCTCTCTCCCTCTCCCTCCCTTCCATTCTCTCTGAAAAGCAATGGGAAAAATATCCTCTGGTGAGAATTAAAAAAAAAAAAGCAAGAACAAAAGGCTGCCCACGGAGGGAACAGGTGCCTGAGGGTGGGGGGGGGGGCGGTCCAAATCCCATCTTTGGCATTTATTATGTGCCATGACACTTTGAACAGTGACGTCACTGCCCTGACTCAGTTTGCTCAACTGTAAAATGGGCTGTTGTGGGGGTTCCATGATCCTACATCATAATGACATCACAGGAGTTGCTGCTTTCATCATCCTTATCTCTTGTTGTTTTTGTCATTGTTAAGGTGTGGAGGGAGGGAAGCTTGTGCCAAGGCTGCAAACTGAGAACTTGCCTGCAGGCCCTTCCCCTAGCCCCCCACCACCCAGGATATCCTCCCCGCACCCCAGGCTCACATGCACATGACAGGCATGTGTGTTTTCTTTTCCCAGGGGGCTCTGTGTTGGTATTTATGCCACCAACTCTGCAGAGGCTTGTCAGTACGTCATTGCTCAAGCCAAAGTGAACGTCCTGATGGTTGAAAATGACGTACAGCTACAGAAAATCCTTTCGGTAAACCTCTACCCAGCTCTGCCTGCCAGTCATCCGAGGTGGGGGGAACCTCAGAGGTCTGACCAGGTGTCTTTGTGCTCCCAGGTAGATGCTAATGATCAGGTGGGGTGGTAAGGTTTGCTGCACACACATGTTCAGTATAAGTCCTCCACCACTTTTTAAAAATATATATTTTTATTGATTTCAGAGAGAAAGGGAGAGGCAGAGAGAGATAGAAACACCCATGAAGAGAGAGAATCACTGATTAGTGGCCTCCTGCACATCCCCTACCAGGATTGAGCCTACAACCTGAGCATATGCCCTGACCGGGAATCAAATTATGACCTCCTGGTTCATAGGTCGGTGCTCAACCACTGAGCCACACAGGCCGGACAGTCCTCCACCACTTTAGCATAACTGGCAAAGCTGCTCTTGCAGGCGGGGTGAGGATCAGGGTGGATTGGGGGAGTTAATTTCCAATTCGCAGTAACTTAATTTCCTACTCAGCCTCCATTTAAAACAACGCGTGTATGCATAATTTTACGTGCGGTCCACTGCTATTCTTCTCTTAGAAGTGTGATTATGTTGAGCCTTGTCATGTTCATTCCTTATAACTGTCTGCATTTCTGCAATGCTTTTGTCTTTCTCTTCTATTTCTTTCCTGAATTCGACCACCTCCTGTTTCTCTTCTCTCTGGCCCTCTCCTCCCTTGTATGTTTGCTCTGTGTCCTTCCTTCCCAGCTGCATTTGCTTCCGTACGTTTTAAGTTTTATACTGGAACGCTGGGTGGTAGTTTTCCTTTGCTTTGTGGCGACTTTGTGAAATTTGGCTCCTCTTTTAGTTTCTCTTTTCTCCTTGCAGTGTCTTTGTATGAAGATAGACACGTACTGTCGAAACTTCCTATTCCTTGTGTTCAAATGAACCTCCATTTCCTGAACCAGCTTCTGGCAGGAAGACCCTAAGGGGAGGGGAGTTTGGGGGAGGGGTGAGCCCATGTGACCAGATTAATGGCTCAGCGGAGGGGCCACAGGGACTGTTTCTTAATATTTCATCACTTGTGAGTTGCACATTTCCCCACTTTTTAACATGTGTGGAGCTGAGATGTGTCTTGCCATCGATGGTACCCTCTTGGGTTATCATTGGCCATGTGTTTTGTTTTCCCACATTTTAATATCTCTGAAACCAGGGCCCATTTCCTGACTCCTGAAATCCTAGCCAGACTCAGCAGGCCTCCTTCGAGCCAAATTCCTGACCTGGTTCAGGAAGGACAGACCTCTGCCTCCAGCCTTGAGCTTTTTTAAAAAATATATATATTTTTAAATTTATTTCAGAGAGGAAGGGAGAAGTAGAGAGCGTTAGAAACATCCATGATGAGAATCATCAATTGGCTGCCTCCTGCACGCCCCCTACTGGGGGTTGAGTTCCCAACCTAAGCATGTGTCCTTGACCGGAATTGAACCTGGGACCCTTCAGTCCACAGGCCAACGCTCTATCCACTGAGCCAAACCAGCTGGGGCCAGCCTTGAGCTTTGTTGAAACTACTTTCTTGCATGGCACTTCTGTGGTCCCTCGTCCTCATGTCATGCCCTGCTTATTAATAACAGAATGTACTGGGGACTGGGTCACGGGTCAAGGGTGATGGGTGGGGTGCTTCCTATTCTTGACATGAATATTGGCTTACGATTTGGGTTTTTCCCATTAGAAAATGTCACGTTCCCCATCTTCCCCCTGCACCAATTTCACTGCTATGGCTTCCTGTCCTACTTCTGGTCTATTTGACCTCACACACATCAAGCCACAACTGAGTTACTTCTAGCTCATAGTTTGACGAACGGGCTGCTGTGGGGTTGTGCTTCTGGTTGCTCTGTATGGAAGATTCGAAGTCAACTCCTGACATGCTTCCTCCCAAACTGCCTATTCAGCTGCCCTGGCTAATCTAGTTCTGGGCAATACTCGTGGCTTATCATCCTCCAGCTCTCCAGCCTTCTTTAGAGAAACCCCAAACGCCTCGCTATTGCCTCCAAGGGGGCCTGCCTGGCCCTTACCATCCTCTCCTGCCTCCTCCCATATCCTTCTCCCTCCCATCCTCAGCCCATCCTTCCCCAACTCTTTCTTCCTCAAACATCACAGACTGCTGCCTGCTCCAGGCATTTTGGTTGTTGGTTCCCTATCTTTCTGGAAGTCTTGTCTGGCTGGTCTAAGCACTTCCATCACCTTTTCTCTCCAATCCACACCGGTGCCGTGGCTCTCATTCTAATGAACATAACGAAGGCTGGAAGTGATTGCTCTGTATGAGCAGGGTACAGGCATCCCCCGGGCCTGGACACCCGAGCCTTACAGCGCTGGGAGAGCTAGAGAGTTCTGAACCTGTCCAAGGCCCAGCTCCTCCTACGGAGGACTTTTGTGGCCCCATTCAACAAGAATTTCGATGAATCCTGGCTGCGCGGTGCCAGTGCGCAGAGCACAGCGTTCGGCTTGCGGCTGCCTCAGGGAGGCCGCTATCTCCATGCACCTTTGATGGTTGGAAGCTACTGACACTGGCCACAAAGAACCCACAACCTGCCCTAAGATCAGCCAAGACAAGGAGCGATGTTTCACAGAAAACAAAAGAGGGGGCTAAAAAGAGGCTGGGGTTGCAGTAGGAGGGCGCTTAGGACACCCATCTGGCTTCTGTTTTTCCCAGGGCTGAGTGGCCATGAGCCCCATGCTGAACTCTCTTTCAGATTCCACCGAACAAGCTGGGGACCCTAAAAGCGATCGTCCAGTATAAGATGCCAATGAATGAGAGCAATAAAAGCAACCTGTATTCTGTGAGTGTGGGAGGGGCACAGAGCAAAGGGGGGAGGGGGGCCTCACAAGGGAAGTATGTGGGGACACTCAAAGGAAGTGGGTAGTGAGCAGGAGAGAGGGCCAGGCTTCCGAGGGAAATGGGCGGGCCCTTGAGGGGCTTTTTTTTTTTTTTTTTTTTAATATACTTTTATTGATTTAAGAGTAGAAGGGAGAGGGAGAGAGAAACATCAATGATGAGAGAGAATCACTGATCAGCTGCCTCCTGCACACCCCACACTGGGGATGGAGCCCACAACCCGGGCATGTGCCCCAACTGGAATAGAACCATGACCTCTTGGTTCATAGGGTCAATGCTCAACCACTGAGCCACGCTGGCCAGACTGAGGGCCTTTTTAAATTTAATTTTATTTCATTTTTGGCATGAAGGTCACACAAAGCAAAAAGATAAGTTCATGACTCATGGAACTACAACTCAGGGTGTGGATTTCAGGCATGGCTAGAACCAGGGGCTTGAATGTGGTCCAAGCTCCATTTTGCCCTCTTGGTTTCTTGACTCCATAGTCCTAAGATGGTCCAGCAGCTCCCGAGGCTACATTTTGACTCATTCTTGTCCAGAGAGCACTTCCAGCAAAAGCCTTGACTTTCACTGTGGTTGGACCATTTAAGGTCACATGCCCAGACCTGATTCAATCACTGTGGCCCACATAGATGGAACCCTCTGCCTTAAACCAATCAGGGTTGACCTCTGGAATTGGGGGTGGAGTTGGCCCCATTGAGCTGGTCACTGAGAAATTTGGGATGCAGAGTGGAATCTGGGAAGGCAGAGCTCAAATGATATTGAACTCCACTGCCGAGCATTTGACATATTAATTCATTTACATGCCTAGAACAACCCAAGAAGTTGGGTTCTGGTATCATTCCCATCTTACAAATGAGGAAACTGAGGCACAGGGAGCTTAAGGGGCCTGCCCAGGAGTGCAGGAACCGGAAGCAAACAGCTGCGGTTTGTCGCTTTGTCGGGCTTAGAGCAGCATCCCGGGTCTCCGCCCAGCAGCCCCCTCCACTGAAGCAACAGCTTTTATAAGAGAAACCGGGACTGACGCTTCTACCTAAACCTTTCCTCCGGCCAAAAATCACGCTTTAGGAGAAGCTGGCGGGACAAGGTCTGACTGGGGAAAGGAAACGCCTGCCTGAGGCCCCACCCTCTGCCTGTCTTCTCTTTCTACAGTGGGACGATTTCATGGAACTTGGCAATACCGTCCCCGACCCCCAGCTGGACCAGATCATTGCGAGCCAGAAGGCCAATCAGTGCGCCATGATCATCTACACTTCCGGGACCACGGGCAACCCCAAAGGAGTGATGCTTAGCCATGACAACGTAAGTGCCGGCCACGTGACCAGCTTGGGAGCATCCAGAATCCCTCACTCAGGGGCGGTGGCCTTCAGGATGCTTTGTTCTTGACCCTCAGGGCTGCATTTAGGGGTCTGACACAGGGCCTTTCACCTGTGGCTTGTAGAGAGGCACGTGGACACTTAGGAGGGGGCAGCAACGGGCAGGGGTGGAGATCATGGACTTTGGAGCAGACCTAAGTCCAAACCCGACTCTGTGATCTCAGGCAAGACCATCTCCCAGCCTCACTTCCTCATCTGTAAAATGGATGTGACATGCTAGTCCCTGCCTCGCGGGTTGTTTTGAAGATGATTTAATATTTGCAAAGAGCTTAGAACCCTGCTTGATAAGTACGTGAAAGAGCAGTGAATATGTCTTTCCGAGTAAAGGGCACTTTTTTTAATTGATTTTTTTTTTTTTTTTAGAGAGAGAGAGAGAGAAGGGGGGTGTGGGGGAGAGAGAGACACATTACCTCCCATAACACCCCACTAGGGATCAAACCTGAAACCTGGGCATGTGCCCTGACCAGGAATTGAAACTCGACCTTTTGGTGTATGGAATGGAACGATGCTCAACCAACTGAGCCGCACCAGCCAGGGCAGAAGTTGAGGTTTTGGTTACTCAAGGAAGGCTATGTGTTTTGGGGGACACTTATGTATGTCTGGATGGAGTCCAAGACTGATAATTTAGATGACTGGTATGAAACAAAAAGGAACACGTGCTAAAAGATTCAATTTATACAAAACCCTGGAAATTGCAAACTTATCCTTAGGGACTAAAAGCAGGTCGGCAGTTGCCTAGGGAGGGGCCAGAGGGAGGCATCACAAAGAAATAAGTGGAAAGCTGGGGGGTGATGAAGATGTTCCTATCTTGGTGATGGTGAGGTCTCACAGGTGTAGACATATGTCAGTTTGTGTCAGCTGTACAGTGTGTGTGCAGTGCATTGTATGTCACTTATACCTCAATAAAACTGTTCTTAAAAAAGAATGTTGCCTGATCACTGCATGCCAGGCACCATTCCAAAAGCTTTAGTAAATCCTCACAGCAATTCTACTGATTCTATCAGGTGGATGCTATGTTAACGGAGGAGAAACAGAAGCCCAGAGAGGTTAAATTACTTGGCCCAGGTCACACAGCATGCAGCACAGTGGAGCTAGGATTTGGCTCCACTGTCTGCATTTTTAACTACACTGTAGGTCTATGTGGCTAATGTGCAAGGATGTCCAAAGATGCAATGTAAGCATGTAAAAGGTAGTACACAGAACACAAATGATTTTTTGTTGTTGTTGTTAAAAACTAAAAAGGCAGCAAGCAATATGCACCTGTGTAAATTTTAAAAGCAGAAAAATGTCTGGCAGGACATGCACCAACTGGCCATGGTGGTTCCCTCCTTGAGTCAGAAAGATCACAAGTTTTAATTGGTTGATTGATTTTTAATCATCACTGGAGGATATTTTTTCCATTGATTTTTTTTTTTTTTTTTTTTAGAGAGTGAAAGGGAGGAGGAAGGGAGAGAGAAAGAAACAACAATGTGAGATAGACACATTGATTGGTTGCTTCCCACATGCGCCCCTACTGGGGCCTGGGATTGAACCTGCAACCCAGGTACATGCTCTTGACTGGGAATTGGACCCACAACTCTTCGGCGTGCAGGCCAACACTCTAACCACTGAGCGCACTGGCCAGGGCAGATTGCTAGCTTTAAAAAAATATGTATTTTTAGATTTTTATTGATGTCAGAGAGGAAGGAAGAGGGAGAGAGATAGAAGCATCAATGTTGAGAGAGAATCATTGATCGGCTGCCCCCTGCTTGCCCCACACTGGGGACTGAGCCCGCAACCCCAGCATGTGCTCCCTCCGGGAATCGAACCGTGACCTCCTGGTTCATAGGTTGACGCTTAACCACTAAGCCATGCTGGCCGGACAGATGGCTTCATTTTTAAATAAAGTTTTTCTGCCTTATAAGAGCTTTTTCCTCCGACCTAGCTTAAGAGTTACCAGCACACACTGGCCTTTGTTGTTCCTTCTGCACATCAGAAAGCTGCATGACTTGCTCCTTTACCTTCTTCTGGTCCTGCTCAAACATTACCTCCTCAGGGAAGCCTTCCCTGATTTCCATGTTTGAAATAGCAATCAATAAACCATCCCATTGACCCCTCATCTTCCTCTGGCTGCTGTTTTTTTACACTGTCATATTCTGTAGTCACTTGTTTATCATGAACATCAGCTCCTGAGGGCAGAGGTTGTCTGTGTGTCTAGTGTCTGGCACATAGGAGGACTCAATCCACTTTTGTGGAATGAAAGAATGAATGGCATCTGATTAAACTCCCACCTGACCCTGGCTCCCTGTGGCTTTAAATGTGGCTGGTGCAATGTTTTCCTAGCATTGGGCTGACAAGTATAAACCCTGGAGCAAGGCTTCCTGGGGTCGAATCCTGGCTCTCCCACTTGATAGCTGTGTGACTGGGGGCAAGTTCCTTACCTCCCCTTGGCTTTAGTTTCCCCATCTGTAAAACAGATAAGAATGGTTTCTACTCTTAGAGTTGCCATGAAGATTAAATGGTCCCATATCCTCTGCCAGTTGGCTATTAGCCATTCTAGAACTTAGCAACTTAAAAGTGTGTTACATCTGGGTATGGAATTTGGCCAGGACCTTAGCAGGCTGTTTCTTCTGCCCCACGTAGTGTCAGCTGGGGTCACTCAGCTGTATTCAGAAAAGTAGAAAAGTCCAAGAAGGAATTCACTCACATGTCTCTTGTGGCTTGGGCAACCTTACGGCACGGTGGCTCAAGGTTGTTGAACTGCTTACCATGGTGACGGGCTCTCCTCAGAGCAAATATTCCCTTACTCCACGGCAGAAGCTGCGGTCTGTGGAGGCTCAACACCAGAAGTCACCGTGTCGTTCTGCTCCATTCTGTTGGCCAACCAGTCAGTGGACCAGTCCTGTGGAAGGCGAGGAAAACAGACTTCGGCTTTGAAGGGGAGGGTGGCAGGGAATTTGCCGCTGCCTTTAACCAACCACGTAGATACGATGGTTAGAACAATGCCTGGCACACAGTGATTTTGAAGACGAGCATCACCCTCTTTATAGGAAGAAGGAAAGTTCAAAGTTTCTCCCACGTATAGGGCACTAACTTAGGTACCACCCTGAGATAAACACATGTTAATTTCTCACCAAAAAACCCACGAGGTAAGTTGTGTCATTAAAGCCTTTCACAGATGGGGAAACTGAGGCTCAGAGAGGGGAAATGACTTGCTCAAGGTCATAGAGCAAAGTTCTGAGCCGGGATTGAATCCAGGAGTGTCTACACTACTGAACATCACCGTCTACACAACCCAAGCCCCTTCCCTCAATAAATGGGTGTGGGGTGCCTTGGAGCATAGGCGGTGAGTGACAGCGCTTACAGGGCAGAAGTAAAATCCCTCCATCCTAAGGCCCAGAGAGGGAAGGGGGACTACTCTTGAGGGCCTACTATGGGCCAAGTGCTTTGCATATGTTATTGCGCTTAATCCCCTCTATCTCCTCCATCATTCATTCATTCAACAAAAATGCACTGAGCACGTACCATGTGTTGGGGACACAGCATTGAACAAAACAGATCCAGCTGTGGCTTTGGGAAGACAGAGAGTAAATGAACAAATAAAGCCATTTGTTCTCCAAAGGTGACAGGCAGATGGCCAACAGACATATGAAAAGATGCTCACCATCACTAATAGTCAGGCAAATGCAAATCAAACCACCACGCAATATTACCTCACCCCTGTCAGAATGGCTAGCATAAAAAAATCAGCAAACTAGTGTTGGCGAGGATGTGAAGAAAAGGGAACCCTTGTGCACTGTTGTGGGATTGTAAAGTGGTGCAGTCACTATGGAATATAGTATGGATGTTCCTCAAAAAATTAAAAATAGAACTACCAGCCCTGGCCAGGTGGTTCAGTAGGTTGGAGCATCGCCCCATACACCAAAAAAGGTTGCGGGTTCGATTCCCAGTCAGGGCATGTACCTAGGTTGCGGGTTTGATCCCTATTGGTGCTTGTCCGGGAGGCAGCCGATCAATGTTTCTCTCTCACATGGATATTTCTCTCTCTCCCTTCCTCTCTCTCTAAAAAATCAGTAAACCCATCCTTGGCTGAGGATTTTTTTTTTTTTTTTAAAAAAGAACTACAATCTGACCCAGCAATCCCACTTCTGGGTATTTATCCAAAGAATCCAAAACACTAATTTAAAAGGACAGATGCACCCCTATGTTCTTGCAGCGTTATTTACAATAGCTAGGATATGGAAGCAACCTCAGAGCCTATCAATAGAAAATTGGATCAGAGAGATGTGGTATACTTATTTATTTATGTAATGGAATATTACTCAGCCATAAAAAAGAATGAAATCTTGCCATTTGTGAAAATATAGGTGAACCTAGAGGGTATTATGCTTAGTGAAGTCAGACAAAGACCAATACCATATAATTTCATTTTTATGTGGAATCTAAAAAACAAAATAAGTGAACAAACAAAACAGAAACAAACCCATAGGTACAGAGAACAAGCTGATGGTTGCCAAAGGAGAGGGGTAGGGGATGGCAATGAAGAAAAAAACTGTTAATAAAATAAAACCATTCAGTTATGGCGAATCATGCCTAGAGAATGAGACATTGAAAACTTCAGTTTGGGTGGTGTGAGACAGCCTCTCTTCATCAACAACATTTAATGGGAAACTTGACAGGTGAGAAGGAGTCAGTCATGGGGAAAGCTGGAGGAACAGCAGTCCAGGCAGAGGGAACTGCCAGTGCAAAGGCCCTGACGCTGGACTCTGCCTGATGAGTTGGAGGACAGTGCAGAGGCCCATGTGGCAGGATTAGTGAAGTAAACTGCTCACCAGAGTTTTATGACACCAGTGAGGAATACAGATGGAAAAATTATAGGTACGCTAAAACTTTACATCAAGGTATGCATTGGAGAAAGAAAAACATGAATATGCTAACGGTTAGGTGATTATGGGAGGGGATTCTGGGTGGCCTCTTTGTTTGTTGGACAGTGTTGGTTCCAGAATTTTATACTGGACAGGAGACACCTCTGTTTCCATTTTACAAATGAGGAGATAGAGGCTGCAAGGGTTTTTAAGCAAATAGCCCAGGCTCACACCGCTAGCACACGGTGGCGTCAGAATGTGATTCAGGAACACTTACTGAATCCTTCAGATTTCTGACTTTCCCGGTAGACGTTCTGACTCTAGGATCTGTTATTGGACCCAAGGGTGTCTATCTAACCCTCCAAAGCTGCTGCTGAATTTTATAGCTCCTTCTAGCCTCAGGCAAGTTAGTTAACTCTCCGTGAATCTGTTTTCCGTCAGTAAAACAGGGAGATTCCTAGTTACCAACCACAGCATGTTATGATGAGGATTAAACAAGTTAATGCTTGTAAAGGATGAGAATAGTGCCTACCATCCAGTAGGTGCTTTGTATGTGTTTGTTAAAGAACTGCATTTAGCCCGGTCAGCGTGGCTCAGTGGTTGAGCATTGACCTATGAACTAGGAGATCAAGGTTTGATTCCCAGTCAGGGCACATGCCCGGGTTGTGGGCTCAATCACCAGTAGGGAGTGTGCAGGAGGCAGCCTATCAATGTTTCTCTCTCATCATTGATGTTTCAGATTGGAATACAGATTGAAAAATTATAGGTACGCTAAAACTTTACATCAAGGTATGCATTGGAGAAAGAAAAAACATGAATATGCTAATGGTTAGGTGATTATGGGACGGGATTCTGGGTGGCCTCTTTGTTTGTTGGACAATATTGGTTCCAGAATTTTATACTGGACAGGAGACACCTCTGTTCTCTTCCTCTCCAAAAATCAACTTTATTTATTTGTTTATTTGTTTGTTTATAAAAGAACTGCATTTAAGTGGCCCGTCAGCCAGGACAAGGCACCCTGGATTGTAAGCCCCACTTGTGTTCCAGATCACGTGGTTGGCCGGGACAGTGGCAAAGGACTTAAAGTTGACTTGCGCCCCAGAAAAGCAGGAGGTGGTAGTTAGCTATCTTCCCCTCAGCCACATTGCAGCTCTGATGATGGATATCTGGATGCCCATGAAGGTCGGGGGTTGCACCCACTTTGCTCAGCCAGACGCTCTCAAGGTAAGGCGGAGGGCAGCTGGGGCGCGTGGATGGTTCCATTAAGCCCCAGTTCTAGGGGTTCCTTCTCTGTCCTCATCTGATGCTTCATTTAGCAGCATCAGAAACAGTTGGTCATATTCTTGTTGTTTTATCTTAACCCAAATCAGGGCACCCATGTGTGGTTGTGTGTGTGTGTGTGTTTGTTTTTTTTAAGTCAGTATTCCCAACTCCCCAAAGCTCCAAAAACCAAACTCATCTCAAGACCCTTAAGTTATTCACATCTGCAAAGTCCTTTTGGCTGTGAAAGATAACCTATTCATGGCTCAGGGGGTTAGGAGGGATGTCTTTGAGGGTGCCGTGATTCTCCCTTCCACACTGCATCAAACAGGCTGCATTAGGGCCTTTGTAATTCCTTCTAAAATGTTTATTCTTCTTTTGTTTGTGTGGCTGCTGACTCCTTGTCATTTAGTTCTCTGCTTACATTTCTCCCTGGCCCTTCTCACATCCCCCAAGCTCAGTGTCTGAGATGTAGTAGCCACTCGTAAATGCTTTAGTTTTTTGGCTGAATACATAATGCATATACATACACTCACCTACAGGACCCAAGATATTCCCATTCTCCCACATTCGTATCAACTCCGTAATATCGTCAGAAACTTTAACATGATCAACCTGATGGGTGATAAAGGTGTCTCTCACAGTTTCAGGAACTGCCAGACTTTTCCAAAGTGGCTCTCCCGTTTTGTATTCCCACCGGAAGTGTATGAGAGAGTTTCGGTTTCTCCCCCTCTTCACTAGCACATCCTCAACATCATCACCACTATCATTGCCATCCTGGTGGATGTGAAGTGGTGTCTCATCACATTAATTGCCATTTCCTTCATGACTCATGGTGGTGAACAAGTTTTCATGTGCTTATTGGCTATTTATTTATCTTCTCTGGAAAAAGGTCTGTTCAAATCTTTTGCCCATTTAAAAATATTGTTCCAGGCCCTGGCTGGTGTGGCTTAATTGATTGGGCATCGTCCCATGCACTGAAAGGTTGCCAGTTTGATTCACAGTCAGGGCACATGTCCAGGTTTTGGGCTCAATCCCTGTGGCCGGGGGGGGGGGGGGGGGGGGGGCGGGGGAGGGGCGTGCAGGAGGCAGCTGATCCATGTTCTACTCTCACATAGATGTTTTTCTCTCTCTCCCTCCCCCTTCTTTTCTCTCTAAAAAAATCTTTATTTTAAAATGTGGTTGCATATCTTCTCATGGTTGAGTTTAAAGTGTTCTTTATACACTCTGGATATAAATTCTTTCTTAAATATATGTTTGAACATATTTTCTCCCAGATCTGTGACTTGTCTTTTTGTTTTGACTCTGAACTTCTATTTCTTTTGTAAAAAAGTATGTTTTTATTGATGTTTAGAGGGAGAGCGAGATAGAAACATTGATGAGAGAGAATCACCGATCGGCTGCCTTCTGCATGCCCCCTACTTGGGAATGAGTCTTTAACCCGGGCATGTGCCCCGACTGGGAATTGAACCAGTGACCTCTTGGTTCATGGGTTGATGCTTAACCACTGAGCCACAGTGGCCTGGCCAATTTCTTTTTTATTTTATTTTTATGCTTTTGGTGTCATATATAAGAAATCTTTACCCATGTCAAGGTCACAGAGATCTTCTTCTACGTGTTCTAGAAGCCTTTTAGTTTTAGCTCTTGCATTCAGGTCAGTGACCCATTTGGGGTTTATTTTTCTGTTTGGTGAGAAGTAAGGCTCTAAGCAAAGCTTTTAATTTTGGGGGGATATGAATATCCTTTACCCCATTTAATTGTCTTGGCACTTCGATTGAATATCAATTGATCGCAAATGTAAAGATTCATCTCTGGGTTTTCTAAGCTGTTCCATTGATCTGTATGTCAGTTCTTACATTAAAACCACACTAACTTGGTTTTTCTGGCTTTATGATAGGATGACTACCTTGTCCCAGCTTGCCTGGGACTTTCACAATTTTTTTAACTGAAAAATTCACCTTCCAGGAGCCCCATTTGTTCTGGGCAAACCAGAAGAGTTGATCATCCTATTTTAGAATAAATTTCAAAATCAGGTAGTAATTCTTCCAAATTTGTTCTTTTCCAAAAATTGCTTTGGCTATTCAGATCCTCCACACTTCCATATCAATTTTAAGCTCAGCTTGTCAATTTGTATGAACAAACCTGTCTGGGTTTTGAAAGGGATTGCATTGAATCTATAGATCAGTTTGGGGAGAAATCTGCATCCTTTTAAACAGTTGCATAATATTCCACCACATGCTTGGGCAACAGATTTTTACCAGCCTGCTACTCTCCACCCTAGAGAGAGAAAATCTGATTGGCTGCTGACCAGCCAGTGGGTGGGCTCGCTTGAGTCTGGAGCTCACCCTAGTCTAATCAGCCACAAGAAGATTCTCCTGTGCTGAGTTGAGTGGCTGGGCAGAGATGGACATCTGGGGTCCATGGAAGGTTCAGGTGTGGCTAACCCAGCTCTGTCCCATGCAGGGAACCTTGGTCAACACTCTGCAGGAGGTGAAACCTACCGCCTTCCTGGGGGTGCCCCGAATTTGGGAGAAGATACAGGCGAAGATAAAGGAAAGTTGTGCCAAATCCTCAAACTTGAAGAATAAGGTGTTTTCGTGGGCAAGAACTATTGGCTTAAAGATTAACACAAAAAGGATGCAGGGGTAGGTGGAGGGTCCAGTGGGTTGGGTGGGGAGGGTGGTGGGTGAGGGCTCAGCTGGGACCCAGCAGCCCTTTTTGGATCCATGGCTATAGAGCTGTCCTTGGCATTGTTCACAGGGTAGTTGAGTCTCCCATGAGCTACCACGTGGCGAAGACACTCGTGTTCAACAGAGTCAAGAACAGCATTGGCTTTGATCACTGCCACATTTTTATCAGTGGGGCCGCGCCCCTCAGCCGGGAGACTGCTGAGTTCTTTCTCAGCCTGGACATACCTATAGGCGAGATGTATGGCATGAGCGAGACCTCAGGCCCTCACACTGTACCCTCCTTTGATAACCTCAGGATACTAAGGTACTGGCCTCCTGGATAGACACCCTCCCCCCAAGTCCTCCAGCAACATGGGGTCAGGGGAAGGAAGCTGGGAGGGTGGATGGGCCTCTGGGCTGAGATCAATTCTGTCTCGGTATCTCCAGAATGATGCTTGTGCTCCGGCGCCCTAGCCCCAAATCTTCATGACCATGGGAAGCACCCCCCCCCCCCCCGCCCCATTTGTCGGAGGTTCCACCGACAAGGGGAGGGGCTCTCAGAACCCCCCATGGTCTCCCCCTGATTGCCGCTGGTGAGTGCTGCCTCCAGCGACCACCCAGGCTCACCTACACACGTCCAAGGGCCCTCTCTGGCTTTCCCCCAAGCTCAGCTCACCCCAGGCTGCAGGACTGAACCCTGTAATACCGAAACAGTGCGAATACCAAAGGCAAGGCCCACTGAGTCTGAGGGCCACGCTCCTTCACAGAACCTCCGGCGTCTTTCTCCCTTCCCTGCTGCCATGTTGCAGGTCCGGCTTGTCTCTCACGGTTGGCCAGGTTGCAGCTGCCTTTGAACTTAGCAAAAATGAAGTTCAGTTGTCCTAATCTGGCAACCTCACTTCTTGCCTTTACCTTGTAGGGGAGAGTGTCACCTTGCTATCGCCTCCTCTCTCCACTCCATAATCCTATCTTAAAGTCTGTTTTCTGCAGAACCCCGAAGTCCCCTGGCGTGCTTCCAAAACCAAAGGGTGGCCCTTCCCTGAAGAGGCGTGACCTCACCCCAATCCTGGAGGAAAGGCACAAACTCCAGCCTCTGTCTGTAACTGTTTCTTTTTCAGCGAGGAACACACGCACACACAGGAATCAGAAGGTGTGAAATGATAGCCTGGAAAGCTCCCTCCCTCCGCTCCCCCGCCTCCCCGCCCGGCTCACTGGGGGAGTGTGCTGGGGCTGCTGTCACAAAGTCCCACACACTTACACAACAGAAATTAATGTCCTCACAATCTGGAGACGAGAAGTCCAAGATCAGGGTGTCTGCCGAGCTGGTTGTCTCTCTAACCTGTGAGGGGGAATCTGTCCCGTGTTCGCTCCCAGCTCTGTTGTCACTGGCAACCTGTAGCCTCCCTTGGCTTCTAGCAGCAGCCTCCTCATCTCTGCCTTCATTTCCCTGTGGCATCTCCCCATATGTGTGTCTATGTCCAAATTCCTATATATATATATATATATATATATATATATATATATATATATATCACCAGTCATATTGGATTTGAGGCCATGCTACTCCAGTATGACCTCTTCTTAATTTAACCAATGACATCTGCAAGGATCCTATTTCCAAATAGGTTCACATTCTGAGGTACTGGGAGTTCGAATGCAAAATATGAATGGGGGCCGGGAATGCAACTCAACCCATAACACTCTCCCAGAGGCAAAATGACAACATCGTATTCCTTTAAATGAACCTGGCATGAGTGCATTGACATATATATTTTTATCCCAAATGGACGCATTCCCCATGTAAAAACAGACAAAAAACGCATCCTTTCTGCCTTGAGTTCAGGAACCAAAATAATCCAGAGAACATGACACCCTTCACGCTCTGGGTTTGGTGCACAAACTTCACCTCAGCCTCGCCTCACACCGTCCCAGCTCGGGGACCGAACAGATTCGGTTAGTAAGGTGTCACTGTACAGGGTGCTCTCTGTCCGTGCAAATAGCCGCCTCGTTTTTAATGCACAGTATCCCACCAGGTGGCTACACCATCACTTACTTAACTGGTCCCTTTTTTGGTGGATATTTGGGGCTTTTTTTCTCTCCACTATTTGTCACCATAAAAATGGTAAAGTGGATATATAGTATATACACCATATATTTTGCTAAACCAATTGGAAGAAAATGGTATGTCATCATAACTTTCCTTTCATTGTAAATGAAGTTGAAAAAAATTCTTTCATACATTTAAAAGCCATTTGACAAAGCAACAAGAAAGCCCACTGCATGGGAGAACATATTTGCCAATGTTATCACCGATAAGGGCTTAATCTCCAACATTTACACGGAATCATACAACTTAACAAAAGGAAGATAAATAACCCAATCAAAAAATGGGCAACGAACCTAAATAGATACTTTTTGAAAGAAGACAGAAGGAATGCCAAGAGACATATGAAAACATGCTCAAAGTCACTAATCATCAGAGAGATGCAAATCAAAATGACAATGAGGTACCATCTCACACCTGTCAGAATAGCTATCATCAACAAATCAACAAAAGACAAGTGCTGGCGAGGATGTGGAGAAAAAAAAACCCTCATGCACTGCTGGTGGGAATGCAGACTGGTGCAGCCACTGTGGAGAACAGTATGGAGTTTCCTCAAAAAACTAAAAATGGAACTCCCATTTGACCCAATAATCCCACTTCTAGGAATATATCCCAAGAAGCTAGAAACACCAGTTAGAAAGGATATATGCACCCCCATGTTCATAGCAGCACAATTTACAATAGCTAAGATTTGGAAACAGCCTAAGTGCCCATCAGCAGATGAGTGGATTAAAAAACTGTGGTACATCTACACAATGGAATACTACACTGCGGTAAAAAAGGAGTTCTTACCATTTGCAACAGCATGGATGGAACTGGAGAGCATTATGCTAAGTGAAATAAGCCAGTCAGAGAAAGATAAATATCACATGATCTCACTCATTTATGGAATATAATGAACAACATAAACTGATGAACAAAAATAGATCCAGAGACAGAGAAACATCGATCAGATCATTAAAACTCAGAGGGAAGGTAGGGGAGGGTGAGGATAAGGGGGAGAGATCAACCAAAGGACTTGTATGCATGCATATGGGCCTAAACAATGGACACAGACAACAGGGGGATGAGGGCATGAGTGGGGGGGGGGATAATGGGGGAATAAGGACACATATGTAACACCTTAATCAATAAAGAAATTTAAAAAAACACAAAAAAATGGTTAAAGTGATAAATTTTTGTTATATATATTTTACCACAATTAACCCCATTGGCCCTTCTACCCAGGAAGGAGATCTAGCAAAGCAGCATTCCTTTCTTTCCTGCATTCTAAACCCTCTCCCCAATGCTATCTCTAGGAGAAGAAGTCTTATAAGATTCCAGATTTCAGATAGAGCTTTTCTGTCACGTGGAAGGAACTTTAACTTCTGAAGAGATTCTGGTTGGTTGTCCCAGTCATCGCGTGCAGGTCTACTAGTATACACCTGTTTGCTAAAAAAAACCACGAGGGGTTTTGTTGCTCTTCTTAAGCCAGGAGCTCTTTGTCCTCCTCCCATTTGTGTGGAGGTTAAAACCTACACTGTACTGTGTGTCCCAGCTCACCAAGGGTTTGGGAATTGGACTCACTGGATTGAACACTCCCTCTCTCATTCAGCAAACACCTCCATATGCTCCCCAGGTCCCGGAGCAGATCCGCCCGGGGCAGCTGAGCAGAATGTTAAGAGCCTGGGCTACAGACCCAGGCTGACCTGTGTGGGTGACTTTGACTCTCTGAGCCTCAGTTTCCCTCCTTCCATTCCCCGGCAGCTGCGGCAAAATCGCAAGTGGCTGTAAAAACATGCTGTTCCAGCAGACCAATGACGGCATTGGGGAGATCTGCATGTGGGGCCGGCACGTCTTCATGGGCTACCTGGAAAAACAGGAAGAGACCACGGAGATCATCGATGAGGAAGGCTGGCTGCACAGCGGGGACCTGGGCCTTATGGACAACCAGGGTTTCCTCTACATCACCGGCCGCATCAAAGGTACTGGGGCCGGGCTCTGCAGGGGTCCCCTGCAAACAGACCCATCCGAGCATGTAAGGGGCTGGCATACCAGCACAAACACAGGCCTCCGCTCTCCGCTTGGCATGGGGTGGGGGTATCACATGGATATACAGGGCCACCCTGTTCTGCACATCCCAGCTCTGTCCTCGAGAACAGCATTTGGCCCTCGGCAGGATGGACCTGGGAAAGACGCCCACCCCATCCTTGAAACCTGTTTCCTGTAATTTGAGATTAATAATAATCATAACGATTGACTAAGGATTCAATGACATGACGTAGGACAGGGATTGGCCAACTTTCCCTATAACGGGCCCGATCATAAATATTTTTGGATCTGCAAGAATATGGTCTCTATCGCAGCTACACAACTTGGCACAAGTGTAGCGTAGAAGCAGCCACAGACAATATGTAGACAAATGGATGTGACTGTGTGTTCTAGAATTTTCATGTGTCACAAATATTATCCTTTGGATATCCTTCCAACAATTTAAAAATGTAAAACCCATTTTTGGCTCGTGGCCACACAAAATCAGGCAGAAGGCTGAATTTGGCTTGCAGGCTGTAATTTACCAACCTCTGATGTAGACAGAGCATTTGGCCCTGAGCCTGACATAGGGAATAACTATTCAGTAACTAGGCTTCTTAAACAGGTTTGAATGAAAACGGGAAACAGGTTTGAATGAAAAAGTCCAAAAGGTCTTGCTTCAGGCATGGCTGGATCCAGGTTCCAAAACAATGGCAAAAGGAATCTCTTTATCCTTCTCTTACTGAGCTATTTTCTGTGTTGGGGCCATTCTTTTTTCTTCTTCTTTCTTTTCTTTTTTTTTTTTTTTTTTTTTTTTTAATATATTTTATTGATTTTTTTTTTTTTTTACAGAGAGGAAGGGAGAGGGATAGAGAGTTAGAAACATCGATGAGAGAGAAACATCGATCAGCTGCCTCCTGCACACTCCCCACTGGGGATGTGCCCGCAACCAAGGTACATGCCCTTGACCGGAATCGAACCCAGGACCCTTCAGTCCGCAGGCCGACGCTCTATCCACTGAGCCAAACCGGTTTCGGCTCTTTCTTTTCTTTATTGATTTCAGAGAGGAAGGGAGAGGGAGGGAGAGATAGAAACATCAATAATAAGAGAGAATCATTGATCAGCTGCCTCCTGCACACCCCCTACTGAGGATTGAGGCCACAACCTGGGCATGTGCCCTTGGCTGGAATCGAACTGGGACCCTTCAGTCCACAGGCCAACGCTCCATCCACTGAGCCAAACCAGCCAGGGCTGTTGGGGCCATTCTTGAAGAGGCTTTTCCCCATTTGGTGACAGGATGGCTGCCAACAGGCTCGGCTTATCCTACCCCCTAGGGATAAGAGTGTGCTATTCCTCATAGTTTCAGCACGAATCATTGTAGAGGATGGAATATACTGATTGGTCAGACCTGGTCACATGCTCACCCTGTAGTTCACCTGCCAAACCACATAAAGATGGAGAGTAGTTCCTTAAGGAAACATCCCTAAGGGTGCATTTATCCGAAGGAGGAGCCACTGGGCAGACACCACCACTGATGTCCATTAAGTGATCATGTTATTACAACTGCCATAACGACATCAGAAATGCGATAACTGCGTCCTAACCAATTTGGCTCAGTGGGTAGAGCATCAGCCTGCGGACTGAAGGGTCCCAGGTTCAGTTCTGGTCAAGGGCATGTACCTTGGTTGCGGGCACATCCCCAGGAGGAGGTGTGCAGGAGGCAGCTGATCGATGTTTCTCTCTCATCGATGTTTCTAACTCTCTATCCCTCTCCCTTCCTCTCTGTAAAAAAAAAAAAAAAAAAAAAAAAAAAAAAAAAAAATCAATAAAATATAAAATGCGGTAACTGCGAGGTCCTGAGATGGGCTGGAGAGAGCTGGGGTGGGTGGAACAGAGTGGCCAGTTCCCAGGATGAAAGGACAGCATAGCTCTGGGAGAATTTTAGAGGCTTGTGGGGGGAGAGTGACACAGCATTCTTCAGACATGCCAACATTAGGGATGTGGCACAAAACCTCTGGGTAAGACTGGACGTAGGTTCTTTTGAGGTTGCCCAGTGGTGGAAAAGTCAGGGGACAGAGACAGGCTGTGACTGGAAGCATTTCACTATCTTCCCAGCAAGACACAGGGCCGGAGCCGGGGATGGGAGGCTGAAAAACAGGCAGTGCACTAATAAGACCCTGTCCCAGTGGAATGCACTGGATTCAGACATTTCATGGGAATTTGAAGAAATAGGGGAGAAGGGGACAGAGGAAAGTGGGGTCTGTGGCTCAGACAAGGGCATGGTGGGAGTCCTGGCCAAGGGCGGGGTTCCTCTGCTGCTTCTGGGGGCTTCCAGGTGAATGGTTGTCCATGCCAATACCTGTCCCCTCAGATCCTCACGAGGGTGGGGGTTCCCCGTTGCCATGGTTGAACCCACACAGACAGAGCCCTGTGTTCCAGAAATGCTCATCACAGCCGGTGGCGAGAATGTACCCCCTGTTCCCATCGAGAACAGGGTTAAAGAAAAGATCCCCATCATCAGTAACGCCCTGTTAGTGGGAGACAAGGCCAAGTTTCTAAGCATCCTGCTGACACTGAAGGTAATGTGGGTGTCCTGCGGGGTCTCCGCCTCAGGGTCCAGAGGGCGCACTCCTGCCAGTTCCGGACTCCTTCTTGGTCCTGAGGGCTGGCCGGGGCGTGTGTGGGGGGTTGGGTGTGGTGACAGGGGTGTTCTGGGGCAGTGTGAGACCGACGAGACGACTGGAGAGCCGCTGGACAAACTGAACTGGGAGGCCATCAGTTTCTGCCAGGAGCTGGGCAGCCAGGCATCCACCGTGCCTGAGATCGTGGAGCTGCAAGACCCCCTGGTCTACAGCGCCATCCAGAAAGGCATAGACGCTGTGAACCAGGAGGCCACCTCCAATGCGCAGAAGATTCAGAAGTGGGTCATCCTGGAGAAAGACTTCTCCATCTACGGTGGAGAGCTGGGTGAGTGGCCTGGAGAGCTGTGGCCTTGGCTCCCGGAGGCTGGTCCCTGGCTAGTCCAGGGCCATGTGGGCTCTGAGACGTGTCCTATTCTGGGGGTCAGAGGGTCTGTGGGACCAGCTGGGGACACATAAAGGGATGCTGGCTCCTGTCTGACTGGTGCCCAGCTCCTCCCTTCTCCCCAGGGCAGCCACACCCCTCCCTCTGGGAATAAAAGCCAAACTCCTTACTATGGCTTCGTGGGAGCTCTCTCCTGACCTTTCCTCGTCACCGACTCCATCCCAGGGACGGCAGAGGTGGTGTGCCCAGGAAGTGGCCACCCGCTAGCCCCAGCCACGCAACCTTTTTGCCTGGTCCTGTGCGGGGCGTGTGGGCTTTGGTTTTTTCTCCACAACTGAACTGGTTTCTCCTTTCTCAACAGGTCCAACAGCAAAGATTAAGAGAAATTCCATAATCCAGAAATACAGGAAGCAAATTGAAAACTTATACCAATGACCTCGCTGGCAGAGCCACTCCTGGCGCCCCGATGGTAAGACTGGCTTCCCTGGGCTGAGCCTCAACGGAGTCCAACAGAGGCGGTCTCCCCGGTGAGAGAGGCGGGGTCTGTGAGCGGAATTGCAGAGGTCACGTGGACAGGCGCACAGGCACTTCCATTGCTGTGGGCTCTGGGTGGTGTGTGGCCCCACCTCCTGCTCTCTCTCCTAGGGTCATGGCTGGCCGCCAACATGGTTACTTGTTCTCCTGGCCTTTGCCACTTGTCTCAAAGATGAAGCAGAGCCATCTTCCCATCTAGGACTAGAGGTTTTCATTAAACACCCAAATGTTTCATTGTGGTCGATCTGGAGAAGGCCTTCTGTCAGAACCTTTGGTTTGGGGTGAGGGGGGGGGAGTTCTACATGTCAGAAACCCAAGGAATGACGTGTGTTGGCCCATCACAGATGGTAAGGGATGGAGACTTGAACTGCTCCTGCACACTCCTTTTCCTCTCCTTTGCCCCAAGTCTTGTCCAGAGGAGCCCCCATGACACCATGACATATGGTGCAGAGAGAGGAGAGCGCATGGGCAGTTGTCCTAAGGGCTTCATGGTCAAATCATTCTCTTCTGATGCCCCCAGCCAACACACCTGCATTCGTCTACCAGGGCTGCTGTAACGGGGCACCAGACTTGGGATCTTAAACAATAAGAATGTTCTTTTCTCACGGTTGTGAAGGTTGGAAGTCCGAGACCCAGGTGTGGGCAGGGCTGGGTCCTTCAGAAGCCTCTGCTCGGCTTCTAGAGGCCGTGCTCTCCCTGTGTCTCTGTGTCCCGACAGCCCTTTTTTGATAAGGACACCAGTCACATGGACTAGGGCTCACCCTAAAGACCTCATCTTCACCGGATTACCTCTGTGTGTAAAGACCTCTGTCTCCAAACAGAAGTCACATTCTGAGGTTCAGGGGGTAAGGACTTCAGCATATGGATTTGGCGGAGGGGGACATGATGCAGCCCGTACCACCACCATCACCCATTTTCTTTTCATCATTCACTGGTTTAACTCTGCACCTTCATGTGTCAAAGTCTTGTGGGTGAGCCCGGCAGTTAAATACGTTCATCGTTCTTCATCTTTTGAAAGATGTCCAGTCTCATTTTGCAATTGGCAAGGCCCATGGACATGGGGGCACGGACCCTCTATACCTGTGCTGTCCAGCAGGGCAGACACTGGCCGCAGGGTGGTGCTGTGGTCCGAATCGAGGGGTGCTGTGAGTGTAAAATTTTCTAACGGAGAATGTATACTACCCCATTAATATTTTACAATATGCATGACCTGTTGGAATGATAATATTTTGGATATATTGGGTTACATAAAAGATAGCATTTAAATCCATTTCACCAGTTTCTTTCTTTGTGGCTACTAGAAAAATTTTAAGGCTATAGGTGGTTCACATGATATTTTCCTTGGACAGCACAGCTCTCAAGTCCATTGGAGAGGGATTCATGTTTTTCTAACTTATAAATGGATCCGTTCATGCTGGAGTATTTTCATCTTATGGTGACTGTGGGGCCTCACAGAATGAACACCTTTTCCAAGGATCCCCAGGGGCTAACTTGTCTGTCTCCTCTCTCCAGCTCTGACAGGCAGATCCCATCTTGACACGTGATTTCCTGCTCTGGGCAGGGCCTCTCTCCCCTGTTTCTAGGAAGCCAGATGCTGTATGTGTCGGTCTCTTGTTGAAGACGTGCCCCCTCGGGACCTGCCACGCCTCCACGTGACAGGGTCATCGTAGCTATTTGATTCCGATGAACCTTCCGGGCGTGATCCCCTGGCAAGGGAAGCTTATGGGAGGTCTGTGAAGAACTGCCTGTTTTAGAAGAAAGATTTGACCTTGTGGGTTTCAATTTGGTATGTTTTTCTCCCCAGAGGACAGACTGAGACATCAGAAAGAACAGCATTCACACGTTTGAAGATCTGGGCCCCCAACCAGCTCGCCTTCTAGGAAGCCAGTAGGAAACCCTCCAAGTCAGTCCCAATAATAAAGCACATCAGCATCTCATGTCCCGACACCGCTTGTCCTTTGTTGAGAAGTTCAGTTCTGGGTTCAAATTCTGGCTAGTTGTGTGTTAGCTCAACGTTCTGAGTCTCTGGAGTGTTATTCTCTGTAAAAATAGAGCCCCACCTCTCAGGGTGGCTGTGAGGGTCACTGGGATGACAGAGTGCAGCGTCTGGCACCTGAAGCCCAGGCACCTTAAACGTGATCATCAGAGCACCCAGTTGGCCATGGTGAACAGCTATGGTTTCCTTTTTCATTTAGGTAGCGATCAATTTTATTATCAGCTATGATTTTTTAAACTGATTTTTAGACAGAGAGAAAGAGAGAAGGAGAGATGGATTTGTTGTTCTGCTTATTTATACATTCATTGGTTGATTCTTGTATGTGCCCTGACCAGGGATTGAACCCACAACCTTGGCATAGCGGGATGACGCTCCAATCAGCTGAGTTACCCAGCCAGGGCCAACAGCTTTTTAATGAATTCTCTGTTTTTGGTTGTTGCTATTAATCCTCACCTGAGGATATTTTGTCCATTGAGTTTTAGAATTGAAGGGAGGGAGGGAAAGACGGAGGGGGAGGGGGAGAGAGAGAGAGAGAGAGAGAGGGACCAAGGTGCTATAATGTGCTAGAGACACGTTAATTGGTTGCCTCCCTCGTGCACCCCAACTGGGGCCAGGAAATCAAACCTGCAGCCCAGGTGCAGGCCCTTGACTGGGAATTGAACCTGTGACCTTTCAGTGCATGGGCCAACGCTCTGAGAAACACCAGCCATGGCTGAATAATTTGGGATGAGTTGTGCTGTTGTCATAAGGTCCAAAATAACAGCAACTGAAAGATAGAAGTTTATTCCTCTCTCACCCAGCAGACCATGCACAGGGAGACCAGTGCTGACGTGCATGTCCAGGTCTTGGTCCCTGAAAACATACCAGTGGTGGGAGCAGGCAGGGGACATCTCCCAGGCAGAGGACAGCCCACCAGGACAGGAGAAAGGAACCTTCCCATGTCCCTTCAGCTTCTAGATACCCAGACGCATCCCAGAGCCCCTTTTCTTTTTAAAATACAAAATCATAAGTAGATGAGAAATATATTAAGCCATTCTCCTTGCAAAAGAAATTTAATGCATTGTGGGTAAGGCTTAAATCATATTTGATGGCCCTCCTCATCTATTTGACAGGTTTTCATTTAAAAAAAAATGCTTTTATTGATTTCAGAGAGGAAAGGAGAGGGAGAGGGAGAGATAGAAACATCAGCGATGAGAGAGAATCATCGGTGGGCTCCCTTCTGCATGTCCCCCACTGGGGATTGAGCCCACAACCCGAGCATGTGCCCTGACTGGGAAATCGAACCTCGACCTCCTGGTCGATGCATAACCACAGAGCCACACGGGCCTGGCCAGGTTTTCATTTTTTAATATGTAAGTTCAGTCAATCCTCTCTATTTGCCAATTCCACATTTGCAAGCTTGCCAATCACTTAAATGTATTTGTAACCCCAACATCAACACTCCAGGCGTTTTTGTGGCCATTTGTGGGCACGCACAGAGCAGTGAAAAATTTGAATTGCTCGACATTCCCAGCTGAGTTCAATAAATAGTACTCTGCCTGCTCCCTTCATCTCATACTGTACATGCATGGCCTTTAGGGGGGTCAAGTTAGTGCCCCCCTTTTTTTGTATTTTTGTTGGTGATTTTGCTGTTGAATGTGCTAGAAGGCTGTAAGGCACCTTATGGAAAAATATATGTGTTAGATAAGCTTCATTCAGGCATGAATTATAGTGCTGTTGGCCATGTATTCAATGTTAATGAATCAAAATGCGTATTAAATATGATGTCCTTGAGCAGAAACACACATACTACAAGGCTATGTGTAGGGAGCGGGTATAGGGTTAAGCCTGGGACTGACCTGCTGGCAAAGCCACAAACAAGTCCCAGCCTAGAGGGCACAGTCCTCTTAGCATAATTAAACTTGATCTTGTGACTGCTCCCTAGATCTTTCCTGGGTAGCTAATGCGCCGTGGGAGGTGCAACAAGTGCTGCCAAAACAAGTGAAACTTACAAGAACATTGTAAATTACCTTGTTTCTTAAAATGTCAAACATGGAGTTACTATATGTACACAAAAACTTGTCCATGAATGTTCATAGCAGCAATATTCATAGTCACCAAATGCTGGGGGAAAGTCCAAATATCCGTCCATGGTGTATGACTGATAAGCAAACATGGTACATCCAAATACTAGCATATTACTCATTCACTTGTACAAATGAATGAACTACTGAAACATGCAGACGAACTTATCCCAAGTTCTGACACAAAAGACTACATGCTGTGCTATCCTAGTGAAGGCAAAACTATGGCGACAAATCGGATCAGTGGTTGCCGGAGGCTGGGAGTAGGAGAACTGACCTCACACAGGCACCGGGGAATTTTTCGGGATGATGGAAAGTGTCCTAAAATTAGATTGTGGTGATGGTTTCACAACTGTGTGAATTTATTAAAACTCGCCGTACTGTACTCTCACCGTGGGTGAATTTTATGGTTTGTCCATTGTAGCTCAGAAAAATCCCGGGGAAAACCCATTGGTAGGGCTAGATTAGAAGAACATGCTGCAGGAACAGCCCTGGTTCACGGGTTGAGAAGGCTCTGTCATCTCCATAGCAGCTGACAGGGGAGTTGTGCTGCCCCCACTGTGGTCGGGAAAGATGCCGATGCCCACGAAACTGCTGAGTCAGGACACTGCTGGCCGGAGCAGGGAGTTGCCGCTGCTGTCGCTGGCTCCATAACCACGCCATTCTGCCAGGACCACCCTGGCTCTTCTCCTCACACGACTCACGTCCAAATCAGTCGTGATCAGTGGAACATGAGTCATACCCAGGAACTTCCCGCGTGCGATTCTGGGGAGTAGTTTTTAGCTTTCTAGCCTCTGCTTGTTAGAATGGGGTTGGGATCCCCATCCACCAAGCCATAGTTCACCTGCCTGAGCCCAGGCATTTATTCTGCTTCATTGAACTACATACAATACATAGTCTTCTGTGTCTGGCTTCTTTCGCTTAGGGTTAAGTTCTTCCGCATATATCAATAGTTCATTCAATTTTACAGTTGAGTAGTATTCCATTATTATTTGGTTATAACACATATATCCACATGTATGTCTTCTCTGGAGAAATGTCTATTCAAATTCTTTGCCAACTTTTGCACTATTTGTCTTTTTATTGTTGACGTATAAAAGTTCTTTATATGTTCTGGTTACAAGTGCTACGTTGTGTTTTAATTACTATCACTTTATAATGTGTTTTGATTTGCATAGGACAAGGCCCCTTTCATATCATTTTTATCTTGCATTTTTCTATGTAAACTTTATTTTATTTTTTTAAAATTAATTAATTTATTTTTTTAAATAAATCTTTATTCAGAATATTACAATTGTTTCTCCTTTTTCCCCCCATAGCTCCCCTCCACCCAGTTCCCACCCCACCTTCTGCCCTTACCTCCCCGCCATTGTCTTCATCCATAGGTGTATGATTTTTGTCCAGTCTCTTCCTGAACCCCCCAAACCCCTCTCCCCCTGAGAATTATCAGTCCCCTCCCTTTCTATGCCCCTGATTCTATTATATTCACCAGATTATTCTGTTCCTCAGGTTTTTAATTCATTTGATTTTTAGGTTCACTTGTTGATAGATATGTATTTGTTGTTCATAATTTTTATCTTTACCTTTTTCTTCTTCCTCTTCTTTCAGAATACCTTTCAGCATTTCATATAATACTGGTTTGGTGGTGATGAACTCCTTTAGCTTTTTCTTATCTGTGAAGCTCTTTGTCCGCCCTTCAATTCTGAATGATAGCTTTGCTGGGTAGAGTAATCTTGGTTGTAGGTTCTTGCTATTCATCACTTTGAAAATTTCTTGCCACTCCCGTCTGGCCTGCATAGTTTCTGTTGAGAAATCAGCTGACAATCATATGGGTGCTCCCTTGTAGGTAATTACCTGTTTTTCTCTTGCTGCTTTTAATATTCTCTCTTTGTCTTTTGCTCTTGGCATTTTAATTATGATGTGTCTTGGTGTGGTCCTCTTTGGATTCCTTTTGTTTGGAGTTCTGTGCGCTTCCTGGACTTGTAAGTCTATTTCTTTCACCAGGTGGGGGAAGTTTTCGGTCATTATTTCTTCAAATAGGTTTTCAGTATCTTGCTCTCTCTCTTCTTCTGGCACCCCCATAATTCTGATGTTGGTACGCTTGAAGTTGTCCCAGAGTCTTCTTATACTATCTTAAACTTTTTGGATTTTTTTTTTTGCTTTTTGCTTTTTCGGTTGAGTGTTTTTTGCTTCTTTGTATTTCAATTCTTTGACTTGATTCTTGTGTTCCTCTATTCTGTTTCTGGGTCTCTGTATAATATTTTTTATTTCAGTCAGTGTATGTTTAATTTCTAGTTGGTCCTTTTTCATATCTTCGAGGGTCTCGTTATATTTATCGGCCTTTTCTAGGATGTTCTTGAAAAGCCTTATAACCGTGGTTTTGAATTCTATATCCAGTCGTTTGTTTTCCTCCATTTCTTTCGTTTGTGTTCTGTTTCTTTCACGCCGCATTTTCACTGCTTCCCTGAGTTGGTAGGGTAGATTTGTGTGCTAGGTTTCCTATATGGCCCAGTGGGTCGGCCTCCCCAATTAACCTGAGGTGGACACTCTTGGTGCACCCCTTTGTGGACTGTGTGTACAGTCTTGTTGTAATGAAGTCTTGATTGTTGTTGGTATCACTGGGAGGAATTAACCTCCAGGCCAGTTGGCTGTAAGGATCAGCTGTGTCTATGCTGGGAGAAGTTTGGTGCTGGAGACAGCCTTATAGGATTAGACTTGCCAAATTGCAATAGCCTCTGTGCTCAGCTTGGATGGGGTGGAGTCTCAGGGCAGAGCAGACAGTCTTGGCTTCCTGTCAGCCTTGCCCTTCAGACCTCTGCCTTCCCCGGCTCCAGAGTCTTTGCCCGAGAGTCCAGACTCCCCCCGCAAGAGCATGGGTCCCCAGGGGCTCTCCTGGAACTGGGGTCCAGTGCAGTCAGAACTAGGGCTCAGTGCAGTCAGGAGCCTCTGACTCCCTTCCACTAGGGAAAGCCTGTGGCAACCTCCACAGCCTTTGTGCGCACTGGCATGCGCGCACCTTCAGACCTCTGCCTTCCCCAGCTCCAGAGTCTCCGCCCAAGAGTCCAGACTCCCCCCCCCACCCCCGTAAGAGCGTGGGTCCCCAGGGGCTCACTTGGAACTGGGGTTCAGTGCAGTCAGAACTGAGGTTCAGTGCCGTCGGGGGCTTCCTTCCCCCTTCCGCCAGAGAAAGTCAGCCAGGCTCTCAGCCGCCCTTCCTCTCTGCGTGCACAAAGACCCTTTGCCGTACCTCCAATTCTCTGTGAGCTTTTCTCTTTCCTTCTAGTTGTAGAATTTTCACTCAGCCAGCTTTCCTGTGGTTCTGGATTGTGTCCGTTCTGTCTTTTAGTTGTAGTTTTGAAATTGTTGTGCGAGGCAGCAGTTTAGGTGCTTACCTATGCCGCCATCTTGGTTTCTCCCTCTATGTAAACTTTAAAATTAACTTCTCAAATTCCATAAAATCTCCTGTTGGGATTTTTTAAAAAATATTTTTATTGATTTCAGAGAGGAAGGGAGAGGGAGAGAGAGATCTAAACATCAATGATGAGAGGGAATCACTGATCGGCTGCCTCCTGCATGCCCCCTACTGGGGATCGAGCCCGCAACCCAGGCATGTGCCCTTGGCTGGAGTCGAACCTGGGACACTTCAGTCCATAGGCCGACGCTCTATCCACTGAGCCAAACCAGCTAGGGCTCCTGTTGGGATTTTTGTTGAAATTGCATCTTCATTGATTAATCTTGGGAAAAATAGCTTTTACAGTATTGAGACTGACCATTCATTAAGATGATGCCTTTTTCAATTTATTCATGTCTTTTCTTTAGCAAATGTAATAATTTGGTCCATAACTATCCTTTATAATTTTTGGTAAATTTAATTTGTGTTTCCATTGTGGATGTGATTTTCCCCTTTTTCTAGGTGGTTAATGTTGATATATGGGAACATGGTTGATTTTTTGTATGTTAATATCATCAGATACTTCACAGTCAAGCTATTTCTCAAAATGTATAGGCTTTTTACATAGATCAGCATATCTTTGGCAAATATATTTTTACTTCCTTTTCAATATTTATTCATCATCAAGGAAATACAAATAGCTGCTTAGGTTGCCAAAAATGTTCAAACTCTGTAGAGAAATATATGTATTTTCTCAGTGATTCTCACCCTGGGCTCATTATTCTCTCTCTCTTTTTAATGTTCTTATTGCCTTTTAGAGAGAGAGGAAAGAAGAGAGAGATAGAAACATCGATGAGAGAGAATCATTGATTGGCTGCTGCCTGCACATCTAGCACTGTGGACTGAGCCGCAACCCCAAGCGTGTGCCCAGACCAGGAATCAAACCGTGACCTTCTGGTTCATACACTCAGCCACTGAGCCACGCCAGCCGGGCCTCATTGTTCTCTTAATAGCAGTTCCTTAAGAAATGACAAGAAACTACTAAGTTCAGAAAGGCTTTTTTAAAAATTTTTTTTAATATATCGTATTGATTTTTTACAGAGAGGAAGAGAGAGGGATAGAGAGTTGGAAACATCGATGAGAGAGAAACATCAACCAGCTGCCTCCTGCACACCCCCGATTGGGGATGTGCCCGCAACCAAGGTACATGCCCTTGACCGGAATCGAACCTGGGACCTTTCAGTCCGCAGGCCAACGCTCTATCCACTGAGCCAACTGGTTAGGGCCAGAAAGGCTTTTAAAAAGATTTTTAATTGTGGTAAATAGAACATTTACCACTTTATGTCAATTTACCATTTAAACCATTTTTATATATCTAGTTTGTGGCATTAGGTACATTACATTGTTGTGCATATTGAAAAACTGAAACCCTGTACACATTCAACAACTCCTCAACCAGCCCTCCCCTGCAACCATCAGTCTACTTTCTGTCTGTAGGAATCTGACCACTTTAATACCGCATACGAGTGGAATCATAAGAAAGTTTATCTGTTTTTAAACTGGCTTATTTCATTAAGCATACTGTCTTCAGGTTCATCCACGTGGTAGCATGTGTCAGACGTTGCTTTTTAAGGCTGGATAGTACTCCACTGTATGGATGTACGACAGTTGCGTGGCCCATTATCCACCCACGTTCATCGGGCTGCTTTCTTTTGGCTGGTGTGGGTCCTGCTGCTGTGGGCATGGACGTGCGAATAGCTCCTCTGTGCCCTGCTTTAAGTTCTCTTTGGGGATGGATGTACCAGAAGTGGCATTGCTGGGTCATATGGTAATTTTATGTTTAATTTTTTGAGGAACCAGAGAGGCTTTTAAATGATTTCTTAGTTTATTCATCTCAGCAACATCCCACTCTCCCCTCACTTTCTCTGCCCCCATCAGCGCCACACCTCTGCCTCCATGTCTCCCCCTTGTCCCTCCCTCTCAGGGACCTGGGGTCTCAGCCGCCCCTGAGTCCCACCTGCCCGCTGGCCACCACTCGGACCACAAAGCCTGAGGGCGCCTGTGGCAGGAGGACTCCTCCCATAGCAAGGGCCCCTCACCGTGCACGGCCTGGTCGTGGGCACAGCCATCAAGCACACCAACCACATCGCACTCGCTCCAAGCACAGGAACGGCTGGCGTCACACTGAGTTCTGTGCGGAGCACGGGCAGCTCATGGCCCTTTGCAGCTCTGGCAGCCCCATGACTGCCTCCCCACATCACTCCTGATGTGGCTGCCGGCCCTGGCTGCCGGGGCCCTAGGTAGGTGGGGGCCGGTTGTGGGAAGCTCTGTCAGCCCACATGAGGCCAGGTGGGTGGGCCCAGGGCAGCCGTAGGGGTTGGCGGAATGCCCCATCATGCATGTGGCACAGGCTCCCTGATGAACACACTGTGGGAGGTGAAGCCCACCACATTCTATGGCATCCCGAGGATCTGGGAGAGATGGTTGGACAACTTAAAGACCACCCAGCTCAGAGTGGCTCTGTGGTTGTGTGTCGACCTATGAACCAGGAGGTCACAGTTCGATTCCCAGTCAGGGCACATGCCCAGATTGCGGGCTCTATCCCCAGTGCGGGGAGTACAGGAGGCAGCCAATCAATGATTCTCTCTCATCATTGATGTTTCTATCTCTTTCTCTTTCCCTTCATCTGAAATCAATATATATATACATACACACACACACACACACACACACACACACACACACACACATATATATATATTTAATATATTTTATTGATTTTTTACAAAGAGGAAGGGAGAGGGATAGAGAGTTAGAAACATCGATCAGCTGCCTCCTGCACACTCCCCACTGGGGATGTGCCCGCAACCAAGGTACATGCCCTTGACCAGAATTGAACCTGGGACCCTTCAGTCTGCAGGCCGACGCTCTATCCACTGAGCCAAACCGGTTAGGGCTATATATGTTTAAAAAAAAAAACACAAAAAACGACCAACCAGCTTGCCTCCACCCTGTTTTGATTGTCAATCAACATGTGGGTCCTGGGGTTAGGGCTGAGGACCAACAAGAGGTGGATGCTTGGGTGAGGCCAGGGCAGAGGGCTGCCTGCAGGGGGCCCGCCAAGGCCAGGTGGGGCATCCCCACGTCCTGCTCTGTTCCCCTGTGTCTGCTTCTCAAGGCAGAGTGCTTCAGCCTGGCCAAGAAGCTGGCCTTCAAACAAGCCGGGACGTTTCTGGCCTGCACTGTTGCCGACAGCTCTTCACACGGGCAGGGGCTCCCCAGGGCCACCCTGGCTTCCTTCCTCAGCCTCCACAGCCCCACCCTTGAGCTGCACGGCTTGTCTGAGAGCACAGGGGCCCTAGGTAGGTGGGGGCCGACAGCCTACAGTTCTTCTAGCCCAGGACACCCTCTCCCGCCAGCAGGACTTCAGGCTGCTGAGGTGGGCCCTGGTGGAGGGACGGCCAGGCCAACCTGCGTGCCTGCTGTCATCTGCCCTGCTCCCTGCCTCGGCATGTGCATCCAAAGGGAAATGAGGGAAACCAGGGAATCCATCGTGGGATGACCTGGAGCTCTTCTGGTTTGTTTTTAGTTTGCAAGCCATTATCTTTACTAATCGCCAGTTATTTTTGACACCCTGGGATCTCAGGAGAGAACTCTTTCATTGCTGTGTAAAAATTAACCCCCAAATTTAGCATGTTAGGACAAAAAACATCTCACAGTCTGAGCAGATGGGGCATTTGGGAGCAGCTTCATCACTAGGTGTCCTGGCTCGGGGTTTCTCACGAGGTTGAAGTGAAGCTGTCAGTAGGGCTGTCCCATCTGAAGGCTTGACTGGAGCTGGAGAAGCTGCTTCCTAGGTGGCTCCCCACAGGAGTGCTGGGGGGAGGCCCCAGTTCCTCGCTGCTTCAGCAGGAGGCTCTGGTTCTTTGCTACATGACCTGTCCACAGGGCTGCTTGAGGGTCCTCCCGACATGGCAGTGGCTTCCCTCAAATGAGAAAGCCAAGAGAGAGCAAGGGGCAAGCCACACTCTCCTTTGGGACTAGGGTTGCCAGATTAAGCAAATAAAAATATGAGACCCCCAGTGAAATTTGAACTTCAGAAAGAGGACTTCGTTCTTAGTGTGAGAATAAATAAATCATCTTTTCTGTCAAAGAACAGTTTAGACAGCTGCCATTTTGGACTGTGTGACTCAGCATCCACCATGTTGGCCGCATGGCTTGCAGCTCCCCTGGGGGCTGCCATCTTGAAATGGCAAAGGCCAGCCCCTCCCTTTGAATTAGCCAATCAGGAAAGACTGTGCGCCTGAGCTCCAATCAAGAGTGAGGGACAGGTCACGGGTGACAGGGATTATAAAGCCAAGCAGATCACCTGCTCGATGTGCACATGCTTCCAGGCCATGTGCGTGCGCACCCTTCTCCGTAGAAGTAAAGATGTCTGCCTTGCTGCCTGGCTCCCAAGTATGTTTTGTGTTCTACTAGGACCCTGCATTTGGGGGCTCACCTTATTTCTTACATTGTATAAATATATCTCTTGCAGTATTTGGGACACACTTATACTAAAAATGTTTTTTTGGTTTGTAATCCAATTTTAACCAGGCGTCCTGCATTGGACCTGACAATCCTATCATGCTCTAACCTGAAGTGACACTCGGTCATTCCCACCACTCTTGACAGGTCACGGGGTCAGCCCTTTTAGGGTGGGAGAGGGCTACACAGGGATGTGGAATCTGGGAGGGCAAGGGCATCGTTGGGGGTCATCTTGAAAGCTGGCTTCCTCATCCACTGATTCAGTTCAGGGCTCCCATGTGCATTCCCTGGAGGATTCAGCCTGTGTTGGGGAAACGGATGAGTTGGGGGACCTGGAGCAAGTCATGGCCCTTCCGATGTGCTGGCTTTCTCCCTGGGCCTCAATCCTCCGAATGCCAAGAGCTCTCCTCTCAAAGTGTGACCATGGGCAAAGGGAAAGCCTGACCCTCGTTAAAGTGACCAGGCAGGTTTTAGTCACACTATTGCAGCAGGGAGAGATCCAGAGTGAGCTGAACTGCACTTCCAATGGGGCAGAGGTGACTGGGCACCTCCCAGGGAGGGTGAGGGAGTGGGAAGAGTGGGTGGGATTTGAGCAGTTGAGAAAGTGGAAATTCACAAAAACCAGAAGGGGGGCAGCTTGTCAAGGTAACCAGGCCCTCTGGGTTCATTAACTAGCGCTCATCTGGAGGAGAAACTGCCGGTTAGAGCAAGGAGCCCTGTTGTGACGGTGGTGACCGGGAGGAGGGAGGCACAGCACTCACAGAGCCCTCTCAGGCCCCTGAGGAGGCATTTGGCAGGGGGGCGGGGGGGGGTGTCAGGGGGGAGCTTTGCATCTCAAAGGGCAGAGGAAGTGCTTATCACAGCAAACTGTAAAGCAGCTGCTCTAGGAGGGGCTGGGGCCCATAGGCCCAGCCCAGGTTTTGGTTGGAACAAATAGTAAACTCTCCTGGCAGCACTGAGCTTTCTCAGGCAGGGACTTAAGGGGTGGGATCACCCTGGGAATGTGGCCTTGTGCTGATGTTTGCTCAGGCCTACCGTGTGTGTGTGTGTGTGTGTGTGTGTGTGTGTGTGTGTGTGTGTGTGTGTGTGGCGGGGGCGGCGCGGGGCGGGGCGGCAATGGACAAAGAAGTTTGTGCTGACAGCCTGCAGTTCTTCTAGCCCAGTGAAGCCCCAGTGAAGACAGCTCAGAGGAGCCTGGGCAGCGTTTGGTCAATGAGCGTCTGTCACCACCCTTACTTAGAGCGATGTTAGCTTTGGGGAGATTGCACCTTTCAGCAGACAGGACAAGGAGCCGACCACAAAGCATTTTCTCACCTTTGGGGTCTCCTTAACCCCACCCCACCCCCAATGCAGACAGGCAGATGGAAAGGGGGCAGGCAGGCTGCAGGAAGCAGAAGTGACCTGGCCAAAGTGTGCCTGGCTGGGTGCTGGTACTGTTTCCTTTCCTGAGACCAGCGATGCTTTCTAGGAAGCCCATTCTCACGTGGGATGCTTGCTGAGTGATCACCGCCCGCTGGCAGTGTCCCGGGTGCTGGGGTTACGGCCGACATCCCTTCTGTGTGGGGCCTAGGGGCTAAGCAGCCAGACAGCCCTCTCTGCTCCCAGAACAGATCGATCCACACAAGACTACACAGCTCCAGGTAAGTGGGGTCTTAGCCGATGGGAAGCCAGCCGCATGACGAGGCCTCTCAGGGTCCCATTCATTCCTTAGGTCATTGGTTCATTCCTTCAGGGTGTATCTGCGTGGGAATGTGGAGCTTGTCCTGGGCTAGGGGTTGGGCAGCAAGACGAGCCTGGTCCCTGCCCTCAGAAGTAGTTCTTAGTGTGGACCGCCACCCAAAATACCAGACGGGGGCTTCAGCCACAGAAATGTATGTCTCACAGCTCTGGGGGCTGGAGGTCTGGGATCAAGGTGCCTGCCACCCGTCCAGTTCCAGATGAGGCCCTCTTCCCGAGTGGGAGCAGCCACGCCTCCTCCCTGTGCCCTCCCACACTGTCTCCTTAAAGCAGTGGTTCTCAACCTTTCTAATGCCTCGAACCTTTAATACAGTTCCTCATGTTGTGGTGACCCCCAACCATAAAATTATTTTCGTTGCTACTTCATAACTGTAATTTTGCTACTGTTATGAATCGTAATGTAAATATCTGTTTTCTGGTGGTCTTAGGCTCTACAGCAGCGGTTCTCAACCTGTGGGTCACGACAGGTTGAGAACCGCTGGCAGGGTCGCCTCATGTTAGGATTCATAACAGTAGCAAAATTACAGTTATGAAGTAGCAACGAAAATAATTTTATGGTTGGGGGTCACCACAACATGAGGAACTGTATTAAAGGGTCGCGGCATTAGAAAGGTTTAGAACCACTGCCTTAAAGGGCACCCATCCTCAGGATTTCATCTAAACCGAATCACCTCCAAATGCCATCTCACTGGGGGTTAGGGCTTCACATGGGAGTTTGGGGAGACACAATTCCCTCCACGCAGGGGGTGTGTCCTGGGTGTTGGCAAGACCAGCTCTGAGGCCACACCCGGAGTCTCCACCCTGGGGAGAAAGCCAGCTGCAGACTGCTGTCCAGGTACCTTGCTAGGAAACTCCCGTTTCCATGGAGATAAGCAGAGGGGTAGACCCCTCGTTCTCACCTGTGTTGTATTAACTGTTCTCACTACTCTGCCCAGACACCTTCAACCATCAATTCTGCCCCGAAGGTGTCAAGTTTATCCATGGCTTGCCTTGTCCCCATGTGCTCATCTGTGTCTCCTGGCGGCCAGGGGCTGGGTGTGGTGCATCCATGTGCCCAAGAGCCTGGCTCCGAGTTGGGGTTGGCCAGGCTCCCCCTCCCTGGGGGTCCATGCCCTGTTTCCTTCCCTGTCTGCCCCCTACTTTGGATCGGAGGGACTCTAGGAGCTAATAGACAAAGAAGGCCTAGGATCTGCACAGTTGTGTGGACGGGAGAAGAGGGCTCTGCATCTGGCTGGGTCCCTCTCTGACCACTGCCCCCAGCTGTGGGGATCTCTCCCTGGCACCCACAGTGGGGACATCCACACTTGGAGCTGGAACATCTTCATGGGGCACCTCCATGAGGAGACCACCCAGGAGAAGGCTGATCTCCACGGCTGAATGCACACGGAGATCCGGGTTTCCTGGACAAACTCCTCGACGTCTGGGCAATGCCAGGGGTGAGCAGGACAGGGCCTGAGCTCTCTGCCTCTGGCTGGGCCTGGCAGGGCTGTGTGGACAGAGGTCCCGGTTGTGCACACCACGAGGAAGAGGCAGGGCTGAAGTCCAGCTTGGAGAGGGTGCCTTTGTCTGCTTTGGCTCATTTCTGGGGTCTCCGGGCAACGAGGGGCAGGCAAAGGGCGCTGCCCTGGGACAGTATCCTCTACCCCGCGCCTCCACAAGAGCCAATGTGACAAAGAGTTCCAGACACAAGCCAAACCCGGTTGAGCAGCGGGTGAAGTAATGCCAGTGTTCACTACATCGTGCTGGTGGTCCAGAATGCCCTGTCCCCGTGTGCCCTGCTCAGGCGGAAGGCACCTCAGGGCTGTCTGTGAGCCTCATGGCAACCTGAGATGGGGACTGTTGTCCTGGGGAAATGGAGGCTGGGAGAAGAGAGGCAATTGGCCACTCAGTGCCAGCTTCCGGAGGTGGGGCAAGCCTGTTGCAGGGGCTGGCAGATGGACCGGAGTCTGGGCACCTGGCCCCTAGGTGGCAAGTCTCTCACAGATGAGCCTTTGTTTTCTCCTCTGAACCGTGGAGATGGGGCTCCCGGGCCCCCAGAGGCAAGTCAGAGTGACATGATTGAAAAGGGTGAGCCCCGGTCCAGGGAGCTGGGCTTGAGGTTGCTGGTGGGTGTGGGGTCGTTCAGGAGCTACCTGATCCCTCATCCTTAAACAACATGCCAGATCAAAGCAGACACAGGAGAGCCTCGGGACATGTGAATAGTGTCGCTATCACTTCTGCCAGCAGCTCAAGAGCCCATCCACTAGCTGTATGACATCATTTACGATGAGACCCAGTGACCATGGCTGCCTCCTGCATGCCCCAACAGGGGATCAAGCCGGGCAAAACACACCATACACAAACTGGCACGTGGGCAGCCCAGCATCTAGCAAAGGATGTCTTTGCCCACATTTTCCCCTCTGTCTAGCTTTCTATCATCCACTTATCCACCCACCCACCAACCCTTCCATATTCCCATCCATCCATCTTCTGAAGTCAGGCTTGCTTTTTTAAACCCAAACCTTGCTGCCAGCATCCAAGGAGAGAACACAACATCGACAGCAAGACCCAAGACCAAGTTCTCTGCCATCTTGTCCCTCCTAGATTTCTGGTGGCACTCTCTCTATTCCTCCAGGATGCCAACCTGCTCGTACTCCGTCCTCCCTCCTGCTGCCTCCCAGGCTTAGCCCCAACCCTCTCACCTCTTCCTGGCACTAGAGGGGACAAAGGGCCCCATGGTATTTGGTGTCTCTCCCACCCACCAACTCCAAAACAGGAGGAACCAAACAGACTCAGAGGTCTGCTTTCCCATCTGACTTTATTTCACTTTTTTTTTCTATAAAATTCCTCCATAATTTCACAATTTAACAAAAAAGTTTAAAATCCAGGACAGAAACAATCCTGTAACTTATTACAAACACAATTCTCCTTATTCCTTTTATCCAGGAGTTGGTCTCAGGCTGATAAGTGTCCTAGTTCCTAGTGAGACACAATCTTTGTAAAAACCCTTATGGGTAAGAAAGGTATTCGATACCTTTTGCTTTCAGGTGTTGGTTTACATTTTGTTCAGGAGATAGCAAAACACAGAGATTCGCACTGGGGGCAGGGGGCTGAACACTAAACACGCGGCAATCACAAAGTGCCTGCCCCTTCCTATGGAAGCGTCCCCAGAGCCCCTGTGGGCCCAGCTGCCAGGCAGCTGGGGGGGTGAGTAGGGGAGCAGCTGGGAATGCTGTGGTCAGGACCCTGGCTGCCTGGCATGTCCATCAGGTGGTCATGGGCCAGCACTGGGCCCAGAGCAGCTCCAGAGGACAGCACTGGAGGCCTTCTGGCCAGAGGAGGTAACTGAGAAATGGGTCGGTGCTTCCGAAGGCCCTGGAAACAGCAGAAAGGGCCAGATGCTGCTGATACTGAGGGTGAACCAGAGAGCCTTTCTCCAGCTGCCTCTGGTGAGAGCCAGGCTCCAAAGCAGAGGGCTGCCTTGGCGGCCGTGTGAAGCCTGCAGCCCTTTCCAGCAGATCCTCATAGAGAAAGACTAGTGCCCTTGAGCTGAGGCTCCTGCCTGTGACCCCTGGCAGCCTCTGTGTATAGAGGGCCAGGGTGCTGCTGCCTTTTGAGCAGCCCATGTCAGCCAGTTCCTTCCGTCCAATATCTTGAAGAGTTTCCAGAGAAGAATGGCGCCCACTTTGGAGTATTGCTGGCCTGGCAGGAGAAGGGGATCGTGACAGGACGGAGCCTGCCACGCAGGCCTGACCTCTTCTCAATACCTCAAGGCAGTGGGGTCAGGAGAGAATCTGAGTGAACGGCGAGGAGTCACGATGGTTTCCTGTAAAGTTCTCGGGTTTTCCCCCGAGAGTTCTGGGGATCTCACCAGGAAGGCTGGAATTCATGGAAGCCTTGGAGGTGAAGATCACCCGGGAGTGTTCAAGGTCTGCTTGACAGACGGAATCAGAGCACAGACATGAGAATCAGGGGTCACAGAGGAGCATGGTGCTCCCCACATCAGAACTCAGGAACTGGGGAGAGGGGCTGACAGTCGGTTGGAGAAAGAAGGTGAGCCCATCTCTGGATCCCCAGTCCTTTTCCCCACATGTTGTTTAGGGCAAAAGTTGGGGGGAACTGGAGGACCCTTGAATCAAGGTCTGGGAGAACAGAGGCTGAGCAAACAGGCTATCAGGAGCCCCACCCAAGGTGGGCTGACTCTGTAAGGGCATTCTGACCCTGGAAGGTGGGCCAGATGGAGGAGGAACCGGCCTGGACCTTAGAGAATCTCAGGCATTCGAGGAATTGAGTCTCGGGGCTCTGGACAAGTGTGAACGGCAGGTGTCGGAGGGCTAAGCCCAAACCGAGAGACAGGTGTGCCCAGGAGGGCCTGACACTGGCAGGGCCCAGGCTTGAGGAGCTGGCTCTGTGTCCTCACGCTCCTTGAAAATACTCCACAAACTATCACGTCTTATTTGGCAAAAGCTCATTTTTTCAAAGTTTGAAGACTCGATCAACAGAGAGGAGGAAGAGGATCCTATGGAAGAAAGGAGAGGAGAGGCCGAGGCCCGGGGCACCGTTACAAGTGGTGGCCTGCAGCTGCC
This sequence comes from Plecotus auritus, assembly GCF_963455305.1. NCBI lineage: Eukaryota > Metazoa > Chordata > Mammalia > Chiroptera > Vespertilionidae > Plecotus > Plecotus auritus. The sequence continues at coordinate 86,498,460 of NC_137773.1, forward strand.
TGGAGCCGGGAGGTCTGCTCCTGGAGACAGCTGTCAGTCTGACCAGGTGCCTGAGGACCTACTGCTCCATCGTAGTGTTCACAGGCCCCAGACTGTGCCTTTTGAGTCCCAGGAGGAGGACGAGGAGCCCTGGTACCACTGAGGGGGGTCCTCCCTGCGCTTGGAGAAAGCCAGTGGGCACTCCGGCTCGGCCTCTAGTCCAATGACAAGACCAGTGGAGACATCTTAACCTAAAAGTCCCACCTTACCCCCCACCCCCCTCGTGCACTGCTGCCACAGAAATGCACACCCAGAAACCGCTCTGGTACCTACAGTGCATACATATATATATAATAGAGAGACAACTATACAGCATGGAGTCCCAGCACAGTGAGAGCCAAGAGAGGGGCTGCATCCGGCTCACATGGAGGACGAGCCAAGGCCTGGCTTGGAGCAGCTGGACCCTCTGAGGTCCTGGGGTGCGGTGTGTCTGAACCATTTGGAGAGGCCTGGCCAGTGACACCAGGCCCCACATCCCACCATGGAGCAAGGCTCCCACCGCCGGGCACATTTCTTCCCCTATACAGGAATGAGCCCCAGTGCTGCCTTCAACACAAGGGGAACCCAGGTGACAGCCCCTGAATATCAGGGAGCAGCAGCAGCGCCCGCCTGGCCCCCTCGGCCCCAGGGCTCCCGGTGAGCTGGTGGGGAGGGCAGGCCGGGAGCCAATGAGGAAAGTGCAGCTGGCCGTGAGGGCCGAGGACAGGGCGGTCACTAAGGCAGTGCTGCGGGCGAGTGAGTTGAGAGAGAGAAAGGCAGGCGGGGTCCGGATGTGGCCTCCCGAGACCCCGATGACAGGGGCCCGGCATCTGGCCCAGGGTCATGTGGCCACGGCCTCCAGGTAGCTCTGCAGCTTACGCACGGTGGTCTCATCCAGGGAGAAGAGGTCAAAGTCAAAGGTGGTGTTGGTGACATTGAAGTGGCCGGTCTCCTCGATCAGGTTCACAATCTGGAAGGAGGTGGCAAGGTGGCTTCAGGAGACAGGAAGTTGGGCTGGGGTGTCCCCCACCCTCCAGCAGACCCCCAAGGAAGAGAAAAAAGAGGAGGAGGAGGAGGCTCCTTGGGGATGCAGCAAGGGGTTCTAGCAGCCTGCAGGACTTACAGGCACCCCCTGTCCCAGGGACTCATGTGTGATAACCTGTGTCCTCAGCAGAACCGAGGGCAGGGCGGGCTCCGTCCTAGTACCTGCTGCAGCACGTTGCGCTCCCGCAGGGCCATCAGCCTCCGGTGCAGCTCCACCAGTTCATCTGTGTAGGCCTGGGGGTGGCAGATAGGCACTCAGCAGGTGGCCTCAGCCCTTCCAACTGCCCAGCCCTGAGGAAGCCCATCGCAGCTGGGGACCCAAGACAGAGGTTGGTCTGATGCTCCTGGGGCCAGCACCTCAGCACACCTGGGCTGACCCGTTCAGTTGTGGAACCCCAGGGTTACCCCCACCCCACCCGAGCCCCCCACCTTGTCATAGGTGCCCCTCTTGAGGATCTTCTCAGGCTTGCTGCAGGACTCGGGGCTCCTCCGGCCTGACGCCTGCAGGACAAACCCAGGTCTGTGCTCTCAGCTCTTAACCATGCATCTCCCCAGCCCCCCAAAGGCTCTCCCACCTCCCCAGGCCCACCTGCCCTCCTTCCTCTGGCCTCTGTCTCTAAGGGAAGCCCGTCCTGGGGAGCAGACACACCTCTGGGATCTGGGGGTGAGCAAAGCCTCTCTCTGCCGGGGACCCGTGGACAACTCCAGGCCCAGGACCAATAATGGCCCAGCCCTCAGCCCTGCCTCTAGAACATGATGGCGACCTGCCCACCAGTGCCCTCCGGACTCACCTTGCTATTGGGTGGGGGTGGCTTCTTGGGGGCAGGGGGCTCTCGGCTGGGGAGGCACGAGTCGGCACTGTTGTCACTGTCGCTGTCACTGAAGCTCAACCTGAACAAGGAACACGATGCTCTGTCAGGCCTCCGCCACCCTGCTGCTGCAGGACCTATGTCTGACCCAGACTCACCTGACAATGGGACACCCCTCCCTGTGGGCAAAGAGTGTGGCCCCTAAACCTCACTTGGCTCTAGGCAGCCACTACAGACTTAAAAAAGAATGTGCCGATGCCACCTCAAAGGGCAAAGAACCCAGAGCCACAGGTGTGCACGCTAAGAGGCATGTCCCCATGATGCAGGTCTCCCCGGGCCAGCACACCAGATGGAACACCCTGCAGCTGGAAGGATGGGGCATGGTGCTGGGTTCTGCTCCTTTCACGTGTCCTCCTGCTACTCCTGCGGCCAGGGGCAGCCTGCATATGCACTGAAGGGAACGCAGTTTCCACCTTAGCCTGAGCACTTTGGATGCCAGCCTTCCTCAGTGACATCGAGGCATTCCCACCTGGGTGGGGCCCTTGGGGCCCTGAACACAATGTGTCTGGTGGTGGCTCAATTCCAAAACTCCTGGGAGGCAGGGCCCTGGGCGAGTCCTCAACCTCCGCCTCCATTTCCTCACCTGTAAAATGAGGTCCCGGGAGTAGTGCACAGGGAAGGAGTGGACGCACAGCGACAAATGGTCACTACTGTCTTAGGAGGCAAGGGTGTGGCTACTCCAAGTTCAAACGCCCAGGCTAGCTAGAATTGGAAAGCCCTCTCTTTAGAGTCACAATTCTCTCTCACGGTCTCAGTCTAGATAGCACAGGTTGGTCCAGTCCTTTCAGCTTTTTCCAGAATTTCTCACAGCACAGTGAGGGGCTGTAGAGGGAGCAAATTCCTCCGCAGCCCCATCCCCAGCTGGGAATGGCCTGCTCCTCTGGGGACCTCCCTGGGGAGAGGCTCCCACTGGGATCCCAGTCCCTCCCAGACATTGTGGGCTTGATCCAGCACGGAGGACCCGGACAACTGCTCCTCCACATCTGCAGCACAGGAAGCCCTGCCTGCCGCCTTCTCCTACCTAAGACGCCTCACTGTGAAAGCAGTGCCAGGATATGGCAGGAACACATCACGGAGCCTGGGCTTCAGGCTCCTTATTCCCCCCAAGGTCAAAGTTGTCCATTTATTCAGGTACACTTCTCCCACTGTAAGCAGCAGGGCCTCGGGGCCCCTGCTCTCCTGAGACCCAGACCTCTCTCTCCCCAACTTCCCAGCTGAATCACTCCAGTAGGGAAGGGAAGTGGTGACTCCTTGATGCCCAGGTGACACTACCACATCAGCCAGACCTAGGCTTGGCCCCACTGCCCTGCACACCCCTCGAGTCCCCCTCTTCCCAGAGTCCACCAGGGGGCAGCTGGAGGTCATGCAGACTGTGGGCCTCCCCAGGGAGCAGAACAGGATGAGATGGGACTTGGCCAGCTCCTCCCAACAAGATGCAGTGCCAATGCAAGGTCTGTGTGGCCCCTTCCCTGAAAAGAGATGTCCGGCTCCCTCGGCGTCCAGGGGAGCCCCACCCAGGCCTTCCATGTCTGCCCCTGCCAAAGGACGCTCAAGGTGCTTCCACACAGTTGGTCCCTGCACCACTGCACCTGGTGTCCAGCAGGAGTCCACACCAAATGTTGCCAGCACCAAAGAGGCAGGAGCTGTGGCCGTTAATCCTGTCCTGGGACACAGGCAGTTTCCTTGGGCCCCTCCCCAGCTAAGTCGTCACAAAGCCCTCCACAGCTACACTCTCAGGGTGGTGGGTTTAATCAGCTATACTGACACAGACTGCCTGCAACCACCTGTTAGGTGTCCCTGTGCCTGGTGGGTGTAGACCGGGTGACTGGCCTGGCTTATTGAGTTGCTGAGTCCTGGAGGAGGTGCTGAATCTGGGCCCGACCGGGCTGCTGACCCCTGAGCCTGCCCATTCCTTGGGCCTGGGATCAAGGTTGGCATTTGCTCTGCGCAAGACGCTGAGAATGCATAGCCATCCTCAAAGTGCATGCTCTAAGGGTCTGGGGTGTCCACAGGACATTTCTCAGAGTTTGTCCTATGCCACACAAGTAGGGAAGAGGGAAAAGATCTCGAGATCCGAGAACAGAGGAACCAGCCCACCCCCCACCCCCACCCCCACTCCTGCCTCAGATCAGGACTGGCCCTAGGGCTGCTGGGCACAGCCTTTCCCCACTTCTCAGATGGTGCCTGGACTTCTCCCCCTCAACATCCCAACCCTTCCCGCCAGGCAGCCCACACCTTTCTATGACAGGAGGGAGGAAGCCACCTAAGACCCCTCCACTTCAGATACCCAAGGAGAGACTGTGTGACGCTTCCTTTGCTTGCACCCCAGGAATACTTCTGTCCTAGCCACACCTCCTCAAGGCCCCACAAGCCCAGCAGATCTGCCAGGGTCCCCCACCTACCCCATACCCCCCACCAGCCCGGGCACCTGGAATCCCTCCCTGCGTTTGTCTTGCCGGCAGCCTCCTCGCCTGATGAAGAGTCATCCTCGTCAGACTCCTCAGATTGCAGGTCTTCCACCATGGAGCGCAGGGGTCCTGGGAAGGGTGGCAAGGAAGGGAGGAGGGATAAAGAAGGAGGGGTTTAGGGCTCTGCCTGGGTCCCTGCAGGGTCCCCTCCACTTCCAGGGCCACATGAGCTTCTTGACACCACAATCCCCAAAATGCACCCACACAAACCCACGTAGAAGCCCCTCTGACCATGTGGGGCCTGCCACTCATCTCCAAGGACTGTCCTCAAGGCTACCCTCTACCTAAAGGACCCTCTGGCTTCCCATACCCCTACCTTCCTGGCCCTGCTCGCAGGCCTCTGGACCCTGGCCCGAGGCAGAATCACAAGGCCCTTCCATTGCCAAAGCCAAAGGAGCAGCCCTCCTCTGCTCCTAGCACTAAGATCAGAGCCTCTGCCTGGAGCCAGGCCCAGCCAGCCTTGCCAGGAGGGCAAGGCAGCCAGAGCCTGAGGCCACAGGCTGCCCCACCAGACTGTGCCCCTACACAGGCCTGCCCAGTGCCTCAGCAACCCCCTCCGCTGTTCCCAGCCCACCGTCCTCCCCTTTCTCCAGAGGCAATCGGTTCCAGTCTCCTACAGAGGCATCTTTGGTTTATATTCCTGTTACCAAGGCAACAGAGGGATACAAAGCCCTTAATTACCTTGGTCACATGATCCCACTTCAGCAGGTTCCCCCTTCCTTCTCCATAGATAAGAACCCTTGGAGAGAGTGTGCGCTTCCAGCACCCCATCCCCCAGGCCCCCTCAGCGACTGCACATCTACATTCCAGGTCAGAAATAGCCCCCTCTCTCCCAATATACTCTCCTCCTCCAGCTTTCTGCAACCCAAGAAAAAGGATTCCAGGCTGTGTGGGGAGGAGACTATCGGCCCAATCCATCAGAAGAAATGCTTCCGGTTGAGGGAGAGTAGCAGGGTTCTCAGGGCTGGTGAGTTCCATGCCCCTTCTCACACACCTGTGTCCTGCAGGCTGGGAGTAGCCAGACACCTGAGGAAGGCCCTCCCTGATCTGGGACAGCCAAGTGGGCTTTATGCTCTCTCCCCCGACAACAGCCTCCCCATTCCCAGGGGTTCTGCAGGGAAAAGGCAGAAATGCAGACTGCTGAGTGCCAGCCAGACCCACTGTAGGAGCAAAGCATTCCTGCCCTCATCCAGGAGCCGTCCTAGAGTGGGACAGGGTGCGAGGGCTGGCAAAGGAACTGATGCCTGCCTCCCTCTGGGAGGAGCTGGTGAGGAGGGTGTCTGGCTATGGATAGTTCCCAAATCAGGAAAGGGCCCCTCTCCACTGGCCCATAAGCACCAGCACCTCATCAGCACATCTCCAAGCCCTCATCATACATACAGTGTGTCGTGAGGGCTCAGGGGAAGGTCACCAGAAGGAGTAACATTTCCTACACCTGGCTGGCAGTCAGGTGAACTGTTTCTGCTTTTTTTTAAATACACTCCCTGAGGTTCTACAACCTATGAATGTGGATATCTGGGAGCCTAGTCTGGGTAAGCAGTAGTACTAGTATACTGAAGAAATGCCAGGGTGTTCAGCTCAGGCCTGTGGCTCTTGCCATGCCCTCTATCCCTCACTTCCCTCCCTCCAGCCTCCCCCATCATCTCCACCTTCCCCCTCACTCTAGGCCCTCCTCATCACTCCCTCCCTTGGGGTAAGGTACCAATGGGTTTTTCTGGCAGTGGCAGCAGCTGAAGCTCAGGCATGGAGTGAGTCACCCTGTGATTGGATAATAAACCTAGAATCCCACCAGCCAGGTGGAGTCAGAGCTGCTCCCACAGCAGTAAGCCACAGAAACATCTTGTCTTTCCTTTGTCATCACCCACCTTGACTATGGTTCTGAGATGGCTCAAAATCCGAATCTGAACTGGAGTCAGAGCTGGAGCTGGAGTTGGATGGGCTCGACTGGGCGGACTTCACCCCAAAACGGGGGTGGGGCGGGACAGTGGGGAGAGAAAAGAATAATCTTTCAGTCCAAGGAAAAGGAGTGGACAATAAATGAGCCCTGGCAGCAGTGGCACCCAGCTGAGTCTTTCCCCAGATACGCACTCAAAAGGTGACAAAGGTGCCAGGCTCAAGGCACACAGGAGGACCCCTGCACACACTCCTGAGAACCCGGCTTCCTGGGGTCCATAGGCACCCAGCCCCAGGATACCACCAGTTTGCATTTCAAATGCAATGGCCCATCTTTTCTCACTGAGGATCTTTAAATTTCTAGTAGTTCCAGGAGAAGCTCTCATCAAGTCACTGGTTTTCCCCATGCACCTAAGCAGGAGGACAGGGAACCAGGCTGTCCATGAAAGGGGGGTGGGGAGGCCAAATCTGTTTGTGGGCCCTGCCTTCCTCCTATGAGGGCAAGAGCTGGCGATAGGCGCTGTGGTGCCACAGGGAACAGAGGAAAGATCTGGAACAGGAAAGGTGAGTGCAGAGACCCAGCTTCTCATTCTGCCCCTTGTTTCCCCATAGCCAGTCCCAAGGCTGAGTGATGACAAAAAACTGTCTCTTTGTCTCCCTGCCATCACCCACCAGGTGCCCTGAGGTAATGATAAATGTGCCAGGTGACAAGCAGTTGAGGACAGGGTGGACTCAACCAGGTCACATCCCCCTCTTCTTCCTACAACCTTCCACCCTGACTCAGCCATCGGGGGGCAGTAAAAAACAAAACAAGGCCACCAGGCCCCAGGATACATGGGGTAAGATGACTGGGGGTTGCACCTCCTGGGTGTAAAGGAACTGGTCACTTCAGAACCCTTCAAGGAATGGGCCTCTGGCCTTGCTGTATGGAGCACTAAGCTAGAACAGGGGCCTTGGTTTCTGCAAACAGGCAGTTCTGAAGGTGCACATAGCAGAGCAAGCCATAGGTCTATGGCACAGACTCTGAAGGGCAGAATGGCAAAGTTCACAGCTCCAAGAGTCTACCCTGGCCCAGAGCACCCCACACACCTGGGATACTGCCTCACCCACAGCAAGCCTGTCCTCGGGCTGGGGGTTGTCTAGCCCTCTTGCTTTGGGGAGTATCATCTGGAGGAATGGAAGACCTTGAGTGCTGGGACCAGCCACCTCTGGGCACCTCGCCTTTTCAAGAGAAGGGACCAGAAAACAGGCAGAGACACCTAACAGCGTTTGCTTAGTCCTGGCATGTGTCATGTGAGAGGAGACCCTAGGAAAGGAGTCCCGGACCCCCAAGGGATCAGGAAAGTCCCTCCTGATGGTCTGGGGGCTGCGGGCAGCTCCGAGGCTGCAGAGGAGACCTAGGAAGGCACAAGTCTTGGCTCACTCAATAGACCCAGAGATTAATCAGGCTACCTAGGGACAAAACAGTCACCTGAAGAATTAAGGGGCCTCTTCTTTACAGTTTACCTCAGCCTAACGCACCTGCTCCAGGCATCTGCTGACACGCCCCCACTCACATTCCTTCACATGGAGAATCCTAGATTACCATCAACCACTGCCCACTGTGACAGACCAGTGTGACACCCCCAAACCTCAGCAATGGACCTGGAGACAAGTGGCCCTCTAGCATTCAGACCCCTGAGTTCTTATTCTGGTTCAGGGTTCCTGGTTCTGACCCTAGCTTTGTCACCAACTGGCCAAGGCCGCCCTGGCTTTAAGCCTCAGTTTCCCCCATCTGTAAAAGCTGCCTTGCAGCCCAGCCAAAGTGGCTCAGTGGGTAAGCATCAACCTATGAACCAGGAGGTCACGGTTTGATTCCTGGACAGGGCACATGCTTGGGTTGTGGGCTCGATCCCTATTGTGGGGCATGCAGGATGCAGCCGATTAATGATTCTCTCTCATCATTGATATTTCTATCTCTCCCTCTCCCTTCCCCTCTGAAATCATTAAAAAAATATATTTTCTTTAAAAGCTGCCTTGTGGCCCAATCTAAGTATTTATGTCAGCTGGCAGCACATGGAGGCCGATGCCCATTGTGCCTCTGCCATCCGGGGCAGAGAATATGGGCAGACCCCCTGGGCCGAGGGCATAAGCAACAAGGTGCATAAGGCTGACAAGAAAAGCTGGGCCAGGGCAGGAGCTGGACCCAGGTGGCGGCCACCCAGTGTGTAGGTTCAGGGCAGCAGGCCGGAGAAGTAGGAGCCATGAGAGGTGGCTCCAGGACCTGTGTGGGGTGGGGGGTAGCGAGCAAGTCAGCCGACCTCAGATGCATTGCCCCTTTTCCTTCCACACAAATCCATGGGGCAGAAATGATTTCGGCCCCAAGGGCCTGGAGGTGTGCATCTGAAAGCCCACAAAGGGTCACGAGCACTGCTGGTGAGTGTCGGTGCTCAGCCACATGCCATGTCCAGTAGGGGCCAGAGGGGCCAGCGGGCTCCCAGCACTCCTGGCCCCTTGACTGAAAAGGACGCTGCGGGCCAACGAGACCATAGAGAAGCAGCTGTAGGAGCTGGGGGCTTGGCCCAGAGACTCAGACAAGGAGCCCCTTGACCCCCTCTCGGCTAAGCAGGAGGAGGCAACTTAGGTTCCCTGCAATATCAGAGCTCTCCAGTGGTGGTGCTCCACCTGCCTCCAGAGTGGTTAGCCTGAGATGGTCGAGGCTGGGAGGCCCGGCTATGGAAGGCTGTCTCGCTCCTCCACCATAGATATCTGTGCCTCGCCAAGATCCTAGGGTTGGGAAATGTCACCGAGTCACTGTCCCACATTCCTAGAGAGCCATGGGCACCCTGTTGGTGGCCCTGCTTGGACCTTGAGTGGCTAAGGCTTGTCATTCAGAAGTCTCTCAGGGCTGGGATACATTGCTCCAGCCAGGAGAAACCCCCCAGGCTTCCACAAAACTGCAGCCTCGGGTCTGAGATACCCAAGGCCATAGATACCAGACATTCAGCCCACTCTCAACAGCAGTGCTGGCGGGGGGGGGGGGGGGGGGGGGTTGGGGTGGGGGGTGGGGAGAGGTTTCCCACACAGCGTCCCAATGATCACAGCCAGGCATCAGCATGGACACCTGGGACATCAGGGGCGGCCTCCATCTCTTACCCAATGAAAATACACCAGCCTTGGGTAGAAAAAGGTCTCACCTGGAAGCATCTAGGATGGAAAAGAGGGAAAGGCACCTGCCCAGAGCTCCAGATGCTGAGCAGACAGATGACAGACCAGGGTGCTGTTGAGCACCCAAAGAACCTACAGCAGCTCAGCAGGATACTAAAATGGCCCTGAATGGCCAGGAGGCTTCTAAATAAGAGATGTTCCAAGTCCTGCCACCTTAGGCTCACTGTCTCCTGGCTGTGAGGAGCGCCAGGTGTGTAGAATGATCTGCCCCATGTATGTACCTAAGCCGGTGGGTGCAGTTACCCATGGACCAAATCGTCACCCCCAATGCTGTTGCCTCCCACGGAGTACCCCTGGAAGCCACATGCTCATGACATGGTGTTGCTGACACAAAACAGCAACTCTAGCTTCATCTCCAGAGCCACTTTCAAAGCCCCAGTGGAGCCCCAGCAGCAATGCTGCAGGCAGACTTCAGCCTCTGGGAGTGATGGAGATCTGGAAACAGCACAGGTCACCAAGCATGGGGGCGGTTCCTGAGATAAGGGGGTCACTCCTCATTTATCCACCCATTCATCTATTCGACCATCACGCAGACACCTGTTCTCTGACCACCAGATGCCAAACACAGTCTCAGAAATGATATCACCACCCAAGGCCCCAGTGAGGTCTGGCCACCCAGTCAGCAGTCTGGCTATGTGCTCCTCTGGGATTCAAGGGGTCTCTCACAGCGAACTTCAGAGAGCCACTTGGAAACACTGTTGCAGGAGCCCAGAGCCTCTCACAGTGAGAGGGGTGCTGGCCCATGCTTAGAAGACAAGTCTTGCTGATTCGAGATCCCTGTCTATGCTGCATGAGCAGCAGCAGACGGGTGGTAGGGGTGGTGGGCCCTCAGACTCCACCGGCCATCTGGGAATGGAGCCAGCATTAAACTTCCAGACCAACCATGTGGTGGCTGGGGAAGGGACAACAGTAAGACACAATCACCCACCCTGATCCCCAAGTGGCCACCAAGACCCTGGGCCATGCAAGGGGCTCCCAAGGTAAAGAGCTCAGAACCCAGGTATCAGGCCATCATGTTCTACCAGAACCATCCTTCCTAAGCACCATTTCCACAGAGTCCTCACAGTCAGGCTTTATCATCCTTGACAGAAGGGGAAACTGAGGATTAGTGAGGTGATCAGGTATGCCCAAAACTACAAGGAGCAAGTAGGAGCTCTGGGCCTGAGATCCCAATCTCCTTGTCTAACGTTTGGGCTAACAACGATTTCGATGGCAAAGAGCCAGAAAAGCTGATAAGGACAGGGGATTCAAAGAGCCAGAAGAGGATAAGGGATTGATGGGAAAAGGGGGCTCCTCACCTCTGTCTTGAAGGAAGCCTCGTCCTCCGAGTTGGACTCCTCCACCTCTGGGGGCTTTTTGATCTCCCGGGGCTCATTCTCAACCTTGATCTTCTCCACTTTGGTGCTACCCTTGTCCTTGGCCGACTTTTTGTCCGAGAAGGAGGAAGATGAGGTGCGGGGCGAAGTGCTAGGGGCGCTCCTGGACCCCTTGGAGCTGCTCTTCTTCTGCTTTTTGGCACTGGGCTTGGGTGAGTCAGTGGTAGCTGGCCGCTTGCTGGAAGACTTGGACGGTGGTGGTGGGGGGGGACCACCCTTGGGGGACAGGCTCTCCAGTTTGGTCTCCTTCAGGGCCATCTTGGGCTCCTTAAATGCAGCCTTGGGTGGCGGGGCCTTCTCCTCCTTGGGTGGCCGGCCCTCAACCAGCTTCCGTGAGGCGTCCTTGGCACTCCGGGACTGCTCACGCTCTGGCTCCTTGGAGGGGCCTTTGCTCTCCGAGTCTTTGCGGGGCCGCTCCCGGTGCTCCTTGGCTGTCTTATGGGTCTTGCAGGCCTTGCCGCTCTCCCTGCTGGCGTCCTGAAATGTCGGGTGGGAATGGAGAAAGACACAGTCAAACGGCATCTCAGGTCGCCCTGATCCACTTCCCCTAACCCTTACAAAGTATAATCCACCTGGATTCAGACTCAGCTAGAGAAAATCTTCCAAAAAGCAAAAAAGTAAGGCAGCAGGTGAGAATTTTAAATGAAGCTGTCCCTTTAAACTACTAGGAAGTGTCAGCAGGTCCCAGGCGACTGCAGGCTAAGACTCCCCTCTGAATTGAACTGACATTCCCTGAGGGATTCAAGAACAGCACAGTGAGTCAGGCAGAGAAAGACAGATACACAGACCCCCTCCAGCTCAGACACCTTGTGGCTCCCACTGGGGGCACTAGCAGACAGGCCCCTTTCTGTCCCCACCACTAAGCCTGTATGCCTCCTGCCTGGTCACCCCAAACCAGTGTGACCTGCCAGGCATAATGGTTCTTTGATCCACAGTCAGCACTCATTGAGTGCCTGCTGGGTTCTGGGCTCTGTGCAGGACCAACAACTCCTGACTTAGAATTGAAGCCACCTGGACAGCTTTTCTATAATGTGTACAGTTCCAGGGAAATTCAGAGGGTTCAAGGTGCACCAGCCAGGTCATGGAACTCTGGCTAGGGACAGAGGCAGAAAGCAGCCCTGCTCCAGGCTGCTGGGAGAGCTGGGCCGGGAGACACCAACCCTGTGTGCCCACACTTCCTCTGAACAAGGGTAAGACCACCTACCTCACCAGCGATGGTGCAGGGGCCTGGCTGACGGCAAACACTCAATCATGGGGGCTGCAGCCACCCCACACACAACTAGCGTACCCTTTGGGTAGAAGCTTTGTCTGACACTTTGTTTGCTTCCTCCCTGTCAAACCCCTTCAACATCCCGCATGTCCAGGGTTGCTGGACAGGTGCCCAGCTGCCAAGGGCTCTGCCCCCAACTCAGTCAGGCAGGTGCATGGCTGGGCTCAGCGGCTCTCCAGACCAAAGCTCACCAGGAAACCAACAGCAGCCAGACCCCGAGAGTGGCATGCACGACCCGAGGCAGCCACACTTTACCAGCTCACTCTATGTGCCAAGAGGATGGGTGAGCCAGCTAAATGCCCAGCAGCAGGGCCTCTACTTCTTGCTCTCCCAGACCACCTGACAGACTCTAACAATAAAGAGCTACAAGGACAGGCGGCACAGCCTTGACCACCTCAGATCTACTTGTTCACTGTCTTCTTGCAAATCCATAACCCACATCAGTGTCAAAGGTTCAGGGACAGCCTTGTGTGGCCATAGGCTCCTGCTGCCTCCCTGGAGAAACATCAGGCCCTGTGCCCTGGACCTGGCTCTTCTGTCTCCAGGGCAGTGGGAAGGGGTACTCCTAACACAAGCCCCAGCTGACCATCTAAAGGGGCATCTCCCTTGGGGCTGGTTGTGGAATGGGGTCAGTCCCTGGGGACTCCACTCTCCAACAATCTGCTCCCCTGAAGAGGGAGGCAAGAAGCAGACCTCAAATGTGATTCCAGCCTCTTCTCGAAATATCTATACACACCCCAGGCTATAGGAGTTGGGCTGGGGCAAAAGCACACTCAATAAACATATCTGTCAAAGGCCTCAGCACAGTTCCCACCATGTCCCCCAGACCTGGGGTCGGACAAGCCTCCACTGCCGCCCAGGGTCTTCCCAGCAAGTAGGGCCTTCTGAGCAGTGGCTCTTCACCTGGAGGTCTGTATAGGTGCTGGAGAGCAGGCTCCCTGAAACCACACACTGAGTTCTGAGAGTAATGTGATCATTCACAGTCATGGTCTCAAAACCATCAACGAAGCAAATATAGCTAAGAACCAAGTTTTGGAGAAAGGTCATCCAGGCCAACTGGCTGATGTCAGACAGGGAGAAGCTACAGGTATGAAAGTCCAGGGGTGCTGTGAGGTGGGGACTAAAACGACTACCATCCTCGAAATATGAGCCTTCAAGAGCCCCACCCCTCTCCCAGGAGGCTCCAACTCCTGCCTTCCATGCTACCCTCTGAGGAGACATGAGGTGGGGACAAACCACCAGTGACCAATCCGCCTAGGACTCCAAAAGCCAGACTCTCCAGCGGCCTCCAGGTTGGGGACCCTGACAAGCAAGGCTCTGCATGATCAAGCCCTTCCCTCCCAGTCCCCTCTGCCTGGAGCATGTGACCTGGCAATCAGACTCTTTGGGTCCAGGCAGCAGAAAACCAATCTGGGGGGTACAGCCAGTACCCAAAGGGAGGTCCTCATCTGGAGGAAGAGGTTGGCGCACAGGTTATACCCTCCTAGAAGAGCAGGTGAGGCTAACGGCTCAGGAGGGAGTACAACAGGCAGAGGAGGCTTCCAGCAGAGAAGAATCTGCCTTGTGCTGCCTGAGAAACCCACAAAAGAGCCTCCTAAAATACACCACCCATGTGGCTGAAGAAAGTTTCTGGGACACGGAGGGGTCCAGTGAGAAAGGACATGAGCAACTCCAACCGATGCAACTCCACTGGTCACCAGAGTGTCCTTACTACCTGCAGGGCATCTCTTCATGAGGTTTTGGTTGACTCACAAATGACACATACAGAAGAAATGACAATTTCTACCCTTCCTAGGTTGCATGGACTTCCAGACAAATGAGTGGCTGAGAGAGAAACTGCCAAGATCTCTAGCAAGAAGTTTTCTTCCATTTGATGTCCATGAGGCTCAGGAAAGATGGGCCAGAAGGTTGGATGGGGACGACTCTCAGACCTGCACTCCATACTTAAGGGCTTAAATCGGATGAATCTGAGGATTTCAGAGACTCACTGGCCTGGGGAAAGTGCCAGAAAGACCCTGCCTAGGTAATGTTGCTCTCCTCCAGCATTGCTGATGAATTAGGCTGAAATTTGGCCTGAGAGCTCAAGCTGTCCCATGTGGGGTGCCCCAGGCCCACAACACCCAACAGATGAGTGAAACAAGAAAAATGCCAAGTTGCGAAGTGGATAAACTCGTGGGGTCGATGGCACAAAGACAAGCAGCTGCCCTGAGAGCCAGATGAAACCTGGCCTCCGGGACATGGAGCTGTGTAGGCGGCTATGGGGGAACGGGACAAACACTCAGGAGTTTATGTGTACATCGTGACACCACCAGGAGGGCTCTGGTAGCCACTCTGGGACAATTCAGAGAGTGGTCTCAGGAAGACAGAGTGCCACTCACCTGACTGGGCTGAGAAGAGATGATAAAACGTTTCTTCTTAGGGAAAATCAGCTCACTCACCCACATGGTTCTACCTGGCTCTTCACCCAAGTAAGCTTTCTCTGTGGAGGTTTGCCAAAGAAAGAAGCCAAACCTGGAACAAGCCAGGAGAGAGCACCAGCCCTGATGGACAAAGCATCCTGGCTGCACTCAGGAGACCTGAGAAGGTAGACAGTGATAGCTGCAGTGGACACTCTGTCCATGGCTCCCAACCATGTGAGACTAGCTTGGGGTTCTGAGTGGTCCTAAGCCCACTGACTCTGAGGGAGGGCGGAGAACAGGGCAGGCTCTCTGGCCTCAAGAGCAACAGGGTGAAGAGCCTGTGATTACCAGGCTGTTCTATGCACCCCAGGAGGGGCCAACCCTTCTGACTAAGTGGTAGAGAGCAGCCACAGGGAGCACAGAGAGCTCCAAGAGAAAGATGCCAAGGGACCAAGTCCAGCTCTGCAGAGGAAGCACCCTGAGCCCAGGACCCTCTGCTGGGCCCCAGTGCTCCCATGTGACTGGGCCTTCCACCTCACTAACCTTGGAGCCGTGGGACGGTTTGGTCTTCTTGGGGTCAGAGAAGGCAGAGAGTGGAATTGTGGGTAACATGGGGTAGTCAGGACTGGGCCTGGACACCGTTTCTGCTCCTTCGGGCATTACCATCACCTAGTGATAAAGAAGAGACAGATGTTATCAATGAGCAAGGAGGCAGGCTGGAAATCCGATGGGTAAGAGAAAGTTGGTTTGCGGGAGTGCAGCTAGAGGTGTCCAAGCCTCCTTCTGGGGGAGGGGGCCAGGGAGAGCCAGGGCGTCACTTTCCCAAAAGAGTCCATGGCATTTCCTCTGTGAAGGTCTGGGTGCTGAGTGCTCAGAGCGAAGCAGGCTCGTGGTGAAGAGCAAAGAGAAGCAGGGTCCCAGGATGGCTGGGTCCAGGTGCAGTAGGCACAGTCTTGGGGAGGAGGGCACTGTGCTAAGAAGACTGGCAGTTTGTGCGAGAAGCACAAGGAGGCAGCTGTGGCCAAAGCGGCCTGCATGCTGCAGTTAAGAAAGACCAGAAGCATGAAGGTGAGAAGCCAGGCAGACACCCACTCTGGGAAGGCATGTGGCAGAGAAAGCAACTTCTGTTGGACCTGTCATGACTTCACCGGGTCCCACATCTCCTGGGGGAGCCTTACTCCTCCAATCTCAGGTGAATAAAGTTGACTGAAACAGGAAGTGAGTAGCAAAGCCAAGGCGAGAGGAAATTGCAAGGGGGCAGGCTCAGTTCTCTGCAAAAGCCACCTCGCTGGAGCCTGCAGGAGAGGGACATGAGCTCTGCCTTTGTTAACTACTAGGAGGAGGAAGGATCTGGGCTCCTGCCAAGAGGTGCTCCTGGTAACACCTGCTCGGGTCCAGTGAGGCTCCTGTGGCACCTGCTGAAGGAAGAGAAAACCCGAGGGCAAGTTCTCAAAATATAGACACTGGAAGCTCACAATACCACTAAGAGGAGCCTTACAGATGGCAACAAAACAGAACAAAAGAATAAAGTTCATGTAAAAAAGAAAGAAAGCATTTAGCTTTAATAACCTTGAGCACCTAGGATTCATGACAAGCTCAACCTTTCATCTGAGGAGGCTGATGCAATGCCCAGTCATGGTCACGGGGACACCGGGTTGAAAGGAGGGCAGTGGAGCCTTTTGTGCCACTCCAGCCTCCACCCCTGACTCTGAGGCAGTGAGGCCCGAGGCTGAGTTGCTCACCAGAGCCCGTCTCACTATAACACAGCGCCCAGAACCTGCCTGACCCTGGCCAGCATGGCTGAGGATCACCAGGTCTCGGGAAATAACCATACTCTAAGGCCAGCAAGGACAATGCACAAGCTTAGAGAAGCGACTGACAGCCTAACCCGGGAGAACAGACAGGTTCCCTCAGAAGTCTGAGTCCATTCCCTTGCAGACCGTGCCTTTTCCCTTTGTTTTCATTTCTCTTCTCTCCTTCACAGGAACATCCTATACTGATGCTATGCCAAGACAATGTAGTGAAGGCCTTGCATCTTTCTTTCCTTTAACAATCTTTTGAAAAAAAAAGTTAAGTGAATAAATGAATCTACTTCCACCTGCAGGACAGGGGTTCATGAGGACACACCTCACTCGATGGAAATACAGGCACACCTCACCGCTGATGGAGCAAAGGATGAGATACGAAGCTGAGGTGACAAGCAGGGCTGGCCTCTGACCGTCTAGAAAAGTGGCCAAGCCATTCTGATCACCGCCGAGGAAGTATCTGAACCTCATGTGAGGAATTACAGAACTCATGTGCCCCCCAGTGAGGGGCAATAAAGAAAGCAGTTTTCACCAACTTACAGATCGCATGGTCCTCCAGTTCTGCTAGCACGAATGTCAACACAGACGAGTCTGTGGTCATTTGCCACCAGATGGTAAATGCCAGCCCCACTGGGAACACTCAGAGCTCCAGACTGGCTAACACAAGGGTCACAACTCAGGTCTCAGGAGCAACTGTCCCATAAAGGTCCCAGGGTGCTCCTAAGACCCGAAAGCACTGTTCTGCTATCAGACCAGAGCAAGCCCCCAAGGGCAACAAAGAAAGTTCCTAACCAGACAACCAGTTCTCTCGGCAGCCCTTGCCACAGGTGAAAAGTGCCCCCCAGAGACCACCACACCACCACCCAAGGGACTTCTTTTCCCTTCCTCTCTCCTGGGCTGGCCCTTTCCAAACTGCAAGGTGGACCTCCCATCCCAACCTCTCTCCCTCAACGCCTCATGCCTTCTCCTCCTCCTCTGCCCCTCCCCCTCCCATTTTATAGGGTTAGGTGATGCATAGTAAGCCTTCATCTCTTCAGAGCAAAGAAAACCTGATGCAGGGGGACGGTCCCTTGGTCCTGGAGCTCTAAGAGGCCCATGGAATGCTGACTGTCTTACTGTCTGTCTCCCTGAGAGGTGACTTTAGAACCTTTGGGTAACACCTTGGGGAAATATTTTGGAAATAAGGTAGAGAGGCAGAGCTGAAGAGTATGCTGAACCTGGAAACTCCACCCACTTCCTTGGTTCTTTTAGAACTCCCAGGCAAACTTCCGGACAAATGTCTGTGTCAACAGATTCCAATGCCTCCTTGTTGTGTTACTAAACTCCATTAGCAATCACATGCTAGGTCCAAATTTCAGACTAATCTTTTATTAGGAACATGGCAGAAGTTACTCAAATTTTCTGCAATAAATAATTCCTTTCATTTTTTTTTTTTTTTATAAAAGACAACAACTACATTAAATGAAGAGAAAAGGACTTCTCCCTAGGCCCAAAGAAACTCAGCCCACACTCCTTGTATTCACTGGGGAGGTGGGCCTGCCACACACACATACACACATTCTCTCATGACCTGGACCTGAATCCTCCACTGAAGGCACCGTTGGCAGCAAGGCAAATGTTCACTAACAGGTGGCTTTGGGATATCCTATGTCCTTAGCCTGCCACCTCCCTCAGCACACACAGTCCAGCCTGCAGCCAAGCGTCTTGCCTCCTCCACAGCCAATCATCCATCAGCACCAAGCACCCCACCCCCATTCTCCAAGAGCTGACACATGCTCCTGGCACTCTGCCATCATACCAAGATCACTGGCCACACAACTCACTAGAGATCTAGGTTCTGAGAGCTGACACCTTCATCTGGCCTCACAAGGACAGAACTGTCAGGTGCCATGCATCATCAAGGACCCTACAGAGATCCACTGCTATTTCCCCAGATGATGGGGCTCCAGCATGGCCTTGCCAATCTGGTTAAAAGTTGGTTCCAGTGCCTCGCCACACTGACAGGCTGGTCTCATGCCCATTCCTCCCCCCAGCCCCAACTTTATGGAAGAAGATGCTAATTAATCACAGCCAACCAGGAAGCTACAGGGATAACTAGCAACTAGTCATTCCCAGCTGACAACATCCCAGCACTGACTCGGGATACCTGGGTCCTATCCAGTGCTGCCAGGTGCTACCTCTGCAACCTGCCCCTCTGAGTATCAGATGCCCAGCCATAGGCTGAAGAGACATGCCTGGGAGATCCCAAGGCGCCCCCAGCACCAAAATTCCCAGCTCAGGAAGCAGAGATGAATCCATGACAGAGAAGATGCATCCGTTTGAGCAGGGGCGGGGCCCACCTGCTCCGGCACACTCACCCCGCCAGCCATCAGGAGCTTGTACCGGAACTCAATGGTGGGGTTGTTGAAGGTGAGCTTCTCACAGCGCAGGTGGTTTACAGGCGGGTTGCCCTCCAGGTTCAGGAACAGGTCATAGGTAAAGCAAACCTTCCTTGGCTCCTCCTTAAATAAAGAAAACAAGGAAGTCTGTTTCAGACGGTGGATGGGAGACAGCTACAGGAAAGAGGTGAACGCCTGCTCCCCAGTGCCAGCCCCTGCCTTTCTTTTTTCTTTGCTTGGCCTCCACATCTCTCTGTGTGCCTAATTCTCATCTACCCAGTTACCCAAAATGAACTAACTTATCTTTGCAGAGGACCCAGCAAAGCAGGCTCCACAACAGAAGTAGAGATCATTAAGAATGATGCTTTTGGAGGGTTAATGGAAATATTCCTGCTGATGGCTTGTACAGCCCCTACGCACACACTACCCCTTGAGCCCTCTCAGTACTGGCTAACAAATGGAGAAACCAAGGCTCAAAGACATACAGCTGCTAAGTGACAGTGCTGAGACCTGATCGCAGGCTCTGAGGTCCATAATCCTACCACCCCACTCCTTTCCCAGAAGGGAACTTTTTCCCAAGATATATAAATTGCCAATAAGCACCTAAAAAGTTGTTCAACGTCACTAATCATTAGGACCCAGCAAATCAAAATCAGACCACTAGGATGGCAATTGTTAAAAACAACCAGAAAATAAATGTTGGTGAGGAAAAACTGGATCCCTGTGCATTGCTTGTGAGGATGGAAAATGGTGCCATCACTTTGGAAAACTATCTGGGAAAATGTTAAAATAGAATACCTATTATATGACCCATATATCTCTCCTAGATATACTAGTATACCCCTGATAAATGAAAACATATATCCACACAAAAACTTGACATCTATGTCCATAGCAGCATGATTCACAACAACCCAAACTGGAAACAACCCAGTGTTAGTCCACTGATGGATGAATGGATAAACACAAAGTGGTCCATCCAGACAGTGGAATATTATTCAGCCATAGAAAGGAGTAAAGCTCTGACACTTGCTACAATGTGGATGAACCATGAAAACATGATGCTCAGTGAGAGAATCCAGACACACAAGGCCACAGAGTAAGATTCCATTTATATGAAATTAGAGGCCCAGTGTGTGCCCAGACCCGCCACGCCCGCAGGACCCCAGACCCGCCCTGTGCGAGACGCGGGACCCCAGACCCGCCCTGCGCGAGACGCGGGACCCCAGACCCGCCCTGCGCAAGCCACGGGCCCCGCCTCCACTGTGCCAGTCCTGCCAGCCCCGCGTGATCCCCGGCCCGCGAGAGGTGCTCCATGCACCTCCTGGTGACCAGTTGTTTGGTCATTCCACCGTTACAGTGTCACGACCACAGGCCTTTTATGATATAGACTGGGGGCCAGGTACACAAAATTCGTGCACTGGGGAGGGGTCCCTCAGCTCAGCCTGCCCCCTCTCACATACTGGGAGCCCTCAGGGGATGTCCTACTGATGGCTTAGGCCTGCTCCCTGTTGGGAGCGGACCTAAGCCGCAGTTTGGTCTCCCTTTGCGGGAGGTGCCCGGGCTGATCAGGGGAAGGCACCAGCCCCATCACCCCGCTGCTGCAGCCACTGCCAGTCACCATAGCCGCCAAGGTATTTTCATCAACATGGACTCCAGTCCCTTCACCATGAAAAAATGACAACTTTCTTTAGGCATTTTCAAGATGTGTCTTTCATAGGGTGTGACCTTTCTTTCTTTATTTTTCTTTTTATCCTCACCTGAGGATATGTTTCCATTGATTTTTTCCCCTTCCCTCCAATCCCAGGCTCGGCCCCTTCCCAAGCCTAAAGC
Organism: Plecotus auritus; assembly: GCF_963455305.1. NCBI lineage: Eukaryota > Metazoa > Chordata > Mammalia > Chiroptera > Vespertilionidae > Plecotus > Plecotus auritus. The sequence continues at coordinate 86,519,020 of NC_137773.1, forward strand.
CTCCGCCCGAGGCTTTAGGCTTGGGAAAGGGGCACCCCTGCCCCTCCGATGGCCAGCTGGGAGTGACCTAGTTGTTGAGGAGGTTCCCGGGACCCAGGTACGTATGCAAATTAACCGCCATCTTTGTTGGGTTAATTTGCATGATCACTCTGATTGGCTGTGGGCGTAGCAGAGGTACGGTCAATTTACATGTTTCTCTATTATTAGGTAAGATGTCCAGAATAGGCAAATCCAGAGACAGGAAGTGGATTTGTGGGTGGATTCCTTCCCAAATCAAAAATACTGCAATGTGCAGGGGGGAATATCTCAGCACCTCTTTTCTTCCTGCCAACCTTGTGAGGCAATGCCTGGCAGTGTGGTGTCAACCAGGGGAGGACTGCAGAGAAAGTCAGGAGAGTCTCAGGTAGACAGCCTTGACACCAAGGAGCCACTGGCCCAAGGTCATCAGTTGTCTCCCAACATCTTATCAAGGAGGAGAAAGATGCTCTGTAGTAAGCCACTGTTATGCCTCTAAACACGGCAGATGCCCTTCTGTGCCAGCACTGCCGCATGCCCACCCTTAGGAAGGCATTTGTCACAAAGTGCATGTCCCCACCAAACTGAGAAGCTCGTGGAGGCAGGAACTCTGGGGATTCCTGTCTTACACTCCCCACCAGGTGCTGGCCCAGAGGAGGTACCCGGTATTTGCCAAAAGAATGAAATTTGAGAATGGATAAGAGAAGGGCCTGACCCCACATTGGGGGTAGGGAGGGGCCAAGAACACCCCCTGGGCCCTGTGACAAGCTTGGAGAATGGCTGAGTTGGTGAAGTCAAAAAGAGTCTAGGAGGTGTGGGGACAGCATCCTCTCTGAGAGCCCTGAGAGTCACATGGCAAGCTGAAAGGGGAAGATGGAGAGGAGTGACAGCAGGTGACCTGGAAAGAAGGGTCTCAGCTGTCACTGGAGGGTGTTGCATCCTGGGGTGGAGGGGTCCAAAGGGACTTAGGCTCAGGAAGAACAAACCCAGATCCAGCCTTCAGGACAGCATGACTGGGAGCAGGGTTTGAAACTGGCATATAAAGGGGAGGAAAACTCAAGCATCTGTCCTGCCTCTCCATAGCGTAACCACAAAGAAGATGAGAGGTGAGCTGCAGAGTTATGGTCCAGCTCCTGTGTGGATAAGGACTGACCTCATCACGGTTCCATAACCCCTTGAGTCAGTAATCCAGGCGCTGCTGTCATTTGTTGCCCACATCACACACATAGTCCACCAGACAAGATTGATGCCACCTTCCCAGGCAGATCTCACCTCCAGACTCAAGTTCAAATTGACAGAGAATACACAAAGCAGGGTGGTCGTGCTAAAACACCACAGGCACTAAAGCAGCAAAAAGCCAGTATCAAACCTACAGTACAAATGGCCCAGTTTCCTCAACAAACTACATAGAAAAAAAATGGTAGAGGGAGAATCTACAGATGAAAAGACACAATGTGTGGATCACTCTGGCTGGTGTGGCGCAGTGAATATAGAGTGCTGGCCCTCGTCAGGGTATGTGAGGGAGCCAACCAATCAGCGTGTCTCTCTCACATCGATGTTTTTCTCTCTCTCACCCACTCCCTCTCTAAAAATCAATGGGAAAAATATCCCCGGGTGAGGATTAACAAAGAAAAGGACACTAGAAAAGGGTATTCTATGGCTCTGCCAAATACAGGAGCACCCCAAGGCTCAGAAGCAGACCTTCCTCTCCACTTTGCCTTCTCTGGCTGACCCCATGCTCAGCCGCAGCTTTACCTTTTGGCTTTGTGGTAGGTTCAGCCTCTTCCTGGCTCCTCAGCCAGCCTCCCCCTCCTCATCTCCCTGGACCACCCATCACCTTCAGCTTGCTGCCCAGCGGCTTCCACTATGGCCCCCCTTTAATTCACCAAGTTGAAACCATCTCTTGGCTCACTCCCAACCCACTTCTTTAAAACCTGCCAATGGCCTCCCTCTGAGCTTTGAGCAAAGGCCAAACCGTCACCACAGCCAGTGCAATCAGTCATCCCAGGCCATGCCACCATCTTCTATTTCCCCAATCCAGCTCTCCCCTGGATGGCACTCATCCCCTGACAAGCCTTCTCAGACCACTGTCCCAATCACAGTGTGCAATTCACCTTCATAAGTAGGACTAATCAAGGCCTGTTTTCTGTCCACCCACCCCAATAAACTGTGAGCATTATGGACAAAGGAAGCCTTTTTTGTTTCTGATGAGCCTGGCAGTGACCAAGCACCTGTGTCTGTTCAGTGTGCCCACATACTCATTTACTCTACAAAAATTTAATGGGTACCTGCCATGTGTTCACAGCAGTGACAGGGATACTTGGGGTCTGAAGATGAAGAGTCACTACACAGCAGTGATACTGACATGACACAGACTATATACTATGTAACATCACATTATAGAGCATTTACAGTGGCCAGGTACTTTTCCAAGCACTTATTTTGTATGAATGTTTTGCAGCCCAAATAGGTGCTCTTACTGTCCCCATTTCACAGATGAAGAAACTGAAACAGAGGCAGTAATCTGCCCGGTGCCACGCAGCTGGTAAGTGGGGAGCCAAGATTCACTATGGGCAGGTGGTATTCTCTGGAATCCCTCAGGAGGATTTCCTGCCCACACAAAACAAACAGGTCAAGGCAACAGCTCAAAACAAGAGACCAGGAAGAGTTCTGTATGACTCCCCAGAGATGGGCGGTGCAGGCCAAAGCTGGGGGCAGCATCAGGGCCAGGGAGAGTCCTCCCTGAGGGACCAGCTTGTGCCCTGCAGCTGAGGTGTGGCTCAAAGCACACTGAGAAAGGCTGACCAGAGCTCCCTCTGGACAAGCCGAGAAGCCTGAGAACTTCCAGGAGGGCGGCCCCTGGGAAACCATCCTCCAGAGAAAGTGGAGACATAGCCAGCACCACAGCACCCCAGAGAGGCAAGCAGAATACTTAGTGAGATGTGGCCACATTCAAGATGTATTTTTTTTTAATGTTCTTTTTAAAATATATTTTATTGATTTTTTTCCAGGGAGGAAGGGAGAGGGATAGAGAGTTAGAAACATCGATGAGAGAGAAACACCGATCAGCTGCCTCCTGCAACACTCCCCACTGGGGATGTGCCCGCAACCAAGGTACATGCCCCTGACTGGAATCAAACCTGGGACCCTTGAGTCCGCAGGCCGACGCTCTATCCACTGAGCCAAACCGGTTAGGGCTTTAAAAATGATTTTAATTGATTTTTTTTTTTTTTTAGAGAGAGAGAGAGAAACATCAATAAGTTGCCTTCTTTAAGTCCCCCACCAGGGGTCAAGCTGGCAACCCAGGCATGTGCCCTGACTGGAATCAAACCGTCAACCCATTGGTGCATGGGATGATGCCCAACCAACTGAGCCACACCAGCCAGGGCACTAGGATGGGTCTTAATCCAATATGACTGGTATCCTTATAAAAGGGGGAAATTTGGACACAGGCTCACACAGAGGAAGAACACCATGTGAAAATAAAGGCAGAAACCAGGGTGACGCTTCTATAAGCCAAGAAACTCCAAAGATTGCCAGCAAGTCACCAGAGGGGCCGGCACTCACAGAGTAACATCCTTAGTCCAGCCAGACCCCTACACATGCCCCACTTTAAGCAAAGGCAGCTGAGGCCTGCCTCAACTGCTTCCAGACCAGGCTATGAGCAGCCACTCACTCCCCAGGCCACTGGCTACAGGCCAGCATCTCTCTGACCTCAGCAAACTAAGATGCGGAGGAACTTGCTAAACTGGTGCTAGCTACTAAAGCCAATGTGTGTGCACCTGTCCTCAGTGTGTGGGGAGTCCAGAACATGAGAGTTCACACGGGCCAGGCAAGCCCTGGCATGGGGGCATATTAAGGCAAACGGGGCTAGCTGGGAGCTCCCAATGCTGCCCTCTCCACCACCTCAGAACCCGCCCTCTATTCCCTGGGGCTGTCTCCAGGGCCCTGCCCCTTGTGCAGCTAGCAGGGCTGACCCTGGAGGACCCCTGGGTTTACTACCCAACCCTGGGTGAAAATGGAAGAGTAACCCTCAGACTGCTGGCAATCCAGAAGCCTGGCTCCTCAGAATTCCTGGGGCTGTCTCCTCACCATCTTAACCCTGCCCACACTTGTACCTGGGGCCTGTTTGACTTTCCTTTACGAGAGGCCCTGGGTTCATATATGCTGGGCTTTAAAAAGTCAAACCTGAATCTGATCACAGCCCTGGGATATAATCATCAGTTTACGGGGCTTCTGCCAGCAACATCCCCATAGGACCAATAATACAGATTTTTATTTTTATTTATTTTTTTGTTAATCTTCACCCAAGAATTTTTTCCCAGTGATTTTTTAGAGAAAGTGGGAGGGAGGGAAGGAGGAGAGAGACAAAAACATCGACCTGAGAGAGTCACACTGATTGGCTGCCTCCCGCACACACCCTGACCTGGGCCAGGGATCGAACCTGCAACCAGGTTCGTGCCCTTGACTGGGAATCGAATCCACAACCCTTCCATGTGTGGGTTGACACTCCAACCCCTAAGCACACCAGCCAGGGTGATTTGGCTTTTTATTTTTAAATATATCTTTATTGATTTCAGAGAGGAAGAGAGAGGGAGAGATAGAAACATCAATCTCTCTTACATCTATGTTTATCTTTTTCTGTCTCTCCCCCTCCCTTTCACTCTCTCAAAAAAAAAAAAAAAATCAATGAAAAAATGTCCTCAGGTGAGGATTAACAAAAAAACAACAAAAAACATACTTTCATGTAAGACAACTCAGGAAAGTATAGTGAATGGATGGAATCTACTGTATGATAAAAATGCTACACCACACAATACAATATACAGATGATATATTATAGAATTGTACACCTGAAACCTATATAATTTTATTAACCAATGTCACCCTAATAAACGCAATAAAAAAGTTTTTTTTAAATGCTACAAACACCATTTAGTTGCCATCAATTAGATATTAACTTATTTTTTAAAAATCCAAATGCTGACAGTATCCAGAAAAGTTTAATAAGTTCATTTAAACTGTTATAAAGTTGAACTACTGAAAATTTTCACTGAAACATTTTGACTTGCATTAATGCTTTATGTCTCTGCATTTATATTTTGAAAATTCACACACAAATGTAAATGGAAAAATGACCAACACCTGATTTCTGTTCCATATTTTACACTTGCAGTCATATAACTGAGGCATCTTTTGACCCCATGGGGGAAAAATATCTAATGTTCAGGACTGCCAATAACAGAAAGAAAAATTTTTTAAAGAATGAAATGTTTCCCATCATAATGGATTCTTTTTTAAAAAATTGATTTCAGAAAGGAAAGGAGAGGGAGAGAGAGAGAGAAACATCAATGATGAGAGAGAATCATGATTGGCTGCCTCCTGCATGCCCCCTACTGGGGATTAAGCCCACAATCTGGGCACGTGCCCTTGACTGGAATGGAACACAGAACCCTTCAGTCTGCAGGCCGACGCTCTATGCACTGAGCCAAACCAGTAGGGCATCATAGTGGATTCTTAAGCATATTCTCCACATATGTGGCGTTCTAGCTGGATCTCTTTTGGCATATTTGTTACACATTTGCATGGATAGCACACAGGTTGGTATCTTAAAAAAGGCCAACCAGATAGGCCTCACTTGCCTCCTGCAAAGCACCAATAGCTGTGCTCTGGAAACACAGATAGTTTTGAATTTATGAACAATTTCTCACACCAGATGCTGGAAGGGAAGTTTGCAAATCATTAGTTCAGTGGACTTCTGAAAACATCTAATTTTACTGAGCTTCAAGGTACCAGACTAGGCCTGTAACAATGAGGTTTCTTCACTCCTCCAGCAGAGGGTGCACTCTTGTGAGCGACTTTTGTAGCTAGTTGCTTCCTTGGTACTTTACCACTGGTTGATTAGCGGGCAGACTGCTTTGTAAGAGCTAGGGTACAGAGACTTTCTAACTTCCTCCTTCAGCTGGAGTTTGGCAAGCTAGAGACTGTGCTGGCCTTAGAGAGTGATGGTGGTGCAGCAGAGGCTGTGAACACCTCTGTATGCATTTTTAAGTTTTCCTCATTAAGTAAATTTAATATATATGTTTGGCTCCACCCCAAGCCTTTCTTAAGGTGCTGCATCTGAGTACCTACCTACTACCTGCTGTGACTATCCTGGAAAGGGATGAAGGCACAGACAGGGCAAACCCCCATCCCAGGTACTTCTTGGCCACCAGCACAATACCAGCACCACTTAGCCAACCCTCCCTAGGGTTAGGCACTGTGGTACAGAGTTTACCTAGCACTTATTCTCACCATCTCACAAATTCTCACCATCCATCAGGAAAGGAAACTGAGGTTTAGTGGCATTTAATCATTTATCAAGGCCACAGAGAACAAATAAAGGCCAGACCTGTGAGTACATGTGCCTTGGCCTCAGACATCTTCCTGTGGATGCAGCCCTGACCACACGGTGAGCTAAAGCTGGAATGCTCCAGGGCAGCAAGAGAGAACTGCTCACCACCAGGTAGATAGTAAGGGAAGAAACACGGAAAAAATGCCCCAAACCAAACCCCACCAAACCTGAAATTCCAATTTCAGGATTCAATGCTATGAGCTCATGAACAAATGTTTGAGGAGGGTCACCAGGCAGCACTGCAGTAGTGAGAGATCTAGAAAAGGAAGAGGAAAAATTCTCAATAGGGAAGTTGGGGGAATCACAGTTGGTCTAGCTGAGGGAAGAGCTCTGCAGATGTCACAAAGAATGAGGTAGAGTTATATGCGCTGACACGGGAGGGTCCAGAGCTCTTTAGGTTAAAAATGTGCCCACATGCACACACATGCCACAGAACAAAATATTTCTGGGAGGATTTACAACTAATGCTCATAGTGGTTACTTCAAGGAAGTGGGCTGGAAACAGGACTCCAATTCTTTGCAAGTGTCACTTTCGTAGTTAGAAGAAGAAAAAGCTTCAAAAAGCCTAAGAAAAACAGTGCAATGTGAGCTGAAAACTGTAGGTTTTTAGGGTCTGAGACCTCCTGGATGCCAAAGCAGCTCTGCTACCGTCTCACTGGTCCATCTCTTTGAGCATCAGTGAAAGGAGAAAATAAAACCACACGGTTCTGAGTGCATGAGGGAAAAAAAGGAGAAAAAACTGTAACTCTAGCTGGCAGGATGGCATGGGCAGCATCAGTCTGGGCTCTTACCACATCTGACTGACCTGCCAGGAAGGCCAGGGGAACCCTCAGAGCCGGCCAGGACCAGGTACAGTAAGAAGAGTCATCATAGACAGCACTGCGGGCAACGGTGAGAGGCAAACGACTGAAAAGGGCTGTCTCTAGAGGTCAAGGGTGCAAGGAACATTTTCTTTTTCTACCTTTGAATTCTGAACAAAACGGTGCAAGCCAATTGAGGGTACTCTCAGAGCAAAGTGACGGAGGGGCAGACTCTGGAGCTAAGCGTGCTCTTGCACTTACTGAGTCACCTTGAGCAGGTTACATCACCTATTTGTATCTCAGCTTCTTCACGTGCGAAGTGGAAAGAAGAGAACCCACCCATATATGAGTGCTCAAAAATGCTGGTCATCATTACACACGGATATGAAAAGAGCTCCAAGACAAGTTGATACTGATGAAGGGAAGCTAACGGCACAACTGTGAATCTAACTGGAATTCCACTGCTGTCAAAAGACTTCAACACAAGTGTAAAACAGGGAACCATTCTGGATGACAGATACCCATTCACTTCTTGAGAGATCAAAAAGATTAAGGGGGGTAAAGGGATAGGAAAGGAAAAATCCCATTATTCTACTCTGCATGCTTCAGTATTATCTGAATTTATGATAACCTAAATACATTCATTTACTGCTAAGCAATTAGAAATTAAAATAAGAAGGCAGAATGGCACACATTACATTTTATTTTAAAGACCTTGTGTCATGAAAACAGATAAATACTTCTATGCTGAAAGCAATCGTCTGTTACCTGGAGTCTTCATTCAATGATTCAGCCCCATTATAACACCAGAAAGAGTGAGAATATAAATATAAACACACACATGAAATGGTACTCTGACAAAGAAACCTGGATCAAAACAGAAAAAAGGTAAGAAAGAATATGATGTCCCCAGGATGAGATCATAAAAGCTCAAAGCCAAGGGGACCAGAGATTCCTTAGTCTGCTCCTGAACCTCACTCCTCCTGCCCAGTCTAAGAGAGATCACCACTCCCACATCCTACGGTGGCTGTTAAACAAAGTGACACAAGAGCCAGTTATGCAAAATATGGGACAACATCTCTCAAATCCCGAGCTGAGGCTGTCTGAACCTGTAGCTCTGACCCCCACAAAAGTGAGGGGCTGAGATGATAGTGCCAAGCACCCCCACATTACTCCCTGCCCCACCTCTACTCAACTATATCCCTCCCTCACTTTGTGATGAATCAGTTATGTGATTCCCATCTTTATAGGAAAACACATAGATCAGTCAGGGGAGAGGTTCTCAGGGAAGCTGACTCCAGGACAGTGCTCCCACTCCTTAATGGAGTAGGCAGGAGTTGGGGTGGACCCGGCCCTGGGGTGTCAGTGATCAATCAGCATGGGTCAGGCTGCGCCTCCTCTCACACACATGCATTCTTTCAAAACACTTCTCTTTGAGGCAGCTCCAGACACTGACTGCCCTCTTGGAAATACAGATACTTTTAGGGTTCTACATCAAGAAACAGAAAGATGCTCCAGGGAAAGACAAACCAAGCCACACAGCTGGCCGAATTCATGTGACTTGTCTCAACTCAGCAGCCCCCTAACCTTTCCCTGGGTCTCCTCGCACAACGTCCCTTCTGTTCTGGCTCCTCGGCAATTCACCAGTGAGAGCAGGCCCCCTCAGCCACTCAACCAACTGATTATCCCTATGCAGGGCAGCAGGTTCCTTGGGGCGGGGCCGGCAGCTCCTCCACCCATGGACCCAGGGTGAGGGGACCAGACAATGGTGACTCCAGAGGGGCATGCTGAACCGGGGTAATCTGGGTTCCCACTTAATCACTTGAGACCAGTTCTCACATATAAGTGGGTTTTTACAGCCCAGAGCCACTTCCATTCTAGAGTATGGGGCAGGATGGAGGATTTGGTGGCTCTGGAACCTACCACATCATGTTGCCAGGCCTGCCATACCGCCTACACAGCTGCCACCCCTCGCCAAGCACAAGTCAGCAAGGATGTGTTCAAGAAGCTGCAACAGAGGGCTTGAGGCTGAGAAACCAGTGCTATTTTACAAAACCCTTTCAGACAAAAACCACACAAATTTCCTAATGAAATGTACCAAAATATCCTTTCTGGGACTCTGGACAGCAGCCTTTGAGTAAAGCCATGGGAAGTTAGTGAAGGTTAGAGCTCCCTGCCCAATAATAACTTGTTGTGGGAGGCGGGTGAAGGGCAGGGAGGATGTCTAATATTAGCGGCTAATAACCAAACTAAACTTCTTCACATTTTACCTTTTCTGAAAGTGTGTTATTCAATTGACAGTACATCCACAATGAAGGAAGTTGCAGACCAGAGGAAATGGGGTTAAGGTCAGCTGCAGGGGATGGTCGAGCTGCAGGTTTGATACCAAAACATACCCAGGCCAGCATTCCTGCCCTAACAAACATCCACAGGCACAGGTGGCACTGCTGGCCAGAAGTGGGCATGACAACATCAGAGCAGATTTCTTCAGTCCCCATCCTATGATTGATTCTCTTTTCTCCTCTCAGTGTCGCCAATCACAAGCCAGAAACTCACAACTAAGGAGCAAGTATCTTTAATTTGAAAAAGCAAAATTAGATTAGCTGCCCCACACCTGCTCACAACCAGCACCAAGCCCTCCAGGTCCACTCCAAAGGCTCCCACCTCCCACACCGACCCTGCTTCCTAACAGACACCAAAACTGAGTCAAGTGCTTCCTATTTGACAGCCACTGAATTACTTCCTGGAAAGGCTGGCCCAGGTCTGCTTTGTAATGTGGCTGTGCTACCACAAAATAATCTGGGACAGGCAGGAGAGGGCGCCTGGCTTAGGATTCTGAAGCTGTGACCACAAGATCTTATGCCCAAAGAGATAGATGAGTCCAGAGGGATCAAAGGAATCAACCTTTTATTGAGAGTCTAACAGCACATCACCTCACCACACATAGGCTAAAAGGTCTTTTTAAAAAGCGTGATCATGTCATCTCCCAGCTTAACTCTGACAACTCCCCAATGCCAACCTCACCCGCCTGTCCCCTGCCCCTTTCAAGCCCTGATGTGCCTGACTCTTCACCTTCACACTCCGCAGCTTTTACCTGGAAGGAGGTCTGCCCCATCCTCAGTGCCTAGATGACTTTTCCCCACACAAGTCTCTGAGTAAACCTCGATTCCTAAGGGAAATCTTGCCCAATACACCCCAACCCTTTCTAACTGGGTCCCTGTAATACTCGTACTGTCCACAACTGCTGCTTCAGTGCACAGATGACTTGTTCTGCTGTAGCCATGTTCATAACTACCTGATTAGTACCTCTCACCCCTGTTGGTCTGGGAGCTCACAAGACATGGGACTGTGTGCAGTTTGGTTCCCAGTATGTCCTAGACTCAGTAAATACCTGCTACATGAACCAATCAACAACACTGAAGCAAAGGGCAGAAGAAAAGCCATTCCTCCTCTTCATTGTAAATAAACCAATTTTTCTAAAAAACTCTCAACTGCAAAGAATCAAAGACAGTGGCATCTCCTACTAGAAACCATCTTCCCATCACAATTTCCTTCTGCCTCTTTAAACAGCTGTTTTGGTGTGAGCTCCCAGTAGATAGCAAACAAATTTATGGGCCTGGATGGGGTCTGGCAAAGGGTTTTGAGATTCAATACCAAAAACACAAACCATAAAAGAAAAAACAATGGTAAACTGTATTATCGAAATTCAAAACTCTTGCTGGGCAAAAGAGACTGTTGAGAAAATGAAAAGACAAGCCACAGACTTGGAGAAAATATCTGCAAATCAGATACTAGATATAGAGCTTAAAAAAATAAAACTCGAACAGTAAGAAAACTAATCCAATATTTTTTAAAAGCAAAAATTCTGAAAAGGAATTTCACCAAAAAAACAATAAACAAAAAACATGCAAAGATGCTCAGTGTCATCAGCCCTCAAGGAAATGTAAATCAAAACCTAATGACACTACACATCCACCAGGATAGCTATAATCAGAAAGACAGAAAGTGTGGATGAGAAACTGTGGAGAAATTGGAACACTCATACATGACTGGTGGGAATGTAAAATGGTGCAGCCACTGTGGAAAATAGTATGGAGGTTTCTCAGAGTTAACCACAGGATTACCAAAAAGACCCAGCAATTCCACTCCTTGATATATGCTCAAGAGAACTGAAAACATATATCCACATGCACAAAAACTTAACACACAAAATAGCTAATAGGTGGAAACAACCCAAATGCCCATCAACTGATGAATAAATACATAATATGTGGTCTATAAAATATATTCATCCATAAAGAAGTGAAGTACTGACACATACCACAATGTGAATGAACCTAAAAAACATTACACCAGCTCCTGCCAGTGTGGTTAGGTTGGCTTAGCATTGTCCCATGCACCAAGAGTGTTGTCCCGGTCAAGGGGCATACCAAGGTTGCCAACCTAATCCCCAGTAAGGGGTGTGCAGGAGACAGCCCATCCATGTTACCCTCTCGCTTGCTTCCTCTCCCTAAAACAATCAATCCTATCTAATAAAAGAGTAATATGCAAATTAACCACCACCCGCTACACCCACAAGCCACGCCCACCAGCCAATCAGGAGTGTGTATGCAAATTAACCCAACCAAGATGGCTGCAGCCACGGAGAGAGCAGGAGGCTTGAGTTTCCCAGACAATGGAGGAAGCCAAGCTTTCCGCACACCCTGGCAGGCCCAGGCCTCCACTCAAGGCTACAAAGTTTCAATTATAGAAGATAAATAAATACCAGCTACCAGGGCCTCCGCTTGGGCCGCCCACAGGCCCCTCGCCCAGGCCACCCCACGCCCCAAGGGAACCCCCACTCTGATCCGGGACACCCTTCAGAGCAAACCAGCTGGCCCCCACCCATGCACTAGGACTCTATCCTATCTAATAAAGGAGTAATATGCAAATTGACCATCACTCCAACACACAAGAGGGCTGCCCCCATGTGGACACAAGATGGCTGCCACAAGATGGCCAGCAGGGGAGGGCTGTTGGGAGGGACCAGGCCTGCAAGGGAGGGCAGTTGTGGGCGATCAGGCCAGCAGGGGAGGGCAGTTGGGAGGGACCAGGCCTGCAAGGGAGGGCAGTTGGGGGCGATCAAGACTGTAGGGGAGGGCAGTTAGGGGTGACCAGGCTGGCAGAGGAGGGAAGTTGGGGGTGACCGGGCTGCAGGGAAGAACAGTTGGGAGGGGACCCAGGCCTGCAGGGGAGGGCAGTTAGGGGCAATCAGGCTGGCAGGGGAGCAGTTAGGCATCAATCAGGCTGGCAGGGAAGTGGTTAGGGGGTGATCAGGTTGGCAGGCAGAAGCGGTTAGGGGCAATCAGGAAGGCAGGCAGGCGAGCAGTTGGGAGCCAGCAGTCCTGGATTGTGAGAGGGATCCCAGATTGGAGAGGGTGCAGGCTGGGCTGAGGGACACACACCCCCGTGAACAAATTTCATGCACCAGGCCTCTAGTAAAAACATATTTATTAAAAACACACCACACATTACACTAAATAAAAGAAGCCAATCACAAAAGGCCCATAGCATTTGATTCCATTTCTATGAAATGTCCAGAACAGGCCAATCCACAGAGACAGAAAGTAAGTCAGTAGTTGCTAGAGACTGGGGGAGGGGAATGGGGCATGACTGCTAATGGGGGCAGGGCTTCTTTTAGGGTGATGAAAATATTCTAGAATTAGTGGTGATGGTTGTACAAATCTGAATATACTAAAAACCAATGAAATGTATACTTTAAATGGATTAATTATATAGAATATAAATTATGTCTCAATAAAGTTGTTTTTTTAAAAAGTGGTATATATCCTGGCCAGTGTAGCTCAGTGGTTGAGTGTCGACCTATGAACCAGGAGGTCATGGTTCAATTCCTGGTCAGGACACATGCCCGAGTTGCCAGCTCAATCCCCAATATGGGGCGTGCAGGAGGCAGATCAATGGTTCTCTCTCTGAAATCAACAAAACTTTTTTTTTTTTAAAAGAGGGAGATACCACTACACACTCATTAGAAAGGCAAAAAGAAAACAAATAACCTTATAAAATGTTGATTAGAATGCAAGAGCATCTATTTTTTTTTTTTAATCCTTACCCAAGGACATTTTTCCCACTGATTTTTTAGAAAGAGTGGAAGGGAGAGGGAGAGACAGAGAGGAACACCAATGTGAGAGAGACACATCTATTGGTTGCCCCACACATGCTCTGGACCAGGGCCAGGAATCTGCAACTGAGGTACATGCCCTTGACCGGAATCGAACCCAGGGACCCTTTGGTCCACAGGCCGACGCTCTATCCACTGAGCCAAACCAGCTAGGGCAAGAGCATCTAGAACCCACTTCTGCTGCTGGGGATGATGCAAAAGGGTATAGCCACTTAAGAAAACTGTCGGGCAGTTTCTTATAAAGTTAAATATACCTGTCCTGTAAGACCCAACAATCCCACTCCCTGGTATTAACTGCAAACTTACACTCACAAAAAATCTGTATGCAAATGTTTAGGACAACTTCACTCATAACGACCAACATGAGGAAGCACCCAGGTGTCCTTCCCCAGCAAACAGATAAACAAAACACAGTGCATACAGACAAAGACAAATGAACTCTCTGAACATGCCAACAATGGGGGTGCATCTGAAGTGCACCCTGCTCAGTGAAAGAAACTAGACACAAAGGACTGTACATTGTGTGAGTCAATATGACATTCTGGAAGAGGCAAGACTACAGGGATGGAAAACAGATGAGTGGTTTTGAGGGACTGAGGGTGGTAGGAGGAGCTGACTTCAAAGGGACAGCATGAGGGATTTGGGGGTGGGGGTGGGACTGTTTTGTACGGTACTGTCATGGTGCAAGCATGACTCTATGAATGTCAAAACCCAGAGGAAATTTCACTGAACACAAACTAAAATAATAACCAGATGGGTGGGGGCAGGGGACTCAAGATGGGTTAAAAACTGTGACTAATGAATGTAACTATATTATAAATGTATGACATACCACAACCATACAGGTGGAAGGAAAGTGTCACAGATAACTTTGTAAAGAAGGGTTTTAATTGGACACTGAAAAGCCAAAGAAAAAAACAATGACATGCAGGCACTGCACTCGAGCTGGTCAAATCACTTGTCACAGGAGTACTGGTTAGCAATTCTGAAACTACTTTCCAGGTATACTAGTGTTAAACAAATAAGCAAATATACTGTGGATAATGAGAGCCAGGTTTCTTCTTTCAGAGAAAGAACTTAAAATAAGCAATGGAGGAATGGCAGAATGAATTCAGTGGTGCTGGTCTAGAGCTGAAGGCATCAGTATGATGTTTATTTTTATATACAGACAGACAGGGAAATAAACAGGGGGCAGTTAGTATATATGCATACCTTTCCCACCTCTGTCATATAAGGGTGATTTAATGCAGTGACACCCTAGGAGCAATGAACACATATGCTCCCATATCTTGGCTTTCAAATACCATCCTATATAATAAAAGGCTAATATGCAAATCGACCGAACGGCAGAATGGCTGGTCGCTATGACGCGCACTGACCACCAGGGGGTAGGTGCTCAACGCAGGAGCTGCCCCCCTGGTGGTCAGTGTGCTCCTGCAGGGGGAGCACCGCTCAGCTAGAAGCTCTGAGCTGGGCTCACGGCTGGTGAGTGCAGCAGCGGGAGCCTCTCCCGCCTCTGCAGCAGCGCTAAGGATGTCCAACTGCCTGCTTAGGAGCAGGCCTAAGCCATCAGTCAGACATCCCCTGAGAGCTCCCGGACTGCAAGAGGGTGGCAGGCCAGGCTGAAGGACCCACTTGAGTGCATGAATTTCATGCACTGGGCCTCTAGTTCTACAATAAAAGGGACCAGGATGCCTTGGAGAAATGGCTGATTCTAGGACTGGGGCAGAAGAAAACTAAGATGAGCCTGAAGTACCCTTTGGTGCCAGAAAGTGAAGAAGCACCCAAAAAACCATGGGCACATGATGAAAAGGCACAGGGACCAACTTAAGGAAGATCCTGCCCACCAGAGTGAGAATAATTTGAACAACAAAATAAATAACAACAGGACTGGATTATAACCCAAAGGAAAAAACACACACAAATATTCATGAATATAAATAAATAACTGAATAAGTAAGTGGGGAAGAAAGGACAGCCTTCCTTCTTACAGGGAAAACCCCATTAATAAATGTAGAAGGAATCATCATAGAACAACAATAATGGATGCTAAGCTAGTGGATGAAACATGAAAAATAAATAGGAGATATGCACAGTCTCAAAGCATCTCCCCCAAATGGATATTAGCTACTGGGGTGGTTCTAACCATGTCCACCTGAATGTGGGGATTAACTTCTCCCCTAGAGTGTGGGCTAGACTTGAGTGACTCACTTCTAACAATATAGAAAAAGACAAATAGTAATTTTGCAGTGGAAAAACCTGGGAAATACCTTCTTAACATAAAGATCAAGGTTAACATCCCCAGTAATAAGTCAAGTTAATATCAGCCCACACTGATGTGATGAGGGGGGCTCTTAACCACTGTACTCGCCTTACTAAAATAAAATCTACATCCCCAGTATAATTGTGAGAAAAACACCAGATAAACCCAAAGTGGAAGGCATTCTACAAAATGTCTGACAAGCATATTTAAAAACTAACAAGGTCATGAAAGAAAAAGGAAGACTGAGGAACTGTCCAAGATTGAAGGAGGTGAAACAGACATGACAACTAAATGCAATAGAGGATCCTGGAGTGGATTCCAGAACAGAACAAACATTTGTAGGAAATGGGGAAGTCCAAGTAATGTCTGTTCACAGTAAATATTGTACCAGTGTTAATTTCTTCATTTTGATCACAGGCCATAGTCATATAAAGTGTTTAGATTAGGGAAGCAAGATGGGGGGAATAAGGAAACTCTGTATGATCTTTGCAACTCTTCTGTGTTTCTAAAATTATTTCAAAATTCAAAGTTAGAAAGAAACCATGATTATGAAACAGACCATACTTGGTTTAATTACTAGAAGATCTTTATGTACGTTTGGAACAATCTGGATCTGTGAATCTACTTCTTTTGCTTCAACTCTAAATTTTGTGGAACCTAAATACATAAAGTCTTTCTGATAAAACCTAGTGGTTAAATTGAGATATGTAGTAAGTGTAACACACATACCATTGCAAAGACTTAGTATGAAAAAAAGAATGTAAAATAGCTGGTAAATTAAAAAAATACCGATTACATGCTGAAATCATAATATTTTGGATATACTGGGTTAACTAAGTTACATTATTAAGATTAGTTTCACCCATTTCTTTTGACCTTTTTAAATGTGGCTTGCATATTTCTAGTGGATAGCCAGGATATAGAATGTAAGTCACTGTTGAAACAAAAAGGGCTTCAAAAAAAAAGGGGGGGCTTCAAATACCTCTTGCCAAATCCAGGACAATGAGCAGATATAAAGAAAGCATTTCAGCACGACTCCATTCACTTGATCAGTCATTCAATACCTAGGAACCAATTTACTCGTCCTGGAAACTCATCCTGGACACACTGCCTTGTCCTGGGGAAGCACTAGCATGCTCTCCCAGACCACAACCAATGAATGACCAGTTTTCTTTCTAAATGAACAACTGAGCCACAGCACATAGAGGCTTCTGGGTAGACATGTGATCAGAGGACAACCATCTGGATCCCCCCAGATGAACTGGAGCTAACTCAGGGAGGTTAACATCACACATTCATTCTGCCCAGCAATGTGTGTTACTGCCGGCATTGAAAATTGGGCACTTATCCGGAACTCTTACAACTCAACAAAAAAAAGACAAACCCCAATTCAAACTTAGGCAAGGGACTTGAATAGACATGTCTTCAAAGAAGACATATACATGGCCAACAAGCATGAAAAAATGCTCGGCATCATTAGTCATAGGAAATGGAAATCAAAACCACAATGAGATACCATTTCATACACCCACTAAAATGTCTATAATTTTAAAAATTAATAAGTAAAACTAGAAGCAACATGTTGGCTAAGATGTAAAGAAACTGGAACCCTCATACACTGCTGATAGAAATGTAAAGTGGTACCACCATTGTGGAAAACAGTTTGGCAGTCCCTCAAAATGTTAAACATACCATTACCATATGATGCAGCGATTCCACTACTAAGTATATACCCAAAGGAACTGGTACTCAAACAAGTACATGTGTATCTACACTATATTACAGTATGAAATGATTCACAATAGCCAAAAGATGGAAACAGTCTAAGTGTCCATCAAAATAGATGAATGGATAGACAAACTGTGACACATGCATAAAGAGGAATATTATTCAGTCATATAAAGGAATGAAGTCTAACTCACTCTACAGTGTAGATGAACTCATAAGTAGTTATACTAAGTGAAAGAAGCCAGACACAAAAGATCACATGAGAAACAATTGCTTAGTGGGTACAAAGTTTCCTTTTGGAGTAAAGAAAATATATTTTTAATATATATTTTTTATTGATTTCAGAGAGGAAGGAAGAGGGAGAGAGAGAGATAGAAACATCAATGAGAATCATTGGTTGGCTGCCTCCTGAACACGCCCTATTGGGGATTGAGCCTGCAAACCCGGGCATGTGCCCTTGAGCGGAATTGAACTCAAGACCCTTCAGTCTGCAGGCCAACACTCTATCCACTGAGCCAAACTGGTTAGGGCTGAAGAAAATATTTTGGAACTAGAGAATGGTGGGAATGGTGGTCATTGTAAAACACTGTGAATATACACTAAATGCCACCGAATTGTTCAACTAAAAATAATTTTATGCAATGTGAATTTCACCTCATTTTCTAAAAGTGGGGGTTGACTTACACACTGGTTGTTGTGAAGTTTCCTGACAGACAATAGCTGCCCCCTCCAAAATCAATTTGGTTCATCCATTTAGTCACTCATTCAACAAATATTTACCAAGTGCCATCTCCTGTGCTAAAGGCCAGTATCACAGAGAACAAAACTGACAGAGCTGTGCTCTCAAGAGTTTACATTCTAACAATAGAGCAAACATTAATCCAGTAAACACAAGTCCATTTAAATACAATTGTTACCGTAGGCAGCAGCCTCAGTTGGAGTGCCAGGGATTCTCCTGCATTGGCCAAGATGGCTCACGGAAGATGTTCTTGCAGCAAAAGTTAGAAAGATTAATGGACACAGATTAAAAATGGCAGCAGAGTAAGTGGATGCTGCACAGACACACTACCAAGTCCAAACTGGAATTACAACTAAAATACAGAAAAACTTACTGAATAATCAACAGAAGGCTCACTGGAGAGAACCCTGATAACCAAGGACCAAAAGTGGAGACTGCATAAAGACTGGTAGGAGGGGCGAAGGCGCGAAAGGGCTGGCTGGGCACCCACAGAAAGCAGCTAAAGTTCCAGAGAGATATCTCAGCTGTGAGGGTTGCCACTAAGAACTCTGGGGTCTAATTCCCAAGCTGGGCCCCCCCAGCAGAGAGCACCAGAAATGAGAAGGGCACCCACATAATATCTGATAGCTGTCAGTGAGAAACGGTTGGAAATTCAACCCTCTAAAAGGGCCAACACACACACACACACTAACTAACTAACTAAATAAATAAATAAATAAATAAATGGCAATGCATAAAATGCCCTTGTGCTCTGACAGAGGAACAACAGAGTGGACTGGAGCTAGATGAGCAGAAACCAGGATCAAGGGCCTTAGGGTCAAAGCTCAGAAGGCAGACACACCAGATTCCTGTGCTGAGCCATTCCCTCATGCTGAGGAGGAACTCTTTCCCACCCTATTGGAAAACACCTTGACCCTTACGAAACTGAGATTAACCATTAGTCTCCAGGCAGAAACAATTACCCCCACCCTGTTGGAAAAAAACCTCTTGCCACACCTGTGGATGATTGCCTGAGGGCAGATCAAGAGGAATCCTATCAGCCTGCAGCGAGAGGCAGTCTCTGGAGGCTTTGAGTCTTTGCCTGACCTAATTAGTCAGAAACAGCATTTGACACTGTCCTCCACTAGAGATTGAGAGCCATAGCAGATTTACCTAATACACAGTCACAAACCCAAACGAGCAGCCAAAAATGAGGAAACAAAGAAACATTCCACAAATGAAAGAATAAGAGAATTCTCCAGAAGAAGAAATAAATGAAAGAGATAAGAAACTTATCTGAAACAGACTTCAGAATACTGATAGTAAAGATGCTCAACAGCATGAGAAAAGATATAGTAACTATGAAAAAAGAACAGTCGGAAATAAAGAATGATATAGCACAAATAAAGAACACATTGGAAGGAACACACAGCAGATAAGGGGAAGCTCAGGGCTGAATCAGTGAATTAGAGCAGCGGTCGCCAATCTTTCGGACCTCACGGACCAGCAGTGGTCCACGGACCACTGGATGGCAACCACTGCTCCAAAGGTTTCCTTAAACTAGCGGTCACCAACCTTTCGGAACTCACAGACTAGACCACCAGTGGTTTGAGGACCAACAGTTGGCGACCACTGAATTAGAAGACAGTGTTAAAAAAATCAATCAGAGAAACAAAAAGAAAAAACAATTAAAAAACAGGAGGACAGCTTAAGGGAGCTGTGGGACAAATGAAATGAAACAGTATTCGAATAGCAGATATACCAGAAAAGGCAGAAAGGGAAAAAGGAATAGAGAACGTGTTTGAAGAAATAATGGCTGAAAACTTCCCTAACCTGGTAAAGGAAAAAAAAATCATACAACAGAAGACATAGAGAACCCTAAGCAAGAAGAACCCAAATAGGTCCATGCCCAGATACATCATAATTAAAATGACAAAAATTAAAGACAAATAGAGAATCTTAAAAGTAGCAAAAGAAAAGCAAATTGTTACCTACAAAGATGCATGGACAGGGAACAAGTGTGCCAAAAGCTAGAAAGATGAATGGCCTAGTCAATGTGGCTCAGTAGTTGGGCACTGACCTATGAACCAGGAGGTCACATTTGATTCCTGATCAGGGCACATGCCTGGGTTGTGGGCTCAATCCCCAATAGGGGGCCTACAGGAGGCAGCTTATCGATGATTCTCTCTCATCATTGATGTTTCTATCTCTCCCTCTCTCTTAAATAAATAAAAACATATTAATAAAAAAGAGATATATGGATGTGGCCTGAGCAGGCTGAAAGCTAGCAAGATAATTAGATAGGAAAAAAAAACCTCCCCTCCTGCCCTGGCCAGATGGCTCAATTGGTCGGAGTGTCATCCCATGCACCAAAAGGTTGTGGGTTTGATTCCTGGTCAGGGCACATACCTAGGTTGTGGGTTTGATCCCTAAATCTGGGTACATATGGGAGGCAACCAACTGATGTTTCTCTCTCACACTGATGTTTCTCTTTCTCAAATAAACTAAAAAAAATATACAGGCAGTCCTCGTGTTACGTCACACTCAACGTATGCCGTTTCGTCACCATTTCCCATTTATTTATAAAAAAAAAAGTTCTGCATTTTGACATATGCACATATATACTTTATGTTTTTTATTATTTTTTACCACAAGTAAATGTCAAGAATTGTTATCTTTCTTTTAAATTTTTTTTACTATTTCACTTCATTACTGCAGTGTATGTGCTCCATGTGAGTGATGTAGGTGCTTATGTAGGTGGGTTCCGACTTAACGGCGAAAATCGCATTATGTCGCGCCGTAGGAACGGATCTCCTACGTAACCAGAGGACCTACTGTATTCAGGTGAGGATTTTTGAAAAAGTGTTCCCTTCCCTATCCCTATAAAAACCATGGGCTTCAGCAAGAAGGGGAGATGATCTTTGACAAGTGAGTCCATGGTTCTCCCAGGTTGTGGCACCTGAATAAACCTCTTTCCTTTTGCACCAGCACTTGTCTCACAAGTTTGGCTTTCATTGCGGCAGGCAACAGACCCTGCATTTTCGAGGACCGAGGTTGGGGTCCCAGCTGCCTGTGGCAGGCTGACCCTGGGAGCAGGACTGTGGGAACTTCCTAGTAGCTGCCATGAGCTTTCTTTGGGGAATTTTCCTAAACTCCTTCTCAAGGCATCAGCTGCCTGAATCACTTGGCTGGTGAAAGGAAATGGGTTTCTGGGTAGCAGATGGACTCCAAGACTGGCTAAGTCAAACCAGCATGCAAACTGGAGGTCCTCTATTCCTGCCACTTGGTCTTTGTGCCACTTGGCATCATGCCACTTGGGTCCAGTTAGGACCATTTGTGAAACTGTCTGTAGTGTATCCTAGCCTATCCCTGCCACTTGGGCTTTGTGCCACTTGGGTCCAGTTAGGACCATTTGTGGTACCAGTTGGTAAGGGTATCCTAGGCCAGTGGTCAGCAAACTGTGGCTCGCGAGCCACATGCGGCTCGTAAGCTGCGGTTTGCCGCTCTGTTGACTAATGAGTTTGCCAACCACTGGGATAGGGGCTTAATCACAAGGAACAACAACAGCCTGTAATTATTGGAATCGAGAGTCTAGGTCAGTGGTCAGCAAACTTATTAGTCAACAGAGCCGCAGTTTGCTGACCACTGTCCTAGGCTATACTGACGCTTAGGCTTCGAGCCACTTAGGCTTTGTGCCACTTTGGCTTGGTGCCATTTGGATAGGGTCAGGACCACTTGCAGCATTGGCTGGCAGGAGATAAGCCATAGGACTTGTTTGTGAGTGCTCACTTGGAATAACAGAATTATGGGTCTAAGTTTTGTTCATATGTTACCATTCTGTCTGGGGTTTTTCTATGGTTATGGTTTTGGATTGCTACTTTCGTGCTATCAGGGTTGTTCGGTTTTGACTCTTGAAGAAAGCCCACTGGGCCAAATTTTAGCAGATTGGTCCATGTACAGCTATAATCCAATGACTAAGAAGGAATTGATTTTCTATTGTAACACTGCTTGGGCTATGTATACATTAGACTACGAAGAAAAATAACCCCTTAGTGGTTTCCTAAATTACTACACTATCATACAGTTGGAATTGTTTTGCCTACGTTCATGAAAATAGGACAAATCCTTTATGTCCAGGCGTTTATGTCTTTAAACAATAAGAATTTGGCAAAGAAAAGGAACAAACTAATGATACAGATAAGGGAATTGGCTTCAAAACACCTCCCCTAGCCCTGCCAGTGTGGCTCAGTGGTTGAATGTCGACCTATGAACCAAGATGTGGCTGGTTTGATTCTCAGTCAAGGCACACATCTGGGTGGCTGGCTCAATCCCCAGTAGGGGGTTTGCAAGAGGCAGCCCATCAATGATTCTCTTTCATCATTGATGTTTCTCTCTTTCTCTTCCTTTCTTTCCCTCTCTGAAATCAATAAAAATATTTAAAAGAAAAATTCTTCCATAATAGTAAGACACAGGCAGAAAAGGAAAATGAGTAAATGAGCCTCTTTAATGCCCTGAACCCAGAGGACCCAGGATTAGCAGCAGAAAAATTACCCCCACTACCATCCCCACAGTTTTCTCTACCTGCCAGACTACCCTATTCTGTTATTGGACCGAGATTTACTTTGCAAATTGCTTGCCCAAATAACTTGCTAGATAACCTTGAAATAGGGCCCAGAGGGGTGACAGCCCCACCCTGGTATGATGAGGGAATGGTCTCCCCCTAGAAGACCCACGGAGCACCCAATGTGGCCAGGGAGTATCCCTATCTGGAGCAGGACAATTCCCTTTGAGGGAATATCCTATAGGTGAAATAAACTAGGAAGGCCAGTCCACTGGCCACTACTGGGCCCATACTCCATTTTCTACTTGAGATTTACTGAATTGGGAAAATTCCAAACCCTCATATAGGGATGATCCTGAGAAACTGACAGATCTTATCACCTGAATTTTTGCCACTCATGAACCAAATTGGGAAGATGTACAGGCTCCCCTTAACATCCCGATAACGGCAGATGAAAGGTGGCTAGCTATGTATTATGCTAATGAAGAGGTTGTCTCCATCAAGAGAATCCCAATGGGACCCCCCCTAACCCAGCCAGGGAAATTCCCTTGACAAAGCCCAAGTGGAATCTGAATAGCAGGACCTAGCTTTCCTAGAACATTATAAAAGGTGCATATTGGAAGGGCTTAAGAAAGGGGTGCCTAAACAAAAGAGCTTGAATATGATACAGGCAGTTCAACAGAAACCAAATGAAGACCTTCTGAAGTTTTAGAAAGGATCTATCAGGCCTATCGAAAGCACACTGATGCTGACCCACAGGCACCAGAAAATGTCCGGATGGTAAATATTACTTTTACTAGAATTGGGCAAAGGGCCCTAGATATCAGAAGGAAGCTCCAACATTTAGACTGGGTGTTGGAAATGAATCCCTCCCAGCCCAGGAAACAAGGAAATTAAAGTAGACCACCGTTGTTGTTTTTTTGTTTGTTTTTAAGAAACAGTGTGGGAAACTAGAAGGAGAGACAGAACCTGAAAGGAAAAGGGAAAGACCCACTAGGCGCCAATCAATGTGCCTACTGCAAAAAGGAAGGCCACTGGAGAGAGGACTGCCTGGAACTCAAAAAGAAACAGAAACAGGATAGATGCCCTCACCAAGAATATTGGAAAGAAATAACAAATCTGATGACACATGAGGAGGCCCAGGGGCTCCCCTAGATACCTCCAATCTACTACTATTTTCCCCATAGGAGCTCCGGATACAATTGACAATGGGGAACAAGGAAATTGACTTCCTCGCTACATACTTAGTGCTAAATACAAAGCTAACCAAAAAGTTAACCTGCAGTGTTGGTTCCTGGAGTGACCAGACAATTACAAGAACAGGCATTCCTTCAACCTCTAGAATGCCAGCTTTGAGTTCAAAAATAAATACACAGTTGCTTGCACAAATAACTTTTCCCTCTGAGAACATGCTCTCCAGCTCCAGGGGCTCCTGACTTGCCCAGAAGGAACCAGAAGTTAACTCTTCCCACCCGACATATAAGAAAGTTGACTGAGCCATTTGGGCCAATGGAACCCCAGGTATGGTGGTTAACATCCAAGCCATAAAAATTAACCTAAAAGAAGGGGCATGGAACCGGTTTGGCTCAGTGGATAGAGCATCGGCCTGCGGACTGAAGGGTCCCAGGTTCGATTCCGGTCAAGGGCATGTACCTTGGTTGCGGGCACATCCCCAGTAGGGGGTGTGCAGGAGGCAGCTGATCGATGTCTCTCTCTCATCGATGTTTCTAACTCTCTATCCTTCTCCCTTCCTCTCTGTAAAAAATCAATAAAATATATTTAAAAAATAAAAATAAATAAATAAATAAATAAATAAAAGAAGGGGCATGGATCCCTTAGAAGAAATCATACCCCCTTCCTTACAAAGGAAGCTTTAGAGGAAATTTAACCAGTATTGCAGAAATTCTTAAAATCAGGATTAAATTGACCATGCCAGCCTCACCATAACAACCCCATTATGCCAGTCAAAAAGCCTCACTCTGATGAATATAAATTTGTACAGGACCTTAGGGCCATAAATGAATTGTCCAGGACATTCATCCTATGTTGCCCAACCCTTAACACTTTGTTGACCACGGTACTCAGGGATAGCAAATGGTTTCAGTCCTAGACTTAAAAGATGTTTTTTTAAATGCATCCCAATAGATGAAAAGACTCAACTATTCTTTGTCTTTGAATAGCAGACCCAGAACTAAAGCCACGCTCTAAGACTGCTGGATTGTGTTATCACAAAGATTTAAGAATTCCCCAACCATATCTGGGGAAATATTAGCAAAAGATTTAAGGGATAGTAACTGAAATCAGGATTTTTCTACCATATGTAGACAATCCTATACAATAAAAGCCTAATAGGCAAATTGTCCCCTCAACCGGGAGTTATGCTGGGAGTTTGAATGCTTGCTATGATGTGTGCTGACCACCAGGGGGCAGCACGGAACATGGTGGGCGTTGGTAACATGGCACTGGCAGCGGGCGACAGTGGAGGCACTGAAGGCCCCGATGGGCCCCAATGAGAGTGGGACTGGGGTGGGATGGTGGAACAGGTAAGTGGGCGGTGCCAGGCCAAGGCGGGTACAAGCCACTGGTCCCTGGGCGGGGGGGCCCGATCGCCTTGCTGCCACCGGGCTCCCAGGCGCTGAGGGAGTGTGTGTGTGTGTGGGGGGGGGGGGGGGAATGCCCCGCCAATCCCATCTCAGGGCGACCAATGGTGGCGGTGGGGGGCAGGGCCACCGTCCAGCTCCCTCAGCACCTGGGAGCCCAGCAGTGGCAGGAGCAATCCGCAGGGCGATTGGCCCGCCCCCCCCCCCCCCCAGCAGGCAGAGACCAGCTAGGGTGGCAGGAGGCGGAGCCATCACCTGGCTCCCAGGTGCTGAGGGAGAAAGGGCAAATAGTAATATTAAAATATTTCTTCTAATTATTTTCCTTTCAATGTGCATGAATCCATGCACCGGGCCACTAGTTTACTAATAGCCAGCAATACTTATGAAGACTGTTTGGTCATACTCCTAAATCATTTGGCAAAAAGAGGATATAAAGTATTGCCTCAAAAGGCCCAGATTTGAAAATAGGAGGTAGTATACCTGGGATTCCCACTGAGACAGGGCACTAGGAGCTTGATGGCTCATCGAAAACAAGACATTGCTACAACAAAAATCCCAGAGAACCAGAGACAACTTCAAGGATTCTTAGGAATTATAGGGTTTGCTGAATTTGGATTCCAAAGTTTGGTCTTTTATCGAAACCACTGTATAATTCTTTGAAAGGACTAGACTCAAAGTCTCTTAAATGGATGAGAGACTGTCAGGTGGCATTTGACACCTTGAGGGAAAAATTCCTTTCAGCCCCCATAGTAGGACTGCCCAATTTACAGAAACCTTTGAAATTATACATTTCATGAAAGGCAAGGAATTGGACTTTGGTCTAAGAAATATCCCTCAACCCATAGCTTATCTATCAAAGAAACTAGATCACATGACAAGATGGCCACCATGCCTCCGGGCACTAGCAGCTTTCTGTGATCTTACAGCAAGCATATCAAACTCGCAGCCCGTGGGCCGTATGCGGCCCACAAGGAATATTTTTGTGGCCCAGCCAATATAACAGTATGTAAGAAACATTTTAATAAAAATTTTGTCACTTAATTTTTACAATATCCTGTTATACATAATTATTAATAACAAACTACAACATTTGCTAATGACTGATTACTATAATAGTGTTGCATTCATTTCCCTTACGTGCCTTATGCGCACCATTTCTCTCCACTAATACTAGCAGCGAATATTTTAGCAGCTAATTGCCACATCATTAGTCTTGGACTGACTTGCTTGGTGTGCCCAACAGGAAATTTTCGCTTTCGGAGAACAAGAAATATAGGTTTATTTGCGTTACACTTACTAATTTGTGCAGTCATTCAAGAAAAAAATACTAATTTTTATTAAAATGTTCTATTATTTTATGTTAACGATTACTCCTTTATTTCATCCCTTTGTATTCAGCATGTCTCTAGATAAACGTATGTTTCTATGAAAATTTAAGCTTTTGAGGAGTGAAAAAAATGGCGGTGGAATAGCCAGACGTGTCCCAAGCCTTGTCCCGGAGCAGATAGAAAGAACAGCTTAGGGTCGCACAGGGAGTGTTTGTTGGTGAGCTGAGGGACAGCTATACTCCAGGAGACTGCTGGACGGGGCTCCCCTGACTGGGCAGCCCCCGCTGCTGCTGGGTTCCCTCCCAGAGCAGCCAGTTCGGACACGGAGACCGCGCCATCTTGAAGGGGAAAGTGGATGTTATCGGAAGCCTGAAAATCTACAACTAGGTCACCCACCAAACAGCTGCGAACCCCAGAACACCGGTCCCCAATTGGCGCAAACACGTGGATTCAGAGGAGCTCTACACTCCACCACCACGGAAAGGTCATATTTTGATTGGGATAAGGTGAGGTCTATGGTCCCGGTAGGAGAGAGAAACGCGCGCACTGCGGGAGCTGGAGGACCGGGGGAAGTCTGCGCCTAGAAAAATCCGTGGCTGTTGGGGCTGGTGTGATCTGTGAATGTGGAAGGGGGTCCTCAGAGCTGCTAACACAAGGGAACTCTAAAAAGCAACCCATTTTGATCTGACGCAAAAGGACAGCCTAAAAATTTTAAAAGTGTGCTGTCTGCTTAGACCCAAGGGGAAAAAAAAGTCTGCACAGACTTGCGCGCAGCCCCAGAGTTCACACACTTACGCTGGCTCTTTTCTTCTTCTTCTTCTTTTTCCTCTTTAAATCCTTGCTTCTGATTACTAAGCCCAATACATAGGATCACCCAATTGGGGACACGCTAAGAGACTGCAGGGGAAAGTTGTTTTTCTGGAACCTGGGGATCAGAGCGGGTAATAACCATCAAAGAACCAGCTCTGGTGCAACCCACTCCCACAAACCGATATTGAGTGCCACAGGGAAAGCAGGATCTAAGCACTGGCTAGAGAGGACCTATAGTCCCGGAGGTCAATCCAGAAACACTGCCACCCAGGGGTTGAATCACAAATTGACTCTTGTGTAAACACAAATAAAGGAATACAAGAAATTAAGACACACTGCCTGCTTAAAAATCAGGACTGACTTACAACACTGAGGAGCAGTTAAACACAGGGAACTGCAATACTGTCCTGACTAGGAAACAGGCGGGCCAAACAGTAGAGAAAGTGAATGACCTTCACTACTGCACATTTTTATTTTTATTTTTTTCATCTTTTACTTAAGAAACTAATTTTTTTATTTTTTTCCTCACTTGATTTTACCTTTTTAATTATTACATTTTTATTTTCAATCAGTATTATTACTACAAATATTTTGCCTTTTTTTAAAAAAAGTGTCATTTTATTTTCTCTTTATTTTACTTTGGGATTAATGTTCTACATTCTATTTTCATCTTTCCTTTAGCATCATTTTACTCTATCTCAACTTTACCTTTATACCATCACTCTCTTTCTAACTTTTCCCCTTTCGTTGTCCTGTTTCTCTTACCCTTTTCCTGCTTTAGATTTTCCCTATTCTTTCCTTTTACCCCATTAAAATCTCACCCTACTTATATATCTAATTTCCAATCCCCTGTTCCAAGTCCATACACACCTCTCTCTTCTCTTTCTTCACTATACAAAAAATTCTTTTTCTCTCTGTCCTTTTGTTGTTTGCTTGATTGCTGATTATATAGATTTTTTACGCTTGTTTGTGAGATTGTTTTGTTTATTCTTTTTTTTGTTTGTTTTGTTTTTTGCATCTGTTTTCCCTCGCCTCGCTTGGTATTAGTTGTTTGTAGTTTGTATTCATCTCCAGAAACTTGTTGATGGCATTTGTTGGGATTAGTGGCTGTTCTATTGGAGTTTTCTCCTCATATATATAGTTTGTTTCCCTCTTCTTTCTTATTCTATTTCTTTTCTCTCTTACTTTTTATTCCTTTTCCTAATTTCATTTTTGCACTCCTTTCTCTTTTTTTTTTTCCTCTTCTTCTTTCTCTCCTATCCTCTAATTTGCCTTTCTCTGATGGTCACCTTTATTTGGGGTTATTAATATCGTGAATACATTTCTGTTCAGTGCCTTGTGTGTTGTAACTGGTTGTGTTTTATTTTGTGCCTTTAAATCAACGCAGGAAAGAGAGAACTACATAACCAGATACCCGGAGAAGAGAGACCATGGGGAGACAAAGACACAGCCCGCATATAAAAGAAAAGCAGGCATCACCAGAAAAGGAAGTAAACGAAATGGAGGCAAGCAACCTGTAAGGAGAAAGAATTCAGAGAAATGGTCATAAGGTGGCTGAAAAGAATGGAAGACAAATTCGACAATATGTGTAAGAACCAAGAGGAAATGAAAAATGACATCGCTGCTGTAAAGAACTCAATAGAAAGCATCAAGAGTAGATTAGAAGAAGCAGAGGACCGCATCAGTGAGCTAGAAGACAAGGTAGGAAAAAATACCCAAGTAGAGCAGCTTCTAGGAAAAAAAAAATTAAAAAGCAGGAGGAGAGCCTAAGGGAACTTTGGGACAACACAAAACAAAACAAAACAACATCCGCATAATAGGGGTCCCAGAAGGAGCAGAAATTGAGCAAGGAATAGAAAACCTGTTTGAAGAAATAATGACAGAAAACTTCCCTGATATAGGGAAGAAAAAACCCACACAAATCCAAGAAGCTCATAGAGTCCCAAGCAAAATGAACCCCAAAAGACGGATGCCAAGGCACATTATAATTAAATTGGCAAACACCAACGATAAAATAAGAATCTTAAAAGCGGCCAGAGAGAGACAGAAAGTTACCTACAAAGGAACCCCCATCAGACTAGCGACTGATTTCTCAACAGAAACTCATTAGGCCAGAAGGGAATGGAATGAAATATACAAAGTCATGCAAAGGAAGGGTCTGAATCCAAGAATACTGTACCCAGCAAGGCTATCAACCAAAATTGAAGGTGAAATCAGGAGCTTCAGAGACAAAAAAGGACTAAGGGAATTTATTACCACCAAACCAGCAATGCAAGAAATGCTAAAGCATCGGCTATAAAAAAAAAAAAAAAAAAAAAAAAGGAAGCGAAGAAGGAACACAGGGGTAAAGAATAAAAATAGCGACAAATAAGTACCTATCAATAATAACTTTAAATGTAAATGGATTAAATGCCCCAATCAAAAGACATAGGGCAATGGACTGGATAAGAAAACACGACCCATATATCTGCTGTCTATAAGAAACCCACCTCAGAAAAAAAGACACACACAGACTGAGGGTGAAGGGTTGGAAAAAGGTTTTCCAGGCAAATGGAAATGAAAAAAAAGCTGGGATAGCAATACTTATATCTGACAAATTAGATCTCAAAGTGAAGGACATAACAAGAGATAAGGAAGGCCACTTCATAATACTAAAGGGAGCAATCCAACAAGAGGAAATAACTCTGGTAAACATATACGCACCCAATACAGGAGCACCCAAATACATAAAAAAAAAAACTCCTGGAGGATATCAAAGGAGAGATTGACAGCAATACAATCATAGTAGGAGACTTTAATACCCCACTATCACCATTGGACAAATCCTCTAAACAAAAAAT
The DNA here is from genome assembly GCF_963455305.1 of Plecotus auritus. NCBI lineage: Eukaryota > Metazoa > Chordata > Mammalia > Chiroptera > Vespertilionidae > Plecotus > Plecotus auritus. The sequence continues at coordinate 86,549,255 of NC_137773.1, forward strand.
CAGCAAAGAAACATCAATCCTAAATCACTCACTAGACCAGATGGAATTAATTGACATCTTCAGAACATTTCACCCTGAAGCCACAGAATATACATTCTTCTCCAGTGCACATGGGTCATTTTCAAAGATAGACCATATGTTGGGTCATAGGCAAAGTCTCTTCAAATTCAAGAAGATAGAAATCATATCAAACATCTTCTCAGATCACACTGGCATAAAACTGGAAATCAACTACAATAAAAACAATCTAAAAAAATCAAACATATGGAGACTAAACAGCATGCTATTAATCAATGACTGGGTTACCAGAGAGATCAAAGAAGAAATGAAAAACATCATGGCAACAAATGACAATGAAAACACAACAATCCAAAATCTATGGGACATAGCAAAAGCAGTCTTGAGAGGGAAGTTCATAGCTCTACAAGCATACTGCAAAAAAAACAAGAAACAATGGTAATAAATTACCTAGCCCTACAACTCAAAGAGTTAGAAAGAGAGCAACAAGAAAAGCCCAGTGTAAGCAGAAGGAAGGAAATAATAAAGATCAGAGCGGAGATAAATGACATTGAAACCAAAAAAAAACAATACAAAAGATCAACAAAACCAAGAGCTGGTTCTTTGAAAAGATAAACAAGATTGATGAACTTCTAGCCAGGCTCACCAAGAAGCAAAGAGAGAGGACCCAAATAAACAAAATCAGAAATGAAAGAGGTGAAATAACAACAGATCCCGCCGAAATACAAAGCATTGTTAAAAAATACAATGAACAACTCTATTCCAACAAACTGGACAACCTGGAGGAAATGGACATATTCCTAGAAAAATATAACCTTCCAAAACTCAATCAGGAAGAATCTAAACATCTCAATAGGCCAATAACTATGGAAGAAATTGAAGCAGTCATCAAAAACTTCCAGCAAACAAAAGCCCAGGGCCAGACACAGGGGAGTTTTACCGAACATTCAAGGAAAAGCTAAAACCTATCCTCCTCACAGACTATTCCAAAAAATTCAAGAGGAAGGAGCACTTCCAAGCTCCTTCTATGAAGCCAGCACCACCCTAATACCAAAACCAGATAAAGACAACACAATGAAAGAGAATTACAGGCCAATATCCCTCATGAATATAGATGCCAAAATCCTCAACAATATTCTAGCAAATCGGATCCAGCACTACATCAGAAAGATCATACACCATGACCAAGCAGGATTTATCCCAGGAATGCAAGGATGGTCCAATATCTGCAAATCAATAAATGTGATACATCCCATAAACAAACTGAGATAAAAATCACAGTCATATCAATTGATGCAGAAAAAGCATTTGACAAAATCCAACACCCTTTCTTGATAAAAACTCTCAACAAGGTGGGAATAGAAGGATCATACCTCAACATAATAAAAGCCATATATGATAAACCCACAGCTAACATCATACTCAATGGGCAAAAACTAAAACCATTTCCCCTAAGAACAGGATCAAGACAGGGATGCCCACTCTCACCACTCCTGTTCAACATAGTACTGGAAGTATTAGCCATTGCAATTAGACAAGAAGAAGAAATAAAAGGCATCCAAATTGGAAAAGAAGAAGTAAAGCTGTTCTTATTTGCAGATGACATGATATTGTACATAAAAAACCCAAAAGACTCCATCAAAAAACTAATCCTATCTAATAAAGAGGGAATATGCTAATTGACCATCACTCTGTCACAAAGATGGTTGCACCCACAGCTGAGGCCAAGTTCCCATAAGGAGCCTTAACGAGCAATCAGCAGGGACCTGAGGCTACACCCTCCCCCGCCCCTGTGGGGCTTGACAGGGGACCTCAGTCCGCTCCCCCCACCTGGCAGGGCTTGACAGGGGACCTCAAGGTGCACTTCGCATCCTGGTGCTGGACTAGGGGACCTCAGGCTGCTCCCCCAGCACCAGGCTGGGGGACCTCAGGCCACGCCCCCCACCCCAGCACCAGGCCAGGGGACCTGAGGTTGCACCCCCCTGCCTGGCTGGGCTTGACAGGGGACCTCAGGCCATGCTCCTCACCCAGCGGGGCTTGATGGGGGACCTCAAGGTGCACCCCCAGTGCTGGGTCAGGGGAACTCAGGCCATACCTCCGCCCAGTGGGGCTTGATGGGGGACCTGAGGCTGTGCCCCCCATCTGGCAGGGCTTTATGGAGGACCTCAGGCCATGCCCCCCCACCCAGCGGGGCTTGACAGGGGATCTCAGGCTGTGTCCCCCACCTGGCAGGGCTTGACGGAGGACCTCAAGGCATGGCTCCCACCCCAGTCTCGGCTGGGGGACCTCAGGCCATGCACCCCATCCTGGGTCAGGGCCAGGGGACCTGAGGTTATGCCCCCTGCCCAGCAGGGCTTGACAAGGGTGGGACTGGCCGGGTCTGGATCTAGCCCAATGGGGGGTGGGGGGTTGGCTGGGTCTGGGTCTCATGCGATTTTGAAATGCATGTGGATGGGTGGGGACTTGACTCTGGGTCTCGTGGTGAGCCCCAGACTCTGACAGGAGGAAGGTTTTCATATACATTTTACTAATTTTCTTTCATCTCTGACACTTCTATTATAGAGAAAGGGCAAATAGCAATATTAAATTATTTCCTCTAATTAATCCCCTTTTAATGTGCACGAATTTCGTGCACCGGGACACCAGTAGACTTAATAAATGAATTCAGCAATGTATCAGGATACAAAATTAACGCCAAGAAATCTATGGCATTTCTATACACCAATAGTGAACTTACAGAAAGAGAGACTAAAAAAGCAATCCCATTTACCATTGCACCAAAACAAATAAGATACCTAAGAATAAACTTAACTAAGGAGGTAAAAGACCTATACACGGAAAACTACAGGACACTGAAAAGAGATAGAGGAAGACGTAAACAGATGGAAGAACATACCATGTTCATGGATTGGTAGAATCAACAACATTAAAATGTCCATACTACCCAAAGCAATCTATGGATTCAATGCACTCCCCATTAAAATAGCAACGGCATATTTCACAGACCTAGAACGAACTCTCCAAAAATTCATCTGGAATAAAAAAAAGACCCCGAATAGCCACAGCAACCCTGAGAAAGAAGAACAAAGTAGGTGGGATCTCAATACCAGATTTCAAGCTGTATTACAAAGCCACTGTTCTCAAAACAGCCTGGGGTACTGTCACAAGAACCGACATATAGATCAATGGAATAGAATAGAGAATCCAGATATCGACCCAAACCACTATGCGCAATTAATATTTGACAAAGGAGGCATGAACATACAATGGAGTCAAGACAGTCTCTTCAATAAATGGTGTTGGGAAAATTGGACAGATACATGCAAAAAAATGAAACTAGACCACCAACTTACACCATACACAAAAATAAACTCAAAATGGATACAGGGCTTAAACATAAGACGGGAAACCATAAAAATACTAGAGGAATCCACAGGGAGAGAAATCTCAGACATATGCCGAAGCAATTTCTTCACCAATACCACTCCTAGGGCAATGGAAGCTAAAGAGAAAATAAACAAATGGGACTACATCAAACAAAAAGCTTTTGCACAGCAAAAGAAACCATCAACAAAACAACAAGAAAGCCCACTGTATGGGAGAACGTATTTGCAGATGTTATCACTGATAAAGGTTTAATCTCCAACATCTACAGGGAACTTATACAACTTAATAAAAGGAAGATAAATGATCCAATAAAAAAATGGGCAATGGACCTAAATAGAATCTTTTCGAAAGAAGACAGAAGGAAGGCCAGGAGACATATGAAAACATGCTCAAAGTCACTAATTATCTGAGAGATGCAAATCAAAATGACAATGAGGTACCATCTCACACCTGTCAGAATGGCAATCATCAACAAATCAACAAACAACAAGTGCTGGTGAGGATGTGGAGAAAAAGGAACCCTCATGCACTGCTGGTGGGAATGCAGACTGGTGCAGCCACTGTGGAGAACAGTATGGAGTTTCCTCAAAAAACTAAAAATGGAGCTCCCATTTGACCCAGTAATACCACTTCTAAGAATATATCCCAAGAAACTAGAAACACCAATCAGAAAGGATATATGCACACCTATGTTCATAGCAGCACAATTCACCATAGCTAAGATTTGGGAACAGCCTAAATGTCCATCAGCAGATGAGTGGATTAGAAAACTGTGGTATATCTACACAATGGAATACTACACTGCTATAAAAAAGAAAGAATTCTTACCATTTGCAGCAGCATGGATGAACATGGAGAGCATTATGTTAAGTGAAATAAGCCAGGCAATGAAAGAAAAATACCACATGATCTCACTCATTTATGGAAAATAAAGAACATTATAACCTGATGAATAGAAAGATAAATACAGAGGCAGTAAAGCACCGAACAGACTGTCAAATTACAGCGGGAAGGCTGGGGAGTGTTGGGGAGGGAGGGAAATAGATCAACCAAAGGACTTATATGCATGCATATAAGCACACCAATGGACACAAGACAATGGGGGGGTGGGATGAGGGCATGGGACAAGGGGTAGGGGAGGCTGGGGGAAGGTCAATGGGGAAAAAAAAGGAGATATATGTACTAATATATGTAATACTTTAAACAATAAAAAAATATTCAATAAAAATAAAAAGAAAATTGCTTTTTTTTGGGGGGGGGGGCGGCCCACATAATCTTAAACCTTGTTTATTTGGCTTGTGTTAGCCTTTGAGTCTGACATGCTTGTCTTACAGGAAGCAGAGAAATTCACTCTGGGGCAACCTAGTGCTGTATTTTTTACAACATCAAGTCCTAATCCTATTAGAACAGAAAAAAGGCTATTGGCTGATGGCAGGGTGCATCGGAAAATTTCAGGACATCTTATTAGACAACCTAAATGTTACCTTACAATCCACCACTACCTTAAACCCGCTACCCGCACCTTCATGGAGAATAGTCAATGATGAGGCAGCTACACATTAGTCACCATAGACAAGGTAATGGAAGCCCAGGCCCTTGCTTTAGGAACCTCAGCAAAAAAGGGCTGAAATGACAGCCCTCACCAGAGCCTTAGAATTATCCCAGGGAAAGAATGTTAACATCTACACTGACTCTAAATATGTCTTCATGGTAGTCCATGCCCACATCTGGGTCAATATGGAAAGAAAGAGGGCTCTTAACCATCAGGAATGAGGATATCAAACATGCAAAAGAGATTTGAACATTGCTAAAGGCAGTGAAAAATCTACCGAACCAGACTGCCATAATGCACTGCCCAGGACATCAGAAGGATGGTTCCAAAACAAAGCAGGGGAACCAAACTGCTGATAAAGCATCAAGACAAGCCACCCGAGGGCCACCACTTCTTGGGGCTTTAATCCCCAACCTGGACTTGTCAGAATTTAAACCCCATTATAGAGAATGAGATGAGGAACAGGCCCGTGAATGGGGATTCTCTAACACTGACCCTAATTCTATATGGAAGGTCAATACTTGTGATATGATCTTACTCTCTAAAGCTCTAGTATATGCCATCCTTAAACACCTACATGAAAGGACTCATATGGAAGGGATGCTTTAATGGACCTCATTAGACCACATTTGAAGGGCCCTCATTTACAAAGGACCATTCAGATGATCATCCAAGCCTGTCAGATATGCACCAAAAACAATCCTAAGATAGAATGTGCCACAACAGGAAAGGAAGTACAATATAAAGTCAATTTGAGGACTGGCAAGTTGACTTTATACAGATGCCTAAAACTATAGAAAACTTTAAATTTTATTAATTTAAACTTTATTAATTTTTGTAGATACTGTTTCTGGATGGGTAGAGGCCTACCCCACTAGAACTGAGAAGACAACTGAGAATTATCCCAGGGAAAGAATTATCCCAGAAAAACTTCTACTCAAAGAAATGATCCCTAGGTTTGTACTTCCTTACAGCATTCAAAGTGACAATGAACCGTCATTCACTTCAGAAATCTCCCAGGAGATAGGAGACTACATGCATCTTGGAAACCCCACTCTACAGGGAAGACTGAGAAAATGAATCACACAATAAAGAAGAGCCTGGTGAAAGCATCCCAGGAAACACATTTGTAATGGGACAAGGCACTCCCTATTGCCTTGCTCCAGATTAGGGTAGTGTCCTGAAGGAACTTAAATCAAGCCTTTTTGAAATAGTTTATGGAAGACCCTTCCAAGTTTGTTTTAGGAACACCCCCTTTAGATTTAGAACATAAATTAAAAAAAAAAATCAAACATGTAACATTTAGGGCAAACACCAACAACTTTGCTCATTGAAGGTCTATCTACCTGTCTGACAAGCCCTTGTACCACTTCCAGCTGGGAAACGGGGTCTTACTAAAGACCTAAAAGACTCAAGGTTCTGAACAGCAGTTAGCCAAGCAATGGATTGGTCCCTGTGACGTCCTGATGACCATACACTCTTCCCTAAAGCTCACAGGAATCAAGCCTTAGGTCCATCACAGATGGATAAAGCAGGCGCCACCAGAGGAGCGCTCAGATCTTGCTGCTGCCATTGATACTACAAGGGAAAGCTGGACCTAGACTCCTGAAAGATATTTAAAACTCCTCTTTCAGAAATAGACAGGGCTTCCCAAAGCTGTGACTATATTAGTTTTTATTATTTCTTGACAATTGCTATATACGTTATGCCCATGCTTGGACTGATAACGCCTTTGTCAGCATTTCCCAGACAATGAGTGGCTTCCTCAGCAAAATTATCCTGCTGTTGGGTTTACCACTCAAAGCCCAGCTCCGGATTACATCACACAGATCCTTTAGTCTCTCCAATTTCTGTTTTCACTATAATTCCCAGGAATCACTTTGAAAGCCCATCGGCAACATTGCCTCTTGAAATGTGAAGCAGTCTACCAGTTTCACTTGTTCAGCAATGCCATCCTCTAGACCAGCCGTGGGCAAACTATGGCCCGCGGGCCAGATCCGGCTGTTCTATCCGGTTCTCTTGCTCTCCCCTCCGCTCCTTTACTTTGAATTTATATTAGTTCACACAAACACTCCATCCATGCTTTTGTTCCGGCCCTCCGGTCCAGTTTAAGAACCCATTGTGGCCCTCGAGTCAAAAAGTTTGCTCACCCCTACTCTAGACACTCAGTATGCCACCCTCTGAAGACAGCAATCCTTTGTCCTCCCATAAAGGTTTCCCTCCATTCTTGAGCCCCTTCTTTCTTTAGCAAGAATCTGTGGACTGGGGGATTGGTAAGATTACACCCCTTGACAGCAGGAAGAAACTACAGAAAATGAGACATCCATCCATTTACCCTTATAAGGTAATAAGGGTCTAGGGTTTAAATGGGGGGAAATTGTTACCATAGGCGGCCATCAGTCAGAGTGCCAGGCAGTCTCTCCCACTGGCCAAGATGGTGCTGAGGGAGGTTCTTACAAGTGCACCAAACGCTAGAAAGATGAATGGATAGGGCCCAAGTGCACCAAAAGCTAGCAAGATAACTGGATAGAAAATAAGCTCACTCCTCCCTAACCCTCTAAGAACTGCAGACTTGAGCACAAAGGGAAGATGTTTTTTGTTTTTGTTTTTAATCCTCACCAGAGAATATGTTTTTATTGATTTTAGAGAGAGAGAGGAAGGTAGAAAGAGAAAAAGAGAAACACTGATTGGTTGTTCTCATATGTGCCTTGAATGGGGATCAAACCTGCAACCTTCTGGTGTATAGGATGATGCTCCAATAGAGCCACCTGGCTAGGGCAGGGGAGATGGTCTTTGGCACAGGAGTCCACTGTTCTCCCAGGTCATGGCACCTGAATAAACCTCTTTCCTTTCTCACAAGCACCTGTTTCATGAGCATGGCTTTCATTATGGCAGGTAGGTAGGCAGGCAGGCAGGCAGTTGAACCTGCATTTTCGGTTACACCATAAAAAAGGAAAGAACACTATGCCAGGAAAAAGAAGAGAGGGGAAGACCAAATTCAGACAGCAAGATCACTCTGGGCTCTCCCATGTCATAATTGTGAATCTTGTGCAGGTTAACTTCTCTAATCTTTCATTTTCCACAGATAAAATGGAACCTATACCTCTGTGCGGCTGTGTGAGGATTATGGGAGCTATTGTATAAAATGCCTAACACAGCCTCTGGCCTAGGTTATCATTACATACTTTTCCCCCCAAGTTTCAAAATATCTGAGGTGTAACAATATTATAAAAAACAAAAATCACATGATCATCTCAATAAATGCAGAAAAAGCATTTTACAAAATTTAACGCCCTTTCACAATGAAAACACTCAACAAACTAGAAACAGAAGGAAACTATTTCAACATAATAAAAGCCATATATGAAAAATCCACAGCCAACGTCATACTCAATGGTAAGAGACTGAAAGCTTTTCCTCTAAGATCAGGAACAAGGCAGCCACAGCACATAGATGTCACTCTCACCACTTCTACATAAAACAGTCTTAGCCAGCGTATTAGGCCAGAAAAACAGAAAAATAGGTAATCAAATTGGAACAGAAGGAATAAAATTACCTCTGTTCACCGATGATTTACTCTTACATGTAGAAAACCCTAAAAGTACACAAACTGTTAGAACTAATAAACAAATTAGCTAAGTTGTGGGACAACAAATCAACACACACAAAAATCAGTTCCATTTCTGGACAGAAATGAACAAAGAACAATGTGAAATTAAAACAATTCTACTTACAATAATATCAAAAGTAATAAAATACTTAGAGATTATTATAACCAAGGAGATAAAAGATTTGTACAATGCATACTACAAAACCCTACTAAAAGAAATTATAGAAGACATAAATGGAAAAACATCCCATGTTCATGGATTGAGAGACTTCATATTATTTGTTTTTTGTTAGTCCTCACCCAAGAATATTTTTTCCACTGATTTTGAGAGAGAGTGGAAGGAAGGAAGAAAGAAAGAGAAAAAAACATCAATGTGAGAGAGGCACATCAATTGGTTGCCTCCTGAAAGTGCTCTGACTGGGGCTGGGGATCACCCTACAATCCAGGTACATTCCCTTGACCGGCAATTGAACCCACAACCCTTCAGTGCGTGGGCTATAACCACTGAGACAGAATGACCAGGATTAAAGACTTCATATTGTTAACATATCAATTCTACCCAAAGTGACCTAGATTCAATGCACTTCTTATGAAAATCCCCATGGCATTTTCTGTAGAGACAGAAAAATCTGCCTTACACTTCATATGGAATCTCAGGGACCCCAAATAACCAAAACAATCTGGGGGAGGGGGGGAGTTAAAAAAAATTCACACTTTCTGATTTCAAAACTTACTATGAAGCTGCAGTAATTAAAACACTATGTACTAGCATAAAGACAAGCATGCAGACCAATGGAATAGACTAGAAAGCCCAGGAATAACTCTCTCTCTCTCTCTCTCTCTCTCTCTCTCTCTCTCTCTCTCTCTCTCTCTCTCTATATATATATATATATATATATATATATATATATATATATATGGTCAAATGATTTTCAACAAGGATCACAAGGCCACTTAAAGAAGGACAGTATTCTCAACAAATAGTGCTGGACAACTGGATATCCACATCTACAAGAATGAAATTCAAGACTGTGACTAAGGGAACCATTGCAGAAGGATGGTGTACGAAAAATGTGAAAAGAAACTTGGTACTGTTATCACTCCAGATACATGGAAAGATGGTGCAAAGAATACCACAGAAAGTGGTGGGAGAAAACTGAATGAAAATAAAGCTTTGACCTCAAAAAAAGAAAGATTCAATTCATATGGAAAGAATAAGTTCTCCACTTGCAGAATTTGCAAAAATTCTGTGTACCAACCAAGTTCTAATTACTGCCAGAGCTGTGTGTACAAAAAGGGCATCTGTGCAATGTGTGGGGAAAAGGTGTTGGATACCAAAAACTACAAGCAAACGTCTGTCTATATGTATTAATGAAGATTCTATCTTTCTGTATGATTTTGCTTTCTGCTTTAAATTTTCAAGGCATATCATAGACTAGAGGCCCGATGCATGAAATTCATGCAAGAGTAGGTCTTCCTTCCCCTGGCTGCCAGCACTGGCTTCTCTCTGGCACCAGGGACCCGGGCTTCCCTCCCAGCCCTGGCTTCGTCCAGAAGGTCGTCTGGAAGGACGTCTGGTCTAATTAGCATATTACGCTTTTATTATTATAGATGTTCAAGTTACAAAATAACATGTTTTAAGACTATTAAGTTTAAACCAGGGAAGTTGACTCATTCTTTTGCTCTCTAGAAGTTCTGAATAGCAACAATGGAACTAATCTGCCTTACAAGCATCTTACTGAACTAGAATAAGAGGCAAATTTAACAACAACAAAATATTGTCCCGGTTCTGTAGCACTTTTTATTTAACAATATTCATATAATTCTTATCCTCTCCCTCTACTTTATACTTATATATATTGCAAAAGTGAAAAGGGGATTATTGATATTTCCTTAGCACTTGGCATTAGGATTTGTAATTTTCCCCTCATTCCCTTGTTGGTTGCCTAGTTCTTAGAATCAGCAGTCCCTTAATTAATTGCAGCTTCACGGGGTATTTAATTATCTGAGATCACAATTGCTGAATGGTTCCTTAGAAATTAGCCAAGACCCAAATCAAACACAAATTCTATTTATGATTTTTAAAAATTTGTTCTTGAAGCCATAGTGCTAGTACCTTTCATATGAGAATAAGAACACAAGGGATACTCCATATATCCAAATGAATACACTGGATTTCAGAAAATACATGTTATACACATGACCTTGAATTTACACTATTATGAAAGCCAGAAGAACAGTGTTCATTATGATGATGTATAATAGAAATGAATCACTACTCTTTGGGAAAGTTTTTGAAGCAAAGATGAAACTTTTTTAACCTTCCTCCCCCAAAATAAATAAATAAAACAAAGCAAACATTTTGATTTTATATATGTGTGTGTGTGTGTGTGTGTGCATGTGTGTGTGTGTGTGTGTATTCAAAGAAAGATTATTTTTAGTGCTACTTTCAGAGGTTTAGGACTTCTACTTTGGAAATCTGCAGCCTACTAGGGGAGACCAAAAAAGTATTCCCTATTGCAAAGTATAGTATGTGTAAATACTTATCGCTATAAAATGTGTAGAATAGATAACATGATATACATAGTATAGATATTGCATTTTTATTTTAAAATTATGGAAAATAAAGTTTTAACTGTTTAAGTTTTTAAAATAGTGTTTCTGGGATATGTTGTTATTAATATCTAGAAAAATCACAAGGATAATGTAAAATATAATAAATAACAATAGCTGTGGGGAAAAAAAGAATGAAATTCAACCCTTACCTAACACCATATCCAAAAATTAACTCAAAATGGACCAAACATCTAATCATAGGAGCTAAAACTGTAAAGCTCTTCACAAACAACATAGGTCAAAGGTTTCATGATATTGAATTTGGTAATGATTTCCTGGATATGACATAGGCAAGGCACAGGCAAGAAAAATAAATGGGCAAAATGAACTTAATGAAAATTTAAAAACTTTTATGCATCAAAGGACATGATTAACAGAGTGAAAAGGCAACCTGCAAAATGGGAAAAAAGTATTTACAAATTATATACCTGATAAGGAATTAATATCTAGAATATGTAGAGAACTCCTAAACTACAATAACTAAAAAAAAACAACAATTCAAAAACAGGCAAAGAACTTGAACAGATATTTCTCCAAAGAATGTGGCCAATAAGAACACTAATAAAAAGTTGATCACTAATTATTAAAGAAATGTAAATCAAAACCACAATGACATACTATCTCACACATTATAATGGATAGTATCAAAAAAGAGAACACAATTGTTGACAAAAATGTGGAGAAATTAGGCCCCTTGTGCACTGTTAATAACAATGGAAAATATTACAGCTGCTGTGAAAAACAGCATGGTGGTTCCTTAAAAATTAAAAATAGATTTATCAGACCACCTAGCAAATAAACTTCTCAGTATATGCCCAAAAGAATTGAAAGCAGGGGTCTCAAGGAAATAACCTGTTTACTCATGATCATACCAGCATTATTCACAGTATCTAAAACATGGGAGCAACCCAAGTGTCCAGGATAGTTGGTGGATATGCAAATGTGGTCCACCCACACCGTGGAATATTATTCAGCCTTAAAACGGAATGAAGCATTGCTACACACTATAACATAAATGAGCCTCCATACCCACCAGTATGGCTATAACAAAACAAAAAACAGAAAAATTACAAGCACTGAGAAGGACGTAGAGAAATAGGAACCCTCAGATACTGCTGGTGGGAACATGAAATGGTGCAGCAAATTACCATCTGACCTGGCTATTCCACTCCTAGGTATCCACCCAAAAGAACTGAAAACTGGAATTCAAACACATACATGCACAGATATGGTCATAGCAGCACCTTTCATAACAGCAAGTAGGTGGTACAGCTGATCTTCACAATTCCTGGATCCCACTAAATTTTACTGACAACCTAAACCAGCACTCGTGGTTTCCACACTTATTCACAGACATACACATTGTGGTGAAAACTTTGAGTCGCCCAATAAACTCATTCCCTACTCAGCCTTCTTATTTCAGCTCTCAGACTGTAAACAAGTTTCCTAGTTAGTATATTTCATGCCAGTGTTTTTTGCACTGTTGTGCTTTTTGTTGGTGATTTTGCTAGCTGAAACAGCCCAAGCATAGTGCTAAAGTGCTGTCTACAGTTCCTAAGCATAGGAAGGCTGTGACATGCCTTACAAAGAAAATACATTTTTTATATAAGCTTGAATTATAGTGCTGTTGGCTGAGTTCAATGTTAATGAATCAACAATGTATACTATATTAAGCAAGGTGCCTTTAAACAAAAACACACACAACACAGGTTATGTACTGACCAATTAATGAAAACATTGTGACTAGAGGCTTGCAGGAAACTAACTCCATATTCCCCCTTGTAACAATAGTCCAGTTTTTACTAATCCCATGTACTTGGTGTCTTTACAGATTATAACTATTCTGAGTAATTAGAATCAATTCTGTATCTATGCAACAGAATGTTATTCAGCCATAAAAAGGAATGAAGCCCTGACACATACTATAACATGGCTGAACCTCAGAAACATTACACTAAGTGAAAGAAGTCAGACACAACAGGACACATATTGTATGATTACTTTTACATGAAATGTTTAGAATAGGTAAATCCATAGAACAGAAAGTAGATCACAGGTGGCCAGAAGGTGGGGGTGGGGAGAATAGGGAAATGAAATTTTTGAAACCAGAGGCAGTGGTTGCACAACATCATGAGGCACTAAATGCCAATGAATTGTACACTTTAAAATGGTTAACTGTATGTTATGTGAATTTCACCTCAATAATTTTTTTTATAATTGTGGTCTCATAGAAAAGTATTTGGTCTCTGTCTCCATTTCCTGCGACAGATCTCCTAAAACCCTTGGAATTTCCTGAGTGATAGGGATGACTGGAGCATCATTTGTTTTAATGAGGTGACTTTTGGTGGGCCCCTAGACAGCCTTAGGATTGGGCTGGTCCCCAGAAAGACTAATCCTTAATTAGAAGCTCAGAACTTTCAGCCCCACCTTCAACCTCTGGGGAGAGGAGAAGGGATGGGAATTGAGTTAATCACCAATGGCCAATGATCTAATCAATCATGTCTGCATAATGAAGCCTTCATAAAAACCCCTAAACAACAGGGTTTGCAGAATTTCCAGGTAGGTGAGCATGTGCAGATGCTGGGAGGGGGGTGCACCTGGAAGCTCTGTATCACATACCTTGCTCCATTCATCTCTTCCATCTGGCTGTTCCTGAATTGTATCCCCTATAACAGTGGTCGGCAAACTGTGGCTCGCGAGCCGCCATTTGCCGCTCTGTTGACTAATGAGTTTGCCGGCCACTGCCCTATAATAAATGATAACAGTAAGTAAAATGTTTATCAGAGTTTTGTGAGCTGTTCTAGCATTATAAACCCTTAGGAGGGGTTCATGGGAATCCTTAATTTATAGAAGTGGAGGCAGTCCTGTGGGGCTGAGCCCTTACCCTGTAGGGTCTGCGGTAACTCTAGGCAGATGGTATGAGAAGTAAATGAACTGCTGACACCACCCCAGTGCCTAGAGAATCAAAGAATTGGAAAAGAGGTGCTGGAAAAAGCAGTGTGCATTTGGTTTCAGAAGGAAAACAAAACCTTTCACTTGGTGTCAGAAGTAGCAGAGTAAAAACAGCTCAATGATGCTCAAATGTTACTTTTGTAATCAAAGCCCCACCCTCATTTTTTTTTCCCCTTGGGGGAAAGGAGTGGTTATTTACAAAAGAGTGTCCTGCCAACAGGTCAAACGTTAGTTGCCCTTAAGTAAGTTCTAGTGCCAAACATCATGTAAAATAGAATTCCTTCATCTCACTGTCGATGCCACCTTCAGGATCTAATGTGGTTAAATACGGCTTGAGTCTGAGAAAGCGCCTTTTCTGTCCTGGGTGTAGATCTACCCTGTTCACCAGAGAAGCCAGTCATCTTTCTTCATCTCTGGGACCTCTACCTCCACTGGGTCTGGAAGCCTCCAAGGCTGCTTTGTCCACTCACCTCTCTTACCCAGATTAACTGGAAAGAGGCAACACCACTTCAGCAGCAACAACAGCACAAAACTAATGAAATGCGTATGTGCTGGGTACCGGGCCCAGGACCTTACTGTCCATCTCTCTGTGAATCTTCTTAACAGCCCTGAGAAGCCGACACAATTAGGAAGTCCATCTCATGGAGGGACTGAGGCCCAGAGAAGTAACCTGTGCACAGAGCCACTTCCACTTCAAAAATCCACTTACCTTATATACAGCAGAGGACTAAGTCATGGCTGAAAACCAAATGCAAACCTTGCCTACATCAGGGTAGAAAAACCACCAGTGGATCCATTCATGATGACCCTGTTTCCAACACTACTCCAAACCTGTACAAGCTACTTTTGCAATGAACCACCATTCACTTTTCCACAACTCTCTGATCTTTACAAAACTTCCAAAGCAGGAACCCACAATTAGACATTTGCAAAACACAATACATAAAATCATACTGTCCCTGTCACCCAGATGTCAGCAAAAACCAGAATCCATGATCAGCTGTTGCTCTAACCCAGTGGTCGGCAAACTCATTAGTCAACAGAGCCAAATATCAACAGTACAACGATTGAAATTTCTTTTGAGAGCCAAATTTTTTAAACTTAAACTTCTTCTAACGCCACTTCTTCAAAATAGACTCGCCCAGGCCGTGGTATTTTGTGGAAGAGCCACACTCAAGGGGCCAAAGAGCCGCATGTGGCTCGCCAGCCGCAGTATGCCGGCCACAGCTCTAGGTCAAGCATGTCTCAGGTGTGCATATAGGACTACTTACTCTGCTGGTTCAAATCGCAACTCCTCAACTTACTGTGTGGCCTTGAGTCTGTGACTGAGTATCCAGGAGCTTCTTCTTTCATAGACTGAGGACATCACCTTGCTCCAGGGCTTGTCTGGAGATAAGTACCCACTTGGCACAGTAAGCTAAAAACCCACTTATTAACTTCACTGTATCCCAGGCCCCTTGTGTGTGCAGGGTCCACCTTACAGCTCTGAGGACAAAACCACCATCAGGAATGGAGGACTCCAGCGAGCAGCCTGCAGAGCACAGCGTCCAACATTCATCCTGAGAGAAGATGCTACAATTCTGAGAATAGGCCCACAGTGGCGGTCTGGCCACACAGCCTCTATAGGAACTGGTCAGACAAGTAGACCTAAGAATGTGACTTTTTTTTTGTTACAAAAAAACCAGCCATCCACCACCAACAGGGTTCAAATGAAAAATACATGCTGAAATCTGAAAAACCTACAACCTAAAATGGGAAAATTTTGCTGTATTAAGTTACAACAAAAAAAACTGGACCAGAACAAAAATCCTTAACCCAAAACCAGTTGCTGCCATGACTGCTAGATGCTCAGAGTGGTAAGATGCACACATGCTCCCTCTAAAGAGCAGCACCTCAGGGCCTCACAAAGAAACGAGACAATTAAAGAGAAGCATAGGCCCTAACTGGTTTGGCTCAGTGGATAGAGCATCAGCCTGCGGACTCAAGGGTCCCAGGTTCGATTCCGGTCAAGGGCATGTACCTTGGTTGCGGGCACAACCCCAGTAGGGGGTGCGCAGGAGGCAGCTGATTGATGTTTCTCTCTCATCGATGTTTCTGACTCTCTATCCCTCTCCCTTCCTCTCTGTAAAAAAATCAATAAAATATATTTTTAAAAAAATAAAATAAAGAGAAGCACACGGCCCTTCACTGCCTTCGGGAGACACACACACACACACACACACACACACACACACACACACAGCACCCCTAAGTAAGCAAGCCCAAGGAATCTGAAAGATCAGGACACCCTTGTAGAGGTCCTCTGCCCCTCAATGCCCCAATATATGTGAGGACGCTGTACCTAGCAGGGACAGGTCCTATGGTCAGAGACCCACCTGTTCCCTTCCCTACCGGGACAGGAACATAGAGGTGGAACACCTCAGGGACTCAGTACAGGAATGGCCCTTGAAGTCTGGATGCAAAACTCAGGAGAGCACTCCTCAGGTAAGGTTTGAGAGGAGTTGCCCCAAACAATCACCACTTCCCTAGGTGCCCCTTTTGAGGGAGAACCTGGGTGCCTCCCCACCATCCACGTGAGAGGTCTGGGGTACTAACTGAGGCTGCAGAAGCCACCACAGGGGAAGGTCCCAGCTGAGGCAGAAACACGAACTGCCCCACCTCTCTCCGTTCTCTCTGGAGAATCTGAATATCAGCAAGGATCCCCTGGGCCCGGAGAAGGGGCGCTAAGACCCACTGGTCACCTCTGTGTACTGCCCAGCTTCAGCATGGCACCCCCTACCCCTGGGGACAGCTGGAGTCTCCTGGCAGACCCCTGGGCCTCACAAAGGAACAGGGACAGCAGGAAATCAAGTGGACACTAACAGGGCCCTAGTGAACACTGCCAGAGTCCAGGTGACTGCAAACATGCCTCCAGGAGGGAGAGAAAGGTCTGCGTGTCGGGGACCAGACAGGTCTCAGGGCACAACAAAGCTCGCTGATCTGTGGGACCCAAAACTGCTTCTAAGCCTCAAAGGAATTGAATTGAAACCCAGAGATGAGCTTAGCCGGCTTCAAAGACTCCATCACCACTGCCTGCCCCTAGAATGCCAATGTATAGGACTGTTGGTGTTTTCTGCAGATGGACTGCCTCCTGCACCACCCAGGGGGTACTTTAAATCATCCCTTTCCACAGGCTCCCTGCATCAGTTCTCCTGATAATTTCCAGATCTTTGCCACTAATCAGTTCAGTACTAAACCTCTAGAACTGGTGACACCTGTCCCTGGACTGAGTTCTCTGCATCAGTTCTCCTGCCTCCACATGCCCTTGCCTGGCCTCCCTAATCAGGTCCTTGGAAGACTGTCCCCAAAGGATGCAGCATCTCCTCTGCACCTCCTCCAGACGCCCTGCTGAAGTTAGGGCACAGCCTTTGCCTGGCGTAGACAGGTTGGGCTCTGCTCTCAAGGGTGGCCGGTCACCAGGACTCTCAGGCCTTGCTTCCACGAAAGCCTTGGTGGCCCAGGCTTCTGAGAAGTGGGCCCCAGAGGGTCGCAGAGCTGACTCCCACTTTGCTGCACTTGCTAAAATGTCCCTCAGCTCCCAGTGGGGCAGCACACCCGAGTGCCATCCCCAGAGGTCCTTGACACCAGTTGGTTTGCAGAAAGCCAGGTATGAAAAAGGAACTCATTAAGGGAGTGGTGGCATCCACAGGCCTCACAGGGAGATCTCCTTCCTGAAAGACAGAGGAGCTGCTTGCAGCCAGTCTAGCTGTGCTTGTGAAAAGGCACCCAACCACAGCCAAGCCACCTCCAAGACAGGAAAGGTGTCTGTGAGAAGGAACAGAGGAGGTTGCAGGAAAGCTCTTCAATTGTAATTATTAGGCTTTAAAAAAACTTAAAACTATAGTCTGAATCTGTCCCCCGAAAATTCACATGTTGAAATCCTAACCCCCAAAGGTGATGATGTTGCGAGTTGGGGGCCACTGGGAGGTGATTTTGTCCTGAGGGTAGAGCCCCATGAATGGGTTTAGTGCCCTTATAAAAGAGACCCCAAAGAGCTCTCACCCCTTCCTCCATGTAAGGACACAGAAAGCAGTCTGTGACGGGGAAGAGGGGCCGGCACCTGATCTTGGACTTCCAGCTTCTAAAACTGTAAGCAATAAACTTCTGTTGTTTATAAGCCACCCAGTCTGTGGTATTTTGTTATAGCATCCCAAATGGACTAATAGTTATCAATATATGTTCACTGTAAATGTTTACAAAATATACATGGAGGAAAATAAAAGAAAAACACCTTATAATCTTACCACCCACATTACCTGTTAACATTTTTAATGTATACAGTAATTTTTTCCTATATTGTGTATATTGGCAGGAAAAGTCCTTGCTTTTTCATTCAATAATATTAAAAACTTCCCTCCCCCACCCAGATCATCGAAGAGCCTATTCAGGAGATGTACCATAACTTTAACCAATCGCCTACTATCAGACAGACATTTAGATAATTTCCAGATCTTTGCCACTAATCAGTTCAGTACTAAACCTCTAGAACCATCCACAAATAGCCGTCATGGAATGTCACTGCTGACTTAGATGACTGCATGCACTTTCAGGTGATCCCAGAGAGGTCACACCCACTTGCACTCCCACCTGCCATTGGTGCCCATTTTCCCAGCCCCCATCTCCCACTGGAGAGGCAGAACCCTTCAAAACCAGGACTCTAGCGTGGACATCTCCACTAACAGTAATCCCAGCATTCCCTCAGCGCTGTGGCACTGATTCTACTTCGTGAACTGTGCGTGCTTCCTGTTGCCAGTTCTGGGATCCTACCTTGTTTTTGAAGTGCACCTCGATGGGCATGATGAAGCCAGCGTAACCCGACTCCTCCACTTTGTATGGGGGCTCCTTACACACTAAAAAGAAAGGGAAAAGGCATCTGTCAGCTTCCTGATCATTCAAAGGCCTCACCACCAGCAGCAGTAGGCCCACCACGCTCTGCGCCTCCTCTCTGGGGCTCACTAGCCCCACAGGATCATGGCTTTTCAGCAAGCCAGTTTCCCCTGTGAATAATGAATCCTGTGCCCAATTCCATGCCAAAGAGGTCACGGGGAATCAAAGGAGCAGAGCAGAAGAAAGGTGACCCTGACGTGCCATGGTAGGAGACTGGGAAAGGGCACAAGACTAGCTAAGGCAGAGCAGCCAGTGCTGGCTACAGGTCACACAAGTTCAACTGACTCAGGGCAGTCAGTATGACATGTATGAAGTGGGAGACCCCATGGGCCCCTGGTCTCCCAAGGAGGACAGTGCACAATACAGCATCTACCTGCCTCCACTGCTCCCTCAAACACGTGAACTGATGCCAGGAGGAGATGGCCTGGTCTCAGCTGGGATTCTCTCCTGGGTCCATTTGAGCACCTAACAAAAGCATTCTCAGCTGCCTGAGTGATGTGTACAGAGACTCATTAACCCCAGAAAAAATTTTTAAGTTGAAACTAGAAGAACAGCAATGTACAAGTAAAAGAGTCTCCCACAATCTCACCCTCCAGAATGCACTGACAATGTTTTGACATATATGTTGTCATTATGCAAGAAACGTGAAAATATTGTTCTCCCACTTTTAAGAAAAAAAATCAGAACAGTACAGATTAAATCACCCCTGTCCTCCACCCCTCTGTCCCCAAAGGCAACCACTACTGGGAGACAGGAAAAATCCTGCCAATTGTTAAAACCTTTATGCGCCTATATCTATATCAGTCAGATAATTCTTAAGTAGGCCAGAAATTGCTGAAAAACAGTATATAGAATAAAATGAAACATGAGTCTTTTAAATTAAAACACTAAGACTTTTCTTTAAAAATATCTTTTTCAGCTCTCATCTATCCCATCTAATATCATGTATCTCAAATATCTCATCTATCCAAAGAAAATTTGCAAGCAGGGTGGGCTTAAAGGCGTCAGTGACCCTCCACAGCAGGGCTGGTCAAACAGCCTTGTTTGGACCTCAGTCTGTAAACCCCAGGAGAGCAGGGGATGGGCTTGTGGCTCAGGCCTGGGAAACCCCGGCTGGCCCCAGAGATGGGAGCTGTCTTGGGTGACCTAGGCTCTGAATCTCTATTCCAGCTAGTCCCCTTCTGTTCCTTGGATATCCCCCATGGATGCTGGATGGGCACCTCAAATATAGCCTGCCCCAAATCACCTATTCATACCCTCCTAAACCTACACCTCCTCCAGGGTCTCACAGCTCAGAACACAGGCTGTCCGCCACTCACCCAAGGACTGAGGACTCCCAGACTTCTCCCACTTCCACAGATCACTTTTGCCAAGCACTACGAGCTCCTCCTTCATATTGCTCTGCAACGCACCCCACATGCCTGGCACTCTGTGTGAGTCGCTACCTTGTGACTCACTAGCCACCCTGCCTCAGGCTCACTCCTGAGCATCCTCTGGAAGCCTGAACTGCAAGCCTGACTGTCCCATGATGGCTCCCCAACTTCGAGCCTCTCAAGAGGGACTGCAAGGTACTGCATCGACTTCAGCCTCATCTCTTTCCAGCCCAAACTCAGGTCCTAAGATTTAGTCCTGCTGAACCTCTCAGATCACTTCCTCCAGGACCCCTGCTCTGAGCCCCAACTCCATTTCCAGGTCATGGTTCCCTTCCACAGGCCTCCAGCATCCTGTGTCACTCAATCACAGGACTTCCATATTTACTCTGCCATCTTTCTCAATCCTTATATCAGCTCCATTTCAGTCACTGTCACATGCCCAGGACCAGGACCAGGGCCAGACCTTTCAAAACATTCAACAAAAATGGGAAATAGCTGTAATACTATCAACAATAAAAAATATATTTAAAAATTTTTTTCAACAAGAATCTGTCAGATACTGCTGAGAGAATCACATGCCATGCTCCTTCAGGTTCTGCACCAAAGTAAAGGGATGGACCAGGAGCAGGAATTACACTGGACTGGGAGGCCAGGTCATGGCCTGCCTCTCTCTGAACCTCTGGATCCTTTTTGAGAGGACTGAGAGAGCAAGTGGAGTCTCTCCAGCTGCATGAAAGCTGACTGCCTAATGCTTTGCCCAACTCCACCAACCATAAGCCCCTGCAGTCTAGCACAGGGGTGGACACCTGGCAGGCACCCAAATACTTGTTAAATTAATCTGAATCCAAGAGGAAATGGAAGCAGAGCAGAGAGGAAGGGTGGCCTGTCTTCACTGCACAATAGCCTACAGCAGAGGAACAGATGAAAGGCATAGGCAAGGGAGTGGTCTGCAGTTGTGCTCCCAACTCCACCCCCCAACCCCAGTCTAACTCCTGCCCGCCATCAAGGTCCAAGTCAGGGCCCACTTCCTAGCAAGGCCCGACCTGGCTTCCCTTGGTCTCTGACTTCCAGGTCACCTACTTCTGCTAAGGGTAGTTATCTCTTCAAGAGTACATGTTATGGCCAAAACCGGTTTGGCTCAGTGGATAGAGCGTCGGCCTGCGAACTGAAAGGTCCCTGGTTCGATTCTGGTCAAGGGCATGTACTTTGGTTGTGGGCACATCCCCAGTGGGAGGTGTGCAGGAGGCAGCTGATCGATGTTTCTAACTCTCTATCCCTCTCCCTTCCTCTCTGTAAAAAATCAATAAAATATATTAAAAAAAAAGAAAAAAAAAAAAAAAGAGTACATGTTATGCCCTGGCTGGTGTGGCTCAGTTGTTTGAGTGTCATTCCACGCACCAAAAGGTTGCTGATTTGTTTCCTGGTCAGGGCACATGCCTAGTTTGTGGGTTCAGTCCCCAGAGAAGGGTGTGTAGGAGGTAGCCGAACAATGTTTCGCTCTCACATTGATGTTTCTCTCTCCCTCTCCCTTCCTCTCTCTCTAGAAAAATCAATAAAAATATTTTTTACAAGATTATATGTCACATCTGAGGTCCATGTTTCTACCAGACTACAAACCTTTTACGGGAAGAGATTTGTGGGTTTCTCAACATCTCTCCAAAGACCTATCACATGACAGGCACTGCAAGGCTCAAAAACACCTATCCTTTCAGAATTGGGAAAAGAGAGACCAAGCAGATACCCATGGAAACCAAAGTGAGACAAATTTGATAGGAAATAAAGACAGTAAAGAGGGGAGGGAGGTGATGTAAGCTATGGAGAAATTTCTGGAAAGAAAAAAGTGAATGAGACTATGCTGGGCAAGGAAACAGGAAAAGGAAGTTCCGGCCTAGCACATGCCATGGGGCACTGCAGGGTAGGCAAAAGCCCCACTGATGCCAGATCCCCAAAAGGCTAGGGGTGTGGCACCTACAAATTCAGTAAAAGGCAGGAGAGAAGCTGGAAAGGGGAAGGGAGGAAGACAGGGAGTGACTGCTAATGATGGGCAAGAAGTTTGTTTACTTGTGGGGTGATGAAAATGTTCTGGAATGAGAGTGGTGATGGTTGCACAACTTTATGAATACACTAAAAGCACTGAACTATACACATTAAAAGGATATATTTATCATGTGTGACTTTTATTTTAGTAAAGCAGTCATTAAAAAAAAAAAAAGCCAACACAGAGGCTGTACTTGAACAACAGCCCTGGGATTCATCCTGCCACCCACCACCACCCTAGGCACAGCAGTTTCAAGCTTGCCTATGGGGAAATCCAGGTGATTCCATGTCTCAAGAGAAGAGTCAACTGTCTGGAAGAAGCTAAAGCCTACAGTATTAAACTGGACCCAGAGTAAAGCCCTCCTCAGTTAGGAAAACACTGCGGGTTTGATTCCCAGTCAGGGCACATAACTAGGTTACAGATTTGATCCCGATCGGGGTGCATACCGGAGGCAACCTATCAATGTTTCTTTCTTTTCTTTTCTTTCTTTTCTCTTTCTTTCTTTCTTTCGTTCTTTTTCTTTCTTTCTTTCTTTCTTTCTTTCTCTTCTTTCTTTCTTTCTTTCCTTCTTTTTTCTTTCTTCTTTCTTCCTTCCTATACTTCCTTTCCTTCCTTCCTTCCTTCCTTCCTTCCTTCCTTCCTTCCTTCCTTCCTTCTTTCTCTCTCTCTCTCTCTCTCTCTTTCTTTCTCTCTCTCTCAAATCAATTTTTTTTTAAATGTCCTCCGGTGAGAATTTTAAAGAAATGTTTCAAGTCCTGGCTGGTGTGGCTCAGTTGGTTGAGCATCATCCCTGGTTCGATGTCTCACTTTCACATCTCTACCTCTCTCTCTTTAAAAATCAATGTAAAACCTTTTTAAAAAACAAAAAGCTAGAGTCATTGTCCTCAGGTCTAAAATATGCCCCAAAACAAAAAATAATTTTAAAAGGGAAAATAAGGGAATAAGATAGGGCTTTTAGTACAAATATAGTACTGATAATTTTTTAATTCCATGCAAAGACTAGACTAAAGCTAAGGAAATTTCCTAGAATGTAGAGCAAAAAAACATTTTTTTTAAAGAAAAAGTTGAGACATGAAGAAACAATTCAGAAGGTCAAACAAATGCTAACAGCAGCTAATATTTATAAAGCCCTACTGTGTGCCAGGTACTATTATCAGTACTTGATACATATTAATTCATTTAATCCTTACAACAACCTTGAGGCAGATACAATTGTTTCCATTTTACAGATAAAATATTTAGACACAGAGAAGTAATAACCATCCTAGAAAGAGAAAACAGATAAAATACATAGATGAAAAGAAATAGTCAAAGATAAAAGAAAACTTTCTGGAGCTAAATGAAGGACATCACAGAAAAAAAACAAAAACAAAAAAACCCCTTAGAACCAATATCTTAAAAAGTAGCTTAAATGCTTCTAGAGAAAAAAACAGGTCATTTACAATAAAACAATAACCCAACTGCATCAGACTTTTCTGAAGACTACGAAGCAAATACTTTCAAAGCTCTAAACGATAGTAATTCTCAAACTAGAATATTATATTCAGCCAAACTAGCAACCCAGTGTGAAAACAGAGTAATGGTACTTTCAAATATACCAGGAGCCAAAAAGTTCATTTCCCACTTACCTTTCTTGGGAAATTTCCTAAGTAATCAATCTCTTGGGATATTAGTTCTGAAATTACTCCAGAAAAACAAAACATAAGGTAATAAATAAATCCCCCCAGGAGAACAATAAAGGAACATCCCAGGGGATGACTAGAGAGGTGGCTTTGAGAGGAGCCAGCCCTTATTAGAGGAAGGAAGACAGAGAGAACCAGAATGAAATATTCAGGGCGGGAAAAATCCATTGACTAAATCAGTGTCGGCAAACTGCGGCTCGCGAGCCAGAGCCGCAGTTTGCCGCTCTGTTGACTAATGAGTTTGCTGACCACTGACCTAGACTCTCGATTCCAATAATTACAGGCTGTTGTTCCTTGTGATTAAGCCCCTATCCCAGTGGTCGGCAAACTCATTAGTCAACAAAGCGGCAAACCACGGCTCACGAGCCACCGCAGTTTGCCGACCACTGGACTAAATGAATGAGGATAGAAAAAAAGTGGAGGTATAATGAAGACACAATGCAATGGGAGAAAAGGGAGAAGCAAAGGGGTATTCACAAAGTTAGGGCCCAAACATGAAGCAAAAGACTCAGGACTGCCGGTTTGGCTCAGTGGATAAAGCGTCAGCCTGCAGACTGAAAAGTCCCGGGTTCGATTCCGGTCAAGGGCACATGCCTGGGTTGTGGGCTCGATCCACAGTGGGTGGCGTGCAGGAGGCAGCCGATTCATGACTCTCTCATCCTTGATGTTTCTATCTCTCTCTCCTTCTCCCTCCCTCTCTGAAATCAATAAAAATATTTAAAACAAAAAACTCAGATGGAATTTTAACCAAGAATGATAAAGAAAGAACCCATCTGCCTTGATGTTACCTTGAGTGTTCTTCTGTGAGTGACCCAGAGTTCAGAGAGGATGAATGAAAACCTGGCATCCTGACTAGCCCAACAGAGAACAGAATCAATAAAGTCAATACTGCTTACTGATTTCCAGCTTTTAGTCAATTTCTGATCCCGGAGTGAAAGTCTGTTTGAGTTCAACAACTTTAACAACGTCAAGGAGGGGTGTTAAGATTCAAGGAAAGACAGGGGTGCTCATGTCCTTCTCTTTCTAAGCAGAAAGTCAGAAGATACTGACAGAAGCTGGCAGCGCCTACCTAATCCTTTCAGCATCAAGGAGATAGCAGCAAACTATAGCAGGACACAAATCAGATGAACAAGATAAGTAATATAAATATGATAAAATGGTACTAAAGAGAAAAATAAAATAGAAAAAAAGGTCAGGAGCATGTGGCTATTTAGGTGTTTTGAACAAAGAAACTGTGAGTTAGACCTGGCGGCCAGAAGACTTGTTTAAAAAGGGTGAGCCTTTGTGGAGAATACAAAAGGTAAGTAGGTATGCTCATTATCTAAAGTCACAAGGACAATCACCACAAAATGAATCCCTTAACTATAAAACATTTAGAGCAGACAGTGAATAAAAGGAGTTGGGAGTTCAGTATAAAGTCTAGCTTTTCATGCTGGTAAATTAATATTTTTTAAATTTGAAAATCAAGAATTAACAAGCCAATTCACTTCCACTAACTTAAGGCGTTCAGGAAGAACACAATCAAGAAAAGACTAGAAAGACTGGCCCTGGGGCAATGTGAACAGTGATGGCATGAGAAATGGAAACTTCCCACCTGGCACATTCCTATTATGTGTATTTATTTGATTTTAAAGATACTTTTTTTAAGTACATAACATATAATTTCAGAGCCGAGAGTCCTGTAAGAAACTCATTCACTTTTTTTTTTAATCTTCACCCAAGGATATTTTTCCACTGATTTTTAGAAAGAGTGGAAGAGAGAGCGAAAGACAGAAATATCAATGTGAGAGAATCACATCGATTGGTTGCCTCCTGCATGCACCCTGACCAGGGGGAGCCTGCTACAAGGTACATGCCCTTGACCAGATCGAACCTGGGACCCTTTAGTACGCAGGCCAATGCTCTAGCCTCTGAGCCAAACCAGCTAGGGCCTCATTCACTCTTTTTTTTTTTTTTTTTTTTTTTAATATATTTTATTAATTTTTTACAGAGAGGAAGAGAGAGGAGAGGGATAGAGAGCTAGCAACATTGATGAGAGAGAAACATCGATCAGCTGCCTCCTGCACACCTCCTACTGGGGATGTGCCCGCAACCAAGGTACGTGCCCTTGACCGGAATCAAACCTGGGACCCTTCAGTCCGCAGGCCGATGCTCTATCCACTGAGCCAAACCGGTTTCGGCCTCATTCACTCTTTAACCTGTTCTATTTTTCACTGACAACTGGCAGGGAATAATCCAATCGAGTTTTGTTCGGTACAACAAATAGCCAACCGGACATTTACTATTTCACACAGTTTGAGTAGACTTGGCAAGCACCATTCAATTACTAATTTAAGTTCTACCCGCTGACTGACACTAAGAAAGTGGACCTCACTTATCACCCATTTTCTTGGAGCTTGGAACTCAGAGATTATGCTGTTTCCACATGACCATAAGTGGGATACTGGGCCTCTCTGAACCTCAGTTTCCACATCTAACTGGCAGGAATTCTGGGATGTACCATGTCGCAGGGCTGTCATGAGCACAGCACACAGACCAGTGAGTGCTTGACAAATGCAGACCAATATTAATATTACTTTTAGTAGGTGCTGCTTGGTTATTGACCCTATAGGGGCAAAAATGAAATAAATAGTTTAAAGGTGAATGGATAGCCCTAACTGGTTTGGCTCAGTTAATAGAGTGTCGGCCTGCGGACTGAAGGGTCCCAGGTTTGATTCCAGTCAAGGGCATGTACCTTGGTTGCAGGCACATCCCCAGTAGGGGGTGTGCAGGAGGCAGCTGATCAATGTTTCTCTCTCATCGATGTTTCTAACTCTCTATCCCTCTCCCTTTCTCTCTGTAAAAAATCAATAAAATACATTTAAAAAATAAAAAAATAAAGGTGAATGGATATAATCATCCTGAGTCCACTGTCAGAAAAGGGAATAAGACAAGCGAGGGAGATGGTGAAAGAGCTGGAGTGGAAGCTGCTAGGGAAACAAGGCGTGCCCAACTCACAAGAAAAAGGCAGTCACAGTTTCTACTCTGCTGTTAAAGCTCAACAGCAGCCCCAGAGGACTCCAAATGAATGGGCATGGCCAGGTGCCAAAAGAAACAGGCAGCACTAAAACGCAGACCCCCAGGCCAGGGTGTGAACCACTGCTTTAAGTACAAGCAGCTTACCTGGCCCACTTGAGGCTGTTTCCCCATCTGTATGAAGAGAATAAATCAAGACCCTGCAGGAGCCCTAGCTGGTTTGGCTCAATGGACAGAGTGTTGGCCTGTAGATTGAAGGGTCCTGGGTTCGATTCCAGTCAAGGGCACATGCCTGGGTTGCGGGCTTGATACCCAATGGGGGCATGTAGGAGGCAGCCAATCAATGATTCTCTCTCATCATTGATGTTTCTATCTCTCTCTCCCTCTCCCTTTCTTTCTGAAATCAATAAAAATATAAAACAATCAAAAAAACGACCCTGCAGAAAGTGCTTGATAGTGCCATGTATTATTATTATTATTATTATTATTATTATTATTATTATTATTATTAATAGGTGCTTTTCAGGTATCTGCTGTTGTCAGTAACATGTTTGCTCTCCTACAAGAAGCTCAGAGAGAAAGGAGAGAAGAGATTCGGAAGAAGAGAAATGAAGGAAAGAAACAACGGAAAGCTGACGGAAGAAACCAGAAGAAAAAGAAATGACTACCATGCCAGTAGGAATCTCAAGTTGCCTTCCCTTCTTAACCAGAAGTTTCTGCTTCTGTAACATAAGTCAGCTACTTGCTGACCCAGGTCCAGGCCCCAGTGGGTCTGTCCAAGCTGGCTTCTGGCTCAGCCCTGGGCACCTAAACCCTGCCCTGCAGGGAGAGGGGTCAGCAGTGCAGCAGTGGCTCCCCAACCCTGAAGCACTTTGCTAGCAAAAAGTCCTCATGCCTTCATCGACACATCCATTCAAGAAATATTTATTGGGCTCCTGTGACATGCCAGGCTTCACAACGGGGACTCAGTGATGAGAAGAGCAAACATGGCCCCACGGAGCTCATAAGATGGCTACCAACTATGTTCCTAAGATCCCCGTCAAATTCCCCGGGAAGTGTTCTCTGATCCCCTTCTCTCTGCCCTGTCAGACTGCCAGGTCACAGGAAATCCGAATCTTCGTGGAAAACGTGAATGAGGCACTTGTGCTCATCAAACAACAGTCTGAGGGGTGACATAAGAAAGGAAGCATAAGAAACAAGACAGTGGTGAAACGAGCACCTTTTATGCTTTGTCCCCCCTCACAAATATCATGAGTTCTTAAAATGGCATCTCTCATCAAATGTAGGCCCAATAAGCAATTCCTGATTACTCACCAAGTGGGTGTAAACCACCCATTCCCACCCACTGGCCACTGACTATGTTTTCTCTGGAGACTTCTCAGAGCCCGAGTCTAAATAATGACATGAGACACAGTCATCAGTTCCTTTGGGTTTTCCCTACTATAAACTCCATAGCGAAGGAGCAGAAGGGAGGGAGGGGGACCTTTAT
Organism: Plecotus auritus; assembly: GCF_963455305.1. Classification (NCBI taxonomy): domain Eukaryota; kingdom Metazoa; phylum Chordata; class Mammalia; order Chiroptera; family Vespertilionidae; genus Plecotus; species Plecotus auritus. The sequence goes on from NC_137773.1 coordinate 86,577,913, forward strand.
AGGGTCAAAGAAGGACCAAGTGCTGGTCGGTAAACTTCTCACTGGCATGCCGAGGGGTGCAAGCCAGAACCTCAGAGTGTGAGCCTGACCCCCCTGGAGAGAAGGTGAACACCAGCCTTGCAAGGAGTGACGCAAATTGGTTGGTGTTGTAGGCACTAGGCCCTGCGGGGCTGCCTGGCTGGGAAGAGAGGGGGAGCCAGGGGCCACTCACCACGCTTGGGCTTGGGGAAGCTGTCATGCAGCCAAAAGACCACCTTCTCCACGAAGTGCTGGATTTCACATTGCTCGGGGCCACGGACGAACACCATCCAATCGTGTGTGAACCCCTCCGTGGTGGGTTTCTTGCGCAGTTGGGCCCGGTGTCCCAGCTCTAACTTGACCTGGACAGTGCACTGGTGGGAGAAAGAGGCGGGCATGGGGTCAGCACAAAGCCCAGAGCAGGAGACTGCCAACTGTCCATGAGGACCAGGTACCGTGTGCCTGCTTTACACATCTCCTCCCCTCCACAAGCCCAAGCCAGGGCTACGGCTCCTCTCCACCCTGCCGCTCACCTGCAGTTCCCTCTGCCTAGGCCTCCCCATGGCAGGCTCCTTCCTGTCACTAAGGTCTCGACTGGACTGCCCACCTAATATGAAACCACCCACCACCATCCCCATCACTCTGTCACATCATATTTTAGCATTTTTTACTATCAAAAGTCATCTTACTGCCCTGGCTGGTTTGGCTCAGTGGATAGAGCATCAGCCTGCGGACTGAAGGGTCCCAGGTTCGATTCCGGTCAAGGGCACATGCCTGGGTTGTGGACTTGATCCCCAATGGGGGACGTGCAGGAGGCAGCCAATCAATGATTCTCTCTCATCATTGATGTTTCTATCTCTCTTTCCCTCTCCCTTCCTCTCTGAAATCAATAAAGATACATTTAAAAAAAAAAAAAAAAAAGTCATCTTACTAATGGTTTGTTTACTTGCTCTAACATTGGGTCCTCAGGGATGGCTCCTTGTCCAGAGTTGGCATCCCCAAGATCTCCCAGAATATAATGGTACAAGAAGTGCAATTATGCCCTGGCCAGTTTTCTCAATGGTTAGAGCATCAGCCTACAGACTGAGGGTCTCAGGTTTGATTCCCAGTCAAGGTTATGTACCTCAGTTGCAGGTTCAATCAGGGTGCGTACAGGAAGCAACCAATCAATGTGTCTCTCTCACATTGAAGTTTCTGTTTCTCTTTCTCTCTCCCCGCCCCCTTTTCACTCGCTCTAAAAATCAATGGAAAAAATATCCTCAAGTGAGGATTAAAAAAAAAAAAAGAAGTGTGATTACCTCCTTTTACAGACGAGGAACCCAAAGCTCCAAGAGTGCGCTGCCAAGTAGCACACACAAGGGGGCCCAGCTGGTAGGGAACAGGGCCCAGACTCAAATCCAGGTGTGCGTCACCCAAGGACCTGCTCCTGTAGCCACTCTGCCAGCTTGCCTCTCTGGTCAAGCCTCCCATGCTCCTTGATTAACGCATTTTCCTTCTCCCTTGTCCTACAGAATGCCTCCTGGAGAGCAGAGACCAGCAGAGTCACCTGAGTCATCCACACAAACGGTGGCTCAGTTTTTTTGTTAATCCTCACCTGAGGACATTCTTTTTCCATTGATTTTCAGAGAGTGGAAGGGAGGGGAGGGGAAGACAGAGAGAAACATCAATGTGAGAAAGACACGATTGGTTACCTCCCTCATTCACCTCAACCAGAGCCTAGGGATACAGCCTGCAACCGAGGTACATGCCCTTGACCAGAATGGAATCCTCAATGACTGAGGAGGCCAACACTCTAACCACTGTGCCAAACCACCTAGGGCTGGTGGCTCAGTTTTAAAAGCAGAATGGTGAGAATGGAGGAGTGAGGTTGAAGCCATCTGGGGACAGGCCCCAGGTGGACCTGCAGCCCTGGTAGTCAGGCTCCATTTATTATGCTCATGTCTGTCGCTCTGCCCTGAAACTAAGGCAGCTCATGCTGGTTCCACTCCACTGGACACAAAGCCACAAAACCTCGAAGCACTGGCAACATCTTGGGGGAGGGTGGGTGTCAAAATACTGCCAGGGAACCTACTGTAAACAGCCATCTCCTCAGTAAGAGCCACCCCAGACCTCATAGATACAGCTTGACACCTAGTATCAAATGCAGGAATGATACAAAGAAAGCAGAGGCCAAGTGCACACTTGCTCCTAAGTGCTGAGATAATCAGGAGCAAGTCGTGGGTGGCACTGATGCCACACTTCCCAAACGAAGCTCCCCTGTGATGGGCTTCCCTGCCCTCCCTTGATAGAACCACCCTCCTAGGTCCTGACCAGAAATTTCTCACTGTTCACTATCCACTCTCTTTCTCACCCAACCCACTGATGACATGTGTCCCTATGGCCACAGTTCCTCTGTACCTGCCTTTTCTCAGCAATTCAGCAACCCGTTCAGTCCCCGCCACCAGTGTCCTCCCCCCTCTTCACCTTCTTCTCGCTGCTCAGTCTCTGTGATGAAAGCAGGGCAGACAGACAGATCCTATCTCTTCACTGTTTCACAACTTTCCACGGCTCACCACGCCCTCAGAATAAAGTCCAAATGCCTCAGCACACTGGCAGTCTCCCACCTGTGTTTCCTCAAGTCAGAGATGCTCATTATTTTTCACTTTTTAACCCTTTTGAGGTCAGAGTGTATTGTGCAGTCCATGTATAAGTCACACACCCCCACCGCCACCAAGGCACGCACATGCAAACACACAAAGAAGCTGTTACTAAGTCTGTGGTGTGCCCGAAAGGCTTGGAACTGAGGAAACACAGAAAATGCAGACCACTTCCGTTCCAGCTTAGTAGAATGCTAGCATCCCAGAACACATGCAGAATGTCTACTCCTGCCTGTCTCTGCTCCTTCTAGCCTGCAGCCTGGGTGTCCTACTCATTTCCCTGCTGATCAAATTCTACTCATCCCTTAAACCCCAGCTTAAATGCTACTTTCTCCAGAGCCCTTTCTGATTGCTGTGTGCCCACTTTGTCCTGCTGCTATTCCTGGGCTGTTCACTGCTGCCTCCCCAGAACTACATCTCAATCGTCCTTCTAGCCTCTATCTTAGAATAATGGTACATGAGGCATCAACTATACTTAATCAAACTAGAGGGCCTTCCTAGATCAATGAGTTCTAAGTGGTGCTTTCCAAGAGGAAGAGCCAATAAGAACAGTGTTAAGAATTAAAGGATGGTCCCATATACAGAAGACCTAGCAGAGGCTCTGGGTAACTTAATGAGAGCTGTAAAAAAAGGGAGAAGGAGTTCCCCTGACACAGGACAGTCCCTGTGGGGCTCCTTGGGAAATGAGCAAGGAGGGCCTGGGCAATCTGTGCAGTCGGGGCTGAAGGGAGAAAAGAACACAAGTCCACATGAAGGCAACCAGAGAGAGTGACTAAAAAATGAGGTTGAGTCAACCCTGAAATGGGAGAACTCACAGGACCTCAGAGTGGACAGAGGAGAGCAAAGGAGGTTCAAATAACCCTGAGACCCAGGTAGCTGGGATGCTCCTGGGATGGTGGGAGGGAGTATTGGGCCTAATCAAGTGGAAATACCTCACCTAAAGCTAGAGAGAAGGGACCACACGTCTGGATAAACATGTAATGCTCAAATCAACCATAAGCATCTGTCTGCAGAGTGCCACATATGGAAAACATTCAACATAAACAAACCCAAGCAGTATTTATATTATCCCAAAAGGCTGTAATCACCATATACATGTCCATGTATGTAAGAAACTCTGCCTTTCTCTCCCACCTGTTTCCACACTGAGAAATTAAATTAGGAGACAATCCCTGGGTTGCTGGGAGGGTTACTGGTGGAAAACTAAATACATACAATCATAACAATAATTTACTGGCAAACAACTTTTTGTTCTTTGGAGTTAACTCCTTCATAATGAGATGCCTCCTCAGATTGCTATTCCCCAATCCAGCTGCCTTCCCAGCATTTCTGATTATGTGGGGTTCCTACCCAGGGCACACGATCAGCAAAGCAGTTATTGTGAAAGAATAGAGACCACAGTCTCATCAGAAAGGGGAAAATGGAAGCACCAAAAATGCACTCCACAGGCCAAAGTAAACAAACAAGAAGGTTCTGAAGCAGCGGTAGGTCATCTCTGTAGCTGGCAGGCCATGCCCAAAGCTCGCTGGGCAGCAGCATCGGTGCCCTAGAGGCTGGCACAAACTCAGCCTCCACACCCCCAGGTTCAAGGTAACAATAACGGCATACAATGGTGCACTCAGGAGAGGATCACTTCCCTGAATGCTGGAATCTTCTAAAAAATAAAGATGGTGGAATAACACAGATTGTGGGCTATTATACATATGACTCACTGATTCAGTAAGACATTCAAGCGACAGTGAACTGGAGGCAAGCAAGAAGCTGAGCCCTGGCCAACTACTCTGACTTGTCAAGTCATAATAATTTATTAGTATGGCTAAGCCAATTTCACTTCCAAGGATTCTGCTCCTCCCTTCCTTACTCTACCTGGACTCCTTCCCTGTCCATTAGAACCAAATAATTGAAGCAAATTAGCTATTTCTCTACGAAGGGTACCTGGCTAAAGAGGTTAACTGTTGGTTAGGGAAACCTGCCTGGGAATGAAGAATCTCACTGTTCAGCTGCATAGAGGCCCTTTATGGGACGTCCAGAGTGGGTGGCTGGAAGTGGCCCTGTAGGGTTCTGGAGTTCTAACCTAGCTTCAGTTACTGCCATGTCCCAGCATCTTGGGGACCACTTTGCCACCCACTCCTCCAACAAAAGCCTGAAACAAAGGGGAATATTTCAGGCCTGTCTTAAGAAAGGTTAACTATTTTACTCCAAGGACATCATCCCAAAGACCTGTGGATGAAGATGGAGCAGCACACGGGCTCCAAGGGCCACCTGGGGACAGTTCACCTTGGGCAGAGGGCCTCAGTGGGCACTGCCCTCTCTCCAGGCCAACTAGCAGAGGGCACTTGGAAAACAAGGGCCAAACTCCTAAGTCCTACAAGCCAGGCAAACAGATCCTGGCTCTCCAGGAACTTCACTGGAGCATAGAGCCCCCCACCGCCCCCCCCCCCCCCCATGGGGACTTGAACAACCTCCACCTGGCAAAGAGAAAGAGCCAGCCTGGTCCCCAACAGCTCCACTCCTTCAATAACCTTTCTTCGTCGGATCCTTTCTGTACCTTGTGAACCCTGCCCTCAGCCTGGGGCCCAGAAGGCAGTTCTTTAGCAACAAATTTATCTGTAAGATTTTTCCCTGATTTTCTGGTGGGAATTCTCAACAGATGCCCTTTCCTCTGGGAATTCACACTTTATTGAGTGGCATAATTAAGCCTGGAGTTTGGCTACAGCATCTAATTCCCGCAGCTGTGACAATCCACTCCCCTCCCAGAAAGATAAAGCACCCAAGAGCATTTTCCCTCGTCAGTCAGGATTGATTTTGCCAGGTCCAACTGGACCCAGCAGATCACTGGCAATATGGTCCACACTTAGAAGAAATGGGAAAAAGTAATGGTCACATGAAGTGACAGTGACACAAGACCAAATAAAATACTCTTTTCAGAACCTTCCTCCTCCAGACCCAGTGGGTGGGCTCTCAGAAGCAGCCACAAATGAATGTGAAAAAGACAGAAAATGAAGGATGGCCCTCAGTGACAATCCTCTCAAGAGGAGGGCAGCCTGCCCAGAGGGGGGAAAGAACGAAGCTGCCTGGGGCCCTAGTCTTCTAACTGCTGGTACACTGGGGGATAGCAGCCAGCACCTGCACTCCTCTTCTGACTCTGTCCAGCCTTGTCCCTTTCACCAGGGGCATAAGGTTAATGATAAAGGGATGCTCTGGAAACTCTCTAAGGATAAGTGTGCAGACCATGTGAGTATGCAAATAAACCTACAATCCTTAGTTTTCAGGTTCCTGGGAAGACAGACCCTCACCAACCCTCCAGGAAGGCTGGGACAGGGTATATATTACATACGCATGAGATGCCTGCAGACATATCGACGGCATGCCAGGTGTCGCCAAAGTTCTCTAGGGAGCAGTTCGGGGAAATTTTTTTTAAACTCTACAAACTCAATAAAGGCAACTGTGGCCAGGGTAGGTGGGCCTGGTTACAAGGAGCTGATAACTAGTTACTTTTATTTAACGAACAGTTAGCAAAGCTTATACAAAGTTGTGTTATATCAGTGGTTCTCAACCTTTCTAATGCCGCGACCCTTTAATACAGTTCCTCATGTTGTGGTGACCCCCAACCATAAAATTATTTTCGTTGCTACTTCATAACTAATTTTGCTACTGTTATGAATCGTAATGTAAATATCTGTTTTCCGATGGTCTTAGGCGACCCTGCGGTTGAGAACCGCTGCTGTAGAGCCTAAGACCATCGGAAAACAGATATTTACATTACAATTCATAACAGTAGCAAAATTAGTTATGAAGTAGCAACGAAAATAATTTTATGGTTGGGGGTCACCACAACATGAGGAACTGTATTAAAGGGTCACGGCATTAGAAAGGTTGAGAACCACTGTGTTACATGGACATAAAGGGGAATAGGACTCGGGTCCCTGCCCTCAAGTACTTTACAACATAGTTAACGTCAGGACAAAAACTTGGCATGCTGACCTCCAACTGATAGTTTCAGACCTGGGTGGGGGAAAATCCAGTCACTCTCATGTCAGTGCTCTGAATAATTCCAAGCATTTCTTTGCAAGGTCTCGGTAAAAGAGACCTACCTAAGAATGCCACTAAGGCTTGACTCCTCTTGGGGCCTCCCTGAGCCTGCATTTACACATCTGTGAAATGGGCCATCACCATTAGAAACAAACATCCCCTTCCAGAACAACAGAGTATGGTCACAGCAATTGTTCCCAATTTCAATCTCAAGAGAACCTTTTGAAGAATCAGCATTAATTCAACTGTGATTCAATGGGATGGTCATCCACCCTCAGTGCCATGCCCAGTGCTTCTGTGAAGAGAGGACACCGAGGTCCTTTGGAGAACAGAATTGCCCAGACACTGACACCACTTCTAGTTCCCCAGGCAGCCCTTCCCCATCCTCCCAGCATCTGCTTGGCCTTTAACTACGCCTGTTCCTTCCCTACCATTCTTGGAGATAAATCACACACCTAATGAGCAAAGATCTGCCCCTCCCCCAAGTACATGGCTTCTTCCCCCCTAAAAAACACACACACACAAAACAAATTCCATAGACACTGGATATGTTAAGTACAGACTTGGGGGTCAGGACAGTGGGAACCATAAAGACTTTGCCTACCCATGGGGGCAGATTTTGATGCTGAGAAGTCGGGTGCCCAGAGCAAAATGCAGAATCGCCTTTCTTAGCTGGATTGAAACTTCTAGAGAACACAACAGGAAAGTAAAGAGAAGTAAAGACTCCCAAAGCTGACGGGCCCTTTGGGAAAGATCCTATCGTTCCCCATCAGACAGAGGCACTTACGGGTCCTGGGCGTCCTGGGGGAGAAAGGCAAGGCTGAGACTGCTGGATTCAAAGCCTTTACCATATACCAGAAGTTGTTCTGGGACACTGACCGCCAACTTGCCTACTTGGGTACTCTCACAAATTTGCATGAAAACACAACCAGGATGGAGAATCAGTCTACGGGGTGATACATACTTTCCTTCAGGACCAGTTTCACTTGCAAATACTTCTGCAAGGACTAGACCAGCACGATCCAATGGCCCTTTCTGCCATCTCTCCATGCTGCCCAGTGAGGGGGCTGAAGGTCAGCAGTAGTACTCACTGGGCACTGAAAATGTGACTGGTGTGACTGAAGCACTGGTTTTTTCATTTTGGTTTGTTTATGTTTAACAAGCCACAGGTGCTGGTGGCCACAGCGCTGGGCAATATGGATCTCACTCTCTCCAGTGTGTTCACCAGTCCGCTCGGTCACAGACTAGGAGTGCGACCCATTCTCACCATTCCACTTACATAAATGACAACCGTCCAGGGGGAATGGACACACTTGGGCCTAAGACATCTTCCTAGGGAACCAGCATGTCAGGTAAGAGGCAGGGGTGACATTCTACGCCCATGCAGTGCCCAGCAAGCCCTTTCCAGAGGTGGGCTTTGTTGAAAGTGGACACTGAAGGTATACTTTTTGTTTATAACTCCATATGAATTGAAGGCAACAAGCTCTGTACCTTCAAGGGAACTGAATTCACACTACACTGTAGAACTCCACCATTCAACTGTGACAAACTCTTCCTTCCCTCTGAAAAGAAAGGTAGTAACACCAAAGCCACAAGGGAAATCTTAGTGAGAGGGTGCCACAAACACAAGCCTCAATGATCCTGTGCCACCACGGGCGGCCAGGATGGGCAGGGGAAAGGTCTCCTGCCCTACACCCCAGAAACCTCAGAGACACAGCGCCTTACCAGACAGAGCCGCCTCAGTGGCGCCAGCAGCCAGGGACGCCTCAACCTGCCCTCGATAATGGCAGAGATTTCAGCTGCCACCCCCACAGCCCCACAACGCCTTTCCTGGCCTCTTGCCCCTGGAAGCCAGGGACAGCAGGGGAGGAGTAAGAAATAAATGATCCAATGCAGGGTGCCACAGTGGCCCTGGGTGCTGAAGAGGAGAAAGCAGAGCTGGTGAAGGGGGGACCAGAGGCCAAAAAGGCCTCAGGTTTACCAGAACTGACAGGACTGGCTGTTTCCAGAAGGAAGGGAGAGGGGCCATGGGGAGAGTTTACAGAAGTTAGGGGCTTGGAGCAAGGCTCCAGGTGGAAGCTTGAAGATGCTGGGGAAGACGGGGAAAGTGAGGTGCGCTGGGAGAAGGGCGCTGGTGGGAAGTCACAGCATCAGGCTGGGGAATGGTGGAACATAGAGCAAGACTGAAAGTAAAGAGAGAGGCACAGGGGTTCTGGGGAGACTGCAGGTCTGCGAAGGGAGGTCAAATGAGGTTGGAGGAACCATACTGATGAGAGAGAGCTGAGTTGGGGGAGAAAGTGGGAAGGGTAAACCAGGGTTCCTGGGTCAAAGAGGGCCCAAGATGAGGGAGTGAGGCATGTGGTGCCTGAAGGGTGTGGGGGCTCCAGGTCAGAGCAGAAGCTGCCCTTGGGCCTGGTCTAAGAGAAGAGGGTCTGAAGGTGAGAGAGACAGCCCCCTAAGGCACTGAGGACTCAGGGGGAGTGAGCAGGGCCTGAAACCAGAGGGACTGAGACAGCAGAGTAAGTCAAAGGCATCTGAAGAAGCAACCCCAGGCCCAAAGGGGGGTCATTCAACGCAGGCCTGGGTCCTTGTGGGCAAAGACCCAGGTCCTGGCCAGGGTTTGAGGACAGATGGACACTCGGGCTGAGGCAGGGGCAAGATCAGAGGGGAGAGAGGGCTCAGGCTAGGAAGACCATGAGCGGTAAGAAGGCTTAGGGTTCGAGGAAGGAGAAGGCTGCAAACCAAGGTCCCACGGGTTCTGGGGGGGGACTCAAAACCCGGCCACAGTTAAGAGAGAAAAGAGGCAGCAGCTTGGAGGGACTCGGGGCCAAGGATCCAGAAAGGAAAGGAGACCCAGGCCAGCCCAAAGGAGAAAGAGGGTACAGGCTGGATCCGAGGAACCTGAGCGGTCCCCACGGGCGCTTGTGGGGACTCTGGGCTGGGGTCCCAAGGGATGTCCCAGGAGGCTCTGGGTCGGACTGGGATCCCACAAGGCGCCCCTAAGGGGTCTGGGCCGCCCTTGGGGGCTCTGGGCTGCGTTCCCGAGGGGCGACCCAGAAGGTTCTTGGCTGCACTGGGGTCCCAAGGGGCGTCCCAGGAGGCTCTGGGCGAGGCCTGCCCGGATCCTCAAGAGGGTCCCAGGCGCTCCAGCCAGGCCCGGGTCGCGGGTGGGGGAGGGGCGCCCCTGCCCCACATAAAGGCTCGGGGAGCGGCAGGCGCGCACAAAGCGGGGCGGGCGGGCGCCGGGCGGGGGCGGGGAGGCCGAGACCCAGGAGGGCCGGGCGGACGGACGGAGGGAGGGAGGAAGGGGGCCGGGCGGACGGCGCGGGCTGCGCTGGGGCGGCGCGGCCGCTCCTCACCTGATTGTCCATGGCTGCCGCCCAGCCCCGCCCCCGGGCCCCGCGTCGCTCGCCGCCGCCGCTGCCGCCGCTCAGAGCCTCCCCGCCGCCCTCATTGTCTGTCAGGCGCCGCCGCCGCCGCTCCGGGCCGCCCGCCCGCCCGCCAGCCCCGCGGAACCGGAAACCACCGCCAGTACGGGTCGCGCACCGACCCCGGGCCCCCGCCGCCGACTCGGGCCCGCCGTCCCGACTGACAGCCGCCTGGACCAATCAACAGCACGGAAGGCCGCTAGTGGGGCGGGTTTTCCGGCCTGGCGCGGGCCGGCCGGGCGGCTCTCGGAGGGACGAAGTCCTCAGCCAATGGGAAGCCAGGACCGGAGAAGCGGGAGGAGGGAAGGAGGAAAGCGCGAGGCGAGTCCGCTGGAGAGAACGCGAGGTGTGCACCGCACGTGGAGGGGGCCGGGGGCGGGACGGGCGCGCCGCGCCTGCGCACTGTGGCCCGAAGGGGGCGCTGCCTGGTGCCGGGAACCTCCCGGGCCAGAATCTCCCCAGGCTGGAGATGTGGTGTCGGTTTCCATCTCTGGGGAGGAAGCCCCAGGGACACTTTTGTTTCCTGGTCTCGTGCCGCTACTATGTGATGGAATGAGCTCTGAAACCCATTAATTTTCCTGTTCTTGCTCCGCACTGTGGCAAGCGTAGACAACTGGTTTCTCCCCCTAAGTCTCAGTTTGCACATCTGTAAAATGGGGTCAATAAAAAAAATGCGGACATAGTATGGCGTGATACTAGTTGATGCTAATTTGGATGATACAAATTTGAAATCGTACTGCACGATTAAAATGATCAAGAGAGTCTCAATTTAACACTCCAAAACAATTTTGAACTTATCTATGATCCTATAATTTCACAACTACTTGTAAACTATATTTAGATTGGATATAGACACGTCCCTCCATCTTTTTCACGATCTTGTAAGCCACTTGCTTCTCGGACATTACTAGTATTAGGACTTCTGCCTGAAGTTTGGGGAGCCTTGTGCAGTTATTTAAATTCCTTCTTATAATTAAAAATCGATTTTGGGTTTTGTTTGTTCTTTTGTGGGGGTTTTTCCTTCCACTTCTCATTTAAATGTCAAAGTATTCAGTAGGTGGTATGGCTGGTACTTTGCGCTGAAGAACATGGCGAAAAATCAATAACGTTGGATTGTCATTAAGTCCAGACAAAAACTCTGAATATCAGATTGCTATTATAATAACACTATACTTTTTAATCTAAGGCAGCGTGCGTGGAATGGAGATCATGCTGAGAAAAAAAAAAAAGCACTAGCTACTTTAGTGTTGATACAACTTTAATGGTTTAACATCCTATAACTGGATGTAAATTGATCAGTGGTTCTATGTGGTCCTTGAACCAGCATGCTCAGCATCACCTGGGAACTTTGTTAGAAACGCCAATTCTGGTCTTCCTATATTTATGGAATCAGAAACTCTGCGTGTGTGGCAATACCCAGAGGTTTGGTTTAACAAGTTCTGCAGATGATTCTGAGACTTACTTAACTTTCAAAACCACTGCTCCAGGTAAAGAGACAAAAATGAGAGGGGTAGCAATTTGTCTCTTAAGGAAGCTTGCAATAAAGAACTTTTAAGCTACAATTGTTGCAAAGAGCAACCTTTTTTAAAGTTCAGATGGGGATTCTAACTGCAGACTGGGTTAAAAATCACTGAACTCCACTTAATAACACTTTTTGTTGTTACTGTATCTATTTTTATGGTTATTTTTGATCTGTAACAAATGACTTCTTAAAGTGACACAATGTTTCCTATCTACATGGTGTAAGCAAAGAAAAACATTAAGTAAATAGTAATTTGAGCATATGGCAGAATGCATGATTGATACATGTTATCTGGATGTTACAAATGCTGAAATTGATACATAGAGGGAGCTATAAGTGGACCCAAGTCCCAAAGCTAGAAAGTAACATTTTGAACGCAGGGAGTCTAGCTTCCGATCTCAAACCTACTACGTTGTGTCTCTATCGCCCTCTAGCGGTCACGTTTATTAGCAGCCAGAGACAGGACTTGGCATTTACCCCCCTTCCTTCTTGTGTTGATGGTTCAGCCCACGGAATTTTTTTTTCTTTTTAAATGCAGCATGTTCCCTGAACCTCTCAGATTCTTGCCAGCCGCAAATGTACTCAGCACAGTTTCCTGCCAGCCACAAATGTACACACAGCCACTCATGGCAATATTGAATATGACCAAGCAGAGCCCCAGATTAACTTCAACTCAGAACAGACCTTAATTGCCACAATGGGGCTTTGGGCCCTTAGCCCATAGGCCATGGAGAGCTATGAATGGTTTTGGAGCCAACCCAAATTATGTGCAACAAGGTATTTCCCCAGAAAAGGGCAGGACACTAAACAATGCAATTTTTCTCTTTTAGTATCATTTCCCCTTTTTCCTGGCAACAATCCCTGATCTGTGGGCTCCTCCCAGGACCAATATGAGCCTGTAAGGCACCTTCATATGAATATTTTAAAATATTTTTTATTGATGTCAGAGAGGAAAGGAGAGGGAGAGGGAGAGAGATAGAAACATCAAAGATGACAGAGAATCATTGATTTGCTGCCTTCTGCATGCCCCCAAATGGGGATCAAGCCCTCAACCCAGGCATGTGCCCTGACCAGGAATTGAACCGTGATCTCCTGGTTCACAGATCGACGCTCAGCCTCTGGGCCACACAAGCCAGGCTGAGTTTTTAAATTGCAGCCCTTCTCGGAGAATGCCAACTCATGACAGGGCATAAGGCTCGAGGGAAGGCTTCAGCCAGCCCCCACATCCCCCTTTCAAACAGGAAGGAGGAATGAGGCTCTTACCCTCCCCCACCCCCCAAATTCCCCTCATCCTACCACAAGGAAGCATGTGGCCAGTCAAGCACTAGCCAATCAAAGGACTGCATCCCTTGCCGAAACCGGTTTGGCTCAGTGGATAGAGCGTCGGCCTGCGGACTGAAGGTCCCAGGTTCGATTCCGGTCAAGGGCATGTACCTTGGTTGCGGGCACATCCTCAGTGGGAGGTGTGCAGGAGGCAGCTGATCAATGTTTCTCTCTCATCGATGTTTCTAGCTCTCTATCCCTCTCCCTTCCTCTCTGTAAAATATCAATAAAATATATTAAAAAAAAAAAAAAAAACAAAGGACTGCATCCCTCTGGCTACCAGGATTGGGGAGTGGAGGGAGAGGGGGGACAGGATCTAAGACCAGTACAGAGTGGTTCTGGGAGCTTTATTAAATCTTAATTGAGGTAAAAATCACGTAACATAAAACTAACCATTAACCATATCAAAGTGTACAATTCAGTGGCATTTAGAACGTTCACAATGTTGTGCAGCCTCCACCTGTATCTAGTTCCAAAACCTATTCTTCACCCCAAAAGGAAATCCTGTACATTTTAGCAGTCACTCCCCACTCCCTCCTCTCAACCCCTGACTACCACTAATCTGCTTTTTGTCTCTATGAATTTGTCTATTTCTGGACATTTCTGGACACATGAATGGAATCATACCATAGGTGGTGTTTTGTGTCTGGCTTCTCTCACTGAGCATATGTTTTCATGGTTTATTCATGATGTAGTTTGTGTCAGCATTTCACTCCTTTTTATAGCAAAACTAGAGGCCCGATGCACAAAATTCGTGCAAGGGCCTTGGTCCTGGCCCCCACCTATTGCTGCCGCCACCAGGGCAGCTGTAATATGCTAATTAGCTTTGCCACCTCTGCCGCAGCCCCCGCTCTGCCGCCGCAGCCCCGCCCACTGCAGCTTTGTCCAGAAGGAAGGACGTCCGGAAGGATGTCCAGTCTAATTAGCATATTACATTTTTATTATTATAAATAGTAATCCATGGTATGATACACCACATCTGATTTATCCACTCTTCCATTGTTGGGCATTTATGTTGCTTTCCACCCTTTGGATTTATCAATAGTATTTCTATTAACATTTCTGTACACACATTTGTCTGAATATCTGTTTTTAATTCTGTTGGGTATATTATACCTAGGAGTGGAATTGCTGGATCATATCAAGAGCTGTGACCCTGAGCAAATTGCTTGCCCTCTTTGAACCACTTCTATAAAATAAGAATATTCCTCTCTATCTGAAGTGCTGTTTGGGAGGGGGAATTATTAGATTTAATGAAGTGCATCATGGGCATAGAGCACATGGTAGCGACTCAATAAATATGAGTGGCCCTTTGTCTTTAATGTCCCAATCTCTCCAACGAGTTAGATGGGCTTGCCTCAGCTGCTTTTGGGGTGAGGCACTCCTAGGATCCAGATAGCATGCCTGACACCCATCTTTTGCAGAGAATATCAAATGGTCCATGGGTATGAAAACCCATCCAGGGTCCCCAGGTTAAGAACCTCTTACTCTGGGCTCTCCTTTGGATACTGAGCTCTGGCAACGGCTTTCTTTCAGTTGCTCCAGTGCATTCCCACCCCAGGAGTTTCCTCTGCCCAGAATGGCCTTTCCCAGATCTCACTATGATTGGCTCCTTCTGATCATTGAGATCTCACCTGGCAAGTGCAATGCCCACTCACCTTCCACTTAAAAGGGCTGCTCCGCCACCCCCTGGTTCTCCAGAACATCACTGTGCTCTGTCTTTTAGGCAGACCCATCAGTGCCTGGAATTGCCTTGTTGGTGTGTCTTTTTATCTAACACTAGAGGCCCAGTGCACGAAATTTGTGCACCCGGGGGGTCCCTCAGCCTGGCCTATGGCCTCTTGCAGGAGCCCTTGGGGGATGTACGACTGACAGCTTAGGTCTGCTCCCCACCACCGCCGCTGCGCTCGCCAGCTGTGAGCCCGGCTTCTGGCTGAGAGGCGCTAGCATACTGACCACCAGAAGGCAGCTCCTGCATTGAGCATCTGCCCCCTGGTGGTCAGTGCACGTCATAGTGACCGGTCGTTCAGCTGTTCGGTCGATATGCATATTAGCCTTTTATTATATAGGATATGTCTCTTCATTAAGGCAGGGACTTTGTTTGTCTTTGTTGTCTTGTGTCCCCAGGGACTGGTGTAAGACATATAGTAAAAAATGTATATTTGTTGAAGAGATAAATGAGTGAATGAATAGGTGGGATGATTGGAAGAATGATGGGATGATTTGGATGGATAAATGAATAGACAAATGGATAGCTAAATATAAATGGGTGGGTTAATGGAGGAGAGGGATAGATAATTAAATAAATGGATGGAAGGATAATAGGGGATGGATGGATAAGTGGATGGATGAATAGATGTTTCAATGAATGATTCAATGGATGATGGATGCATGAATAAATTAAAGGATGAGTATACAGATAGATGTTTATCAGACTCCATGCTAAGCACTTTACATGCCTTATCTTGTTTTATCCACACAGAAATTTCATGAAGAAAGGAATATTTCCATTTTATAGACAAGCTTCAGACACAGGAAAAATCACTTCCCCCAGATGATACAAGTAGGAAATGGTGGAGCAGGATTCAAACTTAGGTCTCCTAACTCCAAGCCTGTGCTCTTAACGACAGTGAAATACTACTCCCCTTCTCCCCTTGCTTTGATCGCCTATACTGGCCACCCCAGCTCCCCTCTGTGCCCCACAGCACCCAGACTGCCCATCCAGGTGTCCACGTCACTCTGCTGTCAGCCAGTGAGATGGCCACACAGTCCATGTGTGAACGTGTGTGGAGGCCTGCAAGGTCTCCGCATGCGTGAGGATGGAATGAGGTTACCGGAAAACATGTCTATTCTTAGGGATGGCCCCTAAGTACCAAAGACAGTGCCAGGCCAAAGTCAGGTCCAAAGAGTCCGGTAGTGACTGCCACTATGAGTAAGCGGCATGTGGCCCAAGCCCCAGTAGAGGTCATCCCAGTAGAAGCCATGTAATCATAGCAGCTGGTCATCCAGTCCTTCCAGGTTGTGTGACAACAGGGTGGCAGTGAACACAAGCATGAGGAGGAGATGGTAGAGAACGGGGCAGGTCAGGAAGGGGAGGTATGCCTGGCAGCCCTGCAGGGTCATCAGTCTGCTGCTCAGAGAAGTCTTGATGTCCATCCCCTGCCTTGGAGTGGGGTCATGCAGGGCAAGGAGGATGAGGAAAGGGAGCTGGAGGAAGGAACTGTGTGTGTCTCTGACTCGCGATCCAAGCCTCTCTCCTCAAGACACAGGTGAGTTGGCTGGTGGTTGGGGAGTCCAGAGACTGGCAGACTTTAGCAGTTCTTGTGGTCACCACTGATTTCCACGTAGGGCAGCCCCACGGGCCACGTGTCCCGAGGCCAGTAGCGGACTTTGAGGGTTTGGTTTGGCATCTCATACCTGGCGTCCACCAAGGCCATGGTTACCATGCCGTAAGGGAAGGTGATGCTGATGAGCAAATGCCTGTGGGAAGCAGGGAGAGGGCAGTGAGGGTGCAAAATGTCCCTGTGGCCAGCTGGATGTCCCCAGCCCCACCTGGGTCCTCTCCTGACTTCTCATGGATCCTGATCATCCAAAGGAACCTTCTGGAACTCACCCCCTGATTGCAGCCAGTTGCCCCCCTCCACCCGTCCCGCCCAAACACACAAGACCCAGTATTGGTGCCATCCCTTTATGTCCCCAGGCTGATGCCCACGCTCTGATATCTGAGATTTTTCTGGATCTGGGACCCCAGCCCACAGGGAAGGTGCTTACCAGATGCTGTGCATGTAGGAGAAATTAATCTGCTGCCAGAAACTGCAAAGGAAGCGGTCAGTGATCCAGCTGGTCAATGCAAAAGCCCACAAAACCACGGAGACCTCAATGAGATGTCGAAGCTCCTTATTACTGGTCCTAGGGAGGGCGGAAGGGAGATGAGAGCTTAACTCCGAGTGGAGTCTGCAGGGGCTGATGGGAAATTCCTCCACCAAGGAGGTGAGGCTGGAAGAGGGACAGATCCAGGGTGCCAGGGGGGAGGGGGCCTCATCTGTGCTTATGACTAACGTTTGCAGAGCACTTACAGGATGTCAAGTGCAGTCAACAAGTCCTTTGGGTAGAAACTTAGTCCTCACAACAATGCTAATATTCCCATTTTGTAGAACGGTGAGAAAACGGAGACCCGTGAGATTAAGTTATGCCACAACCCCACGCCATGGTTACTAGGGGCAGAGCTGGGGTCTGAACCAAGGTTGTCAGATTGCAGAAATCTTTTTTTTAAAGATATGTTTTTTATTAATTTCAGAGAGAGGAAGAAAGAGAGAGAGAGAGAGAGACATCAATGATGAGAGCGAATCATCAATTGGCTGCCTCCTGCACACCCCCTCCTGGGGACTGAGCCCGCAACCCAGGCAGGTGCCCTGACCGGGAATCAAACTGTGACCTCCTAGTTCATGGGTCGACAATCAACCACTGAGCCACGCCAGCCAGGCAGATTGCAGAATTCTTAACCAACAAGCCTTTCTGTGTTTGTGCGTTTGTGTGTGTGGGTGTGTGTGTGTGTGTGTGTGCATCTGTGAGTCAGTGCTTGAAAATTCTTGTCTGGGTGGCTGTGAGAATGTGTGTGTCCGTGAGTGGGAGGATGATTCTCTGACGGCCATGTCCGGGGACGACTCAGGAACAGAATCTGTTTCCCTGATGGCAAAGCGAACCCAGTGTCCCTCCGCAAAGAGCGTACCGGGGATTAATACGGCAGAAACTCCTTTGTGGTTAGAATCACAGGCCCTGCCCGCTGGCCTGAAATGAGACAGTTTGAACAACAGAAAAAGCATAATGAGTAAGAACTGGTGAGATCTGAATAAAGTCCGTGTCTCAATAACAGTATCGTCCCAGTGTCAATGTCCTCCTTTGGAAATTGTACTGAGGTCACATAAGATGCTGCCACTGGTGGGGCGGGGGGGAGGGGTGTCAGGACAGGGGAGGTGTGTGAAGACGGGGGAGGGTGTCGTCCCATGTACAGGGCTGGAGGAAGGGTACATAGGACTCTGTGCTGTTTTTGCAACTCACTATGAGTCCATAATTATTTCAAAATAAAAAGTAAAAAATGTAGCACAGTGACCCAGATGGGTTAAAACACTTCAGAAATGTAAACATCCCTGACTTCATAACAACAAAACTGATAAACAAACTGCATGGGCCCACCAGAGACTTAGGGCTAAGGCACGAGTCACCACTCTGATAAACAATGGGAAAGGATCAATGGTCTCTCCTGTCTTCTCTGTGCAAACTCTCTACGTCAAGGTTGGTGCGTGAACATCTTTGATGGAAGAACTCCGGCTAATCAATGCAGAGGTAGTAATAGAATCTGCAAACCACCCTTTTGCACCCCCTAATGAGATCACGGATGGAGGCAGGGGCATCAGTGGCTGCCGAAGTCATTGGGTGACATTCAGTGGACAACTTTCTAATACAGGTGGCATCATCCGAATCCCCTGATCCACCTTCACAGCACTAAATGTGTGGCACCCACTCGTTCGGCAGTCCTAACGGGAGGGAACCAGGAGCACCCAGCATTGCATATGAAATATCCTGGCCTAAAAAATGTAAACCTGAGCCCTGAGTGGGAGCTCAGTTGGTTACAGCATGGTCCCGATGGCTGAGATTGTGGGTTCAATCCCAGTCAGGGCACATACAAGAATCAACCAATGGCCCTAGCTGGTGTGGCTCAACTGGTTGGGCGTCGTCCCATGCACAGGGCACATGCCTGAGTTGCAGGCTCGATCCCAGGTAGGGGATGTGCAGGAGGCAGCTGATCGATGTTTCACTCTCACATCAATGTTTCTCTCTCTCCCTGTTCCTTCCTCTCTCTCTAAAAATCAATTAAAAATTCTATTTTTTAAAAAAAGAATCAACCGCCCTGGCCGGTTTGGCTCAGTGGATAGAGTGTTGGCCTACAGACTCAAGGGTCCCAGGTTTGATTCCGGTC
This sequence comes from Plecotus auritus, assembly GCF_963455305.1. Classification (NCBI taxonomy): domain Eukaryota; kingdom Metazoa; phylum Chordata; class Mammalia; order Chiroptera; family Vespertilionidae; genus Plecotus; species Plecotus auritus. Next base: position 86,596,849 of record NC_137773.1, read on the forward strand.
AAGGGCATGTACCTTGGTTGCGAGCACATCTCCAGTAGGAGGTGTGCAGGAGGCAGCTGATCGATGTTTCTCTCTCATTGATGTTTCTGGCTCTCCATCCCTCTCCCTTCCTCTCTGTAAAAAATCAATAAAATATACTTTAAAAAAAAAAGAATCAACCAATGAATGAATAAGTAAGTGGAACAACAAATCAATGTTTTTCTCCCTCTCCCCAAAATCAATAAATAAAAAATTTAAACCTAAATCTAGATCTAACTGTTAATTTGCAGGAAATACAAAAGATAAGGAAACACATTGAAAGATGCCATAGGAAGCAGTCAGTCAAATCCAGAATGTGGGATGTTCTATAGGCAAATGACCGAGGGGTGTAATTAATAGACATGAGCAAAGGGAGAAGGGGGGATGATATGAAATAAAGACTGAAGAGACTGGTTTGGAAACTGACTGAAATAAGACCAGGCGTAAGAAGCATCTTTGAGGAACTGAGCAGACGTCGATGAGAACTGGGTACTGGATACTATTTTAAGGAAGTCTCATAACTTTGTTAGAAGTGTGTGTGCCATATCTTCTGTTTGTCCCCCTAGAATTTCCCTACCCTCTTCACTCTGCCCATGACCTGGGGGCAGGAGGGTGCAGTGCTGGGTTGTGTGGACCAAATCCAGAGTTTCCTTATCTTTGGGCTTCCCACCGGGTTGGCCAACAGGGAGCCCCAGCAAGAAACCAAATGGTGCGGGAGGGTGCTGTTAGGTTTGCTTTCAGAGCACCCTCTCTGTGGGCTTGGCTCAGGCTGGCTGCAACTGGCAACTGGAAGTCACAGCTCTCGCCAAGGGGACCTTGAGGGCTCTCTCCTTCCAGATTCTTGCGATCAGCCCCTCCCATGACCCCTCGCCCCAGATCTCCTGATGGTCATAGAATCTCACTCTTATTAGCACAGGGATTTTAAATGATTCCTAGTGATATTCCTACACCTTGCCCTCTCCTTTGTAAATTAACCTTTCATTCAAATCTCAAATGGCCCCATTTGAGAGTTCCTCCTCTGTCCTAGTAAGACATAGTATGCTGTGAAAAAGTAAGAATTCTTGCCCAGCCGATGTGGCTCAGTGGTTGAGCGTCAACCTATGAACTAGTAGGTCACGGTTTGACTTCTGGTCAGGGCACATGCAGGGGTTGCAGGCTCGATCCCCAGTAGGGGGCATGAAGGAAGTAGCCGGTGGATGATTCTCTCTCATCATGGATGTTTCTATCTCTTCCTCTCCCTTCCTTTCTGAAATCAACAAAAATACATTTTTTTAAAAAGTAGTAATTCTTTTTTGGGAGAGTGAAATCCTGAAAAGTCAATGAGTGCCCTGATATGAAATCTGAGCGGGAATATATAACACAGGGTGGCAAAATGTTGATGGTTGTTGGGGCTGGTCAGTGGGCACATGGAGGTTTATGGTGCCACACTCCCCAGTTATATACTAGTACATGTTGAGGGGCTCATAAGGAAAAAGGACAAACTCTGCAGTCAGCAGCCTTAGGTCCAAATCCTGGCCCTGCCCCTTGTTTGTGGATGATCCTGAGCATGGAGTCAGCAAGAACTCAGTGCCTGGCCCTGGCTGGTGCTGCTTAGTGGCTAGAGTGTCAGCTCAAACACCGAAGAGTCATGAGTTCAATTCCTGGTCAAGGGCATGTATCTGGGTTGCAGGTTCAGGGTGAGTATGGGAGGCAACAATTGATGTGTCTCTCTCACATAGATGTTTCTTTCTCCCCCTCCCTCCCTCCCTCCCTCCCTCCCTCCCTCCCTCCCTCCCTCCCTCTCTGTTTAAAAATTAATGGAAAAAATATCCTTGGGTAAGGATTAACCAAACAAACAAACAAACACGTAAAGAACTCCATGCCTTTTCAGTGTGTGTGTGTGTGGTGGTGAGGAGCCGGGGGAGGGGGGGGGGAGGGCTGGATGAGGGGGGAGAGGGTGCCCCTGGAGGGGGATGGGAGCCACCCTCCTGGGCGCCTGCAGTTACCACCCACTTCTTGTACTCCTGAAACACGATGTAGAGGATATGCACGGCGATGCTGTTGAGGGCATATGCGTTCACCGTCGGCCTCAGGAAGGACAGAAAGGTACTGACCATGGTGGTGATGACAATCAGGCAGATAAACTGGGTCCTGGAGGGAGAAGAGCTCAGCTGTGGGGTGGCTGGAAAGGGTCCTTGGGAGGGAGTTGGGCAGGTCACATGGAGATCTTGTGGCAGAGGTGGGTGAGGAAAGGGAAGGGGTTCCAAGGAGCCCATCTGGGCTCAGAGAAAGGTCTTAGCGCTCCCAGGTGGGCTCAGCAGAGGAGTTCAGGGCCCAGGTGAGTCAGTGATGAGTGCCAGGGCCCAGGTGAGGTCAGGCAAGAAATTCAGGGAGGGCCCAGGTGGGATTATGGAAAGAAATGCAGGGTCCCAGAAGCTATCACTTGAGGAGTCTTAGAAGGCTCAGAAGAGTCAAGTAGGATCAGGAGAGAATTTCAGAGGGGTCTCAGGTCACGAGGGGGGCCTAGGAGGATCATATATAACATTTCAGGGAACCCAGTTGATAGACTCAGGGGATAGTTCCTAGGGGCCCAGGTAAGCTTAGGGATGGGTCCTAAGACACGCGCCCCAACCCCAGGTGAGCTCAGATAGAGTCCAGAGAAGGTCCCAGGCTATCTGGGGAGGAATTCTAGGAGTTCCAAGTACACTTAGAGGGGTGGCTTGGGAGCCCAGTTAAGTCAGGCAGGGTCAGGACAAAATTCTGGTATAGTCAGGGGAGGGATTTTGAGGGCTACCACAGGGCTCAGGGAGGGACACAAAAGCCCAGGTGGGCTCTAACAGAATCACCAGAGGGCCAGCCCCCATCCCACCTGTTTTCCCCTAGGAAGGTGGGAAAGTAGCAGCGGGGCATCCATATGCTGTAGCCACCAGCCAGCAACCACAGAATAGAGATCTCGTCCAGCAGTTGGCCCAGGAAGCTGAGCGTCATGTGGAAGTACATGGAGAACAGGCCTGGAGCAAGAGACAAAGGCAGGTGGTCAGGGAGGTGTTCCTTCCCACTCCCCTTGCCCCACTGTCACAGGCCCCACCTACCTATGATCATGAAGAGGACACAGAGGCCATAAATGGAGCGGGAGCGTTTCTGGGCATAAGGGTGCATCAGGAACATCATGAGAGGCCCAAAGATGAAGAAGGTGACATTGCTGAACTGGAGAAGAGGAGGACATGAGGAAAGGGTGTCAGACAAGGGAGGCAGAGGAGGCCTGGCCCTATGTCAAAACCCTCAGTCATTAGCCAGTTGGTCACCTATCTCCTTTCAGGCAATGAATCAACCCAGAGTTTGTCAAGTCTTTCAGCTCATCTTTACTGTCAATGGGTCATCAGTAGATCCATAACTCCATCCATTATCCTATGGATTCATTTGTTTATTCAATGGGTGTGGCAAAGACTATCCACTAACATTCTACCTACATTCTCCCCCTTTTCCTTATGAAAATAGTATCCCAAGTTTTAGCTAGGCACACAGCTACTCAGCTAAAGACTACATTTCCCAGTCTTCCTTGCAATACACGGTGCCCTTGTGACTTGGTGTGGCAAATGGGATAGGAATGTAAATGAATCTATTACTTTCAGGTCGGTCCTTAATAAGCAGCGTAAGGCTGGCATTCCACTTCCTGTGGACCAATGCATCTGACCCTGTGTCTTAAGTTATGTGCACCCCCTTTCTTCCTTAAATAAACCAGAATTATGTTCAAGCATCTGGAGGACAAGCTTTCAGGGAAGCAGGATTTAGCCCCAAAGTATGGTTCGCTCCCATTGCCTGCCAATGGTATCTATTGAGGAATCAATGTGTGATATAATTCTGGCCATGAAACATGATGGAAGTTCTGATGAGGGACTTCTGGGATAATTCTCTTTACTGAAATCAGGCCCAGGGAAAAGAACTTTGGACATTATTGTGATGTTTAAGATGTGGCAGCTCCTTTGCAACCATGAGGAAACTAGGCTGAAAGCAAAATCAGATACTTGAGAATAGTAGTTCTCAAACTTCCATCTTTTTGATCTCAAGACCCTCTTACATTCTTAAACATTATTAAGGACCTCAAAGACCTTCTGTGTATGGGAGTTACATCTATCAAGACTGACTATATTAGAAATTGAATCCAAGAACATTTCAAAATATCTTACTACACAAGCATACATTCCCTTGGCCATCAGAGAGATGATTCCATCACACACCATGTGGCCACTGAAAGATTCCATTGTATCCTTGCGAGATAATCAAAGTGAAAAAAAAGCAAATAGTATCTCCACATTATTATGAAAATAATTTAGGCCTCAAGGAATTTCTGAAAGGGTGTACGGGACCCCCAAGGATTCCCTGGACAATATTTTGACAAACACTTTTCTAGGGATATCAGAGCCGAAAGATGAAAAGAACCAAGAAGCTTGATGATGTTGAGTCGCTGAGTTAAGCTATTCCAGAACCATTTACATCAGAACTTCTATTTAAATAATAAGAAGATATTGTTCTTTCTGTTTAAGCTGCTTTTAATTGGGTGTTTCATTTGAAACCAAAGCTTTCCAGTTCATGGGCTTAAGGATTGAAGTGACATGGAATTGGATCCATGCTACCTCACTAACTGTGGGGCCTTGAGAAGGCAACTTCAATGCCCTTTATCTCTACATTTGTGACATGTGCATAATGTCACCTGCCTCTTCATGCTATTGATCCAAATGTCCCCACTAGCCTATGAGTACAATTAAGGTCACAAGAATATTTGCACTGGAATTTCAATGGCTCAAAAATCCCTAAGTCTGACACAGGACTTCAAAAGTCTCCCCCAGGTAGACTGGGGCCACGGTATCTCACATGAGCTCAGAAACAAGTGTTCTCGTGGTTTTCTTGACCCACCAATTTGAGGTCAGCCATCTAGTTTGCTCAATTACACCCTTGCCTCCCTGATAAACTCTTCCTCTTGTAAAGATATTCTCCATTGTCTGTGTCCCATCTTAGTGAAGGAGCTGTGCCCTGTTAACTAGGGTGCTCTGTTATTTTTTCAGAACTCTGATCTTAAGGATGATGACTCAAGAATACAGAGCACAGTGGTGGGGGAGGGAACTCATTCACCTGATACAATGTCACCATCTATGAGCCTAGGGCCTCGGAGCCTATAAAGGTTCCCAAGGGAGGCGTCCTCCTGATTCCAGGGAAGCGTACCGCTCTCCTTGGGTCATGGTGGAACCAGCACAAAGGTCACAGGTGGAGGACCCAGCATTGGAAAACTGGTTTCCAAGCCCTTGATCCCACCCACATGCTTGTTTTCTATGCCAAGGTCTCTTGTGCCTATCAATGGACAAGGTCCAACACACCTCTGGGACAGCCACTGGTTCACAATGGCTATCCTAGAACAGATACACACCTGCCCTGTCTGTATCATGAGATCCCGCCCCACTGCAGTAGACACCTATCCCAAACAGGGCCAATCAGATTTTCTCTTTTGGGAATTTAAAACCTGAGGCAGACACAGAGCCTGAGAGTTACCAAAATCGAGTCGCACAGTTGACAACTCTAGCAAGGCCTTTGGGATATCCTCGTGATGTTTAAGGTATGGAAGCCATCTTGCTACCAGGAGGAGATGAGGCTGAGAATAAAAACAAACACCCTTTTGCTGAATCCTTCAGTCCTGCACTAGACCCCAGCCCTCCCATTTTCTAAAATATCTCAGTATTTTTCTAATGCATTCTCTCTTTTTTATTTGTTTGTTTGTTTGATTCTTTGGTTTTGTTTTTTGCTTAAGCTAGCTTTCTATTGCTTGCATCCAACAAAACTATCACCATTAGTATATTAGCTAAGCTTCTTTGGTAGCAAGCAACAGAAAATGATTCTGGTAAACTTACATTATAAATATTACATGTGTGTGTGGGTGTGGGTGTGGGGGTGTAGAGTTACCTACTTAATTGATTAATTCATTCATTTATTATGTGGAGCTCCTTAATCAAAGGAATTGCAGAGACAAGAAAAACCAGAAACTACAACAGCTCTGACCCTTGAATGGACAATTTCTTCAGGGGGCAACTTTGGGCATGAATGAAAACAACTATGTTCATTCCTTATGTCCAAGCCCAAGATTCAAATTCTGGAGAGTGTAGCCTGAGCCCCATCCCACCCTTGGCCAGAGGAGAGGGAGGACCTTGAATGACCATCCATTGAGACCATAACCAGTAGGGGGGGGAGCAGCATGTTGTCTTAGGAAAAAATGGGGCCATGGATATCAAATGGGAAATTTTAAAGCCTCCATTTAAAATACATCTGTCGAAGAAACCAAGATGGCGGCATAGGTAAGCACCTAAACTGCTGCCTCGCACAACAATTTCAAAACTACAACTAAAAGACAGAACGGACATCATCCAGAACCACAGGAAGGCTGGCTGAGTGGAAATTCTACAACTAGAAGGAAAGAGGAAAGCTCACAGAGAATCAGAGAAGCAGCAAAGGAGGGCTGAGGTACGGAGATGCGCGCAGAGGAAGGGCAACTGAGTGCCTGGCTGACTTTCTCTGCTGGGAGGGGGAAGGAAGCCCCCGACTGCACTGACTCCCAGTTTAGACTGCACTGAAACCCAGTTCCAGGCGAAACCCCGTGGACCCAGGCTCATACAGGGGGAGTCTGGACTATCAGGTAGAGAAAAAGGCACATGGAGACTCAGAGACTCAGAGACCCGGGGGAGCCGCAGCGGGTCTGGAGGCGCGCGCGTGCACGTGCACGCGAGTGCTCACAGAGAGAACTGACTGCAGAGGTTGCCACAGGCATTCCCTAGAAGAAGGGAGTCGGAAGCTCCTGACTGCACTGAACCCTAGTTCCAACTGCACTGAACCTCAGTTCCGGGTGAGCCCCTGGGGACCCACGCTCTTACAGGGGGAATCTGGACTGTCAGGTGGAAACTCAGGGGAGTCGCAGAAGGCAGAGGTCTGGAGGCGTGCGCACAAGGGCAGGGCTCACGGGAAGCCAAGACTGTCTGCTCCACCCTGAGACTCCGCCCCATCCAACTGAGCACAGAGGCTTTTGCAATTTGGCAAGTCTAATCCTATAAGGCTGTCTCCAACACCGAACTTCTCCCAGCATAGACACAGCTGATCCTCACAGCCAACTGGCCTGGAAGTCTATTCCTCCCAGTGATACCAACAACAATCAAGGCTTAAATACAACAAGGCTGTACACACAGTCCACAAAGGGGTGCACCAAGAGTGTCACCTCAGGTTAACTGGGGAGAGCGACCCACTGGGCCATATAGGAAACCTAGCACACAAAGCTACCCTACCAACTCAGGGAAGCAGCGAAAATGTGGAGGCAAAGAAACAGATCACAAATGAAAGAAATGGAGGAAAACAAAGGACTGGATATAGAATTCAAAACCACGGTTATAAGGCTTTTCAAGAATATCCTAGAAAAGGCCGATAAATTTAGCAAGACCCTCGAGGATATGAAAAAGGACCAACTAGAAATTAAACATACACTGACTGAAATAAAAAATATCATACAGAGACCCAACAGCAGACTAGAGGAACGCAAAAATCAAATCAAAGATTTGAAAAACAAAGAAGCAAAAAACACTCAACCGGAAAAGCCAAAAGAAAAAAGAATCCAAAAAGTTGAAGATAGTGTAAGAAGCCTCTGGGACAACTTCAAGCGTACCAACATCTGAATTATGGGGGTGCCAGAAGAAGAGAGAGAGCAAGATACTGAAAACCTATTTGAAGAAATAATGACAGAAAACTTCCCCTACCTGGTGAAGGAAATAGACTTACAAGTCCAGGAAGAGCACAGAACCCCAAACAAGAGGAATCCAAAGAGGACCACACCAAGACACATCATAATTAAAATGCCAAGAGCAAAAGACAAAGAGAGAATATTAAAAGCAGCAAGAGAAAAACAGTTTACCTACAAGGGAGCACCCATACGATTGTCAGCTGATTTCTCAACAGAAACTATGCAGGCCAGATGGGAGTGGCAAGAAATATTCAAAGTGATGAAAAGCAAGAACCTACAACCAAGAATACTCTACCCAGCAAAGTTATCATTCAGAATGGAAGGTCATATAAAGAGCTTCACAGATGCCCTGACCGGTTTTGCTCAGTGGATAGAGCATCGGCCTGTGGACTGAAGGGTCCCGGGTTCGATTCCGGTCAAGGGCATGTACCTCGGTTGCGGGCACATCCCCAGTGGTGGGTGTGCAGGAGGCAGCTGATCGATGTTTCTAACTCTCTATCCCTCTCCCTTCGTCTCTGTAAAAAAATCAATAAAATATATTAAAAAAAAAAAAAAGAGCTTCACAGATAAGAAAAAGCTAAAGGAGTTCATCACCACCAAACCAGTATTATATGAAATGCTGAAAGGTATTCTTTAAGAAGAGGAAGAAGAAAAAAAGCAAAGATAAAAATTATGAACAACAAATACATATCTATCAACAAGTGAACCTAAAAATCAAGTGAATTAAAAATCTGAGGAACTAACAATTAAAAAAAATTTAAAAGAAAAAAAAATAAAGCAAGGAAGGCAAGAAAAAAAATAAAAATCAAATAAAAATCTGAGGAACAAAATAAACTGGTGAATATAATAGAATTAGGGGCATAGAAAGGGAGTGGACTGATAATTCTCAGGGGGAAAGGGTATGGGGGGTGCAGGAAGAGACTGGACAAAAATTGTACACCTATGGATGAGGACAGTGGTGGGAGGTAAGGGCAGAAGGTGGGGTGGGAACCGGGTGGAGGGGAGCTATGGGGGGAAAAGGGAGAAACAATTGTAATAATCTGAACAATAAAGATTTATTAAAAATATATATATAATAAAATTATTTTTAAAAATAAGAAAAATAAAAATAAAATACATCTGTCATTTGTTTCTCTCTCACAGTGATGTCTCTCTCCCTCCTTCCCTCCCTTTCTCTAAGACCAATTAAAAATAAAATACATCTGTCACTTTAAACTCTAAATAAAAATAAAATAAATAAAACACCTCTGTGACTCCCATAATTAAAATCCAAGCTTTTAAACTTGGCTTATAAACTCTCTCCACTACTCATTTATTTGCTCCACCTTCAACTTTATAATCCTGGTGGAAGGAATAACTCAGTTCCTTCGAATGAGCCATACTTAGTCTTACCTCTTACCTCCAGGGGTTTGCATGTGCTGTTCCCACTGCCTGGAACACTTTGCTCTCCACTCACCACGGCTCCCTTGCCAGGCCAACCTCTACTTCATCTGTGACCTGGGTATCACTTCCTCCTAAAGACTTCCCACTCCCTCAAGGCAGGGTTAGGCGGCCTTCCTTTGTGCCCATTGCTGTCCTAACACTTGTCCGGCTGCCCTGGAGCTGTCTGGCTCTTCTGCTAACCCTGGCTTTGATTACACAGACTGTGTCTTCTCCATTCCCCATTGTAACCAGAATATAGTAGGTACTCAATCAGTATTTCTTGTTGGCCAGACCTCAAAATAGATTCAGGTGGACCACCCATCATATGCATGAAAACACTTGACAGAGGGTCTTGCATCTAGAAAGTTCTGGGTAGAAGGCACTAGGACTGTTACTTTCTTGTCTTTTGACCACACACCTTTGCAGACAGTGTTTTGAATCCTTGCACACACCCCAAAGTCCAGCATTCTAGTTCTTGTTTGGCAATGAGAAAACCGAATCTCAGTGACTTCCCTGAGGTTGCACAGCTCCAGAAGACTCTGAAACTTGCTTAGCCCCTACCTTGGAAGACAAGAAGACTAGACAGGCGGTAGTGATATAGAGGGGGCTCCCTGATATAGAGGGGGCTCCCTGCTTTAAGAAATAGCAAGGGCTGTGCTATTGTTGTTGTTGTGGGAAATAATAATAAGTCTATTAGTGGTGTAGCTGCTACACACTCAGAGGCCAGCAGAACTGAGACAGAAGCTTTAAATGATGCCCAGTGTGCAGCATGAGGGCAGAGCACGAGGCGGAGCCTCTGACTAATGAGCGACGCTGGCTCTGGAACCTCTGATAGCATCGGAGAAGATGCCAGGGTCTCCTCCCTGCCCTCTGGGGCTGGGTCCCCATGTTTCCCAACCACTGGCCCCACCCAGACTTGGCAAGGCAGGAGAGGCACCAATCTGGGATTGTGTCCAGGGCCAGCCCGCCCTCAGCTCTGGACACACCTGAGCTGAACTCCCTGGGTCCCAGCCCCAGCAGATGCTCTTATTCATTCATTCATTCATTCACTCATTCACTCATTCATTTTCTCAACAACCATTCCTTCAGTACCTACTATGTGCTCAAGGACCTTAGCAGTATCTGAAAACAAAGCCCCTGCCTTTACGATGGGTATCCAGTCAGGGTTTGAAGGACATTCTGTGCTCCAACTTCCTCCTCTGCCTCTGCGTGCCACGGTGAGGATTAAGGACCCGAGTGCCACCGGAATTTGGCTGTTTTGTTCACTGCTTTGACACGCCTCCTCCCACCCCCCAGGCACACCCAGTAGGTGCTCAGTAAACTTTTGTAGATGATAATTGTGGGAACCCCAATCAGAGTACGCCGGATGGTCAAGGCCAATTTGCCACAAGCAATAACACAGCAGTTTTACTGTACGCACTGCGCAGGCTCACCTTTCTATAACCCAAATATTGGTGTCAGTCTTTGGCAAGAAGCCTCTTTTGTCTAAGTTGGTATAAAAATGTAAAGTTGACCAGCCGGTGCGCGGCTGCTTTATAGGGCTACTCTGAAGAACTGTTTTCTCTGATGGCTCCTTGGTTAGCAATGGCTACTTGGTCTACACACCCCCAGCCGCGAGTTTGACATGCTTGGTCTCTCCTATATGCCTATGACTACTCATATCTTCTTCCAATACCCGGTGTGCATGGGGATACAGCCCCTAGCAGAGAAGGAGCTATACTTGGATAATAACGCATGCCAAGATACATGTGAATAATGCCTACACATGCCTGGCACGGCTGCTGTAACGGTAGTGCACAATGTGTTGCTGTTATTCTAGCGTGTTTGCTTTTTTATTACCCAGTCCCCAGCAGGGTGTCCGGTGAATAGATGTGGCCGGTTACCTTAGACGTGGAAGAAGGAAAGGAGAGCTCAAGGGAGGGCGGGAGGAAAAGCAGGAAGAAGAGGGGAAGAAAGAAGTGGGAGAATAAGGGAGGGAGAAGGAGAGGAAGGAACGGAAGAGAAGGAGGAAGGGAGAGCTTGACCTGAATTGACTCCCTGCCTCAGAATCAGGAAAAGGTAGAGGGGGAACCCCTTTCTCATTTACCCCAACCACCCTGGGCTGAGCCTGCAGCCCCCACAACCACCCTGTCCTCCCCCCACCCCCACTAACAGCTTCTCTGCACATCACTGTTTCCCTGGAGGAGTCCATGATTCATTCTTACCACCTTCATTGTCTGTGCCACACACATACTGGACTGTGACTTCTGTGAGGACAAGAAACACGTTTTATCCTCAGCTGTGTCCCCAACACCTCGCACGCTGGGCACCCAATAGACACTCAAGCAAAGTTTGTTGAATCAATCGAATCAATGAACGTGGCCAAGACTGCCCACTTGTCCTAATCTGCCACAGCCAGACTCCCACCACCCACACCTGGCACTGTCACCTGTCCAGGACCCTGTCTACATCCATTTACCAGGTACGCACAAATGTTGGTGCTGGGTGGGGCTGGAGCAATAGCACCAGCCAAGCCACAATCCCTCCCAGCATGGCACTTACTCTCAGGAATTCCGATGCACACAATTAACTGTTAATGACTCAGTAACTGGGTGGCCTCACAGAGCTGTGGTTAAGTGAGAGACTCTGGGACCAGGTGGCCTGGGTTTCACAATGGAACTTCTAGCATTTGCAACTTTTGTGCACTGGCAATTCATGCTGTGCAACCCTGGGAAGGAAACATAACCTCTCTGAGCCTTTATTTACCCATCTGCCAAGTGGGAGACTCAGAGTACCTGCTTCATAGAATTATGACGATTAAATAAAATTAATAAACATCAGCGCAGGCTGGGTGGCTCAGTTGGTTGGAGTATTGTCACATACACCAAAAAAAGCTTGTGTGTTTGATTCCTGCTTGGGGACATACAGGAGGCAACTGACCCATGTTTCTCTTTCACATCAATGTTTCTCTCTTTCTCTCTCTCTAAAAATCATTAAAAACATATCCTCGGTGAGGGTTTTTTTAAAAATTAAGCCCTAGCCCTAACCGGTTTGGCTCAGTGGATAGAGCGTCGGCCTGCGGACTGAAGGGTCCCAGGTTCGATTCCGGTCAAGGGCATGTACCTGGGTTGCGGGCACATCCCCAGTAGGGGGCGTGCAGGAGGCAGCTGATCGATGTTTCTCTCTCATCGATGTTTCTAACTTTCTATCCCTCTCTCTTCCTCTCTGTGAAAAATCAATAAAATATATTAAAAAAAAAATTAAGCCCTAGCCGGTTCTGCTCAGTGGATAGAGCATTGGCCTGTGGACTTAAGGGTCCCAGGTTTGATTTCCAGACAACGGCACATGCCCGGATTGTGTGCTCGATCCCCAGTAGGGGGCATGCAGGAGGCATCCGATCCATGATTCTCTCTCATCATTGATGTTTCTATTTCTCTTTCTCTCTCCCTTCCTCTCTAAAATCAATAAAAAAATATTTTTAAAAAATTAAGAAACATAAAATATAATTAACACATCAATACTTTTGCATCTCTGCGTTATGTTTACCTGAAACAATAATAGCTTCGATTTATTTAATAATTAGGACACGCAGAGACTGTGAGGTTTTTTAATCTCTATTTTTAAATTGAGCTCTTATTCACATACTATCAAATTCATTCTTTTAAAGTGTAAAGTCAGTGGGTTCTTAGTCTAGTCACAAGGTTGTTCAACTATTATCACTATCTAATTTCAGAACACTTCATCACCTCCCCAAAAAATACCCATCCCCGTTAGCAGTCACTCCCATCCTCCTCCCCAGCCCCTGACACCCACTAACCCACTTCCTGCCCCTGGATGTGCCTGTCCTGGACATGTCACATGAATGGAATCACACACGGTGTGGCCTTTGTGTCTGGCTTCTCTCTCTGAGCATCGTGTATTCAAGGTCCAACACATTGTAGTGAGTGACAGAGCTTCCCCCTTTTCATGGCATGGATAGACCACATTGCATTTACCCAAGTTTAGCTGATGGACATCTGGGCTGTCTAGTACCTGCTTCATCCTCTCCATGGCTCCATGAGTTAAGTACTGTCGGCACCCCACAGTCGTCTCTTCTTTGAAGATGTGCTCAGTGAACATTTGCTGAGTAAATGAATGAATGGGTTTCCTTCCCTAGCACATACCACCATTCTGTACCCTTGACTTCTGTTTATTGTCTGTCTCCTCCTTCCCCCAGCACCTCAGCCCCAGGAGGGCAGGCATTATTGTCTGCTTTGATCACTGCTGTGTCCCCAGAGCCCAAAACAGTGCCTGGCTCAATCTATTGTTGAATGACGAGCAACATAAGGGGTTGCTGTCCCCTTGAATCAGATCTCTCCCTGCAGGAGGCCAGCAGGGTGGAGATCACAAATGCCTGCTTTTCAGAAGGAGAAAAGAGGTCCAGAGGGATCTATCAAGTCTGGGCCCTGGATGTGTCATGAGCATGAGTACCAGTTTCGGGTGTGTGATTATTCAATTAATGGCGTCTGACCTCCCTGAGGGCAGGGACCATGCCCTTTGTGGGTTTAAGCAGGGCCTGGCAGACCGGAGGTGCCTGAAATTAATTGCTTTTCCTGTGAACGTTAATGAGGAAAAAGGCAGAAAAGGGGGGATGTGGTTTAGAGCTCATGAGACCTGCTAGTCACAGCCAGCGGCTCAGAGAGGGGGCAAGTCTCCTGCCTGAGTCGCACAGCATTCAGGGAAGACAGGGACTGGAATCACACATGGCAGAGGCCAGCTGCAGGGAAGGGGAGGTGGAAAGGCTGTTGGAGGTGCAGGCACCGCCGTCTACACCCCCCTACACTCCCTTCCTGCTCTGATCCCCCCCCTCTCTTTGAGACCCACTCCCACAGTCCTACTCACTCCCACCTCTCTGCCTTTGCCTATGCAGGTCCCTCACCAGCCATGCCATCCCTTTGTTTTATATCCAAGCATCTGAGAGGGAGTTTTCTGGAGATCCCTTCAGAAAGGAGAGGATGAGATTCAGAGCTCCCGAAGCTTTGGCAGGATCCTAAGGAAAACTTCAGCAGCACAGTTGCCTCGGAGCCGGGAGGCCTTGAAACTTCTTCCCACTTTACTTGAAACTCTCCTAAGATGTCAGCAGCCCAGAAGGAGGCCACCTCTGGAGTCCGCCAAACCCAAGCAAACAGGTGCAAACTGGAGCAGCCTACACCTTGACTTCTCCCCCGGCCCCACCTGCCCCAGCCCCTCCTACACTCCTTACCCGTTCCTGTTACATATACTTTCTTGGCTCTCCTGGCTGTCTGTGAAATCAACCAGGTGCCCCTGCCACCCCCACATCATTGCCTCTCCCATGCCCGAAAGCCACCCATGGCTCCCCAGTGTCCTCACAACAGAACACACACGCCTCTGCCAGGCCTTCTTGAGTTAGCCCTGGAAACTTCACCAGCCCTTTCTCTCATCCGTGGTCCCGCCCCCACAGGCAGCCTGGGCTCTGGTTCAAGCCACTGCTGTTCTCTCTCACCTCAAGACCTTTTCAGATGCTCCATATGCCTTTGCTTCATATGCCTTGAGAGCATTTACTCATTCTTTTTTTTTTAATGTATCTTTATTGATTTCAGAGAGGAAGGAAGAGGGAAGGAAATATAGAAACATCAATGATGAGAGAGAATCATTGATGGGCTGCCTCCTGCATGCCCCGCACTGGGGATTGAGCCCGAGACCCAGGCATGTGCCCTGACTGGGAATCGAACCGTGGCCTCCTGGTTGGTAGGCTGATGCTCCACCACTGAGCCACACCGGCTGAGTTCATTCTTTAAGCATTGAGGTTCCCACCCCATTCAACAAGTGGAGGCCTCATACCCATCCCCATGGCTCCCCACCAACTCGATTCTGGCTCCTGTTTCTCCCTTTGCCACAAACTAACCATGGGGCTGGGGGACTCATTTCTAATTCTGAATCCCCCTCCACATCCTGGGACATTGAGCCTCTCTAGGACCCCAGGATCACCCAGCACAGGTTGGTTTAGAGCTGGTTTTTGTTGTTAATCCTCATCCAAGAATATTTTTTCATTGATTTTTTTTTTTTTCTAGAGAGAGTGGAGGGGAGGGAGGGAGAGAGGGAGAGAGATGGAGAGAAACACTGATGTGAGAGAAACACATTAATTGGTTGCCTCCCGCACGACCCCCACTGGGCTGGGGATTGAACCTGCAACCAGGTATATGCCCTTGACCAGGAATCAAACCTGCAACATTTTGGTGCTTAGGCCAACGCTCTAACCACTGTGAACACACCAGCTAGGGTGGATTACAGCATTTTTGTTGAATGAATGAGTGACTCCATCAATGAATACAAATACATTTCAAACACTTCAACCCAGTATTCAAAACAGTCATCTTCATCTCTGCCCATATTCTAGCCACAGAAGCATACTTTTCCCTTTTCCAAACTGGCCAGCCCCTTTTTACTTCCAGGACCAGTCCACCTATTTCCTTTCTTCCGTTCTCTTATTCCTGGCTCCTACCCATCTTGGCAAGCTCCTATTCATCTTTCAAAACCCAACTCTTCGGTGCCCTCCTCTCTGAAGCCTCCCATCACCTGGACTGAGTCCTCTGGTGCTTCCTTCTCCACACCCTGACCCTGGGGGCTGTCCTCTCCCGCACCGCAGGCTCAGAGCTCCTTGCAAGCAGAGCAGCAAGAAAGCAAAAGATTCTTCAGGGATCATTGTTTTCCAACTATGAGTTCTGACTCGTAAGTGGAACATGATGAAGTCCATGTGACCACATTTTTAAAAATTTCTGCTGCATATTTTGTCTTGAATTCACATACCTCGCTCAAAACCAAGCTTTCAAACAGTTGCGCAGTATTTCGGCAGAATGTATTCAGCCCTACACAGAGGGGTGAAAATATTATGGCTCCCTTTTTATTTATCCATTTACTTACTGCAATTAGGGTGACTCAGCGATGACTGTACATAAATCTCACCACCTAGTGGGGTTGTCTCTTTGGTTAAAGTTCCTAGAGGTACGATGTCGGCATCAAGGGGGTGGGGGCTATTTGTAAATTCATGTCCCAACACAGTTGTCGGTTTCCCACAGGAAGCTGCAAAAGATGAGTGTGCCACGCTCACTAGGAAATAAACTCATTTTTTTGAGAGGCCAAAACCGAAAAATATCTTGTTCTCTATTTGACTGGGGTTTGTTTGTGTGTTTGTTTGTTTATGTAACTGTATCAGAGCTTGGAGAACTACAGCTCCTGTGCCAAGTTCAGCCCACTGTCTTGTCTTGTGTGGTTCGATGAGCTAGCAATAATACTGACATTTTTAAAAGGTAAAAAAAATTAAAAGAATTATATGAAATTCACATTTGGGCATCCACAAATAAACTTTTATTGGCACGCGGCCACCCTCACTTGTTGACCTCTGGCCTGGAGCTGCTTCCCAGCTACAGTGGTTGAGTTGAGTCATTTCTACAGAGATCATGTGGCCCCCAAAGCCACAATTATCAACAAGCCAGCTTTACAACAGAAGTTTGCTCACCCCTGAACTATATGATTTATTAGCTATAGTGATGGGTTTGAGCATCTCGGGTTTGGGGAAACCCTGTATAATAGAACTCAGTTCCTCCTGCTCTACCCTTTCTGCCAGAGCCTTTTTTTTTTTTTTTTATCCTCACTCTAGGATATTTCTCCATTGATTTTTTAGAGAGAGGGAAAGACAGAGAAAAATATTGATGTGAGAGAAACACATTGATTGCTTGACTCCTGCACGAGCCCCGACCAGGCCCCGGGCTGGGGAGGATCCTGCCACTGAGGTATGGACCCTTGACTGGGTACCGGAATCAAACCCGGGACCCTTCCGTCTGCAGGCTTGTGCTCTAGCCACTGAGCCAAACCGGCTAGGGCCAGAGGCTTTTTGATAGAAGTAAAAAACCCAAGTGTGCTCCCACAGGGAAAGGTGAGCACTGCTTTGTGAAACATCTGTTTCTGTTTGATAAGCATCTGGAAATGCCAGTCCTGGGTGATAATGGTGTAGAAATCTCCTGGGATATGTCATGGGCAGAACGCGTTTGAGACCTGCAGCCTCGGCGAGTGCCACGGGTTGCTCAATGTTCTGCATTCAGAGACGGGCTAAAGGAGGATCCCATGAGGACACGTTTGCACGAGAGCACGGCTAGACCCAGGCGCGGCCCACACCGAGCCAGCCCTCCCCGGTGCCTTCTGTGGCGGGGGCTCAACAGAGGGCAGTCTGGGCTGCGGGGACTGCCAGGGAATGCAGAGAGGAGGGTTCCAGAAGCCCAAAACCTCTCCCCATTGGCAGGGATCAGCACGGTCAGCCCCTCCCACTCTCCAGGTGAGGGTACTGAGTGCCAGAAGGGGCAGAGTCTCTAACCAGGAGGAACAAGAACCCAGAAGACCCTGGAATCTCAAACTCCTGTCTCCCAGCCCTGAGAAGCAACGAGGTCAAAGCTAAGAGTCAGAGCAATGTGACCATCCTGGGACTAAGCACCCCTCCCTCACCTGCCAAGAAACTCTCCTGGACCCGCCAAGTTCTGATCTGGCTCTAAGGGCCGGGGGGCCCTGGGTGTATCCTCAACCTCCCTGAAGGCCATTTCCTCACCTAGAGAATGGGATTAACTCTCTGTGTAATATATGGTGCTGAACCCCCAGGTCACCGTGGAGATTAAATGAGTCTGCCTGACAGATGTTTAATATGACACCTGGCACCCAGGAAGCACTCGATAAAGGCCATTGCATTGCTTACCATTCACTGACCACCTACTAGGTGTTACCCACCATCCCAGAAGCTCGAGGAAGGCAAGCACCCTGCCTTGTTCACTGTGTTGTCCACAGCTCTCCACATAAGGATAGCACAGACACACGTCTCCTTGGCTGCTCACATCTTTCAGGCTCTGGTCAAATGCCATTGCCATGTAGGGATCCAAGATTTAGGGGCCCTTCCAATGTGAGGCAGCCCACAACTGAGGGGTCTCCTGGGACAGGGGACTTCCAATGCTGAAACCAGGACAGTCCCCAGCAAACTAGGATGAGTTGGTCACTCTGGGCTGGGGATGTAGCTGAGAACAAAGCAGCCATAGTCACCTCCTTCAGGCAGCCTTCCCTGACCCTCCCGTCCCTGCTGGCTTTAGGGGCCACCTCTGGGCACCCGCCCCTGCCCCAGAAGCTGCCTGTGTGTCCCCCATGACTGCACTATCATCCCAGGTTGTGAATGCCTGGAGTCACTCTTTTCTGGGTCATTGCTGCCTTTCCAAAGCCTACCACAGAGCCGGACGCCAAAGGAAGACAAGTCATGAATGAAAGCCAGTGCTCCCCGCCTGGCACAGGAGCAAACCGAGGCCCAGAGAGGCGAACCGCTCAGACAGGATTCCCCAGCGAGGACGTGGAGGCGCCAGGCTTTGAACCCGGGTCTGGTGAGACTCTGCCCGCCCCTCCCACCCCCACCATCCCCAGTGCTGCTACCCAACTGGCCCTCACCGTATTGTAGAACTCGGCCACCAGCTCCGAATGCTGGAAGTTGCTCTCGCACCAGTCCACCTCGGAGCTCTGGTAGGCGAAGATGCTGGGCATGGTGACGCAGCGCCCGCTGCCCGCTGGCTGTGTCTGGCAGAGAGGAGCCTGCGAGCCTAGTAGGGCTGGGCTCAGGTGAGGCGGGGAGAGGACAGCCTGGTGCTCCACAGCACGCTGGGAGGAAAAACCTGCTGAGCCGCTCCCCAGTTGCACCAGGGCCGCCTGGCAGTGCGGTGGCGGCTGCCCTGGGCATAAGCAGAGGGGCTGGCTCGGTCTAGGCAGGGAGGGAGTGGGTGGGTCGGGAGGCCCCTCCTCGCCCACTAGGAATGAGAGTGGGGACTGTGTCAGAAGAGTAATTTAAAAGAATCATCATCATAATGAGCCCACTGAGATGAGTGCCTTTGCTAACCCCACTGTACAGAGAAGCAAACTGAGGCAGAGAGAGCAAAGTCACTTGTCGAGGGCACTCAAGGTGGGCACGCTGAGATGTGAAAACAGGCTGGCTGAGTCCCGACCCCAGGCTCTTAACCATCAGGTTTTACTACCTCACACCATCAAAGCTCCATGCTGTTTCCCAGATCAGAGGCAAATAGCAGCACGCCCCACCAGGACGTATGTGGCCTTGCCCAATCATTTCTCCTTTGGGAGCTCAGTTTTCCTGTCTGTGCCATCAGAGGTTGGGCTGGATTTTTTACATATATATTTTTATTGATTTCAGAGAGGAGGAGAGAGGGAGAAAGAGAAACATCAATGAGAATCATTGGTTGGCTGCCTCCTGCACACTCCACACTGGGGATCGTCGAGCCTGCATGTGCCCTAACCTGGAGTCAAACCATGACCTCCCGGTTCATAGTTCAATACTCAACCACTGAGCCACGCTGGCCAGGCTGAGGTTGGGTTGGATTGAAGACACTTTTCTTGGGCAGTCAAGACCTCATATGCCTACAGTGTCACCAATTCCACCAGGGGCCACCTTCAAAACCCCAAGTCATCCTAGTTTGCTGGGGACTATCCTGGTTTCAGCATTGTAAGCCCTATGTCCCAGGAGACCCCTCCATTCTGGGCATACCAGGTATGTGGGTCCCTGGTCCTGGCTTCCAAGGGCTGTGGAAAGCTATGGTTTTAGAGTCAGACAAGACCAGAGTTTGAATTCTGAGTTCTTAAGCTGTGTGACCTTGGGTAAGTGAATTCACCTCTCTGTGCCTCAGTTTGTTCATCTGTAATATGGGAAGGATGGTGATAGACCCAACTATTACAAAGGGGCACACAGAACTAAAACAGGCTAAGGGCTTAGCTCACTGCCTGGCTTGGAGTGTGCCTCACAATAAATGGTAATAAGTTTTCTTATTGTAGCTGGCTTTAAACTTTAAGGCAACCTTACAGAATACTAATAACAAGGGCACACTTTTACCAACTACTTACCAGGGCCAGGCTCTTTTCTAAGTGCTCAATATTCAGTATGATCTCATTTAATGTTCTTAGCAACTCTTAAGAGAGAGCTACAGTTATCTTCAGGTCACTAGGAGGAAACTGAAGGCCAGAGAAGTTAAGCAATTTAGCCAGGGTCACACAGCTAGAAAGTGAGAGTGGGTCAAGCGATTTCACCTCTCTGAGCCTCAGTTTCCTCACCTGTAATATGGGAATAATTACAGTAGGTCCTGCTATGAAGCTTTAGTGAGCTGACACAGTGTTTCCCTAGGAAGATCATTTTTGGTGATTCGTGGACCGGCATTCAGAATCATTAAACTGTGTGACAAGTAGTCCACTCCCTTTTCAATTCTCAATAGTTTGAGGAGAGCGGCTCAGTTGGTACTAATACATGTTTATGTCTCTTAACACTTAATCCCTGTGTTTGATAAAAAGCCCTTCAGTAAGTAACAGTATCCTGCTGGAATCTTGAAACATCGTTTACATTGTACTTATTTTTAAATAAGCCTGTCTAGTGGCTGGCCATATCTACTTGCCATTCATGGCAGGGCTACAAAGTTTCTTTTAAAAAATAAATCGAGTCATGGCACCAAAAACAAAAACAAAAATTGATTTTGCCCGGCCAGTGTGGCTCAGTGTTTGAGTGTTGACCTATGAACCACAAGGTCACAGTTTGATTTCTTTTCTTTTTTTTTTATAAATTTTATTGATTTTTTACAGAGAGGAAGGGAGAGGGATAGAGAGTTAGAAACATCGATGAGAGAGAAACATCAATCAGCTGCCTCCTGCACACCCCCTACTGGGGATGTGCCCGCAACCAAGGTACATGCCCTTGACCGGAATCGAACCCGGGACCCTTCAGTCCGCAGGCCGACGCTCTATCCACTGAGCCAAACCGGTTTCGGCCACAGTTTGATTTCTTGTCAGGGCACATGCCCAGGTTTCAGGCTCAGTTCCCAGTAGGAGGCATGCAGGAGGCAGCCGATCAATGATTCTCTCTCATCATATGTTTCTCTCCCTCTCCCTTCCTCTCTGAAATCAATAAAAATATTAAAAAAAAAATAAAAAATAGCCATAGCCGGTTTGGCTCAATGGATAGAGCATCAGCCTATGAACTGAAGGGTCCCGGGTTCGATTCCGGTCAAGGGCATGTGCGTGGGTTGTGGGCCCAATCCCCAGTGGGAGGTGTACAGGAGGCAGCCAATCAATTATTCTCTCTGATTATTGATCTTTCTCTCTCTCTCTCCCTCTCCCTTCCGCTCTGAAATCAATAAAAAATACATTTTTAAAGCTATAAAAAATACATTGATTTAAGCTTTATAATTTGGGAGGCAGTTACATAAATCTATACATGCTTGCATAGAGATGCACACGAATATAAAAGCTGTTGAAATCTGAGTAAAGTCTGTAGCTCATATCAATGTAAATTTCCTGATTTTGAAATTGTATAGTTACATGAGATGTACCATTGGAGGAAACTGAGTAGAGGGTGCACAGATCTCTCTGTACAATTTTGGCAACCTCTTGTGAGTGTAGTTATTCCAAAATAGCTTCTTGAAGTAACTGATTTAGATTTTTAATTGGCAGGTGAATATATCAACAAAATGTGGTATGTCCATATATTGGAATATTATTCACCCTTCCAAAGGAAGGAAATTCTGGTACCTGCTACAACATGGAAAAACCTTGAGAATATTATGTTCAGTGAAATAAGCCAGTCACAGAAAGACAAATACTGTATGATTCCACTTGAGAGGCATCAGATTCATTGAGACAGAAAGTAGATGGTGGGTGCCAGAAGCTGGGGGGTTAGTGTTCGGTTTCACTTTGGGAAGATGAGACAGTTCTGTGGATGGACGGTGGTGGGGATGGTTGTACAACAGTGTGAACGTACTTAATGCCACTGAGGGGTAAATTTAAATATTATTACAATGACACATTTCATGTTGTGTATGTTTTATCACAATTTTGAAGAGATTTGGGTTTTTAATTTTAAAAAATATCTTAGGTAAATAATAAGAGTTCAAGTGGGAGGTGGGTATAGGAAAATCCTGAGGGCCATCTGTGAAGGTCAAAAACGTAGGCAACTATTGAGGTTGTGCAAGCTGCAGGCTCGGCCCAGAGCTGGTGCTGAATGAAAAGAGGCTAATGTTGTTGTTGTTGTTGATGATGATGATGTTATCTACAAAGTGCCAAATGCTTCCAAGTTCACACTCTGCCAGGTGCCCAGAGAGCCACCTTCTTGAGATCCTCTGGTGAAACGAGTTATCAGTTTTGGAGATGAGAGAAGGTTCCCAGAACCTGAATTAAAAGCTCGACCTGACTCTGCATTCCCCAGAGCAATGACAACCCCACCCTTTAGCCACAGCCCTGGCCCCCAAGCCAGGTGGGCCAGGAGAGCACACATTCACCCCCACCTCCACCCCCACCCAACTGGAAGCAGGGCGCCTGACTCCTTGCCCTGGAAGGGGCCATGAGGAGATGGACCATTGGGCCTCTGAGGTCCTTTCCTACTCAAATCCAGGGCAGGGCACAACTGCCAGGATCTGGCTCTTCTGGACCTCTGTATAGAAGGAAGCAAGGTAGTGACAGGTGCCCACACCCAGCCCAACCTGAAGAGTTTGGGAAATCGCTCTGCATAGAACTGACTAGGGAAATAGGACAGCCAAACAGGTGTGTGGGTGCTGAGATGATGGGGAAGAAAGGAGGTGAGAGAGCAGGTGCGCAGAGCCAGAGCCAGGGAGGAGGGGTGTGTGAGTTCTCATGGCTACTGTAACAAATTAGCACAAACAGTGGCTTAAATCAACACACATTTATTATCTTACAGTTCTGGGGGTCAGGAGTTCGAAATTAGTATTATGGGGCTAAAATCAAGGTGTCAACAGGGCTGCTTCCTGCTGGAGGCTCCAGAGGAGAATCCATTCCTTGACTTTTCCAGCTTCTAGAGGTTGCCTGTTCAGGGCCCCTTTCTCCATCCCTATAGTTCATAGTCTCCCTTCTGATCCCGTCATCACAACTTTCCTCTGATGTTGGCCCTAGCTCTGCAAAATGCTAGTGACTGGTAATTTGGGTGGAAGATATATAGAATTTTGTTGTATTCTTCTTGCAACTTTTCTGTTGCAATTAAAATATTTCAAAATGAAAAGTTAAAAAAAAATGTTGGCTAATAAAAAGTGTTGGTAAGTGCCCTAGCTGGTTTGGCTCAGTGGATAGAACATCGGCCTGCGAAGAGTCCCAGGTTCAATTCTGGTCAAGGACGCATACCTCGGTTGCAGGCTCCTCCCCAGCCCAGGCCTTGGTCTTGCGTGCATGCAGGAGGCAACCGATAGATGTTTTTTTCTCTCACATCAATATTTCTCTCTGTCTCTCCCTCTCCCTTCCACTCTGTCTAAAAATCAATGGAAATATATCCTCGGGTGAGAATTAAAAAAATAAAGTGTTGATAAGGATGAGAAACAAGAAAACTTCCATCCCTTACTGGTGGAAATGTGAAATGGTCAAGGGAGAGAATTTTGGAAAACAATTTACACTAGCTGGTGTATTATTGGGCAGGGTAGGTTGATTGCTAGAATAGGAAAACAGCACATCTAAGCATCTTAAGAGTAAAAGTTTATTTCTCACATAAGCAAAGTCCATTGGATGTGTGCGTCTACCCTGGAAGGCTGTCTGTCAAGTGGTCCAGGCTCCTTCCATCCATTCTGATGGATGCCTCCATTCTGAACATGTAACCCCCACCCCCAATTTGTGGCTTCTACCACCAACATGAAACTTCCTAGGAAAGAAGAGGTATGGCACACTGCATCCTTAACCACCTCAGTCCAGAAGGACCAGCCTTCCTTCGGTGTACTTTCTATTGGTCAAAAGAGTCACATGACCCCAACTTAGATGCAAGGGTAGCTGGGAAATGTAGTCTCTGAATGAGTAACTGCTCCTCAGCTGTACCCTACAGAAAGGAAGCCAGAATCTTTGTGACAAACTGGGTTGCCTCTGCCACATCCAGGAAAGTTGCAAATGACCATGTCCTGCATTGAGAACTCTCCTCCCAGATTTACATCCCCCCTGAGAAACTCTCACAGGTGGACCCAGGATTTATGCACAAGATTATTCAGAACAGCCTTGCTAGTCATAGCAAAACCCTAGGGTTACCTTGCATATACCTGAGTTGTAGATTTGATAAATAAATGGTGATGGCCCTGACTGGTTTGGCTCAGTGGATAGAGCGTCGGCCTGCGGACTGAAGGGTCCCAGGTTCAATTCCGGTCAAGGGCATGTACCTGGGTTGCAGGCACATCCCCAGTGGGAGGTGTGCAGGAGGCAGGTGATCGATGTTTCTCTCTCATCGATGTTTCTAACTATCCTCTCCCTTTCCTCTCTGTAAGAAATCAATAAAATATAATAAATAAATAAATAAATAAATAAATAAATAGTGATGTATTCATTCAATGGAATGCATGTAAATAAATGGACAGTGGGGACACACAATAACATGAATGATTCTCAACAAGATAATGCTGGACCAAAAAAGAAAAGAAAAGAAGAGATGTCACAAAACAGTGTGTTTGTTTATAGGATGATTTAAAAAAAGAAAAAACCACCAGGCTACATTTAACAAATGGTATTTAGGCAGGGCTGATAGTCAGCAGTCACACACCTGTATGAATGCATTAATTATTAAAATACAGCAACACTGGTTGGTAACTAGCTGCTGCTACAAACCTCCCCACCCAGTGTGATTCCTGGCCACCCTGGCCTTGTCCCTGTGATGTCACAGATTTCACAATCCAGCAGTGAAAGAGCCAGGATCTGGTAAATATTTTTTATATTGCCTTTGGTTTAGGGAGGCACGCATAATGTGTGTGTGGGGGGGAAACGCTTTAAAAAAGGGTGGAGGGGTGGGTGGAGTTGGAAGAGGGCACAGAGGGGATAAATGATGATGGCAAAAATAAAATAAAATGTTTTAAAGAATGAAAAGAAAAGGAGTGCTGAACACCAAATCCAGAAGGGTGGTCCTCCCGGTGGGAGGCCCAGGGGAGAGGACGCACTTAGAAAGAGTCCCTCGGGAGCTTTTGTGCTTCCTTCCTGTTTACCTCCGATGCACCCGAGAGCAGAGGGAGATGTCATTAAACCCCCTGAGGAGCCCCCTCAGAGATGTGGGAACTGCTTCTGCTTCAGCCACATCCCCCCGTAGCCTCAGAGTTTCAAGAAATCCATTGCAGCCAAAACCGGTTTGGCTAGTGGATAGAGCGTCAGCCTGCGGACTTAGGGGTCCCAGGTTCGATTCAGGTCAAGGGCAAGTAACTTGGTTGCGGGCACATCCCCAGTGGGGGGTGTGCGGGGGGCAGCTGATCGATGTTTCTCTCTCATCGATGTTTCTGACTATCTATCCCTCTTCCTTCCTCTCTGTAAAAAATCAATAAAATATATTATAAAAAAAAAAAAAAAAAGAAAAAAAGAAATCCATTGCAATTGCCTCCCAACGAGCTTGACTCAGTCATTTGGAGAAGCTGTTACCAAATAAAGTGCAGGTTGCCCAGTAAAATTTGAATTTCATGTGAGATAAACAATGAATAATTTTCAGCATAAGTGTGTCCTAAATATTGCACAGGATCAACTTACACTAATTTTTTTTTTGCTCATGTATCTAAAATTCAAATGAAAATGGGCATCCTGTATTTTTATTTGCTCAATCTGGCAACCCTAATTCAGAAGCATCTCCTCACCAGAACCCCCGCCCCATTCCTATCTCCAGTAAGAGAGTTCCATAATGTGGATCTTCCAGTGCCTCCTCTTCTGAAACCCAATAACTCCCAATGGTTATTCTGAGGTTAATCTTTTTTGTTTGTCAATCCTCACATGAGGACATTTTCCCCACTGATTTTTAGAGAGAGTGGAAGGGCTGGGGAGAGACTGAGAAAGAGAGAAACATCGATGTGAGAGAGACACATCTACTGGTTGCTTCCTGCACCAGCCCTGACCCGGGCAGAGATCGAGCTTGCAACTGGGGCACATGCCCTTGACCGGAGTCAAACCTGAGACCCTTCAGTCTTCAGGCCAAGGCTCTAATCTCAAAGCCAAGCCAGCTAGGTAGGGCCTGAGGTTAACCTTTTGTTGCACTCCTTCTATTATCCATCTGTAGGGCAAGGGTGAGCATTTGGGAGACATATTGCCAGCTAGAATTTCTGCAAGATTTTAGAGTTCAAGGGATTTAGTCTTGTAAATCTAACACGGAAGTCCAACATTTGTTTCAGTGTCCCAATTGAGCTCACTGTAGCCCAAAAGGAGAGATTGCCTGTTCCTTCCCAGCCCCCCTTTCTTTATATATGCTTTTTTTTTTTTTTTTTTTTAAGAGAGGAAGGGAAAGGGATAGAGAAATAGAAGCATCAATGATGAGAGAGAATCATTGATCAGCTGCCTCCTGCATGCCCCACACTGCAGATAGAGCCTGCAACCCAGGCACGTGCCCTGACCTGAAATCAAACTGTGACCTCCGGGTTCATAGATCAACACTCAACCACTGAGCCAGGCCCCCTTTCAAAGTGGGTTATGGGTTGTGTTTTGTCCCCCCAAAAAAGATGTTGGGAGTCCTAACTCGCAGGATCTTATAATGTAACCTTGTTTAGAAATAAAGTCTTTGAAGAGGTGATCAAGTTAAGATGAGATCATTAGGGCGAGCCCTAATCCACATGGCTGATGTCCTTAGAAAGGAGGAAATTTGGACAGCGACATGAGCAGAGGGAAGACGTGTGAAGACACAGGATTAAAGTGATGTATCCACAAGCCAAACAACACCAAGGATCGCTAGGAAACCACAAGAAGCTGGGGGAGGCAGGAAGAATGCTCCCCTGCAGGTTCCAGATGGAGTGTGGCCTGGGGAGACTTTGATCTTAGATGTCCAGCCTCCAGAACCCGGAGACAAACCTCTGCTTTTTAAGCCCCCAGGTCTGTGGTACTTTATTACAGGAGCCCTAGGAAACTCATACAGATTTTGCTTTCTCCCTCTGGAAACTGATTTGGTGGATTAGACAGTGTTGCCCAGAGCATGGAATAGTACAAAGTAAAAGCTCCCAGTAGGATGACCAACTAGGATTTTCTCAGTTTTCGCTCTGACTACCCCACGTGCTAGGAAAAGTCCCAGGGATGCTGGGAGGATTGCTCATCCTAGTTCCTGGAATGATTTGAAGTGCTGTCTGGACACAGCCTCAAATAACCTTGACTCTGCTGGTGAGAACCGTTTCCCTTTCCCATTGTTCCATTCTTCTAATGATGTCCAGGAGAAAGGCTCCATTTGGGGATTCATGTCTCTAACACCTCACTACCACTTGCTAATTTTCACTTTTAAAAAGCTGAGGTTCAAAGTCTGGGCCAGGGAAAACAGTATGGTGGTTCCTCAAAGAGGTAAACATAGAGTTACTATGTGAAGCAGCAGTTTCACTTCCAGGTGTAGACCCAAAAGCACTGAATGCAGGGACTCAAAGACATATTTGCACACCCATGTTCATAGCAGCATTAATCACAATATCCAAAAAGTGGAAGCAACCCAAGTGTCCACCCATGAATGAATAGATAAGCAAAATGTGGTCCATCCAGACAATGGAATATTATTCAGCCGTAAAAAGGAAGGAAGTCTGACACGTACTACCACATGGATGAACCTTGAGGATATTCTGCTCAGTGAAATAAGCCAGGCACAAAAGGATAAATACTGTGTGATTCCACTTATATGAGTTCCCTAGAGAAGTCATATTTAGACAGAAAGTAGATGGTGGGTGCCAGGGGCTGCAGGAGGGGAGGGGGAGCTAGTGTTTAATGGAGACAGAGTTTCAGTTTGGGAAGGTGAGAAAGTTCTGAACACAGATGGTGGTGATTGTTGTATGACACTGTGAATGTACTTAATGCCACTAAACTATACACTTAAAATTGGTTAAAATGGTAAAATTCATGTTATGTTTATTTTACTGAACTAACTGTGTCAAAAGTTGCTAATGGGGCCCTAACCGGTTTGGCTCAGTGGATAGAGCGTCGGCCTGCGGACTCAAGGGTCCCGGGTTCGATTCTGGTCAGGGGCATGTACCTTGGTTGCGGGCGCATCCCCAGTGGGGAGTGTGCAGGAGGCAGCTGATTGATGTTTCTCTCTCATCGATGTTTCTAACTCCCTCTCCCTCTCCCTTCCTCTCTGTAAAAAACCAATAATATATATATATTTAAAAAAAAAGTTGCTAATGGGACTAACAACATAAGGAACTGACAATTGACCATTGAATTTGTTGCAATTTTAGGTCACTGATTCAAGATCTTCCTTCTGTTTTAATATACGCATTTACAGCTATCAATTTCCCTCTAAGAAATGCTTTAGTTGCATCCAACACATATTGATGCTGTGTCTTCATTTTCATTCATCTCAAAGTATTTTCTAATTTCCCTCATGTGACCACTGGATCTGGGCCATCTGGAAGTCACTAGGGACCTTGACAGATGTCTCAGTGGAGTTGTAGGGAGAAAGCCTGATGAGAGTGGGTTGAAGAGACAGTGAAAAGGGAAGGAGTGGAAACCAAGAAGAGAAACAACTCTTAAAAGACCTTTTTTATGTAAACAAGAATAAAGAAATGAGTGATAATTGCAGGACAGTGTGAAATCACTAACTTTTTTTTAAGATGGAAAAAATTGTCATGTTTATAAGCTAATGAGAATAATTAAGAAGAGAGTGAACATCTGATGTGGTAATAGAATGCATAGACTTAACAGAGTGATGACCTTGAGTGGAATGGAATCCAGGGAGGTGGAGAGTTGGCCTTGGCTGGGAGCATGACACTCTGCTATAACAACAGGAAAGAAGGCAATGTTGATGGCCCAGAAACAGGGAGATGTGTAGATGTGGTGGGATGCTGTTGACATTCTCTTCTGTGGCTATGTTTGCTCAGAAGATAGCAGGCAAGGTCAGAGCTGAGAGTTAGGAGGAGGGGGGAGGCTTGAGTGAAGAAAGAAAAGTAGGACGTTACCTTATGAGAGAGTGTATGAGTGAAGAGACCAGCGGATATAGTAGGTTTTGAGAAGCAGTAGATTAGTTGTCAAGAATTTCAAGGGAGCCTGGCCGGTATTGCTCAGTGGTTAAGCATCGAACTATGAACCAGGAGGCATGGTTCAATTCCTGGTCAGGGCATATGCCCAGGTTGTGGAGTCAATCCCCAGTAGGAGATGTGCAGGAGGTAGGCGATCAATGATTCTCATCATTGATGTTTCCATATTTCTCTCCCTCTCTCTTCCTCTCTGAAATCAATAAAAAAAAATTTTTTAAGGAATCTCAAGGGAAACCAGTTGGGATGACTGTGTATCAGGTTGCCCAGGGGCAGGTGAAGAGGAGGGATGGCTTCAACCAAGATAGGTTTGGCCAGGTAAACGTGACAAATGAAGAGGCAGATGAAGGAGTTAAGAATATACACTGAGTGGCCAGATTATTATGATCTCTGAACGCATAATAATCTGGCCACTCAGTGTATATCCTATATCATAAAAGGCTAATATGCAAATTGTTCCCTCGACCAGGAGTTCGACCAGCAGGCAGGCCGGCCAACTGCCCATGTTCCCTCCCCCGGCCAGGCAGGCCGGACCCCACCCATGCATGAATTCATGCACTGGGCCTCTAATATATATATATTGAGTGGCCAGATTATTATGCATTCAGAGATCATAATAATCTGGCCACTCAGTGTATGTCAAGGAGTTATTATAATGACAGACCATGGCTCTAAACCAGGTGAGAGGACAGAGGAAAAGGGGGAAAGATCCATGGATTACAGGTTCTGGCAGAGCTGTTGGCGTAGGAATACCAAATGGAATGAGGTGGAAAGAAAAGAAGTGTAGGTCAATGAGTAGGGTGTTTGATTATATTGAAAGAGATGATGTTTTTGAAAATGACAAGGTCTAAAATAAGAACATGAGAGCTGGGGGCAAGATCTTTGAGAGAGAAGAGCTAAAGGAATTGAGAGCCACATTTCTACAAGAATCATCAAGCTCAGTGGTTCTCAACCAAGGGCAATGCTGCCCCCCAGGGGACACTTCGTGATGTCCAGGGACATTTTTTATTCTCACAACTTGGGGGATGGGAATGATACTGGCACTGAATGGGCAGAGACCAGAGATGCTGCTCAACTTCCTACAATGCACAGGACAGAACCCCACAAGCAAGAATGATCTGGCCCCAAATGTCAATAGTGCTAGGACTGGGAAATCCTGGTCTCTATGGATACTGAAGTCACTAAGAATTATGACCAGAGAAGTCTTCAAGAAAAGAAAAATGAACCAGGAGGTAAAGTAGTGAAAAACTGAGACAGCCTGACCTGAGGTTGATAAAGGAAGCATAGATGGTAGCAGAGAGTATTATCTGATAACCTAGATCAAAGCTGCAGCATTTTAGAGCAAGGACACCTGCCTCAACCCAGGAGGCACAAGAGTATGAGGAGTTAGGAGGAAAAATAGCCACAACCTAAGAGCTTAAAGTCTCAGGGGAGAGCCAGGCTTCTGGTGGGGAGAGAAGGTAAAGGGAAAGTTCTGAGAAGAAATTGAGAATATAGGAAATTTTGCTTAGGAAGAACTGTGACTTCCTGAGGGCACAGCTGAAGTATTTAAAGATTCGAGGAGGCTCATTAAAAGGTAGAAAGGCACACCATTTACTGGAAGAAGATATCCGCAATACATTGATCTGACAAAGGACTTATTGCCAGAATATATAAAGAACATGTACAGGTCAAGAAGAAGAAGACAAACAAAATGGCAAAGGGTTTAGAAGAGACACTTTGCAAAAGAAGATACAGAGATGGCCAAAAGGCACATGAAAGATGCTTAAAATCATTAGTCATTGAGAAAATAAACATTAAACCACAATGAGATACCACTACACACCCACTGGAAGAACGAAGATTTTAAAACAACAACCTTTCTGTACAAAGTGATGCTGAGAATGTGGAGCGACTGGACCTCTCAGACACTGCTGGCAGTTTCTTCCAAAGTTAAATATTCATCTTCTATGTGGTCCAGCCAATCAACATCTGGTATTTATCCAAGAGAAGCAAAAATGCACACTCTCATGTACTGCTTTGTTGATAACAACCCCAAACTGGAAACAACCCAAATGCCCATCAACTGGTGAATGGATAAACCGATAAACCTGGTACATCCATACACTGGAATATTATCCAGCAATGAGGAGGAACAAATAAAAAAATATACACACAACACTGGTGAATCTCAAAAACATTATGCTGAATGAAAGAAGCTAGCCACGCCCTGACCGGTTTGGCACAGTGGATAGAGCCTGCAGGCTGAATAGTCCCAGGTTCGATTCCAGTCAAGGGCATGTACCTTGGTTGCAGGCACATCCCCAGTGGGGGGTGTGTAGGAGGCAGCTGATCGATGTTTCTCTCTCATCGATGTTTCTAACTCTCTATCCCTCTCCCTTCCTCTCTGTAAAAAATCAATAAAATATATTTTAAAAAATTTTTAAAAAGCTAGTCACAGCCTGCCAGTGACGCTCAGTGGTTGAGCGACGTCTTATGAACCAAGAGGTCACGGTTCTATTCCCGGTCGGTCAGGGCACATGTCCAAATTGCTGGGCACAATGTGGGGGGTGGGGAGGGGAGCGTGCAGGAGGCAGCCAACCAATGATTTTCTCTCATCATTGATGTTTCTATTTCTCTCTCCCTCTCCCTTCCCTGCATGTGTGTGTGTCTGTGTGTGTATGTGTGTGTGTGTGTGTCTGTGTGTGTGTATAGGGGGTGAAGTGACAGAAAGAGACTTTTATGAAGCATCCAATCACTTGCCCAGAAGAGAATTCTCCACATTCGTTTGGCAGGTGAGGAAACTGCAGCTATGAGAGGTTTGGATCTTCACCCAAGGTGCCAGGGACTAAGAGGTGGGGTTGAGATTGAACCCAGGACTCTCTCTCCCCTACTTCCCACCCCTTAAGTATTCATAATTATCACTAAATAATAACTTAATACTTTCCAATTTAAAGATTTAAATCCTCTTTATTCCTATGATAAACATGAGACATGTTCAATGTCCATCAACAAATGAATGGATAAACAAAATGTGATAGCCCTAGTCAGTTTTGCTCAGTGGATAGAGCAATGGCCTGCAGACCAAAGGGTCCCAGGTTCAATTCCGGTCAAGGGCATGTACCTTGGTTGCAGGCTCCTCCCCGGCCAGGGCCTTGGTCGGGACACCTGCAGGAGGCAACCAATCGTCGTGTTTCTCTCACATAGATGTTTCTCTCAGTCTTTCACTCTTTCTTCCACTCTCCCTAAAAATCAATGGAAAAATATCCTCGGGTAAGGATTAACCAAACAAACAAACAAAATGTGATATATCCAAACACTGGAATTTTACTCAGCCACAGAAAGGAGTGAAGCACTAACACTCATTACAGTGGATGGACCTTGAACACACGGTGCTCAGTGAGAGAAGCCAGACACAAAAGGCCACATATTATATGATAACACTTATATGAAATATCCAGAAAAGGTAAATCCATAGAGACAGGAAGTGGATTCGTGGTTTCCAGGGGCTGGGGATGGGGATGGGGAGTGACTGCTAATGGGACAGTTTCCTTTTGGGGGGATGAAAATGTTTCAGAACTGGATAGAGGTGGTGTTCATACAACACTGGGAATGTACTAAATGCCACTGAATTGTACACTTCAAAATGATTAGTTTTGTTATGTGAATTGCACTTCAAATTTTTAGAAAGCAAGATGTGCTTATGATGTCACGCATACACACACACAAATGCCCCCCAAAATAAAAAATTTTCATATCCAAGACTCTTAGTATCTAGGGGTGTACACTCCCAACCTATATATATATTTTCAATAATGAGACTGTGGTGCCAACATTGTCTTATCACCTGCTTGCTTTTCCCCCTAGAAATTACATGAAGGGAACCAAAATTGTGTATTGACTGAGAAGGGGCATGAAGGAACTTTCTAGATCTTAGGCAGGGTGTTGGTTACATAAAAAGTTCATTGAGCTATACAGTTGAGATGTGTACACTTTACTGACTGTATGTTATATTCCATTATTTTTTTAAATTACACCATGGGACTCCTTATACATCAATTAAAATGAATGCACAGTGTCAATTTTACTGCTGACGCCCCCCCCCCCACTTATATGCTGCTCCCCCTCCCCACTAAAATGCTCCTCAACATTTGATACTTCTGAAACTGATGGCTGATCTCAGCAGCTTATGCCCCTGCTTGATTCATTCTCTTCCTTCAACCTGTGACTAACCCCTGCCACTCCTGACTCCTCTCCTGCTTCTTTGACTGGCCATCCTAGGTCTCCTTTTCTCTCACCCCACCCCGGGGTGGGGTGAGGGAGGGAGATCTCATCGCTTCTGTGCTCCCTGAGAGCCAGTATTACACAACCACCAGCTTCCCGAAAATCTCCACTTGGATATTCACAGGCTGCTGAAACTCACCAGATCCTAACCCAGTAGTTCTCAACTGGGGACACTTGGCAATATCTAGAGACATTCTTGGTTGACACAATCAAGGAATGCTACTGTCATCTAACGGGTAGGGGCCAGGGATGCTGCTCAACATCCTACACTGCACAGGAAGGCCCCACACTACTGTATTCAATCCCAAATGTTAATAGTGCCAAGGCTGAAAAACTCTGCCCTAAACTAACTCATCATCTTCCCCCAAAACCTACATCCCCATATGCATAAAAAAACACCTCCAGTTACCCAATGGCTCCAGCCAGAAACGTTTCAACCTCCCCTCTCCCTCACTCCCCATATTCAATCCATGCCTGAATTAATTAGATAATAGTAGGTGCCATAATGAACAAACCTTAAAATATTTGATGACTTAAACATTATTGAAGTATGTTGCTCACTCATCTAAAATCCAAAATGAATGTTCCTATTTGGTAGGCGGCTCCCTTCCCAGGCTCCTTCTGTGGTTCCACCATCTCTATCAGGTCACTGCATTCAGTTGCCAGAGCTGGTGTAAGGAGAAAGAGAGTGGAGAAGTCACACTTGTTTCCTAAACTCCTTAATTTGGAAGCATCACATATTATTTCCTTGCTAGGTTCATTGGTGAAAACAGCACATGGCTCCCTAGATGCAAGGGATGCTGGGGAATGTAGTCCCTGAATGGAAGGGTGTGGTGACCACCTTCCAAGAGGGCCTTGATGTCCACCCCTTTTTGTAGTCCCCTGCCCCACAGTGAATTATGGTTAGCCTGTGGAACCACTAGGATAATGTGAAAATGACAATGTCTGACTTCCAAAGCTGGGTCATATAAGATATTATAGCTTCCAGTTTGCTGTCTTGAATCATTTGCTCTAGGGCAGTGGTCGGCAAACTGCGGCTCGGGAGCCACATGTGGCTCGCGAGCCGCGGTTTGCCGCTCTGTTGACTAATGAGTTTGCCGACCACTGGACTAGACTAAATGTTACCGTGTAGTTGGAAGCTGTGAGGATTAGGCAATTGTGGCATATTGTGTGCAGAGGTAAAGGGTAGTATATGACAGTGGTCGGCAAACTCATTAGTCAACAGAGCGGCAAACTGCGGCCCACGAGCTGCATGTGGCTCGCGAGCCACAGTTTGCCGACCACTGCTCTAGGGGAAGCCAGACGCCATGTTGTGAGGACACTCAATTAATCAAGAGGTCCACTTGGGGTAGAACTGAAGCCTCCTGACAATAGCGAGCCATCTAACTTGTCCCACCTTCAACGTGCTAGCCATGTGAGTCATCTTGAAAGTGGATCCTTCATCTCTAGTTAGGCCTTTAGACAGTACTACAGCTCTGGCTGACATTTTGACTCCAACTTTATCAAAGACCTCAAGTCAGAACACCTAACCCACAGAAGCTATGTGAGATCATGTTTGTTGTTACGATAATATTTGATGTTATTGTTGTAAGCTAATAAATTATGGGGTTATTTGTTACACAACAATAGATAGCTGCTACAAAGGAGAAGCATGACTTTTAGAGAAGAATTTGTCCTGCACTCTCAAGCCCTCTCTGTTCCACTTCCTGAACATTTCACAAATCTCAGGATCCTCCCTCACACTGACTCCATATCTCTCTTGGGAATGACTACACCTGCCCTATCACTGGTCTCCCTTTGTAGAAGATATTTGTCATGTTTTGTTGTTGTTATTATTGTTGGCTTTCCAGCATTCAATCATTTCATTTCTTTGGGGGATGGGGACTTTATTGCCTGTAGCAGAGCCCACCATGGTAGCAGTGCTTTCCAGAGGTGGCTGTACCCCTTAGCCAAATTTTCCCTAATGCTCAGTCTCTGGAACCTCTGCCTACTTTTCCCAAGGTGGGTTTTTCAGACTCCCACCCAAACTGGGGAACCTTTAGTGTCAACAGATTCATTTTTGCTTTCAACCAACAACCCTGATTATCACACTCTGCCTCCACCATTGCCTCACACAACCCATTCTCCACCCATTAGCCATTCCTTCACTGATTCAATACGTGTTTACGGAGTGCCTTCAACATGCCAAACACTGTTCTAGGTGATGAAGTATAGTGGTGAAAAAGTAGAGAAAAACCCTTGTCCTGGTAAGCCTGCACTTTAAAAAGAACGAAAGAACAGCTGAAATACTGAGGAAGGAATCACTAAAAAATTGTTTAAAAATAATAATAATATGAAGTGATATGAAAAAATAGCAGTTTCAAAACATAGAGAACTGAAATGCATAAATATGTCATAATATATATTTATATACTGCATATGAGGCCCCTAGAACCATAAGAAATGCAAAAAATTCAGTTAATTACTCATTCTCGAATTGCCCCCCTTAAAAATCAAATTGCACCCCTTGGGGCATGTGCCCCATGTTGGGAACCACTAAGTTAGAGGAACAGCAAGGAGACCAGTGTGGCCTCAGTGGAGTGAGTGAGGGGGAGAATCAGAGGTGAAGTGAGACCGTCGTGGTGCAGGAGGGGGCCATGGTTTTAGATTGGGTAGAGCACTGTAGACCATTATTAGGACTTTGATTTGAGTGTGGTAGGGAGCTACAAGAGAATTCTAAAAATAATGACATGAGCTCAGTTAAGTTTTAAAAGGATTGCTCTGGCCGCTGCAAGGAGAATAGCTTGTGGGGGAACAGGAGTGGAAGCTGGGACAAATGGGAGGTGACTGCAATTAACTGGGCAAGAGATGAAGGTGGCACAAGTCAGGGAGGCAGCATAGACTTGTGAGGAGGAGCTGAGTGCTGGCTAAATTTGGAAAGCTGAGCCAACTAGATTAGCCAACAGATTGGATTTTGGGTGCTATGAAAAGAGGGAAATCAAGGATGATTCCACCTTTATTAAGATGAGCAAGTGAGAGGATGAGGGAGGGATGCACAGGCTGGGGGATAAGAGCAGTAATTCCTTTCAAACATGTTCATTTTGAGTTGCCTAATTAGACACCTAAGGGTAGATGTGAGGGAGGGAAGTCTGGAGTTTAGATAGATATCTGGGTAGGAGAGATAAATCTGGGAGCCTGGATGCACACAGGTATTTATTTATTTGTTTGTTTATTTATTTATTTTAATTTATTTCAGAGAGGGAGAGGGAGAAAGAGATAGAAACATCAATGATGAGAGAGAATCACTGATGGGCTGCCTCCTGCAC
Organism: Plecotus auritus; assembly: GCF_963455305.1. Taxonomy (NCBI): domain Eukaryota; kingdom Metazoa; phylum Chordata; class Mammalia; order Chiroptera; family Vespertilionidae; genus Plecotus; species Plecotus auritus. The sequence goes on from NC_137773.1 coordinate 86,633,586, forward strand.
CATCAGAAATCAAGCCCACAACCTTTCACACCACGTAAATTCTTTTACTGCTTCTGCTGAGTCCTCCAGTGGATCTCCAGGTGCCCACAGTACTGCCCAAGCCCTTTCCCACTGCTCACTGCAGCCCTTACACTACCACGCCTCCTCATGCCACCTCCCTCTCACCTTTGCCACCTCCTTTCTGCCCTATACTCCAGCCACTGCATTCCTCTCAAGGACGGCTGGCCGACTCCTGCTCCAGGAGCTCCATACTTGCCTGCTCCCTCCGCCTGGTGCACTCTCCCCTGATCTGTATGTGGTTTGGTCCCTTACTCCATTCAGTTCTTGCTCAAATGTCCTTTATCAAGGAGAGCTTTCTACTAGTAAACTATGGTAGGTTAAACAATCTTCCCCGTCATTGGCTTCCATGACACTGCTGTAATGTCCCCAGCATTATCTGAAGCTCATACTGTTTTTTAGGGTTTCTTTGTAAGGGCTGGGGCCCTGCCTGTCTTGCCTGACACCACATCCCTAGCGGCTAGAAGAGATGTTTTTGTGGGGTGGTGGCAGGGACAACAGGCTGAGGCTAATGTGGGTAGACAAGAAGGCCTGTCAGACCAGGACAAATAGGCAAGAGGGGTGAAGAGGAGGGCACTGAGGCCTGGCTTTACTGCTCTGGACCTTGGGCACCTGCCTTTTTTTTTTCCACTTCAAGTCACTACCCACTTTTTAAGTCAGTGACTTTCAACTTGGAGCAATCCTGCCCTCTGTGGGTACACTTACTAGTAGCAAAGTCTGAGGCACTTTTGGTTGTTATGATAGGGGAAGGAATGCTACTGGCATCTAGTTGGTGGGGGGCAGGAATGACGCACAACAGCCTATAACACACAGGACAGCCTCTTCCCACCCAACAAGGAATTATCCAACCCAGAATGTTATTAGTGCCAAGGTTGAGAAACCCTAATATAAATGACATGGAATAAAGTAGGATAAAATAGAAGCATCAGAAGACATTGCTCAAAGTAAGGAAAAGTATAATTTCATAAAACGTTTGTATTTTTGTGTCCTCTGACACTAAATGAGATGTATTTCTCCTTGTGAGTCCTAATCAAAATGGTCTGATAACAGCATCCTAAGGGCCACAGAGCTGAGTTCACTTCTACAGACAATAAAAAAGAAAACAAATAAATTGATGGGATTGTTTTGGACAGCCAATGAAACAAGCAAACATTCCAGAGAGTTCTTGAGGTAGCAAGGGGGCCAGGGAAGGCTTGTCTAAGGAGGTGACATTTAAGTGGAGGCTCAGGAGGTAGATTCAGGAAGAGAACACAAGAAAAGGCTAGGTGACTGTATGGAGCTTGGCATTTTTTTTAAAAAAATGTATTTTATTGATTTTTTACAGAGAGGAAAGGGAGAGATAGAGAGTTAGAAACATCGATCAGCTGCCTCCTGCACACCTCCCACTGGGGATGTGCCTGCAACCAAGGTACGTGCCCCTGACCGGAATCGAACCTGGGACCCTTCAGTCCGCAGGCTGACGCTCTATCCACTGAGCCAAACCGGTTAGGGTTAGAGGTTGGCATTTTTGAAGAGCAAATGTCACTGCTGGAGCAGAACAGGGAAGAAAGGTGGAAGGAGATGAGGTTAGAAGATAGCAGAGTGATACGGAGCCAAGGGGAGGGTTTTGGGCAAGGAAGGGGCATGGTTCAATTAGCTTTTATGAGGATGACTTAGCCTGCTGAATGAATTAGTATCAGTGGGGCACCCTGCAATGGTGAAGATGGAATACCTATGAGCTGGGTGTGTTGACAAAAGAGGTGAAAAGTAGTTGAACTTTGAATAGACAGAGCAGATATCTGGGAGGAAGGGAGAGCAGGGGTTGTGGTGAAGTACTGAGGGGAAGGATGCCGGAGTGGTGACAGCTGATGGCCCTTCTCCCTAGCACAGGGTGGGAGCTCAGGCCCTAAGGGAACCAGCTAGGCAGAGCCACCCACCTGACTCATAGCAGAAACTGGAACAGCCTGCACTGCCCACCTACCTCCTCTGTCCTCCGGGGAAACACCACACCTAGTGCCTAAATGCCAGCTCCCCCCATGCCCCACCCCCCACCCCCACCAGTGAGACCTACGTCTGGGCCTTCTGCCAGGGGTACTGTCAAACTCTTCCACTTCCATATCCTTCCCTCTGTTTTGCCCCCAAGTCCACAGAGTGACTTTCCTCCCTGCTCTATCTCTCCATCAGACTGGGATCCTCTGAGGGCCTGGAGGGTACAGAACCACCCTTATCTAGGGCCCCAAGTCCATAGAGTGACTTTCCTCCCTGCTCTATCTCTCCATCAGACTGGGATCCTCTGAGGGCCTGGAGGGTACAGAACCACCCTTATCTAGGGCACCTAGCATTGAGTTTAGAGTTCAGCACCTCAATATTGTCCATCTAGAACTCCTACCTGAGTTAAAATCCACTTCCAATAGGCCCTCATTTGAGAGAACTTCTTGGACTTGAGGGCCTGAGGCACAACAATCCTAGGACCAGGTTATCATAATCCCCATTTTACAAATGGGGAACTGAAGCTCACGTACAAACAACCAGTAAGTGGTGGAGCCAAGATTTGAACTCGTGATTTCAATATGCAGGCTCAACAGCAGGTATCCTTAAATCTGTGTGCCATTGATCATCACCATCTTCCAGATGAGAAACTTCAGGCACGGAGGGGTTAAGCAATGCACCTAAGATCACACAGTAAGTCCCACAACCTGTGGTCCCTCTCTCTATCCCACACTTGACCATAAATGAATGCCAAGGTCTCCGCAGGAGTCGGCCCCATCAAGCTGAAAGGCCACTGAGGCCAGGGCACGGTGAGCACAATGTTGATATTCCTGCCCCCTCACCCCTACCCCACGCGATAGAAATCTACCTGCTCATGTTTGGCAGTTGAATTATTTTTTTTTTATTCTCATGAAGGTATTTTCTCATTGCTTTTTTATATAAAGTGGAAGGGAGGCAGGGAGAGGAGAGAAACATCCATATGAGAGAGACACATCGATTGGTTGCCTTCCACACCTAGTCCCAACTGAGACAGGGGAGGAACATGCAACCCAGGTATGTGCCCATGACCAAGAATTGAACCCAGGACCCTCTGGTGTACAGCTGATGCTCTAACCAGCCAGGGCTGATTTTTATTTATTTATTTTAAAAAATATTTTTATTGATTTCAGAGAGGAAGGGAAAGAGAGAGATATAAACATCAATGATGAGAGAGAATCATTGACCGGCTGCCTCCTGCATGCCCCCTACTGGGAATTGAGCCCATAACGTGGTGCCCTTGACTGGAACTGAATGGAACCCGGGACCTTTCAGTCTGCAGTCCGAGGCTCTATCCACGGAGCAAAACCAGCTAGAGCTGATTTTTATTATTGATGAGAGAGAGAGAGAGAGAGAGAGAGAGAGAGAGAGAGAGAAAGAGAGAGAGAGAGAGAGAGAGAGAGAGAGAGAGAGAGAGAGAGAGAGAGGGAGATGGATGTGAGAGAGATACATCAATGTGAGAAACAACCATGGTTGCCTCCCCAAAGCACCCCTACCTGGTATGTGTCCTGACTGGGAATGGAACCCGTAACCTTTGGTGTACAGGACAATTTCCAACTGAGTCACTAGGGGAGGGCCGAATGTTGATTTTTTAAAATAAGTAATGAACAGCAGAATATTATGACGAATTTGTTAGGAAAGGGACTCGAACTGGAGGTTCTAAAACTTCTCCAGCTTCGCCTGGATTGCACTTCCTCCCATGGCTCCGCCCCGCCTCTGAACGTGCCCATCCAACTTCCCGGAAGTGGGCGGCCTAGAGAGCTAGCGCTGTGTGCGCAAAGCACCCTAGGAGTTGTAGTTCCGCCGTCGGACGGAAGCCGGGAGGGACGAGCGTCGGGATGTGGAGCGGAATGCTGGTCGGGGGGACCCGGGTGGCGGCAGGAAGGTACCCCGCGTTATGGCCTCGCCTCGCCGCCCTCTTCCCCACACAGCGGATGCCCCAGACGGGTCTGGCCCTGCAGCGGAGCTTGCACACGACGGCGGCCCGGGCTATCCCGCTCATTCCCATCGTGGTGGAGCAGACGGTATAGTGGCCGGCGGAGAACAGGCCTGGGGGCTTGGGCTGGGGGTACGGCCGCCCTGACCCTCACCTTCATCTTTCTCCTCCAGGGTCGCGGCGAGCGTGCCTATGACATCTACTCGCGGCTGCTGAGGGAGCGCATCGTGTGTGTCATGGGTCCGGTAAGCACCCAGCACGCTGATCCTCCCTTGCTCCTGCCCGGATCCTAGGCGCCCCTTATTCTCGAATCCCATTGACTCCCTGACCTCTCCCATTTGACTTTCCTCCCTGGGCTCCGCTTTAATCACAACTTGACACCCTCTTCCTTGTATATAAGCCTTCTGACTACCCCGCCCCCGGCCCCACGTACTCCCCACCATTCCCTCCTGACCCCTTCTTCAAACCCTCCTCTCCCTGACTTCTGAACTCCCTCCCACAGCTATGATCCCGTCCCGGTTCCTGGACTCCAGTCCCCCAACCCTTCTGACCCCTTCCCTTCCTGTGCTCTGAGCCCACTGACTCTGCCTTTCCTGTGCCCCAAACTCCCTGAGTCCCAACCACCCCCTGCATACCCTCCTGAATCCTGAATTCTTTCCGACCCGTCTTACTTGGGCTCTGACAGTCATCCTGGTTCCTTGATTCATCCCCAGCCACGCCAAAACTTGCCTCCCTTAGCCCTCTCCCCACCCCAACCTGGGGACACTTATCTTCCCCACTATGCAGATTGATGACAATGTGGCCAGCCTGGTTATCGCGCAACTGCTTTTCCTGCAGTCTGAGAGCAACAAGAAGCCCATCCACATGTACATCAACAGCCCTGGTGAGTGTGGAGAGAGGGGGAGGAACCTCTAAGTTTGAGGGGGTACTGCTTGGATGCACTAGGTGACTTAGGAGACTCTGACACACAAACACACACACACACCCCGCCTTTCCCAACCCCATCAGGGATGTTCTCTCTCTGGAGAAAGTAGGGATTCAGAATTAACTTCAGAATTCCAAAAGTGTCTTGAACCCTCCAAAAACTGGTCCTTGCTTTTAAGTCTAGGTTCACAAACCTTCAGCTGAATTTTCCTTTTTGAACAAAGACATAACTTTTTTTTTACGGTTGAGTTGGCATTCAATTTTATTTTATATTTATTTCAGGTGTACAGCATAGTGGTTAAACAATTATGTGATTTACAAAGCGACCCCCCTGATAATTCCAGCACCCATCTGGCACCATGCATGCTTAATACAATTTTATTGATTATATTCCCTATGATGAACTTTCATCCCTATGACTATTTTGTGACTGCCAATTTGTGCATCTTAATCCCTTCACCTTTTTTCCCAATTCCCCCCCTCTCTAGCAACCATGAGTCTGTTCTCTGTATCTGAGGGTTTTTTTCTGTTTTGCTTATTTGTTTATTTTGTTCTTTAGATTCATCATATATGTGGAATCATATGGTATTTGTCTTTTTCACACACATAACATTTTACCAACCTGACCTAGTTGTCAACATTTTAAAATTGATAGATTCCACCACCACCACCACCACCCTCTCCCCTCAAAAAAGGAATAGCCAATCTTGATTGTTTCCTATGCCAAGCACTTTTCTACGCACTTTATGTGCATTTAACTTATTTGATCCTTATGGCAACCTCACCGAGGAGACCCTGTGGCTCTGAGAGGCTAGGTAACTTGCCCAGGCCACACAGATGATTGCCCAGCCAGGGGTTATACCCAGGCAGGCTGCCTCCAGAGCTTCACCCTCAGCCACATCTCCGAATTTCTAGTATCTCTTAAAATTTGCATATCTGGTCGCTCTGGGCCCACATGCACAGGTGGCAACAAGTCACTCTGGAGCAAGCACTCTCATTTTGTTCCCACCTGGCCTGTGTCACCTGTTCCTGTCACCTCCCTCCCCCCTGAGGTATTTGCAGACCCTGCTTTAAAGAGCTGCATCTAGCCCTAGTGGCTCAGTTGGAGCATCGTCCCATGCACTAGAAGGTTGTGGGTTCGATTCCTGGTCAGAGCATATACCTAGTTGTAGGTTCAATCTCTGGTTGTGGCATATATGGGAGGCAGCCAATCCATGTTTTTCTCACATCAATGTTTCTCTTTCTCTCTCTAAAATACCAACCTTTGGGAGAGGATTTTTTTAAAAAACGACTGCATTCACACCAACTCTACCTAAGATCAGGGCCTAATATAGGGAAAGGATGGTGGGAGGAGCTGGCACAGCCCCTAATTGCGCTCACACCCATAGGTGGCCTGGTGACCTCGGGCCTGGCCATCTACGACACGATGCAGTACATCCTGAACCCCATCTGCACATGGTGTGTTGGCCAGGCCGCCAGCATGGGCTCCCTACTTCTCGCCGCGGGCACCCCAGGCATGCGCCACTCACTCCCCAATTCACGCATCATGATCCACCAGCCCTCTGGGGGCGCCCGGGTGAGTGCCAGGCCCTGCAAGCTGCTTTAGGGATGGGGGACAGGGGTCTAGACAGAAGGACTGACTAGGTGAAACTCCTGTGGGGATGTCAGTGTTTTAAAATGTAGGGTTTATTATTATTCAGCTTCTGAGGTCAACAGAAGCCAACTGCTGTTGAAGAGTCTGTTACTCACAGTCTCCAAAAGGAAGGGGCATGCCAGGCTATGGCAGGGACACGGGCAAGCGCCAGGGTTGGTCAGGCGGCAAAGGGAGCAGGAAGAAAACATGACAAGAGCCTTTACTGTCGTGTCTGTGGGGAAAACTGGGGGCAAGGCAAGATAAACAGCCTTAAGATTGGCTAGTCTGAATAACTGTAACAAGCTCTGAGGTGTAATAGCTCTCCCTAGTTGTATGGCAACTGGCCTTGGGGGGATTGGGACAGGAATAGTGGCTCGGAATCCAGGAGGTGGTGGGAATATGGCCTCTGAATTGTCTGATTTGCACATGAAAGGTGTGCTTTTAGGTGAGCTGCTTGCTATCTCTAGGAATTAGCTAGCCCTGGTAGGGACCATTCCTCTAGGTCAGTGAGGTCCAGATACAGAAAATAAGATAATATGCTTAATCCAGAAAGCCTTCCTGATGGTGGTGAGGATGAAGCAGGACTTAAAGCCCTGACCCACCTGCCTGACCACTGGCAGTTCAAAGTCCAAAGGGGGCTCCCGCGTCCCCATCTCCAGCCTTCCTATGCGTGCTGACACTGGTTCCAACCTTCTCCTTGGGACGTCTCCCAGGGCCAAGCCACCGACATCGCCATTCAGGCAGAGGAGATCATAAAACTCAAGAAGCAGCTCTACACCATCTATGCCAAGCACACCAAACAGAGCCTACAGGTGATTGGTGAGTGCCCTGCCCCAGGCAGACCCCCACTGCTCCCCTTCCTTAATTTGAACCTACACAGGTGTAAGTGTCAGGCTTGCGCTGAGCCAGGGCCTCTCAACCTTGGCACTACTGACACTCGGCGTCAATCATTCCCTGTGGTGGGGACTGTCCTGGGCACTGTAGAGTACTGAGCACCACCCCTGGCTGCCACCCTAGATGCCAGGAACATCCTCTAACTATGACAACCAAAACTATCTCCAGACATTGCCCAGTGTCCTCTGAGAGACAGAATCACCTCCAGTTGAGAACCTCTGTTCTAAGCACTTAAAAAAATAATTTACAAAACCTTCAAAAACTTCATTGAAATGGGTCAAAAGGTTTGAGCAGGGCCTTCCACAAAGAATATTCCAAGTGGCCAAAAAGCATAAGAAAAGATGCTCACGCCCGGCTGTGCTGGCTCAGTGGATTGAGCCTCATCCCATGGACCAAGAAGTCCGGTGTTCGATTCCCAGTCAGCAAATGCCCAGGGGTTGCAGGCTCGATCCACAGTAGGGGACATGCAGGAGGCAGCCAATCAATGATTCTCTCACATCATTGATGTTTCTATCTTTCTCCCCATCTCCCTTCCTCTCTGATATCAATAAAAATGTATTTTAAAAAAAGAAGAAAAGATGCTCACCATCTTTAGTGATGCTGTTTAATCATGACATTATGAGATATGAGGGAAAAGAAATTAGAAATTAAGGCCACAACGAGATACCATTTCAATCCACTGGAATAGCTAAAATATAAAATACTGACAACATCAAATGCTGACAAGCATGTGGAACAACTGGAACGCTTATCCTGCAGGCCGGAGTGAAAATGGTAGAGCCACTGAGGCTCTGACCTGCAGCTCCCTAACTCCAGATGTTTGGCATTACTGGCGAAGGCTAAACATGCGAAAAGATGCTGGGGTTCCCCCACTCAGCATATATGGGAGAACTGAGTGTTTATGTCCATCAAAGATGCAGACAGGAATGCTGATGGCAGTCCTGTTCATACAGGCCCCAAATACAGATGCCCACAGCAGGAGAATGAGTGCATTGGTGGAGGTTTATTCACAGAGTAGAATACTATACAGCAGTGAGAGAATGGTCCCCGATGACATGGCAGCCTGGAGGAATCTCAGAAACCTAATGCTGAGTGGAAAAAAGAGTAAACACTGTGATTCCACATATTTAAAGAACAAAAACAGGCATAACTGTTAGGCCACTGTTACGATAGTGGTTACTCTTGGGCAGGAGGACGTGGTGACAGGAAGTGGGCTCAAGCAGCGTTTCAGGGGGTCTAGCGATGCTCCTTTTTTTTTTTAAATTTCTTTATTGACTTCAGAGAGGAAGGGAGAAGGAGAGATAGAAACATCAATGATGAGAGAGAATCATTGATTAGTTGCCTCCTGCACGCCCCCTACTGGGGATCGAGCCTGCAACCCAGGCATGTGCCCTTGACCGGTATCGAACCTGGGACCCTTCAGTCCGCAGGCCCGATGCTCTATCCACTGAGCCAAGCCGGCTAGGGCTCCTTTTTTTTTTTTTGATCTTCACCCGAAGATATTTATATTTGTGTGTATATATATATATATATATATATATATACACATATATACACACACACACATATATATATATACATACACACACACACACACACATATACATATATATGTGGGTGTGTATATATATGTATATATTTAAATTGATTTGAGAGAGAGAGGAAGGGGAAGAGAGAAATATTAATGTGAGAGAGAAACATCGATCAATTGTCTCCCATATGCACTCCGACTGGGGATCGAAACCACAATCTAGGTAAGTGCCCTGACTGGGAATCGAACCCATAATCTTAGTGTACGGGATGATGCTCCAACCCATTGAGCAACCCGGCCAGGCCAATGTCCCATTTCTTGATCTGGGTGCTGGCTGTGTGGGTATGTTCAATCTGAAATTTATCTCATTATCCACTTATGATTCATGCCCCTTCCCAGATTATCACCCATTACTAACAAGTAAAAACAATTGAAATGGGTATTTTAGCAATGGTATTTAGAAACGAGCACAAAGTGGGAAAGGCATGTGCCCTGATGGGGAACTGGCAACCTTTTGGTGCATGGATGATGCTCAACCAACAGCCACACCAGCGAGGGCTCCAGGTCTCTGCTTTTAACCACACATGTCCTGCCTCCCGCTTCCCCCCTCCCCCAGAGTCGGCCATGGAGAGAGACCGCTACATGAGTCCCATGGAGGCCCAGGAGTTTGGCATCTTAGACAAGGTTCTGGTGCACCCACCTCAGGATGGTGAGGACGAGCCTGAGCTAGTGCAGAAGGAGCCTGTGGCAGCAGCGTCAGCAGCAGAACCTGCCCCAGTGAGCACTTGAGTGGACCTCACCCTTGGGAGGATAGTTGAGGGGCCAGAAGCTACAGCTACTGCACTGTTGGCTCCTTGCTGCTGAGCCTGGAGGAGCCCCTTGAGGACCTTTGGACTTGGGTGTTCCCCTAGTGGCGGGTATCCTGGCTGAGACACTGTGATTTTAAATTAAATCTTTGTAGTCTTTGTTCCCCTTCTGTGGCTCCTTCCTTCCCCTCTTTACCACCACGCAAGTGTATATGCTTCTTAAGGCCCCTTCTGCTTTGGCCCTGACTCTAAGGCTCTAATCTTCAGCTCCTGAACTTCAACGACCTGGACTGAACATATACACCATTCCACTCACTGTTCTAGGGGGCGCAACAAATCGTGAAGGAAACACAAAAATCCCTGTCCTCAAATAACTTATTCTTGTGGGGGCAGACAGTTTAAAATCAGGAAAAGCAGTATGTAGGGTGTGTGTGTGCGTGTGTGTGTGTGACAGTTTTGGATGGGGTGGCCAGCGAAGGCCTTGCTAAGAAGGTGACACTTGAGCAAAGATCTGAAGGAGGTGAGGGAGGGAGCCATGGTGCTATCTTGGGACAGAGCAGTCCAGGCAGAGGATATAGCGAGTGCAAAAGCCCTGAGGCAGGACTGCCTGGCACCTGGGAGGAACCATAAGACTAGAGAAGATTAGAGCAGAAAGGGGAGAAGTACAGATTTCAAAAGGCCTGGTAGGTCTTAGCAACGAGGGAGATACATTGCAGAGGGTTTTGAGGAGAGGAACAAAAAGAAGTATGACTATGGCCCCCATGGAGATGTGGGAGGAGTGCAGGAAGCTCAGAAACGTGGAGGCCAGTTAGGAGATTATTGGAATAATCCAGATGAAGGCTGAAGGCCCAACCAGGTGGTGAGAAGAGGTCAGATTCCAGCCAGGTTTTAAAGGCAGGGCTGATAGGTGGAATGTGAGATTTGAGAAAGAAAGTAATCTTCATAAACTCCAAGGAATTGGCCCAAAGCAGCTAGAAAGATGGAGAGTTGCTAACTGAGATGGGAAGGCTGGCGGGAGGAGCAGGTTTGAGGGCCACGATCAGAAGCTGCTTTTGGTCATGCTATATTTGATGCTGGATGAGCCTCAGACATCACAGGGGATGGGTAAGTCTGGGTCAGGGTTGGAAATAAAAATATATGAGACATCAGCTTGTGGAATTCGTGGTCAGGCTGAGAACTGGCAGTTGGATTTGGCACAGTGAAAGTCACTAAGTGGCCTTAAGCACTTTCAGAGCTGTGGGGTCTCAGAAAGCATGGGCTGGAAAATACTGGAGCCAGACAAGTCTTTCAAGGAATTTTGCTGTAAAGGAGAGCAGAGAACATGGGACTGGAGCTAGAGGGAGAATTGGGGTGAATTTTATGTTTTTAAAATTCAGAGGACTTTTAATTTGGCTATCTTTATCAGTTACACGCTAAACTCTTCATTATGGACAATTTTAAATATATACAAAAATAGAAAATACAGGATAATGAGGCCTCATGCACCCATCACACCAATTCAAGGCCAACTTTTTTTTTAAAATATGTTTTTATTGATTTTTGGGAGAGGGAGAGATAGAAACATCAATGAGAGAGAAACATTGATTAATCGGCAGCTTCTGGGATCAAGCCCGCAATCCAGGCATGTGCCCTGACTCGGAATCAAACCAGTGACCTCTTGGTGATTGGGGCGATGCACAATCCACTGAGCTTCACTGGCCGAGTCATGGCCAACTTTGATTCGTCCCTCCCTGTCCCCCACTTCCCTGGATTATTTTGAAGAAAATCGTTTTCATTACATCTATAAATATTTCAGTATGTATGTCTAAAGGAATAAGGACTCTCCAAAAAGGCAACCACAATGCTACTTTCAAACCTAAAAAAATTACAATAGCCTTTCAGCCAGAACCACCATCTTCCAGTAATTCACCAAAATGACTTAACACAAAGGGTAAAAGGAAAGGCACCCGCGCTGTTCTCCAGGCCTTTTGGGACACGTGGAGTTGTTCTTTGGCCACATACATGCGACTCTACAAGAAAGGTGATATTAAAAAAAAAAAAAAAAGTGATATTGTGGACATCAAGGGAATGGGCCCTGTTCAAAAAGGAATGCCCACAAATGTTACCAGGGCAAAGCTGGAAGAGTCTACAGTGTCACCCAGCATGCAGTGGGCATTACTGTGAACAAGCAAGTCAAGGGCAATATCCTTGCCAAGAGAATTAACGTACATATTGAGCATATTCAGCACTCTAAGAGCCGAGATAGCTTCCTGAAACATGTGAAGGAAAATGATCAGAAAAAGAAAGAAGCCGAAACTGGTTTGGCTCAGTGGAAAGAGTGTCGGCCTGTGGACTGAAGGGTCCCGGGTTCGATTCCGGTCAAGGGCATGTACCTTGGTTTCGGGCACATCCCCAGTGGGGGGTGTGCAGGAGGCAGCTGATCGATGTTTCTCTCTCATCGATGTTTCTAGCTCTCTATCCCTCTCCCTTCCTCTCTGTAAAAAATCAATAAAATATATATATATATAAAAAAAATAAAATGTGCTCTCCCCTTTCTACCTTTAAAAAAAAAAAAAAAAAAGAAAGAAAGAAAAAGAAAGAAGCCAGAAAGGTACCTGGGTTCAATGAAGCGTCAGCCTGCTCCACCCAGAGAAGCACACTTTGTGAGAACCAATGGAAAGGAGCCGGAGCTGCTGGAACCCATTCCCTATGAATTCATGGCATAAGTGGAAAAAAATAAAAAAAGACTTCTGTGCTGATAAAAATGTTTCTCTTAATTGAGTGGAAGTGTGGCGTCCCTTCTCCCCCAAAGAATAATTAAAGAAAACTTTGTGTCCTAAAAGATAAACAAAAACATTTACAATATCTACAAATATCCAGTGTCCAAATTTCAATACTTTCAAAAAATTAAAATACTTACAAATATCCAACCAATGTCCAAATTTCCTCAGTCTGTATTTTTCTAGCTTGTTGCAACAAGTTGATAGATCTCTAAGTCTTCTGTAATTGCAGGTTTCCCCTTAATCTCTCTCTCTCAATCTCTCCCTCTTTTTCTTCTTTTTCCTTGAGATTCATTTGTTGGAGAAACAGGGTTGTTTTGTCTTGTAGACTTTTAGTTTGGATTTTGATGACTGGGTCAGGAAAGGTGGTGACATCTATCCTAGGTATTTCCTGTAACTTGATGTATAAATCTAGAGAAATCTAATTGAATTCAGGTTCCCCTTTTTGGCAAGTGACCTCTTAGCTGGGGGGCGGGTGTGCTTCCATCAGGAGGCACAGAAAGTCCAGTTGTCCCTCTTTTCCTGACCTTAGGGGCTGACGAGAATCCTTGTCTAGATCCACTATATGTTATTCCCATAAGGGCTGCAAAATGGTAATATGCCAATTCTACCATGAAGTGAAGGGGTTTTTGTTTTTATTGTTTATAAGGTGCAAACCAGCCTGTTTGTATAGGAATGGGTGATTCCTGGTTTTCCGCAAACTTGGTCCCATAATCGCGACCTGACGTCACTCCTCTGACCCCTGTGCCCCTGACCCCCTCCTCTCAGTCGAGTTGTTCTCTACCCTTAACCTCTAGTCCTGGCCACTCCATAACGTCGTCGGCTTTGGCCCAAATTCAAGGCCCCTAACCACCCCAGGCCAGATCCTGCCTTTGCCACTGGAGACGGACTTGCGGGACACTCAATAGTTTAAGCTACTGAGGGATGGCGCCCAATAGCGCGGGAGAGGAGGCGGGTCCTGGGAGGAGTCAATAGCTTAGGGAGGAGCCAAGCAGCAACCAGTAGTCTCCGAGAGGCGGGACGCTGAGGAAAGCCAATCGCTGGAGGCATTCGGCGCAGCCGCAACCAAAGGCTCTGGGGCGGGGGTGTCGCTCTGACCCCGGCCGGTCCCACGCCGGGGCTCCGAGGCTATGGCTGGGAGCGGGTGGCTGGCGCTGCGGACGATGCCCGGGCCTGGCTGGGTGCGGGGCTCTGGCCCCGCCGTGCTGAGACGCCTGCGGGATGCGGCTGTGGTGCGGCCCGGCTTCCTGAGCGCGGCCGAGGAAGAGACGCTGAGGCGCGAACTAGAGCCCGAGCTGCGCCGCCGCCGCTACGAGTTCGACCACTGGGACGCGGTGAGGCCGGCGGCGCTGGAGGCGGGACCGCGCTGGGGGCGGAGCCACGTCAGCGGCGGAGGCAGGGACGTTGGGGGCGGGGACGGGAGGGGTGCTCTGTGGGGCGGGGCTACCTGGGGGCGGTACCTAGGACGGTGGGGGTTGGGGCGGAGCTACGGTGGGGACGGGAGTGTGGCGCTGGGTGGGGCGGGGCTACGGCTGGGGGCAGGACCTTGGGCCTGGGGTTGGAGTCTTTGAAGATGAGGGCAGGGCCATAACTGGAGGCAGGACCTGGAACTGAAGGGTGTTTGGGGTACAGAACCAAGGTTAGATAGAGAAAGGGGTGTGGAGCGAGGTGAGGGAGGGTCACCGTTTGGGGGCGGAAACTGACATAACATTGAATATTGGGGCGAGGCCAGCACTGGAGCCTGGATTTGGAACTGAATTGGAGCCAGAGAGGTTGGGTACAAAAGACTGAGGCCAAACTAAATGGGGCAGAGGTCAGGGTTTGAGTCTCAAGATCATGGCTTAGATAGGACAAAGTCTGTGAGTTGAGGGTGAGGTCAAGGGTCATGCTGGGAAAACCAGCCCCTGGCTCTGTATTCTGTCCCTCCCTACCTTAGTTTCCCTGTCTTCTCCCCAGAGTGTCCCCCACCTCAACCCCCGGAGTTTCCAGGCTTGACCTGAGCTCTCTATGCAGGCCATCCATGGCTTCCGAGAGACAGAAAAGTCTCGCTGGTCAGAGGCAAGCCAGGCCATCCTGCAGCGTGTTCAGGCAGCCGCCTTTGGCCCAGGCCAGACCCTGCTGTCCTCAGTGCACGTGTTGGACCTGGAACCTCGGGGCTACATCAAGCCACACGTTGACAGCATCAAGGTAGGCAGAAGCCAGCAGCTTGAAGCTCCCAGCTGGGGTTGGGCCAGCCTGGCCAGAGCCTGACCTACCACCATGCTCCCTCTTCCAGTTCTGCGGAACCACCATCGCTGGCCTGTCCCTGCTGTCTCCCAGTGTCATGCGGCTGGTACACACCCAGGAGCCTGGGGAGTGGCTAGAACTCTTGCTGGAGCCATGCTCACTCTACATCCTTAGGTACTGCCCAGCCAAGAAGCCACCCCACTAATCACTGGTCAGACTCTACCCAGCACTTCAAGCACCTTCTCTCATTCAGCCCTCACAGAAAATACTACCATCCCCTACACAGCAGACGCTTAGCCTGGAACAGGGGTGCCCTCGCCCTACCCAGTCATAGCCTCTGTTTTCTCTTTCAGAGACTCTGCCCGTTATGACTTCTCCCATGAGATCCTTCGGGATGAAGAGTCCTTTTTTGGGGAACTTCGGGTTCCCAGAGGCCGACGCATCTCCGTGATCTGCCGCTCCCTCCCTGAGGGGGTAGGACCAGAGGAGCCTGGGCAGCCACCCCCAGCCTGCTGACCCCCAGGCCCTTTGCCCAGCTTCTCAGGGACACTGTGAATAAAGCTAGGAAATGGACAAGGTAGCCTTCCTTGCACTGGCTGTTTGCTGGGGCTGGGATCTGCAAGGGAAGCCCAGACCCTACCTGCCCACCAACCAGAAGCTAAGATGACAGGGTCAGGTGCACCCCACCGAACACAGAATCACAAGACCCCAGGATCAATTTCCTTTATTGTGTCCCTTGCTGGCATCCCCAGCCCACCCCATCTTCTCATCTTCTGGCATCTAGGTCTCCAATAAATAAGTCATCAGACCTCTGGTGTGGTTGCAGGGCCCCATCGGAGCACCCTCAGCCACTGCAGCTGCAGGCAGCCGCTGAGAGCTGGGGCAGCCACTGCCAGCGGTGGTGATCATCCAGGAAGGCCACGTCAGCATAGCGGGTGGGCTGGCAGCAGGGGCTTCCATGTGCTCGGCCCTGGCTCCGCAGCCAGGCCAGCGTCAGGCTGTGTTGGGTGCGGGCACCTCGGGGACAACTGCCAGCACAATAGCGGAAGATGATCGTCTCCTCCGAAGTATAGCCCAGGCCCAGCTCCACCACTGGCAGGGCCAAGCTCCGCAGCTGGCATGGGCCAGCTGGGGCTCGGCGCAGGCGGGCACCTGGGTGGGGACAAGGGGCAGTTGAAAGCGGTCAGGTGTTGGCCAGGAAGGAGTTGGGGAATCACATGGGGTGCTGGGGGTCCTTACCCAGCTGTGCCTTCCAGGTCCCTATGTCTGCTGCTGGTTCAGACGAGAGCGTTCCCTCCACCACTGGAGCCCCTTGAGTACCCGGGTCCCCGCCGAGGCCCAGCTGCAGGGATAGGAGCAGCAGAGAGCCGAGCAGGACTCTTCCTATGGCCATTGTGACGAACAGGTCCTGAGGATGGAGATGTCCTGCACTCTCAATTTATCCCCATCTGCGCTGGGAAATAACCGCTTCACTGCCGGATGCTGCATGGGCACGAGGGCCCCATGTCCCCCACATCCTCAGATCCAGGCAGGCCAACTCCCTCTGTCCCACATTCTTTCCTTTTAAGAGTTAAGGGCTCACCCCCACATCCAGACATTCCATAGATCTATTTCCGACACCCCCTCCACACCTTGATTTAAGAGTTGTAGCGGCAGCCAGAGCCCAGCCCAGGGTGAGCAACCAGGGTCCCTGCCCCACTGTCCCACCTGCCAACTGGAAGGAGAGGTGTGGGGGGGTTCCTGTGGGTCCCCCATTGGGGCCCCTCCCCATTCAAGCAGGGTGCTGAGGCTCAGGAGCCCCTGTGTTGGGCGCCAGGTGGAATGGATATATGGGGGCGGGGGGAGCGGGAGCAGGAAAGAGGTGGTTTGGCAGGTGCATTAGCTAATGGGGACTCATCCATCATGGCTCCAGCCTAGAGGATTAAGACATCATGCCCCTGTGTCTGGGCCTGGCTGAGTCAGTGTCAAAACAGGAAAAGGGAGAGGCTCTAGGACAGCCAAGAGTTGGGACACAAGGGGCCAGAAGCTCACCCTGCAGGGACTCCTGTCTCTAGAAGGCCCACCTGAGGACCCTGGAACTTCAGCCTGGTCCTGGTGTCCAGAGCATCAGCAAGAAGGGAGGTGACTCCCACTGCGTCTTGGAGGCAGTTGCAAATCACAGTGACTTCCATACCCTGTCCCTGTGGCCCCTGGGAAGTGAGACTGTCCCTTGCCTCTGAAAGGAGGCTAATCAGTCCCTCCCACATGCAGTTCTGAGGACAGTGTTTAACATGGTGTTTGGCACTGAGGAGTTTGGGAGAGCTTTTGAGGCAAAGGAAATTCAAATAGCTTTTGCATGTTTGAAGAGGTGCTCCACCTCACACAGGTGAGACTGAGTTAAAACTCGACTTGGAACCCAAGATTGGCAAAAATCAGAGAGCTTCCACATGGCTGGGGTGCACGCATGACAGGTGTATCCCCAAGCTGTGGGTGGGAGTGTAAGTTGGTAGCAGTTGAGCAGTTGATACTGAAACTGCAAATCCCATCCCTTTGACGCCGAAACTGCTTCAGGAATTTGTGCTTAGCAGGTGAGCAGATACAAACTCAGGGCTATTCACTGCTTTCTATCAGCAAAAGATCAGAAATGACCGGAAATCCACACACAGGGGATTGCTTCACTAATTTGGTGTGGTTGTTCTTATTGCAGTGCCTAGTGAGACTACTTTCAGAAGTAGTCCAAAGTCACCCAGAATTAACACAGGCAGAATTTGAACCCAGGTTCTGTGGAACACAAGGCCTCTGCTCCTAACCACTGAGGCATAAGGCTTTTAGGCCACAGTCCATGGCCGTGAGTATAGGGGTAAAAATCCCAGCACAAAGGGTGAGAGCATCTTTCCTGCTGCCCCAAAAAGGCCTGGCGGAAGTATGGGGAGGGAGGTTGGACCGACCTGGGACATTCCTAGGAATTAGCCTGACATCTCAGGCATTCCCATTTGACAGCCAAGATCCTGTGGAACTGGGTGGGGAAGTTTTCCACCTGCAGTTTCCAGCTGAGGGCAAGATAGAAATCTGGATCACTTGGGATAGGGGTTCCAAAGTAGCGCCTGCTGCCATTTCATTTCCAGCAGCATTATTGTCCATGAAATTGAACAGTCCTTCCACTACAGAACACCTAGCAATGCTGGAAAACATAAATGCATAACCAACTTGTGAGAAAGGGAAGCCCCAGAAACATCACTGGAAAGCTGAAAAAGGTGCCAACATCAGCAATAAAAGGGGTTTGGATTTTCGCTGTCATGTAGGGACAGAGCCCTGAGCTGAGAACCATCCCAAATGGGCTCAGGCTAGGACTCGTGGGGCACCTGGTGGGAGCAAAGGCAAAAACCATTTACAAGGACTGGCCTGTAGACCATCCAGGAGTCCCACAGATAGAGCCCGAAGCTGGCCACCAGTTCCCCTATCCAAGATTACAATCAATCAATCATGAAGAGTAGTCAGAAGATAGAACAGGAAGCCTGTGAGCTTCAGGTGCTGATGTGTCTGATGAAAACTATAAGACAAGATGCTTAAAATAAAAATGTGAAAGGGATGAAAAACATTTAGGATAGTCCAGCCTGCGTGGCTCAGTGGTTGAGCATTGACCTATGAACCAGGAGGTTATAGTTCGATTCCCGGTCAGGACACATGCCCGGGTTGCAGGCTTGATTCCCAGTGTAGGAGGCAGCCAATCAATGATTCTCATCATTGATATTTCTATCTTTCTCTCTCTGAAATCAATAAAAATATATTTAAAAAACACATTAAGGACAAAACACTCAAAACAGACCAGCTGCCCTGGCCGGTGTGGCTCCGTTGGTTGGGCATCATCCTGTGCACCAGGGGATTGCCAGTTTGATTGGCAGTCAGAGCACACATCCAGGTTGCAGTTTTGGTCCCCCATTGGGGTGTGCACAAGAGGCAACCAATCAATGTTTTTTTCTCTCATAGATGTTTCTCTTTCTCTAAAATCAATAAAAACATTTTAAACTAGCCCTAGCCAGTTTGGCTCAGTGGGTAGAGCGTTAGCCTGCAGACTGAAGGGTCCCGGGTTTGAATCCAGTCAACGGCACATGCCCGGGGTTACTGGTTCAATCCCCAGTACGGGGCAGGCAGGAGGCAGCTGATCAATGATTCTCATCATTTTGTTTCTCTCCCTCTCCCTTCCTCTCTGAAATCAATAAAAACATAACATTAAAAAAAACAACAGACCAGCCGATCAGAAAAAGAAACAGCTGAAGAGATAACTGACAAAGTGGAAGACAGACCTGAAGAAATCACCCCATGTGCAAAATAAGTTCTAAGAGACATCTCAAGGTTCTAGAAGGAGGAGTGGGGGAGAATAAGAACTAAAATGAGAAGAATGCTGCTTAGGTTTTTCCAACTTATTAATGCTGGGGCCTGGGATTCAGGGAGCAGGGTGACAAGTGGACAGTTGGACCCACAGCAATGAGTATGTGGAATTCAAGAGCCCATGAACTTCTGGAGATGAGCTTATTTATTGGGCAAAAGGGTGGGGGCCAGCCCCTCACTCCTTGAGGGAGAAGTGCATCTTGTCGTTGATCATCTTACGCTCAGGGTTTAGACGTTTGAGGATCTGGGCAAGCACATTCACTGTCTGCTCGCTACTCAGCCCTGTCTTCTTGGTCTGGAACTTTTTCAGCAGGTCTTTCGTGGTCATGGGCTTCCGTGTCAGGTAGCGGCGCACAGCATCCTCAGTCACCTGCACATCACTGAGGAGCGCAGTGGAGAGTGGGGAATTAGTGGGTAGCCCTCCTTCCCAGTGGTCCCCATCCTGTCCCTGCTATCCTCACCAACTTACCCACTGCTGGGGGTTGACTTCCCAGATTGGGGCTGAGGGGTCGACTTCCCAGACAGGCTCTGAGGTCCACTGTCCAGCCGCAACCGCTTAGCTGCTGTCGTCTCATTTGTCCGCTTTCCTGTGAGAGCAGAGACAGGGCCGAATATTAGAAATGTGAAACTGGACATGTCGGGAGACCCCAGGCTGGGTGGTGCTTAGATTATGGATACAAGGGACTCGGGCAGATAGGTGTCTGCCCCTTGATCTGGCCTCAGATCCTGATGCTCAGTGCACACAAGAACAGAGGTCAAGAGGTCAAGTGGGACGGGAAGGCCACTCACCTTGCTCCAGTTTGCTGGCAGCTGCCCGAAGGGTGGAGGAGGTGTTGCCACTCTCTGTGCTGGGTGTGCCTGGCCGGCTATTGCCCCTTGAGCTGCCCCCTGATGGCTTCCGCTCTCTCTTGGGGGGAGTCTTCTTTTTCTGCAAATTTTAGGGGTGGGGATGTGAGTCTGGAAACAGACACCAGGGCCAACATCCCTCCTCCCAACCCTGGCTGGGCCTTACAGCCATGAAGAGAGCTGAGGAGGCCTCACTGTCAATGTCACTCTCTTCTGAGCTGTCAGACTCATCACTGCTGTCTGTATGGGGACAGAGAAGAGCTGTCAGGATAAGAGGCACCCACACCCACCCTCAGGTCTATCTCAGATAAGGGGGTCTAGTAGGGGGCAGAGGGGACAGACGCCTAGAAAGCCAAGTCCACCTCTCTTCCGCTTCTTCTCTTGTGGTGTGGGTGCCTTCTTCTCCTCCTCCTCCTCCTTGTCCTCCTCAGGAGGCTTCTCCTCCTCACTCTCCTCGCTGCTTTCACTCCGCTCATCCACACCCTTGGGGCCCTCCTCCTGCTGGGTGACCTTGGGCTTGCCCTCCGGCTCTTCCTCAGAACTGCTGTAAGACAGAGAGTGAGCAGAGGGTGAGTGAGCTCTTCCTCCAGGCTGTCCCAGGGTCTCACACCCGCCTCCTGCTTGCCTCACCTGGAGCCATCAGACATGTAGTCCACCTCCTGGCCCTCAAAGTCCCCATCGTCACTGTCCTCAAAGGCCTCATCATCTGACCCCTTCTTCTTCTTCTTCTTCCGCCCTGCCTTAGTCATCGGTGCCTTCTTCTTGGCCTTGGGGGCTTTGCCACCTGGGGAAGTGGAGGGGTGCTGAGCACTCATCGTGGTTTGTATATTCAAGGACATTGGGACACCTTAGGCCTTGACAAAGGGGGAGAGATGACCAGGGCTGGCCAATTCTTAGAGAAAGCAAAGGGCTTGCCTAGGGGAAACACCTGTCATGTGCAAACCAAACCAATCTGGAATCTATACTCCCTGGCCACAGCCTTTCTCTAATCTCACACTGAGGGCCACTGTCCTCTGCACTAAGTCACCAGAGCCCCCTGGAATGATTCAAACTGGTGGATCCTAAGTAATCTCCTGCCCTGTCTTGTCTTTCCCTTGGAAACCTCAATAAAGTCCATCCCATCATATCTTTTTTAAAATGTTTGTCTGTTGTTGTTTTTTTGAGGGGGGAGAGAGAGATGGAAACATTGATATGAGAAACATCAATCGGCATGCACCCAACCACAGGTCAAGCCTGCAACTTGGGCATGTGCCCTGACTGGGAATTGAACTGGAGACCTTTCAGTGCATGGTATGATGCTCAACCAACTGAACCACACTGGCCAGGGCCCATCACTCATTTCTGCCTCCTGCTCATTCTGGTGCTTCCCCAAGTGGCCCTGCATTGCATGTTGTGCCTGCCTCTCATCTCCCAGAAAACTGTAAACTGTTTTTTTTTCAGTGGCATTAATCACTCTGTGTTGTCACTCAACTACCTTTATAAAGTAAGACTCAAGCCCTAACCGGTTTGGCTCAGTGGATAGAGCGTCGGCCTGCGGACTGAAGGGTCCCAGGTTCGATTCCAGTCAAGGGCATGTACCTGGGTTGCGGGCACATCCCCAGTAGGGGGCGTGCAGGAGGCAGCTGATCGATGTCTCTCTCTCATGGATGTTTCTAACTCTCTATCCCTCTCTCTTCCTCTCTGTAAAAAATCAATAAAATATATTTAAAAAAAAAAAAAAAAAAAAAAAGTAAGACTCAAGCACGACGTAGGCAGCTGTGCCGAACACCCCAGCCACCAGGGGAGGCTCTGCCCAGGCTCACCCTCCTCGCCACTGGCCTCGCTGTCATCAGACGACATCTCCAGGTCATCTTCCAGGTCGTGGATGCGCAGCTCACTGGGCTTTTTGCGGCCACGCTTATCCTTCTCCTCATCCTCCTCGTCCTGGTCCTGGTCTTTGAGCCGCCGCTGCTGCATGATGCTGAAGTGGTTCAGGACTTTGTTCCTCCTGCAGGCAGAGGTAAGGAGTACACTGGGGTCTGAAAACAGGCCTGGCTCCAGGGACCAGGTCTCCTCCCTGCACATCACTGGATGTTTCCCAGAAGGGAACCACAGACATGAGTTAGGTGATAAGAGGGATTATCTGACCCCAGGGGATTCACACATAACATGGACACCCTAAAAATCACACGGGGAGAGCTGACCCTTTTTCAGTTCCCTCTGCCCTGAGCTCTCAAGGAGAAGGTGTTGGTGTGGTGTTGGCATCCCAGCACCTCTCTCAGCTCAAGACCAATTTCAGGTCCACACAAAGGCACATCAAAATTAAAATGGCAAAGGTGCCTGGCCGGCATGGCTCCATGGTTGAACGTCAACCTATGAACCAGGAGGTCAAGGTTCAATTCTCAGAGTACATGCCCGGGTTTCAGGCTTAGTCTCCAGTGGGGGGCGTGCAGGAGGCAGTCCATCAATGATTCTCTCTCCTCATTGATGTTTCTATCTCTTTCTTTCCCTCTCCCTTCTCCCTTCTTCTCTGAAATCAATATCAATATTTATTTATTTATTTATTTATTTATTTATTTATTTATTTAAAGTAAAGGGATGGAAGAAGATATTTCATGCAAACAGAAATGGAAAAAAAAAAGCTGGGGTAGCAATATTTATATCAGACAAAATAGATTTCAAAACAAAGGCCATAACAAGACCAATCTCAGGCAACAGAAATCTGCAGGTGATCCAGACTAGACGTCCTGCCTGGGGAAACTCAAGGCATCCAGGGACACCCTGCCCTGCTCTGCTCTCAGTCACCAACTCCTTAGCCCTCACAGGACCCTGTACATCCCTGATGGTTTGGTTTATGTCTCCCCATTGGACTGAGAGCTCCCTGAGGGCCTGGTGGGGTCTGGCTTGGTCATCTCTGAGTCCCCAGGTCCCAGCTGGGCATAAAGTTATGGTGACCTTCCTCATTTCCAATATTTTGGCTCTACACTAGTGAAGCTGAGAGACGACACTGTCTGCATCCTGCTTCCCTCCCAGCCCTGCCTAGGCTTACTCACCTCTCCCATTCCTCCTCAGCTTCCTCAGCAGTGAGCGTACGGTGCCGGGCCAACGGCGTGAAGTTGTACCAGTTGTGTACTGGGAAAGCTTCAAAAGCCCCATCAGGGCACTGGGTGAAGATATAGTAGGACGTGTTCTCTGTCACACCTCCCTTCTTTATACCCTTGAACCTGCAAAGAGCCATGGTCACAGCCTGTGTCCAGAGAGACCCGCCCTGGCCCACCATGCCCCTAGGCCTGTCCCTTCTACAGAGCCACCTGGTTTCTCTGAGCAAACTCAGAGGCTGGGAGGCTTTGGGCTAGCTCTTGAACTGTCCGAGCCTTGATTTCCAAATCTGGAAGCAGGGCCGGTGCTCTTCACCCTGCAGAGTGGGTTCAGGGCTTCCCCCATTTTACATATCATGGTCCTGTCATGGAAGGAACATGTTAGATAACCTAAAGAGCACAGGCCCTGCAGTCAGACCCCTCTGATCTACCTCCAGGCTGCTCCTTGGGCCTGAACCACTGCGAGCCTCCTCCTGGCTTCTGCCCTCACACTCTTCCCACACAAAAGTCCAGGCAACGTTAGAGTGCCCCTTCCCTGCTTACCACCTTCAAGGTGGCCCCTGGATGTATATGAACAGGGCAGGTGCCCTTAGGACTCTTACACAAGCACCAACTTGATTTACCTTTAAAAATAAAACCCCATAAAAGAGATAAACCAAGAACTTATATGCAGAGCCCAAGACATGGGCAATAGGGTGGTGAAGACATGGCGGGGGAGTGGGTAGGGCTGGGCCGAGGTGGGTAAAGGAGTGTAAAATGGAGACATCTGTAATACTAATAATAAAATATAGCAGAAGCCATTAAGGGTTTTCATTGGGGGTTTTGTAAAGTGATCTGGCTGCTGTAGGGTGGAGGGCAGATGAAGCAGGGTAGAGGTGACAGCTGTGGTCCTGGTGAGCAATGTGTATATATATATATGGCAAAAATATATATATTAGAGGCCCAGTGCATGAATTCGTGCATGGGTGGAGTCCGGCCAGCCTGGCCAGGAGGAGGGGACATGGGTAGTTGGCTGGCCTGCCTGCTGGTCGAATTCCTGGTCGAGGGGACAATTTGCATATTAGCCTTTTATTATATAGGATATACACTGAGTGGCCAGACTATTATGCATTCAGAGATCATAATAATCTGGCCACTCAGTGTATATGTTAAAAAATAGAATGAATAAATAAATAATAAAATAAAACCCCATGATGGAGGACATGCTGTCACCTGCACTGTGCATATGGGGCATACAAGTTCTGAGAGAACACCCCACAAATTGAGGGCATGAGGGAAGAGGAGGGTGGGCACCTGCTGCCATCACCACTTACTTCCTGCCCGATTTGCCATTGACTCGGAGCAACCAGGGCTGGTCCTCAGGTCGGAACTCCTTGAGGACAATACCATACTTCTTCCTCCGAGCCTCCTCCCGAAGCTTGCGGTTAAACTCACTGCCTGCACCTGACTCAGGCATCTCCTCTTCTTGGTAAATCTTCTTGTTGCTCAGGTCTCGCTCTAGCCGGGCCTGGGGAACAGGGTGGGGGAAGCAGGAAACAAAATCTCTCATCAGGGCACCTGCCTTTGCTCAGGCTGTGCCCCTACTCCTAAGAATACCCTTTATTCTGCCGAAACCGGTTTGGCTCAGTGGATAGAGCGTCGGCCTGCGGACTGAAGGGTCCCGGGTTCGATTCCGGTCAAGGGCATGTACCTTGGTTGCAGGCACATCCCCAGTGGGAGGTGTGCAGGAGGCAGCTGATCGATGTTTCTCTCTCATCGATGTTTCTAGCTCTCTATCCCTCTCCCTTCCTCTCTGTAAAATATCAATAAAATATATTAAAAAAAAAAAAAAAGAATACCCTTTATTCTCTCCAAGCTGAGCTACAGACACTCCAAGTCAACTTCTTGCTCAGCAAAAAAAAGTAGAAAGTCAGCGCTCAGTGAATGTGAGTGAAGGGATATGGGCAAGCTTTGTACTGTCTATTTGTGCAGCTTTTTGAAAGTCTGAAATTATTTCCAAATGAAAATGAAAAAAAAAAAACACACAGTAAAAAGCCACAGTAAGTTCATAGTGGTAGTAAAACAGAAACAACAATGAGCCCTAGCCAGTTTGGCTCAGTGGATAGAGCGTCGGTCTGCAGACCAAAGGGTCCCTGGTTCAATTCCAGTCAAGGGCACATACCTTGGTTGCAGGCTCCTCTCTGGCCTGGGCCCTTGTCAGGGCTCATGCAGGAGGCAACTAATTGATGTGTTTCTCTCCTCAATGTTTCTCTGTCTTTCCCTCTCTCTTCCACTCTCCCTAAAAAAATCAATGGAAAAAATCCTCAGGTGAGGATTAACAAAAAACAACAACAATGAAAACAACTTGCTTGCCTGGCTGGCACGGCTTAGTGGTTGAGTGTCTACCTGTGAACCTAGAGGTTACGCTTCTGATTCACGGTCAGGGCACATGCCTGGGTTGCAGGCTCAATCCCCAGTAGGGGACGTGCAGGAGGCAGCCAATCAATGATTCTCTCGCATCATTGATGCTTTTATCTCTCTCTCCCTCTTCCTTCCTCTCTGAAATTAATAAAAATCTATTTTTTTAAAAAAAGAAAGAAAACAACCTGCTTGGAATTGGCCTTCCTCTCTCTGCATTCGACTCTGGACTGCCCCATGAATTCAGAAGCCATTAAAGGCTAAGGTTTTCCAAATTTTAATCTCTGGACAATTTAACAGTAGATACTATTTTTAAATGTACGTTTATAATTCTTCCCTGGCCCTCACCCCTCAATATCCAATCCATCAACAAATCCTGTCAGCCTCACCACCAAAACCCACTATAGTTAAATCATTTCTCATCACCTGTTTGCTCCAAAGCCCCATCATTGCTCACCAGGACCACAGCTGTCACCTCTACCCTGCTTCATCTGCCCTCCACCCTACAGCAGCCAGATCACTTTACAAAACCCCCACTGAAAACCCTTAATGGCTTCTGCTATAGACTGAATGTTTGTATCTCCGTCCCAAAATGCATATGTTGAAACCTAACACCTGTGGATGGTATCTTGGGAGGTGACTTTGTCATGAGGGTGGAGCCCTTATACCAAAGGGTCCCAGAGAGTTCCCTTGCCCCTTCCTAGAGGACACAGCGAGAAGAGTGCTGCCTATGAACTAGACGGCGGGTCTTTCCAGACACCAAATCTGCTGGTGCCTTAATCTTGGACTTTCAGCCTCCTGAGCTGTGAGCAATAAATGGCTGTTGTTTATATGATGTTCTGTTAGAGCAGCCCCAATGGACTGAGACAACTCCCAAAGCCCTTACAGTGGGGACTCTGAGACCATCTGTAGGATGTAGCCTCCGCCCTTGCCTAGAAAAATCTAGGCCCAAAATGCCCATCAGTGGGCACAATTTCTAAATGTTCTCCTTTCAGGAGAAGGCTTCCTGCAAAGCCTGACAAGTTTTACTCAGAGCCCAGCAGCTCAACCTGTTCTTTAGTTGTCACTTATCACCACTGGGGGGGCACTGAGGAAACAAACTTAGTTACTGTCACAGCCACGACATTCACAATCAATTCTCATTCCCCTCAGAACCTGGACTTACCTGATTCCAAGTAGCGAAGTTGACTTTATCAGCTGCATTGAAGGCCATGATGTTATATTTTTTGGTTGTATTTCTGGAATGATCAAGAAGAGGTAGTGCTCAATCCATCATTCAACAAACCCTCCCGGGTTCAGCCCTTTGTGGCAGGCAATGCTGAGGACACTTAAAACATCCCAGAGGTCCCAAGTCTGTCAGGGAAGCCAAATCCATGCTCTCAACCCATGCAGAAAAAGGTACAAAGATTTAGGGGAACCAAGATGAATAATAGGGAACTCAGCCCTAGGCAGGAGGGAGGGCAAGCAGAGAATGCTTCCTGGAGGAGGAAAATACTGGAACTGGTTTTGGGAATCAACAAGAATCCACCAGCAGTCACAGCTGGGGAAACAGCATTCCTGGCAGAGGGAATGTTAGGACAGGGGCTGCATCGCTTGCATATTAATGTACTCATTCATTCATTCCACTCAAAAAACAGTGATACCCCAGAGAGTCCTCAGCTCAATCCCAGCCCTGCCCTCAAAGTCGCTGCCGCTCTGGAGGATGAACCACAGGCAAGGCAGTGCCTGGCATGCCTAGAGACTCTTAAAGGTTTTAATTGTTAGGGGAGGGAGGGAGAGGGGGAGGGGGGTTAAGACTTACTTGGGAACTCGAACGACATACTCAGTGACATTCTGGCTGCCAGGGCCCTGCGCGAAGAAAAAGCGGGATGGTGAGTGAGGGACTGATTGCTGAGGCCGTCGGAACCCCTGGACCCCGTCTCATACTTACGAAGGCTGCCATGGGCAAGGGTCGGTGGTTCGGGTCTGGTCCAATCCGTGTTCTTTTCGCCTCTCCTGCGGTCCGCGACCCTCACACCGGTGAAAGCCGCCTTCGCGGGATCGGGTCTTTGGCCCCGATCGAGGACCCCAAGTCCCAGGTGCCACCGATCCTGAGTAAAACTACCCGGAAGCGCTGCTGGGTCTGCGGTCCGCCTCAGTGGCCGCTCCTAACACATCTGCGCCTGCGCCTAACCTGAGAAACTCTCCCGCGGACCGCGGACCGCGTCACGACCGCAGCCTCCTCCTTCGCCCCGGGACCTCAATGAGCTGTCACCTAGCCTCCTGGTGCCTTTCGGAGCAGAGAAGCAGTCTGGGTCAGAGATAACTACCTTCTGGAGTTCGTACAGCTGCTGACCGCTTTATATAGCGCGGTTGATCTGCTCCTGACGTGCACGCCCTCCCGTGACGTCAGCACGCAAAAGGCAGCGGGGCATTCTGGGAGGGGAAGGAGAAACCATGCACCCTCACTGACTCTCCAAACCTAGGGCTGCCCCGCCCCACTACGGAAGTGAGTTCCAGGAGGCCGCGTCACCATAGCAACCGAAGCCTCAGTCACGCCACGCAGCCGCGGCACCACTACCTCTTTGAAGTTCATTTCTTCTCTCTGCCCCGGGGTCGGGGGCGGGGGAAGGGAGAGAGACACACCGTCATCTTGCTAAATGATTGGGCCAGGTGCCCTAGTGAAGTTGAGCCGAGCCGGAAGAGGTCAGGGCCAGAGCTGGGATGGGGCGCGATAACCCCGCAGGCCGCTGGCAGGACGGGTCTGTCCAAGTCCAAGCTGCCCCTGAGGCCCCAGGAGAACGGTAACATCGTGAGGGTGGCAGGCTTACTGGGGGAAGGGAAGGAGACTATGGAGGGCAGGAGGGAGGTACAGGTACCCCCCCACACCTGATCAGGTGTGCACAACGCTCCTCGCACACAACATAGTAGTGACACAACTGAGCATGCTCACAGATCAGCCATTCCTTAGTCTATTTGAGTATCTGCTGTGCTGGGTTTAGGGCGGTCCACCGTGACTGTCAAACCAGCTCCCTGTCCTCTTGGAGATTGTAGTGCAGTCGAGGAGACCGTCTTAGAAAACGGTGCCTACAACTTAGGAGATGTCACAGCAAAAGCAGAGCGGGCTCTGGAGGCTTAGAGAAGAGGGGAGGTTTAAGTTGGGCCCTTCGGGTTGCTTAGGAGTTGGCCAAGCAAAGGCTGAGGGAAAGCAGGACACTAAAATTGCATCATAAATTACAACACCCCATAGGCTCCTCGCTCACTGCTGTTATGTCTGGAACTGTAAATTACTAGAAATATAGGGACAAGTGAGACAGATGTAGTCCTTGTCCTCATAGTGTACACTGGCTGGGAGGCAAAAAAAAAAAAAAGAAAAGAAAAGCCAAAACCGGTTTGGCTCAGTGGATAGAGCGTCGGCCTGCGGATTGAAGGGTCCCGGGTTCGATTCCGGTTAAGGGCATGTACCTTGGTTGTGGGCACATCCCCAGTGGGAGGTGTGCAGGAGGCAGCTGATCGATGTTTCTCTCTCATCGATGTTTCTAACTCTCTATCCCTCTCCCTTCCTCTCTGTAAAAAATCAATAAAATATATTTAAAAAAAGAAAAGAAAAGAAAAGAAAAGGAAACAAAGTCATCACTGATCATTGCTGTAGAGGAAATTGCGTTCCAATACAGGGATGAGTGGGTTTCGACCTGAAAGCGCTGAGGCAGGGATTTCCCAGATGGAGGGACCAGGAATGGGAGGAATGAGCTTGGCAGTTTAAGGGACAGAAAGGAGACAAGCAGGCTACTGGGGCTGGACCAGAGTGAAGGAAGGGGAGGGTGATATGGGATGAGTCTGGGGGATGGACAAGTCCCTTCCCCCTATCTGAGCCACCGTTTCCTCAACTGTAAAATGGGATGATAGAGTTATTACGATGCTTCAAGGAGATGCTGCATGCAAGGAGCCTAACCTGCTCTGGTTCACATCCTTATCCACAGAATCCACAGCAGCAGTAATGCATGCTATGCCGGGATACACCACCGGGCCTGAATACCCACCCTCAGATGATATCCGAGGACAAAAGTGGGTTTGCCACCAGACCTGTGTCTGGTATCATCCCAAGGACATGCACTGAGCTGTGGATACAGCTCTACAGGCACCAACTACTCTCCCTCTGTCTTTCTGGGCACCACAGACATCCTCAAGTCTCCCCATCTTTGTGATGGGTGGCCCAGGCTGTGACAAAGAGCCGCAGTGCAAGAACATGGTGACTGCCCAGCCAGTGTAGCTCAATGGTTGAGAGTCGACCCATGAATCAAGAGGTCACTGGTTCAGTTCTCGGTCATGCCGCACATGCCAGGATTGTGGGCTCGATCCCCATTAGGGGCATGCAGGAGACAGCCAACAATGTTTCTCTCATCAATGTGTCTATCTCTTTCCTTTTCTCCTTAAAAATCAATAAAAACTTTTTAAAAAGAACATGGCAACTAATTATGGGTTCTGCCATGTGGGGCTGACCAGCTGCTGCAGCAGGAGACCCAAGGCAGCACCTAGTAGGTATGGAAGATTCGTGACATCATGCTGCAGGGGCTCCTGGTGCCCAGGGTGAGAGTTCATGTGTGCAGGGGTAAAGGGAAGAAGAGGATACATTGAAACAAACTTCTAGAAAAGGCCCTGTGGAAGCTCCCCACCTCAGCACTGTTTTGTTGCCCTGAGCCTCTGTGTCCTCATCTGTAAAATGGGAGAGCAGCTGGACCTTCAGCAACAGTGTGGTGAGGGTTAGATGTCATCATTCTTCTTTTTTTTTAATCCTCACCCAAGGACATGATTTATTGTTTTTTAAATATGTATATATTTAAATATATGTATTTTTTATTTCAGAAAGGAAGGGAGAGGGATAGCTAGAAATATCAATGATGAGGGAGAATCATTGATCGGCTGCCTCCTGCACGCCCCCTACCTGGGGATCAAGCCTGCAACCCGGGCATGAGCCGTGGACTGGAATCAAACTCAGGACCCTTCAGTCTACAGGCTGATGTTCTATCCACTGAGCCAAACTAGCTAGGGCCCACCTTTTTAAAAAAATTTTTATCTATTGATTCTAGAGAGAGGAAGGAAAGGAGAGAAAGAAATAGTGATCTGTTGTTCTACTTATTTATGAATTCATTGGTTGATACTTGTATGTGCCCTGACCAGGGATAAAACCCACAACCTTGGTGTATAGGGGATAATGCTCTAATCAACTGAGCTACCTGACCAGGGCTATTTTGATCAGGATTCAAGTAAGGTTTACCCACTGCAATTGGTAGCTATGTCTCCGACTTGCTTTTTCATCTATAGGTGCTCCTTCTGTTGCTTTTGTTTCCTTGCAATTTTATTTATGGAAGAAGCTGGTTCTCTGGTTCTTTCTATTTTGCACAGTGTGGATTTTGATGATTGCGAAGTCATTTTTTTCCTACCATGTTCTTCTCTCCTCTATATTTCCTGTAAGTTGGTAGTGTGTCTATAGAGACTCTGGTTCAGGACTCAGACTGTTTTTCAAGTGTATTTCATTGACATTGATGTGAACTTGTAGCAGATGATGTGCATGCTTAGTTGTCTCTTTGCCATAATTGGTTTCTTGTTTAAATGCATTAAAAGGAGTCAGGTCCCTGAATGTTCACTGGGCCCCAGGAGGTGGACTTGAGAAAGTGCGGGAAACAGTGTATTGTGCTTGCAGAGTCCTTTTTCTTTTTCTTCTTTTTTTAGAACAATAAACACCTTTATTGCCTGAGCTAAGATAGGAGGGAGGGGAATTCATTTGCCTTTCTGGGCCTTGATTTTCCTCAGCTAGAACTCCAGCTCCTTGCCCTCTGCGCATAGCCACCTGCCTAACCACACCGGCCTGGTCTTGAAGCGAAGCACACAAGCTCGCCCTGCTGGAGCTGCTCCTCGAGGAGACTGCTGATTTTGGCATTTGTTTCCTTTTCATCCTCTTTCTTTTGAATTTTCTTTGTTTTTTGTTTAAAATTGCTTCCTCCTCAGGAGCCTAAAGCTTAGCCCCCTTCTTGTGGCTTGGGTGAGTGCATAGTGGGACTTGTACCACTTTCGGTCTGGTCCGCTGTCAATGAGCATGAATGAGGCAGTTCTTTATTGGGATCTTGGTGTGGACCAGTTTGTTGTTGGATGCATTGTAGACAACATCAATAATTCTTACGTGGTGTGTACAACACTTGGTGCCCTAGAAGTTGCCCGTGTCCAGCCTTAGGCACAGTACTTCTTGCTGCCTCCCCGCATGCGGACTATGTGCACGCGACAGGCGCCAGCTCTATTTTCCCTTCTTGTGGTAGGGCTTTCTCTTGCCCCCGCCTTGCAGTGCTTGTGCCAGTTGTTATGAGAGATGCCCATGGCTTGAGGCCAGCTGGAAAGTTCTTTTTCTGTCCAATTCTGCCACTCCGGGCTGTGATACTCTCTCTCCCTCAATGGTCTGCTTCCTCCCCTATTTACTGGTACATGAATCGGTGAGTTTGGTATAGAGCAATGTGGTTATTTCAGCAGGCTCCTTCTTGCCTGTTTGCCACACTCTTAGTAAGGGGTCTGTCTTGACCTGAATTGTGCCGCCCAATCCATATGTTGAGGTCCTAACCTCCACCACCTCAGAATGTGACTGTATTTCGAGACAGCAACTTTAAAGAGGTGATTAAGTTCAAATAAGTCATTTAGGTGGTGGCTAATCCAATCTGACTGGTGCCCTTATAAGAAGAGATCAGGACATAAGACACACACAGAGGAAAGACCACTAAGGAAGGACACAGGGAGAATACAACATCTACAGGCCAAGGAGAGAGGCTTGGGGGAAACTGACCCTGCTGACACCTTGATTTTGGACTTGCAGCCTTCAGAACTATGAGAAAATATAATTCGCCGAAACCGGTTTGGCTCAGTGGATAGAGCGTTGGCCTGCGGACTGAAGGGTCCCGGGTTCGATTCCGGTCAAGGGCATGTACCTTGGTTGCGGGCACATCCCCAGTAGGAGGTGTGCAGGAGGCAGCTGATCGATGTTTCTCTCTCATCGATGTTTCTAGCTCTCTATCCCTCTCCCTTCCTCTCTGTAAAAAATCAATAAAATATATTTAAAAAAAAAAAAAAAAAAGAAAATATAATTCCTGTTGTTTGAATCACCCAATCTTTGCTATTTGTTGTGGCATCCCTAAACAATCCATAGCATCAGATAGTGACCATTGTAAAATGCCCATCAATCTCTTATTTCATAGTTTTGTTTTGTTTAAGCTTAAAAAAAATCTTTAGCCCTAACCGGTTTGGCTCAGTGGATAGAGCGTCGGCCTGCGGACTCAAGGGTCCCAGGTTCGATTCCGGTCAAGGGCATGTACCTTGGTTGTGGGCACATCCCCAGTAGGGGGTGTGCAGGAGGCAGCTGATCGATGTTTCTAAATCCATGTTTCTAACTCTCTCTCCCTCTCCCTTCTTCTCTGTAAAAAATCAATAAAATATATTTTTAAAAATCTTTATTGTTGAGAGCATTACAGATGTCCCTCTTTTCCCCCCCCAGCGCCCCCTTCTACCCGGTTCCCACTCCACCCCAGGCCTTCATCACCTTATTGTCCGTGTCCATAAGTAATGCATATATGCAAATAAGATCTTTGGTTAATCTCTTCCCACCCCCTCGCCCCCACTTCCGAGATTCTTCAGTCTGTTCCATGTTTCCATGACACTGATTCTATTTTATTCACCAGTTTATTTTGTTCATTAGATTTCTTGTTCATAGGTATGAGTTTATTGCAATTTTATTGTTCATATATATATATATATATATATATATATATATATATATATATATATATATATTTTTTTTTTTTTTTTTCTTCTTCCTCTTCTTAAAGAATACCCTTTAACATTTCATGTAATACTGATTTGGTGGTGATGAACTCCTTTAGCTTTTTCTTGTCTGTGAAGCTCTTTATCTTATCTAACCTTCCATTCTAAATGATAGCTTTGCTGCCCTAGCTGGTTTGGCTCAGTGGATAGAATGTCGGCGTGTGGACTGAAGGATCCTGGGTTCAATTCCCATCAAGGGCACATGCCCAGGTTGTGGGCTCAATCCCCAGTAGGGGGTGTGCAGGAGGCAGTCGATAAATGATTCTCTCTCATCATTGATGTTTTTATCTCTCTCGCCCTCTCCTTTCCTCTCTGAAGTAAATAAAAATATAAAATAAATAAATAAATAAATAAATGATAGCTTTCCTGGGTAGAATAATCTCAGTTGTAGGTCCTTGCTATTCATCACTTTGAATATTTCTTGCCACTCCCTTCTGGCTTACAAAGTTTCTGTTGAGAAATCAGCTGACAGTCATATGGGCACTCCCTTCTAGGTAACTAATTGCTTTTCTCTTGCTGCTTTTAAGATTTTCTCTTTATGTTTAACCCTTGGCATTTTAATTATGATGTCTTGGTATGTGCCTCTTTGGGTTCCTGTTGTTTGGGACTCTCTGTGGTTCCTGGACTTGTAAATTTATTTCTTTTACCAGGTAGGGAAAGTTTTCTGTCATTATTTCTTGAAGTAGGTTTTCAATATTTTAGACTCTCTTCTCCTTCCAGCACCCTCATGATGAGAATATTGGTATGCTTGAAGTTATCCCAGAGGCCCCTTACACTATCCTCATATTTTTTGGATTCTTTTTTCTTTTTGCTCTTCTGATTGGATGTTTTTTGCTTCCTCGTATTCCAAATCATTGATTTGATTCTCAGCACCCTCTACTTTACTGTTGAATCACTGTATTCTTTATTTCAGTTAGTGTATGCTTAATTTCTGACTGGTCTTTTTTCATGTTTTTTACATTCCCACTAAGATCCTTGAAAGTCTCACTAAGTCCCACGAGTAACTCTATAACCATGGTTTTGAACTCTGTGTCCAGTAGTTTGCTTACTTCCATTTCTTTCATTTATGACATGTTTCTTTACCTCCCCATTTTGGCTGCTTCCCTGTTGTTTGTTTCTCTGTATAAGGTAGAGCTGCTACATCTCTTGGAATTGGTAAAGTGGCCTTGTATAGTAGGTGTCCTGTAGGGCCCAGTGGTTCAGCCTCCCCAGTCACCTGAGCTGGGCACTGTAGGTGCACCCCTGTGTGGGCTGTGTGCAGTTTTGTAGTTGAGCCGTGATTGCTATTGGTGTTACTGAGAGGAATTGGCCTCCAGGCCAATTGGCTGTGAGGACCAGCTGCAACTACAGTGGGAGAGCTGCTGTGCAGGAAACACTCCTATGGAGTAGGACTTGCTCCAGTGGGGCTTTGGTGCTCCCTGAGTCTTCCCCTTGGGTGTGTTGCTTGTGGATATGTAGACTTGTAATCTAGTATGGTCTGAAGCTGTCCACCAGGTGCCCTGGCTATGGAGCCTCCAGGGAGGTTCAAAGTCAGCCACTGCCTGGGGCCACTCAGCAGGACCTACAGAGATATCTGCAGATGCTATTTGTATTAGGTTTGGAAGTGCCCAGGTGAGGCCCAGTTGTGAGGCAAGGCATGCTGGTGCTGGTTCCAGGTCTTGGGCCTTTTATTGATAGGTTTGGGGTATGCTGACATCAACTGCAGCTTGTTTGAGACAGGCCATTCATATGAAAAAGCTGCTGCAAACAGCTTGGGTGGGGCTGCAAATTGGATGGGGTAGAGCAGGGGTCCTCAAACTTTTTAAACGGGGGGCCAGTTCACTGTCCCTCAGACCGTTGGAGGGCCGGACTATAGTTTAAAAAAAAAAAAAAAAACTATGAACAACTTCCTATGTGCACTGCGGGCCCAGGATGAGTCGGCTGCTAAGCAGGACAGGCAGCGGCACCCAGCGGGCCGGATAAATGTCCTCGGCGGGCGGCCATGTGGCCCGCGGGCCATAGTTTGAGGACCCCTGGGGTAGAGTCTCAGGGAATTATCAGGGCAGAACAAACAGTGTAAACCAGGCTCATGAAGACTCAGATATGGCTGCTAGTCAGCCCTGTCACAGGGGAGGTCCCAGCATAGGAACAATGACTGCTGTGAGCACCCCCATCTGGGAGAAAGCCATCCCTGAGTTCCTGCGCAGATGCCAGACAATCCAGGTCCTCTTCATATGTGTCTGTGACTCCCAAAGCTGCCTGGCGCTGGAGCTCAGAGGGTTCGAGTCTGAGTAAGTTTGTGTGTTGGCCCTGTAAGAGGAACACTTGGATGCTCAGCAGCCTCCATGTCACTCAGCCATAATCCCTGCTGATTTTACAGCACGAAGTTATGGGGACTTCTCTCCCCCACTCTGAAACCCTGGATTGGGGGTCTGGTGTGGGGCTGGGACCCCTTCCTTCTCATGGGTGGCCTCTGCAGGGACAGTCTCCCGCCCCATTAAAAAAATGGCACACATGGGTGTCGAACCAGTCCATTCCATGCCTCTGCCCCTCCTACTAGTCTCAATGTGCTTTCTTTTTTACTTCTCTAGTTGTAGGACTTCCATTCAGTCATATTTCAGGCAGTTCTGAATGATGGTTGTTCTGTATCTTAGTTGTAATTTTTTTTAAAAATAAATCTTTATTCAGATTATTACAATTGTTTCTCCTTTCCCCCCCCATAGCTCCCCTCCACCC
Source organism: Plecotus auritus (assembly GCF_963455305.1). NCBI lineage: Eukaryota > Metazoa > Chordata > Mammalia > Chiroptera > Vespertilionidae > Plecotus > Plecotus auritus. The sequence continues at coordinate 86,669,595 of NC_137773.1, forward strand.
AGTTCCCACCCCACCTTCTGCCTTTACCTCCCCCGCACTATCCTCATCCATAGGTGTATGATTTTTGTCCAGTCTCTTCCTGAACCCCCCATAACCCTTTGCCCCTGAGAATTATCAGTCCACTCCCTTTCTATGCCCCTGATTCTATTATATTCACCAGATTATTCTGTTCCTCAGGTTTTTAATTCACCTGATTTTTAGGTTCACTTGTTGATAGATACGTATTTGTTGTTCATAATTTTTATCTTTACTTTTTTCTTCTTCCTCTTCTTTAAGAATACCTTTCAGCATTTCATATAATACTGGTTTGGTGGTGATGAACTCCTTTAGCTTTCTCTTATCTGTGAAGCTCTTTATCTGCCCTTCAATTCTGAATGATAGCTTTGCTGGGTAATCTTGGTTGTAGGTTCTTGCTATTCATCACTTTGAAAATTTCTTGCCACTCCCGGCTGGCCTGCATAGTTTCTGTTGAGAAATCAGCTGACAATCGTATGGGTGCTCCCTTGTAGGTAATTAACTGTTTTTCTCTTGCTGCTTTTAATATTCTCTCTTTGTCTTTTGCTCTTGGCATTTAAATTATGATGTGTCTTGGTGTGGTCCTCTTTGGATTCCTTTTGTTTGGGGTTCTGTGCGCTTCCTGGACTTGTAAGTCTATTTCTTTCACCAGGTGGGGGAAGTTTTCAGTCATTATTTCTTCCAATAGGTTTTCAGTATCTTGCTCTCTCTCTTCTTCTGGCACCCCCATAATTCTGATGTTGGTATGCTTGAAGTTGTCCCAGAGGCTTCTTACACTATCTTCAACTTTTTAGATTCTTTTTTCTTTTTTCTTTTTCGGTTGTTTTTTGCTTCTTTGTATTTCAATTCTTTGACTTGATTCTTGTGTTCCTCTAGTCTGTTGTTGGGTCTCTGTACAATATTTTTTATTTCAGTCAGTGTATGTTTAATTTCTAGTTGGTCCTTTTTCATATCTTATATCGGCCTTTTCTAGGATATTCTTAAAAAGCCTTATAACCGTGGTTTTGAATTCTATATCCAGTCGTTTGTTTTCCTCCATTTCTTTTGTTTGCGATCTGTTTCTTTGATGCCAAATTTTCACTGCTTCCCTGAGTTGGTAGGGTAGATTTGTGTGCTAGGTTTCCTATATGGCCCAGGGGGTCACCCTCCCCAGTTAACCTGAGGTGGACACTCTTGGTGCACCCCTTTGTGGACTGTGTGTACAGCCTTGTTGTAGTTAAGTCTTGATTGTTGTTGGTATCACTGGGAGGAATTGACCTCCAGGCCAGTTGGCTGTAAGGATCAGCTGTGTCTACGCTGGGAGAAGTTCAGTGTTGGAGACAGCCTTATAGGATTAGACTTGCCAAATTGCAATAGCCTCTGTGCTCAGTTTGGATGGGGTGGAGTCTCAGGGCGGAGCAGACAGCCTTGGCTTCCAGTCAGCCTTGCCCTTGTGTGTGCGTGCCTCCAGACCTCTGCCTTCCCTGGCTCCCGAGTCTCCACCCGAGAGTCCAGATTCCCCCCCCCAAGAGCGTGGGTCCCCAGGGGCTCGCCTGGAACTGGGGTTCAGTGCAGTCAGAACTGGGGCTCAGTGGAGTCAGATGCTTCTCTCTTCTGCTAGGGAAAGCCTGTGGCAACCTCCGCAGCCTTTGTGTGCACTGGCACGCGCGCGCCTCCAGACCTCTGCCTTCCCCGGCTCCCGAGTCTCCGCCCGAGAGTCCAGATTCCCCCTAGTAAGAGCGTGGGTCCCCAGGGGCTCGCCTGGAACTGGGGATCAGTGCAGTCAGAACTGGGGTTCAGTGCAGTCAGATGCTTCCGACTCCCTTCTGCTAGGGAAAGCCTGTGGCAACCTCCGCAGCCTTTGTGCACACTGGCGCGTGCGTCTCCAGACCCCTGCCCACCGGGGCTCCCCCGGTTCTCCGAGTCTCCGGGTGCCTTTCTCTCTGACAGTCCAGACGCCCCCTGTATGAGCCTGGGTCCACGGGGTTTCGCCCGGGACTTGGGTTCAGTGCAGTCAGAACTGGGGTTCAGTGTGGTCGGGGGCTTCCTTCCCCTTTCCGCCAGAGAAAGTCAGCCAGGCTCTCAGCCGCCCTTCCTCTCTGCGCGCACAAAGACCCTTTGCTGTACCTCCAATTCTCTGTGAGCTTTTCTCTTTCCTTCTAGTTGTAGAATTTCCACTCAGCCAGCTTTCCTGTGGTTCTGGATGGTGTCCGTTCTGTCTTAGTTGTAGTTTTGAAATTATTGTGCGAGGCAGAAGTTTAGGTGCTTACCTATGCCGCCATCTTGGTTTCTCCCTCAAAGCTATACAGATTCTTAAGGTGGAAAGTAGGGATAACTGCCCTGGCCAGTGTGGCTCAGCGGTTCAACATCGACCCAGGAACCAAGGTCGCTGGTTCAATTCCCGGTCAGGGCACATGCCAGGGTTGCAGGCTCGATTCCCAGTAGGGGTGCATGCAGGAGGCAGCCAGTATGTTCCTCTTTCTAAAAATCAATGAAAACATTTAAAAAAATAAAGTAGGGATAACAATTCTCAACGTGACCCACACAATTCCTGTACTTTGCATTGTTATGAAAACAGGGACCTTTGGTGATGTTCCCATCACTGACTGAAGGTAGGAATATGCGATGAGGCTAAAGGAAGGGACAGCAATGCCTATGCAACTAGCTGTGACCAAGGATGGGATGGGAAGCCTGGTGGGTGGGTGATTCCTCACTCCCACGTCCCTATGTCCTATCTGAAGGGATAGCATCTCTGTACAGCTTGTGTGGCTGAGTGACCAGCCATAACATGAAATCTTGTCTTAACCCAGCCTTCCTGACCCATTTCCCTCACTAGTCCTAGGACTGTCCCTCCTGATTCTTTTTACTGTCAAATAAAAAAGAGGACTGGCCCTAGCTGGTTTGGCTCAGTGGCTAGAGCATCAGCCTGCGGATTGAAGGGTCCTGGATTCGAGTCTGTCAGGGGAACACATGCCTGGGTTGCGGGGTCAATCCCCAGTAGGGGGCGTGCAGGAGGCAGCCGATGAATGATTCTCTCATCATTGATGTTTCTGTTTCCCTCCTTTCCTCTCTGAAATCAATAGATATATTTAAAATAAATAATAAGAGGCCTATAAAATTGTTTTGCCCTTGTCTATGGGGTGGAGGGCAATAGTGCAGCTGTGACTAAGAACTGACCCCTTTCCTCCCACTCCTCTAGACCTTGACAAAAGCTACAGAAAACTTTGCTAAGCGCTGCTGTAATTGCAAGCCTGTAGTGAGATGGCAGGGGGCTAGAGGCTGATTCTCCCTCATCCCAGTACCAGCACAGGGCTAAGGGAGTGCAGTGCGTGCAAGGTGAGCCCAGGGTTCTAATCTAACCTGTCCATGTGACCCTAGAGCAATAGCATCCCTCTTCTGGCCCTCTGTGCTACAAGGTGGGCGTTCTGGAGGCCATCAACTCCTACAGGGACTAGTTCCTAACAAATGTGGAAGGTCACAGGACTGTGAGTGGTCCCACCTAGAGGCAGCACTGTTGCTGGTCTCTGCTTGGTGTTGCCACTTAAGCCTCTGGGCCCAGGCAATCAGATTCAGAATACGAGACCTGATAATTTTAAGTGTTAACAGTCAACCATAAATCCAAATGGAACACCCCTGCTACACCGTGTGCAAGATGACTGTCCCTGGATCAGATAGGTCAAGTAGCCCCTTAATTTTCTCTCCCATCTCCTGTCATCCTTGGGAGGCCATGGCCTGCCACCAAGCACTCGAACTGGTGCAGTTTCCATAGACAGAATAGGTTTCCACCTCGATTCTCTAATGAGAGCACATGTACCAAGGCCAGGCTGATTCTGGAGAGGCAGGCCGCATCCATGGGAACGCAGGTCCCTGGGGATCATCCTGGGTGCTTTGCTACCCAAGTTCCCAGAAGGAAGAACAGGGTGCACCCACAGGGATGTGGCCTTTTCCTTCCAAAACAAAATCAGAGGGTAGTCTTTGGGTGGGGCTAGTACCCCATACTCATTAGCCAAGCCTTGTTCCTCTAAAAAACACAACTGCGGCCAGCACACAGTTTTAGACAAAAAGCACTTTATTTAACAAAAAAGAAAAAGAAAAAAATGGGAGTAGGGGAAGAAAAGTTATAGGAAAGTACAACGTGCCTGCTGAAACTATTTTATATTTGTTTTCTTAAAAAAAAAAAAAAAAAAAACACAAAAAAAAAACCAACAAAAAAACACAACACAAAGCTTGTAATTTCCAATCACCGTTATCAGGCTTTACAACATCTATAAAGAACAAACATCTGCTTCAAAATTCTATGGGGGCAGGTGGGGAACAGAGAAAGAGAGACGGCACCCAGCAGACATGGGGAGGTTTTGTTATCATTTATTTGTGAAGTTAAAAACGAGCGATAAAAAGTAAAAACTGCCATACAATTTTTTTTTGTTTTGTTCTCAATTTGTTTTCAGTTTCAATGTCCTCTTGAACAGATGAAACATGACAGACCAGTCCTGGGAGAAGGAACGCAGGAGGGGAGGGCTGCGAGAAGCGAGCTAGGGCAGAAGGAGGAGCGAGAGGAGCAGAGAGGCTGAGGGGCTCGACTGATATAGGGCAGGGTGTGTGTATGTGGGGTTCCCTGCAATATCAATACCTGGTCCAAGGAATGTTCCAACTCTAACTAAAAAAAAAAAAAAAAAAAGCAAGAGTGACTTTTTTTCCTTTTTAAAAGTTTATTTTAAAAACATGAAGAGGGCCAAGGGTGGCAGGGGAGAAAATAAGTTGTTTTCCTTGAAAGAAGCAGTTTTAGGGAAGACTAGGGGTGGGATATAGAGATTTATATATATATATATATAATTTTATAGGTTTTGTTTCACTTATTGTGTTTCTTATTAAAAAAATTTTTTTTGGCAGAGATTTAATTCTCGCTATCTTCTATGGCTGGCTCAACATGAAGGATCCCAATTTTGAAAGAAAAAGAAAGGATGTGAGACACAGAATGAGCGAGAGAGTGAGAGCCGGGCATCACCTCCAAGCCACTCACAGAGAGGGCTCCCCTGCACCCCGCCCCCATGTCAGCCATCGCTCTCTCGCCTAACAAATGGAGGGGGGGGAAAAAAAAGCAAAAACCAAAAAATAAGCCCCAAACAAAACAAATAATAAAAGAATTTTCACAGATGAAGAAGTTCACATTCATTCGATTCATTGAGCCTGCGGAGAGGGAAGAGATAGGAATTGGTCACTACGGGGAGGGGCAGGCAGAGGCGGAAGACGGGGACAGTAAGGAGGGGGCCAGGAAGCCCCTCTCCCAAGCCAGTGGCTAGCAGGATGTGTCTGTAACTGTCTAGTCAAGTGCTCCAGGGACTCAGCTGAAGTCAGACTGGCTCCTTGATGGAGGAGGAGAAAGAGCGACACAAAGGCAAGAAGGAGAGAAGCAGGGGCCGCGGGAGAAAGAGAAGCAAAGTCAAGGTCTGCAAGGGAGAAGGTGGTGGGTGGCTCCCGGCGCATCACAACATGAACAATCTGAGATCACGGTGTCCCCACAACACCCCTGTGAGGTAGGTTGGAACGTGGCAGCGATCATCATGCCCACTTCACAGACAAGACCGGGACACAGACACGGGCGTGAGAGCAGAGGCTGAGCCCAGGGGGACCGATCCCCTTTGCAGGCTCCCTGCGTCCCTGCTGGAGCCAGGGCCACCCCACACTGGGGCTGCCTGCAAACAGTCACTTGGACATCGTCGGGGAGAAGATCGTGGGTTTAAAAACAAAAAGAACAAAAGCCAAAAAAGTAATGCAGAGGGGAAAAATATCCATTTTCTTCCCAAGTGGCCAGATTTTGAGTTAGCAGCCAGGATGGTGACCAAAGTGCAGTGCCCGGGCTGCCCCACCCCCAGGACTACCCACCAGTTCAACAGTTCCACCTTTTATCTGTCTCGCACTCTCCCCCAGCATCACGACAGCATTACACAGGAACAAGCGAGCCGGCGGAGGGAGGCCTCTTCTTTAACCTCTGGACCCAGCGCACACTTCCCCTGGCTCATGGGGACTCCCGGAGACCTCCAGCCACACGGCCCCCGCTGCAGGCATCAAGGACACACCCCGCAGGGGAAGGGATTTCCGGCGCTACCCACTAAGGCAGGATGGACGGTGGCTGGGGGTTGGAAGGAAAAAGGAGGAGGAGGAGGGTGGCAATTCCCACTTGCCTGCTGCTGTCCCTGCTGTGTGGGTGGAGGCTGGGGGCCACCAGGACCTGGGGTCTGTCCGTAGTAAGCGGCTTGCTGTCGGTAGTATTCAGCCCAGGCGGCACTATAGTCTGGCTGGGAGCCTGGGGGAGCTCCTGGACCCCCTCCAGTGGCCACTTGAGCTGTTGGGGAGGAGAGGGTGAGTGTGGCTGGGCAAGAGAGTGGGCCTGGCCCTGCCTTGCCTCAGGCCCCACCAGTTCAGACTGCTTAAAAAAAAAAAAAAATCATGTTGAAGTACAACTTACATACAATGTTATATTAGTTTCAAGTGTGTAAGTGATTCGCCATTTAAATTCCTTAGGATGTGATCACCATACTAAATCATCGTACAAATTCATAATGACTACGTTCCCTATACTGTAGTTGCATCACTGTGATTCTTTTTTGTATAACTCACCCTGCTTCTTGTAGTACTCCTCCCAGGCCTTTGTGTAGTCCTGCTGTGGGGGAGCTCCAGGCTGCTGCGGCTGCTGGCCTGCAGGAAGCGGGCACCAAGGTCAGAGGACAGCAAGGGGACAAAGCTGCCCTTTTCTGCCTCTCTGGCTGATTGGAGCCCATGCAGCAGCCCACACACTCACCAATCTTTTTGTAATACTCTTCCCAGGCCTTAGTGTAGTCTGACTGGCCAGCAGGTGGGGGCTGAGGGGGTTCGCCCTGGGCAGGTGGGGCTGCGGGTGCAGGTGCGGGGCCGGGCACGGGGCCTGGGGGCTGCTGGTAGTAGTGTGAGTAGTAGGCGGCCCAGGCTGCGTTGGGGTCTGCGGCGGCTGCGGCGGCTTTATCTGCAAGAGGAGGGCAGTGCAGGCTGAGGGTTGACACAGAAAGCCAATCCTGGGCCCAAACCCTGTGCTGCCCCTCAAATGGGTAGCCTTACTTACTCGGGTCATGAGGAGCAGGTGGTTGCCACTGGGGGTAGGTATTGCCCCAACCCTGGGGTGGGTACTGGTGAGGAGGGGGACCCCCGGCACTGTAGGATGAGAAAGATGGGGAACACATGAGCAGGGGCTGCTCCTTTGCAGGGTAGGGATGGCTAGTAGGAAGAAGGCCCAAGGAAAGATGTGAGACAACTAAATGCATAGGACCCAGGCTATGAAACAAAGTACCCCAAAATCAACATGCACAGATTTATGCATGGGGTGAAGACCAAGGTCAACACCTATTGCATCATATAAAAGATGGTGTCTGTGAAACAAAGCTGGAATGGATCGTGTTTGGGCCCGAACAATCACTGCTTCTGAAAGATGAGGATAGACCTCTTGGTGGTAAATGGAAACAGGGCCTGTCACTTTTCTTGCCAGCATATTGACACCCATGTCACAAATCCCAGGCAGCTGAAGAGTACTCACTGAGGGGGAGCCCCTGGTGGCCCCTGATTGAAGGGCCCAGGATTGAAGGGCCCCATGGGACCGGCAGGGCCTGGTCCTCCTGGGCCTGGTCCAACTGGACAGAGGGGACCCTGGAAGGAGAATGTGACAAGGTCAGTGGGTGGGAGTCAGGAGCCAGGCCTAGCCCCCCCCCCCCCCCCCCCCCCCAGAGCCCTCCATGAGCCCACCTCAATCTTCTCCTCGATGAGCTGCTTGGCATGATCAATCTGCTGGGGCGAGCCGCGTATAATAAACAGTTTAAAGTTGGGGTCTCCATTGGGCGGCAATTGCCGGGAGATCTCTACAAAGGCGCCTGTCTGCTGGTTTATGGCTTTCACGTTCTCGCCACCTGCAGGGGACACAGGCAGTGAAGGGAGGGTGGGAGAAAAGAGTGGGTGAGGGACGAAAGGCAGGGAGAGGCCTCCTTACCTCGGCCGATGACTAGCCCACACTTGTGAGTGGGGATGGAGAAGGTCATCTCCCCGCCAGGCGGGCCCCAGTTGCCTTGGCCCCTTCCTCGGCCACGACCCCCTGGGGGCATGCCAGGACCCCCTGGAGGACCTGGGGGACCACTCTGCAAGACAGGGAGATGGAGAATAAATACAGGAAGCCAGACCCATCCCTCTGTCCCCACCAGCTCTTCTCACCTACCCCATGCCACCTACCCTAAGGCTCTGGAGGAGGTCATTGATAATCCGCGCCGCATGCTCGCACCGGTCTGGGGGCCCCATTATGTGAGCTATCTTCTCGGGACCTGTCCCATCATCTGAGGACAGCATCCAGAGAGCGGAGACACGATTTAAAAGAGAAGCACAACTCCAAACCACCACACCTTCTCAGGGCAGTACTGTGCCAAGCTAGGTGTCTGAGACATCTCAGACTCAGTGCTGCTCGCCTCACTCCATGCACTCAGGAGTGAAGGAGGAGGCAGGCAGGCCCCATGTTCCCAGAGAAGAAAACTGACCAGCTCGGCAGGGAGGTAGCTGAGGCTTCTTTCTGCAATTAGAACCCCCAGAACTAATGGATGCATTTTATAGAACTAAGAACAACAAATTTCTGAAATGCAGGAAAGGGGTCCCTCCGCCCCACAGATCTGCCATCAGACTCTCACAGGCTTGGCAGGAGCCCAGAGTTGGGTCAGTGATTTGATCCAGCCCAGAGTGCCCAAGTTACCCAGGCTGCCTTGTCAAGATAGGCTACTGGTGGGGGAGAGGGATAAGATATTTGACAGCAGAGGAAAACACAGAAAGTCTGCCCCATCACCAAATCTCTCACGGGACTGTCCCACAGAGGAGAAAGAAAAGAGGCACAGCATGCTAACCATGGTGCCGAGCTGCCCACAGTGGACACTCAGGTTGATCTTAAGAGGACAGCACTGGCTTACACATCCACATGACTTGGCCCTGACCTTGTTTAAACTGGATCCGCACACCGGCATCATTCTGGATCTTCTTAATCATCTCTCCGCTCCGGCCAATGACCACGCCAACAGAATGCCTAGGCACTGGCACCTGAGGGAGATGCAGAGAGAGGGTCAGCTGAGTTCTGTTCCCACAGCTTTGCTGCCCACTGGACATAAGAAGCCCCTCACCCCACCGCATAGCCCTCCATCTTCTGGGGGAAGCCCGCACTCACATCAATTCCCCCACCAATCCGGGATCCATATTCATTCCGGTCCCCAAAGCCGCCCTGGTCACGCTCCCGGAGGATGTCCATCACCATCTCACAGGCTTGCTGAAAAGACACAGGGCATGGTGCACATGGCAAGCCCTGCTGCCCCACTGCACCCCCAGCCTCCCATAAACCAAGGGGTCACAGGCTTAAGCTAAGGACTGACACACAGGTGCTGTGCTCTGTATTTGCCACCCTGAGAGGCAGGCATGGCTAGCAACTCCATTTTCCAGATGAGAAAATGGAGGATCAGTTAGGCCACTTGCTCATGTACAAACCCATTGTTGAAGGGAGAATTCAACACAGGAACACGAACCCTGGGATGACTTCAAAGCCAGTGCTTTTGAAAACCTCTCCACTTTTATTCAAATCTCCAGACAGTCCACCAGCTCTCACTTCTCTAAAACCCACTATCACCACCATCGCAGGGCATACTCACCTGCACTTTGTAAGGATCCCCAATGATCCGAAGGGGCTTGTCAACATTTGTATTCTGGGAACCATCTTGAATTAAAATCATCTTTACTCCAGCACGTTCCTTTAAAACCAATGTTGACTGTCAGTGTAGGACTTTCAAATAAGTTTCTGGCGACTAGTGCATTTGGGGCAGGGTCCATGATCAAAAAGGATAAAAGACTGGGAAAGCAGCTGGGGATGGGGGTGGTGTGCAGACCAGATACCGGATGGAAACTTTCTTGGGATGGAAGGAACCTTCTGTCTCCTCTCCCTCACCTGTAGCTGTTTAATGGTCTCCCCGCCTTTCCCGATGACAAGGCCAGCCTTCCCCGCGGGGATCATAATCTCCTGCACTGTGCCATTCTGGCCCCCGTTGGCGTTGTCATGGAACTGTCCTGGGGGGCCCCCACGACCCCGGGAGACGATGTCATCCAGCATCATCTTTGCTTTCCTGGGAAGGGGAAGAATGGGGTGCCGTCACTTGAAAGAGTACTGGCCTGGCGACCGCCACCGCCCCCGCGCCCCCCACCTCCAAGCTCAAAGCAAAGAAGGTGACTCCCAACACATGCATTTGACAGATGATGAGGAAGAGAGTACTACGGTCCCTGGAGCTAGGCGGCAAGGACATGGTGTGGGAGTCACCCCCAATTTTCAAAGGGATCAAGAGGACTTCTGCCCACTCCCATCACAATGACAGGCCCAGCCAGGCACTTACTGGACAGATTCTGGGGCTCCTGTCAAGGACACACTGCGCTCAGGGAGACCACCACTGTCTGGAGAGAAGAGGAGATAGGGTCAGTGCCTTTCCAGGCCTGCTGATCCTAGAAAGGCTTTTAGTGGAGATGAGAAAACTTCCAGAACAATCACCAGCCACTTTTGCCACCATTCAGCAGCCTGACAAATCAATTTACCTCCCCAAACACCTGGGAGGCTGCCCTATGCAAGGCCAAGGTCAGGAAGCTTCAAGTCCAACAAGGGAGACAGAACTTTTAGGGAAAAAGATGAGGTAGAAGGAGAGGCAGGTTCTGGAAGGTCCAAACCCTGGGCCATTTTTGCCACCACTAATGATCACATGCACACCTTCTAGTCAACAAACTCCACTCTGCTAGAACAAGGCCTCAGAAGCAGACTCCTACAGAGGAGCAGGCAGAATTGGGTTTCAAACCCAGGCCCACCCTCAAAGCTTTTCTTTCTAATGCACCTTCATGCCTCCCATATTCCCTCTGGTTTCCACTAGATGTTTAGTTTAGGTGGCAACTTAACATAATGGTTCACAGCAGACCTGGAATGAGGCACCCTGTGTTCAATTCTAGATCTTCCCCTTCAGCTCTCCCCCGACTCATAAAATGAAAACGAAAGTCACAGCTACACCCTGTGGTGCTGTACACTGGAGATACTTCACTGAGCCTGGCATATAGAAGACACTCAATAAATAATATAAACAAATACGTTTCATGTCTATCAGTCAAGTTAAAAGTGAGAGGAATACTAAAGTGCAAAGAGCCCAGCCCCTGCATTCATTCTGGCGCGAAACTGGCTCACTCATACCTGGAGAGATCTGGACTTTGCAGCCTGAATCTTGCTGGATTTTATTAATCTGTTCACCTCCTCTGCCAATGACTAGGTGGCGAAGAAAGGAGAAAAGTGAGTTACTTTAAAATGGAATAAAAAAGAAAAGAAAAGCAGAGCTGACAGAAGGAGCCAGCACCAAGTAAATGAGGTGGTGGTGGGGCCACGTGAATATTCAAAAGGAGCGATGACTGTTCTTCCAGTCCAGAAAGAACAGGTTAATAGGGGAAGCCCTTTCAGTCCAGAGGCTTCTGGGTTGCCAGGGGCTTCCAGGACACTGTCCCAGGGTGGGGCTGTGGATATAATGGACACCCCAGAGCATAGTGACCCACACTCACTTAGTCCTACCATGCCATCTGGGACCCTGTACTCCTCTGTCATTGATGTCCTGCAAAAAGACAATGAAGGTCAGTCTCAAATGGGAAAGCAAAGAGTCCCCCTAGAGAAAAGGGCCCCCGATGTTTCTGGCCTCTGACCCTGCTTCCTATGATGAGACCAAGACCTCAAAAGCCTATGCAAAATCTAGCAGCACGAAGCTGGGGATCTCTCGCCCCACAGCAGGTCACTCCATTTCTTGAGGCCAAGTTTCCCCACCCGGGCCATGAAAGGCCTGTTCTGAGGCAGAGTGGCCCCTGGACCAGTGCTGTCCCTAACTCAGGGGGAGAATGAGCACCTGGACACTTTTATAGCAATCTGATAAAAGTTGATTTACAACCGTTGACTTTTAAAAACAAACAAACAAAAAAAGGAATAACTTTGCACCTTTTAAATTTCATTTTCCTAGCAAATAATTTTTATTGTATTTTACAAAAATGTTGGCCCACTAAAAAAATAAAAAGAAATAATGTGGTCCTTCACAAAGGATTCTATGTCAGATTCATTGAAGTCATGGGGTGGGTTGGGGAGGAAATAAGGTAGGAACCGCCTCCCCCTGCCCCACCCTAGGCTCCATCAGCTCTCAGGGAATAAGCATTTGCAGAGGATGGATGAGAAAACCAGTCTTTTCTAGGAAGACAGATGTGTGTGCTTCTGGAGAGTCCCCACCCCAACAAAGGAAGCACCATGGTGCAGAAATCACCATTCTGTCATTACAGTGAAATGCCACAACCGTCTCCTACCTCCAGCCTTGAAGACAGGTAAGTACAGGGATAAAGGCAGTACCTTCTACCTCTCAGTCCACTCTTTGGTGGACCAGCCCTAAATGGTGCAGGGCTCCCAGAGAGAGTTCTCCCTCAAGACAGTAAGAAAGGCCAGAGACAGCTGACAGACAGACAACATTTTCTCCAAATCACAACTTACCTGGGGGGAGGATGGATGGGTCCAAGTTGAGAACTGATGGCTACAGAGAGAAAATCCAAAGGAAAGATTGGCGTGGCTTCTCTCTGGAACCCAGAACACCACTGACCCCAGGTGCTCCTACCTACATGGGAGTGACTAACACTATTCCAGTCTAAGCCCTCCTGAGTACTGGAGCATCATGGACCCTGCTCACAACAGCACAGGCATTGGGTATTTCCGCCTCAATTTCCAGGGACTATAGGAACCCCAAAGATCATGAATCCCAGATGATGAACACTTAGAGCCTCCATAAAGAACAGGTGCGCAGTGCCCCCACCTCCAAACAACCTCCTAAGACCCTGAAGTTGCCTTCTGCCTGCATTACCCAACGAACTTACAGTCTCCCTGAGAGGCCAGTTTCTTGCTCTCCGGTTGGTCTGTGAAAGAGAGAGGATGTCAGATGTAGCACCCACCCACTCACCCATAGCCTCCTGATGCTGGTGCCACACATCCTGGCAAACTATCCCCTCTTTTGCTACGCACCAAAATCAGAGCAGAGACAGGGGAGATCAATCCCTAAGTCAAGCCAGACTTCATCAATCCTGCCACCAGCACTAAGAGTAAAAAAGCCCTTTATTACAGAGAAACAATGATAGTGGCATCTGAATCCTTCCAGCTAAGGATCAGACCTGCCTTGGACAGCAGGGTTCTGGTTGAAAGAAGTTGCTGGCCACCCAGGGCCAGCCAAGCTTTACTTATGTGGGACCTCAATAACAGTACCAGCATTTCCCTAGCCTACCAGAAGGGGAGAAACAATCTTGAGAACTTACAACTTGGACCCAGCCACAGTCAATCTGCTCTTCTCTCAGCCACCTGATACCTCAGGATGGTGGCCCAACAAAAAGAATGAACAAAGCTGGGATTGCTGAGGTTTTAAAAGACTGAACAGCAGCAGGCTGCCCTCCCCCCCACTCTGAACCACATTCAAACAAAGGCACCTCACTCTCTATCCTCCTTCCCAGCAAGTAGTTACCTCCATCTTCCAACTGCCTCTTTTGGCCCCCAAAACCAAAATCAGGAGTGCTGTTATTCACTGTTGTAGCAGCGTCGCCTCCAATTTTGGCTGCGATCTAGAAATGAAGTTGTAAGCAGAGAAGAATTAGCACCAAAAAGCAATCTCTGTGGGGCTCAGATCAACTTCTCAGAATCTCTCCTGTTCTCTGGTCTTGCTGTTTGGACTGAGAATTAGGTTCCCCCTAATTTAGGGAAGAACTTGATGGTTAAGACACTCCAGAAGGAATTTTCACCTAAGGCCTCAGAGTTCAACAGTTAGCTCCCTTTCTCCATGGGATTTGGTCCTAAATTGTTTGTGGCCAGACTGTAACCCACACTAACTTGTTCTAGGGGGTAAAAGGAACAGAAGCTCAGTGCCACTGAGGGTCCTCAGGTCATCTCCACAATGTAGCCCAGTTCTTCTGGGATGCTGAAGAGTATTATCTCCCTCACCCTCAGAACCTTAGCATTTGTGAAACAAATCTCAGGGAATTTTTTGCTTCAAGGCATCTGAAATCTTCACTTAAGGAAAACAAAAGACCCTTTTGGAGCACATGTTACAATTTAGCCACATGAAGAGCAACTTCAAATAAACCCCTACCCAACAAACCTAACACCAGAGTCTGTTTGTGGAAGTATTACAAGTTTTCCAAAGAAACACAAACCAAAAACTAAGTATCTATCTTTTCACTTCTCAACTATTTAACACTTTGAGCCAAAGCTTTTGGGCTGTCCAGATGGGGCCTTAACCCACCCCAACAAACAGTACACAGCACCAACTCCCCCAGTTACAGCTGCTCAATCAAGACAGCTCAGTGGGCAAGCAGATGTAAGTGCACATTAAAACATTGAAGTGAGAAAGCCTCAGATCACACTGGGCGGAGCAGGGCAGTCACCTAACAGGACCTCCTACCCTGCCCTGGAGGCACTGGAATTACCCGGGGTTGGGGTCTGGCTTCCGGAAAGGGTGGCAAAGTCCTCCCATTCTATGGGCCTCCTCCTCGCCAGGCTCAGGGGAGGTTAGTCCCGCCAGCATGTGTCACCTCCATGTTGTCATCAAGACTCAAAAAACTGGTTGGGATCCTCCTCTTTCTCAAAAAGATATAGACCACGCTTTCAAGCAACCGGAAGATAAAAAAGAGCCAGCTCCTATGCCCACCCTCCCCATTTCACTTAAGTGCTTGGCCGCTCCGGCAGCCCAAAGGGTACCCTTTCCATACTCAAGAGGAAGGACTTCTTTTCCCCAAAGTCCCTTCTTCCTGGGGAGCGGGCTGAAACGGGGCTGAGTTGAGGGCAAGCAATTCTGTGCCCTGACGGGGAGGTGGGGGCCAAGTATGATCAATCCGGGAAGGTGGACCCTTTCCTTCCAGAGCAGTGGAGCATGCTTTCGCGTATCCTAAGGCAGGGCAGAGGTATCCCCAGCACTCAGGGGCCCCTGTACACCCAGGGACCGCTTTTGGGAATCCCCCGGACGCCCCTTCCCGCTGCAAGGGTCACCCGTGGGGGACCCCACTCGAGGCGCGTGGGGCGGCCCAGGCTCCAGCCTACTGCTCCACGTGACCCCGCGGCGGCCACGGCGCCCCCTTACTCTCGACCCTGTGCGCGCGCGCACGTGACCCCGCCCCCTCCCCCGCCTGAGCGCGCGCCCCTCAGGCCCGCGGCCTCCTCACCTGGCGGGCCCGCTGCACGGCGTCGGCGAAGGCGTCCTTGCGAATTCCCGGGCCACCCCCGCCTGAGGGCTGCGAAGGGCCCCCGGACGACCCTCCGCCCGGGCCCCCGCCGCCTCGGTCCCCTGCGCCTGGCGGGCCCTGTGGAGGGCCTCCCCCGGCGCCCCCGGACCCCCCGCCCCCGCCGGCGGTCGGCGGCGGCCCGGGCGGGGGTCCTCCCGTGCTGTAGTCCGACATGGCGCGGCGGGGCCGGGCCTGGCGCGGCTGCTGAAGCTGAGGAGGAGGAGGCGGTGGCAGCAGCAGCGGCGGCGGCTCAACGCGGGAACAAGGCCTCGCTCTACACGGCCGCGGAGCACTCTGGGAACCCAGCGGCTGAGAAGACGATGGGGGGGGCGTCCCCCTCCCGCCGCCGTGACGGACGGCAGGACCGGGCCAATAGGAAGTAGCCGCCGCTCCCCGGACACCAATCAAGGGCTCTGTGGTCAAGCGACCAATCGGAGTGCTGCGAAAGGCATTGGGTAGGAGGCGCTGTGTGACTGACAGCTCTCGGAGGCAATGCGCTGCTGGCTGCCGGCGCTAGGTTGGCCCAATGAAGCGGAGTTCCAGAATCGCTGGGCGGCTTCAGAACCGATTGACCGCTCGGAAGAGTCAAGCGTACAGGAAGGAGGAGCCTAGCAAATTGATCCTTTGAACACAAGCCAATGAGTACACGCGGAAGGCGGTTCTTGTAAAGATTGGCAGTCAATTTAATCCAATCCCTTACGAGTTCTGGGTGATGCGCTTGGTTTTGGACTGGCTTTTCATGTTAACCATAATCCTTTTCCAGTTTGACTTCTAAGCCAATGGCTGAGAGACGGGGGCAGGTGTTAGGTGACTGACACCGCTCCAGACAAATGGCAATGAAGTAAAGGTGCCCAGTATTAGTGGGAACCAGTGGAATCGCAGCAGCATTGGGGCGGAGCCTGCTACCTGACGGCGAGACGGGATTAGTGGAAGGGGGAATGAGTGGCAGCGTACATACGCAATAGCGACTGGCTGCCGGAATTCGGCCCGGGAGCCTGGCTGGGTAGGCCAGGCACGTGGTTTGCTTGAGGCCTTGGAGGTCGGGTGCTTCTGGAGTTGAAGTGGTCTGAGAGCAGGAGGAAACCCAGGGATTCCCCTGTGACCCCATCTCCTTTCTCCACCCATTACTCTAGAAGCCCTTCTCTTCCAGGCTTCAGGGAACCAGCTCCACTCCTGAGCTAACGGGTTTTGGGCCATGGTTCCCTCCCAACACTGAGGGATCCCAGACCCTAATTCCACACCCCACACCTGCTTCACACTAGGTCCCGGGATCCAAGCTTCACTGGACGCAGGCAGCATCCATCCTTCCCATTCAGGACCGAGAGGTCTGAGGTACCCAGACCCTCTTGGTGACCCAGGTAGTGCAGATACTCAGCTCCTCTCTTGGACCCAAGTATTTAGGTCCCCAGCTCCCCTCCTCGACCCAGATATCCCAGACATGTCTAGCAGAAACCATCACTTTATTCCGGGTTTGACTCCATGTTCTCCATTTTGCCCTGGAACCAGGACAGACCACTATGAGCCAAACTGGAGTCCATAATAGTTTCAGGCTGCATCCTGGAGAGCATCTTCTGACCCAGATTCCCAGTCTGCTTTTCCTGAAAAAAACTTCCCTGTGGCCGGAGCCTGGAGAGCTCTTTGGGGCCAGGGGACATTGGATCCTCCTGCCCATTTCTGCCCAGGGTGTGTGGCTTAACTCATTGTCTATACACCCAGGGTCTTCTTCATGGCTTCGTACACCACATAGCTGATGCCACCTGCCGGCAGCACCTTCAGTAATGTGGGGGTCATACCTCGGTATAGCCCTGGCCAGCCCTGCTGGGCCAGGATCCGCTGGAAGACTCCACACATGGTGGGGTTTGAACCCTCCACAGTGTCTGCAGGGACAGGAACAATCTCAGGGCCTCAGAGATAAGCTGGCCTCCGCGGGGGTGAGGGAGGGGGGGCGCAGGAATGTTGGGGGATGGGGAGTGGAGCCAGGGGCAGGGGTTTCCGGGCCAGTTGGAAAGACGACTTTTAGAGAAAATCGATCAGTTTGGGAGAGCAATTTGGGCAGGAATTTTCAGATTTCCTTTTTGGGAACATCTTAGTAAACATTCAAGTCTATTTGGGAGGGAACTTCTAAGATCTAGAGATATTGGGGAGTGTGCTCAGGATTAGTTTGGGGAGATTTTCAAGGTGAAGGGGGTTGGCTAAGGACCCACTTGGATGTTTGAGAGTCCATTTGAGAGCATCACATTTGGGGAGTTTCCAGGGTTGTGGGGGAAGTGGTTATGAATTTTGGGACATCTAAGGGTCAGATTTGGTGCATTTAGGAACCATTTTGACTTTTGGAGCCAATTGAGGACTGGATCTGACTTGGAGAAGTTATTTGGGAGATATATGTCTTGAGGTCAGTATGGGGGCCTGGGTCACATTTGTGGGCGGGAGGGAGCTTGTGATAATCATTTGGAAGATGGGATGGTCATTTTAGTGATTTGTAGTAATAATTTGAGGGCTGGGATCAGATTTGGAGGTGAGTGTAAAGTCTTGGTGGGTTCGGGGGTCAGTGAAGTTGGCCAAGATCAGATGTGGGAGTTTGGGGATATGAGAAAGTTCAGAGGGTTGGTGGAGGGCCAAGGGGGGAGAGCCATACACAGTGGCCACTAAGGCCAGGCTGACCTTGAGCCTGCATCCTGGTGCGCACCAAAGTCAGTGGGTAACTGGCCATCTGACCACAGGTTGTGGACAGCGTCACTGACAACAGACTGACCAGGCCACTAGGGTCCGCCATGTCTCTGCCTGACTTCAGCCAGAAGCACCTGAGTATCTGCAAGAGAAAGGGGGACAGGAGGAAGGTTGCTAGGGCCTGGTTTCACCCCTGTCACCCCCTCTGAGGGACCCATACCTCATAGACAGCTAGGTCGGTACAGGCATAAGGGATGATGCCGAGCATGTTGGGCAGGTAGCCACGGTAAAGGGCGCGGGTGCCCTCCTGCTCCAGGATCTGCCTGGCACAATCCAGCAACCCCTTGTATTGGCCTGTTCGGCGCAGGGTCAGCCGAGTCTTCAGCACCTGGGGAGGGTAAGGAATGAGGCAGCTCATTTGATTTAATCCTCTCACTGACCCTCAGCAGTGGCCATTGTCCCCATCTACAAATGAGGAAACTGCTCAGGAATGTGCAAAGCTGGGTGTCAAACCCAGAGCTCCCTGTCCCATTCCTTGGCCTGTGTTTGCTCTCAACCCTCGGTTCAGAAGTTCAAGTGCTGACAGAGGCCAAGAGGGGAAGGGAAGTGACGTGAGCCAAGTGGGGTATGTGGCAGCTTGCACTTAGCACCAGCCAAACGTAGCGCCATGGGAGTGCAGGCTCCATCCAGGTGGCCAGATCTGCCAATTTTCTGAAAGAGCCAGAAATAGAAATTTTTATGAAATGCCCCAACATCAAAATATTGGCAACTCTACAATTACACAAACAACAGAACAAGTGTGGTAGGCAAAATTCTAAGGTGGTCCTCAAGATTCATGCCTTCCCTGCATACTCCCCCACCTTGAATGTGGGCTAGACCTGTGAACACAATGAGATGTCACTCTCCTGATCATGTTACATGGTAATGACAAAGGTAACAGGATTTTGCAGATGTAATAAAGGCCTCTAAGCAGTTGACTTTAAATGAATCAGGAGAAATTGTCCTGGATGGGCCTGACCTAATCAGGCAAGTCCTTTAAAAGAGGTCTATTACCATAGACAGAAGTAGAAAAACTGGAAGCATCAGAGATACTCTCTGTTGGTCTGAAACAGCAAACTGTTATAGAGAGGACCACATGGTTGGCTTCTGTTATAGAGAGGCCTCAGGTTGGCAAACTGTTTTAGAGAGGACCACCTTAAACAACTGAATCCTGCCAACAACCAGGAAGTTTGGTAGAGGGGCCTCAGATGAGTTCGTTGGTAGCCAGCTGACACCTTGATTTCCACTTGATGAAACCCTGCACAGATGACCTCACTAGCCAGTGCCCACGCATGACCCACAGAACCAATGAAATTTTTAAAAAATCTATAATTTTAGCCCTGGCTGGTGTACTCAGTGGTTAGAGTGTCCACCCTCACACCAAAGGGTCGTAGGTTCGATTCTCAGTCAAGTGCATGTACCTGGATCACAGGTTTGATCCTCATCCCTGGTTATGGCACATGTGGGAGGCAGGCAACCAAACTAACTCACTCTCTCTCTCTCTCTCCCTCCCTCCTTCCCTCCCTCCCTCCCTCCCTCCCTCTCTCTCTCTAAAAATCAGTGGAAAAATATCCTGGGGTGAGAATTATTTTAAGCTCATTGAGTCTGTGGTAATTTGTTACACAGCCAGTGAAAACGAATACACTTTGAAAAAAACTTAACCAGGAGTGTGTGTGTGTTGGGGGGGGGGGGGGGGAGGGCGTGCAATGGGGAGATAAGGACACATATGTAATACCTTAATCAATAAAGAAAAAAAATTATTAAAAAAAATGTAACCAGATGAGGGCAAGAATTATATATACATATATATTTAAATCTTTATTGTTGAAAGTATTACATATGTCCCCCTTTTCCTGCCTTGACCCCTTCTAGCCTGCCCCGCCATCTGCCCCAGACCTTCACAACTCTATTGTCTGTGTCCTAGGGTAATGCATATATGCATAAAAGTTCTTTGGTTGATCTCTTCCTTCCCACTCACCCACCCCCACCTTCCCTCTGGGATTTGACACCCTGTTCCATGTTTCTATCTCTCTGGATCTATTTTGTTCAACAGTTTGTTTTGTTCATTATGAGTGAGATCATGTGATACTTGTCTTTCTCTGACTGGCTTATTTCTCTTAGCATAATATTCTCCAGGTCCCTCCATGTTGTCTCAAAGGGTAAGAGATCCTTCTTTTTTTTACTTCTGCATAGTATTCTGTGGTGTAAATATACCACAGCTTTTTTATCCACTCATCTATCTACTGATGGGCACTTGGGCTGTTTCCAGATCTTAGCTATTGTAAATTGTACTGCTATGAACATAGAGGTGCATACATTCCTTCTGATTGGCATTTTGGGTTTCTTGGAATATATTCCTAGAAGTGGGATCACTGGGTCAAATGACAGTTCCATATTTAATTTTTTGAGGAACCACCATACTGTTTTCCATAGTGGCTGCACCAGTCTGCATTCCCACCAGCAATGTGCTAGGGTTCCCTTTTCTCCACATCCTCTCCAGCACTTGTCATTGGTTGATTTGTTGATAGTAGCCATTCTGACAGGTGTGAGGTGATACCTCATTGTCATTTTAATTTTCATCTCTCTTATGATCAGTGACTTTGAGCATTTTTTCATATGTCTCTTGGCCATCTGTATGTTCACTTTGGAGAAGTCTCTATTTAGGTCCTTTGTCCATTTTTTACTTGGATTGTTTGTCTTCCTTTTGTTAAGTTCTATGAGTTCCTTATATTTTGGATATTAACCCTTTATCAAATGTATCATTGGCAAATATGTTCTCCCGTTCAGTGAGCTCTCTTTTTATTTTGTTGATGGTTTCCTTTGCTGAGCAGAAGCTTTTTATTTTGATGTAATCCCATTTGTTTATTTTCTCCTTAGTTTCCTTTGCCCTAGGACATGTATCCACAAACATATTGCTACAAGAGATGTTTGAGATTTTTCTGCCTATGGTTTCTTTTAGAATTTTTATGGTTTCGCAACTTACATTTAAGTCTTTTATCCATTTTGAGTTTATTCTTGTATATGGTGTAAGTTGGTGGTCTAGTTTCATTTTTTTTTGCATGTATTTGTCCAATTTTCCCAACACCATTTATTGAAGAGACTGTCTTGACTCCATTGTATGCTCTTGCCTCCTTTGTCAAATATTAATTGAGCACAATGGCTTGGGTCAATTTCTGGGGTGTCTGTTCTATTCCATTGATCTATATGACTGTTCTTGTGCCAGTACCAGGCTGTTTTGATTACAGTGGATTTGTAGTATAACTTGATATATGGTATTGTGATCAAACTTTCTCAAGATTGCTGCAGCCATTCGGGGTCTTTTTTGGTTCCATATAAATTTTTGGAGTATTTATTCTACGTCTCCTCATTTTGGCTATCTGTTTGGGTTTGTGACTATGTATTAGATCCTCTTGTCTCTCAATCTCTAGTACAGGACAGTGTCAAATGCTGTTTCTGCCTAATTAGATCAGGAAGAGACTCAAAGCTTCCAGAGACCACCTCTGCCTACAGACTGGTAGGATTCTGACTTGAATTGCTCCAGGCAATCATCCTCAGGTGTGGCAAGAGTGTTTTTCAACAGGATGGAGCAGTTGCTTCTGCCTGGAGGCTAATTGTTATTTTTAGTCTCTTAAGTGGCCTCAGGGCAAAGAGTTTTCTAATAGGGTGGGTCAATTGTCTCCCCCCCAGGCAAGGCAAACTTCTGTGTGGGAAAGATGTCCTCTGCTGTATGAGTGAATGACTCAGCCCAGGAAACTGGGGATGTATCCCTCAAGCCCCCAATCCTAGCTTCTGTTCACACAGCTCCAGTCCACTCCGCCCTCCCTCTGCCAGAGCACAAGGTGGGTGGCTCCACAGAGAATTTTGTGTGTTGGCCCTTTAAGAGGGTGCCTGAATTTTCAGCAGTCTCTTCCTGGCAGATAGCAACCCTGCTGCTTTTCACAGCCAGATATTATGTGGGTCCCTTCTCAGTTGTGGTGCTCTCTGCTGGGGGGCCCAGCTTGGGGATTAAATCCCAGAGTTTTCAGTGGCAACAGGTAAGATATCTCTCTGGAACTTCAGCTGCTTTCTGTGGGTGCCTGGCCAGCCCTTTCACCCCTCTGCCCCTCCTACCAGTCTCCATGTGGTCTCCACTTTGGGTCCTCTGGTGTCAGGGTTCTCTCCTGTGAGTCTTTGTTGATTATTCGGGAAGTTTTTCCTGTATTATAGTTGTAATTCCAGTTTGTTCCTGGGAGCATATCCGTGCAGCATCCACTTACTCTGCTGCCATTTTTAATCTCTGGAGTATTTGTTCTAGATCTGTGAAATATGCCACTGGTAATTTAATAGGGATTGCATTGAATCTGTAGATTGCCTTAGGTAGTATGGACATTTTAATTATGTTAATTCTACCAATCCATGAACATGGTATATTCTTCCACTTGTTTATATCTTCCTTTATCTCTTTTTTCATTGTCCTGTAGTTTTCCAAGTACAAATCTTTTATCTCCTTGGTTAAGTTTATTCCTAAGTCTCTTAATTTTTTTGTTGCAGTGGTAAATGGGATTGTTTGTTTAGTTTTCTCTTTCTGAGAATTCATTATTGGTGTATGAAAATGCCATTGATTTCTGGGTGTAAGAATTATATTAAAAAAAAAATTTAAAGACCATTAAAGAACTAATGAATATGTTCCTGGATACATAGACTCAACATCATATAAATATTGTTTATGAATTGAACACCATCTAAGTTAAAAACAAAGTTGATTCTGTCTTTTGAGCTGGACAAATTGCATCTAATTTTATATAGAAAAATCAACAGAGTATAATAGCCTGAAAAACTGATGAAGGAGAGAAGAATGGAGAATGAGAAAACATAAAACTATATAGACAGTAAAATGATCAGTGTTTGCCAGGGATTCAGAGAAGGAGGTAGGGTGAATAGGTAGAGCAGATTTTTTAGGGCAGTGGAACTCTTCTGTATGATACTGTAGTGGTGGACACACATCAGTATACATTTGTCAAAACCTATAGAATGTTCAACACCAAGAGTGAACCCTAATGTTCACTATGGACTTTAGTTTAAAATAATGTATCCATATGGCTCATCAATTGTAATCAATGCCCTGCCCAAATGCAAGACGTGAATAATAGTAGAAAGTTTGTATTTGTGGGGAGAAGTATATGAGAACTCTCTGTACTTTCTGCTCAATTTTTTTGCCAACCTAAAACTGCTTTACAAAATAAAGTCTATTCATTAAAAAAATTAATAATGGGGGGATAAGGACACATATGTAATACCTTAATCAATAAAGAAATAAAAAAATTAAAAGATAGTAGAGAATGAACAGACACCAGAGCAACAAGAGGAGAAAGGCCAGAAATAAACCCAAATATATACAGGAATTTTGTAAATTAAAAAGGTGGCATCTCCGATCACTGGGGAAGAAAGCATCTCCGATCACTAGGGAAGAAAGGATGGGACTCATTCAATAAATAGTGTTGAGGTGACCAGGTAGCCATCTGGAATAAAAGTCTGATATGAGCCTGGCTGGTGTGGCTCAGTGGCTGAGCATGTACTTATGAACCAGGAGGTCACAGTTTGATTCCCGGTTGGGGCACATGCCCGGGGTTTTGGGCTACATCCCCAGTAGGGAGCATGCAGGAGGCAGCTCATCAATGATTCTTATCATTGATATTTCTGTCTCTCTCCCTCTCCTTTCCTCTCTGAAATCAATTAAAAGATATTTTTAAAAGTCGGATACATATCTTACATGAAGAAAAAGGAGGAAAAGTGGGGAGGAGGAAGCAGTTGCAGCTGGCAACTAATTTTCATCTTCTATGGGTCAGCTATTCTCTTACCTCCATGGGGTTGATGAGCGTCTGGGAGGTGGCCACAGCCAGAGAGCCAGCAAGGAGACGTTCCTGAAAGGGTGGGGACCCATGCACGCCACAAAAATAATTCTTACACTAGGACAGGAGAGAAGAGCAAGAGCGAATAACTAATTGTCTTTCTACCTGAAACCCATGCGGAGGGAGAGGACTGGAGGGTGAACGTCTTGGATAGTGATCTGAGCTTTGGGGAAGTGGTGGTGGTATAGGAGAGGTGAGGACTTAAGTGTGGGACTGGGGAAAGCAGACCATCCCCCACCTGTTCAAAGACGGAGAACTTGATGGCGTACTCAGGGGCTATCTTGAGTATGTTGATACCATTGCCCCGCCATAGGGAACGGAAGCCCCCCTCTTGGACCATGCTTCGTAGCCCCCCCAGTAGATTCATGAAGTTCGTCTTGGAGGAGTAGACCTGGCGGTAGAGAGGTCCCTGGACCTGTGAGAAGTCCTTCACCCTATCTTCATCCCCATCCCATCTTGGAACTCAAGCCCATCCTGTCCCCAGTCACACAACCCCTCCCATATTTCCATTTCTTCTCCAAATCCTTCCCTGGATGGTCCTAGAATTCTCTAACCCAATGCAGACCCAAACCCCACATTGAGCCACATTTCCATCTCATCCATCTTCCTCTCCTCTCCAGTCCTACTTTGTCTTCAAAGACTCCCATCCTCAATCCCTGATTCCCCAACCCAACCTTGTCCCTGGTACCATTCTCTCAACTCCTTCCCTAAGTCAACTCCATGAATAGGAGGTAATGGGAGGTGCTCCAGGTCGTTTTTACTCACATGCTCAAACACACTCCCATCAGTTTCACATTCACATCAGCTCCATCATCATCCCCAATTCAAACCCCTTCTCATTTCCATTCAACCATCCCACCCTCCTACCTGCTTCCAGTTCTACCCTCCCATCCCCATCCTGAACTCCATCAGTCCCATTTCTGTCCATCCCTACCCCAGTGGCTTCAGCGCCATGGCCCCCCACCCACACGCACCTGCATGTACACCTTGGCACGGTCCAGGGGGGCCGTGCCAGTGCGAGACACTGCCCCAGCCATGGCTCCTGAGAGCAGAAACTTCCACAAGGCTCCCGCGTTATCCACTTCCAGGACATCCATGGGCACCATCAACTGCTCTCCTGTGTCAAGCACCTGCAGGGCAGACCCAGCTGCTGCCCATGCTCAGCCAGGTTGGAACCAGACACATCTCCAGAACCCCCTCCTGGTGAAAGGCCCACCCTGGTCCTCACGGCTTCAATATGAAATTCTAGGTCTGCTTGGAGGGAAGTGGACCATGTAGAGGGGTGGGCAGTATGGCTTTCTCCCCCTGAAGTTCTGGCTAGAGATACTGGGTCACCTGTATCTCACCTGCTGTGATGTGAGGTGCTCCAGGTCGTTTTCACTCACATGCCCAAACACATATCCATACACGTGAGTACAGCCTGGGTTCCAGAAGACAGGTGGGGGTGGGGATGGGGGTAGAGGTGGGGGTGAAGCTTTGGTGAATAAGGCCTTGACCCTCTTAAACAGGGTCTGGATCCTTGAGCAAGGATTCTGGGCGTCCTCAGGTTTCATGACCATGGCAGCTAGAGAGTCAGGACATTGAGGTTCTGATGCCTGGCAAGAGGTTTGCCTACCAGCAATCATGTGGGAGGTTATAAATTTGCCTTGTAAATTTGGGTCCTGTGGATAATGAGGTCACAGAGGCCTTTGTGACCTAGCTGGATAGGGTGGGCAGAGGGTCTCCCCTCACTCTGCTCATCCCTCTAAACCTGTGAATGTGTTATGTTACATGATGGGGGTGTGTTATGTTTGCAAATGGAATTTAGGTTACTAATCAACTGATAGGGGGATGGACAGATAATTCTGGATCAACCTAATGGGCCCAAGGCACTTTCATGAGTCCTTAAACAGGGAAGAGGGAGCCAGAACAGTTGGTGTAGGAGTCATACAATGTGAGAAAGACTTCAAGGCCATCACTGCCTTTGAGGATGGAGGGAGGGCCACTAGCCATGGAATGCAGGCGACCTTTAGAAGCTGGAAAATGCCTGGAGGCTCCAGACGGAGCCAGCCCTGATGACAACTTAATTTTGTCCCAGAGAGATCCATGTCATGTTTCTGCCCTCCAATATAATACATTGGTGCTGTTTTAAGCCACCAGGTTTGGCGTCATTTGTTACAGCAGCCATAGGAAACTAATACAGTGTTTCATTGTCATGGCAACAGGAGATGAAAGTGAGAGAGAATGGGACAGCTCTGGAGCTTGAGGGAGAGGGACACAGTTGATCTCCCAAAAAGACAGGAATAGGTTTGGAGTCAGGAAGACCTGAGTTTGAATCTCACATCATACACTTCTTGCTGTGTGACTTTGGAGTACCCACCTTACATCTCTGAGCTTCAGTTTCCCCATCTGGAAATTGGAAGTAATGATAAACTCTACCAGATAGTGTTGTCAGTAGGATCCAACAAGAGTCTTCATTGAGGGCATCTCCATCCTCCCAAGTTCTTTGAGGGCAACTCCATCCCTCCTCCCTCCCCCCCCCCCCAAAAAAAAACACCCCTTTATTTTGTAGGCGGGGAAACTGAGGCTTAGAAAGAGAAAAGAAGCCTGTCTGGTGCCACACTGCATGCCAGTTGCAGAGCCTCCTAAATCCCAGCCATAGCATCATGGGATATAATAATGCAGACACAAAAATGGACGTTAACTGATCCAATTAAATAAACTTAAAATGCTGACACTCTACGTAAGCATGGTGGTAGGAACACTGGTAGTGCTAATTCCTTGTTGAAAGTTGTGTATATTACATAACGATTTTTCTGGTGGCATGACTCTGAGATAGCAATATCCTTTGACCCACTCCCGGGAATTGATGCTAAGGACATAGTTCAAAGGAAGTAAAAATACAGAAGTTAGCAAGGTTTGATCCCTTATTTGAGTATGTGGAAAATCATATCTGTGGATGTGCGTATGTATCGGTGAGCTACTGCTACATAATAAATTACCCCCCTTCCCCCCCAACACACACACACCACAGCAGCTCAAAATGCAAACAAGATAGTAGCTGCAGTTCACTTATAATCTAATCCTGGAAGTGATATACTGTACCGTCAATTCTGCTGTATTCTCTGGCCCAAACAAACTCACTTTGGAACAATGAGAGATAGGATTATACAAGAATGTGAATACTAGAGGCAGAAATCATTGGGAGACATCTTGGAGGGTGACTATCACGGTCCACACAGGAGAGTTGGGACATGGAAAGACAGGGAGAAAGTGGAATGCTGGGTCTACAGCCAAGGAACACCAAGGATTGCTGGCAGCCACCAGAAGATGGAAGAGGCAAAGAAGGGTCTCCCCTGGAGTCTTCAGAGGGAGTATAAGCATGCCAACACCTTGATTTCAGACGTCTACCCTCCAGAACTGTGAGAAAATAAATTTCTGTTTTTGTGTTTTTAAAAATTTCTTTATTGTTGCAAGTATTACAGATGCCCCCCTTTCCCTATCCCCCATTGACCCCCCTCCATAAATTTCTGTTGTTTTTATTCATGATAACCAAAAGGTGGGAAAAATCCAAGTGTCTACTGATAGATGAATGGAGCATCCAGACAGTGGAATATTACTCAGCCTTCAAAAGGAAGTAAATTCTGACACATAGTACAACATAGATAAATTCTGAGGCCATTATGCTCAGTGAAATAACCCGGACAAAAAGGACACATACTGTGTGATTCCTTTTACAGGAGGTCCCTAGAGTCAGATTCAGAGACAGAAAGTAGATGGTGGGAGCCAGGGGCTGGGGGAAGGGGAGTTAGTGTGTAATGGGGACAGAGTGTCAATTTGGGAAGATAAGAAAGTTCTGGAGATGGATGGTGGGGATGGTTGCACAACAATGTGAATGCATTTAATACCACTGAACTGTACACTTAAACATGATTAAAATGGTGTGCTCACTTTAGCAGCACAGGTACTAAAACTGGAATGATACAGAGATTAACATGGCCCCATGCACAAGGATGACACAGATTCATGAAGCAGTCTATATCTTTAAAAAAATGATTAAACTGGTAAATTTTATGTTATGTGTATTTTACCACAATACAAATATATCAATCTAAAATGTGTTGTTTTAGGCCCCATTTGTGGTAACTTGTTATGACAGCCCCGGGAAACGAATACACTTGTGTAATTAGGAACAATATGAAAACGATTAGAAGGGCTCCTGCATATGGACTTCTCCTTGCCCCACTTTACAGATATGGAAGCTGAGGCTCAACAGAGTCATTTCTTGGTCTCCTCCAGCTGTGAGTGATGGAAGATGGTCCATGTCCTTTTCCTGTGGGTAGTTTGAGGGTATCCCACCTCCACCCGCCCCTTTCAGTAAAAACCACAATGAAAAGAGCTTAGAAATGTATTCCTTTTGTTCTTTTGCTTTGAAATAACACATACAGGCAGGGATGTGGGCATGGTATAGGTGGGGAGAGGTGGAAGTGTTGGGGAGGTTCTTTACCCACCACAAACAGTGGTTCCTCTTCTGTAGTCCTTTAATGGGATTCTCCAAGGACTTGGGAGGAGTGGAGGAAAGGGTCCCCCAATTAAGAATCCAACTATAAAGTGCAGAATGTATATGGGGGTGTTGGGGCTTGGGTTAGTTGCAGGGGAGGTGAGGGAATGTCTGCTCTTCTCCATAGGAAAGTAGACCTGGAGTGAGTTCTGGGGGGTTGATTCGTTTTTGCATGATCAGA
This sequence comes from Plecotus auritus, assembly GCF_963455305.1. Classification (NCBI taxonomy): domain Eukaryota; kingdom Metazoa; phylum Chordata; class Mammalia; order Chiroptera; family Vespertilionidae; genus Plecotus; species Plecotus auritus. The sequence continues at coordinate 86,698,243 of NC_137773.1, forward strand.
AGGATGGTCTGTGTAGACAAACCTGCTCTTGGCTTCCACCTCTGAAGCCCGAGGAGAGGCTGGTAGTGCTGAGGCTGGGGGAAGGTCCCCTTAATGTGTCCCCCACATCAGATTGCCTCACTGCCAGCCCCCGAGAAAGAGCAGCGGGACCCTCCAGAGCACCCAGGCTCTGGGGGTTATCGGCTCATAAGGTGGGGAGTGGAAGACGCTGCAGAGGGTTGGGGGGAGCATTGGAGGGAGCAGGGTCCCCATAGGGCCAGAGGTATGGCCATGCTGGGGAAGTGGGGAGATCCAGTATCTGTGCAAGGCATGAGGGGGCATCTAGCCATATCAGGACATTGAACAAGTCCCATGGGTTTTCTGGAGCCAGCAGGCCAGGACGTGAAGTTCCTACAGGCTCCCAGGTCCGTGTTGTGGTGGGGAAGGTCTCTGGGCTCTCATGCGTGTCTGGGTTAGGGGACATATGGGGCCATTTTGCTGTGATTAGCCTACTGGGATCTAGATGTGGGATCTGAGCCAGTGTCTGGGAGGATTCAGGTCAGAATCCAGGGGCTAAGGAGGTGGGATCCAGTGCCTGGGAGTGTCAGGGTCTGTTTCCTGTGGGTGGAGTTTCAGTATCCAGGGCCTGCGTGAAGGGATTAGAGAGCCAACAGCTGCAGTTTGCCAGGACCCAGTCGCTCTGCCACTGGGCTCTCATGATTGTGGTTTTAGGAGCCAGGAGCTGGTGTCTCAGGGCTTGTGGATCTGGAATCCCGTGGGCTAGGGGCTGAGGGTGTACTGGTTTAAATGTAGGGATCTGGCAGTCAAAGCAGAGGGATCTGGGACCCAGTGAGGTAAAGGGAGTCAGGAATCCACTGGCTGGAATGAGGGGATCTAGGATCCAGCAGTGGGGGTCCCAGGATCTGGGCATTACATGGCCAGGAACTGGTGGCTGAGGTTTCTTAATATTCAGGATCCAGTGGCCAAGCTTGGGAATCCAGGGATTAGAGCGTGGAGGTCTGAAATCTGCCAGTGGGGCTGGGGATCTGGGATCTAGTGCTGTAGGAGGACACTGGATCTGGTGCCTGAGGGAGCTTGGGTCTGGGTGCTTAGATATAGGGATATGTGCTCCTGTGGTTAGGGTTTCAGGATTCATTAGATGAGTTGTGGGGGATCCAGTGGTTAAGACATGGAGGTCTAGGACCCAGTGTGTGTGTGTGTGTGGTGGGGGGGAGGGAGACAGGGAAACATGGGATCCAGTAGGTGGGACGTGGGATGCAGGACCTAGAGGATGAAGTATAGGGATCCTGTGGTTTGAGTGGGATCCATTGGCTGGGCCATCAGTCTCCAGTGGTTGAGGTGTAGGGGTCATCATGATTGAGGTGAGGAATCTTAGTGAGGGCGGTTCTGGGTCCCTCACCTGGATGTGACCCCCAGAGCCTGCTTCATGTTCTCGTAGACCACATAGGAGATGCTCACAGCTGGGATAACCTTCATGAAGTTGGGGGCGATGCCCCTGTAGAGGCCTGGTATGCCCTCCTGGGACAGGATGTGACGGAGCAGACCCAGCATGGAGAGCTGGGGGGCGCCCTCGATGGAGGCTGGGAGGGGTAGAGGCCAGGTCAGGTCAAAAGTCCCCCTCTCCCTTCCCCCTCCCACCCCTCAGGGCTGGGCCAGGTGGCAGTTACATCAGGATAAAGGAAGGTGAGACTAACAGCAGGACCTACCACTCAAGAGTCAGGACTTCTACTGGCCTTGGAATGGACTGTTCACCTTTTCACTTCAATCTGGAGGGCCCAAGTTTGGGGACTATTCAAAACAGAGCAGGTATGAGTGTGTGTAGTGGGAGAGGGCACAGTAGTGTCCTCTTCCTGGAGTGATTCGCACCCACTTCTCCCAGCTAACTCTTACTCATCCTTGCAACCTCCATTCTAAAGCCAGTTCTTCATGGAAGCCCTCCTGGGCACCCCAGTCTAAGTCAGGCTCCTTTTCCCCTTTATTCAACCCTAAATCCATAGTCAATTGTGGAATGGCTTATTCGGCATCTTTCTTCCTCTCCAGCCTGTGAACTACATCTGTCTTATGCCCTGATAATCCTTCAGTGAAAATCATGGAACATAAACGCTAAAATTTCCTGGGAAATTCTCAAAATAGAGTCAGGGATAGTAGGGAAAATCAAGGAAAGAACCCGTGCAAGAAAAATACAGAGAAACACAAAATGATAACCAGCCTGGCCCTGCCCCTCCTTAACCCGTTCCTTACCTTTCCTCATTAACCCAGCCTTGCAAATTAGATCTCGAATTACCAGCCCAAATATGCTGAAGTCTACCAAATGACCTCCCAGCTAAGATTGCTAGGGCCCTTCCAGTGCTCATTGCATCTGCTCTCCTAGTTCAGGCAAAGGGCTCCCATTCCAATGTGGGTACACGGAGGCCCAGAGAAAGGTTGAGAATTGGTTGGGCCATCCAAATCCAGGAGTATGTCTGCCTGGAATTCTACCTACCCAGGAGAAAGAGCTGGGGAAGTGGAGGTGGGACCCAAATTGTGAGACCTTTCCACCCATCCTCCCACCCAGGCCTCACCTTGGGCCTGCATACGGGTCCGGATCAGGGCCAGGGGGTAACTGGCTATCTGGCCACAAGTGCTGGAGATAGTGCCACAGGCCAGGAGTACGAGGATGCCCGGGTCAGCCGAGTCGTGGCTATATTGCTGGAGCCACCGGTTCTTCAGGGTCTGGGGTGAAGAGGGGAATAGGGTGGGTTGAAGGTGGGTGACACTAAGGCCTTGGCTTCAGAGACCTCGCTATATCCCATGACAGCTAGTTCAGCACTTTGTACCCCTAAATGCAACACAATTGTTTTACCTGCACCCTCACTTAGTCCCCACCTCTGTCCTTTATGGTATATGGAATGATGGCCCCTCTAGTCCCTGGATCCTGTGAATATGGAACCTTACAAGGCAAAAGGGACTTTGCAATGGGATTAAGTTAAGGACCTTGAGATGGGAGATGATCCAAGAGTATTCAGGTTGGTTCAATGTCATCACAAGGGTCCTTATAAGAGTCAGAGAAGCCCTAACCGGTTTGGCTCAGTGGATAGAGCGTCGGCCTGGGACTCAAGGGTCCCAGGTTTGATTCCGGTCAAGGGCATGTACCTTGGTTGCGGGCACATATCCGGTGGGGAGTGTGCAGGAGGCAGCTGATCGATGTTTCTCTCTCATCGATGTTTCTAACCCTCTATCTCTCTCCCTTCCTCTCTGTAAAAAATCAATAAAATATATTTTTTAAAAAAAAAGAGTCAGAGAAGCCCTGGCCAGTGTGACTCAGTTGGTTGATGTTGTCCCGTGCACCGAAAGTTTGCTTGTTCGATTCCCAATCAGGGCACATGCCCAGGCTGTGGGCTTGATCCCCAGTAGGGGGCATGCAGGAGGCAGCCAATTGATGTTCTGCTCTCACATCGATGTTTCTCTCCCTCTCCTTAGACATTCCCAGACCTTCTTTTTTGTCCACTGCTACTTTTGATTACATAGCCAGCTTTATTACCTTCTGAAAGTGCATCAGGATCTAAAATTACGTGTTTGCTGGTTGACTGGCTTCCTAGTTTGTTGAAGTGATTTCCAGGAGGGCAAGGGCTGTGTTTTTCTCATTTGATAGAGCAGCCTGCCCAGTGCCCAGCAAATATGGCTGCTTAAACAAATGCATGCATGAATGAATGAATGTATGAGTAAGTAATGGCCATGTTTTATTTAACTCCATAGATGCTGGGTGCTGGGAGGGCAGGTATGGATGGCAGATATAGAGGATCTTAGATCAGGTCCAGCTCCATAATTTGCAGGGCCCAGTGCAAAATAAAAATATGCGAGATTCCTATTCAATAATTTTTAGGAATTTCAAGATGGCAACAGCAAAGCTTTGAACCAAGTGAGGAGCCCTTCTGAGTCGGGGTGCATGGTTGGGTATCCATGAAGTTGACCCTTCCCTGGATACAAAGACTTTGTGGGATGTCTGGGAACATCTGGGGCTGTGCTAACTAGAGAGAACCTGGTGATCCCACCAGGAGAAGGTAAAAGCAATGGGTGAGGCTTGTGGAAGAGAAACAGCAAAACTCCCTATTCTTGCCTAGATGGATGTGGCTCAGCGGTTGAGCATTGACCCAGGAACCAAGAGGTCACTGGTTCAATTCTCTGTCAGGGCATATGCCCAGGTTGCGGGCTCCATCCCCAGTGGGGGGGGGGGGGGGTGTGTGTGCAGGAGGCAGCTGATTGATGATTCTCTCTCATCATTGATGTTTTGATCTCTCTCTCCCCCCCCTTCCTCTCTGAAATCAATAAAAATATATTTTAAAAAATAAACAAACTCTGTTCTTGCCTTTCCTGATAAAGATACTGAAATGCTGGTCACAGGGCGTGGATTTTATGGTGACACAGATGTTGAAATGGCAGGCTCTGAGAAAGACATTGGCCTGGAGATATAGGCTGGGTCTAAGACAAGCTTTGGGGCAAAATGGGCACCTTTGAAGCTCATCTTTGCCTGCTCTCATAATTCTATGAGCTGGAAAGGGTCCCGACTACATTGTGTCCTGAGACCCCGGAAGGCCAAACTGCAGTGGTAAGTGAAAAAGTGAGGATATCTAATGCCTGAAAGGGTTCCCCAGGATCCCCAGGTCCGTGGTGCTTCTCTACCCCAGGATTGTCTCCCCTGGTTCTGGAGGTCAACTGAGTCAGCCCCACAGGAATGGGTGGCCCGCGGGAAGATCCCAGAGGGAGGAAGAAAGGAGAGAGGGGCAGGCTGCCACAGACCTCGTAGACAGCCAGGTCGATGCCCGCGTAGGGAATGATGCCCAGCACGTTGGGCAGGTAGCCATGGTAGAAGGCACGGGGCCCTTCTCGCTCCATAATCCGCCATGCACAGTCCAACAGCCCCTTGTACTGGCCCGTCCGGCGAAGGGTCAGCCGTGTCTTTAGTACCTGGGGAGAACCCGGTTATCCCTGGAAAGTTGCCTCTGGAATCACTACATCCAGGAATGAAGATACCTATAAATAGCTACTCCTGGAAGGAGATACCCCGAGAATAAGTGAATTTAAAAAACCGCTTTCTCTAGAATCTTCTGCTATCTCTAATCTCTATACTTAAAAATGGTTACATGTGGCAGCCACTGCTAACAGTCTTCCAATATCATGGTCCCTTCTCCCTTAATAAAAGAAACCATAATTTTCAGGAAATTTTGGCCCCATAGCCTTTAGAAATTTCTCAGTTTCCCTAGGCGTAGGGCCATGTGATTCAGCCCTAGCCAATGAAACAGAGGCAGAAGGAGAAGAGGTATGTATAACTTTCGAAAAGCATCCTTAAAGGCAGGGAGATGTTCTTTTCTTTGTCTATTCTTCCTTCTTGGCTGGAATGTGGATGTGATGACTGGAGCAAGAAGTCATTTTTGTCCACAAGGTGGATGCTACATGTTGGAGGTGGTGGAACAACAAGATAGTGGGAAGGAGCCTGGGTCTCTCACACTTTGAAGCCACATGCCAGCACTGAACCACTCACCTTTAGACTTCACTTATGTAATTTGAGTTTTTCATCACTCAGAATCCTACCTGACGCACTACACAACCTAAAACCTAAAATGATTTCTCTGAAAACACGTTTACCTAGAAATGATACCCTTGGGAACAAGCATTTTGGAAATCAACATCCTTAGAAGAGGTATATCCATAAATGGCTTCTCCCACAATGGCTGTCTAAACAGTTACAACCAACACCACCATTCCCAGAAGTCACATCTCAAATTGCAATTCCCAGAGAGACTAGCCATGAAATAGCACTGCTGTAATGATCTACAGTCTAAGTCAGGGAGAGGCAAAGTTATAATCCCAATGCTTATCACACCATGAAGAGAAATGATTATTGCAGGCCTCCCCACCCTGCAATGGGGCCTCACTCAGGGTCCCCCCTTCTCACCTCCATGGGGTAAATGATGGTTTGGGCTGTGGCACCAGCCAAGGATCCAGCCACAAAGCGCTCCTGCACATGCAGTGTCTCCTGCTGTCCCCGAATGGCCCGCTTGAACTGAGGGTGGGAGACACAGCGGTGGGCAGGACCTCAGGGGGTGAGCTTTCCATGCACTTGGACCACCCCTTTACTGTCCTCCTGTCATGGGCATCATGCAGGGGAACAGATGCGCACTCCTGGGGACCTGCAGACATCCCCTACCCCCAAGCCAATCCTGTGAATCCTAACTCATGCCTCCCCACAATTGCCCCCACCTGCTCGTAGGCCATGAACTTGATAGCTGACTCAGGTGCAATCTTGAGCACATTGATCCCATTGCCACGCCATAGAGAGCGCACGCCCCCCTCTTGGATCATGTTCCGTAGGCCCCCAAGGATGTTCAGCTGGTTGGTCTTGGAGGAATGGACCTATGCAGGGAGACAAGGTGATTTTACAGTCCCTTCCAGGGGCCCAGATCTCAGGAAGAGGGTGCGTCTCTCCAGGGCCCCTTACCTGCATGAAGACCTTGAGGCGGTCCAGAGGGGCTGTGCCTGTCCGTGACACAGCGCCCGCCACTGCACCGGCCACCAGCTGCTTCCACCACATGCCGGTCAGCTTCTCCTGCTCTGAAAACTCATCAGGGATAGTCAGGCACTCGCCAATGTCCAGGACCTGAGGATACAGAGGTGGAAAGATGTAACACAGCTCTAAACAGGGGTGTCTCCAAGAATCCTCAGACACCCAAACAGTCCATCAATGAATCTTGGAGAGCCCAGGTGAACCCTACCAGATCCCACCAAAACATCCTAGTCAGTTGTCTGTTTCCCATGTAAGATCCTAATATCCCTCCTTGGGGACTTTGACCAAATCCCATTGAAGGATTTGCCACATAAAGATCCCTCCAGCCAAAACCGGTTTGGCTCAGTGGAAGAGCGTCAGCCTGCGGACTGAAAGGTCCCAGGTTCGATTCCGGTCAAGGGCATGTAACTTGGTTGCGGGCACATCCCCAGTAGGAGGTGTGCAAGAGGCAGCTGATCGATGTTTCTCTCTCATCGATGCTTCTGACTATCTATCACTCTTCCTTCCTCTCTGTAAAAAATCAATAAAATATTTAAAAAACAAACAAAAAAAAAAAAAAAAAAAAAAAAAAAAAAAAAAAAAGATCCCTCCAGAGCCAATTGGATCCCTCTGAAGGATCCCACTCAAGGTTCTCCCACATAAGGATTCCAGAAGATCCTTCCAGGGCCACACAAGATCCTACAGGGGACCTCTCATATAAGGTGCCTAGCAGATCCCTCCCAAGCTCTCACCAAATCCCATAGAGATTTCTTCCACAGAGATAACCCCTCCTCTAGAGTCCTCCTATAAAATTCCCAACCAAGCCCCTCCATGAATCCCCTCGTGAATTTCTGGACCTCCCAAGAAGATCTCACCATATCCCACAAATGGATCCCTTCCAAATGCCATCAGTTCCTACCAGAAACATTGTTCAGGAATCCCCTCTCCACCCCCAGGAAATGGCAATCTAGAGCACCCCTCCCCAATTCCTGTGGATCCCACTGGAACCTCTGGAGGCAGTGGCTTCTCGTCTTTTCAGCAGCAGAATCCTTAATTGAGGCATTTAAAAACCAGAAGGGGAGCTGCGTGGGTTGAGGGTAGGAGGCCAGGTGCCCTATTTGGTGAGCTCTTTCCTCCCTGTGCTCCCAATACCCACAGCCTGCTCCCAGAGGCCCCTCAGGAAGTCTCAAGGGCTCCAATCAGATTGCAGAGACCTCCCCAAATGGGTCCTAAGCCCCTCAGTTCTGAATGGAGGGAAAGAGGAGCAGAGTCTCCTTCCTTGGCTGCTCCCAGTGGCTCCTCCTTCTAGAGCATCCTGACCCAGTCCCTCCGTGCCCTGGGGAGACCTGAGCTAGGCCCCCAGGGGAGGAGGAAAGCCACCCCCACCTCACCGTGGAATGCTTCCAGAAGTAGAGCACGTCTTCCATATTCTCCAATGAATGCAACAGGAAGTGGTCACGCCATTCCTGCCAGTCGATAGTCATAGTGCCATCACGGTCCATGCTGGGGGGTGGGATAGAATCAGTGCCTGATGCTGGGGGGTGGGTTGGAATGAGGTTCTGGTTGGATTTGGGGGTAGGCCAAGCTCGACTGCACTGAGAGCTGGCCATTTTACAGTGGGGAAAACTGAGGCTCAGAGAGGTGAAGCAACTGGCTCAAGATGGACTTGACTCCAAAGCTCAACTTTTCAGCTCCATCCACCCTGGTACTTGGTCTGGGGCCCAGAGGCTCGAGGTAATCAAGGGATCCCAGGGGCCAGAGTTATCTGGGATTCTGGACTCCAACTACTCACCTGTGTAGAATTTTCTGTGCCTGCTCCAGAGAGATAGAAATGCCCAGAGCTCGGAAACTCTGCTGGATCTCAGAGACATCGATGTGACCTGGGAACCAAGGTGGGGAAGGGTGTGTGTGTGTGTGGCGGGGGAGGCCCTGGGACCGAGGAGCAGTGTAGTTTGAAATGGGAGTGGTTTAGCAAGACCAGGGGATCCAGAAACCTGGGTGAAGTTTGTGGCAGGGTTGGAGAATCCCTGCCCCATTGGGATCAGAGAAGTGGGACTGGGCAATGTTGGGGGATCCTCTGATCCATGAATAAATAAAGATGTGACTGTAGGGGTAATTATGGGGCTCCCTACACCACAGAGGATCAAGAGGTGATATTGGAGACCTAGAAGATACTATGGGGAGGAGGGTCTCTGTTCCATAGGGAATCCAGGAGCAATAGGCAGGATCTTTGTCTCTTTAAAAAATCTAAGGGTAAATAATAGGGGTCGCACTCCAGGAAGAGAAGGTTTGATGGGCTGGCTGGGCCCCAAACCACCTAGCTGGGGGTGAGGAGGGTTCCCAAAATAGCTTGTGAGTCATCAGGGAGAAGCGGGCCTTACCCCTCCTCCTGGCATCACCAATTCTATGCCCATTGGTGTCTCCCAGGCTCCCACAGCCCCATCCCTGGGCCTTACCATCCTGATTCCGATCCAGACTGTGGAAAAGAAGCAGCAGGCGCTGTTCCCGCTCCTGCAGGTATTGGGTAAACTCTTCAAGGTCCAGCCCGCCATCTGTGTCAGCACCACCCTCTGGGGAGAGGCCCTGGCAGGGGGGGAGGGACAAAGGGAGCTCCAGGAGGCTGCTCCCCATCTGGAGAGGGCATAGCCAGCGTATGTCCCAGGAACCCAGGGTCCCTGGTGCCTAGAGGACAGGGACAGGGGCATTCACCCCTCCCTCCGTCAGCAAGCTGTCCAAGGCCACAGTAGGGCTCTGAGGTGGATAGCGGTTGTCCAGTTTTCCCGGATAGCAAACTGAGGTTCTCCAAGGTCAAGTAACTCATTCAAGGTTACCGAGTTGGGAAGTGGGAGGTAGCACTGGGCTCTTGTCTCTGAAAGCCTGTCCTCCCAGCTGTCTTACAAAAACCTGGCTCTATGGCAGTTTCAGCAGCTCCCCTTAGAGACAGCTCTGGGCAATGTGGGGCAAAGACAGGTCCAAGCTGAGCGGCTATGGGGCCTGTGCTTTCCCGCTGGAAAGTGGAAGGTTGGACTGGAGGTGTCAGGATGCTACAGAGCCACCCCGGTAGCATCTGGGGCTACAGGTGTGGGGGACACCTGCATTGGCCCAGGGGCAAGTTCATGCTTTGATAGGTGCATCCACAGAGGAGGTGGCTTTGGACAGGATTGGGTCCCTGGCTGGGACAGCCTGGGGCACTGAGCCAGGTCTGGGAAAGGGCAGGAATGTAAACAAAGAGGCTGGGGCAACTGGTGGGGAGGGCAGTGGTGGCTCAGAGGTGGGGGAAGGGGAGAGCGTGTCTCCGGGGGTGGGAGCAGGGTATGTCTTGGGCTGGGCAGAGTTGACCCGAGAGTGTGTTCGGGGCAGTGGGCAGGAAAGCAGACCAGACTCTCTTCTCTGGAAGACATCCCCTGCCTCTGGGGGACGAGGGTGGGGACCCCAGCCCCGTTCAGAGCGAACTTGTCAGGCCCAGATACGGGTGGGCAAGGGGAAGGGAACAGAGCCGCCCAGGTTGGGCACAGGTGCTGGAGTCCAGCCACAGGCAGTTCCCGGAGGCTCCCGGCGCTCCATTCAGGGTCTCGGGTTACCCAGCGCCCGCGGGGCGCCAGCGCGGCTCGCCTAGCAGGGGTACCTGTTGGGCGCCGCGGTCCGGGTCGCCCCCACCCAGCCGGGCCAGCCCCTGGCGCAACTCCTGCACGTCCACGCGGCCGTCCTTGTTACGGTCCAGCTCCTCGAAGAGGCGACCCCAGCGCTGCCGCCGCTCTGCTTCACCCGGGCCCCCCCGCATGGCGCCCTCCGGGGGGGAGGGAGGCCCGGCAGCGGCGGCCTCAGCCGGGGCTTCGCGGCACCCCCTCCCCCCCGGGGCCCCACAGGGCCAGCTCCGCGGCCACCGCTACAGCAGCCTCCGAGCTGCCGGCCTGGCTCGGGCACTGGTTGGAGGCAGTGACTGCTATCCGTCACCGCCCGCGTCAGAACCTGCGTCGCCTTCCCGACCCTCTGGGGGAGGAGCTGGGGCGGAGCTGGGGGCGTGGGGAGGGTTGTCAGGGATGCTCGGGTATGGCACAGCCTAGGGAACATCGGGGTTCATTCTGGGAAGAGGGAAGAAGGGCTAGTTAGATCAGTGATCTCAGTTCTATTTTCAGTGTTCCGCCTCTGAGTGCCTCAGTTTACCTTCTGCCCAAGGTGGCAAGGTAGGGAGATATCAGGGATTGGGTTTCGTCATCTCTTTCCATTGACCTCCCTCTCCTAATAAGTTCTCGTTTTCGCTAGACATGCTCAAGAACCAGCCCAACGCCATCTGGCCCTCCGTCTGCTTGCCGCTCACTTCACATCCTCTCTCGGCCACAGAAACTGAGAGCTCGGCGCGGCGCTGCCTCTCGTCCCGGCATCCGCCCGCTCGCCTTCTTTCTCTGCCCCACTCAGACCGGGAAACGGAAGACCAACCAGCGGCGCAGCTGCAAAGCCGATTTCCTATTCGCCAAAACCGCGGGAGCCTTGCCCGCCGGGCCCGCCTTGCCCGCGGGCCCGCCTTGCCCACCCACCCCGGGAAACCCGGGCTCCGCCTCCCCGGGCTCGCCCGGCAGTCTTCCAAGGCCGCGGCCCCATCCAGACGCCGGGCTGAGTGCTCTCTCCTGACCAGCCTTGGGTGGGAGTGCGGGGAGAGAGGTCTCAGTGTCCCAGGCGCGGCTGGGCACCTGCACCGGGTGGCGGAGCACAGTAGGCGGGGCCCCAGCTAGTGGTGCGTGTCCTCGGCAGTTGCCGAATATCCCTCCCACTGGTTTCGGGCCCAGTTTCTCTACTTATTAGGGGGAGGGGCGCCCAGGTCACTAGACAGCGAATAAGAATAACAGCTAACACGGACACAGTGCGTTGCTCATGCCAGGCCTTTTACTCACCTCTCGGGTCGTCCTCGCCAAGCCCTATGAGGTAGGTGGACTGGCTTTCCCACTTCCCGGATGAGGAAACAGGAGCCTATGGTGCTCTCCCCAGTCCACTTGCCCAGTAAGGGCACAACAAGAATTTATCCAGACCTGGGATGCTTACCCATCATTCTATACCCTAAAAGGGATTAATTTGCCCTTAACCAACCCTCTTCACCCTGGAGTCTCCAAGAGAAGGTCGTCTTATTAACGTCGTTCTTTATCCAAAGATACAGCCATAAGGACTGGTTTCCACCCAGCTTCTGCCCAAACAGGTGTGCTCAAACAGGTGCGTCTCAGACAAACAAGCCTCTTATAGATGCTTTTATTTAAAGGTGGTCCTTGCAGGTGCCCTTCATCCTGGGGGTTACAGATGTTTTCCCACGGAGATACCCCAAACAGGTGTTTTCTCAGATACATCCCTGACAGATGGGCCTCAATACACATAAACCTCTGTCCTGCTGCCCCTACCCCCCCCCCCCCCCGCTGCTTCAATGTGGCTGTGCCTCATACAGATCTTCTCAGGTCTTTCTCTCATCTGAGCTCCATTCTATGCAGATGTTCCTCATACAAGACTATTTCCTTCACCTCACAGGTATGCTTCTCAGCAGAAATCTGCCCAGGAATGCTTTATACAGCACACCTGTTTGGGCAGAAGCGTCCCCACCCACAAAAGTGTTTTCCTGTTAAGTATACACCCGTATGGGTCTGTTTCCGTATAACTGAGTCCCATACAGGTGTACTTAAGTGCAGGTGTGTCTCATACCGGTATTGCCAATACGTCTCCACACAGAAATTCCTTATCCAAGTGTTGTTCATTCCATAGGTGAGCCATGCAGCCGCGTCTTCAAACCGTACACCAGAATGCCTCAGGCAGGTGTTTGTTATAATACAGCTGTTCTATACAGCTGTTTTCACACAGGTGTGCTTCTATTCAGCTATACTCCAAATGGATGTGATTCAAGGCAGATATCTCCCACAGGTGTGTTTCTTACATGTCCTTGCCGATGTCTTTTCTACAGGTTTGGTCCCATGCAGGTGTGTACCGCGCAGGTGTTTTTTCATTAGGGACTCCCCATTTGGGTCAGCCCCAAACAGGAGTGCCTCATACCACCGTGTCTCCATGCCTCGTGTGTCTCCACACCTGTGCGATCTTACAGACGTGCCCGCAATACACGCGGGAGTTTCCTCTAGCACTTTCGCGCTTCCGCTCCTTTTTTGCTTTTCCGCATTATAGGATTGGGTTCCCGTTACAGGTGCGCACGAGGCGCGGCCCCACCTCCCGCCTGGCTCCGCCCCTTCATCTCTGTTCAGGTGCACAAGCCGGAAGTGCGCTCCCCTCCCAGGTGAGTGACTAAACTTTCCGGGTCACGTGAGCGGGAGGAGCCGGTGTAGTCCGGCCGAGCGACCGAGGAACGCACGGAGGGTTCGAGCGAGGGAATCAGACCGGGAACCTGAGTGAGATCAAAGACGCCGAGGCCAGGTAGGGAGGCAGGTCGCGCTGGTTGACCTGCCGCCTCCTTTCCCTACCCGCTTCTCTTTCCAGAGCCTAGGAATGCACTTCCCCGAGTTAATTTTTAATCTCTGACCTCTGGCGGCGGGGCGGGGCTGGACTCCGGGGTGCCCTGGCGCGGGTCGCCCCTCCCCTGGGCCTGCGCCTGGGTCAAGCCTCCTCCCCCACGCCCTGGCCTTTCTCCGTCTCCCGCCCGCAGGTGCCAAGTCGTAAGTACCTCTGGCCCGAGATGCGGTAGGAGCGGCGCGCAAGAAGCCCTGTCCCTGGTGCCACCAGCCTATCTCCCCAGGCCCATGGCGAGCCCCAGCCTGGGGCTGCTCCTGGCGCTCGGCCTGCCGCTGCTGCCTGCCCGCTGGGGCCGGGTCTGGGGGCAAAGTAGGTACCGGCAGGGGCGCTGGGGACCTGGGACACCGAGAGGTCAAGAACTGGGGAGCGGGCGTGGAGTGCCTTGGGGGCAGCAGTCTACAAGGTCAGGGCTGGGGATTTTGAATTCCTAAGTCCTTCCTTGGACGGTCGCAGTTGGTCTAGAATTCCTGAGTTCCTGACTGGGGTGGAATTATGAGCTGGAGGGAGAGGAGGCCTGCATATCTGACTCTCTGTGGTTGAGGTGTTTTGGGTTGTCTGGGAGCCTGGAGGAGGCCTGCCTGCCTGGGGCTCTGAGTCCAGGATGACCACCAGGCTGGCCATATGGGTGGACCCAGCCATTCGGTTCTTCCAGTTTGAAAAGCCTGGGGTAGGGAATGGAATTAAATAGATACTTCAGGGAAAAGCAGGATCTGTCCAGATCTTTCAGAGCCAAGAAAAGGCCAGGTAGGTGGGGGAGGGGAGAGGAGGGAACAGTTGGGCTTCGACACCATCCATTGTCATAGCCCCCAACTCAGCGCTAACTGCAAACTACTGTGGGCCGATTCCTCACTGCTGGGCTCCACTGGGCTGGGGGTGGCCAGAGTAGCAGTACAGGGAGCTGGCTCCAATGTGCAGAGCACCCACAGTCAGAGGGCAGGGGAAATCCCCAAGGAAGGGGGCAGATGTGCCAGGATGGGAGTGATAGATGGAGCTTCATTTATTCTCTCTACCACTTCCCCACAGCATTGGACCCCACTGCACATGAGAATAACACCACTACCACCCCATACCCCAGCTTCAATGGGGCCCTGGTGAGTTGGGGGGTATATATGGCATGAAGGGAGCAGGGATTCTATTCAGGATGCTATCCACAAGTAGCAGGTGGAGGGGCCTAGATCCACAGAGGTGGCAGGCCAGGATGGGGGTTGGCATTGGAGAACCCCAAGTGTGAGAGACCAGAATATCAACATGACAATTAGGGAGAGCCAGGGGTCCAGACTGGGGAGACCCAGAACCTCAGGAAGGGAGTAGATGGTGGCAAATGCCTTATAGGCCTCTCAGGAGGAGGTGGGGGGGGGGACCGAGATGTGGCAGGTGCTTGGAAGGGGGACTCCAGACATGGCAGATGTGGGGGACTGGGAGCCCCAAATGTGATAGGTGGGGATCAGGGTGGAGGAACCAGATCACCAAAAGGAGCAGTTGTGTGTGCGGGGATTAGGAACCCTGGATGCTTCTAAGGTGCGGGTAGACAGGATCCCCAGATTCAGGGAAGTCACACCTGTTCCCTGTCTCGCAGTCTAAGGAGGCCACCACTGCCATCATCGTGGTCTTCTCCCTCTTGGCTGCCCTGCTTCTGGCTGTGGGGCTGGTGCTGCTGGTGCGGAAACTGCGGGAGAAGCGGCAGACGGAAGGCACCTACCGGCCCAGCAGTGAGGAGCAGGTGGGTGCCCGAGCGCCACCACCCCCCAACCTCAAGCTGCCTCCTGAGGAGCGGCTCATCTGAATGCTGGGGTCCGCCACAACCACCACCACTACCCAGGACTGCCTAGCACCTGCTCCCACACAGCATCCACCACCGAGACACGAGCCAATGATGGCTCAGTTGGACTTTGGGGCCATGGGGCACCTGCCGGGCGGGCTCTGCGAAGCATGTCGCCTCTGCATGACTCTGCCTGCAATTGGGGGTGCCGGTGCTAGGGACCCGCCTTTCTGCTTGCTGCACCATCTCCACACAGGCCCGACAACCCCCCTCTCCTTTCCTTTCAGTTCTCCCACGCAACCGAGGCCCAGGCTCCCCAGGACTCCAAGGAGACAGTGCAGGGGTGCCTGCCCATCTAGGTCCCCTTCCTCTCTCCATCTCCCTCCCTTGCTGTGTGACCTTGGGGGAAGGCGGATCCCACTCTGAGCCTTCAAAACCTGGGCTTAAGAATAGAAGGGAAAAAGGTGCTTCAAAACTCTGCCCCTGAGGGCAAGAGAGGGTGGGGATGCTCATATTTTATATATATATATATATGTGTAAAATTGGTAGTAAGATATAATAAAACCTTTTTTTGAACTGGTGGAGGCAGAAATTAGCCTAGATGGAGGAGGTAAATGCAGGGCTCATAGGCCGGAGGATGAATTGCAAGGTTTCGTGGATCTTAGGGGCTGGGAGGGTTTCCTGGAAGGGAGGCTTTTCACTACCCTTAGGAGCCAGTGGGGAAGGTGTTGGATGGGATGGGTTTATGAGCAGAGAGAGGGCCCCCAGGTAAAATCACCAGGAAAAAACAGCATTGGGCTCTTGAGACTTTATTGAGAGAATGGCTTCTCCTCCAGATGCCTGGTCCTTAACCTTCAAAACACTTTTTAAGCTCAGCAACTCTGGGCCGGTTCCTGGCCTGGGGCTCCCGCCAGTTGCTGGCGGGCACAGGAGGGGCTCTGGGGCTCTCTGGGAAACCAGGATCTGAGGTAGAGTCGAGGGTTTGAGATGTCCAGGTGATATCTGAGTTGGGCTTTGTGGGCAGTGGAGGTTGGGGGCTCTCTGCAGGGCTGGGCTGGGTGGGCACTGTGGAGAGCTGGGAGCAGGAGCTCTCCTCGCCTCTGGGCTCTCCGGTGGCCTCGTGGAGAGGGGAGAGAGGTGGGGTTTGTTGATGGGGCTCTGTGAGAGAGGATTTGAGGTCCCCTCTGCTTTGTGGGTCTGCAGAAGCTATTAAAGATTGGGTTGAAGAAGTGATTTCTTGGCTGGCCTCTGAAGGAGTGAGGTTCTTTGAGGACCTTGTGGTATCCAGAGGCTGGGGGCTTTGCAGAGATGGCAGGCCGGCAGGCAGGGACTGGGAATAGGGTTCTGGGGGGTCCTCCTCATCTGGCTGCCACCTTTGTCTTCCTGGTAAGTTAGGCTGGACGAGGGGTGGGGAGATTAGCAAGTTGCTGGACTTTAGAGGGGGAGGGGGTGGCAAGTTGGGTGGGCAAATGGGAGAGGACTGTAGGGCTCACCAGGCTGAGGCAGCTGTCCGAGTCCTCTCTGTGGCAGCAGTCTAAGCTCTGGCTGGACCGCAGGCTGCCCGTCCTTGTGGCTCCCGTGCTCAGACTGTCTAGTATCTCACTCAGCAAATCCAGTTCTTCCCCAGACCCCAGGAAGCTGCTGTCCAGAGCTTCCTCTGCCCAGGAGTCCTGGGTATCTTCAGGGCTCAGAGGGGGTGTCCTGTGTGAGGTTAGGCAGCCTCAGATATCTGCCCTAAACCCCCAGCTCCAGTCTGGTGGCTCTGGCAGGTTTGAAATTTGGGGATCATCTTACCCATTAGTTCTGGCCTCCCACTTACAATATTGCCCCCTCTCCTGCCTTTGAACCTTACCTCTCCCCCAGGGACTCAGAAGGTCTCTCTTCCCACCTGTGTCTCCTGCTGGGGCGAAGGGGCCGGTTCTGCAAAGGACAGGTTTGGAGGGGTGGGGCCCCAGAAGCTAGAGTCAGGGGAGCTGTGTGAAGGAGGGTGAGTGTGAAGCGGGCAGCAGATACTGGGGTACAGGAGGAGGGAGGCAAGTTGTCTAGATGGAGATTGAGGATGGGTGAAGGACTTGGTGATAATTCCAGGTGTGTGTGTATCGGGGTGGAGGCGGGGCATCTTACCTGTCCAAAGTGCTGGGTGATAGGCAGACGCTGCTGCAGGTGATCTGAGCGACTGGTGAGGGAGAAAGCCCTGAGGGAGCCCCCCCTCTGCAGGCCAGAATCCCTATCCTAGGAAGAGGTTGGGTGAGCCAGGAGCCCATTTCCCCATCCCCCCCACCCAATGGACATTAGCTTTACCTTGTACATCAGGAGACTCTGCACTCCCTTCAAGCCGCTCTTGGCCTATGGAGGAGCCACAAGAATTAGATGTGAGGTGATTTGACACTGGACATTTGAGAACTCAGCCCCCTGTGCCCTAGAACAGCGGAGTCTGCCATCTATTCATGATTATGTCTCACAAATATATTCACAATCCCCCATGCATCACCTAAGGAGTCAATACAAACTCTCGCCCCCTTGACTAATACAAAAGGAATATTCCTGGGGGAAAGAACCCCCAGATGAAATGGGGAGTGGCAAAAACAGAACATCATAAAAATTTGTCCATGTTCAAAAGCCGAGTGAAGAATAAAATTGAATGGACAATTTGGAGCCTCAGAAGTTGGCCCCAGGAAACGGGCTTGGGAGAAAAACCCCCACAAGGATAGAAGCGGGGTTTGCAGTGTCTGAGGACAAAACAAAAAACTCAATGAATCTTGGTTGTCAATTTTAAATAGGAAAGAAATCCTGACAAACATGAGAATAGTGAATGGAAAATAAAAGTGGGAAAAATTGTTAATGGTTTAACTGCTGATTCAGTTGATAAAAATATGTGCACTTTAAATGTGGGATTAAAATGTCCTCTGTCACCCCAGTAAATGGCCTGTGTAGCCCAGCCTCACCGAGCGATACATATTTCTGACGGTTGGTTGGGTCTTGACCTTGACAGAATGCAGGAGGGCACCACCACCTTTCTGGAGAGAGAATGCCAAGGGAGAGAGTCTTGGGCATCTGGTTACCCCAGGACCCACTTCACTCCAGGATTGTGTGACCCCAGACAAGCCCTTCTCCCTTTCTGAGCCTCAATTTCTTCACCTCTATAAGTGAGCAAAATGATGACCCTACTTTGGGGACTGTTATGGGATTAAATTAATTCAATAATAAACAAGACAGGTGTTCAATACCTTTAGGTTGTCTGCCCAGAGCTGGTAGGAGCGAAGGGTGCCTGGAGTGAGGAGAGAGTGTGGTCATGGCAGGCATGCTTAGGCTGGGGGGCTGTTGGGGTAGGGACTCCGGGCTAGATTCAGGGCTCACCCGAGGAGGTCCCACTGCAGGTGATCTCCTGCTCAAACAGATCTGAGAACCCCTCTCCCGTGTTAAGTCTCTCCAGCCGGCCATCAATGAACTGGGGATGGGAGAAAGGATCAGAGTCACATTTGAATGCAAAGACTAGGAGTCCTCTCGCCCTCAGGAAGTAAAAGTTATTCCTGACCCGGCTAGGGGCCCACCCCCAGGACCCAGGAGGTCTGGAGCCCA
Organism: Plecotus auritus; assembly: GCF_963455305.1. Classification (NCBI taxonomy): domain Eukaryota; kingdom Metazoa; phylum Chordata; class Mammalia; order Chiroptera; family Vespertilionidae; genus Plecotus; species Plecotus auritus. The sequence continues at coordinate 86,716,593 of NC_137773.1, forward strand.
CCTCTGGAAGCCAGAGGTCCAACCGACTCCTCTGGCCCCAGGTCAGGATCTGTTATCAGGGACCAGACCCCACCCCTCACAGGGATCCAGAAGTCAGATTCTGCCACTTCGGACCAACCCACCTCTCAGTGACCCTGGAAGAGGTTGACCCCACCTTCAGGGACCCTAGAACCCACGCCTGCGCTGAAGGATCCTGGAGTCCAGCCCACCTTCCTCCAGGAACCCAGGAGTCCGGTCCACTCCAGCCCCCTCCCAGGTACCCTGAAGTCCCGGCCCGCCTCCTCCTTCCTCCCAAAGGATGTGCGCACTCTGGACACGCCCAGAACTTCCGAAGACTGACACAGACTCCCACCCTGATCCTGAAACTTGGTCCCACCCTTATTTCCCCAGGGACCAAGGAGTAGATTTTGTCCCGTAGGAAATCAGGACTGGAGCTCTCATCTTTAAGAAACCTAGTTCAGTTCTGCCTCCCCAATCTGAAGAGGGAGATCCCGCCAGACCGACTCTAGCCCCGCCCACAGGACCCTGGCTTGGCGTCGCTAACCCTGTCCCCCAGGTCCCAATCCCGCCCTTGGGCTCCGGCGCACCTGTTTGAAGAGCTGCAGGTGCACAGCCCGCCGGTGGAAGGCCTGCAAGGGAGCCCCAGGCTTCTGGGCCAAGAAGGCTTCTTCACTGAAGGTCACAGGCTGGCCCTGGAAGAAGGATCCTCGTCCTGAGCTCCCGGAGGCTCTCTGCCTCCCTTACTCTACCATCTATCTATGTAGCAAGTGTTGATTGAGCGCCTGCCGTATGCCTGCTCTTGTGCAGGGCCTGGTGAGCCAAGGGGAGGATTTGGGCTTTTACCCAGAGGGAGGTGGGAACCCTAGAGGGCAGAGGAGGGAGGAGACCTGACTTGGGTGCTCACAGGTGACTTCTGGCGCTTCAGGGAGGACAGACTATGAGGGTGAGGGTGGGAACCGGGGAGAGGGGACTCATCAGGGAGGCAAGCACGCTTATCTAGGTGAGCAATAAGGGGAACCAGACCAGGGTGGAGACAGATGATGGGGAGAAATGGGCAGATTCCAGATGTGTTGTTAAGGCACAGCCAACAGGAACATCAGATACTTAAATAATAGAATTTCCCCCTCCCTCAAGTTTTTATAGAATAGTGGAAAACTGAGGGAGGGGGTTGAAAGTCAGCAGATCAGAGTCCTGGGTTTAACACTCACCTACCATAGGACTTCTCCAAGCCTCAGTTTCTTTACATGTAAAATGGGACCATAATGGCACCTATCTCATAATACTGTCATGAGCATTAAATGAGATAGTAATAGTAGAACCTAGCATTTGAATACTCATGATGTGCCAGGCACTATTCAAGCATTTTACTCACACCATTCGTTTGGCTGGGTGCTATCTGGATCCCATTTTACAGATGAGCAAATGGAGGCATAGAGTAAACACTCTAAATGATATCATCTTCCAGGGTCCACTAGGCCTCCTCCTCAGCATCCCCCAAGCTCACCGGGCTGCAGACCAGCGCATCGCGGTACCCCCCAAAGAGCAGTGCCTGGGCTTTGAGGAAAAGACGGGACACCCCTTCTCCTGGGGCCAGTGCGACCTTTCTTAGCCTCAGCCTCAGCAGGGATACCTGGAGGACAAGGGAGCTGCGCTGAGCGGGTGGGTTTGGGGCCTCCCTCTCCCAGACACGATGGGAGGGTAAGAGGGGTGACACTGACCACGTCGGGAGGCAGCGCCTGCACGTCGTCGAAAGGTGTCTCTAAGATATTGGAATCCACGTTCATCATCACGACATCTTCCAGGCCTTTCTCCAGCACTCTCTGTGTTGGAGGGTGGTAGGGGGACCACAGCTCAGAGTCTGAGGATCCCTGGTGGGGGAGGGTATTTGGGGATGCAGAGGGAGAAGAACTCCGCCCGTCCCTGCAGTCCATGGCCGCTCCCACTGACCTCTGTGAGACTGGCGTGGACTCCGATGAGATAGGGCATGGGAGCGCTGCGGACGACCCAAGGGAGCAGGGTCATGCAGGAGCTATGCCTTGGTCCCCAGCCCCCAAGCCCTGCCCCTTCCCCTTCCCAGACCCCGCCCCTCACCAGCAGTAGTCCAGCAGGTGCGGTGGCAGTGTGGGGATCAGCACGTGCTCCCATCGCATGGGATACAGGAGGGCACAGGACGCGTGGACACACGAGGTCAGCTGGGGACGGGTGGGTACTGTGGATTCAGGGCCTGGGCCCCCAGCTTCAAAACCCTCTCTGGGATGGTTCAAGAACCCTCTCCCAGCTCCATTTCCCATCCACCTCACCTTACCCACCCGCTGCTGGGTAAGAGGTGAAAATTCACACCCCTTTAGGAATCAGGTGGAGACCTAGAATTTGGCAAATTACAGTGCTTGGAGCAGGTGGAGCCAGGAAAGACAGGTCAGGTAAGAGATGCTCACTCAGGGGGAGGGGCTGCGAATGGCCTGCGATTCAGGGCAAGTCCTAGGGTTCCGGGCTAATATGCAATCCTCCAGGATCCCTCTTCATAGGTGCAGAGCTGTGACTCAGCCCACTAGCTCCACCCCCAACAAGGCGGAGCTAACACTGAGTCGCCCTAGCCCCGCCTCTAGGGGTGGAGCCACGACTCAGCTCCACTGACCCTATCCCTAAAGAGGCGGAGCTAAAACTTATCTTCCTTGGTCCTGCCCTAGGGGCGGAACCAGCATTCAGCCTCCACGGCCACCCACTCTCCCTGTCCTTCCAGGGGCCAGCTAGAATTTAGTGCTCCCGGATCGCGCCCTCCAGAGGGGCGGAGCCAGGCTTGTTCCGGCCCACAGTGGGTGGAGTCTGACTCGGCCTTCCCAAAGAGGAGCTTCCAAACGGCAGCTACGAGGCTACCCACGCTGACTCCTCCCACAAGAGTGGAGCCAGCGGTCAACTCAACCCTGACCTTCCAAGGGGCAGAGCCAGGACTTTGCCCTCGGGTGACGCCGGGTGAGGTTAGAGTAGGAATCCGTGCCCCCCGTCGCCCCGCCCCCAGGGACGAAGCCAGGTCTCGGCCCCTCCCGGCCCGGCTGGCCCCGCCTCACGGTGCTCAGCTTGCTGGCGGTGAGCAGGACCCTCCGCTCGGCCAGGAGCGCCGCAAACAGCCCCACGATGTTCTCATCGGTCACCGCCACCACCAGCTCTGTTAGGTTCCTCTGAGGGACAGAGAGGAGCGCTGGGTGCGAGGGACGACAGGATCTGGCAGTCCCTGCGGGTTTCGGGACCTCTTCCCGCCCCCTCTGAGGAGTCCACTCACGTTCTCCGGAATGGATGGCAGGCGGCCGGAGTCGGGGGCCACGAAACAGGAAAGCTGGTGGTGGTGGTGGTGGTGGTGGGGAGGGGGAGGGGGAGATTGGCGAGGGGACCGATCAATCAGGGGTTGGCTTCACCTGGGAGCCCAACCTTCCAGGCTCCCCAGCCCTGCTCACCGGCCTGATGTTCCCGGGGGCTGGGGGCATGCTGCCGGGCACACTGGAGACCGTCACTCCGCTGCCCTGAGGGAGAGGTGTATCTGTGTGGTCCTCAGGGCTGGGGGGCTGCCTCCCCATCCACCTGGGGTCCGACGCCCAGGGATTCGGAGCTACTCACCAGCTCCACGGAGGCCTGGGTCTCTGGCAGGGTCCGCTGCAGCAGGCTTAGAAGTTCCTCGACCTCCGAGACCTGGGTGGGGGTGAGGTGTCTGAGTCAAAGCGTAGGTTGGAGCCCTAGCCGGTTTGGCTCAGTGGATAGAGCGTCGGCCTGCGGACTGAAGGGTCCCGGTTCCGGGTTCGAGTCCGGTCAAGGGCACATGTCCGGGATGCAGGCTCAGTCCCTAGTGGGGGGCGTGCAGGGGGCAGCCGATCAATGATTCTCTCTCATCATTGATGTTTCTATCTCTCTCTCCCTCTCCCTTCCTCTCTGAAATCAATAAAAATATGTTTTTAAAAAAGAAAAGAAAAGTTAGGTTGGGGATTCTGAAGGTCTTGGCTCAAGCTGGGTGTTCTGAGAGGAGCCCAGGCCTCCCGTCTGGCCTGTGAGTTCTGAGCAGGGCTGGGGGCTTTGGGGTGGGGGGCTAGGATTCCCGCGGAATGAGAGGAGGGCTGGTCTCACTTGGTCCTGAGCCAGGAGGTCTCCCACTGTGTTCAGCAGCTTGTAGAACATTTCAAACCAGGGATGGTGGCTGTAGAGAGAGGATACGGGTTCCATGAAGTGCTCCTAGGTCGAGGCTTCCCCCAGTCCCTGCCCCATATTCCACACCTGAGGATGCAAAGACAGCTGTGGGCACCCGCCCTTAGGCGGCAGAAACCAAATCTACGGGTGCCGGTCAGGTCCGTGAGGGCGAAGGTGAAATGCTGTACCGCAGGGCTGGGAGGCTCCCTGGAGGTGGAAAATGCTCAGAGGCTGGGTCCCAGCTCCTTCACGCCCCTCCCCGCCCCCAAGTGCTCCTAGTACTGTGTCCATCAGTCTGGGGTCTAGTTGTTAGGGCCCTGATTCCCTGGGTGTCTGAGTCCTTAGGTCTCCAGATCGCTGGATGTCTGCTTTCTTCCGTACCTTTCCACATCGAAAGGGAAGCAGAATTTAGGCACCATCTGCATAGCTTCCTGGGGGTGGAGAAGAGCACACACTGCGTGGCCACTCATTTTGGGCCCCACAATCTCCCCAGGGGACTGACCCTGCTCCCAAGGGAGCAAGGAACCAGCCTACATACCTGGTGCCTGAAGTCTGGGGGGAACTGCCGCAGAATGGGAGGATCTGCAGGGAGAACAGGCCTCTACAGTCAGGGCTCCACTTTCCATCTCCACTCCCCTCCCCCAAAGTCCTCCCCCACTCACCCTCCTTTAGGGAGGCAGGGCAGGCTGCTTCGAAGAACCAATCAAACACGGCAGGGGGACCCCCTCTGTGGGACAGGAAAGGGCTTAGTGGGTCCATGGACTTGCTTCTGTGTGTGTGGTTGTATCTGCACGTGTGTGACTGTGTGTGCCTGTGTGACTTGTGTGGCTGTGTGTGCATGACTCCCAAGGATTTTGGCAGTGTCTAGATTGTACGACTGGGTGTGCATGGAATGGTGTTGATTGTGTGTGTGTGTGACTGGGAGTATGAAGCAGAGTGAGGGAGTGTGACTATGTGTGTATGTGCATAACTTGCTTGAGCAGGTGTGTGTGTGTGTGTGTGTGTATGACTTGTGTGAGAAGGTGTGTGTGTGTGTATGGCTTGTGTGAGCATACAGATGTGTGTGTGTTTATAATTCTGTCTCGTGTTGGCCTGAAAGGATGAGGCTGTCCAGTGTATGTCATAGGACTGTGATCAAGCCAAGCCAGTGTGAAGGTGAATAAGTCCATGTTTTCTTGTGTGGCTGTGAGTGTGACTGGGTAGATGTGTGAGCATCTCTCTGGTTTTGAGAGCAAGAGGCCCGGCCTGTGCATCTCTGTATGTGAGACTTCATGAGGCCTCAGGGGCTGACCTCAAATTTCACACCAGAGAGAGGGCAGCATGCCCTCGTACTTCTGTGAGCCCTGCAGTTTACGCCTACCTCCCTTTTCCCCTGCTTCCACCCACTACACAAAGGATGCAGAGACTTGTGCTTAGGGAGAGAGATAGCAAACCTGGAGGCAACAGAAGAAGATGATGGGACTGACTACAGACACACCGTCCCTCACCCAGAGACCCCCAACACTTCACCCTCATGTTGATACAAGTCCTGCACAAGCACTTGCACACAGGGGCACACACAGTCCTCCCTCACTCTGCTGACCCAGAAACTATGATATGCCAAGAGGTGAGGTACTCACTCAGCATTACAAACTTAGTCACATAGAGGCACCAGGGGTGGGGTGGGGGGAGAGAGTAAAGAAAGGGGGTGAGGGACTGCAAGTGGCCTGAGTGTGTCTGAGAGTGGAGTCCGTATTCTAATCCAGCTGAGTCCAGCCTTGATTTAGGCCACCTGCCCCTGTGGCTCTGGCCTCCTCCCCAGCCTGTCCCAGACCTCCTCCCCTTGGCCTCAGCCCAGGCCTGGTCTAGGAATCTTGGTCTAGAGGATGGAGGAGGGGATGTTCTTACTCAGCTCTGGATTCCATGGTCCCTGTTGGGCAGGCCCGGTGGGGCCCTTTCCCCAAGGGTTCTGGGTGCCCGTGCTTGCTCGGGCCTGGGCCCTGAGCCGGCTCAGCTTCCTGTGTGGCTGAGAGAGGAAGTTTAATGGGTGACGTCCCCGGAGGTAGGCCCCTGCCCCCACCCACTTCGAGAAAACCAGGCATCCTGTCTCGTAGCCCTTCCTCGGGATGGGTGGGCAATGGGTGACTCAGAGGCCGGACCCCCAGTCCCATCCTGCCAGGCCAGGCCAAGTGTGGTCCCTGCTATCACACCCAAGCCTTCCCCACTCTGTGCAGCCCATGATTCAGTTTGCCTGAAGTACTTTCTCTTCCCTCAACTCTTCTTTCCTTTGGTCCATCTGCACCAGCTATTCCTTGTCGGACCACCAGAGGGAGCTGGGCCACAGAATGGACACAGGACACCCTTGAATCAGACAACCAACTATAGTCAGAACACAGGCACAAACACTTGACAGATAACACACATGCAGCCAGGAAGTGACCAACACAGACAAACAGACCAGAACAGTCACAGACAGTAGACAAACACAAAGATACCAAGGCATTCAGGCGGGCCACAGTCAAGGACACAAACCAACAAGCTCAGAGGGGCAACACACACAAGGAGCAGTCCTCCCCCAGACAGGTGATAGATGCAGAGAGATAACACAAGGATGCAGCCATAAACAGTTCCAGACAGGGCAACAGGCAGATGGGCACACATGCAGAGATCACAGCTGTCAATGCAAGCAAGATGACAGAGAAACAGACTCGGAAGACAGACAGAAATACATAGAGCACAGGCATAGCTAGAGCAGTAACAAAGGGACAGACAAGGTCAGGCCTCAGCCACAAGTCAGATTCACAGCCAGACATTGTTACATGCATGTAGAGAGACACAGTTGGGCACACCCAATCAGAGCTGCAAACTTAGAAAGAGACAGACACACAGGCATACAGATGTCATGTTGAAACACAAGGATCCATAGACAAATTTTCAAACTGGAATCAAGCTTTTGATATGTTCTGTTATTATGAAAGACAGGTCAGGTAAGTGGTTAAGGGAATGATTTTGGAGACAGAGAGACCTGGGTTCAAGACCTGATTCAGTTCTTTAGTGTCTATGTGACCTTAGGCAAGTCATTTGATCTCTATGTATTAGTTACTATTGCTCTGTATTAAATGTCCCTAAGTTAGTGGTTTGAAAGAATACACATTTATGATCTGACAGTTTCTTTGGGGACCAGGACTCTGGGCACAGCTTAGCTGGGTCCTCTACAACAGGGTGTCTCAGTTATAATAAAGGGTATCTGTTGAACTGTGGCTAGCCATTCACACATTTGGGGAAAAGAAATAGTAGAAACAGGATGTGCAAAGGCCCTGAGGTTGAATCAAGCTTGATATGATTGAGCACATGAAGAAGGTCACTGTGACTTGACTGGAGAAATAGCTCTTTTATTTTTTAATTTTTAAAAATATATTTTATTGATTTTTTTATAGAAACATCGATGAGAGAGAAACATCAATCAGCTGCCTCCTGCACACCTCATACTAGGGATGTGCCTGCAACCAAGGTACATGTCCTTGACCAGAATCGAACCTGGGACCTTTCAGTCCACAGGCCGATGACTGAGCCAAACTGGTTAGGGCTAGAGAAGGAGCTCTTTTAAAACTCCCTATGTGACTGCTGGCAGGATTTAGTTCATTGTGGATTGTTGGACTGAGGGCCTCAATTCCTTGCTGGCTATTGGCCAAGGCTGCCCTCAGTTCGTTGCCATGTAAACCTTCCCAACATGTTGCTTGCTTTACCAACTCGAGCAAGCTGAAAAGGCAATGGAGTTCGTCAAGACAGAAGGCACAGCTTTTTGTAATCCAATCTCAGAAGGGACATTTCATCACCTTTGCCATAACTTGTTGGTTAGAAGCCATTGCCAGGTCCAGCCCACACTCAAGGGGAGGAGATCGCACAAGGGCATGAATGGAGGAAATGGGATCATTGGCGCCATCTTAGAAGCCATCTCCACACTCTCTGTGTCTTTGTTTTCTCACTTTGACATGAGAAAAACAGAACTCTTACTTACCTACCAGTGTGGCATAAAGTCATTCATTTGCTTGCTCACCCATTCAACAAATAATTACTGAAGGCCTGTGCTGTGTCAAGCTGTTCTAGGTATGTGTTGACCAAGGTAGATTCCTGTCCTCATGAATCTTACATTTTGATGTAAAAATATTTCTCTCTTTTCCACAACCAGCGCAGCTAGAGAGCGGGTCCAGTTCCTGAGTAGAGGAGCTGGGGATTGAGAAATAAAAGAAAGAAAGAGAGAAGACACAAAATGGAAGGAAAAAGCTGGGAACCGGGTGGGACCGCTGCTCTCTTCTGCTGGAGAGACAGTGACCCAGAACTGATACAGCATGTTTATTTTATACCCCCAAATACCAGGAAGTTTAACCAAAAGTCAAGACAAAGGAGATTGTTTGCATTCTTGAGTAGGCCGGAGCATTCCTGGTGCTTGACTGGATTTACATATCAAAACCCACTACCCGGCAACTGGGCTGAAACGAAGGTCAAGCTGATAACACCCTTGCCTTTTTGGCAAAGCGTGTTCCCAGGGCACGGCTTTGCCTGTCGCCTTGGGTTCAGGTGACAATGTAAAGAAATGCCCATGTGCCTTCCCAGGTGCTCTTTTACAATATTTCAGTTGGGAGGTAAGGGGACAGACAAAAGAAACAAGTGTATAAACAGATAAGTGATGGAGAGCTACTGGGTGCTAATTTAGAGTTGCCAGGGAGGCTACTCAAAGGAGATATCATTTGAACTGAAATCTGTGGGTGAAAAGGAGCTAGCCATTCACACATTCGAGGAAAAGAAATAGTAGAAACAGGCTGTGCAAAGGCCCTGCGGTTGAATCAAGCTTGATATGATTGAGCACATGAAGAAGGTCGCAGCTTATCGAGTGAGAGGGAGGGTGATGGGGATGTAGTCAACAGGGGGCAAAGATGAAGTTGAGAGTTTGGGTTTCAATCTGAGTGAGACTGAAGTCATGGGGCAGTTTGGAGTAGGGAATAGGCAAGTTCTTATTTGCATGTGAAAGCTCATCTGGCTGTTGCGGAAGGAGGATACACTGCAGGGGCAGTGGTGGCAGGAGGGAACTCAGGGAAGTGATTGGGGTTATCTGTATGAACAGTTATGGTGGATTAGATCAGAGTATAGACAGGTGGATAGAAGAGGTCAGGACACAGAAGATAGAAACAACTGGATTCAGCGAAATATAGGAAGAGTGTGCTGAGTGTGGGAAACAAGGAATCAAAGCTGACTCCTAGATTTGGGGTTTGAGCGAGAGGACGGCACTGCTTATTGGGAAAAGGGATGTTTTAGGGGTAGAATAGGGTGTTCTTTTGTGGCCACATTAGGTTTGAGATGCCAAAGACAGCCAAGTTCATTGCCTAGTCCACTGCCTGCTCCACCACCGAGTGCTGTGCTGGGCCTGCTCAGATGAGGGTTGCTGTGGGCTGGATATCCAGGCTGCTTTTCTCACACTTCTCCTGCCTCCTGCCTGCCTGTGGTGGGACCCAGTGGTGGTGGTGGTGGGGTGGGGGGAGGCTGGGTCCCAGCATAGAGTGTGATGGGAATGGTTAATTGGCTCTCAGTTTCCTTTCTTCTTTCTCTTCCTCCTAGTTTGCCCCACTTTGTACTGCAAAAGCTGGGAAGAACTACATTTCCTAGACTTCTTTGCAGCTCTGGTTTTGGATGCAGAAGTGATTCTACCAACTAGAAATGCTTGAGAGATTTGGAAGGTAGAAGTGAGGTAGACCTCCCCTCCTCCGTGTGTGTGTGTGTGTGTGTGTGTGTGTGTGTGTGTGTGAATCCTGCTGGATATTTAATTAACTTTATTTTAGTTGATTTTTGCAGAGCACTCCAGTGGATCTATCTTCAGCTCTGCGGGTCTTGGGAGGTGTTCTTGAACTTAGTTAATAGCTCTGATGGCAGCCTGTTGGCTCTCCACCTTTCTCACTAAGCAGAGGAAGCAGCTCCCTAGTGGTCAGCTTTGTGCTGTGCCGGCCTATTCCCGGGCTACTCAAAATGCGGTCTCATAGGCAGCCTCACCTGGGAACTTGTTAAAAAGGCAAGGTCTTGTGCCCCACCCCCCAGCCCTGCTGAATCAGAAACTCTAGGGTAGGGCCTAGGAAGCTGTGTGCTAGCAAAGTGTTCCTGGTGATTCTTGCACACTGAAGTTTAAGAAGTACTTGCTTACATCCCACTCTCTCAATCCCTCCAACGGTGTTGTAATCCTTATATTAAATTCCTTTCTGCTTAATGTGCCTAGAATGCTCCCTACACCGAACTCTAGGCAATAAAGTGAAATAAGAGTTCTAGACTTAAACTGTCAGGCTTTGAACCCCAGCTCACTGCTTCATAGTCATGGGACCAAACTGTAATTTCAAAAGATGGCTACAGCCTTATTATCTCCCACCCCACATGCTCTTAGGAAATCTTGCCTCTGCATTCCAGAGGTGTGTCTAGAGTCTATATCCCACTTCCTTGAACATGGACACGACTTTGAGGAGTCCAGAGGACACCAAGTGACTCCTGAAGATACGTCCGAAAAATGCAATGCATTTTGCTTGCTCTCCTGGAATGCTTGCTTTTGGGGATTCCTGTGAGGAAGCCCAAGCAGACTATAAAGAGGTACTGATGCCCTCATTCTATCTGCCCCTGTTGCATCCCCAGATGATAGTTGGCATTAACTTGGCAGCCATAGGAGTGAGCCACCTTGAAGTAAATCCCTCAATTGAGATTCTCTAGCTGATGCCACGGGGAGCAGAGACAAGCTGCCTTTCCAAGCCCTGCCCAAATGACAGATTTGGGAACTAAATAAACAACTGTTGTTGTTTTAAGCCCTTAAACTTTTTTGGGATAGTTACACAAGAAAAGCTAATGGATATGCTTTGTATCTCTAAACCTTGGTTGGAAAGAAGATAAAGGCTCAGATCTTACAGGGTTTGTGTGAGAGTTACATGAGATGAGGCATGTCAGGACCTCCAAGTGCTCCATCGTGTTAGTGACTGTTATTCTGATAGGACTGTCCCTTGGATGCTAGCTCCAGGTTGCCACCGCCCCAGTACCCTTCCCTAAAGACCCCTTCTGCTTTCCATACTTGCTAGATGCCCCACAAAAAATGGCAACAGCTCCACTGCCAAGCACTCCTTGTGTCAGGCCCTGTGCCCATAAGAGCTCCTCAAATCCTCACAGACATTCCTGAGGTGTGTGTGTGGGATCATGGGGGAAATATACAATCCCATTTTACAGGTGAGCAAATCAAGGATCAGAGAGCACAAGTGCTTACTCAACACCACACAGTTAGTGGCATAGCCCCTCTGACTCTACAATTTCTGCCCCCTTGCTTTCTCCCCAGATTAGATGTCCCTTCAGCACCCACCTTCATCCTTTAGGGGGAGCCCTGCCCTTGCTTGTTGGCCTTCCCACAGGGAGATGGAAAATGCACTCAGCAGAAACTTGGCAAGACAATTTATTTATTGAGGGTGAGTCAGAGGGAGGAGGTGGGGAGGGATGGGGGGCACAGCCTCTCTTGTCCACATGTTCCAGGTCTGCTTCTCCCCACACAGCTGCCCTCCACCAGCCCTGGAAAGCCAAGGTCAGTTGGAGTTGAGTGGAGTGAGTTCAGGGATAAAACAGGGGAATTACAGAAGCCAGAAAGAAGGTGGGGTCAGAGGGTGGGTGGGCTTGTGGGGCCAAAGGTGAGGCATGGTCGGAAGTGAAGGGAGGCTCAGAGGGAGAGGGGGTCGAAAGTAGACTGGGGTTTATTTGTCTGGGGGTGCATTGGGGTGGTGGGTAATGTCATAGGTGAAGGAGAGGTCACGGTGAAACGGGGTTCATGGAGTTAAATGTGGGCCAAAGTGGGGCTCAGGGGTCGAAGGTCAGCTGAGATCAGGGGAGGAGTCAAGGTTGTAGGGTCAGAGTTGAGTCAGGCTTGGTGATGATGCAGGGCTCTCAGGGGCCCAAGAGGGGCTCTAAGGGGTCGAAGGTAAGCAGCCCAGCAGGGGTGGGGGCAGACAGGAGTGAATGAATGAGATGGTCTAGGCCACCTCCTCCTCGGCCTCTTCCTCAAACTCGCCCTCCTCGGCCGTGGCGTCCTGGTACTGCTGGTACTCGGACACCAGGTCGTTCATGTTGCTCTCGGCCTCGGTGAACTCCATCTCGTCCATGCCCTCGCCCGTGTACCAGTGCAGGAAGGCCTTGCGCCGGAACATGGCCGTGAACTGCTCCGAGATGCGCTTGAACAGCTCCTGGATGGCCGTGCTGTTGCCGATGAAGGTGGCTGCCATCTTCAGGCCCCGCGGCGGGATGTCGCACACGGCCGTCTTCACGTTGTTGGGGATCCACTCCACGAAGTAGCTGCTGTTCTTGCTCTGCACGCTCAGCATCTGCTCGTCCACCTCCTTCATGGACATGCGGCCCCGGAACACGGCGGCCACCGTCAGGTAGCGGCCGTGGCGCGGGTCGCACGCGGCCATCATGTTCTTGGCGTCGAACATCTGCTGGGTGAGCTCAGGCACCGTCAGGGCGCGGTACTGCTGGCTGCCCCGGCTGGTCAGCGGCGCGAAGCCGGGCATGAAGAAGTGCAGGCGCGGGAAGGGCACCATGTTCACCGCCAGCTTGCGCAGGTCGGCATTCAGCTGGCCCGGGAAGCGCAGGCAGGTGGTGACCCCGCTCATGGTGGCGGACACCAGGTGGTTGAGGTCCCCGTAGGTGGGCGTGGTCAGCTTGAGGGTACGGAAGCAGATGTCGTAGAGGGCCTCGTTGTCGATGCAATAGGTCTCGTCCGTGTTCTCCACCAGCTGGTGCACGGAGAGCGTGGCGTTGTAGGGCTCCACCACCGTGTCCGACACCTTGGGCGAGGGCACCACGCTGAAGGTGTTCATGATGCGGTCGGGAAACTCCTCCCGGATCTTGCTGATGAGCAGCGTGCCCATCCCAGATCCCGTGCCCCCGCCCAGCGAGTGGGTCAGCTGGAAGCCCTGCAGGCAGTCGCAGCTCTCAGCCTCCTTTCGGACCACGTCCAGGACGGCATCTACCAGCTCCGCGCCCTCCGTGTAGTGGCCCTTGGCCCAGTTGTTGCCGGCTCCAGACTGGCCTGAGCGGGAAGGGAAGGGGACACCGGGCATTATGGGAAGAGCCTCCCCACCAGCCATCCTAGTGGTTGAATAATAATAACAAAATTATTATTCTAGATAACATAAATTATTGTAGTTTTGTTGTTACGATTATTCATTGTTCTCTCTGCTTCCATCCTTGCCCCTCCCTTCAGCTGTTCCCTCTGCCTTGTACATGTTTCCTGCCATTCAATGCCCTAATCATCTTTTAGGCCGCAGACATTAATAACAATAATGATCATGAAAACAACAAGTGCTTATTTACCTTTTTCTCTGTGCTAGGCATTGCTCTAAATCCTTTACACATGTTAATGGCTTTGAGCCACACAAGCCCATGAGGTAGATTTTTTATCTCTATTTTAAAGACAAGGAGATAAGCACAGAGAGCCTGCCCAGAATCACCCAACTGACTGGATCCGTTCCTGAGCTTTACTTGCTTATATCGCCATCCTACCTCCGTCCACCAGGATGCCAGCTCCAGGGGAGAAGAGAGCTTTGTCTCTTTTGTTCTCATGTGTATCCCCTTGGGGATACAGTAAGACCCGCATGCAGTAGGTGCTCAGTAAATATGTGTAGAATGCATGAAGCGGCAGAGCCGGGGCTTTCATGCAGGAAGGCTTCCCTACCCACCCCCACCCACCCCTGCCACTGTATCAGATGCCTCCCCTGGGCTCCCACAGTCGCCGGGCTGTCGCCAACACAGCCATGACTGCCCTATCCGCCTCCCCCACTGGGCTGTGGGGCCTGTGGTGGTGAATTTTCACTAAGCATTTGGAAGTGAAAGGAGCCAGGGGCCTTCCCTGCCTGCCTGGCACTCACCAAACACAAAGTTGTCAGGCCGAAAGATCTGGCCAAAGGGGCCAGAGCGGACCGAATCCATGGTGCCTGGCTCCAGGTCCACCAGCACGGCTCTGGGCACGTAATTTCCTCCTGCAGGGAAGCAGATGGAGGTCAGCTGGGGTGAGCGCCAGGAACCAGCATGCAGTCCCCCCACGTCCTTCCCACCCCCACTCCAGAAGGTGCCCCTGCGTCCTACCTGTGGCCTCATTGTAGTATACGTTGATTCTCTCCAGCTGCAGGTCACTGTCCCCATGATATGTGCCCGTGGGGTCGATGCCATGCTCATCACTGATCACCTCCCAGAACTAGAGGGGTGGTGACGGTGGTGGTGGTAAGAACCGATAGAGAGGGAGAGGGGATACAGGCCTGCCCTGGCCTCCATCTTATGGGCTCAGGACCCCCAACCACCTCCCTGACTGCCACCTGTCCCCCTTTAGGCATGGTGGGGAGGCAGGGATGAAACAGCAAGAAGGGAGAGGTGGGGGCAGGGTGAAGCAGAGTCGCCAGCCAAGACTGCTGGTGTCAGTGCACCCTGGCTGCAGCCAGCGGGAGAGGCTGGGTCTCTTTGTGCGTGTGCAGGGGACAGTGGGCCAGCTGTGAAGCCAGCTGTGGCCAGCAGACAGAAGGCTGGGCCCCACCCCCATTGGCCTCTTTGTTCCCAGCCTGGTCCAGCCCCCGCGCCCCCTCCCTCATGGTCCCTGGGGTGCTGGCCTCCTGGAGACCCCGTTCGCCCAAAGGCCCAAGGTGGGGGAGCTCCGCGGAGTTCAAGGGCCCCGCTCCACTCTTCTCAGCCACCTCCTGGGGCCCGGTTCCCCGCGCACCTTGGCCCCAATCTGGTTGCCGCACTGGCCGGCCTGCAGGTGCACGATCTCGCGCATGGCGGTGGTGCTGCTGGCGGACGCGGGGGCGGTGGCGGTGGCGCTGATGCTGGGAGCTGTGGTGGCTGGGCAGGAGGTGGACGCGGTGGTGGCGGTGGCGACGGCGGCGGCGGCAGCGACGACGAAACACAGTCCCCGAGTCCCCCCGCGTGCCTCTATAAGAAAGGGTGGGGCCCGCGTCACAGCCTGTCACCGGCCCGCTCCGCCCCCTGGTCCCGCCCTGGGACAGAGCAGGCGGGGTGGAGGAAGCGAGCCACCTGGAGACCTCCCGGGGTACGCGCTGGGGCTCTCCAGGGCCCCGTGCGCCCCCACCCCGGGCTTTGGCGGGGAGACCCGTCAGGCGCTATCAGCACCTTCTACTCCCACCGCTCCCCGCCCCCAGCCTGGTCTGGCGACTCGCGTTTTGCAGAGATTGGGCGGGGGAAGGGATAAACAAGCATGGGGACATCCTGTTCTCCACCCCACACCCCACCCTGGCCCCGGAGGCCCTGCCTCAGTTTCTCTGTCCGAACTGTTCCATGTAGGTACCATTCCTAGAACCCTTTAATTACTGGGAGGACTCCTTGTGGGGTCAAACTGGTGGCTCCCGAGTTGCGATTTGTCTTGGAGAGGGAGAGGGCGGTAGATTCTTGGAGGACTTGAAGCTGCATAGTCAGTAAAAACAGATTTTTCCTTCCATGTTTACTGGGAATGTTTGTGGAAGCTGATGGAGGCTTGAGGGGTCCATGCGCTCCCCCTGGACACTTCTGCTGGGCCTTGGGTTTGTAGCAGGCGGGGTCACCCTAGCCTTGCCTGGGTTGGAACTTCAGGGAGTTAAGACTTAGAGCTGGATTTCAAGGGGGGGGGGGGAATGGCGAGCTTTGGGGACTGCTTTGCTTTCTTCAGATCGGCAGCTCTCTGCTCCGGTGTTATAATTTAGTACCCTACCTTTCACAGTTCCTGTTGGCCATATGACCTTGCCTGGGCAGCTTTGCCTCGGTGGCTGAATTTTCTCATCTGCAAGACAGGCAGTCAGGAATGCCCACCCCCCGCCCCCCCCCAGTCCACCGGGGAAAGTCAGATGAGATGGCCCAGTAGTAAGATGGCCCCAGTTTCCCTTCACACAGAGTAAACAATAAATTGTAGCCATTAATATTGCAATTATTATCAGGGGCAGTACAACACTTCCTGTGATGTCCCTTAAGTGAAGGCCAGATCCCTTTTTTTTTTTTTTTTTTTTGGTTAATCCTCACTGAGGATATGATTTTTATAGAGAGTGGAAGGGAGGGGGAGAGACAGAGAGAGAGAAACATTGATATGAGAGATACATCCCTTGGTGCCTCCCGCATGTGCCCTGCCGGTGTAGGGATCAAGCCTGCAACTGAGGTACATGACCTTGACTGGAACTGAACCTGCCACCATTCAGTAAATGGGCCGACACTCCAACCAGTGAGCCAAAACCGCTAGGGTCAGACCCCTTTTAAAAATTATTATTGTTATTATTTTTAAATCTTTGTTGTTGCAAGTATTACATGTCCCCCTATCCCCTATGCACCCCTTCTAGCTCACCCCTGCCCCTGCCTTCATCACCATATTATCTGTCTCCATGAGTTATGCATATAGGCATACAAGTTCTTTGGTTGCTCTCTTCCCACCCACCCCTTTCTTCCCTCTGAGATTTGATAGGCTGTTTCATGCTTCTATGTCCCTGGATCTATTTTGTCCATCAGTTTATTTTGTTCATTAGATTCCACATATGAGTGAGATCATGTGATACTTGTCTTTCTCTGACTGACTTATTTCGCTTAGCATAATACTCTCCAGGTCCCTCCATGCTGTCTCAAAGGGTAAGAGATTCTTCTTTTTTACTACTGCATGGTATTCCCTGGTGTAAATGTATCACAGCTTTTTTATCCACTCATCTGCTGATGGGCATTTAGGATGTTTCCAAATCTTAGCTATTGTAAATTGCACTACTATGAACATAGGGGTGCATACATTCTTTCTGATTGGTGTTTCTAAGTTTCTTGGGATATATTCTTAGAAGTGGGATCACTGGGTCAAATGGCAGTTCCATATTTAATTTTTTGAGGAAACATCATACCGTTTTCCATAGTGGCTGCACCAGTCTGCATTCTCACTGGCAGTGTACTAGGATTCCCTTTTCTCCACATCCTCGCCAGCACTTGTCATTTGTTGATTTGTTGATGGTAGCCATTCTCACAGGTGTGAGGTGATACCTCATTGTTGTTTTAATTTGCATGTCTCTGATGATCGGTGCCTTTGAGCATTTTTTCATGTGTCTCTTGGCCATCTGTATGTCCCCTTTGGAGAAGTCTCTATTTAGGTCCTTTGCCCATTTTTTAATTGGATTGTCTTCCTTTTGTTAAGTTGTATGGGTTCATTATATATTTTGGATATTAACCCTTCATCAGATGTATAATTGCCAAATATGTTCTCCCATATTGTGGGCTACCTTTTCATTTTTTTTGATCGTTTCTTTTTCTGTGCAGAAGCTTTTTTAAAAAAATATTTTTTTATTGATTTCAGAGAGGAAGGGAGAGAGGGAGAGAGAGAGAGAGAGAGAGAGAGAGAGAAACATCAACGATGAGAGAGAATCATAGATTGGCTGTATCCTGCACGCCCCCTACTGGGGATCGAGCCCGAAACCTGGACATGTGCTCTGACCAGGAATCAAACGGTGACCTCCTGGTTCATAGGTTGACGCTCAACTACAGAGTCACACTGTGGGGGGGGGGGGGGTCAGACTCCTTTTTGATGGCAGCCTCCAGCTCTGCCATCCAGGAGCTCCCTCCTTGCCTCCTAGGGCTTGCAGCCATTGAGTCAGCCACTTTAGCCATATGGCTGGTCCTTCACATTCACCAATGGCCTCTAGTTTTAACCAGTGGTTCTCAACTGGGGGCGATCTATCTTCCAGAGGACAGTTGGCAATATCTGGAGACACTTGTGGTTGTCATGTGTGGGTGGCAGTTGTGTGTGTGCTACTGGCATCTTGTGGGGGGATGGTGCTAGACATATACAGTGCATAGGACAGTCTCTTTCCTTCCTTCACCAAAGACTTATCTGGGCCCAAATGTCAATAGTGCTGAGAATTGCTGTGTTAATTAACTGGGAAAAATTGAGTTAGCCCCCCAGCTAACTGGACTCCAGAATAAATTCCTGATGGATCAGATGGTATAAACCAGGTTGACCCCTAGCCTCTGTCAGTCACCTCCTCTCTCCATTCCATTTAAATGTGTACAGCATCCTAGTGAGACAGATTAGCAAGCCAAGACAAGCGGAAAAGGGAAACAGAGACAGATAGTTAAACAACCAAGCAGTTTACAGCCATCTAGTAAATCGCAAAATCCTATCTTCTCTAACTAAGAACACTTAAGAGTAAATGGGCCCTGGATGGGTGGCTCAGTTAGTTGGAGCATTGTCCCATACACCAAAAGGTTGTGACTTCAAACCTAGTCAGGGCACACAGCCAGGTTTCAGGTTATCCCCTGTCGGGGTGCATGGAGGAGGCAACTGATTGATGTTTCTTTCTCTTTCTCCCTCTCTCTGAACTCAATGAAAACATATAAAATATTTAAAAAATAAAACAAAAACATATTCTTGGGTGAGGGGAAAAAACCCCACAACCTCATGGACACAGACAGCAGTGTGGTGATGATCAGAGGAAAAAGGGAATGGGGGAGATAGAAGTAGGTATAGGGGGATAAATTGTGATGGAAGGAGACTTGACTTAGGGCAGTGAACCCACAATCCTATATAATAAAAGGCTAATATGCAAATAGGCCGAACGGCAGAACAACCGGAACAACCAAATAACCGGTCGCTATGATGTGTGCTGACCACCAGGGGGCATGTGCCGAACATGGTGGGCGTTGGCCATGGTGGGCGTTGGCCGCGGCGGGATGGTGGAGCAGGTGAGCAGGGGCACCAGACCAAGGTGGGGTGCTGGTTGCTGTCATTGGGTTGAGCCTCTGGTGGTTACTGAAAATTCTTTGCTCCAGCATGCTGCTGTCCCACCTGGTGCTCGCACCCGCAGCCAGCACTGGAGCCGCTGCTCGCATCTGCTGCCAGTGCTTGGAGCTGGTCCCAATCACTCGACACCATCAGCAGCTACAAGCAGTGGCTGCCAGCCCTGACCACCCCTGAGGGCTTCTCCACCTCCCCCTGCTCCTGAGGAGTGACCGGGGCAGCAGCTGCCACTCTCACCCACTGACTGTGCCGTCCCTGCTCACACCCACTGCTGGCGCCAGCCCCAGTCGCTCCACACCATCAATGGGTGTGAGCTGGGCCAGTGCTGTCAGCACATGGGAGCAGCAGAGATGGAAGCGGGGCTGCTGGCAGACAGGGGAGGGGGAGCTGGCCTGTGGCAGGAGGGGCTGGGTGGGGGTGCGGAGGATGGGCCGAGACCTGCCCCTGTGCCTACCGCAGCCTCGCAGCGCACAGTTCCTTTCAAGGTGCACGAATTTGTGCACTTGGCCCTTAGTACAATATACAGATGATGTATTATAGAATTGTACACCTGAAACCTATATCATTTTATTAACCAACTAGAGGCCCAGTGCACAAAATTCGTGCGCGGGAGGGGGTCCCTCATCCGTTGGGGGATGTCCGACTGCCGGTTGTGGGATTGGGCCTAAACTGGCAGTCAGACATCCCTCTCACAATCCGGGACCACTGGCTCCTAAATGCTCACCTGCCTGCCTGCCTTATCACCCCTAACCCCTCTGCCTGCCTGCCTGGTCGCCCCTAACCACCTCTGCCTCAGTCCCGCCACCATGGCTTTGTCTGGAAGGACATCCGGTCTATCTGGTCTAATTAGCATATTACCCTTTTATTAGTATAGATGTCACCCCAATAAATTCAATAAAAGGAGGGGGGGAGAATAAATGATTTACACTTCTCTCCAACCAGAGGGTAAACAGCTTAAATTACCCTACTCAGAGAGATAGATAACAGAAATCCAACTAATGCTATTTGTGCCAACCACACCCTAGGAAGAATGAGGTCAGGGGAATAAATCTCATGTTGGTGAATCAGCATAATGCTGATAAATAATCTACTGAGATCTTCCTCTAAGACCTCCCTAAAATTCCCACCTTTAGAAAACAAATAAGAACTCTCAAGAAAAAGACCCAGGAGGGGCCCTCTCTGGAGCATGTCCACACTTTTCTTCCTTCTCAAGTGTGCATCTTTACTCCCCTTCCCCCCCGAGCTCTAAGGATCTCCATGAGACTTGTAAACAGGGGAGCAACTGGCAATGGCAGGTTGTCCTGGGCTAATCTCTGATCCTGTCTCTAAGGCCCCCTTTTCTCTGACTTCAGTGAGCTAATAGCAGCCCCACCATGGCTCGCTTCTCTCCTATCACATTTCTAGAGAGCCAAAGCAGAGCACCACCTAGGCTCTCTTTCTCTCACCGATGCTTCTTCTGTCCTAAGCTCTTCCTTTGTTTCACTGTCCCCAGCTTTAATAAAGGTACTCTCAAAATCACCTGGACTTGTGTTGTGAAATCTTTCCTACATGAAGTCAAGAAACCATGCACTAATGGCTGGCCCGAGGCAGACCCACACTGGGCCCAGTCCCTTTCCGGTGACACTAGGACCCCAGTAGTCAGATGGTTATGGAATGCAGTTTCCTGGGGGAGGGGTGTCAATGGAACCCCCTAGTGCAGGAATTCTCAGCTGGGGTTGTTTTGCCCCTTAGGGGATACTTGGTGATGTCTGGAGACATTTTTGGTCGTTACAACTTGGGGCTGTTACTGGCATCTGGTGGGTGGAGGCCAGGAATGCTGCTCAACATCCTACAATACACAGGACGGCTCCTGCAGCCAAGAATTATCCATTAGTGATGAGATGGAGAACCCTGATTTAGACTTTTTAAAAAATCCTCACCGGCATTGATCTTTAGAGAGAGTGGAAGGGAGAAAGGAGGGAGGGAGGGAGGGAGGGAGGGAGGGAGGGAGGGAGGGAGGGAGAGAGAGAGAGAGAGAGAATTGATATGAGAGAGACATGGACTGGTTGCCTCCTGCACATGGGAATCAAACCCACAACCCTTTGGTCTGCAAGCCAACACTTTAACCACTGAACCAAACTGGCCAGAGCCGATTTAAACTTTTGAGGTTCTCACCCAATGCAGATGTTGTTAGCATTGGTCCCCGAGACATGGTGCCCAGACTGAAATAGGAGGTCCACCAATCCATGCTAATATACATAAAAAATTCATACATGCTGTGTTGATATTTCTTAATTTTTAATGTATTAAAAATGGAAATGGAGGGGGTCCTGCTGGAAAGGGCCGACTTGGGTCTCAGCCCTAGAAAAAACAGGTTTCCTGTGTCACCCCCCCTCCCCCCGGACCGGCCTGATTTGGGGTGTGGTCTGTCCTCCAGAGAGACAGAGCTTTCTGGATCAGCCCACCTGGCAAGGGATAGCTCCCTGGAGAGTACAGGCCCTGCAGTGGGTGCCTTCTACCTTTCTCTGCATCAGGGCATTCATTGGGTTCCCTGATGGCTCTCGGGGTGGGGTTGGGGGGGCGGGAACAGAGGGAGGGCAAGGGGGAAGAGAATGGAGAGCAGGGGGCAGGTGGCCTCTAGCACCTGGAGCTGCTGGGACCTGGCATCGCTGGAGATGTAAAAAGACCAGAGATATAGAAAACCTGCAAGGATGATGTGGGGAGGGGTTTGAGGTGGGTTGATGTCATCTGCACCCCATGGCTGCTACCTCCCCAGCTGGCCTCTCTTGGGAGGTGAAGAATGCCAGGTATACCCATGGCTCCCTGGCAAGCAGACCCTCCCTGGCAGCCAGGCGTCCATGGCATTACCTACCACTCAGAAAGCCATCAAGGCTCCTTGCAGGAATCCAAAGACCCTGTCATAGGGGTGGTGCCAATAGTCCAAAATCGAGATGTAGCCACTGAACAGAGCCAGGGAGAAGAAAAGGAGCTGGATGGTGAGCCATAGGAGCTGGGTTTTCTATCCCCAGGAGCCAGCCTCACATAGAGCTGGGGGGAGGGCAGGCACCGTGAAGCCCCAAGAGTAGCTACCCATCCACCCCAGGCTGGGTTTTTGTGCCACCCACCTGCCTGATCCTGGGTTGCCACGGTGTGAGGCAGGACATTCATCTTGCCATTTTGGATGGAAAATGATTTCAGCATCTAGAGAGGGTATGGGCTGTGGCCCTGACACCATCATTGTAAGAGAGCTTTATGCTATTAATTACACACTGGTGTTGGGAGAATTGTTAGATGTGGGATGATTTCCCAAGCAGTCAGGTGAGACCCTATGGGTAGGCTCCTGTGGTGGCCGGGAACTCCCAGCTCCTGCCAACCTCAGATCTCCAATCTAGCTAGGTGGGGCTCAGCAGGGACCTCTCAAAGAGCAGGGGTTGAGCTCCTGATTTTGAAATGGAAAACAGAAAAAAACCCAAAAACACACGACCCATTTTATTTTTTATTCTATTTATTGGGGTTACATTGGTTAATAAAATTATATAGGTTTCAAGTGTATAATCCTATACTATAGCATCTGTAAGAAAAACCCAGTTTTTAAATAATAGGTTAAATTTGCTTCCTTGAAATTAGCAGGCTGAATGAGAAAGTTGCTGTTGTGTGTTTCTGGGAGAAATCAGGTATGGGGACTTGGGGAATACTCGGGGCAAGGGAATTCAGGGAGACCCAGGACATTTTGCTCATGAAATTGACTGCCCTTTCTTTACCAGGTCTGCAAAACCAGGGAAATGCCTGCTTCCTACTTGTGAGTGATCTGTCCACCATGTGGGGGCCATGCTGCTACCCCATCTGTGTACCTCGAGGCATTGCAGACAGACACCCCAGCCCCAATCCACCCTGGGGTTTGTTTTGCCTATTATTAAAGATAATAGTCACATTTAGGCCAGACCCGGTTTAAGTGCTTTGAGTGTATCAGCTTGTTTATGTTTTAACATGAAACCATACCCCTAGGAGGCAGTTGCTGTTTGCATGCCCATTTTACAGATGCAAAATGGGAGGCCTAAGAAGGAAGTTGAGTATCTCACCCAGTGTTACACACAGTTGAGGCTGTGATAGATCCAGCTTCAAAGACCCTGTTCTCTATCAAACAGAAGCTGTAGTTACTTTGTTATGCGGTCTTTTTCTTTTTTAAAGGCTGGCAGCAGAATGGGTTGTCTTTCAGGAAGAAATGTTGCTGGGTTGCTGGTGTGAAAACATCCGTGTGACTGTCACATGCCCTGTGGCCTGGGCCTCTGTCTGTGTCATTGTGTCTGTCCACCATGTGCCCAGGTACTCTGGCCTGGCTCCTATGTTTGTAATCCAATTCCACCACCAGAATCTATGCTCTCTTTGTCCACTGGGCCTGTGGGTCATCGCCTGTTTCCCAGCGGGTTCCCTTCTCCCCAGCTCCCCCTGCCACCTCACTACCAAAACTTTGGACCTACACCTCAGCTGGATCTGATTTCCCTTCCACCCACTCCTGGTGGAACCTAGCTCTGGGCATGGACCTAGCCTGGCACGGGCAGTCGCCAGCTGCGGGGAGGAGGAGACAGGGTTCTGGAAGTTGCCATTCTGGGACAGGGACACTGAATGAGCCTTAAGAGGAGATAGGCCCTCCCCATTCTTGCCCTCCCAACTCCAGGGGCACACACACAAGCTCCATGGAAGCTGTGCCTGGCACTGCTGGCACCAAGCATGGGGTGGGAGGGGGGGTGGGGGCGGGGGACAATGGAGCATTCTCTGACCTTACCGGGTGTGTGGCCTGTCTCCTGCCAGCACTCACCATCAGATGTACCATGGCATACATCCCGTAAAAGGCATGCTCAGAATAGAAGGATTTTCTGGGGGATGGGCAGGGGAGGGCCGACATCAGCTGCAGCTGGGGTGAGGGGACCCTTCCTGGGTTCTCCTCCCCAACTGCCCACTTGCCTGGCATAGAGGATGTCTTCAGCTTGTCTGGTTTGTGATGTAGCCAATTTCGCAGTCCAAGGAGGCCCGGGTGGGCAGGCACATAGCCAGGAAGTGGGGCCTCAGGTGGTCATCTTGGCAATGTCAGTCTGGGACCAGCTGGCCATGCCACCAAACACGAAGGTACCCAGTTGCTTGTAGATCATGGCCATGTACGTGCTGCTCATGAAGGCTGGTGAGCTCAGCTGCAGGCCCTGGACACGGATCATCTCTCCCAGGCTGATCTGCAGGGTGGGAGTGGAGGGGAGAGAAGTGGAGGGGGGGCGGGGGGAGCAATAAGAGTAGAAAATCTCCAACCCTTGTTTTTCAGAGAGGTTGCATATCCCACTTCATATGGAAAGGAGGATATGGTTTCCCACTAAACCAGGCAAAAGGGGAGGCTTCTCATTTCATAGCACGCACACACAGCACACTGGGCCTTCTCCCACCCCTGTGCCTGAAATGGGCAGGATTTCCTATTTTACTAAGGCAAAGGGCATGGCTTCCCATTTCACCAAGAAAAGGGGTGGGACATCCTCCTATTTTACCTTAGACAGGGGCAGGAGTTCCAAATCTGAAAGAGATGGGACTTCCTGTTACCCAGGAAAAGGGTTGGATGGTGCCTAGTTTATGTCAGACATAGGCAGGGTTTCTTGTCACATATCCGAAAGGGGCAGGACTTCCTCTTATGCCAGGAGAAAAGGATAGATCTCCTGAATGCCTGAAATTGGTAGGACTTCCCTTTTTACGAGAAGAAAGAGGCAGGACGTTCCCTCTATTTGAAAGGGGGATATTTCCCAACTCCCCCAAAGCGGTCAGGGTTGCTTCCTGCTTTATGCATGTAAGAGATGGACTTCTTTGTTCACTGGAGGAAAGGGGATGCGCTCTTGTTGCATGCTTAAGGCAGAGAGGCTGGCATTTCCCCTATTCTATGTCAGCAAGGCGTGAGCCTTACCTTTTCCTCAGGGAAAAGATTTCTTCTATGCCACTGAGCAGCAAGATTCCCCATTTCATTAGGAAAAGAGGTGGTACTTCCTCCTGCCTTAGGCCAGAAAAAAGGCTGAAGCTTGCCTGTGGCACATCACTGCTGCATGGGGTGAAAGCGGCCAGCCCCTTACAGTGAAGATGGAGATGAAGAAGGCCATGGTAATGAGTGCTGAGTCCTCAACGATGTAATGAACCACCAGGGTGCATTTGATGGTGGTTTCAAATGCAAAAGAAGACCTGGATGTGGGGTACTAGCAAACTGCTCTCACTCAGCCTGGTGGGGATGCTGACTGCAGGGGATAGAGAAGACCCTACTCAGGGACAGGTCACTTGAGCTTACTCTCCTTAGGCATTCTGGGCAGTTTGTCCTCCCCGTGTCTCCACAATATGGACATGGTGGAAAGGTGGGAAGGTAGGGAGAGTGGTCTGGCCAGAAGGCCAGAGGAGGACAGAATCCTATTCATGGGTGGATCCTGTGAATGAGGTAGGTAAGGAGTTAGGATAATGAGGGGACAAGGTGGAAGGGCTCACTTTTTCTGTATGTGTCAGTCCTGATGTATGTGAGGATGATTGTGGCTGTGTGCATGTCTTTGCATCTGTGAATGTGTGTGTGAGTGTGTGTGTGTGTGTGTGTGTGTGTGAGTGTGTGTGTGTGTAGGTGCTTATGGATATCTAGGTCTACGTCACCTACTACATGAGTATGTTTCTGAGCTTGTATGTTTCCTAGTGTGGCTGTATGATTATATGTAGATGTATGTTTCCTGGTGAATGTGTAATTCTATGTAGCTGTGAATTGGTGTCAATTTTCTTGTGTCTTTCTTGGTGTGTATGAGACTATGTATGTGACCATGTCTTTTTAGAAGTGTGTGGTTTGTTCTGGTATGCGCACATGTGTGCTTGGGGATGTACATGAATGCAGACACACATGACTTGGTACATGCACATATCATGTCATATGTATGTAGCTGTGCATAGGTGTTTGTGGTGCACATAGGTGCATGTGTGGGTGTATATACTCTTTTTTGTGATCTCAGAGTATGTAAGATTATGCATGTGTGTTCATGGGTGTGTGGGTTGTGCTGGTGTGTGCACAACCCACACATCCATGTCTGGGATATGTGTGTATGTTCATGCCTATTTCTATGGCTCTGTAGCTGGTTGATCTAAGACAAGTATGTCAGACTTAAAGGGTCACATGGGCCAAATAAACAAGGTGTAAGTTTCTGTGGGCTGCAAAAAAACAAAAGCTTCAATTTTCATAGGAACATAGATTTATTTTGATAGAGACATGCTGAATACAAAGGGCTGAAATAAATGAGTAATCCTATCTAATAAGAGAGTAATATGCAAATTGACCATCACTCCAACACACAAGATGGCAGCCCCCATGTGGACATAAGATGGATGCCACAAGATGGCCAGCAGGGGAGGGCAGTTAGGGGTGACCGAGCCGGCAGAGGAGGGCAGTTGGGAGGGACCAACCCTGCAGGGGAGGGCAGTTGTGGAGGACCAGGCCTGCAGGGGAGGGCAGTTAGGGGCGGACCAGGCCTGCAGGGGAGGGCAGTTATGGGGGGACTAGGCCTGCAGGGGAGGGCAGTTAGGGGGGACCAGGCCTGCAGGGGAGGGCAATTGGGGGGGACCAGGCCTGCAGGGGAGGGCAGTTAGGGACAACCTGGCTGGCAGGGGAGGGCAGTTAGGGGTGAACAGGTTGGCAGGGGAGGGCAGTTAGGGGCAATTGGGCCAGCAGCAGAGCAGTTAGGCGCCGATCAGGCTGGCAGGGGAGTGGTTAGGGGGTGATCAGGCTGGCAGGCAGAAGTGGTTAGGGGCAATCAGGCAGGTAGGCAGGCGAGCGGTTGGGAGCCAGCAGTCCTGAATTGTGAGAGGGATCCCAGATTGGAGAGGGTGCAGGCTGGGCTGAGGGACACCCCCCTCCCTGTGCATGAATTTCATGCACCGGGCCTCTAGTCATTAATATAAAATAATAGAACATTTTAATAAAAATTAATATATATTTTTTTAAAAATATATTTTATTGATCTCTTCACAGAGAGAAAGGGAGAGAGATAGAGAGCTAGAAACATCGATGAGAGAGAAACATCGATCAGCTGCCTCCTGCACACCCCCCACTCGGGATGTGCCCGCAACCAAGGCACATGCCCCTGACCGGAATCGAACCTGGGACCCTTCAGTCCGCAGGCCGACGCTCTATCCACTGAGCCAAACCAGTTTCGGCAAAAATTAATATTTTTTCTTGACCATTAACTTACCAGACACTGAATAATTGCACAAATTAATAAGCGTAATGCAAATAAACCTATTTTTCTTGTTCTCTGAAAGCGAAATATTTCCTGTTGCACACACCAAACAAATCAGTCCAAGACTAATGATGTGGCAATTGACTGCTAAAATATTTGCTGCTAGTATTAGTGGGGAGAAATTGTGCGCCTGCATGTAAGATGTGTAAGGGAAATGAATGCAACACAATTATAGCAATCAGTCATTAGTGAATGTTGTAGTTTGTTATTAATAATCCTATATAATAAAGGGGTAATATGCAAATTGACCATCACTCCAACACACAAGATGGCCGCCCTCATGTGATCAAAGATGGCTACTCCCATGTGGACACAAGATGGCTGCCACAAGATGGCCAGCAGGGGAGGGAAGTTGTGAGCAATCAGGCCAGCAGGGGAGGGCAGTTAGGAGGGACCAGGTCTGCAAGGGAGGGCAGTTGGGGACGATCAGGCCTGCAGGGGAGGGCAGTTAGGGGTGACCGGGCCAGCAGAGGAGGACAGTTGGGGGGGACCCAGGTCTGCAGGGGAGGGCAGTTGGGAGGGACCGGGCCTGCAGGGGAGGGCAGTTGGGAGGGACCAGGCCTGCAAGGGAGGGCAGTGGGGGGTGATCAGGCCTGCAGGGGAGGGCAGTGGGGGGTGATCAGGCCTGCAGGGGAGGGCAGTTGGGGGCAATCGGGCTGGCAGGGGAGCAGTTAGGCGTCGATCAGGCTGGCAGGGAAGGGGTTAGGAGGTGATCAGGCTGGCAGGCAGAAGCGGTTAGGGGCAATCAGGCAGGTAGGCAGGCGAGCGGTTGGGAGCCAGCAGTCCTGGATTGTGAGAGGGCAGTCGGACATCCCTGGAGGGATCCCAGATTGGAGAGAGTGCAGGCTGGGCTGAGGGACACCCCCCCCCCCCGTGCATGAATTTTGTGCACTGAGCTCTAGTTATGTATGACGATATTGTAAAAATTAAGTTAAAAAATTTTTATTAAAACATTTCTTACATACCGTTATATTGTCTGGGACGCAAAAATATTCATTGTGGGCTGCATGTGGCCCGCGGGCTGCGAATTTGACATGCTTGATCTAGGACAGTGGTCGGCAAACCATGGCTCACGAGCCACATGTGCCTTTTTGGCTCCTTGAGTGTGGCTCTTCCACAAAATACCACATACCCTAATTAACTTAATAACAATGTACCTACCTATATAGTTTAAAAAATTGGCTCTCAAAAGAAATTTCAATTGTACTGTTGATATTTGGCTCTGTTGACTAATGAGTTTGCCGACCACTGAACTAGGAGATATTGGTGTGAATGTGTGTGAGCAGGGTCCAGGGCCCCTGATACCACCATCTTGAAGTCAGGAAGGGCAGGGTGGCCTGTCTCCAGCAGGTGCCAGGCTCTCTGTTAGGCCCATTCACCCTATGAGCCTACCTCCAGGCCTGCCACCCTTCTTTTGACCCTGTCATTCTCTCGCCCACTGTAGTTTGGTGGAGCTAGGCACTTGGAACCCAGCCTCTCACAGCCCCCAACTCCCTTCCTGGGCTGGGAGCTCAAAGTGTCCCAGCCTGGACTCTCCTCCCTAGCAAGGGGGCTTTAGTCACTAGCTTTGCCCACTGAGATATACACACATAAACACAAAATGTAACAATATACTCACAATACACATGGATCCATATAGACCCAGACACACACCTAGCTACACAAACACCATTGGATCCACCTCCAACCCAGATGCATGAAAAGGCTCCCATAGACCAAGTGTATGAATAGGACACAATAATCATACCTCCCCCAAGTCAATACACCACAACACACAACACAGAGACCCAAACACACACACACACACACACACACACACACACACACACACACACACGGAGTCACAGATACATTCTACACCCTGTACAGACACAGCCAGACCTGGTTGTATGCACACACACAAATACACATGCATGAGCACAAACATGGAATCGTGCATTCACATGGATATACATATAACACAGACAACCCCCAGACATATAGATGGACCCAGATATGCAACTCAAAAAGTCATACAGCAGATGTGTTATAGAATTATACACCTGAAACCTATATAATTTTATTAACCAATGTCACCCCAATACATTCCATATAAAAAGACATACAATAAGTAAAACAGCATGAAAAACAAAAAGAAAATGGTTGAAGGGAGAAGATAAAATCATGAAAGACTGAAAAAAAGAAAAAAACGCACAGCCAGCTGCTGACCCCAGCATCCAGACCCAGGAAGACAGGTAAACCCACAAAAGTCACTTTTGTGTAGAATCCCTTTCTCTCCTATTCACAAAAACACACATTGACCCAGACATCCCAGAAATACGCTGATGAATGCACAGATGTGAAGACACACCACTGTCTCCAGTCTAGCCGCCCTTGGATAAAGACAGAAAGACAGGCAAACAGACCTCTTCTACAGCCTCATGGGTGTGTCAAAGCTAGGGGGAAGCGGGGGGGGGGGGGGGTGCGGACGGAAGGAGGCTCACCCAGCAGCAGACATAGCATGTCCAAAGCCACCAACATCTTGGCGGTGGAGTGTGGCAGCGAGTGGGACAGGACTGATCTGTGCGGGTTCCTCAGCCACAGGCACTGGTAACCAGATCACCATGTCGGGCAACTGGCCGTTAACACCCCGTGTGGTAAATTTATCGACTGTGGGTGGGTGGGTGGGGGCGCTCCCACGGGGACTGGTATTAGAGCTCTGGAGCTGGGCTGGGGTGGTGAAGACCACGTGGGCAGGGGCAGGGTCCCTCTGGGGGCGGTAGTTAGACGGCGAAGAGGAAGGGGCTTTCCCTTATAAGGGCAGGGCTGGGGAAACTGAGTCCTCTCTTTCTCCATTAGCTAGGAAGGCTCCATCCCACACCAGGAACTTGACAAAAAAAGGTCTTGATAGTGTGGGTGGGGCCTGGAAGAAGATAGGGCGGCACACAAGGGGAGGATTCTAAAGGAATGAGACAAAATGGTCAGACCTTCAGGCCGCTAAGTCCCCAGGGAAGTCAGGTTAGGGTTGGGGATGGATTGAAGACTGGGGAGAAGGCATTGGGCTCTGGAAAGGTGGAACCCAAGAAAGGAGGGAGGATTTTAGATAGGAGTCAATGGAAGGGCGGAGCCTGGGGAGAGGGGGTGCTGGACCAAGAAAAACAGAAAAGTGGGTGAGACAGGACAGTGAGCAAGAGACACCTGACTGGGGACGTGGGCAGGGCCCAGGGAGAATGAGGCTGAAGGTGGGTGGACTAGGGAGAATGACAGAAAAGTGGGAGGTACTGGGGAGGCTGGCAAATTGGGCGTGGCTTAGAGATAATGACGGGAAGTGGGCGGGGCTGGGGAGTGAGCAGGGCTTGGGGGGGACCCGGGTCAACCTTGGAAGGGGCGGGCCCACTTTTTTCAGGGTTCTGCGGGTCAAAGTCACGTCGGAGTTGGCGATAACTCTGTGCTGGACAGGCCGCATCTTGGGCGATTCCTTGGTGGTCATTTTCTGGCTGAGATCCATTTTTGGGCGGGACGGAATCCTTCCCTCTGAGTCAACGATCGCCCCGCCCTACCTGGTGCCCTCGCTGCGCCTCACTGGTCGGGCGCGGACCAATGGGAATCCGCCTCTGGTCTCACTCTTGTCTTCTCGGGTTCCAGCCCAGCATCGGGCGGCCCGACTAGGAGCTGCGTGGAGTAGGGGCGGGTGAGGGTCTTCTGTCCCACTCCTGCTAAACTCAGCTCTATTTAGGCTCCAAGGACCCTGCCTGTTCCGGCTCCGGGCGACCGTCCCCCTATTCCCTCACCCCACTCTCCTTCCTTTGCAGGCCTTGCATTTGAGGTGGACGACCTAGAAGCATCTTTTCCTCCTTTCAGTCCCTCTCCTCGCCAACTCCATGCAGCTCTGGACTGAGGCTCCTGGTTCACTAGGGGGCGCCCGCGGCCTTCACTGGTGCTGCTGACCAGAAAAGGGACCCGGAACCGGCTCTCTCTGGAGCACGCCCAGGCTTGTATTCCCTCTCAAGCGTACATCTTTACTTTTCTCTCCTAAACTCTAAGGGCCCCCACAAAACTTTCAACCAGAGGGTCAACAGGCAGCAGCAGCAGCTCATCCGGGGCTTACCCCCTGAACCTGTCTCCAAGGTCCCCTTTTCTCTGACTTTGCTGTGAGCTCACATCAGCCCGCCATGGCTCATTCCACGCCCCCCCCCCCCCCCCCATAACGTTTCCTGAGAGCCAAAGCGGAGTATTGCCTAGGCTCTCTCCTGTTGCTTCTTCTACACTAAGCCCTTCCTTTGTAAGGGACCCCGAGGTTCCTCGAGGGAGGGATGGGCACCCAGAAGGAGAGCCTGGATTCCTTTTAGAAGGTGGTGGATCCTGGGCGGTTTGAAGGATGGAGCCTGGGTCTCTACTGTGGGAAAGGCCTGGCTTCCTTTGGTTGTGTGCCCTTGCATTTTGTGTCTTTATTTCAAGTGTCGTGCTGGTCTCTCCAGATTTGCCTGCTGTGTCTCTGATTGACCACCCCAAGAGTGTTTGAGTCTCTCTGAGGCTATGCTTTAGTGGGTATATGTGACCATGGCCATGAGTGTGTCCTTGTGTCTGCTGGTGGCTAGCTTGTGTGTCTACTCGTGTGTATCTATTATTGTCTCTGGGCATCTGTCTCAGTGTGTGCCTGTTTTGTATATCTCCATGTCTGTTTTGGTATGTGTGTGATAGTGTGTGCAACTGTTCTATTCTCTATGGGCTTGATGAGATATGTCCCTGTGTGTGCTTGTGGCTAGCTTTGGTGGCTGCTCCTGTGTATCTATAATTATAGATATGTGTCCAGATATGTGTGTGTGTGTGTGTGTGTGTGTGTGAGAGAGAGAGAGAGAGAGAGAGAGAGAGAGAGAGTTTGTGTAGGTCTCTGTGTGCCTGTTTCATTTGTATAACTGCATTAGGGGTGTCTTGTACCTGTCTTAGTGGCAGTTGCCTTTGGGCAAGTTGGAGAGTCCCTTCCAGGTGGTAGCCCAGCTGAGACTTCCTTCCTAGGGCAGGCTGGCTTGCTTCCCAGCAGAATGAGCTGGCTTCTCACAAGGGGCCCCTCTGAGGGGTCCCCAGGGCGCTGCTCTGGTCTGCCTGGGTGTTTCCCATTTCTGTATTACTCTATTTTTATCAGGGAAACACGATTTCCTGTCTTTGATGTCACTGGTGCTAAATTTTCCCTTCCAAAGAGTTCAGGCCACTGGTTTCTTTCTTTGTGTATGTGTGTGCACTTGACCACGATTCCGTGCTTAATATAAAAACCCCAAAA
Source organism: Plecotus auritus (assembly GCF_963455305.1). Taxonomy (NCBI): domain Eukaryota; kingdom Metazoa; phylum Chordata; class Mammalia; order Chiroptera; family Vespertilionidae; genus Plecotus; species Plecotus auritus. Next base: position 86,749,057 of record NC_137773.1, read on the forward strand.
CAAACAGTAGCACATGGAAAATACAGTGGGTGAAAATACATACAGCAAAAGGTCCAAATTCTCTCAGCCCACATCCCACATTTCTTTTATACCTTCCAGAAATGCACTATACAAATGTACCTCTGCTCTGAAACAAACCCCACATTTGGTATGTAGCACTTTATTTTTTAACCCTTAGAGATTTCTGTTAGCCCAAAAGGGATGACTCAACCTTCACACCTGTGATTACTGAACTGATTTTCAAACAATAACAGACAATTTCACTTTCGATGATTTCTTTTGGCTATTTTCATCAGACCATCTTTGCAATAGATGTCCGCACTAATTTTTGGACCCTGGTTGTTCATTCACAAGATCAACCCCTGTATACAATCATACAGAGCTACCAGACTGTCAGCCCCATTGGCAACCATGATGCTTAGTGTATGCCTAATGCTATTCTGATTCCCTGTTCTTTTCTTTTATTCCCTATTTTTTTTTGTTTGTTTTAATCTTTATTGTTCAGATTATTACAGATGTCCCTCTTCCCCCCCCCCCCCCCATAGTTTCCCTCCACCTGGCTCCCACCCCAACCCAGGCCCTTGCCACCCCACTGTCCGTGTCCATAGGTACTGCATACATGCTTATAAGATCTATGTCCAATCTCTTCCCACACCCCCTCCACACCCTCTTCCCCCAAGAATTGTTAGTCCGCTCCATTTCCATGCCCCTGATTCTATTACATTCACCAGTTTATTCTGTCCATCAGATTTTTTATTCATTTGATTTTAGATTCACTTGTTGATAGATATGTATTTGTTGTCACTTTGTTGTGCTGATTCCCTATTCTTTTTTTAAAAATATATTTTATTGATTTTTTACAGAGAGGAAGGGAGAGGGATAGAGAGTTAGAAACATCAATGAGAGAGAAACATCAATCAGCTGCCTCCTGCACACCTCCTACTGGGGATGTGCCCACAACCAAGGTACATGCCCTTGACCGGAATCAAACCTGGACCTTTCAGTCCGAAGGCTGACGCTCTATCCACTGAGCCAAATCGGTTAGGGCTGATTCCCTATTCTTGACACTAATCCTACGAGGTGATCACTGGTGTTAGCCACACTTCCCAGATAGGAAAAGCAAGGAACAGAGAGGTGAAAGAATTTGCTCAAAATCATACAACTACCAAGAGACAGAGCTGGGATTTGAAGCCCCACAGTTTGGTTCTTGTGCTATTTGTTGTTTCTCAACTAGAAACACATCTGTGAACACATGGAACCCCCTTTCCTCATCTCTGAACACAAAACATCACATTGGAAACACACAAGTCCAGAGTAGTCTGGGATGCATCCCAACTTCACAAAGCTTCAGTGTTTTTTTGTTTGTTTTTTAAATATTTTTATTGATTTCAGAGAGGAAGGGAGAGGGGAGAGAGAGATAGAAACATCAATGATGAGAGAGAATCATTGATTGGCTGCCTCTTGCATGCCCCCTACTGGGGATCAAGCCCGCAACCTGGGCATGTGCCCTTGACCAGAATCGAGCACAGGACCCTTCAGCCCACAGGCCAATGCTCTATCCACTGAGCCAAACCAGCTAGGGCGAAGCTCCAGTGTTTTGCATCACCATGCCTTGCAACATTTACACAATATGAGAGGTGTGCACATGTGCCGGCCCTGTGTTTTCCTGGCCTATCTAGGACCCAGCTTTTTGAGAGACTTGACTAACGTAGGCAATGCAATTCCCCTCTCTGTGCCTCTTTCCTCCTTCAATACATGTCACCACTCTCGCAGACCTCACTTAATTCTTTCCTTCCCCCTTTTCTCTTTTTCTTAATTCACATCCCCTGCCCCCCAATTTGGTCCTTTGCTCACTAGCTTGTACACTCACAGCAAACATCACTAACATCCTCTGTTAGGCTTTGCCTCTGCCCTGGGGGACACAGAGGATCCAGGACAGAAAAGTTGACACTGGGGGAGGCCATATCCAGGGGATGGGGACAATGGGAAACCCAGAGAAAAGGAAATGAGGTTTTCTAGAAAACAATCAAGGCACACTTCTTGGAGCAGGTGCCTGTTTGTTGGGCCTCAGAGGTAGAAGATAGGGGCTCCCCCCTTCAACTGCTTCCTGCCCAATCCCTCCCTTGAGCCCTGTGATGTTGAGCATGAGGATTCAGGCCCTACCCCTAGAGATGAGGAAAATGGGCCCACGCTCACCTCAGGGAGACAGCTGAGCACAGAGGTGCTAGGAAGGTAATACCCACAGCTCCATGGTGGGTGGGGCTGTCTGGCTCAGATGTCCCAACCACAGCTGCACGTCATGGTGCTCCCCGGCTGCGGCCTGAGCCTTTCCCAGGCTGCCAGACTTTGTTTCCCCTCCCTGGAGGGAGTGAACACAACCATACTAAGCCCCTCCGTGTGGAAGAGGGTTTCAGAACACGCACTGTGCGTCCTTGGTTAAGTGACTTCAACTTGTGGAGTAAGTTTCTGCAGCCACATCTTGGGATGATGGTGTGCCAGAGTTGCCGAAAAGATGCCCGAGCATGACAGCTCCTCGCCTTTTCTGAACACTCCCTGCCTTTTCTGAACACTCGCAAAGTGCCTGTCACTGCCTACAGCAAGCTCTCAACTGCCCTTTGAGATCTACTATGGTTCTCATTTAACAGATGTGAAAAATAAGGCTCTGAGAGGGGAAGCTGCTTGCCCTCAGCAAGAAATTTAAGAGCTGCCGAAACCAGTTTGGCTCAGTGGATAGAGCATCGGCCTGCGGACTGAAGGGTTCCGGGTTCGATTCCGGTCAAGGGCATGTACCTTGGTTGCGGGCACATCCCCAGTGGGAGGTGTGCAGGAGGCAGCTGATCGATGTTTCTCTCTCATTGATGTTTCTAGCTCTCTATCCCTCTCCCTTCCTCTCTGTAAAATATCAATAAAATATATTAAAAAAAAATTTAAGAGCTGAGGTGGCAATTTTTTTTCTAAAATGGTCCAGAGAGAGTAAATATTGGCTTTGTGATCACAAATACTCAGCTCTGCTGTAGTATTGCAAAAGCTGCTGAAGGAGCGTGGCTGTGTGCCAATGAAGTTTATTTGTGGACACTGACATTTGAATTTCATATTTTGTATGTCAGGAAATAGGCTTATTCTTTTGACTTTTACCAGCCACCTAAAAGCAAAAACAATCAAACAAAAAATTCATAGTTTTCAGACTGTAGTTTTTTGATCTCTAGAGCCAATGCTGTTAATTGCTGTAATTCATTAACTTATTCACTCATCCCATAAATATTACTGAGGCTTGTCATTCTCTAGGCATGAGAGGTAGACTGGAAACAAGCCGTTGAAGATGCTCCTCTTCAGGAGATAACACTTTTGTGGGGAAAGTAATTGTAAGCAAGTAAGCAAACAAGAATATTCTAGATGGCAGAAAGGGCCAGCAAGGAAATTTGTTGGGTGATGCAACAGGGCTGAGGGAGGGGCACTTTCATTTGGGTTGTTTGAGATGGTGACCTTTGGAGTCCTCTGAATTCCTCTTTTTGTTCTTTTTGTCAGCTTAGGCAATGGTTGGCTGTCGCCCGCTGTGGGCTAGGGCTTAATAATAAACAGATTGGCTTCTTGGCAGGGCAGTGATATGGAGGGGAGGGCCCTGTGGCCTCAGTATGTTTAAAGCCTTCTTCCTGGTCGTTCGGATTCCTCAGAGACCAGTCTGTCATCACCCCATCTTCTGTGTCCCGATGCTGAGCGGGTGAGGGTTGAGGTGGGGAAGTTTCAGCGCCTGCATTCATGTTCACAGGTTTGCTCAATAGTCCTGTGTTCAGAGAGATTCTTCTGTCGATAACTGCTGTTTCTCTGACCAGAAACACTGCTATTTCCGCTCTTTGGAGGACAAAAGAAAACAGATACTTTCCCACCCTGATGGGAAGTGTCAAAACAAAAAAAATGGATCCACTTCAAAATGGAGCTGGAGCTGCCGTGCTAGAGAGACTTCCGTGCACATCTTATGCCTCAGACCTTTGGAATGTTAAAAAAGGGCCAAATAACCTTGGGGCTGGGTTTAAGAAGCCTTGTTTCCCCCAAAAAACTGTTTGTAAATAAGGCAGGTTCAGCCTGGCTGGTGTGGCTCAGTGGTTGAGTGTTGACCTATGAACCAGGAGGTCATGGTTCTTCGAATCCCAGTCAGGGCACGTGCCTGGGTTTCAGGCTTGATCCCCAGTGAGGGGCACGCAGGAGGCAGCTGATCAATGATTCTCTCCCATCATTTGATGTTTCTCTCTTTCCCTCTCCTTTCCGCTCTGAAATCAATAAAAAAAAATACTTTAAAAAGAAAGTAGATAGAATGACTTACTGGACTAAAAATTAAAAACACTGTTTAGCATTAACATCACTATGTTAAATGTACCAATACAAATGCCTTCTGCCTGTTGATGTAATTGGCCCCCTTTCCTTCTCATAAATACTCCTTGTCTTTGCATCCTAAGTGGGAGGAAGACTATTTGGTTTTCTGCCTGATTTGGTGCGTCCTGAATAGCTATTCTTTTTTATTTCAAATAAATGCTTCTTTCCACTCGCTTTTAAAGGCCTTTTATTTTTTTGGTTAACTGGAGAAAAACTGATGTCTCTTTTGGGAATTGACTTTCAGTAAACTCTTCTATTTTAGTGGCCACCCATCACCCCCTCCTTCAGCGTTGGCGAGAGTCACCAATAACTGAACTTTGGGGATGGTGCTGGAGAAATTCCAAGAGGCAAATAATATTTGGCTTTCCACCCTGCTGGCTAGCCATTTTGTTTCGGGTTTTAAAACAATCACTGACTGTCACTGCAGTGGGATTTCAGAAGAGTGAAAGTAAAGGCTGATGCCCCATTCATCATCTTTACCCAGAAGGTTGGTGGGAACCCAGGCTGGCTGCCAATGTGGAGAAAGAACATTCCAGTCAGAGGGACTGCAGGGGTGAAGGAACAACCTTGGTCCAACGCAGTGGGTTCTCCAACTCGGGCAAACCCCGGAATCTTCTGGTTGGCTCATTCAAACACCGATTGCTGGGCTGACGGCTGGGCTTTTTCCGTAACCAGAGTGTCGATAGACAGAGGTGCTAGAATTTGCATAGGTGATGTTGTCGCTGTTGGTTTGGACATCACACGTTATAAACCGTTTACATAACGGAAGCATTTAGCACCTGCGTATTAACCTGAGCCAGTATCATTATGGTTTTTCTCTCTGTAATTCCCCAGCAAGGCCCAATGCTAGAACTTCGAGCACAGCCTGGCATCCTATACCAAAATCCCCCCGCATTTCCTGGCCTGCTGGCCGAGGCCTGAGACCATTGGGAAAGTGAGTCCTGGAGTAGCTCAGGGACTGACCAGTGTCCACCCGGCTGGTCTGGGCAGAGCAGAGCTTTCTTCCCATCTCTCAATCCAGGGTTGCTTCCTCTTTTGGGTTTTGAGTTATGGCAGCTTCTCTGCTCCTCCTCCCACCCCCGCCTGAGTGAAGGGAAATTTGAATTTCCTCTGTCTCACTCGTGTCCTTTTCCTACAAGGGGAATTTCTCTACCTGGACTCTCCAGCCTTCCGCTTGTGGGGTCCAGAGGGGGCTCCTGACAGGAAGCGGTCTAGGTGGGTGGGTGGGGGCAGGCCAAGGAAGGGCTAGGCAGGGTCCCAGAGAAGTTGAGAGAGGGGGGGGGGGCGAGTATGGCACTCAGGGTTCCACTGGGGGATTTTGCTCCAGAGGAGAAGGCAGCTGAGACCTGGCTGTCCTATGACCGTTCTGCAGAAATACTGGATTTAGGGGATCCTTGGGGGACCTGGGTGGGAGTGACAAGGAGGGGAAAGAGACAAAGAGACAAAGAGGTTCAGAAAGTGAGAGCAAGAGACAAAGGGAGGGAGAGAAGGAGAGAGGAGGGGGAGGACAGGGAGAGACACTGAGACAGAGACAGGGAGAGTCAGAGACATAGAGCCGGAGAGACAGAGATGTAATAAGGGATAGAACCATAGCTGAAGCCCAGCCCAACGCAGACAATCAGCGGACACAGGGACAAATGGCGAGAGACGCACAGATAAAAGGAGAGATACAGAATTACAAAGAGGCACCCAGAGAGGCAGAGAGAGAGACAGAGAGAGAGAGAGAGAGAGAGAGAGAGAGAGACAGAGAGAGAACGTGGGAGAAAGAAGAAGCAGTGGGGCAGAGATTGGAGGGCGAGAGAGAGAGAGAAAGGAGACCAGAGATGAGATCCAGAGAAGAGAAAGTTAGGGAAAGTCTGGCTGGAGGGGGCGGGCACTGGGATCCCCACCGTCTCCGCCCCGGAAAGCGGGGCTTCCGGGTTCACTATAAAGCGAGGAGCCCGGGACCCCGTTTTTAGCCGCCTGCCGCTGGTCATGCGCTCCAGCTCGGACGCCATCCTGGACCCCGAGGCCCCGCGGCCGCCCGCGCCCCCCGGCCCCGCCTACCGCCGGCTGCCCTGGGCGCTGAGCGCCGCGCTGCTGCTGCTGCTCGCGGCCGCCTGCGCCGCCTGCGCCGTCCGCGCCTGGGAGCTGCCCCGCGGCCCCGCCTCGCCCGGCCCCAGCCCCGCGCCCGACTGGAGGCTCCGGGAGCTCCCTCCCGACGCCCGGGCCCGCCTCCCCGACTCCCCGCAGGTGAGATGTGCTCCTCCTTGGGACCCCTTCTCTACCCTGCACCCCGGGCCGACCCCTTTCTTCACCCCGAGCCCCTGAAAGCACCCCTTCTTTATCCAGGACATTCGGGGGGCGCACCCCTTCTCACCTTGTTACCCCCGTGAGACCCCATCTGCATCCGGCACCCTAGGGCGGGACCTTTTCTCCATCGCGGACCCCGAGGGGCACTTCGAACCTTTGAGGGGACCCGCACTTTTTTCCTAACTCCCGGAGAACCTAGATTTTCTCCCGGACCCCTGGGGTGTTCCCCTTTTCCTTCCAAGACCTCCCTGTTCCAAGGCCACCTGGAGGGATCACACTTATTTTCGGTCTTGAATCCTGGTGGGTGCTGTCCTTGTAGATCCCACGGATTGGGGCCGGTTGAGCCCCCAAGTTGAGGTGTGCTTGTGCGTTGGTGTTGGGGTGCTCTTTTGGAGCAGGGGGAAAGGAGAGCGTAAGGTCTGCGCAGACGCGGTGGGGCACTTTTCAGGGGGCTGCGGAGCGGTTGGGGGACCCTCCATTCATTTTCTGCCTTTCCTCCTCAGTATGTGGGCGTGTTCGCGCAGCTGGTGGCCCGAGATGGTGAGTGTCCTGCGCCATCCCTCTACCTCCCTCTACTAAGTGGGAGGGTCCTGGGGAGCTGGAGGCCTCCTTCTGACTAAATCGGACCCTCGACTCCTTCCCTCTCTGAAAGCTGTCTTCTCCCCTCTTTGAACCTGTCTCTCTGGGCTCCCGCTACTTCCATCTGCCCACTAAAACCCACCCTCTCAGGCTTAGGGCGGGATCCCCAAATCCCATCCTGGTCTGGTCTCTCACACTGGGCTCTGGGAAGTTCACCCTCTCCTTCCCACTCGCTTCTCTCCTTCCTTCCAGAGACCTCCCTCCTTCCTGAGACCCCGCCCACTTTCCCTCCCCCTCCTCCTTCTGAGTCCCCACCTTCAAGCTGTCCCATTCCCCTCACCTCCTTCTCTAAACCCCTTCCTTCACCCCCGAGTCCCTAGCCCTACTCCCGCCTTCCCATCCCCTTTTGCATCGCTCGTCCTCCTGCAAGTGTCTGTTCCTGGAAGTGTCTCACCGTCCACCCCAGCCCTCTCCAAGTCCCCCCTCCCCCTCCCTCTTCCTGACAGCTTCCCCCCTTCTTCCTGTCCCTTTCTGCCTCCATCCCCTAGCCCTCCCTCCCTCTGAGAACCCTTCCGTCCTCAGAGCCCCTCCACCCACTCCCCAGGCTGTGTCCCTGCCACATCCTTGCTCAGGACAACCCTCCCCCCTTCCACCTCTTGCAGCACTGCTGACAGAAGGGCTCCTGCATTGGTGCAGTGACCCTGGCTTGAAAGGTGTGTTCCTGGCACCCGGCCTGAGCTACGATGAGCACACACAGGAGCTGGTGGTGTCTGAGGCCGGCATCTACTACGTCTTCTTGCACCTGGAACTGCAACGTGTGGTGGCCAGAGCTGGCTCTGGCTCTGTCTCCATTGCCTTGCACCTGCAGCCGCTGGGCACAGGGGCTGCAGCTCTGGCCCTGACCTTGAATCTGCCATCTCCATCCTCTGAAGTCCCGGACTCAGCAGCTGGTTTCCGGGGTGGCCTGCTGCACCTGCGTGCTGGCCAGCGCCTGGGTGTCCATCTCAGTGCTGCGGCTGGGGTGCACCCCGCCTGGCAGCTTGCACAAGGTGCCACAGTCTTGGGCCTCTACCGAGTGGCCACCAAGGTCCCTGCTGGACTGCCCTTGGGACAGCCTTCATGAGGCAGGCGGGATTGCCACCCCCTGCAGGGAGACTAAATCCTGCCTTTCTTCCGTGGGGCCTCTGGTGATGGGCCCTGGCTTCTCTACCTCACCAGGCAGGGCAGGAGTTCTGGCTGCTGACCCCCTCCTCAAGGACTTTTCTGGTTCCTCTATCACTCCTGCCCCAAGTCAAACCCTTGGTATTTATTATGAGCCTGAGCTCAGACAGTGGACTTTATATTTATCTGTTTAACTTATATTTATTGAGCGCCCAGGCCAGGTACTGTGCAGCAGGGCTGGAGAAACAGACCAAAACAAACAAACAAACGAACAACAGCAAGCAAAACAAACCTCAAAAAATCCTTACTTATGTTAATATGTGAGAAATAAAGACTCACTCCTAGCCTCCCCCTTTGGGATTTGTGGGGTAGCTTTAGGGGTCTGCAGAATTCTTTGTTGTGTGAGTTTCATTCATGCAAACTTGTCTTTTGACCATCTACGATGTGTCAGGTACTCTTTTAGGTGTTGAGGACACAGCGATGAACAAAACAGACCAAAACTCCAGCTTTTGCCAAGCTGACGTCTTATAGGCTGGTTTGCCACTGTGACTGTGATTGTCTGTGACCTGGTGTGCCTGGGCCAGGGGGCAGTGTGAGATGGTGGATAGTACTGGGTAATAAAATGTTTATAAATGTAATGATGACGGTACTGAGGTTTTACTGTACACCAGACAGTGTTTTCTGAGACTCATAAGTACTGTATGCTTTAAGGATTTATTTTTTCCATTTTACTATTATGTATGCTCTTGAGGTTATTTTCCTCTATGGTAAGTGGGTGGTGGAAATACTGTAGAATACAGTTCTGCAGGAAATCACTTGCCAGCTCTGTTCAGTACCCTCACGCCAGTAACTTAAAATCAGCCACGGGAATCAGCAAATGCTACAAGCCAGGGCTTGCTTTATTGTCTGTGGTCATCTAGACTTAAAGTGATGGAGGAACTGATGTTAAACAAGTAGATTAGACTTAAAAGCGCATCTTGTCTCTATCTGTTATGTTGTGAATACCAAGGAAGTCTTCATCTAGTGTTTTCAAACTGTTACCTGGTTTTGTAAAGAAGTTGCTCATGTTTTCACAAGCAAGTAAAGTGTGGACATACATCTTTGGCCCGTTTTATCTTAGTATTATTATTTTTTTTAAGTTGATTTCAGAGAGGAAGGGAGAGAAAAGAGAGATAGAAACATCAATGATGAGAGAATCATTGGTTGGCTGCCTCCTGCACACCCCCTACTAGGAATCGAGCCCACAACCCGGGCATTGAACCCAGAACCCTTCAGTCTACAGGCCGACGCTCTATCCACTGAGCCAAACAGGCTAGGGCTTATCTTAGTCTTTAAAAGGAAAATACAATCTACATCACTTGTTTGTCCCTTGCACGCAGGGTTGAGTATGGGTACAAGAGTGGGAAAAATTAAGGCATTCTGTAGAGAATCAATGAACTACATAGAATTTGCAATGAAGAGTATTCTCTATTTTATTCATAAATGGTGTCCTACACAATCATTTATGCCTACAAAACTTATGATAGATACACAATTTCATCCCCCCCCCATAGTCAACCCTGCGTGCAAGTGACAAACAAGTGATGTAGATTGTATTTTCCTTTTAAAGACTAAGATAAGCCCTAGCCTGTTTGGCTCAGTGGATAGAGTGTCAGCATGTAGACTGAAGGGTCCTGGGTTTGATTCTGGTCAAGGGCACATGCCTGGGTTGTGGGCTTGATCCCAGGTAGGGGGTGTGCAGGAGGCAGCCAATCAATGATTCTCATCATTGATGTTTCTCTCTTTCCTCTCCCTTCCTCTCTGAAATCAATTAAAAAAAAAAAAAGACTAAGATAAAACGGACCAAATATATATGTCCACACTTCACTTTCTTGTGAAAACATGAGCAACTTCTTTACAAAATCAGAGAATGGGTTGAAAACACAGCGCCAGCATGCTGCCCCTCTCTCCAGACCTAGCCAGTTCTCCCTGCCCCATAATTTTGTCACCATGCAGAACTTCTGCACTGGTCCATATACACTGGCTGGACCCTGGCTTTCCTTAGAGATCTAGGACAAAAGGGGCTGGGTGGACAGAGAAGTCTCCACAGAGCAGACTTTGATTGGTTTTAAGAAGAAGGATGGGGTGAGTGAGGCAGAGGTAGGAGAGTTTGGTCTGCAGTGGTCAGACAGGAGGCTGTGGGATGGACAGCAAAAATGTGGAAGTGAAGGTGAATGGCATTTGCTTGGCCCATTTCTACTCCTCAAGGGGTTTGTCTCTCCTGAGTGGGCAGAACTGACATTGAGCTAACACCCATGAGTATGGCCATACTAGGCATTAAATTATTAAATTAGTTCCATACTGGTTGGCAAGTACCCATTACTCCTAGTCCCCATTCCTGGATACTTCCTTTGGACCCCTGGGATGGCCCTTGTGACCAAGCATCCAAACCCTTAACTCTCGGTGCATCCCTAAAATTCGTGGGGAAAGGTAGTCTCCGGAATTCTTGGTCCAGGGACCACAGTCAAATCTGATTGGTCAGCATCTGGCTACACTGGTTGTTGCTTATTGAATAACACCCTTGGCACCAGGTGATGCCTTCCCTTGGCACAGCTGATTGGGTGGATTCATGACGCAAGCTGGGCCAATCTTCACAAAGTGGACGGGCTTGACCTCACAGGCAGTGTTAGTCAGGAAATCGCACCTCTACAGGAGAGAGAAGCATGAAAGGGCCCATATGCAGAGAGAGAGAGAGAGAGAGAGAGAGAGAGAGAGAGAGAGAGAGAGAGAGAGAGAAGAGGAAGATGCACAGGAATTCACAGGTGAGACCATAGAACCCTGGAGAGACAGAGGAGGGACCTAGGTTTTCTACTTGCCCCTTCCTGGTGACATGGGAAGCCCTATGCCTATTGGAAAACCCTATGACAGGGTGGGACAAAAGTAGGTTTACAGTTGTGAGTACACAAAACACAGACTTTATTCTTTTATTATTATTTATTAATTATTGTATTATTTTCCATACAAATGACTGTCAACCTACTTTTGCCCCACCCTGCAGTTTCCGAGGGCCACAAACTGGGTGGCTTAAAACAACAGACATATTGTCCCCCAGGTCTGGAGGCCAGAAATTCAAAATCAAGGTGCCAGCAGGGCCATGCTTCCTCTAAAGGCTCTAAGGAAGAATCCTTACCTGCCTCTTCCAGTTCCCAGTAGTTGCCCACAATCCTCAGTATTCCTTGCTTCATAGCTGCATTACTCCAATCTCTGCCTCTCTCTTCAATGGCCTTCTTCGCTCTGTGTGTCTCTGTCTTCATTTCTCTTCTCTTCCTGAAAGGACAAGTCATATTGAATGTAAGGCCCACACTCATCTAGTATGACCTCATCTTAATTTAATTACAGCTCAGTGGTTGAGTGTCAACCCATGAACCAGGAGGTCAGGGTTCGATTCCAGGTCGGGGCACATGACCGGGTTGTGGGCTCGATCCCCAGTAGGGGGGCGTGCAGGTGGCAGCTGATCAGTGGTTCTCTCTCATCATTGATGTTTCTATCTCTCCTTCTCCCTTCCTCTCTGAAATCAATAAAAAATCATTTAAAACAATTTAATTACATCTGCAAAGATCCTATTTCCAAAAAGGGTCATAATCTGAGGTTCCATGGAGGACATGAATCTTGGGGGGACACTTCAACCCAGTACATCTAGTATCTCCCCTTGGGGGCAATGAGAAACGTCAGTATCCTATGATTTTCCTTCTGGGGAGGGTTCTGTTCTGTGCTGCTAAATGACTTTTAAGATAGTGGTCCCCACCCTAACTGGTTTGGCTCAGTGGATAGAGCGTCGGCCTGTGGACTCAAGGGTCCCAAGTTCGAGTCTGGTTAAGGGCATGTACCTTGGTTGCGGGCACATACCCAGTAGGGAGTGTGCAGGAGGCAGCTGATCGATGTTTCTCTCTCATCGATGTTTCTAACTCTCTCTACCCCTCTCCTTTCCTCTCTGTAAAAAAAATCAATAAACTATATTAAAAAAAAAAAGATAGTGGGCCCAAGGATGCAGGTCCTCAAGGCCATTGGTGTCTTTCCTAGTGGCTTTGGGATCTGAGAGACTGTCCTATTTTCTGGGTTATGTTAGTCTGAGGGCATCCCACAGTGCTTGGGTCCCAAGTGTCTGTGGGATGTTACCAAGACTCAAGGAATGCAGATGGAATTCTACAGTAGTAACAATAACCATAGGTGGAATTTATCCTGCTTACTGGGCCAAGAAACTAATTGCTTTGCAAGGACTCCATCAGGAAGGTACTATTCTATTTTTTAAAAAATTCTTTATTGTTGACAGTATTACATATGTCTCCTTTTTCCTCCATTGACCTCTCCCCACCCACTCCCACCCCCTAACACATGCCCCCTCCCCATTGTCTGTGTCCATTGTTTATGCTCATAGGCATGGATACAAGTCCTTTGGTTGATCTCTCTAACCCCTCCCCCCGCCCCCACACCTTCCCTCTGAGGTTTGACGGTCTGTTCAATGCTTCTATGTCTCTGGATCTATTTTTGTTCATCAGTTTATGTTGTTCATTATATTTCACAAATGAGTGAGATCATGTGATATTTACCCCTCTCTGATTGGCTCATTTCACTTAGCATATTACTCTCCAGGTCCATCTATGCTGTTGCAAATGGTAAGAGTTCTTTCTTTTTTACAGCAGCGTAGTATTCCATTGTGTAGATGTAACACAGCTTTTTTTTTTTTTTAAATATGTTTTATTGAGATTTTTTCTTTAAGAGAGACAGAAAGGGAGAGGAAGAGAGAGATAGAAACATCAATGATGGGAGAGAATTATTGATCGGCTGCCTCCTGCACACCCCCCAGTGGGGATCGAGCCCACAACCTGGGCATGTGCCCTTGACTGGAATCAAACCTGGGACCCTTCAGTCTGCAGGCCCACACTCTATCCATTGAGCCCAACCAGCTAACACAGCTTTTTAATACACTCATCTGCTGATGGGCACTTAGGCTGTTTCCAAATCTTAGCTATGGTGAATTGTGCTGCTATGAACATAGGGGTACTTATATCCTTTTTGATTCGTGTTTCTGTTTTCTTGGGATATAGTCCTAGAAGTGGGATTACTGCATCAAATGGGAGTTCCATTTTTAATTTTTTGAGGAAACTCCATACTGTTTTCCACAGTGGCTGCACCAGTCTGCATTCCCACCAGCAGTGCACAAGGGTTCCTTTTTCTTCACATCCTCGCCAGCCCTTGTCTTGTGTTGATTTGTTGATGATAGCCATTCTGACAGGTGTGAGATGGTACCTCATGGTTATTTTGATTTGCATCTCTCAGATGATTAGTGACTTTGAGCATGTTTTCATATGTCTCTTGGCCTTTTGTATGTCCACTTTCAAAAAGTATCTATTTAGGTCCTTTGCCCATTTTTTGATTGGGTTGTTTATCTTCCTTTTGTTAAGTTGTATGAGTTCCCTATAAATTTTGGAGATTAAACCCTTATTGGATGTAACATTGACAAATAAGTTCTCCCATGCAGTGGGCTGTCTTGTTGTTTTGTTGATGGTTTCTTTTGCTGTGCAGAAGCTTTTTATTTTGATGTAGTCCCATTTGTTTATTTTCTCCTTAGTTTCCATTATCCTAGGAGCTGTATAGGTAGACATTGCTACGACATGTGTCTGATATTTTGCTGCCTATGGATTCTTCTAAGATTTTTATGGTTTCCCGTCTTACATTTAAGTCCTTTATCCATTTTGAGTTTATTTTTGTGTATGGTGTAAGTTGGTGATCTAGTCTCATATTTTTGCATGTATCTGTCCAAATTTCCCAGCACCATTTATTGAAGAGCCTGTCTTGACTCCTTTGTATGCTCTTGTATGGCTTGGTTCGATTTCTGGGGTCTCTGTTCTGTTCCATTGGTCTATATGCCTGTTCTTGTGCCTGCACTATTCTATTTTCATTCTAATTTTACAGGCAAGGAAACTGAGGCCCAGGGAGGTTAGCTCAACTCACATATCCAATAACAGGTAGAGTGGTGGACAGTATAAGTTCTAGAGCCAGACTTCCTGGAACCCTGGTCACTTCCCAGTGACCTCATAGTATACATAAAGATTTAGGCTGAACCATGCCCTCCCTTCAATTCATATGTTGAATTTCTAAGTCCCAAGACCTCAAAATGTGACTGTATTTGGAGACTGGATCTTTACAGAGGTAATTAAGGTAAAATGATGTCATTGGACTAGTTTCTAATCCAATATAACTGGTGTCTTTGTAAAAAGTAGAAATTTGGAGATACACACACACACACACACACACACACACACACACACGGAGAATTCTGTCATGTGAGTATGAAGACGGCCATCTACAAGTCAAGGATTCAGGCCTGGAACAAATCTTTCCCTCACAGCCCTCAGAAGGTGCTAAGTGAAGCGTGGACATACTTCACACCCTGCCCACACCCCAATCTCCTTTGGCACTCCTTTGGACTGAACTAATATGAATAGGTTTATGGTTTTTCTTTATTCCTTAGCCGAAATATTCATAAAGCAGAGGCATTAGTATGCTGGATTATGGGGGCTGCCCCAGAAACCCCTGGTGGGGTTAATATATGTGCAAAGTTAAAACTCTCAGGTTTTTTCCTTCCTATTTGGGAAAAACCCACTCTTCCTAAGTGTGTGTTTCTCTCCTGCAACTCTCCTTTACTACCCACACAAAACATTTTGCTTCTGACAATTCAGATCACCAAACACATAGACGTTTTTCCCCACACCAAAAAGCAATTCTTAGACACCAGCTGGGTGTCCAAGAATTCAACTAAAACTGATACCATTTAGCTGGTGATAGCATCAGATCCCACAGAAGGGCTCGGTCCCAAAAGACTGCTGCCACTGCGCCCACCTCCCCCACCCCCGCTTCAGAGGCCACTTGAAAGCCCAGGTTATGTAACCTGTGCTTTTGACCAACCAGCCGTAGACCAAAGGTTCCAATGAGCACCCCCTCTTGGGTTCAATTATGAGTGTTCACGGAACTCAGGGAAACACTGACTTACATTCACCAGTGTATCAAAGGTTATGAGAGTCGAAACCGGTTTGGCTCAGTGGATAGAGCGTCGGCCTGCGGACTGAAGGGTCCCAGGTTTGATTCCGGTCAGGGGCACGTACCTTGGTTGCAGGCACATCCCCAGTGGGAGGTGTGCAGGAGGCAGCTGATCGATGTTTCTCTCTCATCCATGTTTCTAACTCTCTATCCCTCTCCCTTCCTCTCTGTAAAATATCAATAAAATATATTAAAAAAAAAAAAGGTTATAAGAATTCAGTGAACAGCCAGATGAAGAAGCCTGGCAGAGTCCCGAGTGCAAGAGCTTCCGTTCCTGAGGAGTTTGGAGGCGTCATCTTCCCTGCGTGGATGTGTTCGCCAAGTTGGAATCTCCCGGAACCTCCTACTGTATTTTATGGAGGCTTCCTCAGGTAGGCATGATCAATTATTAACTCCATTTCTGTTCCTCTTCCCTCCCTGGAGGGTAGGGGGTGGAAGCTGAAATTTCCCGGCTTCGAATCATGGCTTGGTCTTTCTGGTGACAGCCCCCATCCAGGAGTCACCCAGGAGCCTACCCAGAGTTGCCTCATTGGACCAAATGATGCTCCTTGTGTTCTTATGACTATGGAATTTACAGGAGTTTAGGAGCCCTGTGTCAGGAACCGGGACAGAGACCAATATGTGTATATGTATACGCTATCTCTCAATATGCGACATATATCATATTACCATTGCAAATTCTGGATTTCAAAACATTTCTGGCTGCCAAGGCTTGGGATTAGAAATTATGGAATTTATTAAGGGATTGGAATGTGGATCAAGACAGATTCTCACGGCAGTATGTGTGTGCTGGCAGCCGTCCAGTGAGGAAGGAGTGGAGATGTGCCTGCAGAGTATACTTTTTTAAAAAAAATTGTGCATGGGTGGACCTGGAGAGCATTATGCTAAGCGAAATAAGCCAGTCAGGCCGAAACCGGTTTGGCTCAGTGGATAGGGCGTCGGCCTGCGGACTGAAGGGTCCCAGGTTCGATTCCAGTCAAGGGCACGTACCTTGGTTGCGGGCACATCCCCAGTAGGAGGTGTGCAGGAGGCAGCTGATCGATGTTTCTCTCTCATCGATGTTTCTCTCTATCCCTCTCTCTCTCTTCCTCTCTGTAAAAAATCAATAAAATATATTAAAAAAAAAAAAAAGAAATAAGCCAGTCAGAGAAAAACAAGTATCACATGATTTCACTCAAATGTGGAATGTAATGAACCAAATAGACAGATGAACAAAAATAGACCCAGAGACATAGAAGCATGAAAAAACTGTTGAACCTCAGAAGGAAGGCAGGTGAGGGTGGGTGGGAAGAGATCAATCAATGAACTTTTATGCATATATGCGTAACCCGTGGACACAGATAATGGGGTGGTGAGGGCCTGGGGCGGTGGGAAGATGGGAATGGGCTGGAAGAGGTTAATAGGGGATTTAGGAGGGGACCTATGTAATACTTTCTACAATAAAGATTTAAAAAATAAATAAATTGTGTTGCCCTGGTCGGTGTGGGTCAATAGTTAGTGTCAGCCCAAGCACTGAAGGGTCTTGGGTTCGATTTCTAGTCAAGGGCATGCGTTGCAGGTTCGATCCCTATTCCAGTTGGGGTGTTTGGGAGGCAACCAATTGATATGTCTCTCTCACATCCAAATTTCTCTCTCTCTCTCTCTCTCCCATCTCCCTCTCTTCCACTCTCTCTAAAAATCAATGGAAAAAATATCCTCAGAAGATTAACAACAAAAATTGTGTTAAGGATACTTAATGTGAGATCTGCCTTAACAAAAAGTTCAGTGTCCAGTACAGTATTGCTAACTATAGGCACAATGTTGTGCAACAGGTCTCTAGAACTTCATCTTTCCTAACTGATCTGGCTTATTTCACCGAGCATAATGTCCTCAAGGTTCATCTGTTATTGTATATGGCAGGGTTTTCTTATTTTTTTTTAAGGCTGAATAACATTCCATTATGTGGATGTATCACATTTCCTTTATTTCTTTATCCACTCACCTGTTGATGGACATTTAGTTGTTTCCAGATCTTGGCTATTGTGAATAATGCTTCAATGAACATGGGAGTGTAGATATCTTTTTGGGACCCAACTTTTAATTCTTTTGGGTATACTCCCAGAACTGGGATTGCTGGCTCATGCAAAACAGGCATTTTAGGGTCTCACAGAGCTGAGTTCCAGCCCTGATCCTGCCATTGCTAGCTAAGCTGTGCATCCTTGGGCAAATGCCTTCATGTCTCTGGGCTTAGTGTCTTCAATTGTAAAATGGAAACAAACTTTGCAGCTCATGGGCTCTTGGGAGTATTAAGTCAGCTAATAGCAGTGTGTGTGTGTGTGTGTGTGTGTGTGTGTGTGTGTGTGTGTGCGCGCACGCGTGCGCTCCAGACATTTGATCCAATATGTGGAAGATGAAGTTCATCAAGAGAGGATTTGGAAAGTGAGCTCCAGGTGGGGAAGACAGCATGTACAGAAGGCTAGAGGTAGGAGAATGGCTAGAGTAGTGGAGATGGGAATGAGAGGGTCAGACCATGCAAGCTTGTGGATGCCAGCCCAAAGCTTTATCCTGAGGGTGATAGAGTATGAAGAAGACAAGGAGTCAGATTAGCTAGTTAGAACCAGATCTCTGTCAGGGGTGTAGAGTTTGCACAGGTGGCAAATAATGGAGGCAAGGAGGCCTATGAAATTATCCCAATGAGAGATAGTGGGAGGTCTGAAATGGAGCGTGGCTTTGAAGATGGAGAGGCAATGAATGCAAACAAAAGATACATGATAAAAGGAATAGGACTTGGCAAGGCTTTGAATGTGGTTGAGGTGGAGAAGCCAAAAATTTTGGCTCATGCAACTGGATAGAGAGTGGAAGCATTTATGAATTTGGGGGGCTCTAAAGATCACAGGTCACTTTGGGATATGTGAAAATTTTCAAGTGCTTTTGAAGGGACAGTTTGGAAATATTGAGTTAATTCAGTGGCTATGCAAACTCTTTGTCTGGGAATGGAAATCTGAGAGTTGTTGTGTATTTACATTATGGACGTTTGGGGCAAGTAAGAGGTCTCTTAGAAGAACAAGTACAGACATACAGATGAGAGGGTCTAAGATCAAGCATCGAGGGTCTCCAATAAGTAATGGTCAGGTAAGGGGCCAGGCTGCACAGAAGCCTGACCCGGAGCAGCTGGACAGGAAGGAGAGAAACAGCACCCCAAGGAATCTGTTTCAAGAAGGAAGTAATGGTCGATGGTGTCCGACACTGTTGAGAGTTAAGATGAGAAGTGAAAACATTTACTGGTTTGAATCATCAGACTCAGGGGTGGTTTTATAAAGACCATACTCAGTGAGTGGACAGTTGAATTAGTGTGGCCTGAGAAATTAGTGACAAGTGAAGACCTTGGCATCACCTCAATAGACAGCTTCTTAAAAACAAGGTCGTATTAGGAAATAATTTCAGATTTAAAGAAACGTTACATGACTAAGACGAGTACAAAGAACACTGTAAAACCTCTACCCAGATTCACTGAATGTTACTTTTTACCCAATTTACTTCATTACTGCTCTCTCTCCTTCCCTCCCCCACTGTGTTGTGGATAGAAATTAGAAGTATTAATTTAAGATGAGTCAGACAAGATCACGATTAGTGAGAAATAAAACGAGAGGAAACCATGAGCTTGAAGCTGGGGCAGTTCTAGGAAATTCCAAATGTAGTGGATTCAGAAAAATGGGAGGAAGTTCTGGGGTATTTGCGGGAACCCCTTTCACGTCCCTCGCGGTTCAGGGTTCAGGTTTAGGGTTCGGGTTCTGGAGGAGGTCGCACATAAATGAAAGAGACTAGAAAAGTATTAATTTGGGAATAGTGGGGGCCAGGGGGAGCCCAGCTCTAGGGGGAGGACTACACATTGCTCTGGCCTTGCTACCCCTTTTATTAAGGTTTGGGATCCACCCATAGAGGCAGGCAATTCCAGTAATAGCCAATCAGCAAGGATTTACATAAGATTGACAGGTGGAAGTTGCTTCAGCTATAATTGTCTCAATTAGACAGTGAGTGGTTAGCTCTGACCTTTCAGCCTTCCTGGTTCCTTGTCCACACCTCTCTGCTAGTGAAGGCAATGGGCGGTTTCCAACATCTCCCCCGTTTCTTTTCTTTAAAAAATTCTTGCATCTGCAGACTAGAAATAAACATATAAGATCAAAAAAATGAGACAAGCAATAATGGCTATGCTGCGAGGCAAATGAATCAGTCTGTAGTAA
Source organism: Plecotus auritus (assembly GCF_963455305.1). NCBI lineage: Eukaryota > Metazoa > Chordata > Mammalia > Chiroptera > Vespertilionidae > Plecotus > Plecotus auritus. The sequence goes on from NC_137773.1 coordinate 86,768,754, forward strand.
GTTTCTTTTCTGGGCCAACAGTTTTTTGAGTCCCAATTTCAATGTCCAATAGTTTTGAGTCCCAGTTTCGATGTCAAACAGTTCCTTATGTGTACATGTCAGCAATGATATCTCAGTTCTGGATGGTGGACAAATGGTGGTAATGCAGGTCCGACCCTCTCTGGTTTGGTCCTGGGCAACCTGCAGCGACGCATAGCTGCTGACTGCCAGTATGGCAAGGTGTTGTCAGCGTCTTCCATCTCTGGACTGTTTCTCTTCTGTCTTCATGGCTGGAGCAGTCCTGTCAATTCCTCTCTGTTGCAGGAATCCACGTGGTCTTGGAGTTGTTTTCTGAAAATATACAAACATATTCTCGACCAAAAGTTAATAAAGGAATCTTTTCTATAAATTTGACTTGGGGTCCTTTTTATTTTTGCCCAAATGATTTTCCTTTGGCTTATGTTGACACCATGTGTGTTTTTCATGGGTGTCTTGCTGTTAGCATTACAAATGAAAATTAATTTTCTAAAGTAAAAATTTTCTAGATGTAATTTACTTACAGGATATTTTTCCTTACATGATATTACCCTACTATCCACCCTTTTTTGATTAATGGAGGCTTTTGGAAATTTTATAATGAAGTCTTGATAACTTTAAATTTTAATTTTTTTTGCACAAAAACATGAGTGCCTTAGATTCATTGCATGTTAAGCAATTTTACCATGAGGTGAACTACCAATAGAAATTTTAGTTAATACTTTAGGAACAGCTTTTTGTCCAGTACAATTAAATTTTCTTGAATATTCACTCTTTTCAATTAGCCAATTTAAATTAATCTGAAAACTTGACTACTATTTTATTGTCAAATTTAATACTCTAACAACAATCTTAGTTTACCCTGCAAATATTAGTGGAAAGGATTATTTGAGTAGGCCTTGAGCATTCCTGGTGCTAGGCTGGATTTAGATATAGGGCAGCTGTGGTCGGCCAAGTCTCTGATACCTGGGTCCCGATTTGAGCTGGGCGTGGGAAGCGAAGCAGCCATGAGGGCAGGAGACCTCCCTCAGAAGGGGTAGAGGGTTCAGGCCCCTGCAAGGTTGGGGGGGGGTGAGGGTCTGTGCCCCACCTCTGTTGACCCCCAACTTCTCTCCTGATGGCCCCTCTTCGACTGTGTCTGTCTTAGGTTGTTCCTTCCCTGAGGAATCTTACCCGTCTCTGGCTAACCAGCCATCCTCCGGGGCCAAGCAGGGTGATGTGAGGTTCAGTTCTGTCTCCTTGGTAGCCTATGCCCCCATGGCCTCCACGCCCACCACCTGCCTTGGGATCCCCTCGCCTGCTGGCGGGGCCCCGGCACTGATCACATATCTTGGGGAACCCAGGTTTCTTCTCCAGGGAGGGCCCAGCTCACATGAGTGGGCAAGAGACAGATCCATGGTACCAGCCACCACGAGGCTTCAACCTCAGCATGAACAGAAAACTCAGGCAACAGCTGTGGGCAATTGGATTGTGAGAAGAGGGTCCCTCTTGGCAAAAAGGGCAAGAGGGGCCAATGTAGAATGCTCAAGTGCCTTCCCAGGGGGCCCTCTACACAGTGGAAGGGATTAAATCCTTTCATGTCCTTTTTAAATTGCTGCCAAACATACAAAGAATTAGTTTGTAAGTTTGTTTGGGATAATTGTACAATATGCTGTTGTAATTCTAAAATATCAAGAATTGTGTTACCTTTGTCTCCAAGCACCAAGAAGATGATTTTTTATTGATTCCCAAGGGTGCGAGGTACTGTTATAGGTAATGGGGGTAACACAAATCTGGGAAAAATTATAATGACATTGTAGAATGATATCATGTAAGGATATTCTTTGCTCTAGGCCATGGCAATTCCATTTCAAACTGGCTGTCAATTTCTTTTTGTATAGACAAGGTCTTAGTTACATTTTCTGCACCTCTCCCAGGAGCAAGTAGTGATAGTAGACGTATTTTTGCTTTTGCTCCCCTCCTTAAGTGTCCACGCAAGCCAGAAACCTCTCTTTAATTGTACACACACAGGAGCAGTGGTTTTATTTTGTGTCATACAAAGGGGAAACTGGGTGGTGACACCTGTGTAATTATACTTCCTTGCCCCACCCATGGTCCTCCTGGATGACCAAGGTGTTTGGTATTATAGGTGACTACATTAGGCAGGGATCAGCCCATGTAAGGGGTCTTACCCATGAAGGGTCAGGAACATAAGTCCAAAATACTTCCCCATTTTCCCCAGGTAATATTACGGTACAGCTGATTACTGCTAGCATGGCAAGAAAGATGTTCTCAGGCGTTCTTGGGGTTCTGGTTACCTCACAAATTCACTCAGCTTTCTGTACGTCTTCTTTACCATGCCCCAGGTGGTCTCCGAGCTCGTCCTCCTCCTGCTCCTCATCTTCAGTGGATTGCTTGGAGTCGCTGCTCTCTGTGGCTGAGGTAGTTGATTGTCTGCAGCTGCATGGTGTGGCTCCAGGCGCAAGGTCCTCATTAGTCTGGCTAGTTTCTCTCTTGGATCCCTGTTGCAGTTTAATATTTCTAGCAGGAATCCACACGGGTTTGGAAAAATTCTCTGGAAATATACAAGCATACCCTCTGCCAAAGGTTAATAATGAATCGGGTCCCTTCCATAAACCAGATTCGGGATCTTTTCATTTAACTAGACCATTTTCTTTTGTTTTGTTCTGACACCAATGCAGCTCCATAGGTGTTGTTCCATCAGCATCGCAAGTGAAAAAATTTAAAGTAATTAAGGCTTGGTGCAGCCTACCCACAGGTGATTTCTCCATCATCCCCCTTTTTGTTTTTCAAGTTGGGATTTTAACCACTGATGCTGTCATTCAGTAATGGCCTGTCCTTGGGAATTATATGGTATTCCTGTAATGTGCTGAATTTTCCACCTTTTACAAAATTCCTGGAATTGACAGCTTGTGTAAGCAGGCCCATTATCAGTTTTAATAATTTTTGGAACTCCCATGACGGCAAAAGCAGCTAGGCAATGATTAATAACCTGTTTTGCCGTTTCTCCTGTAGATGCAGTAGCCCAGATGACTTTTGAAAAGGTGTCTACAGAGACATGTAATGCCCCAAGGCGTCCAAAGGAATTATAATGCGTTATATCCATTTGCCAGATATGGTCTCTTAGCAAACCTCTAGGGTTGACTCCTGTGTTAGGCCCTTGAGGTAGATGTAACATGCAAGTTGGACATTCCTTAATAATCTGTTTTGCCTGTTGTTGAGTGATTGAGAATTGTTTAGACAGCATTTTGGCAGGCTGATGTAAAAGCTGATGAGATTCTAAGGCTTCTTTTCATAAAGCAACCAATTGATCAGCATGTGCATTTCCTTTTGTTAAAGGACTAGGTAAGGCACTATAAGCCCTGATGTGAGTGATATAAAAAGGATATTGTCTCTGTTGTACAATCTGCTGAACTTGTTTAAATAGTAAAAATAAACTTTGGTCACTAAGCCATTTCAACTGGGCAGTTTCGATTCTATTCACTAAGTTCACAGCATAAAAGGAATCAGAGACGATATTAAGAGGCTCTTGGAAATCCTGCAATGAAGCCTTAATAGCTTCTAGTTCAATTCTTTGTACAGAAGTATGACTGGTCAGTATGACTCGGTCTGAATTTATTGTATCATAGGCAGCTTTCCCATTAGATGATCCATCAGTAAAAACAGTTAAAGCTCCAGTAATAGGTTCCTGCCTAGTATTTTTTGGTATAATGATGGAGGTATTATATAAAAATTGTAGTAATTTGTCTTTTAATAGGTGACAGCTAAGTTCCCCTGAATATCCACTTAACCCAATTTGCCAATTTATATCAGTCTGAAATAACATTTCTAATTGCTTCCCAGTGAGGGGAAGGTAGATACACTGGGGCTCTTTCCCTCTAAGCTGTTTATGTTTTCTAATTTGAAATATTAACTGGGCCAATAGTTCTACATATATAACTGCAGTTTTAGAGGATTGATGCCCTAGGTCTGTGGTCGGCAAACTGCGGCTCGTGAGCCACATGCGGCTCTTTGGCCCCTTGAGTGTGGCTCTTCCACAAAATACCACGGCCTGGGTGAGTCTATTTTGAAGACGTGGCATTAGAAGAAGTTTAAGTTTAAAAAATTTGGCTCTCAAAAGAAATTTCAATCGTTGTACTGTTGATATTTGGCTCTGTTGACTAATGAGTTTGCTGACCACTGCCCTAGGTGGACCCATTCAATAATGGCAGGAGAGTTTTTATTTTGAAAGATGACTCTAGTGGGACTATTTGCAGTAGGGTTAATTTGTCCCAATAAAGGTAATTTGGGCTATACCCGTGCTACTTGGGCTGAGGAAATTGCCTGCTCAATTCTTAGCAACTCATTCCTAGCTTTATCCGTTAATGTTCAGGGAGAGGAAAGATTAGTCTTACCTCTAAGTAAATTAAATAAACTTGACGTTTCTCCTGTAGAGATCTTCAGATAAGGTCTTAACCAGTTAATGTCCCCTAATAATTTCTGAAAGTCATTTAAAGTTTTAAGACAATCTTATCTCCACCTTCTGAGGCCTAATGCGTTGGTTTTCAATTACAATCCTTACGACATTTGAAGGAAACCTCTCTTTATTTCCTTCCAAAATAATTTTCAGGCTACAGAGAGTTTCATTTAAAAATCTTTGTCACATGAAACAATTTCTCTTAAGGTTATGGACCACTAGTATGGATTAGATTTAATATTTTAATAACAATCATCAGTTTATCCTGTAAATACCAGTGAAAGAGATTTCAAAATTTTCAAATTTTCTCCTTTTTTTAAAGCTTAGAATATTAAAGAGTATCCCCTTTGGCTAATTTGCATTTACAGAGGGATCATGGGAGGCCTTCAGTAACTTTCTTAGAATACTTAATCAAATTGCTTACAAATACATTGGCTTATTCAAAGGGAGGGGTTGGTCCCCATGGTTCCAAGATGGCGGCCCCCAGGGGACCAGCAAGACCACGTGGCCATCATGGCGGCTGTCCAGTCTGTTCCTTCAAAAGACAGACAGTCAAAATCACATTGCAGACAAACAGAAATCTCACTAGCTGTTTCTGGTCTTTATTAGAATTGATATAAAAATATTGGCTTTTCATTTAGCTGAAAACCTTGATTATAATTTAAAAAGCTAATTTATTTAAGTAATTAAAGTAGGTATCTTCATTTAAAAAGCAAAGCAAATTTAGTAAATGTTTATGTCTGATTCACAAGTTGCAAATGTTGCCCTGCCTCTAGCTTAATTAAGAATGCAGGCGGCTACGGGCTTTTTGTAATTTTAAATTTTGCTGTTGGATTTTAAGAAATATGTTGTTATTTATTTTGCCCTTCTTAGAGGCCAAACCTTCATAACATTTAAAATATAGTTATTAATTTTTATCTGATAAAGCTTTCCATGCAATTTCAAGTATATTAGATTGGTAAAATTAAAAATATTTCCTTTAAGAAGAGAGAACAATGGTCTTGAATTGCTCCTGGCGCCCTTGTAGCTTTCCAAGAATCATCTCTCGGTTACAGCCTTGAAATTTTAACATGGAAAAAACCATCAAATATATATATATATATATATATATATATATATATATATATATATGATTTAAAGATTATAATACTTTTTATAATTATCTTAAGATATCAATTAGATTTTAAACTGGTTATTATATTAAAAATTTTCAGTTGGGAATCACAGAATTAATCCTCTTTTTAATCAGACCAATAAGCAACTTATTTTGAATTCCTTATTATTTTCAGAGACAACACAACATTTTTTCAACTATTTTTATACTTTAGGCATTTAATTACTACAACTATATAATTTCTCCCAATTTAATTTGAATCTTGAACTTTTAGAGCTGGCAAGTCAAATATATTTAGCATTTCCTAGATTAATAACACTTTACATTTCTTTTTTAAAAAATATATTTTATTGATTTTTTTATTTCTTTATTGATTAAGGTATTACATATATGTCCTTATTCCCCCATTACCCCCCAACACTTTACATTTCTAAGAAAAATACAAGACATAATCAATTAATAGCTTCAATTCTGTCCTCTAGGTTTTTCTCATGAGACAAATTTGAACTTCAATTTCCATTTGCCAGTGGCTCTGGAAAATCAGGTTTGGTCCATTCGAATGTAAATTACCACATTTTTCAAAGATGGCTCCTGGTGGGAAACTGGTCTACCTGTCTGCTTGTTCTGCTGGGGGAAGCAAACCTGTAGCCATTCAAATGCAAATTAACACATTTTTTAAAAGATGGCTGCTGGCAGGAACTGGATTACCTGTTCCTCTGGGGGAAGGGTGTCTACCCCTTCCTCCATTAACAAAGGGCATACCCAGTTACATGGGCTACTTAGATTTTTTTTATAATTAACACATTATTTCAACAATTTATTTGAGATTCTAGAGTCAATTCTAATTATTTTAAAGCATTTACTTTGGATAAATTTCTATGACAGAGGCAATTTTACTCATTTTCTTGAAGGTCTTAAAAGTCAACTTTGACCGAGGTTCATTAGCATTTTAAAAACTACTCTTTATTATGGAAATGAGAATCCTGTTGCTGGAACTAGCTTGAATTTTTTTTCGAGAAGACTCTTTCGCCATTTTTCTTAGGAAAAAGAACCAGTTCTGGGTTTCTCATTTTCTATAGCTTTTTGCAGAGAGATTCCAGCTTAAAACCCTATCTAATATGTCCAAAAAGTGGACAGTTGCACGCATTTGTTTTTAAGCTGGGCTTCTCTCCCCACGAGCACAGAAATTCCAGACACATTTCTAAATTTTTAAGACTTTTTCATGGCGAGAAAGGAAACTTTAAATTAGCATACTGGGAGTGGGCTTCCATATTGGATCGCCACGTGTCTCTCCCTTTCCCCACATCCTGCTTACTTTGGGGGAAGTTTCAATAACAGATCTGGCCAAATTTCTTTTCATGCTTAAAAGATAAAGATAGATTTCACATTTTTTCTTTCTTTTTTGATTTCCGAAGTAATAACTAGCGCCCAATTTGGCCAATATTTGCATTTCCCTGTGAGTTCTTTTATAATTTTTAAACAAGGCCTTAAGTAATCTCATTGCGGGAGAGCGGATAGCCCTACCCTCTCCTGCCACCTTTGACTTTCTCTGCACCAGAGGCGGTTTCAGCAGTGGAGTTCACTTCTCATTACGGATTTTAGATTCCAAATACAAACTAAGATTTTAATTTGAACAAGAAACCACATTATTTTATAAACTAATTCTTCCCCATTAGCCTGGTTGAAAAAGACGTTCCCACCCTACTTACAGATCCGGTTTCTGTAGCTGGCTGTGGGCTTTGGGTGCGGTGCATTTCCCTTACCTTTTTCTCGGTGAATTTTTTTCCACACCTTTTCTCGGTGTATTTTTTCTCCTCCCTTCACTCTAGGTGAAAAATATCATCTCCTCCAGATGCCCCACATTGGGCACCAGTTGCAGGAACCCCTTTCACTTCCCGTGTGGTTCAGTGTTCAGGTTCAGGGTTTGGGTTGTGGAGGAGGTCGCTCACAAATGAAAGAGACTAGAAAAGTATTAATTTGGGAATATTGGGGGCCAGACGGGAGCCCACCTCTAGGGGGAGGACTACACACCGCTCTGGCCTTGCTACCCCTTTTATTAAGGTTTGGGATCCACCCATAGAGGCAGGCAATTCCAGTAATAGCCAATCAGCAAGGATTTACATAAGATTGGCAGGTGGAAGTTTCTTCAGCTATCATTGTCTCAATTAGACAGTGAGTGGTTAGCCCAGGGGAGGGCAAACTTTTTGACTCGAGGGCCACAATGGGTTCTGAAACTGGACCGGAGGGCCGGAACAAAAGCATGGATGGAGTGTTTGTGTGAACTAATATAAATTCAAAGTAAACATCATTACATAAAAGGGTACGGTCTTTTTTTTTTTTAATTTCAATAGTTTTATTCATTTCAAACATTTTAACAAGAAGAATGTAAACACTAATTATTATAATTTGAAACTTCAAAAAATGGAGGAATCATAGCACAATAACATACCTTATATTGAAGATGCAAAGGCAAAATAAAATTGCCTAACAAAGGAAAGGTACAAAAGCCTTTCAAATTAAACTTAAATATAATAAAATAATTTAAAACTAAAACAAATAGAAAAGAGCAAAATGTGTAAACAGTAAATGCGGTTAGTGGCCATGGTAGCGTTACTGATACCGCATCCGTATCAGCAAAAAAATGCAGCCGCAGCATGGCTAGTGTGACATGTCCTCTGTGTGTCTTTTTCCCTGCTGCGCGCATCCGCAGTGGGAAAAACAACTGCAGTGGATACAAGCCCTAAAAGCTGAAAGTCTTTGTTGTTTTATTAACAAGTCATTGTGATGTACAGAATGTGGGAACAGGAAAAAATTGTGTTTGAGTAGAGCTCTTAATCTTACCTCAGAAAGGCTCTGATACTGTGCTCTCCAGGGGCGTGTCTCCCTACATCACCACGATAACGCGTCTACGCATTCCCAGGGTGATGTTGGGGGACACGTCCGCTGGCATTACAAGGAGCCTCTGGAAGATTGAGAGGTTGTTCCTTCTACTGAATGGGCGGATATAAATCCGCCCACTCAGAAGAAGGAGCTGCGGCCGTGTTTCCCGACGTTGCCATGTTAACACTGTTGCTGGTGAAGGTGCGGAGGGGAGAGCAAGAGAACCCTCCGCTCTTTTGGTTCCGCGGGCCGGATAGAACAGCCGAATGGGCTGGATCCGGCCCGTGGGCTGTAGTTTGCCCACGGCTGGGTTAGCCTTTCAGAGCTTCCAAGGTTAACCAGCCTTCCTGGTTCCTTGTCCACACCTCTCTGCTAGTAAAGGCAATGGGCGGTTTCCGACAGGCATTTATCAAGGTGATTACTTAGAAAGAAACGCGGGAGCCGGCTGGGTTAGGTTTCCTTTCTGTTCTGGTGCATATTCTAAGCTGATCCAATGGTTTAATTTGCCCTGAGGCTAAGTCAGTGGATATAAAATATCAAGTTGCTAGCATTCCTTTCCTGAGTCAAATTATAGCAAATAGAATGGGCAGGAGAGCTGGAATTTTCAAACATAAAGATGAGGAGGCAACTAAGAGTCACCAGGCAAGTGACCAAAATCTACACTAGGAAAGAGACAGCACGAACTCCACAACAGCAGAAAAGAACCAACCCCTGAAGAAACGGAGTTAACAGAACAAAAGACTCCCAAGCAAGTTTAAGTCCTCTTCCTAGAAAGATTTTATTTTAGAATAAATGATATTTAAATACGCCAATAATAAAACCTATGAAGACACTCAGGTTGAGTGAAACTCTTTGTTATCAAACTTTCAGAGAGATAATGAAAGTTTAAAGATGAAATACCATTGCTCATTAATATTCCAAGACACGAAGGTGCAAAGGAATTGACTTACCGGGGTGAGATTAGAGAATACTTTTAAAAATTCACTTATTTATTTATTCAACAAATGTTTGTTGAAGGATTTTCTTAAAATAAAATGTTATTGATTTCAGAGAGGAAGAGAGAGGGAGAGGGAGAGAGAAACATCAATGATGAGAGAGAATCATGGATCAGCTGCCTCCTGCATGCCCTACACTGGGAATTGAGCCTGAAACCCAGGCATGTGTCCTGACCAGGAATTGAACCCTGACCTCCAGGTTCATAGGTCAATACTCAACCACTGAGCCATGCCAGCCGGGCTGTTGAAAGTTTTTAATGTATCAGTACTTCCTCTCTTCCCCCCACCAAAAAAAAATACTTCCTCCCCCCAGGTCCCTAGCCCACACATCAGAAGGAGGAATTGCTTGCTGGTGATCAGAGAAAATTTGTTCTGGTCAGCATTGTCTATCTAGGTAAGTATTTTTATTCCTAATATAATGAATGCTTTCTTCTTTTTTGCTTTATTATCACTTTTTATTTTCCAATTACAGTTGAATTTCAATATTATTTTATATTAGTTTTAGCATAGTGATTATACTTTTATATAACTTATGAAGTGATCACCCCAATAATTCTAGTAACCACCTGGCACCAAACATAATTATTACAATACTAGAGGCCTGATGCACGAAATCCATACAAGGGCCTTGGCCCCAGCCCCTGCCGCTGTCTCTGCTGTGTCCCCTGCCCACTGCAGCTTTGTCCGGTCTAAGTATTTTAGTTTATTATTATAGATTATTGACTATATTCCCTATGCTGTACTTTACATCTCTATGACTATTTTCCAACTACCAATTTGTATTTCTTAATTCCTTCACCTTTTTCACCAAGCTTCCCAACTTTCCCTCCCACAGCAACTATCAGTCTGTTCTCTGTATCTATGAATCTCTTTCTATTTTGTTTGTTTTGTTCTTTAGATTTCACATATAAGTGAAATCGTATGGTATTTGTCTTTCTCTGTCTGATTTATTTCACTTAGCATAGTACCCTCTAGGTCCATCCATGCTGTCACAAAGATTTTATTTTTTAAGGCTGAGTAATATTCCATTGTGCTTCCTCTTCTTTTTTTAAAAAAATTCTTTATTGTTTAAAGTATTACATATGTCTCCATTTCTCCCCATTGACCTCTCCCTGGCTGTTCCCACCCCCTCCCAGCACATGCCCTCACCCCCCCCCCCCACTGTCTGTGTTCATTGATTATGCTTATATGCATGTATACAAACCCTTTGGTTGTTCTCTTACCCGCCCCTCCCCTGCCTTCCCTCTGAGGTTGGACAGTCTGTTCGATGCTTTTATGTCTCTGGATCTATTTTTGTTCATCAGTTTATGTTGTTCATTATATTCCACAAATGAGTGAGATCATGTGATATTTATCTTTCTCCGACTGGCTTATTTCGCTAAGCATAATGCTCTCCATGCTGTTGCAAATGGTAAGAGTTCCTTCTTTTTTACAGTAGCATAGTATTCCGTTGTGTAGATGTAACACAGCTTTTTAATCCTATAATCTGCTGATGGGCACTTAGGCTGTTTCCAAATCTTAGCTATTGTAAATTGTGCTGCTATGAACATAGGGGTGCATATATCCTTTCTGATTGGTGTTTCTGATTTCTTGGGATATATTCCTAGAAGTGGGATTATTGGGTCAAATGGGAGTTCCATTTTTAATTTTTTGAGAAAACTCCATACTGTTTTCCACAGTGGCTGCACCAGTCTGCATTCCCACCAGCAGTGTACAAGGGTTCTTTTTTCTCCACATCCCGCCAGCATTTGTCATTTGTTGATTTGTTGATAATAGCCATTCTGACAGGTGTGAGATGGTACCTCATTGTTGTTTTGATTTGCATCTCTCAGATGATTAGTGATTTTGAGCATCCTATCTAATAAAAGAGTAATATGCAAATTGACCATACCTCTGCTACACCCACAAGCCAAGCCCACCAGCCAATCAGGAGTGAGTATGCATATTAACCCAACCAAGATGGCTGCGGCCATGGAGTGAGCAGGAGGCTTGGGTTTCCCCGGCAATGGAGGAAGCCAAGCTCCCACAGCCCTGAACTCTGCTCAAGGTTATGAAGTTTCAATTATACAAGATAAATAAATCCCAACAAAAATGGCAGCAGCCACAGAGCTGGAGAGAGCAGGAGGCTTGGGTTTCCCCCAGTGATGGAGGAAGCCAAGCTCCAGCAGCTCTGGCCTCTGCTCAAGGCTACAAAGTTTCAATTACAGAAGATAAATAAATCCCAGATACCAGGGCCTCCACTTGGGTCACCGGGGGGCGTGGTCGGCCTGCAAACCACCACAGGCCCCTCACCCAGGCCGCCCCACGCCCCAAGGGAACCCCCACCCTGATCCGGGACACCCTTCAGTACAGACCAGCCGGCCTGCACCCGTGCACCAGGCCTCTATCCTATCTTCTAAAAGAGTAATATGCAAATTGACCATCACTCCAACACACAAGATGGCTCCCCCATGTAGTCAAAGATGGCTGCCCCCATGTGGACACAAGATGGCCACCACAAGATGGCCAGCAGGGAAGGGCAGTTGGGAGGGACCAGGCCTGCAAGGGAGGGCAGTTGTGGGTGATCAGGCCTGCAGGGGAGGGCAGTTAGGGGTGACCAGGCCGGCGGAGGAGGGAAGTTGGGGGTGACCGGGTCTGCAGGGGAGAGCAGTTGGGGGGTACCAGACCTGCAGGGGAGGGCAGTTAGGCATCAATCAGGCTGGCAGGGGTGGGCAAACTTTTTGACTCGAGGGCCACAATGGTTCTTAAACTGGACCGGAGGGCCGGAACAAAAGCATGGATGGAGTGTTTGTGTGAACTAATATAAATTCAAAGTAAAGGAGTGGAGGGAAGAGCAAGAGAACCCTCTGCTCTTTTGGCTCCACGGGCCGGATAGAACAGCTGAATGGGCCAAATCCAGCCCGCGGGCCGTAGTTTGCCCACGGCTGGGTTAGGGGGTGATCAGACTGGCAGGCAGAAGTGGTTAGGGGCAATCAGGAAGGCAGGCAGGCGAGCAGTTGGGAGCCAGCAGTCCTGGATTGTGAGAGGGATGTCTGGGCAGTCAGACATCCCTTGAGGGGTCCCAGATTGGAGAGGGTACAGGCTGGGCTGAGGGACACCCCCCACCCCCATGCACGAATTTCGTGCACTGGGCTTCTAGTGTTTTCATATGTCTCTTGGCCTTCTGTATGTCTACTTTTAAAAAGTGTCTATTTAGGTCCTTTGCCCGTTTTTTGATTGGATTGTTTATCTTCCTTTTGTTAAGTTGTATGAGTTTCCTATAAATTTTGGAGATTAAACCCTTATTGGATGTAACATTGGCAAATATGATCTCCCATGCAGTGGGCTGTCTTGTTGTTTTGTTGATGGCTTCTTTTGCTGTGCAGAAGCTTTTTATTTTGATTTGGTCCCATTTGCTTATTTTCTTCTTAGTTTCCATTGTCCTAAGATGTGCTACCTTTGATTGATTGATTGATTGATTGATTGATTGATTTTAAAGAGAGGGAGGGGGGACAGAGAGACCTCGGTTTGTTTTCCACTTATTTAATTTATGCATTCATTGGTTGCTTCTTAATGTTCCCTTCCCTTCGACCAAAAATTGAACCCACAACCTTGACATATCCAGACAATGCTGTAACCAACTAAGCTACCTGGCCATGGCTTGTATTACTTCTTATTTATTTTATTATTATTTTATTATTATTATGTTTATTGATTTTAGAGAGAGAAGAAGGGAAGAGGGAGTGAGAGACAGAAACATCTATCAGAGAGAAACATTGATGAGAAACACTGATGGGCTGCCTTCTACACACCCCCTATTGGTAACTGAGCCTGTAGCCATTTTACCTCCAATCTTATTGATGGGCACGTAGGTTGCTTCCATATCTTGGCTACTGTAAATAATGCTGCAATGAACATAGAAATTCATATATCTTTTCAAATTAGTGTTTTGGGTATTTTTGGGTATATACTGAGAAGTGGAATTCATGGGTCATAATCTAGTTCTACTTTCAATATTTTGAGGAAATTCCATACAGTAAAACCTCAATATAATGAACTAATTCAGGCAAGGGGGTGTCTGTTAAAGCTGAAAATCCATTATATAACAAAGTAGGTTTTCTGAATGTATATATTAAAAAGTTGACAAGTTAGTTAGTTTACCTGTTTTTACTTATGTAGACACATTTGTGTAATTAAAATTAAGTATGTCCGAAAATAAATTAACAGAAATTATTATTATACTAGAGGCCCGATGCATGAAATTCATGCAAGGGGCTCGGCCCTTGCAGCCCCAGCTTTGTCTGGAAGGTCGTTTGGCTGTCTGGTCTAATTAGCATGGTATGCTTTTATTATTATAGATGTATTACTGTAATTTTAAATTTATACTGATAGATCTAGTAAATATGTGCATTTACCAGTCACTGAGAGTAAACAAACGCACCGGGCTAGGGCATGGCTTAGCGCGAGGGAGAACATCCAAGGGCTCTCCTTAAAACTGCTGCAGAAGCCCTAACTGTGTTGCTCAGTGGTTTGAACATTGGCTGAAGGGTCTCAGCTTTGATTCCAGGTGAAGGCACATACCTGGGTTGCAGGTTCAATCCCCAACCTGGGTCAGTGCGAATGTGGGAGGCACCCAGTTGATGTGTCTGTCTCACATTGATGTTTCTCTCTCTCTCTCTCTTCCCTCTCTCTCTCTCTGTTTCTCTCTCTGTCTCTCCCCTTCCCTCCCTCCCTTCCACTCTTTCTAAAAAAAGAATTAATGAAAATAATATCCTTGGGGAAGGACTAACAACAACAACAACAACAACAAAACTGCTGCAGAAAGTCACTCTAAGCAACTACAGAACCAATTACCACCAGTGATGTGATGCAGTGTGATAACATGCAAATCATTCCCTGAACATTGTTTATGAGCGATTTAAATATGTAGACTGTCTATATATATAAAAGCCTAATATGCAAAGTGTCCCCTGGGGAGTTCAATCGCTTGCTATGATGTGCACTGACCACCAGGAGGTGGCACGGAATGAACAAAGGCCCCCGCTGGCAGCCAGCAGCCGCTAGGAACCCTACCCATGCACAAATTTTGTGCACTGGGCCTCTAGTAGTTATATATCTGTAATATTTATTTATGCTGGTAAAATTACTACAGTGTTTTTTTCCAACTATGGCCTATTTGCTAAATTTTGTTAAAAATAGCAGTGAATTAATAACAAAAAACCTGTTAATTTAATTATAATAAAATCTTGGTTAAAAGCTTTTTAAAATTAACAGGGTGTTAATTTTCACATATTGACATATGGAGCAGAAATTTTGTCCGTTAAATCAAGGTCTGCAAAATCTCGGTTTACTGTACTGTATTCCACAGTGGCTGCACTAATTTGCAATCCCACAACAGTACACGAGGGTTCAATTTTCTCCACATCCTCGCCAACACTTGTCATTGGTTGATTTATTGATGATAGCCATTCTGACAGGTGTGAGGTTAGAGCTCATTGTGGTTTTAATTTGCATTTTTCTGATGATTAGTGACATTGAGCATCTTTTCATATGTCTATTGGCCATCTATAGGGCCTTTTTGGGGAAATGTCTATTTAGGTCCTCAGCCCATTTTAAAATTGGATTGTGTGTTTTTTGTGTATGTTAAGTTGTCTGAATTCTTTATAAATGTTGGATATTAACCCACTATTGGATGCATCATTGGCTAATACCTTCTACCATTTTGGTTTTGTTGATGATTTCCTTTGCTGTGCAAAAACTTTTATTTTAAAATGTATTTATTTTTAAATTATTTAAAAAACTAATTCTTTAATGTTGAAAGTATTACATATGTCCTCCTCTTCCCCACATTGATTGCCTCCAGCCTGCCCCCCGCCCACTGCCCCAGGCCTTCAGCACCCTATTATCTGTGTCCATGGTTTATGCATATATGCATACAAGGTCTTTGGTTGATTTATTTTATTTTTTCTTTTCCTTGCCCAAGGAGATATATCAGAAAAAAATATTACTAAGAGCAATGTAAGATAATTTACTGTCTATATTTTCTTCTAGGAGTTCTATGGTTTTGGGTCTTACATTTTAAGTTTTCAATCCATTTTGAGTTTATTCTTGTATATGGTATAAGAAAGATGTCTAGTTTCATTTTTTACACGTATCTGTTTAATTTTTCAAAACCATTTATTGAATATACTGTCTTTACTGTATTGCATATTCTTGCCTCCATTGTCATAGATTAATTGACCAAATAGGCATAGGTTTATTTGTGGGCTCTCTATTCTGTCCCATTGATCTATGTGTCTCTTTTTATGCCAGTACCATGCTGTTTTTGTTTTTTTTTAAAAATATATTTTATTGATTTTTTACAGAGAGGAAGGAAGAGGGATAGATAGTCAGAAACATCGATGAGAGAGAAACATCGATCAGCTGCCTCTTGCACACCTCCTACTGGGGATGTGCCCGCAACCAAGTTACATGCCCTTGACCGGAATCGAACCTGGGACCTTTCAGTCCGCAGGCTGACGCTCTATCCACTGAGCCAAACCGGTTTTGACCATGCTGTTTTGATTACTATAGCCTTGTAATATGGTTTGATATCAGGTAGTGTCATACCTCCAACTTGGTTCTTTGTCAAGATTGCTGTGGCTATTTGGAGTCTTTTGTGGTTCCATATAAATTTTAGGATTATTTGTTCTAGTTCTGTGAAAAATGCCCTTGGTATTTTGATAGAGAATACATTGAATCTATAAGTTGCTTTGGGCAGTATGAACATTTTAGAAATATTTTCTTCTTAAGATGAAATAATTTGTCCTTTCAAGATAAACTTTACCCTTTATGATACTAATATATAATATGTTATACTAGTGGCCCAATGCACGAATGAAGATTCGTGCAAGAATGGGCCTTCGTTCCCCTGGCTGCCAGCACCACCTTCGCTCTGGCAGGAGCAGCCTTTCTGATCCGGCCCGGAGCTGCCTTTCTGCCTTCCCATGCTGCCCACAGGCCCGGAGCAGCTGGGGTGGTGCAGAACGCCTGTGTCGTCACCATGGCGATGACCAGCTGCCCCGCCCCGTCCCCGCTGCTCAGTGCCTGTGTATACAAATTAGCCAGCCATCTTTGTTGGGTTAATTTGCATACTCACTCCTGATTGGCTGGTGGGTGTCATGAAGGTATGGTCAATTAGCATGTTACTCTTTTATTATACACACACACACACACACACTGAATGGCCAGATTATTATGATCTCTGAACGCATAATAATCTGGCCACTCAGTGTTTATCCTATATAATAAAAGGCTAATATGCAAATTGTCCCCTCGACCAGGAGTTCGACCAGCAGGCAGGCCGGCCAACCGCTCATGTCTCCTCCCCCTGGCCAGGCTGGCCGGGCCTCACCCATGCACGAATTCATGCACCGGGCCTCTAATATATATATTTATATATACTGAGTGGCCAGATTATTATGCGTTCAGAGATCATAATAATCTGGCCACTCAGCATATCAGTATATATATACAGGCTTGCTTTGATGGGACAGACCTGGAGAATGTGCCCTGACCCAGGACTAAGAGCTGAGGTTGCTGCCATTCACCATATTTGTTTAGATGGTGTTTTGAGAACCAACTCAAACCATATCTTTCCCTTCAGAAGGGCAGACAAAGCTATAAAAGTGGGGCTCAGCAGAAGCTAAATTGGCCTTTTCTTTCTGGTTCCCAGCTATTGCTTGCTGCTGATCCAGGAACTCATCCTTGATTTCCTGAACCTTTTCCCCTCCTCCTAGCCAATTGCAACTCCTCTTCATTTTTAGTGTTTGCCTTAAATGTCACTTCCTCAGGGACTCCTTTCATGACCCCTGCTGCCAATTAAGCAAGGTCTCCCTGTTATATAATCTTATAGTTCTCTGAGCTGATGCCTTTATAAATCTTTTCACAGCTACCTTTAAATTGATATATTTGGTAATAATTTGTTTGCTTCCCTCCCAGGGACTAGCTAGCTGTTCCCCAAAACTTGTCCCTTTTTATCTTGGGTACACACAGCTATTAGACTGTGTCTTCCTGGCCACATTTGCTGTAGGTTGGCTGAGTTCTAGTGAATGAGCTCTGAGAAGAAGTAATGTGCTCCACTTCCATAGCTGGCCCATAAAAACTCCTAAAAATGGTCCTATATTATCTTTCCTCTTCTGTGGGTGAGCCTGTTGATGAATGGTTGAACCACAGCATGGAATAAGCTTGGATCCTTGAGTCATTGCCTGGAGAAGGGCTTATTGACAAGCAGGAAACACCCAGTTTATATTTTACTAGTGGCCTGGTGCACGAAATTCGTGCATGGAGCGGGGAGTTCCCTCAGCCCAGCCTGCACCCTCTCCAATTGGGGATCCCTTGGGGGATGTCCGACTGCCAGTTTAGGCCTGATCTCGCAATCTGGGACCCCTGGTTCCTAACCGCTCACCTGCCTGCCTGCCTGATCGTCCCTAACTGCCCTCCCCTGACGGCCTGATCTTGCCCCTAACTGCCCTGCCCTGCTGGCCTGATCTCACCCCCAACTGCCCTCCCCTGCCGGCCAGATTGGTCAGTTTCTATGCCAGTCAGCGTCAAAAGCTCCGCCTCCTAGGCAGCCATTGGCTCCCCTCATTTCACCCAGATTTGGTTCTGATTGGTCAGTTTCTATGCCAGTCAGAGTCTCTGGGCCTATCTCTGGGCCTGATTAGAGAGGTGGGGCTGATCAGCATCCCCTGTGGAGGCCCCTAGAGAAACAGAGGCGTGGCTGCTGGTGAAGCCCAGAGAGAAAGAGAGAGGCAACAGCTGATCAACAGCTGCCACAGAGGCTGCGGATCAGACCCTGCCTCTCTCTCTGGGCCTCTCTCTGGGCCTGATCCACAGCCCCCTCGGCAGTCAGTGCTGGGTCACCACGGCAACCCAGCACTGACTGCAGGACTGACTTCTGGTGTTCTGTCAAGCCTTCAGTTGGCGGTTACGGACCCTGAGTTTTTATATATTAGGATGTGGGCAAGAAGTAAACTTCTATTGTGTTAAGTCACTGGGACTTTGGGGTCTATCTATTATAATGGTTAGAGTTATCTTAATACACTCTGTCCCTTAGGCTGGTGTTTGGTTCATTGAGTGTTCAGATATTCTCTTTAGATGAACTGTCCACCCTTCTCCTTCTCCTGGGAGGAAGACCTTCACTGATGGCCTGAAGATCCCTTCCTATCCCTGGCTCCCAGTTGGGTTTAGCTTGTGGCACTGAAAGGGGATGTACTAGTAGAGCAGGTGATGATTGAGGGCTGGGTTTTTATTTCCTTAGCTCCCTCTCTGCCGGTCACCTGATGTTAAGAAAAAATTATCTCCAACTTGGGAAGCAGCAGGAAGATGGCCTCATGACCTTTCAGCATTGCTTAATATGTGTGTCACTTGGGTTGTCTAGGAAGTGGATGCTAAGAAGTGTAAGAGAATTATTGAGAGAGAATGACTCACAAATGGAAATGGGAAGGAAGCAGGACTGGCAGAAAGAACCCCAGACTACAATGTAGCCAAGCCAATGTGGGACTCAATAGTGAAGCTGACTCACAAAGGAATCCCACATTGGTCAGAAGCCCTCGTGCCCTTGCTGTGGTCATTATGGCTGGGCTGCTGGGGAAGAGCCAGATGTGGGGCGGAGCCTGAAGGCGGTGACAGCTGGAAGTGCTCAGGGAGCTGCCTTGCGGCAGAATAGCAGGTTCTTTCTTAGAGAGATCTGAGTGGTGCATCTCGCCAGGCTTATTCAAAGTTTATTTAATCATCTTGAAGAATGTATCTTTTTAAAAAGTCACGAATTGAACTTTAATTTTCATGCAATACAATTCAGGGGTATTAGGTGTACAGTTTTTAAAAAAAGACTCTTTTTGCCCTGGCTGGTGGGATTCAGTGGTTAGAGCGTCAACCCACACATTGAAGGGTCGCAGGCTCCATTCTCAGTCAAGGGCATGTACCTGGGTTGCAGGTTTGATCCCCATCCCTGGTTGGGCACTTTTGGGAGGCAATCAATTGATGTGTCTCTCTCACATTGATCCTTATCTCTCTCTCTGCCCCTCTCTCTCCTCTCCTCCCTCCTACCCTCTCTGAAAATCAATGGAAAAAGTATCCTCAGGTGAGCATAAGCAAAAAAACATAAAAGTGGACTATTTTTTAGAGAATTTTAGGTTCATGGTAAAATTGAGCAGAAAGCATAGAGTTCCCAGGTACTCTCTGTCCCTCACACACACAGCCTCCCCACTATCCACATCCCTCATAATTGATGCACGTGCACTGACCCATCATTATCACCCAGAGTCCATTTGACATTAGGCTTCCCTTTTGGTGTTGGCCAAAAATATAATGCCACATGGTCATTGGTATGGAATCATACAGAATAGTTTCACACTCCCAAATCGTCCATGCTCCGCCTAAGCATTCTTCCCTTGCCCAGTGTCTTTTTTTTTTTTTAACAAAAAACTTTTTATTTAGTACTTGCACCTAAGCTTGCTATATATATTGAAAATGTACAAAGAATAACATTGCACTTTTTTTTGTTAAATCCAAGTCAAAGACATTCATTAATAAGGAATCATTTAATGAGAATATTACAGGAATTTTTCTAAGCCATCTGATCAGAACTGTCTCTGAATAGTACCGTACTTTGGAAGGTATTGGCATATATTTGAAAGAAACTCAGAAATTTTCAAAATAAGCCCCAATTAAAAAACAACAACTACCTATATTCAAGCTAAAACTACATAGAACTTTCCTTTCCAGAAACAATAATCCACGAAGCCTGGCAGTTTGAAAAGTAAGGTCCCGAACAAGCGACAGTAAAAAATAAGTGTATACAGCCCTAGCTGGTTTGGCTCAGTGGATAGAGTGTCGGCCTGTGGACTGAAGGGTCCCAGGTTTGATTCTGGTCAAGGGCACATGCTCGGGTGTGGGCTTGATACCCAATGAAGGGCATGCATGAGGCAGGCAATGAATGATTCTCTCTCATCATTGATGTTTCTCTCTCTCTCTCCCTCTCCCTCTCCCTTTCCCTTCCTCTCTGGAAAGAAAAAAATATATATAAACAAAAACCTACAAAAAAAAAAGTGTATACTTAACTTCTACCCCCTCAAAGCAGAGTCTACTCTCAATTCCTCAGCCTTGAAAAGAAGGTGAAGAATAGTCTGGGAGCAACTTTGGGCAGGGGGTTGATAAACAAAGCTCAAGCAGTTGAACATGGAGATCTCGCAAAAGAATTTCAGGTAACCTGACCAAGTGATCAAAATCTGTCTTTAATACAAAGATGAAGAGGCTCCTGGACCAGCCCCAAGCTCTCCTGCCCTATGTTCCCAAGCAAACCCTAGGGATCCTGCTCCATGGGAGACTTTCAGTGTCTGGGAGCTCTTTGTGTGAATGAGGTGAGCATAGACTCCATGTGGGCATTTTATTTATTTTATTATTTATTTTAAAACTAGAGGCCTGGTGCACAAAATTCATGCATGGGGGGGGGGTTCCCCTCAGCCCAGCCTGCACCCTCTCCAATCTAGGACCTCCCTCTCACAATCCTGGACTGTTGGCTCCTAATTGCTCACTTGCCTGCCTGCCTGGGCGCCCCTAACTGCCTCTGCCCTGATGGCCTGATCACCCCTAACTGCCCCCCACTGCTGGCCAGGTTGCCCCCAACTGCTCCCCCTGCCAGCCTGGTCTCCCCTAACTGTCCCCCTCTGCTGGCCTAGTCGCCCCTAACTGCCCCCCCCCGCCAGCCTAGTCGCCCCTCGCTGCCCCACCTGCCAGCCTAATTGCCCCCAACTGCCCCCCCTGCCAGTCTGGCCGCCCCCAACTGCACCCTCCCCTGCCAGCCTGGTTGCCTCTTACTGCCCCCCCTGCTGGCCCGGTTGCCCCTAACTGCCCCCTGCCAGCCTGGTTGCCCCAACTTCCCCCCCTGCAGCCTGGTCGCCCCTCATGGCCCCCCCCACTGGCCTGGTCGCCCCACACAGCCTGCTGTTCAGTCGTTTGGTCATCCCTCACTAACCCCCCTGCCAGCCTGGTTGTAGGCAGCCATCTTGTGAGGGTGTGAGGGTTAATTTGCATATTACCTCTTTATTATATAGGATTGTTTTATGATATATCTATGTAATAAAAGCCTAAGTGACCATTAGGTGGAACAAGCAGAATTACCGGTTGCTATGATGTGCACTAACCACCAGGGGGCAGACGCTCAACACAGGAGCTGCCCCCTGGTGGTCAGTGTGCTCCCACAGGGGGAGCACCGCTCAGCCAGAAGCCACGCTCACAGCTGGCGAGTGCAGCGGCAGTGGTGGGAGCCTCTCCTGCCTCTGCCACAGTGCTAAGGAGCAGCAAGCCGAGTGGTAAGGAGCACTGAGCAGGCGGGTGGTAAGGAGCAAGGGATTTCGGACAGTGAGAGGGATGTCTGACTGCTCAGCAGTCAGCCATCCCCTGAGGGGTACTTAGCACTGCTGGAGAGGCAGGAGAAGGGGGCTTCTGTCTGAGTGATTCTCCCCCTGTGGGAGCGCAGTGACCACCAGGGGGAAGCTCCTGCATTGAGCGTCTGTCCCCTCGTGGTCAGTGTGCATCATAGTGACCGTCGATTTACATATTAGGGTTTTATTATATAGGACTAGAGGCCCAGTGCATGAAATTCATGCACTGGTAGGGTCCCTAGTAGCTGCTGGCTGTCAGCTGGGGCCTCATTCCCTTCCCCTGGCTGGCCCCGCCCCCTTGTTGAACTCCTGGAAGAACTCCCAGCGGAGGGGACAATTTGCATACTATGCTTTTATTATATAGCAGACGTCCTCAAACTACGGCCCGCAGGCCACATGCGGCCTGCCGAGGACATTTATCCAGCCCGCCGGGTGCCGCTGCCTGTCCTGCTTAGCAGCCGACTCGTCCCGGGCCCGCAGTGCGCATAGGAATTTGTTTATAGTTTTTTTTTAAACTATAGTCCAGCCTTCCAGCGGTCTGAGGGATAGTGAACTGGCCCCCTGTTTTAAAAGTTTGAGGACCCCTGTTATATAGGATTGTTGTAAGTGATACATATGTACCCCTTTTCTACCATTGACCTCTTCTAAACCTCGCTACCCCCACTCCCTGCCCCAGGCCTTCACCACCATATTGTCTGTGTCCATGGGCTAGGCATATATGCATACAAGTTCTTTGGTTGATCTCTTCCCACTCATCTACCCTTCCATCCTCCCCTCTGAGATTCTGTAGTCTGTTCCATGCTTCTATGTCCCTGGATCCATTTTGTTCATCAGTGTATTTTGTTCTTTAGATTCCACATATGAGTGAGATCATGTGATACTTGTCTTTCTCTGACTGGTTTATTTCGCTTAGCATAATACTCTCCAGGTCCCTCCATGCTGTCTCAAAGGGTAAGAGATCTTTCTATTTTACTGCTGCATAGTATTCCATGGTGTAAATGTACCACAGTTTTTTTTATCCACTCCTCTACTGATGGGCACTTGGGCTGTTTCCAGATCTTAGCTATTGTAAATTGTGCTGCTATGAATACAGGGATACATACATTCTTTCTGATTGGTTGGTGTTTTGGATTTCTTAAGATATATTCCTAGAAGTGGGATCACTGGGTCAAATGGCAGTTCCATATTTAATTGTTTTCCATAGTGGCTGCACCAGTCTGAATTCCCACCAGCAGTGTACTAAGTTTCCCTTTCTCCACATCCTCACCAGCACTTGTCATTGGTTGATTTGTTGATGGTAGCCATTGTGATAGGTGTGAGGTGATGCCTCATTGTTGTTTAATTTGCATCTCTCTGATGATTGGTGCCTTTGAGCATTTTTTTCATGTGTCTCTTGGCCAGCTGTATGTCCCCTTTGGAGAAGTCTCTATTTAGATCCTTTGTCCATTTTTTACTTGGATTGTTTGTCTTCCTTTTGTTAAGTTGTATGGATTCATTATGTATTTTGTATATGAACCCTTTATCAGATGTATCATTGCCAAATATGTTCTTCCATACTGTGGGCTTTCTTTTCATTTTCTTTTTTTAAATATATATATTTTTATTGATATCAGAGAGGAAGGGAGAGGGAGAGAGAGATAGAAACATCAATGATGAGAGAGAATCATTGATTGGCTGCCTCCTGCATGCCCCTGACTGGGGATTGAGCCTGCAACCTGGGCATGTGCCGTGACCAAGAATTGAACTGTGACCAAGAATTGAACCATGACCTTCTGGTTCATAGGTTGACACTCAACCATTGAGCCATGTCAGCTGGACCTTCCAGAAACTTTTCATTTTGATGTAGTCCCATTTGTTTATTTTCTCCTTAGTTTCCTTTGCCTTAGGACCCTGGTCGGCAAACTGCGGCTTGCGAGCCACTTGCGGCTCTTTGGCCCCTTGAGTTTTTAGCAAAGGCCAGCTTAGGAGTACCCTAATTAAGTTAATAACAATATACCTACCTATATAGTTTAAGTTTAAAAAATTTGGCTCCCAAAAGAAATATCAGTCGTTGTACTGTTGATATTTGGCTCTGTTGACTAATGAGTTTGCCGACCACTGCTAGGAGATGTATTGGTAAACATATTGCTATGAGAGGTCTCTAAGATTTTGCCACAGCAACTTTGAAAAAAAGGTTTCTTCTAGGATTTTTATGGTTTCCTGACTTACATTTAAGTCTTTGATCCATTTTTTTTGTTTATTCTTGTGTATGGTGTAAGTTGGCAGTCTAGTTTCATTTTTTTGCATATATCTGTCCAATTTTCCCAGCACCATTTTTTGAAGAGACTGTCTTGACTCCATTGTATGCTCTTGCCTCATTTGTCAAATATTAATTGAGCATAATATCTTGGGTTGATTTCTGGGATATCTGTTCTGTTCCATTTATCTATATGCCTGTTTTTGTGCCAGTACCAGGCTGTTTTGATTATAATGGATTTGTAGCATAACTTGATATTTGATATTGTGATCGCTCCAACTTTGTTCCTCTTTTTCAAGGTTGCTGTGGCTATTTGGGGCCTTTTTGGGTTCCATAAAATTTTTGGAGTACTTTTTCTGTATCTGTGAAGTATGCCATTGGTAATTTAATAGGGATTGCATTGAATTTATAGATTGATTTGGATATTATGGACATTTTTGTGATGTTAATTCTCCCAATCCATGAATATGGTATATTTTCCCACTTGTTTATATCTTCTACTGTTTCTTTTTTCAATGTTCTGTAGTTTTCTGAGTACAAGTCCTTTACTTCCTTGGGTAAGTTTATTCCTAATTATCTTAATTTTTTTGTTATTGCAATGGTAAATGGATTGTTTGTTTAGTTTCTCTTCCTGAGAATTCATTATTTGTGTATAAAAATACCATCAATTTTTGGGTGTTAATTTTGATCCTTCTACATTGCCAAATTCCTTTAGTAAATCTAGTAGTTTTTTTGGTGAAGTCCTTAGGATTTTCTATGTGCAATATCATGTCATCTATGAATAATGAGAGTTTTACTTCCCCCTTTCCAATTTGGATTCCTTTTATTTCTTCTTGTCTGATCGATGTGGCTAGGACTTCCAGTACTATGTTGAATAAGAGTGGTGAAAGTGGACATCCCTATTTTGTTCCTTTTCTTAGGGGAAATGGTTTTAGTTTTTGCCCATTGAGTATAATGTTTGCTGTATGTTTGTCATATATGACCTTTTTTATGTTGAGATATGCTCTCTCTATCCCCAGTTTGCTGAGAGTTTTTATCAAAAATGGGTGTTGGATTTTGTTGAATGCTTTTTTTTCATCTATTGATATAATCATGTGATTTTTATCTTTCAATTTGTTTACGTGATGTAGCATGTTTATTGATTTGAGAAAATTGTACCAACTTTGCATTCTTGGAATAAATCCCACTTCGTCATGGTGTATGGTCTTTTTAATATATTGCTGGATCCGATTTGCTAATATTTTATTGAGGATTTTAGCATCTATGTTCATTAGGAATATTGGCCTCTAATTCTCTTTCTTTGTAGTGTCTTTATCTGATTTTGGAATTAGGATAATGCTGGCCTCATAAAAAGAGCTTGGAAGTGCTCCTTCCTCTTGGATTTTTTGGAATAGTTTGAGGAGTATAGGTGTTAGTTCTTCGAATGTTTGGTAAAACTTCCCTGTGAAGACATCCAGACCCAGGCTTTTGTTTGCTGGAAGTTTTTTAATTACTGCTTCTATTTCTTCAGTTGTTATTGGCCTATTCAGGTTTTCTGATTCTTCCTGATTTAGTTTTGGGAGATTGTATTTTTCTAGGAATTTGTCCATTTCATGCACCTTGTCCAGCTTGTTGGCAGTATTTTCTTACAATTCTTTTTGTTTCTGTGGTGTCAGTTGTTACTTCTCCATTTTTGTTTCTGATTTTATTTATTTGAGTCCTTTCTCTTTGTGTCTTGATGAGTCTGACTAATGGTTCATCAATCTTGTTTATCTTTTCAAAGAACCAGCTCTTGGTTTCATTGATTATTTAAAAAAATAATTCTTTATTGTTGAAAGACTTTTTTAAAGTCTTTATGTCACTTATTTTGCTCTAATCTTTATTATTTCCTTACTTCTACTTACTCTGGCCTTTTCTTGTTGTTCTCTTTCTAATTCTTTAAGTTATAGGGTTAAATTGTTTATTTTTCTTTCTTTCTTATTTTTTGAGATGGGCCTGTAGTGCTATGGACTTCCCTCTCAAGACTACTTTTGCTGTGTTCCAGAGATTTTTGGTTGTTGTGTGTTCATTTTCATTTGTTTCCAGGAATTTTTTTTTTTATTTCTTTCTTGATCTAATTGGTAACCCATTCATTGTTTGATAACATGCTATTTAGCCTCCAGGTGTTTGAATGTTTTTGAGTGTTTTTACTGTAGTTAATTTCTAATTTCATTCCACTGTGATCTGAGAAGATGCTTGATATGATTTCAATCTTCTTGAACTTGTAGAGACTTGTTTTGTGTCATAACATGTGGTCTAACTTTGTTAATGACTCATGTGCAATGGAAAAGAATGTATATTTTGCAGCTTTGAGGTGAAATACTCTATAAATGTCCATTAAATCCATCTGAGCCAGTGTGTCATTTAGAGTCAATTTTCTTGTTAAATTTTTTATCTTGAATATTTACCTAGTGAAGTCAGTGGGTTGTTAAAGTCCCTTACTATGACTGTATTGTTGTTGATCTTTCCCTTAAAGTCCTGTAGAAGATTTAAAAATATATATTTAGGTACTTCTATATTGGGTGCATACGTGTTTACCAAGGTTATATCCTCTTGTTGGATCCACCCCTTCATTATTATGCAGTGACCTTTGTTGTCTCTTGTGATGGCCTTCATGTTGAAGTCTATTTTGTCATATATGAGTATTGCTACTCCAGCTTTTTTTTTTTCATTTCCATTTACATAGAAAAAATTTTTTTATTCTTTCACTCTCATCCTGTATGAGTCTTTTGTTCTAAGGTGGGTCTCTGGTAGACAGTAAATTTGAGCCATGTTTTTGTATCCATTCAGCTACCCTACATCTTTTTATTAGAGCATTTAATCCATTTACATTTAAGGTTGTTATTAATAGGTACTTATTTACTTCCATTTTAATTCTGTATCTTATGGTTCTCTCTATTTCTGCTTCTCATTATAGCAGTACCTTTAGCATTTCTTCCAGTGCTGGTTTGGTAGTGATAAACTCCTTCAGCCTTTTTTGATCTGGAAAGCTCTTTATTTCACCATCTATTTTGAATGCAAGCCTTGCTGGATATAGTAATCTTGGTTTCAGATTTCTGCTTTTCATTACTTAAATGCTTCATGCTATTTTCTTCTGGCCTGTAGATATTCTGATGAAAAATCAGCTGACAGCCTTATGGGAGCTTTTTTGTAGATAACAGTTTGCTTTCCTGTTACTGCTTTTAAGATTCTCTTGTTGTCTTTAATTTTTGGCATTTTAATTATGATGTGTCTGGGAATGGGCCTATTTAGGTTCTTCATGCTTAGGATTCTCTATGCCTTCTGCACTTGTGTTTTTTCTTTCACCAGAAGTTAAGGTTAGGGTTAGTGTTAGGTACTTCACCAGGTAAGGGAAGTTTTCTTCCTTATTTCTTCAGACACATTTTCTATCCCTTCTCACTGTCTTCTCCTTCTGATCGCCCACAACTGCCCTCCCTTGCAGGCCTGGTCCCTCCCAACTGTCCTCCCCTGCAGGTCTGATTGCCCCCAACTGCCCTCCCTTGCAGGCCTGGTCCCTCCCAACTGCCCTCCCTTCTGGCCTGATTGCCCACAACTGCCCTCCCCTGCTGGCCATCTTGTGGTGGCCATCTTGTGTGCACATAGGGGCACCAATCTTTGACCACATGGGGGCGGCCATCTTGTATGTTTGAGTGATGGTCAACTTGCATATTACCTCTTTATTATGTAGGATTGTTACACTTCATGTTGTCCCATAGCTCTCTTAAGCTGTCCTGTTTTTTTCTTTTTGGTTCTCTGAGTGATTTTTTTCTACCCTGTCTTTTGATTCACTGATTTGATCCTCAGCTTTCCCTAATCTGTTGTGTATTCCTTCCAATGTGTTCATTATTAGTGATATGTCATTTTTTATTTCTGACTGGTCTTTTTCATAGTCACTATATCTTTTCTTATGCTGTTGAACATCTTTGCCATCATTATTCTGAACTCTATATCAGATAAATTTTTAATCTCCATTTCTTGTAGCTCTTCTGCTGGAGAATTCTCTTGTTCTTTCATTTGAGGGTTATTTTTTTGCCTCCCCATTTTGGTTTCTTGTTTGGGTTTGTGTCTATGTATTTGGTAGATCTGCTAGGACTCCCAATCTTTAGGGGAGAAAAATGTAAGATGTTGTTTCTGACTGGCCTTGAGCCCCAATTTTGGAGCTACCTACAATCCACAGCTTGTGGCTCTCTCTGCTAGGGCTGGGTGCCTTTGGAAATGACCAAGTTGTGCACCAGGCTCTGCTTTTCCTAGCCTTGGGCCCAGAAGGAGATCAGGCATAGACTCAAAGCCTCCAGAGATCTACCTCTGCCTGTAGTCTGATTGTTATTCTCAGTCTTAATTTGCTTAAGGCTATACACCATAGGGTGGGGAGAGAGGTGTTGACACAGGATGGAGTAACTATCTTTCATCTAGGCAAAAACTGCCTGGATAGCAAAGATCCATGGAGAAAGATGTCCTCCACAGTGTGAAGGAATGACTCAGTGCAGGAAACCGGGGTGGCTCCAACTCCAGAGCCCCCAACCCTGGACTCTCCTCCCACAGCTCCAGTTCACTCTGCCCTCCCTCTGCCAGAGCCCAAGGTGTGTGACTGCACAGGAAATTTTGTTTGTTGGCCCTTTAAGAGTGTGCCTGCATTTCCAGCCCTCTCTCTGACAAACAGCAACCCTGCTGCTTTTCACAGGCAGATATTCTGTGAGCTCCTTTATCAGTTTTGGTTCTCTGGGCTGAGGAGCTCAGCTTGGGGCTTAGACCCCAGAGTTCTCAGTGGGAACCCCCCCACAGCTGAGTTATCTCTCCAAACCTGTCTGTGGGAACCTGGCCAGTTATTTCTACACTTCCTACCAGCCTCTTTGTGGTCTCTATTTTCTGTCCTTGGTTATAACGGTTTTCTCCATCTAGTCTTTAGTTGATTTTCAGGGTGTTTTAGTTGTATTTCCAGTTTATTCCTGGGAAAGTGTCAGTGTATCTTCCACTTATTTCGCTGCTATTTTTAATCCCCCTGGAGGTACATTTTGAAGAAAAAAGAAAGTGGGCTCTAAAGCTAGTTATTCCTAAAAGTTGTAAAAAGTTTTGTAAGAGTTATAGAAAGTTCTGTGAAGGGAAACTAAGACAGGGAAGTTAAAACAAGGCCAAATAATGTAGGCAATTCACAGCCATTATCTTTCCCAATCAAGGACATCAGAGCAAATAGTTTAAAAATCTTCCTAACAAAAAAACACTGAAAAGGAGGGCGAAGGGAGAAATGAAATGAAATGAAAAGAAAAGAAATGAAAAAAATTTCACTCCCTAGTAGAGAAGTCAGCAGTCTCAAGACTTGGCAAGGTAAAGTTGCCAGGTGCTCTTCATGATTTGTGGAAAAGCCATGTTAACGTAAAAAAACCATTGAAACCTGTAAAGAATTTTTGTGAGTTTATTTGAGACAAACTGTCAACATATGCCGGGAAGCAGAACCTCAACGAATGGAGATAATGCTCCGGAGAATGGCGGGTTACATTTGTATTTATACATTGCCATCAAAAGAGGGACATAGGTGAAATTCATTGGTGATAGATTAAGGAAGTGGGATAAAGCAAAGCTGGGAAAACCCCTGGGATTGGATAAAAAGTGAAATGATGGACACATACTTAGGTGGGTGAAGGAACAATTAACATGATAATGAAGGAATTTGTGGTATCTGTCCTGGTGCCCACCACATTTGGTTGTGCCCCAGGGGCTCCAGAAAAAGGGAAGTTACAAGTTATCCAGACATTTCAAGGTTATGTTATCATTGATGCAAAAAGACAGATAGGCTCAGTTAAGGTAAAGGTTGACCTTGTTAGTGAAGATACTGGCCTAGGATGTAACTGCCCACCATAACTGCATTTAGTTAAAGTTTAATTTCAGACCATCCTTTGTGGTTACTTTAGGTCTCTGAGTTTGCAAGACTGCCATGCAGGCCTCCCCCGAGCTTGTCAGGTCAGCATGTGGCCCCTTTCATCCACAGCCACAATAAAACAAAAGGGGACCTTAAGAATTAATCTTGCCTGGCCAGCATGGCTCAGTGGTTGAGTGTTGACCTATGAACTGGGAGGTCATGGTTCGATTCCCGGTCGTGGCACATGCCTAGATTGCAGGCTTGATCACCAGCTAATCAATGATTCTCTCTCATCACTGATGTTCCTCTCTCTCTCAAATCAATAAAAATATATATTAAAAAGAAGAATTAATCTGTACCAAAATAGCCAGCAGAGGAATTTTAGGACCTATGGACAGGAGGGTGTATGACATCACAGAGCCCACTCAGCCTACTCTTCATATTAGCTGAGAGCCTGTCTGTACTTTGTAAGCTGGATGTATAGGTTCATTTGCTTTACTTTTTAAAGAAAGGTACATACTTTAATAAATTGGCTTTTCAAAATACAGTCAAGGTCTCTCATATAAATTCATTTATATGAGAAGACAAGGATCGAGATTGGGAACAGCCCTCTCCCACTGACTCAGGGGGCTGTCTGATAACACCTCTCTGGTATCGGTGAGAAGTGCCTATAACAGCGGTCGCCAACCTTTCAGACCTCATGGACCACCAGTGGTCCAAGGATCACCAGTTGGCGACCGCTGGCCTATAACATTTAGCAGTCTGCAGCCATCTAGAAAATCCTATCTTTCCTAAACCAAGGACATTTAAGAGTAAATGATTTGCATTATTCCTCTCCAACCAGAGGGTAAATAGCTAAAATCATCCTACTCAGGGAGATAGATAGCAGAAATCCAACTAGTGTCATTTACTGACCACACCCAAGGACAATTGAAGGTAAACCCCTGAATAATACATTTAATTAGATAAATGAATCTAAAGTAAGCTAATACGGAATTTGTTTAATCCTTTTCCAGTGTATTAAAAAGGAAAAAGTCAAGAGCAGCTAGGCTGGGGACAGGGTGGGGGTGGGGAAGCGCTCAGTTGGAGGCCCTGGTGTGTGCCCCTGCAGGTTTCGGGCCAGAGATGGGAAAGATGAATCTTACTAAAAGGAAACAGGAAGAATGGGCAGGAGAAAGGAAAGAGTTCCTTCAAGAGCCTGGTAGCAGAGCTGGGTTTGGAACTCAGCCCTGAGGGCATTCTATAGCAGGGAGTCAGCGACATCCGACATCGGCTATGGGAAGCCAGACGATACGCCTGGGATGGTGGAGACCAAGGACCTGGCGCAGCTGCAGCAGCTCAACCTGGAGCTTCTGAGGCAGCTGTGGGATGCGCAGGATGCCATGCCGTGGTTGGTGGCCAAGGCAGCCTCAGACTCCTTCAATGGCCCAGCGAACCTCCTCCCCACGGGATGCCAACCAAGGTGACTCCTGCGACATGTCCTCTCCTGGCGGGGCCAGCTCGAGGGGTGATCTCTCTCCCACCTGTCAAGGAGCCCCTGTGCCCACTGAGGCCCTGGATGGCACCGTTGCTGGCCACCTCAGACTCGAATGACTCAGAGCAATCAGCAGAGCTGGAGGCACAGGCCCCGAGGTCCATCCAGGATCAACAAAGAAAGCTGCCCAAGCTAAGAGTGACCTCCAACAAGGAGTCTCCAGTGCCTGAGAGGAGCTGGCGCCTCAGACCCTACCTGGGCTCTGACTGGATTGCAGGGTCTCTGGACAACAGCTTGCCCATCAGCAGCAAGCCCGAGGCCTTCTTCTGGAAGCTGCAGGAGTTCCGGAAACCTACAAGGAGGAGTGTATTCACAGTGAGCCCGAACCCCAGTTCCCATGCCAGCGGGAGAGCAACAGTGCCTGGGAAGACCACGAATGTGTGTACTGTTACCGCGTCAACCGGCGTCTGTTCCTGGTTACTTCGGACCCTGGCACCCCGTGCCACCTGTGCAGGACACCCTGGGACCAGCGGGACCCCAAGACACTGGCAGACCCAGCACAGGTCCGGGCGAGCATCCCACAGTCCATCCTGAACCCACCCCACCGCTACCGCATCCACAGGCAGAAGAGCTTCAAGGCCTCTGACACACTGGCCCTGCCCTGGCACTGTCTGCTGGGCTGGGACATTCTCCCTCCAAAATCCAAGGAAAGCTCTGGTCCCCAGAGCCTGGACCTCTGGTCCTGTGTCACCTCCGAGGCCCAGCACCAGAAGCTGTTGGCTGGCCCTTCCCACTGGCCCAGCCAGTGCGGGTCCCGTTCCCCACCCCTATCTGGTCAGAACCCCAGGTGCCCCAGCCCCGCCCGTGCATCCTGGTTGAAGACCTGAGGACTGGCCACTTGGAGGACAGTGCTCCTGCCATCACCTCTAGCCTCTTCCCTCTGGCAGGGGTGCCCATGAGAGGGGAGCCTTGCCCTGCCTCAGCTAGAGGTGGACTTAGGCCCCACCCTCCTAGGTGGGGCTGGTGGGTAGGACCCAGGCCTGTCTCCTTCCTGGGCTCAGAAGGGCTGACGGGTGGGAGGTAAGGGCATTCTGTCTGGTGTGTTTGGAAATAAAGCCCAGTGCTGTCTGCACCTCCAGAAAAAAAAGAAAAAGAAAAAGAAAAAGTCTTTTATATATACTGTCTTAGTCAAATAAGCTTGACAACCTTCCCAGGTTTTGAATTTTAAGAAACTTTTCTTGACATAGAATTGGCTTTAAGTCATTCTAATAGGTCCGGTTTGCCCTACAGAAACATTACAATCACTGGGTCACTCTCTGCATCAGACCAGTGTTTGTTCCTCTTTCGCTGAGGGAAATTTACATAGGCAGTGCAGAAAATCGCCTCAGTAAGTGTGATCATCCGGCAGACACATGTGGTCATGCATATGTGAGCACAAACAATACAGGAGGCCTCTTTGGTAAGCATGATTAGTCTCACAAGCACTTACATATGGTCACGCATATGTGCGCACAAGCAGTAGAGTCTTCAATCAGATAGGATCACCCTGGTAAGCACATGTAGCAGGCAATCTTCATCTTGCCCTACATCTTATGAGGGCCCAAACAAGATGGCACTGGCTGCTTCTTTGTTCATTTTGCCTTTTCAGATGGGGTATTCCTCATCTACCACCAAGATCAGCACCCCCCTAGATTGCATACTGAGGAACTGGGATTCATTTGATCCACAAACCCTGAAGAGAAAGTGCATGATCTTCTTTTGTACTCAAGCTTTGCCTCAATATAAGCTTGCAGATACAGAGACATGGCCCCCCAGAGGGAAGTATGGACTATAATACCATCTTGCCATTCGATCTTTTCTGTATGAGGGAAGGGAAGTGGTCTGAGGTCCCATATGTTCAGGCCTTCTTTGCCTTAAGAGACAATCATAAATTGTGTCAGCAGTACAAAATCAATCCCTGGTTCCAGACAGCATTGACCCAAAGTGGTACCAGAGAGTCAGAAATCCCTAAGGAGTTGACAGGGCTTAGTGGCCCACCAAATGCACCTGAGCTATCTTGTCCTCCTTATCCAGGATCCCTGGAAGGACCAGTCCCACCTAGACCCAAGGGGACTTGGCCACCCAGGTCCCTGGCTATCCTTTGCCCTCTCCAGGCAGTGTCAGGGGGAGAGTTTGGATCTACCTTGGTCCAGGTATCGTTTTCCCTACAGGACTTAAGACAAATTAAGATAGATTTAGGAAAGTTTTTCAGATGACCCTGACAAGTGCATAGATGTTTTTCAGGAACTGAAACAAACCTTTGATTTATCGGTGAAGGATGTAATGCTTCTTTTGAGTCATACACTCTTGGGATCAAAGAAGTGGTCAGTCCCTGTAGATACAACTCAGCAGTTTGGGGATGAATACATCTTAACAAATGCCAGTGGGCTCCCCCATGATCAGATTGATCACTACCATATTGTCTGGAAAGACCTTAAATGGCTTGCTGATGAGCTAGCAGATTAGAATAGAAAACATTTCCAGGTTTGTGAGATTCAAAACTTAATGAGGTGCCACTCCAAGACCTTGAACGACTCTAAATTGTCAACTACAGACCAAGGGAAGGATGATAATCCCTTGGTCTTCATGGACAGACTCAAGGAGGCACTGACAAAATACAACTCTATGTACCCAGACTCTTTTAAGAACCAACTTATTTTTTATTATTATTTCCTTTTTATTGATTTATTGTCATACACTGGTTAACAAGATTATACAGGTTTCAAGTGCACAATTCCACAATATATTATCTGTATACTGTATTGTTTGTTCACCACCTCAAGTCAAGTTTCTAAGTTTCTGTCCATCCCCATTTATCCCCCATATGCCCTCCTCTACTTACCCCACAGCCCCCTCCCTTGGCAATCACCCCACTGTTGTCTGCATCCATGAGTGTTTTGTTTTTCTCTCTCTCTCTCTTTTTTTTTTTGCTTAATTTTTCCACTTCCCCACCCAATCACCTGACTCTTACTAGTAAATGCTGTTAGCCTGCTCTCTATGAGTCTATCTCTATTTTGCTTGTTAGTTCAGTTTGTTCATTAGAGTCCACATATGAGTGAGAATCATATGGTATTTGTCTTTCTCAACTGGCTCATTTCACTTAGCATAATGGAGAGCCAACTTATTAAAAGACAAATTTGTCACTCAGGTGGCACCACACATTAGGAGGAAATTACAAAAATGGGCAATTGGCCCTGAGAGTACCTTAGACAAACTCCTGACAGCAGTCATTTCAGTCTTTGACTGAGGTGGGCGGGGGGCAGGAGCCAGGAGGGACCAGGTGGCCCCGGAGGCTGCTACGCGTGATCCGAGAGCCATGGACTGCGCAGCCCTCCACAGCCTGTGGCGTTCTCAGTGTGCAATTTATCACCTTCAGAGCTGCTTCTGGACCAAGAGGAGGCCCAGGAGAGGAAGGCCAAGGGAAGGGAGAAAGCCACAGCCTTGGTTGTGACGCTGCAAGATGCTGTCATCAGTCGGAGTCTCAGGGGATATGGGTTACTTGCTAAAACTGTGGCCAGCAGGGGCATGTCCAGAGGAACTGCCTATGGGGAAACAGGAAGCCACCCCCTCAGCTCCTACCTGCAAGGGGACTCACTGGAAGTCAGACTGTCCAAAGGGGCACAGGCCTCCACGGGCTGATCTGGCATCTCAGATGGTCCAGCAGCAGGACTGACGGGTCCTGGGGCCTTCCTAACTGGCTCCAACATGGGCTGTCGTCTCCACCAGGAGCCCTGGGTAAGC
The DNA here is from genome assembly GCF_963455305.1 of Plecotus auritus. Classification (NCBI taxonomy): domain Eukaryota; kingdom Metazoa; phylum Chordata; class Mammalia; order Chiroptera; family Vespertilionidae; genus Plecotus; species Plecotus auritus. Next base: position 86,803,980 of record NC_137773.1, read on the forward strand.
CTGACTGTTGAGGGCAAGGAAATTAATTTCCTCCTTGACACTAGAGCCACCTTCTCACATGCCTTCCTGATTATACCAGAAAGCCCAACTCCCCTATTGGGGCGAGACATCTTGGCTCATTTTGGTACCACCATATACATGGCACCAGAACAAGTACTCTACCTGCCATTAGTAGAAACTAAAATGAACCCCAAAGTGTAGGCTGCCCCAGGTAAAGTTAGCAGAGTGGTTAGGGCCACCTCCACTCAGATACATCTCAGGGATTCAGCTTCCTTCCCATTTCAGAAACAGTATCCCTCAAACCAGAGGCAAGGAAGGGATTACTATAATAGACAATTTGAAGGCCCAAGGCCTGGTAAAACCTTGTAACAGCCCATGTAACACTCTATTCTGGTGTTCAGAAGCCCAATGAGGAATAGAGGTTTGTCCAAGACCTCTGATTAATAAATAAGTCAGTTATCCCTATACATCCTGTGGTTCTTACTCCTTATACTTTATTGGTCCAAATTCTAAGAGATACTAAATGGTTTACTGTATTAGATTTCAAAGATGCCTTCTTTTTGCATTTGGAGATCCCTCAAATCAGTCCACTCAATTGGCCTGGACTATTTTACCCCAGGGCTTTAGAGATAGTCCCCACTTCTTTGGTCAAGCCTTAACTCAGGATTTATATCAGTATGACTACCCCCAGACCAAAGTATTCAGAGGTCACTAGATTCATGGGCTCACATGGAATAGCCCTAGACTACATTCTTGCCAGGCAGGGTGACATATGTACTATTGCCAATGCTTTCTTTCTTTTTTTTTTTTTTTATCAAGACATTTTATATATTTATTTTTTATTTTTTTAAATAAATCTTTAATCAGATTATTACAATTGTTTCTCCTTTTTCCCCCCATAGCTCCCCTCCACCCAGTTCCCACCCCACCTTCTGCCCTTACCTCCCCCCGCCACTGTCCTCATCCATAGGTGTATGATTTTTGTCCAGTCTCTTCCTGAACCCCCCTTCCCCCATTCCCCCTGAGAATTATCAGTCCACTCCCTTTCTATGCCCCTGATTCTATTATATTCACCAGATTATTCTGTTCCTCAGGTTTTTAATTCACTTGATTTTTAGGTTCACTTGTTGATAGATATGTATTTGTTGTTCATAATTTTTATCTTTACTTTTTTCTTCTTCCTCTTCTTTAAGAATACCTTTCAGCATTTCATATAATACTGGTTTGGTGGTGATGAACTCCTTTAGCTTTTTCTTATCTGTGAAGCTCTTTATCTGCCCTTCAATTCTGAATGATAGCTTTGCTTGGTAGAGTAATCTTGGTTGTAGGTTCTTGCTATTCATCACATTGAAAATTTCTTGCCACTCCTGTCTGGCCTGCATAGTTTCTGTTGAGAAATCAGCTGACAGTCGTATGGGTGCTCCCTTGTAGGTAATTAACTGTTTTTCTCTTGCTGCTTTTAATATTCTCTCTTTGTCTTTTGCTCTTGGCATTTTAATTATGATGTGTCTTGGTGTGGTCCTCTTTGGATTCCTTTTATTTGGGGTTCTGTGCGCTTCCTGGACTTGTAAGTCTATTTCTTTCACCAGGTGGGGGAAGTTTTCGGTCATTATTTCTTCAAATAGGTTTTCAGTATCTTGCTCTCTCTCTTCTTCTGGCACCCCCATAATTCTGATGTTGGTACGCTTGAAGTTGTCCCAGAGTCTTCTTACACTATCTTCAACTTTTTGGATATTTTTTTTTCTTTTTGCTTTTTCGGTTGAGTGTTTTTTGCTTCTTTGTATTTCAATTCTTTGACTTGATTCTTGTGTTCCTCTAGTCTGTTTTTGGGTTTCTGTATAATATTTTTTTATTTCAGTCAGTGTATGTTTAATTTCTAGTTGGTCCTTTTTCATATCTTCGAGGGTCTCGTTATATTTATCGGCCTTTTCTAGGATATTCTTGAAAAGCCTTATAACCGTGGTTTTGAATTCTATATCCAGTCGTTTGTTTTCCTCCATTTCTTTCGTTTGTGATCTGTTTCTTTGACGCCGCATTTTCACTGCTTCCCTGAGTTGGTAGGGTAAATTTGTGTGCTAGGTTTCCTATATGGCCCAGTGGGTCGGCCTCCCCAGTTAATCTGAGGTGGACACTCTTGGTGCACCCCTTTGAGGACTGTGTGTACAGCCTTGTTGTAATTAAGTCTTGATTGTTGTTGGTATCACTGGGAGGAATTGACCTCCAGGCCAGTTGGCTGTAAGGATCAGCTACGTCTACGCTGGGAGAAGTTCAGTGCTGGAGACAGCCTTATAGGATTAGACTTGCCAAATTGCAAAAGCCTCTGTGCTCAGCTTGGATGGGGTGGAGTCTCAGGGCGGAGCAGACAGTCTTGTCTTCCTGTCAGCCTTGCCCTTGCGCGCACGCGTAGACCTCTGCCTTCCCCAGCTCCCGAGTCTCCGCCCGAGAGTCCAGACTCCCCCCATAAGAGCGTGGGTCCCCAGGGGCTCGCCCGGAACTGGGGTTCAGTGCAGTCAGAACTGAGGTTCAGTGCTGTCGGGGGCTTCCTTCCCCCTTCCGCCAGAGAAAGTCAGCCAGGCTCTCAGCCGCCCTTCCTCTCTGCGCGCACAAAGACCCTTTGCCGTACCTCCAATTCTCTGTGAGCTTTTCTCTTTCCTTCTAGTTGTAGAATTTTCACTCAGCCAGCTTTCCTGTGGTTCTGGATGGTGTCCGTTCTGTCTTTTAGTTGTAGTTTTTAAATTGTTGTGCGAGGCAGCAGTTTAGGTGCTTACCTATGCCACCATCTTGGTTTCTCCGCCAATACTTTCTACTGTATATATATTAATAACTTTTGAAATAGATACTAGAACATAGGATATTCTTAAACAGGCTGTGAAGGTAAGGGAACAAGCATTATGTTCTCTATCTCCTAAAATTTAGGCCCAAATCCATAGTATATGTCCCTCATTAACCTCATGGCTTTTCCCCCTTTTAGGACCGCTGGCCTGCATGTTCCTAGGATTATTGTTTGGCCCTTGTATACTCAATTGTCTAACTCAATTTATACTCTCTCATCTAGAATCCATCAAAGTACAAATGGTCATGGAAATGGAACCCCAAATGACAGCTCCATCTTCCATGATCCCTTAGATCATCTGCCTCTGATGGAAGGCCCCCCCCCCCCATGCATCATCCCTCTTCAGCTGGAAGCATCCAGAGCAGTCATTGCCCCCATTCCCAACAGCAGTTGGGGGGTCTTCAAATCAGAGTGGGGAATAAGGAGATAGAAGAGCTAGGTAGTCAGGGATGGGACCATGGGGGGAGGAAGTAGAACCAGGGAACCCAGCTGGTAGGAGTTACTAAGACAACACAGCTGGGCAGGGAAAGAAGAGCCCTTGGGAGACCTGAGCTTTAAAAATGTATGGGTATTGCTAAGACAGGCAACTTGCATATAATTAATCACAAGTCAGTGGGCATGTAACCAATCCCAAGGATGTTACTAAGGCAGGATTATTTGAAAGAACCAATCAGAAGCTAGCAAGCATATATCTACCTCTAGACCAGTGGTTCTCAACCTTCCTAATGCCGCAACCCTTTAATACAGTTCCTCATGTTGTGGTGACCCCCAACCATAAAATTATTTTCGTTGCTACTTCATAACTGTAATTTTGCTACTGTTATGAATTGTAATGTAAATATCTGTGTTTTCCGATGGTCTTAAGTGACCCCTGTGAAAGGGTCTTTCGGCCCCCAAAGGGGTTGCGACCCACAGGTTGAGAACCGCTGCACAAAGAGAAACACTCTCTCTTTCCTCTTCTCTGTCTGGTGTGCTGGGTTCCTGGCTCCTATTGCAGGGGATATTCTCCCCTGTGCTCACATGGATTGTAGCCATGTAGCCCTTCACACATAGACTAATGGACTTTAATTAGCTTGGATGCTGAACTACAGCCAGCTGCAACATGGAACAGAAGCTCTGGACATTGGCCTGTTTTTGGAGTCCCAGCTGCACCTTTTCCAGGACTGGCTTCTCTCAATAAACTTTGCTTCGACTAACCACTTTCGTCCATGAATTCATTCATCAGTTTTGCAAGATAATGAACTCGGACCTGACCACCACATTTTGGTTTCAGCACCATACATATAACATCATCTAAGTAGAAAATGCACCTGTGTTCAAATGAGCTATTTTCAATTTTATTAGAGTCCAGACATTGTAAAATTACATGTGAACATGTAGATTCTTTCCAGGAGAAAAGACAAAGATTATGGGATGGCCTTTCTTAAACTACTGTTTTTTTTTTTGGGGGGGGGGGGAGAGTAACAGTTTGGCTGAGATCTAATTCATATTTACAAGCCACTTAATATGTACAACTCAGTGGTTTTTACTGTTTTCACAGTTATACAACCACAATAGATTTTAGAGCATTTTATTGCCTCTCCAACAATATCCTGTGCTCTTTAGCTGTCACCTCCTCATTCTCTCTTCCTCCCTGGCCCTGGTAACTACTAATCTACTTTTTGTACCCATAGATTTGTCTATTTTGGATATCTCATTTGTGTGTCTGGCTTCTCTCACTGAGCATCATGTTTTCAAGGTCCATTCACGCTGGAGCCTGTGTTGTGCTTCTTTCCTTCTTATGCTTGAATAATATTCTATTGTATGAATGTAGCACAGTTTCTTTCAGAGCTCATCAGTTAATGGAGATTTGGGTTGTTTCCTCCTTTGAGCTATTATGAATAGTACTGCTACATATATTCATGTACAAGCATTAATCAGTTTTGTATCTATTAGCAAATTTATTTTAGGGTTTCTTTGACTGACTGTATAAATTGTGTCCCTTGAATTTGAACCTGCCTTACCAAATCCTTTATTAATGAACAGAATAAAATCTTTGACACGTGTTCATTTCATAATTGTATGACTATCATGGTTTTCACTTTTTGAAAATTGTACCTGAACACTTCACTGAATGCCACAGGTCCTCTCCTGTAGCCCTTTGCTACAATGAGAACAAAAACTGGGGTCTGGTAATTGCTTCCTCCCCTAACCCATGCAGGTTGTGACTAGTCCTAGGGATCCACACCATTCCTGGAAGGTTCCCATAACCTGGCCAGACTGTTGAACATTGTACTTTGTCTACACATGGTGGAGGTGCTATTTGTTTCCTGTCTGGATCTGATTGATACTGTAGAGAACAGTTTTGTTTGTTTATTTGTTATGGTGTTTTGCCTTTGTCTTACTTATTTCACTTAGCATAATATTCTCTAAGACCCTCCATGTTGTTGCAAATGGCAAGATTTCATGGCTGGGTAACACTCCATTGTATATATATAGCACATCTTCTTTATATTCAGTTGTCTATGAATGAGCATCTACATTGCTTCCATATCATGGCTACTATAAGTAATGCTTTAATGAACATAGTGGTGCATAGGTATTTTTTAAATTAGTATTTTTATTTTCTTCTGATAAATACCCAGATTTGCTGGGTCATATGGCAGCTCTATTTTTAATTTGAAACTATTTTAAAAATCTATATATATAAAAGGCTAAGTGTCCTTCCAACTGTCCAACTGGTAGCTATGACACACAGTGACCACAAGGGGGCAGGTGCTCAACATAGGAGCTACTATGATGTGCACTGGCCAGCACCACCACTGGCAAACCAACACTCGGTTTCCCCCAAGTGGGACACAGGTCCCGCCACCACCCTGGAGCGACACCCCACCAAATTGCAGCCAACGCTGCCAAGACCCCATGGCACAAAATGCAGCCCACAGTCCACCCCAGCCCAGAAACAGTTGCTGTGGGTGCTGGGTAATGATGTCATGTAGCAATGCTGACTTCCTCTCCCTAGAGACTAGCCCCTTTGGAGTTTCCTCAGCCCAGGAACCTGACTTGCTTTATAGCCAAGTGCAAACATTTTACACTTTAACCAAATGTCTGTGAAGTGTTTTCATGTGCATCATCTCATTTGATCCTCACAGAAGTCCTGGAGTAGGTAGATAGGAGACTCAGTAGAATCCTATTTTCTTTTCATTAGCCGGAAAACAGAGATTTAGAAAGTTTAGAAATGTGACCCGACTGAAAAAAAGTAAGAAATGGTGGACCTTGAAAATAACTTCAGGTTTTCTCACTGCGCAAAATATAGTCAAACACTACTACAGTTGAATATTTCACCCTTTGTTCTCCCTGCATGATCTACAATAATAATCTGCTTCGTGTTGATATTTATTGCTGTATTGCTGACAATTACCTGAAAGAGAAGTTGGGGAGCTTCCCTGGGCTGGAAAAAGTTTAGCTAAATCAGAAAGCAGATCTAATTAAGCAAGTTTATTCTATACTAGTGGCCCAGTGCATGAAATTCGTACACAGAGGTGGGGGGTGTGTTCCTCAGCCTGGTCCACACCCTCTCCAATCTGGGACCCCTCGGTGGATGTCCAACTGCCACAGGGATTGGGTCTAAACTGGCAGTTGGATATCCCTCTCACAATCCAGGACCGCTCGCCTGCCAGCCTGATTGCCCCCTAACTTCTCCCTTGACAGCCTGATTGACACCTAACTGCTCCTCTGCTGGCCTGATTGCCCCCAACTACCCTCCCCTGCTGGCTTGATCACCCCCAAGGATTTTATTAGTATAGACTAGAGGCCTGGTGCATGAAATTCGTGCACAGGGTGTGTGTTCTTCAGCCCAGCCTGCACCCTCTCCAATCTGGGACCCCTCGAGGGATGTCTGACTGCCCAGTTAGGCCCAATCCCAGTAGGATCGGGCCAAAACGGGCAGTCGTACATCCCTTTCACAATCCAGGACTGCTAGCTCCCAACTGCTCGCCTGCCTGCCTTCCTGATTGCCCCTAACCGCTTCTGCCTGCCAGCCTGATCACCCCCTAACCACTCCCCTGCCACCCTTATTGATACCTAACTGCTCCCCTGCCAGCCTGTTTGCCCTTAACTGCCCTCCCCTGCCAGCCTGGTCCTCCCCCAACTGCCCTCCCCTGCAGGCCCGGTTGCTCCCAACTTCCCTCCTCTGCCAACCTGGTCACCCCTAACTGCCTTCCCCTGCTGGCTTGATCGCCCCCAACTGCCCTCCCCTGCTGGCCATCTTGTGGTGGCCATCTTGTGTCCACAGGGGGTAGCCATCTTGTGTTGGAGTGATGGTCAATTTGCATATTACTCTTTTATTAGATAGGATATGACCCTTCACAGAAAATTTCACTAACCCTGCTTTACAATAAGGGCTTGACGATTGAATTGTTGGGGCCAGACACCAAGATTTCCTTTCTTTGAATTGTGGAGGGAATAATTATCTTGTCTTTAAGTTGCCCTGAAATTCAAATGAGATAATGACTTAGAAAAGTATAAAAGCACAATATAAAGACAACTGTCTTTTTCATGTACTGAAAAGACAATAAAGTGGTAAAATGAAAAAGACTATTTTTATTCTCCCCTTCCTTCCTTTACAGCCTGTATTTAAGCTCTGAAATTTATAAAAATTTCACTCCTATTTTCATTTCTTTACATTCAATATTATTTATTTTATTTTATTTTATTTTTTTATATTTCAGATATGTTTTATTTCTTCAAATTTGTTATCAGGAGTGACTGAAATAAAAAATATAATTGAGTCCCACCATCCTCATGGAAATGGCTTTAAGAGAAAACTGGTCAGATGAATATTATTGCTTCCCATTTTCAATCAGTAAATAGTTACCACTGATAAACAGACAACTAAAAGTCTGTCAAGAATGCTCAAGATATGTTACATAATGCTCAAGATATGTTCACAGGGTCTGGGGGAGGGAAGACTAGGAAATAATTTATGTGAACTTCTTGATTTCATCATACAAGACAAGCACAAAAGCACCACCCATGCCTCTGAGAACATTGGACCATGCACCCTTGAAAAAAGCTTTGCCTCCATCACGAGCAATCTTCCTCCAGCAGTCGAGTGTGCCTGTGTACATGATATCAGTTCCTTTGAGCCCTGATTGCATCATCATGCGGTGACGAACAGTGTCAAATGGATAGGAAGTCAACCCAGCCACAGCTGTGACGGACTGTGCGATCATCTAGCTGATGAAGATGTGAGTATTCTTGGGATCTGGAAGCATTCCCTTTGCAGTATCATAGACACCGAAGTAGGCAGCTCGGTAGATGATAATACCCTGTACCGACACATTAAAGCCTTGGTATAGGCCTCTAAGCACATCAGATTTGTAGATCTTAACCAGGCAGTCACCGAGGCCTTTGAATTCCCTTTCAGCTCCAGCTTTGCCCACATCAGCTGCTAGACGGGTACGGGCAAAATCAAGAGGATACACAAAACACAAGGAGGTAGCCCCAGCGGCACCACCTGATGCCAGATTCCCTGCAAAGTATCGCCAAAACTGGGGTCTCTTGTCCACACAACCCAGGAAGATTTGCTTGTATTTATCTTTGAAGGCAAAGTTGAGAGCCTGGGTGGGGAAGTATCTGATGACATTGGCCAGGTTACCACGCCAGAAGGACAGGGCTCCTTGCTCCTTGGGGATACGGACCACACAGTCTATAATGCCCTTGTATTGCTTATCTGCAGTGATTTGCTTGCTGGCATGCTGCACCTGCAGCAGCAGCTTGACCCGCTCAATGGGTGCTACCGCTGTCTTGGAGATGGTTGCGGCCACTCCACCTGCCAGGAAGTCCTTGGCAAAGGACACGGCGGCATCTGTCATGTTGAAAAGAAGAAGCGGGCGACTACAGGCCTGGTACCGTAACCGGCTGAACTTCGGGGCTCTAGCAACATTCAATATTATTTTGTATTAGTTCAGGTTTTATATTAGTTACAGAATAGTGGTTAGCCAGGGGTGGGCAAACTTTTTGACTCGAGGGCAACAATGGGTTCTTAAACTGGACCGGAGGGCCGGAACAAAAGCATGGATGGAGTGTTTGTGTGAACTAATATAAATTCAAAGTAAAGGAACGGAGGGGAGAGCAAGAGAACCGGATAGAACAGCCGGATCCGGCCCGCGGGCCGTAGTTTGCCCAAGGCTGCCTCAGAGCCATGCTCTCTGCCCTTCCTAAGGGGCAGCCCCCCGGGCAAACAGAAAAAACCTTCCTGTCAGGCTTCCGAGCCTCTTTCTCAAGCACCTCTTCATCGCGGATGCTCCACATTCTTTCCTCTCCCCGGTCCCCTGCTCCCATTCTTTACTGCCCCCCCTTCTCTGGAGCAGGTGGTAGGCTTCACACTCATGGAGCAGGCATGTGGCAGGATGGGCATGGGCTTGCTTTTGGGCCAAGGCGGGAGCAGGAGTCGTTGACTCTGAGGTGGGAAGGCCGCCTGCGCGAGGCCCGGTTAGCGGGTTAGCGCCGGGAGCTTCTCTGAATCGTGTCAGCCAGTCAGGTCCCTGCAGAGCAGTGCCCTTCAACCCCCGCCTCAGGGCTGTGGGTCCTTGCCCCTCCACCCGGGTGGCCGTCCTTCCATGCCCCTTGATCCCCGGCCGGGCCCACCCACATCTTGGGGCCACTGCAGAACCTCTCTCTCTGCAGGCCAGGCAGATCCCTGCCCGCCGGCCCCCTGCCCCGGCCGGAGTCCCCTCCGGTGCACCCTGCCTTGCCAGGTTTTTGCCTTTGATTTATGGCATTGATGACAGCACACTCCTAGCAAGCCTGGTACCCAGAGGGGCACAGGGTCATTTCTTTGCCCAGAATGTTAGAGGTTGCAGTAGCATTTGCAGATGTTGCCCAGAGCCTGCTGGTGAAGGCAGTGCCTGTGTGGGGTGTCCTCATAGAGGGACAGTGTGGCACTGCTCTGGAACCCTTCGCCAAAGCCTTGGTGCTCGCCCTGGAGCTGCTCCTCAGGCAGCCCTGCAGTCGGGCCTTGCGCCTCTGCTAGGTCTCCACCCTCACCTGGGTCATCTCCTTTCTTCCACATTGGGCCTTCACCCATCCCTCTCTCCTGCAGTGCTTGTGCTCCAGGCCCGAAAGAAAAGGACCAAGACCAAGAAGGACAAAGCTCAAAGGAAGTGAGTCTTAAATCCCCACATTTCATTTTCTGGATTTCCTCCCGCACCTCCTCTCTGTGTCACATCTTGAACAGGCACCCTGCGGCCCAGCCACATGGCCTCTGGGCAGCCTGGTAGAGTCAGTCTCCATGAAGCTGTAGATCTGTGGCCAGAGGCCTGGCCTGGGTCTCAGCAACCCCATGCCTGCGATAGTTCAGGGACCCTGCGGGTGGGGCTTGGCGCCGCTGCCCTCACCTCCTCGGCCAGCGGTGGTCCTGGGAGGCTGCGGGCTTGGCGCCCATCCCCTGGCCACTTGGCGCCTGTGTATGCAAATTCACCTTCCATCTTTGTTGGGTTAATTTGCATACTCACTCCTGATTGGCTGGTGGGTGCTGCGAAGGTATGGTTAATTTGCATCTTTCTCTTTTATTAGTGTAGATATATAAAAGGCTAAGTCGACTTGCGCATGCGTGATACATATAAAACTCTTGCTGACGCCAATCGCACACATGTGTTTTGATCTGTCATCGTTGATTGTGAATTTGGTTGACACTTCTATTATAGGGAAAGGACAAATAGCGATATTAAAATATTTCTTCAAATTAATTTCCTTTTGATGTCCACGAATCTGTGTACCGGGACACTGGTAAAAACATAATAGTTGTCGAAAAGGTTACTTATAAACTTTATCTCACTTATTTAATTCACCTGTTCTTAGCAATCATGTTTAGATTACTTGTGAACATTTCATGTGAAAAATGAATAAGGAAATTTGATTCCAAAGTGGAGTCAGGGAAGCCATGGAGGGAGAGCTCCCATGCCTGTACCATTCACCTCAATTTTCATAGTCAGCAGGAAGGAAGAAGATTCCTACATACCTCAGTACAATAGACCTTCCACCACTTGCAACCAACAAAAAGCTGCTCTTGTTCTCCTCCAATGACTTTTTTTTTTTTTTAAAAAATACATTTTTATTGATTTCAGAAAAGAAGGGAGATGGAGAGAAAGATAGAAACATCAATGATGAGAGATAATCATTGATCAGCTGCCTCCTGCATGCCCCACATTGGGGATCGAGCCCGCAACCCTGGCATGTGCCCTGACTGGGAATCGAACCCTGACCTCCTAGTTCATAGGTCGATGCTCAACCACTGAGCCACACCAGCTGGGCATCCTCCAATGACTTTTTGTTCTAAACAACCCTCCTCAATTTTCTCCCCAAATCCAAAAAACTGACCTTCTCTTTGTCTCCTTAGACTTGCTATAGTCCATCGTAGTCTGCTTATCTTGAACTGTAATTCCTCTGCCATTCCTGAATGAACATATTTTGCTTTTCTTAAATACAATTGCTTTTTGCCCAGTTTAAGGTTAATATTACTTGATTATTAGAACTGGAATCCAAAGAAGACCCCCAAATCATTCCGAGGCTGCTGAGCAAACAGGTGCTGGTACCTACAGAGCAAATCGAGCCCACCCAAAACTTCTTTCAGTCCATGACAGTTATGACCCCTTAATTTGCCCTGTAAGTAATTTTGCCAGAATCCCAAATGCCATTGCATGCCTAAACTGTCCTGTAGGTTCCTCTTATAAGTTTAGAAAACTAATTCCACATATCACTGTCTTTTGCTTCAATTTAACCCAACATTGGAATGGGAAATCAAGACCCATCTCAGACACACACACACACACACACACACACACACACACACACTAGAGGCCCAGTGCATGAAATTCGTGCAGGGGGGGTGTCCCTCAGCCCAGCCTGCACCCTCTCCAATCTGGGACCCCTCGAGGGATGTCCGACTGCCCGTTTAGGCCTGATCCTACTGGAATCAGGCCTAAATGGGCAGTCGGACATCCCTCTCACAATCCAGGACTGCTAGCTCCCAACTGCTCACCTGCCTGCCTTCCTGATTGCCCCTAACTGCTTCTGCCTGCCAGCCTGATCACCCCCTAACCACTCCTCTGCCACCCTTATTGATGTCTAACTGCTCCCCTGCCAGCCTGTTTGCCCCTAACTGCCCTCCCCTGCAGGCCTGGTCACCCCTAACTGCCCTCCCCTGCAAGCCTGGTCCCCCTCAACTGCCCTTCCCTGCAGGCCTGGTCGCCCCCAACTTCCCTCCTCTGCCAGCCTGGTCACCCCTAACTGCCCTCCCCTGCAGGCTTGATCGCCCCCAATTGCCCTCCCTTGCAGGCCTGGTCCCTCCCAACTGCCCTCCTCTGCTAGCCTTATTGCCCACAACTGCCCTCCCTTGCAGGCCTGGTCCCTCCCAACTGCCCTCCCCTGCTGGCCATCTTGTGGTGGCCATCTTGTGTCCACATGGGGGCAGGCATCTTTGACCACATGGGGGCAGCCATCTTTGTGTGTTGGAGTGATGGTCAATTTGCATATTACTCTTTTATTAGATAGGAGATATATATATATATATATATATATATATATATATATATATATATATATATATATTATAAGCAGCCAACATAAATGAGACCATTTGGACCATTTGCTGGCTTGCTGTCAGACTCACATATCTGGGTAATCTTTTGATATGTAATAATACAATGTTTGAGCCTTGGCTGAATATTGAGGGAGCCCTATATTCACCCTCTGGCTACTCTTTTAATAAGTTTTTATTGATTTTAGAGAGAGAGGAAGGGAGAGAGAGGTTAGAAACATTGATGAAAGAGAGAGAACTCTCAGGAAAAACATGATTCTATCTCCTATCCCCTGGGAAGGGCATTTTCCCCTCCTGTGCTAATGAACATATGCACAGAAATCTCTCTTTGACATTAGGAGACATTGCTGATTCCACTGCCAATGCAATGGCTGCCCAATAAAGATCACTCGACTTCTTAGCCAAAATGTGTCTAGACAGCAGAATAGCTCTTATTTGCTTGCTGAACAAGGAGGTGTATGCAAACACTACTTGTTGCATTTTTAAAAATATATTTTTATTGATTTCAGAGAGTAAGGAAGAGGGAGAGAGAGATAGAAACATCAATGATGAGAGAGAATTATGGATTGGCTGCCTCCTGCATGCCCCACACTGGGGATTGAGCTCACAACCCAGGCATGCCCCCTGACCTGGAATAGAACCGTGACCTCCTAGTTCATAGGTCAGTACTCAACCTCTGAGCCATGCCGGCTGGGCTATTTGTTGCATTTGGATAAAGTCCTCTGGGGAAGTAGAAACTCAACTACGTAAATTTAACAATCCCATTGGTTATGATAAAAATTATGACAGAGACTTGAAGCTGGACATCTTGTCAGGTGGGTCTATGGGAGGAGCTAGAGCTTAGGGGAGGAGTTCTCGCACTGTGTTATGGGAACTGCACGGGAAGAACTCTGTGCTGACAACAAAGCTCTATGGCTGTAACCTGAACTTCCTTCTTTAAGTACTTCTCCATCTTTGTCCAGTTCATTGTGTGCATGTGACCCACCATGTCTTCGCACACACTAGACTACAATCCTCCCACCCCAGTGAATCCTTTTTGGTGATGGAATACCTAGTTGATTCTGTTTTTCAGTAGACAGTTACAAAAAATTTCACCTGATTCTCCATAGTCCTTTGATTTGCTGAGTTAGCAACCTTCAGATCTTGGTTTAGAATGAATCATCATACAAACTGGATTTGTCATATTGCTTTTAATTTTTTTAAATATAATTTTTTTATTTATTTCAGAGAGGAAGGGAGAGGGAGAAAGAGATAGGAACATCAATGAGAGAGAATCATTGATTAGCTGCCTCCTGCGTGGCCTCCACTGGGGATTGAGCCTGTAACACAGGCATGTGCCCCAACATGGAATTGAACTATGACCTCCTGGTTCATAGGTCAACACTCATCCACTGAGCCACACCAGATTGGCATATTGCTTTTAATTTTATTTTGCATAATCATTTAAAAATTTTACTTATTATATTTGAGGCTCTGCAGACATGATACAAAAGTAGAGTGGCCCTAGCCAGTTTGGCTCAGTGGATAGAGTGTCGGCCTGCGGACCAAAGGGACCTGAGTTCAATTTCCGTCAAGGGTATGTACGTATGTACCTCAGTTGCAGGTTCCTCCCCAGCCCAAGCCATGCAGGAAGCAACCAATCAATGTGTTTCTCTTGCTTCATTCTTTCTGTGTTTCCCTCTCTCTTCCACTCTCTCTCTCTAAAACAAACAAACAAACAAACAAATAAATAAAATAAATAAATGGGAAAAGTATCCTTGGGTGAGGATTAAAAAAAAAAATTTTAAAAATAGAGTGATGATAGCCCAGTGCTTCAAAATGACTTTCAATGCTTACACTTAGACAAAATACAAACTTAAACTAGAAAATTCCCGAGAGCCCCTTCTTCTACCTTCCTTGTTGCTCAAATGTGGCCGCTATGGTTGCCAATCACCCCCTGCCCTCTCCTTGAGGGGCATGATTCTTGGGAAAGGTCCTTCCTGGCTCTGAGGGACACAGAAAGGAAGAAAAGCAGTTGATTAATAAATAAATAAATAAATAATCAGACACTGATCAGGGATGTTTTCAAAGAAAGGTCTTGATATGAAGGGGGAAATGTGAAAATACCATCTATCTCAATTTGCAGAGCAGGAAGAAAGACATTCATTCGTGGTTTATTTAAAACAAAACAAAACAAAACAAAAACCCCAACTGCCACCTGTAGTCAATGAAAAGCTGCTGCTCTTGTTCTCCTGCAACATGCTTTTTCTCAAAACAACCGTTAGAACAAAAACCAATAGAATAAAACTGACTTTGGGCAAGCACCAAATATGATGGGATGTTTCCTGTGTTAGTTTCAGCCTGTATTTGAGTCTGAGAGTCCAGATGACATCTTTCGAAAGAAAGCCGAACTGTGTCTGGGCTTGCCCCTGGAAGGATGGGGCACCACGTGTTTGTATAATGCAGAGGCCTTACAGTATAGAGTTAGTGCTAAGGAAAGGAAGAATCATGCAACCACGTTTATATTTTTATTATAAATCATATTTAATAGTGTATTAAACAATTAACGGAAAAAAAAGAGTGTTAGATCCCTGAAGGGGGAATGCAGGAGGCCAGAGGGATGAGGGACTATGAATTTATTCAATCATCCCCACACCAGGGGGCTGAGCCTGGATGGCTCCAGCACCCAGTGATGGGAGTCAGATGTTTTTAAAGGACTTCTTCCTGCCTACCCAGAGGAAAATGGAATGTAGTCACCACAAGTGAAATGTGGTCTTCAGAAAAAGAAATGTCCTTAGTGAAATGACCTGAAAATCCAGTTCCTGGGGGAGGGGTATCATTTCAATTGCTTGAGAACAATTTTTTCCAAAAATCTAAGTGAGGAGGAATAGCAGTCAGGGGTGCACCCACTGAACCCCAAAAAATGTCTCATCAGAATTTTGGGATGGTAGCAGCGGCAGAGTGAGGTTGGTGCAGAGAGTGTCCCCGTGGGCCAGGTATGTCAGGCGCTGGGAGGAGACAGTGCAGCTGAGGTGGAAGTTGAGACGAAGCAGGCTAATGCTGCGCACAGCTGGGGAGCAGATGCCCACCGCCAGGATGGCCCTGCGGGACACAGTGTTCTTCACGGAGGAGGAGCAGTTGGTTAGTGTCACCTGGATGTGCAGCCTATAGATGCCATCACGCTGGACACGCAGCTGCCCGTTGTCCAGCTGTGGTCCATGCAGGAAGGAGCGGCCCAGTGCTGGGCCCCCCTGCCAGTGCAGCCTGGGGTCCTGCCGCAGTCCTGGAGGCAGAGGGTTGGGGGTGGAAGGATGGCAGTTTAGGGATAATGAGGGCTGTCGACTGACTGTCCAAAATTTTTATGTTGACACCTAATCCTCAAGGTTATGATTTTAGGAGGTGGGGCCTTTGGGAGTGATTAGGTCATGAGGATACAGCCTTCCTGAATGGGCCCTTATTGATGGATGAATGGATTAAAACATCATACACACACACACACACAAATATTATTATGCCATAAAAGAGAAGGAAATCCTGTCATTGAGACAACATGGATGGACCTTGAAGGCATTATGCTAAATAAAACGAGCCAGACAGAGAAAGACAAGTATCATACGACTTCACTTATACATGGAATCTAAAAATAAACAAACAAACAAAAACCCAATGAACTCATAAATTGGTGGTTGCCAGAGGTGGGAGTGCAAAATGAGGGAAGGTAGTTAAAAGGTGCAAACTTCCAATTATAAAAATGTCCTGGGGATCTTATTACAGCATGGCAACTATGTACATATCCTGTATAATAAAAGCCTAATATGCTAAGTATCCGGTTGTCCGTTCAACCAAAGTGTAATATGCTAATGATATGCTAAGGCCGCTCAACTGCACGCTATGACGTGCACTGACCACCAGGAGACAGACGCTCCAACTGGTAGGTTAGCTTGCTGCTGGGGTCCAGCTGATCGGGACTGAGCAAGACAGGCCGGACATGCCCTGAAGCTCTTCCATGGTCCCTCCCCAGCTGGTCAACCTCCCAAGTCCCTTCCTGGCCCTGATTATGCACTGGTGGGGTCCCTCAGCCTGGCCTGCACCCTCTTGCAATCCAGGATCCCTCAGATGATGTCAGAGAGCCGGTTTCGGCCCGATCCCACAGACCAGGCTGAGGGACCCCACTGGTGCATGAATTTGTGCACCGGATCTCTAGTTTTTATACAATAATACTGTATTGTATATTTAAAAATTGCTAAATTTGGCTCAGTGGATAGAGCATTGGCCTGTGGACTGAAGGGTCCCAGATTCAATTCCGGTCAAGGGCATGTACCTTGGTTGCAGGCACATTATCAGTGGGGGGTGTTCGGGAAGCAGCTGATCGATGTTTCTCTCTCATCCATGTTTCTAGCTCTCTATCCCTCTCCCTTCCTCTCTGTAAAAAATCAATAAAATATATTTTAAAAAGAATTGCTAAAAGAGTAGATCTTAAAAGTTCTCATCACAAGAAAAACAATTGCTAACTATGTGAGGTGATGGATGTTAACTAGACTTACTGAGGTGATCATATCACAACATTTACAAATATCGCATCATTATGGTGTACACTCGGAACTAATATGTTACATGTCAATGATATCTGATTTAGATAGAGACCCCAGAGTCCACCAGGTGAGGGAGGACATGGCTAAGTGTGTGGTGTGCTCTTATCACAGCCTGGACAGCAAATGGCCTGAATGAAAAGGAACAGGGATCCCTGCACTGCAAAATGGAATGAATACAGCCCTCAAAACGCTGGGGACGGCAGGATAAGGGGTGCAGAGAGGGTGTGAGGAAACCACCTAACAACTCCCTTGCTCATCTCCTGATCCCGCCACTTGATTTTTCTTTGAAACATCCTACATGTGCTTTCCTTGGCACGCTCCATCCTTTTCTGGAGTAGAAGAAAAGGCAGGGCTTTTTTTTTTGTCTCTTCTCTTCCTTATGGTGGCACCTAGAACAGTGCCTGGCTCACAGCAGGTGCTCAGCTGTTTGTGGAACGAAGGAAGGAATGTTAGCAATTGCTGTTAGTGGGTTTTAGTTGTTTTGGGAAGATAAAATGTGAAGGACAGAGGGAAAGAGCAAGGTAGCACACACCCAGGATCACACTGTCCCATCTCTCTCTTTCTCTTTATTCTTTCTTTCTCGTTCTCATTCTTTTTCTTCCTCTCCCTTTCTATTTCTTATTTCTCTCACCCCTATTTTCTTTCTTTCCCTTTCTCTTGGTCTGGTTCCTCCCTCCCTCCCTCCCTCCCTCCCTCCCTCCCTCCTTCCCTCCCTCCTTCCCTCCCTTCCTTCCTTCCTTCCTTCTTCTCTCTCTCCCTTTCTTTCTCATTTTCTCTTTCTCTCTCTTTCACACACGCACGCATGCACTCACACCGAGACACACTCACACTTTACCCTGTTCTCCTGTGTGGTTCAGCTGGAGCTCAGCTACGTCCCACTGGAAGAAAAGAGAAAACAGGGCAATCAGAGCCCCTCTCTGCACTGCCCAGCCTGCTCTTTCCCCTTTATCTCAAGGGCTGACTTGTGAATTTTATAAACACACACACACACACACAACCCCGTAAAGAGGAAGTATGTGAGAATCAGCCTGGAGCACAAGAAACAAACCTTCAAGAACTTGAGTTTCCTGGACATAATGCGAGAGGGGGTGGGATGCATAGCTACCTCTCTCCACTGCAGAGCCCCCTGCCCAGCCCCCGAGGCCATCTCTGTGGCGGGCATCCTGGGCTCTTAGGTGAACAGGTGGGGTTCCTCCTGTCATTGCCTGCCCCCGACCCCAACCATCCCTTCCAGCTTTGTGAAGCCCCCAGCAGCCTCTGAGTCAGCCTGCTGGGGGAACACCAAAGCCAGTGATTCATTGTCTGCGACAGGTCCCATGTACCTTTCCCAGATGCAGCCAGCCATCGTGAGATCCCCACACGGGATTTACCTCCTGCAGGACCGGGCGGAGCCCAGACCCCTGGGCAGCCTTGCCTGTCCGCCTTACATCCCTGCTTCAGTCTCTACCTCCTGCTGTCTCTTCCCAACCAGATTTCTTTTCCTCGCTGATTTGAGCCATCATTCTGGCTTTGTCTTTTTGTTGTTGTTGGTAATCTTTCTGTCAGTCTGCTCTCCAGCTGGTTCCCCCGCCTCTGATTCTCTCCAGGGTTGCCCATCTGCCCTCCACACCCCGACAAGCCAAGCCGGGGGCCACCTGGAGGTCCCCGAGCTCCCCAGAAAATTCACTGGTGCGAATCTCTTTCATTCTCGATTTACCTCAGATGGCTGGAGTAGGTGCTGCTGCGCCGGGTGCTGGCAGCAGAGGACATAGATTACCAGGCCAAGGAGAGAGAGCGGCAAAGACAGCGGCAAAGCCACCCGCAGAACAGGCGCCATGAGCAGGTGGCACAGCCGGCGGGCATAACCCTCCTCCGCCATCTCCATGGTGGGCTTCTGCCTGCGTGGTGCCTCACTCAGGGGGAAATGAACTTCAGCACTGGAAGCTCTGAGGCCCGGGCCTGCCACAACTTGCCAAGGGCTCACCACGCCCCACTGTGGGGAAGCCCCAGCCAAGGGGCAGGACTTGAGCTCTCCCAGTGCAGGGAACTTCCCGCCGCTTCTGAAGCCCCCTTGGACCAGGGAGTTGCCTGTTTTCCATCTTCCCATGCTCACTCTCCATGGTTACCTTCCACTCACTCCCTCACTCAACACACCTCCACTGGAGTATCTACTATAGACCAGATTCTGTGCTGGGCACTGGGGCACAGCAAGCACCCAGATAGTGGGGGTTGAGGAGGGGATCCCCAAACAGCCACGTGTTACTCTCCATCTTCCCAGCCTCCCTGGCACACAGTGGGGCCACACCTGATGGGACCATATGGCTCACCTGCCCAAAAGGAAGAGAGTAGAAGGAGATGAATTGTCCCTTCCTGTCTTGATCTTATAAACACCCCACATGACCCTTCAGTTTTCTCTTCCCCTTGGTCCTTGGAGTCCACCTGTTCTTGTTAATCCTCACCCGAGGATATATATTTTTAAAAAAATATTTTTATTGATTTCAGAGAGGAAGGGAGAAGGAGAGAGAGATAGAAACATCAATGATGAAAGAGAATCATTGATTGGCTACCTCCTGCATGCCCCCTACTAGGGATCATATGCCCTGACTGGGAATTGAACCATGACCTCCTGGTTCATAGGTTGATGCTCAACCACTGAGCCATGCTGGCCAGGCATCAAGGATATGTTTTCTATTAATTTTTATAGAGAGTGGAAAGGAGGGAGAGAAAGAGGGAGGGAGAGAGAGGGAGTGTGTGTGTGTGTGTATGTGTGTGTGTGTGTGTGTGTGAGAGAGAGAGAGAGAGAGAGAGAGAGAGAGAGAGAGAGAGAGAGGTATCGATGTGAGAGAGACACATTATTGCCTCCCAAATGCGCTGCAGGCAGATGGAACCTGCAACCCAGGTACATGCCCTTGACCAGGAATTGAACCTTTGGTGCATGGGTCAACGTTCTAACCATTGAGCAACACTGGCCAGGGCAAGTCAACCTGTTTTTGATGGCTGTCGTGTGTTGAATAGTGCCTGCCTCTTCCAATTTGTGTCTCTCCAGAACCTTGGTGTGTGATTTCATTTGGCAATGAGGTCTTTGCAGGTGTAATTAGGCCAAGATGAGGTCATAATGTGTTGGAAGCTGCCCATTGCCTTCACTAGCAGAAAGAGGTGGACAAGGAACCCAGAAGGCTGGTCAACCTTGAGGCTCTGGCAAGGGTCAGAGTCATACACCCACTGTCTAGTTGAGACAAAGGGAGCTGAAGCAACTTCCACCTTTCAGTCTTATGTAAATCCTTGCTGATGGGCTATCATCGAGCTATTATTGGAATTGCCTACCTAAGGGGTATAGGTGGACCCCAAACCTGAATAAAAGGGATTGCAAGGCCAGAGCAAAGCAGTGTCCTCTGTTGGGCTTCCGCCTGGCCCCCAATTTCCAAATTAATATTTTCTTGTCTAGTCTCTTTTATTTGTGTGTAGCCTCTCCCAGAGCCCGAACCCTGAACCTGAATCCTGAACCACGTGGGACGTGGGGGGTACACTAACAACTGGCAGCCCAAAGTGGGGCACTTGCAACTGGCCCCTTCGACGTGGGACCTCTGGAGGGATGATTTCGCCTAGAGTGAAGAAAGGGAGATTTCACCGAAAAGGTGGGGAAGAATTCACCGTATATGTGAGAGAAATTCACCATATGCAAAGCCCGCTATCAGCTGCAGAAGTCGTGATCTGTAAGTAGGGTGGGAACGTCTTTTTTCAGCCAGGCTAATGGGGCAGAATTAGGTTATAAAGTAAACTTTATTATAGACTTTTGGTTTGCATGCTTAAGGAAAGTGGTTTCTTGTTCAAATTAAAATCTTAATTTGTATTTGGAATCTAAAATCTGTAATAAGAAATGAAACCCCACTGCTGAAACTGCCTCTGGTGCGGAGAAATTCAAAGGTGGCAGGAGAGGGCAGGGCTATCCGCTCTCCTGCAATGAGATTACTTAAAGTTTTGTTTAAAAATTATAGAAGAACTTGCTGGAAAATGCAAAATTTGGCAAAAGTCACCTTAAGTGCTAATAATTACTTCGGAAAGTGAAAAAGGAAAAAATTTAAGATCTGTCTTTATCCATTAAGCATGAAAAGATATGTGGCCAGATCTGTTACTGAGAATCTTCCCCCAAAGCAAGCAGGATGTGGGGGAAGGGAGACACGTGGCAAGCCAATATGGACGCCCACTCTCCCAGTATGCTAATATAAAGTCTCTTTCCTCACCATGAAAAAGTTTTAAAAAATTTAGAAATGTGTCTGGGATTTCTGTGCACGTATAAGGAGAGAAGCCTGGCTTAGAAACAAATGCACGCAACTGTCTGATTTTGGACATTTATAGAGTGTTTTAGCTGAGCTTGACTCTTTGCCATGTTACAGTATCAAATACAAAAGGTTCTTCCCTCAGAAAGATGGCGGATTTGACCCAGGGAAAAAAATACAGGCTGACTTCCCAAGGCAATCTCTAAAAGAAAAAAAAGTGGCTCTTTTAAAATTTCCCGCCCAGGAAAGTAACCAGCAGGAAGTAACCAGCAGGAAGTAGATAGCAAGTTTGCATATGAATAGCTACAGGTTTGCTTCTTGACTTCCCCAGCAGAAAAATTATGGTCGTTTTAAAAGTCAAGCAGCCAGGCCTGTCCCCTGGAAACTTAAAAACTTTGAAGTTTACTAAATCAAATGATAAAAACTTATATCTAAATATATTGAAATGATATAATACTGAAATATTGATCTGAGTATGCCTCGCAGGAAGTCTAGAGGATATAATTTAATCTGTTAATTGAATATGCCTTGTATTTTATTTGAAATATATCCTTGAAATACACACGTTAGAGGAGAAACCAAGATGGCGGCATAGGTAAACACCTAAACTGCTGCCTCGCACAACAATTTCAAAACTACAACTAAAAGACAGAACGGACACCATCCAGAACCACAGGAAGGCTGGATGAGTGGAAATTCTACAACTAGAAGGAAAGAGAAAAGCACACTGAGACTCAGAGGAGCTGCAGAAGGCAGAGGTACCGAGGTGTGCATGCGGAGAGGGCTGGCAACTGAGTGCGCAGCTGGCTTTCTCAACCGGGAGGGAGACAAAAGTTCCCAATGGCTCTGAACTCCAGTTCCAGGTGATACTCTGGGGACCCAGACTCATACGGGGAGAAACTGGACTGTCTGGCAGCGGGCGAAACTCGAGGGCGGCTTTCTCTCAGAGGTGCTTGCAGCGATTACCATGGGACACTGAGACCCAGGGGCCTCTTAGGGCAGGGCTGACGGGAATCCATTGCTGTCTGCTCCGCCCTGAGACTCCGCCCCATCCAAGCTGAGCACAGAGGTTTTTTTTTTTTTTTTTTTTTTTTTTTTTAAAAATATATTTTATTGATTTTTTACAGAGAGGAAGGGAGAGAGATAGAGAGTTAGAAACATCGATGAGAGAGAAACATCGATCAGCTGCCTCCTGCACACCCCCCACTGGGGACATGCCCGCAACCAAGGTACATGCCCTTGACCGGAATCGAACCTGGGACCTTTCAGTCCGCAGGCCGACGCTCTATCCACTGAGCCAAACCGGTTTTGGCGAGCACAGAGGTTTTTGCAAGTCTTGTTCATAAGGGTGTCTCCAGCACAGAAGTTCTCCCAGTGTAGACACAGCTGATCCTCACAGCCAAATGGCCTGGAGGTCAATTCCTCCCAGTGATACCAACAACAATCAAGGCTTAACTACAACAAGACTGTGCACAAAGCCCACAAAGGGGTGCACCAAGAGTGTCCACCTCAGGTAACTGGGGAGGCTGAGCCACTGGGCCCCTAGAGGACACCTAGCACACAAAGCCACTCTGTCAACTCAGGGAATCAGCCAAAATGTGGAGACAAAGAAACAGATCATAAATGAAAGAAATGGAGGAAAGCAAAAGACTGGATATAGAGTTCAAAACCACGGTTATAAGGTTTTTCAAGAATTTCCTAGAAAAGGCTGATAAATTTAGCGAGACCCTCGAGGATATGAAAAAGGACCAACTAGAAATTAAGCATACACTGACTGAAATAAAAAATAATATACAGAGATCCAACAGCAGACTAGAGGATCGCAAGAATCAAGTCAAAGATTTGAAATACAAAGAAGCAAAAAACACCCAACAGGAAAAGCAAAAAGAAAAAAGAATCCAAAAATATGAGGACAGTGTAAGAAGCCTCTGGGACAACTTCAAGCGTACCAACATCCGAATTATGGGGGTGCCAGAAGAAGAGAGAGAGCAAGATACTGAAAACCTATTTGAAGAAATAATGACAGGAAACTTCTTCCACCTGGTGAGAGAAATAGACTTACAAGTCCAGGAAGTGCAGAGAACCCCAAACAAAAGAAATCCAAAGAGGACCACACGAAGACACATCATAATTTAAATGCCAAGAGCAAAAGACAAAGAGAGAATATTAAAAGCAGCAAGAGAAAAACAGTTACCTACAAGGGAGCACCCATATGACTAGCAGCTGATTTCTCAACAGAAACTATACCTTATTTTGGATTGATTTAAATTGGCTAATTGAAATAAGTGAATATTTAAGAAAACTTAATTGTACTGGACAAAAAACTGTTCCTGAAATATTACCTAAAATTTTTATTGATAGTTCATCTTTTTTTTTAAATTTTTTTAAAAAATAAATCTTTATTCAGATTATTACAATTATTTCTCCTTTTTCCCCCCATAGCTCCCCTCCACCCATTTCCCACCCCACCTTCTGCCCTTACCTCCCCCCCACTGTCCTCATCCATAGGTGTATGATTTTTGTCCATTCTCTTCATGAACCCCCCATACCCCTTTCCCCCTGAGAATTATCAGTCCACTCCCTTTCTATGCCCCTGATTCTATTATATTCACCAGATTATTCTGTTCCTCAGGTTTTTAATTCACTTGATTTTTAGGTTCGCTTGTTGATAGATATGTATTTGTTGTTCATAATTTTTCTCTTTACTTTTTTCTTCTTCCTCTTCTTTAAGAATACCTTTCAGCATTTCATATAATACTGGTTTGGTGGTGATGAACTCCTTCAGCTTTTTCTTATCTGTGAAGCTCTTTATCTGCCCTTCAATTCTGAATGATAGCTTTGCTTGGTAGAGTAATCTTGGTTGTAGGTTCTTGCTATTCATCACATTGAAAATTTCTTGCCACTCCCGTCTGGCCTGCATAGTTTCTGTTGAGAAGTCAGCTGACAGTCGTATGGGTGCTCCCTTGTAGGTAATTAACTGTTTTTCTCTTGCTGCTTTTAATATTCTCTCTTTGTCTTTTGCTCTTGGCATTTTAATTATGATGTGTCTTGGTGTGGTCCTCTTTGGATTCCTTTTGTTTGGGGTTCTGTGGGCTTCCTGGACTTGTAAGTCTATTTCTTTCACCAAGTGGGGGAAGTTTTCGGTCATTATTTCTTCAAATAGGTTTTCAGTATCTTGCTCTCTCTCTTCTTCTGGCACCCCCATAATTCTGATGTTGGTACGCTTGAAGTTGTCCCAGAGTCTTCTTACATTATCTTCAACTTTTTGGATTATTTTTTTTGCTTTTTGCTTTTTCGGTTGAGTGTTTTTTGCTTCTTTGTATTTCAATTCTTTGACTTGATTCTTGGGTTCCTCTATTCTGTTTCTGGGTCTCTGTATAATATTTTTTATTTCAGTCAGTGTATGTTTAATTTCTAGTTGGTCCTTTTTCATATCTTCGAGGGTCTCGTTATATTTATCGGCCTTTTCTAGGATATTCTTAAAAAGTCTTATAACCGTGGTTTTGAATTCTATATCCAGTCGTTTGTTTTCCTCCATTTCTTTCGTTTGTGATCTGATTCTTTGACCCCGCATTTTCACTGATTCCCTGAGTTGGTAAGGTAGATATTTGTGCTAGGTTTCCAATATGGCCCAGTGGGTCTGCTTCCCCAGTTAACCTGAGGTGGACACTCTTGGTGCACCCCTTTGTGGACTGTGTGTACAGCCTTGTTGTAATTAAGTCTTTATTGTTGTTGGTATCACTGGGAAGAATTGACCTCCGGGCCAGTTGGCTGTAAGGATCAGCTGTGTCTATGCTGGGAGAAGTTCGGTGCTGGAGACAGCCTTATAGGATTAGACTTGCCAAATTGCAATAGCCTCTGTGCTCAGCTTGGATGGGGTGGAGTCTCAGTTTTGGCTTCCTGTCAGCCTTGCCCTTGCGCGCATGTGCGCTTTCAGTCCTCCGCCTTCCCCAACTTGAGTCTCTGCCTGAGAGTCCAGACTCCCCCCACAAGAGCGTGGGTCCCCAGGGGCTCGCCTGGAACTGGGGTTCACTGCAGTGAGAACTGGGGCTCAGTGCCGTCAGGAGCCTCTGACTCCCTTTCACTAGGGAAAGCCTGTGGCAACTTCCGCAGCCTTTGTGCGCACTGGCAAGCGCGCGTGCGCGCTTTCAGTCCTCCGCCTTCCCCGGCTCCCGAGTCTCCGCCCGAGTCCAGACTCCCCCCACAAGAGCATGGGTCCCCAGGGGCTCGCCTGGAACTGGGGTTCACTGCAGTCAGAACTGGGACTCAGTGCAGTCAGGATCCCTCTGACTCCCTTCCACTAGGGAAAGCCTGTGGCAACCTCCGCAGCCTTTGTGCGCACTGGCCCGCGTGCGCCTTCAGATTTCTGCCTTTCCCAGCTCGAGTCTCCACCCGAGAGTCCAGACTCCCCCCGTAAGAGCGTGGGTCCCCAGGGGTTCGCCCGGAACTGGGGTTCAGTGCAGTCAGAACTGGGGTTCAGTGCGGTCGGAGGCTTCCTTCCCCCTTCCGCCAGAGAAAGTCAGCCAGGCTCTCAGCCGCCCTTCCTCTCTGCGCGCACAAAGCCCCTTTGCCGTACCTCCAATTCTCTGTGAGCTTTCCTCTTTCCTTCTAGTTGTAGAATTTTCACTCAGCCAGCTTTCCTGTGGTTCTGGATGGCGTCCGTTCTGTCTTTTAGTTGTAGTTTTGAAATTGTTGTGCGAGGCAGCAGTTTAGGTGCTTACCTATGCCGCCATCTTGGTTTCTCCGATAGTTCATCTTATAGTAAGCTTGCTTAACATGCAACGAATCCAAAGCAGTAATATTTCTGTGCAAAAAATTAAAATTTATCAAGACTGCATTGTAAAATTTCTAAAAGCCTCCTAATATTTAAATCCAAAGAAGGGGGGATAGTAGAATAATATCCTGTAAGAAATAATATCCTGTAAGTAAATTACATCAAAAAAATTTTTACTTTGAAAATTATATTTTCATTTATAATGCTAATTATAATTATAAGTTTTCATGTATAATGCTAATGACACCATGTAACCATGGTGTCAAAATGAGCCATGGTGTCAAAAGGAAAATTGTTTGGGCAAAAATGAAAAAGGATCCCAAGTCAAATTTATAGAAAAGATTGCTTTATTAACCTTTAGTCGAGAATATGTTTGTATATTTCCAGAAAACTCCAAGCCCATGTGGATTCCTGCAACAACGGATCCCAGAGAGAAGCTGACCAGACTGCTCCAGCAACGAAGACAAGAGGAGAAACAGTCCAGAGATGGAAGGTGCTGAAGATGCCTTGCCATACTAGCAGTCAGCATTTATGCATCGCTGCAGGTCGCCCAGGACCAAGCCAGAGAAGGTCGGACCTGCATTGCCACCGTTTGCCCACCACCCAGAACTGAAATATCATTGCTGGCATGTACACATAAGGAACTGTTGGACATTGAAATTGGGACTCAAAGAACTGTTGGCCCAGAAAGAAACTTACTACAGACTGATTCATTTGCCTTTCAGCATAACCACTATTGCTTGTCTCATTTTTGTTCTCATATGTGTATTTCTATTCTGTAGATGCAGAATGAAGAGTCTTAAAAGGACTCGAACCCTTTGGATATTTCTCTTGCATTCACCTTGCAAGATTTACTAAGGAAAAGAAACGGGGGAGATGTTGGAAGCTGCCCATTGCCTTCACAAGCAGAAAGAGGTGGACAAGGAACCGGAAGGCTGGTCAACCTTGAGGCTCTGGCAAGGGTCAGAGCCATGCACCCACTGTCTAGTTGAGACAAAGGGAGCTGAAGCAACTTCCACCTTTCAGTCTTATGTAAATCCTTGCTGATGGGCTATCATCGAGCTATTATTGGAATTGCCTACCTAAGGGGTATAGGTGGATCCCAAACCTGAATAAAAGGGATCGCAAAGGCCAGAGCAAAGCGGAGTCCTCTGTTGGGCTTCCGCCTGGCCCCCAATTCCCAAATTAATATTTTCTTGTCTAGTCTCCTTCATTTGTGTGCGGCCTCCTCCAGAGCCCGAACCCTGAACCTGAATCCTGAACCACGTGGGACGTGGGGGGTACACTCGCAACTGGCAGCCCAATGTGGGGCACTCGCAACTGGCAGCCCAACGTGAGGCACTTGCAATAATGCATTAGGGTGGGTCCTAAACCCAATGACTGGTGTCTTTATAGGAAAAGAAGAGGATACACTGAGACCGAGGCAGATGGCCATGTGACATCGAGGCAGAGATTGGAGAGATGCATCTACAAGTCAAGTAATGCCAAGGATTGCATCTGCCAACAGAAGCTAAAAATAGAGCCATGATCAGCCAAGACTGATTTCCTTAAGATTTACCAGTACATAACTTAAAAATTAAACCATGAAGAAAAGATTAATATCCCTTAGAAAAACAAAACAAATATGGGCAGCCAGGTTATAAAAAGCAATGGAAATGCATTGGAACACAGTCTCATTCTTATTCAGAGAATTGGAAAGAGAATTGGAGGCTGTGATTTGAAATGGATCCATTTGGAGGTACAGTTTGGGGAAATCAATCAAGATACCAAAATATACATCACCTTCCACCCAGCAATTTTACTTCAAGTTTATTTTATCAGTGCACTTGCATGTTGTCACAAACACAGATGTCACAACATAAAAATTCAGTGTGGTGTAATCTGTAATAACAAAGATGGGAAAAAAAACCCCGAATCATTTGTTAATGAAGATGAAAGCTCTGGCCAAACAGCTAGCAGGTGTCTCCTTTTATGACACATTTGACAAGAACCACAGCCTGGGTTTTTCTCCGTTTTGCATGATAGGGTCGATGCCCCTGAGCAGCTCCATTGATCAATAGTTCTCTACACTGTGTAGTTCTGTGAAGGGTGGGGATTCTGAAACCAGAACTGGCTGAGCCTTCTATGCAAGGCTGCAGAGAAGAGATGAAGTGACCTTTTCTCTCCCCGATCAAAGATGATGTCCCGTCACCACTTCTGAGAAGTCAGGGATGCCCGGGGACAGTGCAGGGGAGGGAACCGAGGGGAGAAGCCCTGGAGAGCTATCTGAACACAGGAGGTAAGATCACCTTCCTCCTGAGGGAAGCCCCAAGCCCACAGTGTTTATTTTTGGCTGCCTTTTGCTCTGCCCAAGAGCCACTCAGAACCATTCACACCCACCCACGCTCCTGAAAAGTGAGAATAGCTTGAAGGTGCCAACTTGGCGCTCCTTCACTCCTCCTTTGTTGTGGATATTCCCACTGGCCAGAGAGCTATGCCCCTTGGTGTTCTCTTTTGCAGGGTTCTGAACCGGAAGGAGACAAAGGCCCCTTCGCTACAGCCCCTCTCCCTTAACTAATATCATGCCTCCCACTTCTTGGATTTCAGCCAGGAGAGGGGGCATCTGGACACCCCATTTTAGCATCAATTTCCCCTACCCCATCTCTATCTCCTCTCTAGGACTGGAAGAATTTGGATTTTCCCCATTTTTCCAGGGTAAGGGCTTGTAATGACTTAGAGGACGAAAGATTAGATTCTGAAGCCAGCCAACCTAGTAGGGTGAGGTGAGTGACACTCAGGTGCAAAAGCAAGGGGGTACCCCAAAACTCAGTGATCAAGTAAAATAATATTCTAGGGTAATATTTTTATTTATTTATTTACTAGAGGCCCGGTGCATGAAATTCATGCACGGGGGGTGGGGTGGGGGCAGATGTATCCCTCAGCCCAGCCCGCACCCTCTCCAATCTGGGACCCCTCGAGGGATGTCCGACTGCCTGAGATCAGGTCTAAACGGGCAGTTGGACATCCCTCTCACAATCCAGGACTGTTGGCTCCCAAGTGCTCGACTGCCTGCCTTCCTGATTGCTCCTAACTGCTTCTGCCTGCCAGCCTGATCACCCCCTAACCACTCCCCTGCCAGCCTTATTGATGCCTAACTGTTCCCCTGCCAGCCTGTTTGCCCCTAACTGCCCTCCCCTGCAGGCCTGGTCCCCCCCAACTGCTCTATTCTGCAGGCCCAGTCGCCCCCAACTTCCCTCCTCTGCCGACCTGGTCACCCCTAACTGCCCTCCCCTCCAGGCTTGATCACCCCCAACTGCCCTCCCCTGCAGGCCTGGTCCCCCCCAACTGCTCTATTCTGCAGGCCCAGTCGCCCCCAACTTCCCTCCTCTGCCGACCTGGTCACCCCTAACTGCCCTCCCCTCCAGGCTTGATCACCCCCAACTGCCCTCCCTTGCAGGCCTGGTTCCTCACAACTGCCCTCCTCTGCTAGCCTTATTGCCCACAACTGCCCTCCCTTGCAGGCCTGGTCCCTCCCAACTGCCCTTCCCTGCTGGCCATCTTGTGGTGGCCATCTTGTGTCCACATGGGGGCAGCCATCTTTGACCACATGGGGGCAGCCATCTTGTGTGTTGGAGTGATGGTCAATTTGCATATTACTCTTTTATTAGGTAGGATAGAGGCCTGGTGCATGGGTGAGGGCTGGCTGGTTTGCCCTGAAAGGTGTCCCGGATCATGGTGGGGGTTCCCTTGGGGTATGGGGCAGCCTTGGTGAGGGGCCTGTGGTGGTTTGCAGGCCAGCCACGCCCCCCGGTGACCCAAGCAGAGGCCCTAGTATCTGGGATTTATTTATCTTCTATAATTGAAACTTTGTAGCCTTGAGCGGAGCCAAGCCTCTTGCTTGCTCGGTGGCCGCAGCCATTTTTGTTGGGATTTATTTAACTTCTAAATTGAAACTTTGTAGCCTTGAGTGGAGGCCTGGGCCGGCCAGGGTGTGTGGAAAGCTCGGCTTCCTTCATTGCCGGGGAAACCCAAGCCTCCTGCTCGCTCTGTGGCTGCAGCCATCTTGGTTGGGTTAATTTGCCTACTCGATCCTGATTGGCTGGTGGGTGTGGCTTGTGGGTATAGCAGAGTGATGGTTAATTTGCATATTACTCTTTTATTAGATAGGATCCTCACTCAAGGATATTTTTCCATTGATTTTTAGGGAAAGTGAAAGAGAGAGGGAAAGACAGAGAGAAATATTGATGTGAGAGAAACATTGATTGGTTGCCACCTGCAGGAGCCCTGACCAGAAACTGGACCAGGGAGGAGCCTGCAACCAAGGTACGTTCTCCTGAATGGAATCGAACCCGGGACCCTTTGATCCACAGGCCAATGCTCTATCCACTGAGCCAAACCAGCTAATAATAGTGTAATATTTTAAAAAGTTGATAAATTATTGCCCCAAAATGTGCAGGATGAGCAAAATATCAAAATGGTTTTTCTCTTTTTTTAAACTAATTTTTTTTTCTTGTGATGAGAATATTTAAGATCTACTGTCTTAGTAACTTTCAAATATACAATACAGTGTTATCAACTAAGTCACCATGCTGTGCATTACCTCCCATGATCTATTTATTTTACAGCTGGAAGTTTGTACCTTTTGACCATCTTGACCCAAAATGTTTAAAGAATGGATCTGACCTTGCACTTGCATTGCTCACATCACTTTCTTTACCCTAATCCTGAACCTGGAGCCTAAATTTGAATTATGGCTCCATCACTTACCAGATGTATGACCTTGGGCAAGTTACTTAACCTCAGTTCCCTGGAGGTAATAATGTTAATTATCTCATAGAATTGCTATAAAAATTAAAAGAGTTAATATTCAGCCCTGGCCAGTGTGGTTCAGTAGTTAGAGCACCAGCTTGTGCATCAAAGGGTCTTGGGTTTGATTACTGGTTAAGGGCATATTTGTGGGTTGCAGGTTCAATTCCTAGTCCCAGTGGGGGCAGTCTTTCTCTCTCTCTCTCTCTCTCTCTCTCTCTCTCTCTCTCTCTCTCTCTCTCTCTCTTTCTTTCCCCTCCTTCCTCCCTCTCTCTAAAAATCAGTGGAAAAGGCCTATCTCAAAAAACAAGAAAAACTGGTAATAAATTAACCCTACAACTTAAAGAATTATAAAGAGGGCAACAAGAAAAGCCCAGAGAAAGCAGATGGAAGGAAATAATAAAGATCAGAGTGGAAATAAACAACATAAAGACAAAAAACCCCCAAAAAACAAAAACCAAACAAAACAATAAAACAACAAAATAAAAACAATACAAAAGATCAATAGAACCAAGAGTTGGTTCATTGAAAGGATAAACAAGATTGATGAACCTTTAGCCAGGCTCACCAAGAAACAAAGAGAGAGGACCCAAATAAAATCAGAAATGAAAGAGGTGAAGTAACAACCAACCCCACAGACATACAAAGGACTGTAAAAAAAAAATACTACGAACAACTGTATTCCAACAAACTGGACAACCTAGACAAAATGTACATATTTCTAGAGAAATACAATCTTCTAAAACTCAATCAGGAAGAATAAAAAAAACCTGAATAGGCGGATCACTACCAAGGAAATTAAAGCAGTAATCAAAAAACTTCTAGCAAACAAAAGCCCTGGTCTGAACGATTTCACAGGGGAGTTTTACCAAGTATTCAAAGCAGAACTAAAACCTATCCTCCTCAGACTATTCCAAAAAATACAAAAGGAAGGCACACTTCCAAGCTCTTTCTATGAAGCCAGCATTACCCTAATCTCAAAACCAGATAAAGACACATTCAATTATATTAGTTCCAGGTGTACAGCATAGTGGTTAGACATTTATAAACTTACAAAGTGATCGCCTCAATAAGTGTAGTACCCATCTGACACCACACACAGGTATTACATATTATTGACTATATTTCTTGTGCCAAACTTTACATCCCTGTGGCTATTTTGTAGCTGTCAGTTGTGCTTTTTAATCCATTCATTTCCCCGATCCCTAGCTTCCAACCCCCTTCTCTCTGGTTACTATCAGTTTGTTCTCTGTACCTATGAGTTTGTTTATTTTGTTCTTTAGATTCCACATATAAGTAAAATCATATGGTATTTTTCTCTCTGACTTATTTCACTTAGCATAATACCCTATAGCTCCATCCATGTTGTTGTAAATGGTAAGAATCCATTCTTTTTTTTAAAAAAATGTATTTTATTGATTTTTTTTACAGAGAGGAAGGGAGAGGGATAGAGAGTTAGAAACATCGATGAGAGAGAAACATTGATCAGCTGCCTCCTGCACACCTCCTACTGGGGATGTGCCCACAACCACAGTACATGCCCTTGACCGGAATCGAACCTGGGACCTTTCAGTCTGCAGGCTGATGCTCTATCCACTGAGCCAAACCGGTTAGGGCAGATTCCATTCTTTTTATGGGTGAGTAATATTCTATTGCATACACACTTTAACAGCTGATATTGCAGTTTTGAAAGTGAAATTTTAGTAAGCACTCTGCCTTTATAATTATTCAAAGTGTGTGTATACATATTTTGGGAACACCCTATATATGTACCACATCTTCTTTATCCAGTCACCTATTGATGGACTCTTAGGCTGCTTCCGTATCTTGGCTATTGTTCATGAAATGTCCTTCTTTGTTTCTCTTTTAAAAAATATTTATTTATTGAACGGAAAACTCACAGGAAAGAACCCTGATACCTAAGGACCGAAGGTGGAGACCGCATAGAGACTGGTAGGAGGGGCGGAGGCGCAAAAGGGCTGGCCAGGCACCCACAGACAGCAACTGAAATCCCGGAGAGATATCTCAGCTGTGTGTGTGTGT
This sequence comes from Plecotus auritus, assembly GCF_963455305.1. Taxonomy (NCBI): domain Eukaryota; kingdom Metazoa; phylum Chordata; class Mammalia; order Chiroptera; family Vespertilionidae; genus Plecotus; species Plecotus auritus. The sequence goes on from NC_137773.1 coordinate 86,836,822, forward strand.
GTGGGGGGTGGTTTGACAATGGGAACTCTGGAATCTAATCCCGAGGCTGGGCTCCCCAGCAGAGAGCACCAAACCGAGGAGGGTACCTATATAACATCTAGCTGTGAAAAGCAGTGGGGTGCTGTCTGCCAGGAAGTGGCAGCTGAAAGTTTGGGCACTCTCTTAAAGGGCCAACACACAAAAATTCCCTGTGGAGCCACCCACCTTGTGCTCTGGTAGAGGGCGGGCGAAGTGGACTGGAGCTGTGAGAGCAGAACCCAGGACTGGGGATTCGGCAGGGCGGGGGGTGGAGATCAGAAGGCAGACACCCCAAGTTTCCTGGGCTGAGTCATGTCCTCACACAGCAGAGGACATCTTTCCCACATAGACATCTGCCTTGCCTGGGGGGCAGGGAGGGAAGACAGTTGACATACCCCATTGGAAAACACCTTGCCCTGAGGCCACTTAAGAGATTAAAAGTAACAATTAGCCTCCAGGCAGAAGCAACAGCCCCATCCTGTTGAAAAAACTCTCAAAACACCTGAGGGTGATTGCCTAGGGGCAATTCAAGTCAGAATCCTATTAGTCTGTAAACAGAGACAGTCTCTGGAGGCTTTGAGTCTTTGCCTAATTCAATTAGTCAGAAACAGCCTTTAACACTGTCCTGCACTACAGATTGAGAGCTGTAGAGGATCTACCTAAAACATAGTCACAAACCCAAACAGAAAACCAAAATGAGGAAACAAAGAAACAACCCCCAAATGAAAGAACTAGCAAATTCTCCAGAAGAAGAGATAAATGAAGCAGAGATAAGAAATGTATCTGAAAAAGAGTTCAGAGTAATGATGTTAAAAATGCTCAAAAGTATGAAAAAAGATATAGTAACTATGAAAAAAAGAACAGTGTGAGATAAAGAATGACATAACACAAATGAAGAACACATTGAAAGGAATACACAGCAGATTATGGGAAGCTGAGGATAGAATCAGTGAATTAGAAGACAGAGTTGAAAAATATTATTCAACTAGAGAACCAAAAAGAAAAACCAATTAAAAACCAGGAGGACAGCTTATGGGAGCTGTGGGACAATGTGAAATGTAACAATATTAGAATAGTAGGTGTGCCAGAGGAGGCAGAAAGGGAGACAGGAATAGAGAAGATGTTTGAAGAAATAATGGTAGAAAAGTTCCCTAACCTGGTAAAGGAAAAAGTCACACAAGTTAAGGAAGCACAGAGAACCCCAACAAGAAGAACACTAACAGACCCACGTCCAGACACATCATAATTAAAATGCCAAAAATTAAAGACAAAGAGAGAATTTTAAAGGCAGCGAGAGAAAAGAAAACTGTTACCTACAAAGGAGTTCCCATAAGGCTGACACCTGATTTCTCATCAGAAACTACAGGCCAGAAGGGAACTGTAGTTTGGAAAGTACTACAAGGTAATGGAAGGCAAGGATCTGAGACCAAGATTACTATAGGCAGCAAGGCTATCATTCAAAATAGATGGTCAAAAGAAGAGCTTCCCAGACAAAAAAATGGCTAAAGGAGTTAATCATCACCAAGCCAGCATTATAAGAAACTAGAAGCCCGATGCACAAAGATTCGTGCTAGAATGGTCTTTCCTTTCCCTGGCTGCCGGCACTGCCTTTCCACTCAGGCCCCGGAGCTGCCTCTTTCTGCTTCGGCCCCGCCTTCCCACACTGCCCAGAGGCCCTGAGAGACTGGGGTTGGAGCAGAATGCCTGTGTTGTTGCCATGGCGATGACGCAAGCGTTCCACCCCCATCACTTGGCGCCTGTGTATGCAAATTAACCGCCATCTTTGTTGGGTTAATTTGCATATCACTCCTGATTGGCTGGTGGCGTAGCAGAGGTACAGTCAATTTACATGTTTGTCTATTATTAGGTAAGATGCTATAAGGGATTGCTGAGAAGAAGAAACAGAGAGAGAAACCTAGCCATACAGAATTAAAATGGCTATAAATAAGTACCTCCCAATAATAACCCTATATGTAAATGGATTAAATGCTCCAATCAAAAGGTGTAGGGTAGCTGAATGGATACAAAAATATGACCCAACTATATGCTGTCTACAAGAGACCCACCTCAAAACAAAAGACACACAGGATGAAAGTGAAGGGATGGAAAAAAGTTTTCCATGAAAATGGAAAAGAAAAAAAAGCTGGAGTAGCAATACTCATATTTGACAAAATAGACTTTAAAAGCATCATGCTAAGAAAAATAAGCCAGTTGGAGAAAGATAAATATCAACTGATCTCACTCATTTGTGGAATATAATTAACAACATAAACTGATAAACAAAAATAGAGCCAGAGCGAAAAACAATATTCTAGAATATAATAGAAGTAATCCTGTTATTTGCATATTTTTAATATTTCCTACAACTTTTGTGATATCATACTATGTTAGTACAGTTTTGGTAATATTATTATACTTAAAATCCTCTTATTCTTGAAATATTAATGTTTATTGCATGTAATATTATTATATGTAAGATAATTTTTCTTGAACAATTGGTGTTTATTGCATGTAACATTATCATATTTAAAATAGTTTTTCTTGAAATAAAAAAACTGAAAAAAAGAAAGAAAAGAAAATAGAAATAATTACTGATTTAGAGATAAATTTTTACCAATGACTAATTAAGGTCAAAGACTTTAAAGATTTAAATAAGATTTGCTAAAGCATACTTCAGAAGCATAACCTGAATAATCTATATTATCACTGAAGACTGATAATAATGAATAAATAAAAGATAGTTTCTTCTAGCTCAAAAAATTTATTTATTAAATTGATTGGGGTGACGTTGGTCAATATGAACATATAGGTTTCAGGTGTGGGTTTCTATGTTATAAGATCTGTATATTGCACCATGTGCCCATCACCCAAAGTCAAATTTTCTCCTGCCATCTTACATTAGGACTACCTCCTCCCCCCAGCCCTTTCCCTCTGGCAACCACCATTTCTTTGTCTCTTGTTATAGGCTTTGTTTTAAAGTCTATTTTGTCTAATATAAATATTGCTAATCCAGATTTTTTCATTTCCATTTGCATGAAATATCTTTTTCCATCCTTTTATTTTTGGTCTGTGTCATTCAATATGAAGTAGATTCTTGTGGGCAGCATATATATGGGTCTTATTTTCTCCATTCAGTCATCCTATGTCTTTTGATTAGAGCATTTATCCATTTACATTTGAAGTAAATATTAATAATTAATATTTTATTATTACTCATATTTTGAATTTTTCCCCCTTCTTCTTAAAGAAGTCCCCTTTAACATTTCTTGTAATACTTGTTTGGTGGAGATGAACTCTAGCTTTTTCTTGTCTGGGATGACACATAGTGGATATAGAAGTCTTTCAGATCTGAATGTCACCACATAATTAGAGTTTAAAGAATTTATAACATATTTTTTTGTTCCTGTTGCCAAACTTAGCTTTCAAGACTTTTCTGTATGTGTGTCTAATGGGTTTTTATTTGTTTTTCTTGTTTATTCATTTGTTGCCTTCAGTTTTATATCCCAGATATGAGTGAAATCATATAGTTCTTAACTTATTCTGCCTGACTTATTTTGTTTAACATGATATTCTCAAGGCTCATTCATGTTGTTACAAGCTTGGCTAGTCAGTAATGTGTATTTAAGACCTAGTTTTCTTACATAGGCAACAAAATCTCTGGTATTTCTCATAGCAATTTTTTCCTGACATATCTCCTCAGGCAAAGGAAACAAAACAACAACAACAAAAAATGGGACCACATCAAACTAAAAAGCATCTGCACAGCAAAGGAAACCATCAATAAATGAAAAGACAAAACATACTGAATGGGTGAAGACATTCGCCAGTGATACACCTGACAAGGGCTAATATGCAAAATCTGTAAAGAACTCATACATCTCAATGCCCAAAAAATACAATCCAATTTAAAAATGGACAGAGGACCCAGACAGACTCTTCTCCAAAGAGGACACACAGACAGCCAATAGACACACGAAAAGATGCTCAACGTCACCAACCATCAGAGAAATGCAAATCAAAACTACAAAGAGATATCACCCCACACCCATCAGAATGGCTGTCATCAACAAATCCACAAACAACAAGCATTGGCTAAGATGCAGAGAAAGGGAGCCCCCATGCACTGCTAGTGGGAATGCAGATTGGTGCAGCCACTTTGTAAAACAGCATGAAGAGTCCTCAGAGAGTTAAAAATAGAACTGCCCCATGACCCAGCAACTCCACCTTTGGGCATATAGCTGAAGAAACCCAAAACACCAACTTGAAAGCATAAATGCACCCCCATGCTCATCGCAGCACCACTTATAACAGCCAAGGTATAGAAGTAACCCAAGTGCCCATCAATGGACAAGTGGATAAGAAAGTGGTGGTGCATTTATGTAATTGAATATTACTTGGCCATAACAAAATGAAATCCTACCATTTGTGATAGCATGGATGGATCTAGAAGGCATTATGTTAAATGAAATAAATCAGTCAGAGAAAGAAAAATACCACATGATTTCATTTATATGTGGAATCTAGAGAACAATATGAATGAACAAACAAAACAGAAACAAACTCATAGATACAGAGAATAGACTGATGGTTGCCAGAGGGAGGGTGGTTGGGTGACTGAGTGAAAGAGGTGAAGGGATTGAGAAGTACAAATTAGTGGTTACAGAGATGTAAAGTACAGCATAGGAATCCTATATAATAAGAGCCTAATATGCAAATTGACTGAACGGCAGAATGACAGGTGGAACAACTGCTCACTATGATGTGCACTGACCACCAGGGGGCAGATGCTCAATGCAGGAGCTGCCTCCAGCCCACAGGCTCCAGGCCAGCCAAGGCGGGTGCCAGTGGCCTCTCCTCCCTGTCCCCGCTCACCCTGCCTTGGTCATCCACTGGGAGCAGCCCAAGAAGGATGGCCTTGCTGTAGACATGGTGATGGATTTTGGAGCATAGCAGTTGGGTCTCCAGGCCAGTAATGTTCCCTGTGGGTAGAGGTCTGTGAGAAGCAGCATTCTCATGGCTGCTACAATAAAGGACTCTGTGGATTAAGTATGCAACTGCCTGCACATAAGTAGAACTATTTCTACCAAGGTTGGAGAAGAGAGATGCTAGGTTTCTGGCACAATGGAAGAGGGGCTTTTTCCCGTCAAATGAAAGAGAAGGCAGTCTCATCTTCCAGAACTTTCTGCTTGGGAACAAAATACAGCATTGGATGCTGAGCTCCAGGAAATGGGAAAGGGGTAAGGAACACACTGAGTAAGGGAAGCTTTCTCCCAGCACCCAGCACAGAGCCAGCAGAGCAAGCATATCAAACTCAAAGGCTAACACGGGCCAAATAAACAAGGTTTAAGTTTATGTGGGCCGCAAAAAAAAAAAAAAAAGCTTGAATTTTCATAGAAACGTAGGTTTATTTCAATAGAGACATGCTGAATACAAAGGGCTGGAACAAATGAGTAATCTACACTAATAAAAGAGAAAGATGCAAATTGACCGTACCTTCGTGATGCCCACCAGCCAATCAGGAGTGAGTATGCAAATTAACCCAACAAAGATGGAAGGTTAGTTTGCATACTCAGGCACTGAGCCATGGTTACTACGCAGCAGGCGTTCTGCCCCGCCCCCAGTCGCTCAGGGCCTCTGGGCAGCATGGAAAGGCGGGGCTGGAGTGGAAAGAGGCAGCTCCCGGCTGGAGCGGAAAGATGGTGCCGGCAGCCAGGGAAAGGAAGGCCCATTCTAGCATGAATCTTCGTGCATTGGGCTTTTAGTTGTTAACATAAAATAATAGAACATTTTAATAAAAATTAATATTTTTTCTTGAACATGAACTTACCAGACACTTAATAACTACACAAATTAATAAGCATCACACAAATAAACCTATTTTTCTTGTTCTCCAAAAGTGAAATATTTCCTGTTGCACACACGAAACAAGTCAGTTCAAAACTAATGATGTGGCAATTGGCTGCTAAAATATTCGCTGCTAGTATTAGTGGAGAGATATGGTGCACCTGCGTGTAAGATGCATAAGGGAAATTAATGCAACACGATTATAGTAATTAGTCATTAGCGAATGTTGTAGTTCCTTATTAATAATGATGTATACAGGATATTGTAAAAATTAAGTTACAAAATGTTTATTAAAATGTTTCCTACATACCGTTATATTGTCTGGGCCACAAAATTATTCATTGTGGGCTGCATGCGGCCCACAGGCCGTGAGTTTGACACGCTTGCAGCAGAGAATAGCAACAAACCAGTACTGGGCTTGGTAGTAGCAAAGCCACAATGGAAAAGATAATGGATGGAAGAGGTGATTGCCCTTCTTCTTCTCCTCCTTCTCCTCCTTCCTCTCCTCACCCAAGGATATGTTTCCCATTGATTCTTTTTTTCTTTCTCCTTGGACTCTTGCAGAGGGAAGGCTGAGTGGACTGGAGCTGTGTGAGCAGAAGCCTGTATTGAGTAATTCCTCCACACCGCCAGCTTTTAAGATGATTGCCTTGAGCCTGACTGGTGTGACTTGGTGGTTGAGCATGACCTATGAACCAGGAGTTCGCAGGCTCAATTCCTAGTAGGGGGTGTGCAGGAGGCAGCTGATCAATGATTCTTTGTCATCATTGATGTATCTCTCTCTCTCTCCCTCTCCATACCACTCTGAAATATATATATATATATATATATATATATATATATATATATATATATATATAGAGAGAGAGAGAGAGAGAGAGAGAGAGAGAGAGAGAGAGACTACTGCCTTGATAGGAGCTAAAAAATCTTGAATTTCAGTGTCAAAGCTGATATTTTCTCCTTCTCCTGAAGCTTGTGTGCTGGTCAGGGTGGGCTAGGATAGGTTATGCCGTAATAACAACCATCCCTGAAATGTACTCATGCAATACATGTTTATTACTTGCTCCTGCTATGTGCAGATCAGTGAGGGGCTCAGATCTGCTTATGGTAGCTGAAATGTCAGTATCATTCACTTTCCACTGGCCAAGGCATGTTGTGCTGCTCGTCCAGCTTTGGAGAACGCAGGGAAGTGGCACACTTCCATAAGCCTAGAAGAAGAAAAGCTGAAAATATTAGGTGGGAAACACCAACCACTATCAAAATCCACCCATCAAGTCACCAAAAACTTAGCTCATTCTTCCTGCATGCAAAATGCAGTCACCACTCCCTGAGAGAGATGGCCCCAAAGCCCTGCCTGTTACAGCAGCAAGCTGTAAAGTCAGGATACCTGAGTGAGGTGGAATAGTCTCTGCATCTGGGGTAAAGTGTAGATCTCAGTAGCAAGCCCATAGAACCAAAGACTGGAATGATCTGCCTCCTTCCATGTCTAACCTAGTGTGGCTCCTCAGGGACCTCCTCTGGGAAGGGGAAGACTAGCAATTTTGAACTCCGATCTGGGAGTGAGGGTGGACTCTAATTCCAGTGTTTATAACAGTGCCTGGAACACAGTAGGTGCTTAATAAATAGTTATTGACTGAATGTCCATGAAGACAAGATTTGTCCATCACACTCTAACTCACAGGAACTCTTACTTGCAGGCCCTGTGCTTACCACCAGTTGTACCCCTTTATTCAGATACAAGCTCCTCTGCTCTATCTTAATTATATGTGCACAGACCCTATTTCCAAAGAAGGTTATGTTCACAAGTACTAGGGCTCAGAACTCTGTTCTGTTCTCTCTTCCCATCTTCAGGTTCCTAGTCTCTGGTCTACAGAATATCAGAGGCCGCCCGCTGTGATATTGTGATTTAATAAGGAATCTATATTTGATCTTCATCACTGGTTCTTAGCACAAGAGCTAAAACCATTGGAATTTCTTGGTGATGGGGGTGAGAGGAGTATCTTTTGTTATTCAGGACAATTCTCTTTCAAACATCCCTGAGTTTATGCATTGAGGCGACTCTTGGTGGGCCCATGGATAACTTCAGGCTAGGGGCTATCCCAGAAAAAACAACATGTGATTGCAGGGTTGGAACTTTCAGCCCTCCCGCCCCCCTCCCCTCTGATTTCAAGTGAGGGGGGAAGAGATTGAGTTCATCACCAATGGCCAAGGATTTAAATCAGTTACATTGATGTCAGCCTAAAAATAAAAGCTCTTTCAAAGTGAGAGGCAAACAAGCGTTCATCGGAGAGAATAAGAATAGCTATTTGGGTGAGCAGTGATTCAGGCAGAAGCTCAAATAGTGTTCCAAATAGGAGACAAAGGCAAAGGGTATTTGTGAGAAAGGGAAGGGGAACAATTCTATCAATAGAAGGAAGGCATTTCTATTGATGCAGATAACATAGCGATGCTAATTCTAAAGAATGTTTTTAACTTTCAGTCTGGTCATCATCATTGCAAACAGTTGTTTGGGACACAGGTTGCTGTAGTCCCAGTCCAACGGTTATTTTGCCCTGCTATAACCTTCCAAAGGCCTGAAGCATAAGATGTGCAAAGCAGTTCCTCTGGGATGGCAGCTCCAGCTCCATTTATAATATTTATTATTATTGTTGATTTTTAGAGAGAGAGGAAAGGAGATGGAGAAAGATGGATGTGAGAGCAAAATATTGATTAGCTGCTTCCTGCACACCCCCTACTGGGGATCAAGCTCACAACCCTGGCCTGGGCCCTTCCCAGAATTGAACCTGCAACCTTTTTTAAATTTTTGTTTATCCTCACCTGAGGATATTTTTCCCATTGATTTTCAGAGAGAGAGAGAGAGAGAGAGAGAGAGAGAGAGAGAGAGAGGGATGGGGGAGGGAGAGGAAGGGAAGGAGGGAGGGGGAGAGAAAGAGAGAGAGAAACATTGATGTGAGAGAGACCCATCAATTGGTTGCCTTCAGCCCACGCCCTAACCGGGGCCAGGGAGCAAACCCACAACCGCGGTACATGTCCTCGACAGGGAATTGAACCTGGGACCTTTCAATGCATGGGCTGATGCTTCAACCACGGAGCCAACCGGCCAGGGCTCCAGCTTCATTTTAAAGTGGTTCCATTTATATTATTGTTTATACCTATGTAATGAAACGTGCACAAAAGCTTCCATTCCCAGACCCTGAGAGCCACTAACCTACTTTGTCTCTATGGGTTTACCTATTCTGGACATTTCGTACAAACGGAATCATGCAATATGTGGCCTTTTGTGTCTGCCTTCTTTCAGTAAGAATCATGTTTTCAAAGCCCATCATGTTGTAGTGTGTGTCAGGACATTATTCATTTTCATATGTATGTCAGGAGTCATTATCAGGCTCTTTATGAAAAGTCCTCCAAAGAAGGGAGGCACCTTGGCTACAAATGCAGCTATGCACAGGAGTGTGGCCGGCCAGGGGCGTCTCCACTGCAACATCCTTGAACAACTGCAATGCACTGGCTGTGCACCAAGTGTGGTGTGAAGAGGGCAACTTTCCCCATGAAGCCACTTCTGCTCAGCTGTTTTTTGGACATCTAATCACTGGTGCGGGTGATTACTATGATTCCTTACTTTGCGTGCTGTGAGAGTATAGATCACTTCAATTGCTTGTAGCTTCAGTATCCTTCCAAATTTAGGGTAAACTGTGAATAACCAAACCAATGCATATTAGTTAGACATAGATGACCTCCCAAAATAGTAAGTTTTAGAATTAATTAAATTAAAAAAAATTTTTTTAAAGTTCACCCATTTCTCCCACCCCATGCCCTTTTTTTGAAATAACCAATCTCTTTTCCGTATCTATGAGCTTTTTTTTTTTTTTTAAAGATTCCACATATAAGAGTGATCAGACGGTATTTGTCTTTCTCTATCTGACTTATTTTACTTAGCATGTGAATATGGTTTTGAATTTTGTCAAAAGCTTTTGCTGCACTAAGTGGAATGATAATATGTTTTATCCCTTTATTTTCTTAATGTGGTGTATTACATTTTAAAATCATTTTTATTTTTCTATTACAATTGACATATAATATTATACTAGTTTCAGGTGTACACTCCAGTGATTAGACATTAAATAACTTACTAAGTGATCATCCTGATAAATCTCATACCCATCTGACATCATACATAGTTATTAGAATATTATGGACTATATTCTCTATGCTGTACTTTACATCCCCATGACTATTTTGTAACTACCAATTTGTACTTCTTTTTAAAAATATATATTTTTATTGATTTCAGAGAGGGAGGGAGAGGGAGAGATAGAAATCAATGATGAGAGAAAATCATTAATTGGCTGCCTCCTGCATGACTCCCAGTGGAGAATGAGCCCACAACCCAGGCATGTGCCCTGACTGGGAATCAAACCATGACCTCCTGGTTTATAGGTCAATGCTCAATCATTGAACCACACTGGTCCAGCTAATTTATACTTATTGATCCCTTCACCTTTTATAACCATACTCAACTCCCTTCCCATCTGGCAACCATCAAAATGTTTTCTGTATCTATGAATCTGTTTCTGTTCTGCTTATTTGTTTATCTTAATTTTTAAATTCAATTGTTGACATATATGTATTTATTGTCATTTTATTGTTCATATTTTTTCTTTCCTTCTTCTTCTTCTTAAACAAGACCATTTAACATTTCATGTAATTCTGGTTTGGTGGTGATGAACGTTAGCTTTTTCTTGTCTGGGAAGCTCTTTACCTGTCCTTTAAGTCTAAATGATAGCTTTGCTGGGTAGAGTAATCTTGGTTGTAGGTCCTTGCTTTTCATCACTTTGAATATTTCTTGCCACTCCCTCTGACGTGCAAAGTTTCTGTTGAGAAATCAGCTGACAGTTTTATGGGAGCTCCCATTGTAGGTAACTAATTGCTTTTCTCTTGCTGCTTTTAAGATTCTCACCCTGTTTTTAACCTTTGTCATTTTAATTATGATGTATATTTGTGTGGGCTTGTTTGGGACTCTCTGTGCTTCCTGGATTTGTATGTCTATTTTCTTCCCCAAAATAAGGGACATTTTCTGTCGTTATTTTTTCAAAAAGGTTTCCAATTTCTCTCTCTCTCTCTCTCTCTCTCTCTCTCTCTCTCTCTCTCTCCTTCTGGCACCCTCATGATGAGAATGTTGGTACGCTTGAAGCTGTCTCAGAGGTTCCTTACACTATCTTCATATTTTTTGGATTCTTTTTTTCTTTTTGCTGTTCTGTTTGGGTGTTTTTTGCTTCCTTATATTCCAAATCACCGATTTGATTCTCAGTGTCATCTACTCTATTGTTGATTCCTTTTTTTAAAAAAAAATATTTTTATTGATTTCAGAAAGGAAAGGAGAGGGAGAGAGAGATAGAAACATCAATGATGAGAGAGAATCATTGATCGGCTGCCTCCTGCACACCCCCTACTGGGGGTCGAGCCTGCAACCCAGGCATGTGCCCTTGACTGGAATCGAATCTGGGACCCTTCAGTCCACAGGCCAACGCTCTATCCACTGAGCCAAACCAGCTAGGGCTGTTGATTCCTTTTTGATGCTGTTGAAATTCTTACTAAATTCCTTGAACATCCTTATAAGCATTGTTTTGAACTCTGTATCTGGTGGTTTGCTAGCCTCCATTTCATTTAGTTCTTTTTTTGGATATTACTCCTGTTCTTTCATTTGGAACCTGGCTTTTTGTCTTTGCATTTTGGCTGCTTCCCTATGTTTGTTTGTATGCATTAATTAGAGCTGCTACATCTCCCAGTCTTGGTACAGTGGCCTTGTGTAATAGGTGTCTTGTAGGGCCCAGTGGCACAGCCTCCCCAGTCACCTGAGCTGTGTGCTCCAGGTGTGCCCCTGTGTGGACTGTGTACACTGTCCTGTTGTAGTTGAGCCTTGATTTCTGTTGGCACTGCTCGGAGGGATTGACCTCCCAGGCCAACTGGTTATGAGGATTAACTGCAATTATAGCAAAGGAGTGGCTGTTCAGTAGTCCACCCTACAGAGCAGGATTTGTTTCAGTGGGGCTTTGGTGCTCACTGAGTCTTCCCCTTGAATATATTGCTCATGGAGGTGGTAGGGTTGTAATCTGGCATGGTCTGAAGCTGTCCACTGGGTGCACTGGCTCTGGGGCCTCCTGGGAGGTGCAAAGTCAGCCACTGCCTAAGTGCTGCCTGGAGTCAACTGGCATGAGCTACAGAGCAATCTGCAGATGGCTGCTACTTATGTTGGGCTTGGAGGTGCCCAGGAGAGGCCAAGCTGTGAACCAAGGTGGGCTGCTGCTAATGCTGGGCCTGGGGCCACTTATCAGGAAGTAGGGGTTACACAGTGTCCAGATGCTGCTTGTTTGAGAGATTTTAGGAAAGTATGAAGCATGAGGCAAGAGAGGGCAGTTGGGTAAAGCCTTTGGAAAAAGGTTGGATGAGCCCAGAAGTTGGGTGAGGTGGGGTCTTAGGGAATCACCAGGGTGGGTCAAATAGTGTAAGCCAGGTTGATGGAGACTTAGATATGGTGCCTGCTTGTCAGATGTGTGTGTGCGTGTGTGTGTGTGTGTGTGTGCACGTGTGTGTGTGTGTGTGCACGTGTGTGTCTGAAAAGGAACAATTACCTCTGCCAGCACTTCTGTCTGGCTTTAAGCTGCTCCCCCAGCTCTCAACCTGATGCCAGACAAATCAATTTCTCCCTGTATGTCCTTGGTTCCTTTCAAGCTGCTGCCCCAGCACTGGAACTGAGGGAGTGAGTCCAAGTAAGTCTATGCATGGGCCCTTTAAGAGGAACTACCTGGGACTCCAGCACCCTCTGTCTCACTCAGCCACAATACACACTGTTTTTTATAGCCAGAAGTTATGTGGATTTCTCTTCCTAGCACTGGAACCCTGGGCTGGGAGGTCTGGTGTGGGGCTGACACCCCTCACTCTCTGGGGGAACCTCTGCAGCCAAGATATCCCTCCTGATTTTAAACTGCCACACATGGTCCTGGGACTAGCCCATTCCTCCTCTCTGCCCCTCCTACCAGTCTGGATGTGGCTTCTTTAAACCCAGAGCTGTAGGATTGCCATTCAGCTAGATTTCAGGCAGTTCTGAAGGATGGTTGTTCTGTAGTTTCATTGTCTTTTTTGATGTGGTTGTAGGAGGATTCGAGTCCTGCATTTACCACCACCATCTTGACTGGAAGTCAATGTGGTGTATTATATTGACTGACTTTTGTATGTTGAACCATCCTTGCATTCTATCTCAAGCAGTCATGATATGTGACCCTTTTCACATATTGCTGGACTGGGCTTCCTAGTATTTTGTTGGCAGATTTCTGCATCTATATTCATAAGTGATATTTACCTGTAGTTTTCTTGTGATGCCATTGTCTTGCTTTGGCAACAAGGTAACATTGTCCTCAGAACTAGTTAGAAGTGTTCCTTCCTATTCGGTATTTTTTTTGGGGGGTGGGGGGAGGAAAGAGTTCAAGAGAGATTGGTGTTAATTCTTCATTAAATCTTTGGGGAAATCACCATAGAAGCCATCTATCCTGGGCTTTTCTTTCTTGGGAGCTTTTTTGATTAGTGCTTTACTCTTCTTCCTTATTATAAGTCTATTCAAATTTTTTATTTCATCTTGAATCAGTTTTGGTAGATTTTGTATTTTTTAAGAATTCGTCCTTTTATCTAGATTATCTAATTTGTTGGCATAGAACTTTTTAAAAAATAAATCTTTATTGTTCAGATTATTACAGATGTTTTTCTCCCCCCCCCCCCCATAGCTCCCCTCCACCCGGTTCCCTTCCCCCATCCCATGCCCTTACCCCTCACCACTGTCCTAATCCATAGGTGTAAGATTTTTGTCCAATCTCTTCCCACACCCCTCACATCCCCTTCCCCCCGAGAATTGTCAGTCCACTCCCTTTCTATGCCCCAATTCTATTATATTCACCAGTTTATTCTGTTCATCAGATTTTTTATTCACTTGATTTTTAGATTCACTTGTTGATAGATAGGTATTTGTTGTCACTTTGTTGTTTATAATTTTTATCTTTACCTTTTTCTTCTTCTTCTCTTCTTAAAGAATACCCTTCAGCATTTCATATAATCCTGGTTTGGTGGCAATGAACTCCTTTAGCTTTTTCTTGTCTGTGAAGCTCTTTATCTGAACTTCAATTCTAAATGATAGCTTTGCTGGATAGAGTAATCTTGGTTGTAGGTTCTTGCTATTCATCAATTTGAATATTTCTTGCCACTCCCTTCTGACCTGCATAGTTTCTGTTGAGAAATCAGCTGACAGTCATATGGGTACTTTCTTATAGGTAACTAACTGTTTTTCTCTTGCTGCTTTTAAGATTCTCTCTTTGTCTTTTGCCCTTGGCATTTTAATTATGATGTGTCTTGGTGTGGTCCTCTTTGGATTCCTCTTGTTTGGTGTTCTCTGTGCTTCCTGGACTTGTAAGTATATTTCTTTTACCATGTAGGGGAAGTTTTCTGTCATTATTTCTTCAAATAGGTTTTCAATATCTTGCTCTCTCTCTTCTTCTGGCACCCCCATAATTCAGATGTTGGTACATTTGAAGTTGTCCCAGAGGCTCCTTATACTATCTTCATATTTTTGGATTCTTTTTGCTTTTCTGATTGGGTGTTTTTTTGCTTCTTTGTATTTCAAATCTTTGATTTGATTCTTGGGATCCTCTAGTCTACTGTTGAATTTCTGTATATTATTCTTTATTTCAGACAGTGTATGCTTAATTTCTGACTGGTCCTTTTCCATTTTTTTTTTTGGCATTCTCATTAAGATCCTTGAAGGTCTCACTAAGTTTCTCGGAGGTTTCTAGAAGATTCTTGAGTAACCTTATAATTGTAGTTTTGAACTCTATATCCAGTAGTTTGCTTTCCTCCATTTCTTTCATTCGTGACATGTTTCTTTGTCTCTGCATTTTGGCTGCTTCCCTGTGTTGATAGAGTGGTCTTGTGTGGTAGGTGTCCTATAGGGCCCAGTGGTTCAGCCTCCCCAATTATCTGAGGTAGACACTCTTGGTGCACCCCTTTGTGGGCTGGGTGCACATTCTTGTTGTAGTTAAGCCAGGATTGCTGTTGGTATCACTGGGAGGAATTGACTCCAGGCCAATTGGCTGTGAGGATCCACTATATCTATAATGGAAGAACTGCTGTGCTGGAGACACCCTTATGGGGCAGAACTTGCTTCAGTGGGGCTTTGGTGCTCACTGAGTCTGCCTCTTGAGTGTGTCACATATGGATGTGAGGAGTTGAAATCTGGTATCGTCTCACACTGACCACTAGGTACACTGGCTCCTGGATCTCCAAGGAGGTGCAAAGCCAACCACTGCCTGAGGCCACCCAGCAGGAGCTACAGTGAGATCTGCAAATTTCTCCACTTTGTTTGGGGTTTGGAAGTTTTGGAGCTCTCTGACCCAGCTGCAGTTTGTTAGGTTAGGCTGCGAAAGGACAGGCCATTCATATGCAAAAGCTGCTGTGCACTGCTTGGGTGGAGTTGTAAATTGGGTGGAGCGGGGTCTCAGGGAATCACCAGGGTAGAGCAAACAGCAATGGCTGCCAGTCAGCCGTCTCCGTGTCTCCGTGTCTCCGTGTCTCCACGTCCCACGTCCCGCGCCCCCAGGCAGTAACAATGATCTCTGTGAATACCTCTGTGAGAAAGCCACCCTCGCTTTCCAACCTGATGCCAGACAGTCCAGTTTCTCCCCATAGGAGTTTGGGTCCCCAGAATCTTCCTGGAAACTGGAGTTCAGAGCAGTTGGGAGCTTGTATCTCCCTTCCGATTGGAAAAAAACAGCGTACCCAGTTACCAGCCTGTTTCGTGCATCTCAGTACCTCTGCTCTTCATGCCTCTGCACCTCCTACCCAGTCTCAATGCGCTTTTTTCTTTCCTTCTTGTTGTAGAACTTCTACTCAGCCAGCTTTCCCGTGGTTCTGGATGATAGCTGTTTTGTCTTTTAGTTGTAGTTTTGGTGTGGTTGTGAGAGGCAGCACGTACAGGTGTATACCTTATTCCGCCATCTTGGTTTCTCCGGCATAGAACTTTTAATAGTATTTGAAAGATCAGACAGAGGCCGAAAACCAGGACTACAGGCTTTATTAGAGGAGAAGGACCTGCCGGGCTGTCTCGCAAGGGGAGAACAGCAACACGTGCAGAGGTGAACACACCTTTTGAGGGGAGGAATGGGAAGGGATGGGGCTTAGGGTACTTGGTGGGCTGATTGGTGGTTTCATATAAGGCACATGGTTAGGCACTTAGGTACTTAGGAATCAAGGGCTTAGGGTATTTGGCAGGTGCTGATTGGCGGTTCAATATATAGTCCATATAAGGTGCCTGGTTAGGTACTCAGGTATGTCCAGGCCACAGGTTATGTTATACTCTGCCCACCAGTTAGGGGAAGGGAGCATCTATCAGTATTCTCTTATAATCCATTTTTGTTTTTTTTTAAAAAAATCATTAGTAATGTCCTCATTTTCATTTCTGATTTTAGTAATTTGAGTTCTCTCTCTTTCTGCCCCCACATCTTTCTTTCTCTCTTGCTTTCTCCCACCCTCCCTCTCTTTATTAGATACTACCAGTTTCCAAAGCAGTTGTCATGATCTCATCTCCACAAGTCAAACATGAGAATTTCTGTTGCTCTATTTTATAGCAGTCTTAAATTTTAGCTGTTCTATAATGAGATCCCCATGTGATTTTAATTGCATTTTCTTGATGGTTAGTATGGTTGAGCACTCTTTCATGTTTGCTGTTTGCTTATTGTTTTATGTGAAGTATTGTTTTGCATTTTTTCCTTTTTGATTTATAGAAATTCTTTTTTAAAAATATATTTTTATTGATTTCTGAGAAGAAGGGAGAGGGAGATAGAAAACATTAATGATGAGAGAGAGTCATTGATAGTCTGTCTCCTGCACCCGTCCCCCCCCCCCCCCCCCCCCCGGGATTAGGTCCGAAACCTGGGCATGTGCCCTGACCAGGAATCAAATCGTGACCAGGGAGGAAGGTCGATGCTCAACCACTGAGACATGCCAGCCAGGCTATAGAAATTCTTTATATACTCTGGAAGTGAGCCCTTTGTCATTTATATTTTTGCAAAATATCTTCTCTCATCCTGTGGATTACTTTTTCATTCACTGAACTGGTGCCTTTTGTAAAACAGATCTTAATTTTAATGTAATCTAGCAATAATATTTAATTTAATAATATGTTTCTTTATATTTAGTATTTTTATGATAAAATATTTGTTTACCATAACATAAATAAATATTCTCTTATCTTTCATTTGTACATTTACATTCTAAAACCACACTTTCTAAATTACTGTATATAACAGGTCTTCACATCTCGAAGAGTAACTATATTTTTTATTTTATTTTTTTGTTAATCATCACCTGAGGATATTTTTTCCATTGATTTTTAGAGAGACTGGAAGGGAGGGAAGGGGAGGGGCGGAGAGAGAGGGAAACTTCTATTTGAGAGACACAGCGATTGGTTACCTTCTGTATGCTTCCCGACCAGAGTCAGGGATCGTCCTTGCAACCCAGGTACGTGCCCTTGATTGGGAATCAAACCCGCGACCTTTCAGTGTGTAGATCGACACTCTAACCATTGAGCAACAACAGCCAGTGCAAGAGTAACTCTGTTTTGTCCTTCTTCTTGAAGATTGAACGTAGGCAAATGCACCCCTAGATATATACCCAACATAAATGCACTGTCAGATGCAGAGGGGAGGAGGTGGAGGTGGGGAAAATGGGAAGAGATTAACCAAAAAACATATATGCATATACACACAACCAATGAACACAGACAATAATATGATGAAGGCCTGGGATGAGGTGGGGTCTGAGTGGAACAGGGCAAAGTGTGTGTGTGTGGGACATTTGTAATACTGTCAACACTTTAAAAATTATTAGGAAGCCTTGCAGTTTTCAAGGATGTGAGGCCATTTTGTTCATTGGCACCAAGAGATAATAAACAGGCACGAGAAACTCAAGATTTATACTATGGAAAAGGAAAAAGACAGATAAAATTCATTAACAAAGCAGAACACAGGAATGCAATGTTTTAATCTCTAGAACTGAAAATCATTACATATCAAACTTCTAACGTGTAACTAGAGTAACACTTAGCGGGAAATTTATAGCCTTAAATGAAAATCAATGAGCCAGGTATTGAATTCTGGGTATTCAAAAAGAATAACAGAGTAAAGCCATATATAGAAAACATAAGGAAGGAAATAGTCAATATAAGGGCAGAAAATTTAGAAAAAAAATACATTATAAGAAGGGCAAGTATAGTTTTCTTGAAAAGAAGAAAAAAGATAAACTTCTAGTGACATTGGTCAAGGAAAAACAAAGAGAAGGTGAAAATTAGAAATATCAATGATGAAAAGGGGAGCATAATTATGGAGCCTGCAAAGGTTGAAATAACAATACATAAAAAATGATTTTTTTCAGGCCGATGTGGCTCAGTGGTTGAATGTTGACTCATGCACCAATAGGTCACAGGTTTGATTCCTGGTCTGGGCACATGCCCAATTGTGGCTTGATCCCCTGTAGGGTCATGCAGGAGGTAGACGATAGACGTTTCTATCTCTTTCTCCCTCTCCCTTCCTCTCTATCTAAAATGAATAAAAACGTATTTTAAAAAAGAATGATTTTATTCAGCAATGTGGCATCTATTCGCCCATAATTGTGAAAATGTAGTTAAAATATTCAAACTTCTAGAAAAATGTAGTTTAAAAACCCAAATCAAGAAAAAACACAGTCTGAACAATTTAAAACTCATTAAAGAAATTGAATAATAACTTAAAAACCTTCCTCCACAAAAAAAAAACAACCCTTCCCACAAATAAGACACCAGATCTAGATGTGTTTACCAATGAATTCTACTAAATATCTGCTAACCATATACAAACTGTTTCTGAATATAGAAAACTAGAGGCCCGGTGCACGAAATTTGTGCACAGGGGAGGTGTCCCTCAGCCCAGCCTGCACCCTCTCCAATCTGGGACCCCTTCAGGGATGTCCGACTGCCCATTTAGGCCTGATCCCACCTAAACATGCAGTTGGACATCCCTCTCACAATCCAGGACTGGTGGCTCCCAACTACTCACCTGCCTGCCAGCCTGATCACCCCTAACCACTCCCCTGCCAGCCTAATTGACGCCTAACCGCTCTCCTGCCAGCCTGGTTGCCCCTAACTGTCCTCCTCTGCAGGCCTGGTCGCCTCCAACTGCCCTCCCTGCAGGCCTGGTTTTCCCCAACTGCCATCTCCTGCAGGCCTGGTCCTCCCAGCTGCCCTCCCCTGCAGGCCTGGTTGCCCCTAACTGCCCTCCCTTGCCATCCTGGTTGCCCCTAACTGCCCTCCCCTGCAGGCCTGGTTGCCCCCAACTGCCCTCCCCTGCAGGCCTGGTTCCCCCCAACTGCCATCCCCTGCAGGCCTGGTCCTCCCAGCTGCCCTTCCCTGCAGGCCTGGTCACCCCTAACTGCCCCCTCCCTTCTGGCCTGGTTGCCCCCAACTGCCCTCCCCTGCAGGCCTGGTTCCCCCCAACTGCCATCCCCTGCAGGCCTGGTCCTCCCAGCTGCCATCCCCTGCAGGCCTGGTCCTCCCAGCTGCCCTTCCCTGCAGGCCTGGTCACCCCTAACTGCCCTCCCCTTCTGGCCTGGTCACCCCTAACTCCTCTCCCCTGCTGGCCTGGTTCCCCCCAGCTGCCTTCCCCTGCAGGCCTGGTCCCCTCCAACTGCCCTCCCCTGCAGGCCTGGTCCTCCCCAACTGCCCTCCCCTGCAGGCCTGGTCCCCCCTAACTGCCCTCCCCTGCAGGCCTGGTTCCCCCCCAACTGCCGTCCCCTGCTGGCCTGATCGCCCACAACAGCCCTCCCTTGCTGGCTGTCTTGTGGCGGCCATCTTTGACCACATGGGGGTGGCCATCTTATGTGTTGGAGTGATGGTCAATTTGCATATTACTCTTTTATTAGATAGGATAGTATCCACACCCAGTTCCTTTCATGAAGCCTGCACTGCCTTAATACCAAACCCTGAAATAAAGACTATGAGTCAGAAAAACCTTCCTCCAAAACACAAATGCAAACATCAGCAAATCAAATATGGTAATCTATTAAAAAATACATCATGATCAAATTGGATTTATTCCAGGAATAAAGGCTGAATTAACATTAGAATATTGAGGAACATAATTTACCACATTATCAGTCTAAGGGAGGGGGATCATGCAATACTCTTAAGAGATACAGAGAAACTATTTAATAACATACAGCACATTCATGATTTAAAAAAATTGCTTAGCAAACTAGGACTGGAGGGGACTTCCTTAATCTGATAAGGATTACCTAAAAATCTTATCACAGATTCATCTTAATGGTGAAACATTGAAAGCCTTCACTTAAAGATCAGAAACAAGAGAAGAATGTCCATTTCTAACATCTGTTGCTAGTGTATACAATGCAATAGATGTTTGTACAACATGTTTGCATTGTATACACTAGCAACAGATGTTAGAAAATATAATTTTAAAAAGATGCCATTTATAACAGCACCAGTACATGTAAAACACTTAGAAATAAATCTAAAAATGGTTCAAATTATTTGTGAAGAAAGGTATGAAACATTATTGAGACACATTAAAAGGAGAATCATACCATGTTCATTGACTGGAAGATTCAATGTTATAAAGATATCCATACCCTCCAATTTGACCTACAGATTCAATGCTCCTGTAACAAGTTACTGCAAACTTAGAAGCTTGAAACAACGCAAATCGGTTATCTTCCAGTCCTAGAGGTCAGAGTCCAAATCAGTTTTGTTGGGCTAACATCAAGGTGTCAGCAGGCTGTATTCTTTCCAGAAGATCTAGGGATGAGTCTATTTCCTTGCCTTTTCCAACTTCCAGAGGCCACCTGCATTCCTGGCCAGTGGATCCCCCTCCCTCGGCAATTGCATCTATCACTCCAACCTCTGCTTCCACTGCACAACTTCTCTGACTCTGCCTCTCTCTTTCGCTTATAAAGATCCCACTTCCAATGCCTCTCCCTACCCTCTCAGTCAAGAACAAGATGACCTGGGACTTGTGGAAAGAGGAGAAGTCTTGTATTATTTTGCTAGGGCTGCCATAGTAAAGTACCACAAACTAGAGGGCTTACACAAGAGAAATTAGCCTCTCACAGTTCCGGAGGCTGGAAGTCTGAGAACAAAGTGTGGGCAGGGCTGGTTCCTTCTGAAGTCTTGGCTTGTGGGTGGCCACCTTCTCCCTGAGTCTTTGCATGGCCTTCCCTCTGTGTGTGTGACCTAATCTCTTTTTATAAGGACACCAGTCATATTGGATTAGGGACAACTCTAATGACCTCATTTTATCTTAATTTTCCCTTTAAAGGCACTATTTCCAGCTACAGTCACATTCGGAGATATTGGGGCTTAGAGTTTCAATATATAAATTTTAGGGGGGCACAGTCCAGCACCCATAACAGGGAGGAAGTTCCCTGCATTTTTGGGGGGTCAGGGGGGAAAGAGCACTGGAAACATGGAAAGTTCCCCAGAGAAGTGCTAGGAGGGACCCCATTGCAGAGCCCAGAGGTGCTGCAGGTCCCCAAAAAGGAAATGACTCAATGGTTTCTCTGGGCAGTTGAAACCACAGGCTGCTTCAGTTTCCTGGCCCCAAATCAGCCTTATCATCAACTATAGCAGCGGTTCTCAACCTGTGGGTCGCGACCCCTTTGGGGGTCGAATGACCCTTTCACAGGGGTCGCCTAAGACTATCGGAAAACACAGATATTTATATAACGATTCATAACAGTAGCAAAATTACAGTTATGAAGTAGCAACGAAAATAATTTTATGGTTGGGGTCACCACAACATGAGGAACTGTATTAAAGGGTCGCGGCATTAGGAAGTTTGAGAACCACTGAACTATAGGGAGGAGCAGAAATTGCACCCTTCTTGACAGGTCACAAGTTCCAAGTGGAGGGCTGATGGATCAGAAGCAGGTTGAGCCCTAGCTGTCTTGGCTCAGTAGATAGATAGTCGGCCATGCAGACTGAAGGGTCCCGGCTCAAGGGCACATGCCTGGGTTGTGGGCTCCATCCCAGTAGAGGGCGCGCAGGAGGCAGCTGATCAATGATGCTCTCTCATCATTGATGTTTCTATCTCTCCCTGTCCCATTCCTCTCTGAAATCAATAATATATATACATTTTAAAAAAAGAAGAAGAAGCAGATTGATGCTGGGCACATGTGTGGATGTGTAGATCAGAGATCAGCTTGACCCCTCCTTCACCCTGAATGCCTTGGCATATCCTGAGCTCCCTGGAATTTTGACAGTCTTGGGAAAGGAAGATGTGGGAAGGGATGGTTCCCAGTTGACGGCTATCAACTTCCCAGCACCCTGGTGCAAAGGGATCTTTGCATAAATTAAATTATATTGGGAACAAAAAGAAAGTTACATTATTTGCATTCCTGGTTTGTTGAGATTTATGTGTCCTATACATGTGTCCATTGGGCTTCCACAGAATCAGACCCAGGAAAAAGATTTGGGGATAAATTTTTCCTGCCAACATCTCGTTTTTAATCCTATATACTCACGTCTGACTTCTGACTTCCAGAACTGTAAGATAATAAATTCGTATTGCTTTAAGTTACTAAGTTGGTGGGAATTTGTTACAGCAGCAATAGGAAACTAATACAACTATACACTCACATTTTCTTGAAACTCATGGTCATCTCAGGTTGCCATCTATTTTCTCACCTCTAAGTCTCATCTTTTCTAACATCTTTGTGTCTGGACTTCACCGTCCATAAAATAGGCATCATAACAGGGTGATTGTGAGAATGAAATGAGTTACTGCGAATTAATGCACTTAGCACAGTGTCTGGCACCCAGTGAGTACGTTAGAAGCGTGACCTATAATTAATGATCATTATTACTTTAAGAAAAACAACTGCACCTGGCTGGTGTTGCTCAGTTGGTTGGGCATCATTCACTGCACAGAAAGGTTGCCAGTTTGATTCCCAGTCAGGGCAAGTGCCCGGGTTGTAGGCTTGATCCCCAGCAAGGGGCATGCAGGAGGCAGCCAGTCCATGTCTTGCTCTCACATTGATGTTTCTCTCTCTCTCTCTCAAAAAAAAAAATCAATAAATAATTTTTAAAAAGAATAAGAAAAAGAAAACAACCTCATACCCTACTGAGGAAAGGCAACTGACATTCAGCCTCCATGTGAGAGACAACTGGGAGTGGTGGAGACTGCGGTGAGCTGGTGAGCTCATGACTTCTCCAAAGGGGACAGCCACCACCTGCCCCAACCGGGGTCATTGTCACAGTTTCCAACTTTCCAAGTAAATCCAGAAATCTGTATTTGTCCACTTGCCAAGTTTCGTAATGTTTAAATATCTGCTACCAATTCCCATTTTAAAAACACCCAATGACTACATGTGGCCTATGGGTGAAAGGTCACCTTTGACATAACAGCTGAAAAGAATTCAAAATGTAAATGTATGTGTGATTACAAGCATGCTTACAAAATCCTCAGTCTACCAAGAATTAAAGAGCTCCCTATGGGCCCAGCTCTGGAAAAATGCTTAAAGACTCAAGTCATTTCATCTCACAACAATCAGAGTAACGTATTTACTGTGCCTCCTGTTTTACAAACGAGGAAACTGAGGCCCAGAGAAGCCAAGAATAGATGCATTTCAAGATCACACAGCCCAGAAGTGTCAGAGTGGGGCTTTAAACCCCGGCGCTGTGGGTCTGGCCTAAGAACCATTCTGTCTCTCAAAGAAAAGGCATTTCCGTGTTTGACTGCAGTGATATGTAGCAGGAGGGGCACAGTCTTATAATAGGAAATTAATAAGTGATTTTATCATCATTATTTTCACTTCTACCACCTTTAAAATCTTGACAAGAGATGAAAAGAAGTGGGGGGGGGGGGAGGGTTTCCTGCCCAGGGGCTGAGAGGTCTTGAGGAAGAGTTTATTGGGGTGGAGGAGAGGTTGAAATTGATAAAGACCGGAGCCCAGGAGGTAAAAGCAGAAATCAAGATTAACTTCTACTGAAAAGTAGGTTAGTGGCTTGAGCTAGGGACTTCCTGCCCCCACACATTATCTGAAACTGGTCTAGGTGTCCTGCTGCAGCAGCCTGTGCACCCACAGGGCTGTCTCAGACTTTCCCTCCTCCTTCCCCTCGGTCCTTCCTTTTCCATATCCCTCCCACTCTTACCCATCCTCCTTACCCACCCTTTCTCTTCCTCTCCTTCACCTTAAGGCTGGGAGCCCCCTCCGAGGAATGATCTTTGGAGGTTAAATTTAGTGAGAGTTCCATCCCCAAGCGGAAGTTGGTGGCTGAGATAAATACATTGGCCCCACACCTTGGTCTCCTCACCAAAGCCACGGAAACAGAAAGACCATGATGAGAGTAAAGGAAACTCCAGCGGGGGCTGGGGCCCAGCATTTGGGGCTGTCCCACCTCCCACCAGCCCAGTAAGGGCAGAGAGGCATGAAGCCCTGCGTCCTTAATAGGAGTGGAGGTGGAGGTGGGGGCAGCATCCCTGCCTCTGTCTCTCCATCAGGAACATGGAGACAGCAATGGCTCCTGCCCAGGTATGTGACAGGAGATGTCTGGCGTAGGCAAAGTGCCCGAGAAATGCTCTTCGTATTTCTAACTCACTTACGGCACTCACCCACTTATGGAGCTCTGACTGTGTACCAGGCACCATACTAAATGGCTTCTTCTAAGCCTGATCTGGTTTCATCTTTACAACAAACCTAGGAGGCAAGGACTGCTGTGATCTCCCATTTTGCAGAAGAGAAAACTGAGGCACTGAGGGGTGATAGGACTTGCTCAAAGACACACAGCCAGGAAGTGGTGGAGTGAAATTGGAACCCAGGATTATCAGGTTGCAAAGCCTGTTTCCTTCACCCCTATACCAGACAACAATGACAATAACAATAATAATTTATTCACCTCTGGGTCCCAGCCCTCATCCTAGGGTCCTTGTAAATAAGATTTCCCTCCAATCACAACAAAGTATATGTTCATTTGCACAGACCATCTATGCGTATCATCACTTCCTCTTCCCGCACACTCTTCCCATGCCCCCAGTCACTCCGAGCTTCCACAATGCCGAGAGTATGCCACTCTGTACCGATGCCTGCAATAAGGGTGCTGGGCGGAAGGTAGTCTTCACATCCTCAGGAGTCGTGGATTGGAGGGCAAGGCAGACTCAGGCATGCGGTCTCTGCTTCTCCCAAGCTTCCTGCATGGAGCTGAGCCAGCTGGGTTCAGGGTTCTTATCCATAAAGTGACGTCTGTGAGTCATTCCATCGATTCCTCTGTCTCTACAAGCCACTCTTGCCTTACGACGAGGTTGACCAAGATGCAGCATTTGCCATTTATTCCAAGACCAGCGGTCAGGGGCCCAGGGTTACAGACAACATCTGGTCCTCACCCAGGATGTGTTCGTCTTGGCTGAGAGGAACCTCAGGCTGTGTGTGTGTGTGTGTGTGTGTGTGTGTGTGTGTGTGTGTGTGATCATGATGCTGTGTGTGTGTGTGATGAGTCTGACTGTGATGTGGCATGTGGAAGTCTGATGTGATTGATGATCATGTGTGTGACTGTACGGCCTGTGTGGGTGTCTGG
Source organism: Plecotus auritus (assembly GCF_963455305.1). Taxonomy (NCBI): domain Eukaryota; kingdom Metazoa; phylum Chordata; class Mammalia; order Chiroptera; family Vespertilionidae; genus Plecotus; species Plecotus auritus. The sequence goes on from NC_137773.1 coordinate 86,862,338, forward strand.
GGTTGTGTTGATAACTTGTGTTGTGTCACACGTGGTTATCAGGCAATGTCTCCAGCCTCTAGGGGTGGCTGGATTTTTGGCCCCTTGTGGTGCCTGCTGACTCCCCAAGTGCTGAGTTCTGGGGTCCCTGGGATACTTCCAAGGTCTCCACTTGCTGAATTGTCTGTCTCCTGAGGCACCTCTCCAGTCAGACCCCCTGTCAATCGGACACTACTCTGTTCTTCACACCATGAAAGCCCCGAAGTAGGACCGTGTACCATCCCGAAGCCGGATCAGGCGCTCCTCCAGCACCCGGACGACCACCTCCTCCCCTGCGTCCAGGTGCACCACGCCGCCCAGGAAGCTGCTGTCCCACCAGATGCGGGAGCCGGTCCCTTGCTCACAGGGTGACTGCCTGCTGACCAGCAGCTCCAGCTCCTTGGGATAGCGAGGTGTGCGCTTGTAGAGGCCGTGGGTGATGGGCAGGCCTCTGGCCAGCCCCTGCGGGCAGCCCACACCCCCTAGCTGCACCTTGGAGTAGATGTAATAGTAGCCAGCTTGGACAACCACCAGGGCACCCTCTTGGTAGCGGAGGTTCCTCAAGAAGGCCAGGCCCAGCTTCGACTCCCATAGCAGTGGGCCCCCGCTGCTGGTCAAGCTGAAGTTGGCCCCTGGGGAGGGAGACGAAGGGAACTGCTCAGCACATGCCCCAAACTTGCTGTGTGAACTTAGGCCAGTCCCCGCCCTTCTCTGAGCCTCCGCCTCTGTGCTAGGCTGTTTGAGAACTTTCTGTGTATGAATTCACTTCATCCTCTCTGGCAGGCTGGGAAACCGAGGCATAGAGAAGTGAAGTCACTTGCTTCTTATACACATTAACTCATCTTGTTGCCCTCTGATAGGCAGGAAAACTGAGGTATGGAGCAATTACGTGACTTGAGAAAAGCACCAAAACGGTAGTGGTTGCCTTGGCAAGTGTTTCTCAGTGGTTAGAGCATCCACCCCAAGCACTGAAGGGTCATGGGTTCGATTCCCAGTCAAGGGCAGGTTGGGCCCCAGACCTGGTTGGTCTGGGCTCATGCAGGAGGCAACCAATTGATCTCTCTCTCTCTCTCCCTTCTGTCCTCCTTCTCCCCCTTCCTCCTTTCCTTGCACTCTCTCTAAAAATCAATGGGAAAAAATATCCTCTGGTGAGGATTACAAAAATAAATAAATAAATAAATAAATAAATAAATAAATAAAACACCACACACAGAAACCTTGTAGTGGCCTGGCCAGCGTAGCTCAGTGGTTGAGCATCGACCTATGAACCAGGAGGTCATGGTTTGCTTCCCAGTCAGGGCACATGCCTGGGTTGCGGGCTCGATCCCCAGTATGGGTGTGCAGGAGGCAGCCAATCAATGATGTTTCTATCTCTCTCTCCCTCTCCCTTCCTCTCTGAAATCAGTAAAAAAAATATAAAAAAAAACACCACAACAAAACACACGCACACACACACACACACACACACACAAACACAAGAGAAAACACCTTGTACTGGCAGAATTGGGGAATGGAGGCAGAACCCACCCTGGCCTAGCAGCCTTAAAACCTCTGTGTGTCTCAGTTTCTGTCTCAATAAAATGGAGTTGTGGAGAGTACCTGCTTAGGAGTTAACGAATTAATATGTATAAAGTGTATTATGGTGCATGACGTGTAATGAGCCCTGTTTACAGGTTTACTCAATGAATAAAATTAGAAATACATGGACCCAGGCAGTGCCTGTACTCTGGGCAACTCTGTGAATAAATATTGAGTGAATGAATGAATGAATGAATGAATACTCTGACATGTTGTGTGTCTGTCTGGTCTCCCCAGGACACCCTGACCCTCACCCCTTGCTAGGACTCGGGGTCCCCCTCACCTGTCAGATGTGCTGCCGGGTTGGCCTTGTGGGACCTTGGCTCTGGAGAGAGAGAGTCAGAGGTCAGAGGTGAAGGCAGGTAAGGGCCAGTCTCCCAGAGGTCATCAAGTCCACTTACTGGTGTCAACCCCACCCTTTCCGGAGTGACCCAAACTTCTGCTTCTCAGGGTTGGGGGAGGGGCACCTGTGGGACTTTCTGTCCCTTGTGCAAATCCCCTTGGGCAATGGGGGTGGGGACAGCGTGGGAACCATCCGATGCCCCTCCCCGGGGACCAGCACCCTGACTCACCTGGCATCAGCTGCTCCCAGGATCCTGCATCTCTCTCCTGAAAATGCAGAGGAGCCAAGAGTAAGGACCTGTGGGGCCCCTCCCCTGGCATCACTCAGACTCACATGCAGATCATGGGTCCAGCATCACCCTCAGATACTAGTACACACCCAGGGCCACATGCACACACCCCACAGGAACCTCATCACCACATGGTACCTCAGTTTTCCTCTCTGTAAATGGACATATGAAGAGTGCCTGCCAAGGATTCAATGAATTCGTATGTGTAAAGTGTATCACAGCCCCTGGCACGCAGTAAGCACTCTACAAGTGTTTATTCAATAAATAATGTTCAAGATACATAGACATGTGGACATAAATGCCAACCTGTGGATATGGGCACGTGACATTGGACACTTAGGTGTCACTGACAAGACACTCATGGATGCAGACACATGGATGCCTGGTTTATGGACCCAGGTGGGTCTGTGACACACAGAGACCCCAAAACAAAGACAATATCAACCCATGGGCTGTGGACCGGCAGGTGCATGGACATGTGGATGTGTGTGTGTACACAGGACAGCAGCACAGTCCACATGAACATGTGGCCACCAGATCCAGACACAAAGAGAAATGACCTGGAGACACAGGACACAAGGTCTTAACCACATGGGCATGACATAGGACACACAGACCTACAGGCATGGCCAGCAGACAGACAGTCACATCCACGCACGGCCAACTGGAAACTGATGCAGAGAGATTCTCAGCGATCTGGACAACTGGATTAGCGGCAATCCCAATAATAGTGATCAGGAATGGCTAATAAATAATATGCAAGTCATGTTGATTCCAGGGGCTACAGACAGCAAAACTGTTTTATAAACATTAAACTTGCTAAGAGACTAGATCTGAATTATTCCCAAACTAAGAGAAATGATAATGAAGTGACACCATACAGATGCTAGCTAACACCACAATAGCAATCATATTGTAATATAAACGTATCAAATCAATATGTTGTACACTTTAAACTTCCACAATGTGGTATATCAGTTATATCTTAATTTTATCTTTTAAAATATGTATTTATTGATTGTAGAGAGAGAGGAAGGGAGAGGGAGAGAGAGAGAAACATCGATCCACTGCAGCACGGGGATCGAGCCTGAAACCTGGGCATGTGCCCCTGACTGGGAATTGAACCAGCGACCTTTTGGTGCACGGGACAATGTTCAACCAAATGAGGCACACTGACCAGGGCAGTTATAGCTTACTTTTTTAAGAAAAGGAAGAATGGTTTCCATTGGTTGAACACTTGCTATATGCCAGCCACCAGCACGTATTTTATTCCCTCTGAGGTAGACACTCTTATTTTCATGCCCATTTCACAGATAAAGAAATTGAGGTTCAGGGAGATGAATGAACTTCCTTGGGCTGCTCTGAGTCTGTCCCCCACCCTGCACACCCATGCACAGAGAGATACACAGGGACATAGGAGACCTGCCTACCTCTGGCCCCTAGCCCCCACTCACCGGCAATGAGGTGACTATTTGTCCCAGGCGCCAGTGCAGGTGCAGCAGAAACCAGCCCTGTAGGGCCAGCCCGGCCATGAGCAGCAGCAGCAGGAGGACCAGACTCAGCCTGGCAGCACTGCAGGCCTGTCTCCGGGGCTTGCGCTCCAGCTTCCTGAACGGGATGTCCGTCTGTCCATCCACCACGAACACTGAGGGCCGCACCACTGTCTCCTCCATGCCTGTGTGGATGAGGCCCCAGATGCCCAGGCTAGGCTTGCACTGCTGGGTCCTGCGGACTGGGAGGAAAACCACAATTGCCCAATGCTCCTGGGCTTCGCACGCTACAGACAGGCACCCGTGGGTCCTGGGGCTGCCTTTAGAGCTGTGGTTCAGCCCCTCCTCTTTCCCCCTTGCCCTCCTCTCCTTCCTGTCACCCCACCCCCGCTGGCCCCATCTCACTCTCACTCATGCAGTCGCTCATACTTTCCAGAGGCAGCTGAAGATGTGACTCAGGTGGGGATCAGAGAACAGAGGTCCCAGCTTTCCCTTCTGGCTGCTTCATTCACTTGGTTGCCAAATATTAACTGAGCATCTCCTATGTGCCACTGTTCCAGGTGTCGGGCACCACCATGAACAAGACAGACAAAAGTCCCTGGTCCTACAGAGCTCCTATTATAGTCTTGTGAGAAAGACAGTGAGCCCAATAAATAAGAGAATAATATATAGTATTTTAGACCTTGATAAGAGACATGGAAAATACAAGAGTGGTTTTTGTGTGTGCACACGTAGATGGGTGTGTATATGCTTGAGTGTACATGCATATTGTGTGTGAGTGTGTGCATGTATGTGTATGCTATGTATATATGTACATGCATGAGTGCGGATGGAGGTGTGTGCAAGTGGAAGCACACATGTGTGTGCGTGTTCACACATGTGGGTGTTTGCATGTGTGTACATATGTGTGTGCAGGTGTGGTGTCTGCATGCGTGTATTTATGTGTGCGTTTTAAGTTTTAATTGGAATGCAAAGTCATGGGGTGGAACCACTGTCCATACAGTTAAATAAGCTCGTGGCCTGGGAGTCATTCTGGACCCTCCCTTTATCTTGTCCCCAAATCCCACCTTTCAGGGAGCCCTGACAATGCAACCTCCAACCAGGTCTCAGATTCAGCCACCTGTTTCCATCCCCACGGCTCCTGATACCAGCTAGAGAACGATGAGACCTCAGATCTTGTCTTCTTGAAGGAAAGATTTTGGCCAAGAGGCAAATATGGCAAAGCAAGCAAGCATTTATTGACTGCAGCAAAAGCATACTCAGGACAGTGAAACGTGGACGAGCTTAGCATGGGGGATGCATGCCTGTGAGGGACGGAGAGGAGGAGGCGAAGGCCCGGACCTGTTGCCCAGAAGGAGAGTGCACACTGGGTCCTTTGTATTGAGGGTATTTCTCTTTCTCTTGCAGGGAAATTTAAGGCAGGAGGGTCTTAGGGGAGGGTTAGCAGAATAGTCATCAGTTTTCCAGGTGTGCTCTTCCAGGGGCGTGCTCTCCACTGACGGTGCAGCTGGTCCCAAAGCAGCCACAGCGTCACTTGTCTGGTTGTGCTGCTTTTCTGGGCCTGGAGCTGAAACACAACTGAGTCCTAGATATTATCTTTTTTTTTTTAAAAAAATATTTTTTATTGATTTTTTACAGAAAGGAAGGGAGAGGGATAGAGAGTCAGAAACATCGATGAGAGAGAAACATCAATCAGCTGCCTCCTGCACTCCCCCCACTGGGGATGTGCCCGCAACCAAGGCACATGCCCTTGACTGGAATCGAACCTGGGACCTTTCAGGCCACAGGCCGATGCTCTATCCACTGAGCCAAACCGGTTAGGGCCTAGATGTTATCTTTAGGGAGGAAAGTCAGGGGTCTAAACTGCATGAATAATAATCTCTCTCAGACATGACATTCTAGTCAAAGTTTTGGTTAATAAAACTACAATTGGAAACTGGTCTTATTGAATTCATGCAAAGAAATGTATTACCATGGCTCACTCAATAAGAATTGCCAAATTCTGGAGGAATGAGGTAGGGAGAAAATATATAATTTACCAAACTGCTTTTAAAAATAAGTCTTCTTATATCTAGAAAGCAAGAGGAACATCCTTGTACTTTTAACAAAGTAGAAAAGAACAAAACTTTAATTCTGTATTAGTTTTCTTTTGATCTTTTTTTTTAAATTTAATAAATCTTTATTGTTCAGATTATTACAATTGTTCCTCTTTTTTCCCCATAGCTCCCCTCCACCCGGTTCCCACCCCATCTTCTGCTCTTACCCCCCCACCCCCACTGTCCTCATCCGTAGGTGTACGATTTTTGTCCAGTCTCTTCCCACCCCCCCACACCCCTTTCCCCCCAAGAATTGTCAGTCCACTCCCTTTCTATACCTCTGATTCTATTATATTCACCAGTTTATTCTGTTCATCAGAGTTTTTTATTCACTTGATTTTTAGATTCACTTGTTGATAGATATGTATTTGTTGTTCATAATTTTTATCTTTACCTTTTTCTTCTTCTTCCTCTTCTTAAAGAATACCTTTCAGCATTTCATATAATACTGGTTTGGTGGTGATGAACTCTTTTAGCTTTTTCTTATCTGTGAAGCTCTTTATCTGCCCTTCAATTCTGAATGATAGCTTTGCTGGGTAGAGTAATCTTGGTTGTAGGTTCTTGCTCTTCATCACTTTGAATATTTCTTGCCACTCCCGTCTGGCCTGCATTGTTTCTGTTGAGAAATCTGCTGACAGTATGGGTGCTCCCTTGTAGGTAACAAACTGTTTTTCTCTTGCTGCTTTTAATATTCTCTCTTTGTCTTTTGCTCTTGGCATTTTAATTATGATGTGTCTTGGTGTGGTCCTCTTTGGATTCCTTTTGTTTGGGGTTCTGTGCTCTTCCTGGACTTGTAAGTCTATTTCTTTCACCAGGTGGGGGAAGTTTTCGGTCATTATTTCTTCAAATATGTTTTCAGTATCTTGCTCTCTCTCTTCTGGCACCCCCATAATTCGGATGTTGGTACATTTGAAGTTGTCCCAGAGGCTCCTTACACTATCTTCATATTTTTTTTATTCTTTTTTCTTTTCTGGTTGAGTGTTTTTTGCTTCTTTGTATTTCAAATCTTTGACTTGTTTCTTGCAATCCTCTAGTCTGCTGTTAGGTCTCTGTATAATATTTTTTATTTCAGTCAGTGTATGCTTAATTTCTACTTGGTCCTTTTCATATCCTCAAGGGTCTTGCTAAATTTATCGGCCTTTTCTAGGAAATTCTTGAAAAAACCTTATAACTGTGGTTTTGAACTCTATATCCAGTAGTTTACTTTCCTCCATTTCTTTCATTTGTGACCTGTTTCTTTGTCTCCGCATTTTTATGCTTCCCTGTGTTGATAGAGTGGCTTTGTGTGCTAGGTGTCCTATAGGGCCCAGTGGCTCAGCCTCCCCAGTTCCCTGAGGAGGACACTCTTGGTGCACCCCTTTGTGGGCTGTGTGCACAGTCTTATTGTAGTTAAGCCTTGATTGTTGTTGGTATCACTGGGAGGAATTGACCTCCAGGCCAATTGGCTGTGAGGATCAGCTGTGTCTATACTGGGAGAACTTCTGTGCTGGAGACACCCTTATGAACAAGACTCGCAAAAGCCTCTGTGCTCAGCTTGGATGCGGTGGAGTCTCAGGGTGGAGCAGACAGCAATGGATTCCCATCATCCCTGCCCTAAGAGGCCCCTGGGTCTCAGTGTCCCATGGTAATTGCTACAAGCACCTCTGAGAGAAAGCCACCTTCGAGTTTTGCCCACTGCCAGACAGTCCAGTTTCTCCCCGAATGAGTCTGGGTCCCCAGAGTCTTGCCCGGAACTGGAGTTCAGTGCAGTCAGGAGCTTTTGTCTCCCTCCCAATTGAGAAAGCCAGCCGCGTACTCAGTTGCCTGCCCTCTCCGCACGCCTCTGTACCTCTGCTTTCCTCAGTTCCTCTGAGTCTCAGTGTGCTTTTCTCTTTCCTGACAGTCCAGTTTCACCCTGTATGAGTCTGGGTCCCCAGAGTCTCACCCGGAACTGGAGTTCAGTGCAGTTGGGAGCTTTTGTCTCCCTCCTGCTTGAGAAAGCCAGCCGCGCACTCAGTTGCCAGTCCTCTCCAGGTGCGTCTCAGTACCTCTGCCTCCTGCAGCTCCTCTGAGTCTCAGTGTGCTTTTCTCTTTCCTTCTAGTTGTAGAATTTCCACTCAGCCAGACTTCCTGTGGTTCTGGATGATGTTTGTTTTGTCTTTTAGTTGTAGTTTTGAAGTTGTTGTGCGAGGCAGCAGTTTAGGTGTTTACCTACCTACCATCTTGGTTTCTCCTCTTCTTTTGATCTTTAAATTCATTTATATAATTAAGTTCATCATTCAGCTTGCCTATATAATTTGTTTTCAAGATTTCTCTTCACAAACATTCTACAACTTTCACAAACCTTCTTACCCATTCAGAAATAACCAACTTTAGAACAACTAACTTTCTTCCTTTTCCTTCAAAATGTATCTCCATACTTTATACCTTCTATTATCAAACCATACAATTTCTTTCTAATTTAATTTGAATTATTAACTCTTAGGAAACTTAATTTGTAGTGATTACTAAAAAGTAAGCAATTGGCATTCTTTAAATTAGCAAATGTATTTCATATTGGACTTCTCCATTGGCAAACACACTCAAACTTTTTTAAAAGTATATTTTTATTGATTTCAGAGAGGAAGGGAGAGGGAGAAAGAGAATGATGAGAGAGATTCATTGATTATCTGCCTCTGCATACCCACAACTGGGGGCCGAGCCCGCAACCCAAACATGTGCCCCTGACCAGAAATGAACCCGGGACCTTTCAGTATGTAGGCAGATACTATCCACTGAGCCAAACCAGCTAGGGCCACACTCAAACTTTTAAGAGACATATTTCTAATCAAATATAAGATATTTATTAAAAACATCAAATCTATTTTCTAGCCTTTTTTGTAATAAAACACCAAAAGTAGGTGAAATTCAGACTTGTCTAGCAATTAATGTTTAACATCTGATATACATTAATTAGATCCACTCAAATGGCTAAGGTGGTTTCTTTTCCTTTCAATAAGGATTACCTCCCAGAAACTTGCATTTAAAAGATGGCTCAAATAAGATTTGGTGGGAGAAACCAAGATGGCGGCATAGGTAAACACCTAAACTGCTGCCTCGCACAACAATTTCAAAACTACAACTAAAAGACAGAACGGACACCATCCAGAACCACAGGAAAGCTGGCTGAGTGAAAATTCTACAACTAGAAGGAAAGAGGAAAGCTCACAGAGAATTGGAGGTACGGCAAAGGGGCTTTGTGCGCGCAGAGAGGAAGGGCGGCTGAGAGCCTGGCTGACTTTCTCTGGCGGAAGGGGGAAGGAAGCTTCTGACTGCACTGAACCGCAGTTCTGACAGCACTGAACCCCAGTTCCAGGTGAACCCCTGGGGAACCACGCTCTTACGGGGGGAGTCTGGACTCTCGGGCGGAGACTCGGGAGCCGGGGAAGGTGGAGGACTGAAAGTGCCCGCGAGCGCGCGCCAGTGAGCACAAAGGCTGCGGAAGTTGCCACAGGCTTTCCCTAGTGAAAGGGAGTCAGAGGCTCCTGACGGCACTGAGCCCCAGTTCTGACTGCAGTGAACCCCAGTTCCAGGCGAGCCCCTGGGGACCCACGCTCTTACGGGGGGAGTCTGGACTCTCGGGCGGAGACTCGGGAGCCGGGGAAGGCGGAGGACTGAAAGCGCGCGTGCGCGTGCCAGTGCTCACAAAGGCTGCGGAGGTTGCCACAGGCTTTCCCTAGTGAAAGGGAGTCAGAGGCTCCTGACGGCACTGAGCCCCAGTTCTGACTGCACTGAACCCCAGTTCCAGGCAAGCCCCTGGGGACCCACGCTCTTGTGGGGGGAGTCTGGAATCTCAGGCGGAGACTCGAGCTGGGGAAGGCGGAGGACTGAAAGCGCACATGCGCGCAAGGGCAAGGCTGACAGGAAGCCAAAACTGAGACTCCACCCCATCCAAGCTGAGCACAGAGGCTATTGCAATTTCGCAAGTCTAATCCTATAAGGCTGTCTCCAGCACCGGGCTTCTCCCAGCATAGACACAGCTGATCCTTACAGCCAACTGGCCCGGAGGTCAATTCTTCCCAGTGATACCAACAACAATAAAGACTTAATTACAACAAGGCTGTACACACAGTCCACAAAGGGGTGCACCAAGAGTGTCCACCTCAGGTTAACTGGGGAAGCAGACCCACTGGGCCATATTGGAAACCTAGCACAAATATCTACCTTACCAACTCAGGGAATCAGTGAAAATGCGGGGTCAAAGAATCAGATCACAAACGAAAGAAATGGAGGAAAACAAACGACTGGATATAGAATTCAAAACCACGGTTATAAGACTTTTTAAGAATATCCTAGAAAAGGCCGATAAATATAACGAGACCCTCGAAGATATGAAAAAGGACCAACTAGAAATTAAACATACACTGACTGAAATAAAAAATATTATACAGAGACCCAGAAACAGAATAGAGGAACCCAAGAATCAAGTCAAAGAATTGAAATACAAAGAAGCAAAAAACACTCAACCGAAAAAGCAAAAAGCAAAAAAAAAAATCCAAAAAGTTGAAGATAATGTAAGAAGACTCTGGGACAACTTCAAGCGTACCAACATCAGAATTATGGGGGTGCCAGAAGAAGAGAGAGAGCAAGATACTGAAAACCTATTGGAAGAAATAATGACCGAAAACTTCCCCCACCTGGTGAAAGAAATAGACTTACAAGTCCAGGAAGCCCACAGAACCCCAAACAAAAGGAATCCAAAGAGGACCACACCAAGACACATCATAATTAAAATGCCAAGAGCAAAAGACAAAGAGAGAATATTAAAAGCAGCAAGAGAAAAACAGTTAATTACCTACAAGGGAGCACCCATACGACTGTCAGCTGACTTCTCAACAGAAACTATGCAGGCCAGACGGGAGTGGCAAGAAATTTTCAATGTGATGAATAGCAAGAACCTACAACCAAGATTACTCTACCCAGCAAAGCTATCATTCAGAATTGAAGGGCAGATAAAGAGCTTCACAGATAAGAAAAAGCTGAAGGAGTTCATCACCACCAAACCAGTATTATATGAAATGCTGAAAGGTATTCTTAAAGAAGAGGAAGAAGAAAAAAGTAAAGAGAAAAATTATGAACAACAAATACATATCTATCAACAAGCGAACCTAAAAATCAAGTGAATTAAAAACCTGAGGAACAGAATAATCTGGTGAATATAATAGAATCAGGGGCATAGAAAGGGAGTGGACTGATAATTCTCAGGGGGAAAGGGGTATGGGGGGGTTCATGAAGAGAATGGACAAAAATCATACACCTATGGATGAGGACAGTGGGGGGGAGGTAAGGGCAGAAGGTGGGGTGGGAAATGGGTGGAGGGGAGCTATGGGGGGAAAAAGAAATAATTGTAATAATCTGAATAAAGATTTATTTAAAAAAAAAAAAAAAAAAAAGATTTGGTGGACTTTGAATTGTTTCTGGAACCATACTGCTGGCCCTGTAAAGATTTCTTTTGTTAAAAAAAAGGGAGAGTGATTCTTTTTTCTTTTTAAAATATATATTTTTATTGATTTCAGAGAGGAAGGGAGAGGGAGAGAGACACAGAAACATCAATGATGAGAGAGAATCATCTATCAGCTGCCTCCTGCACACCCTCACTGGGGATTGAGCCTGCACCCTGGGCATGTACCCTGACTGGAAATTGAACTTAGACCTCCTGATTTATTTATAGGTTGATGCTCAACCACTGAGCAACACTGGCTGGGGAGGACAGTAATTTTTAATATCTCAAGAATTGGGTTGCCAACCAATGTTGTCAAAAGACTGATAAAATAATCCACCCATTTTTTGCCTGGCCAGTGAGATGCCAGGTTTAATCCCCAGTCGGGGCACATGTGGGAGGCAACCAATTGATGTTTTTCTCTCACACATTGATGTTTCTCTCCTCCCCCTCCTCTTCCTCCTCCTCCTCCTCCTCCTCTTCTCTATTATCAATAAAAATAATTTTTGAAAAGCATTCCCCCATTTTTAGAATGTTTCCTTTTCATGTGGGTAGTTTTCTTCTGGCCTTGTAGCACTTACAGAGAGATCTAGTTTACAGGTAGTATATAACTTAGGGTCATCCCTGGGAGCCATAAGGACTTGGGTATAAGGGACCTTCATCCATTTCCCTGGGACCGGCAAAGCAGGTCTAGCTGCAAGTCTTACAAAGGTCTTGGTTGTTCCTTAAGGCCATAGAGGCTTGGACATATGGGACTTCAGTCCATTGGCTCTGGTGATGGCAGAAAAAATCTAGCTGGAGAATGGTGTTATAATGAAGGCTTCCATTCTTTGGCCAGGCCTCCTGGTTCCCAGTTTGTACTGGGGCCATGCTGTATTGCAAAAGAAGGCTAATCTCTTTTTCCTTAGGGTTTGGGGATCAAATTTTGACCAGTTCTTCAGGATCCATTCTAGGGGTGAGTCCTGGGGAATGGAATAGAATAGAGGGGGCAAATAGGAGAAACAAGCACCCCCATTCCTCCCCTCCACTCCCATAGTGGGCTTGAAAGAGAGCATCCTTCCCGCATTGTGCCCAGGTTTGGGGACTCAGCTAGCCTTATCATGTAACCTGCCCCACCCCCACTCACCTGTCTCATGCTAGAGCCCATCTATTCCTAAAGTCATCGATGGAATCTCTTTCCTCTCTGACCCCTTGTTGCTGGGGTTCAGGTGCACACACTAACTTGAACAACTGAGCTCACCAGTGCATCTCTTGTCTTTCCCATTTCATATGAGTTGCCAGCAAAGCAGATCTGAAAGAGGATATATGATCAATTGCTATTCTTGTGTTCATACAAATAATCAGGCCAAATGGAAACTGGACTTAATATGTAAATAAATTGGTCTTAATTTGGCTCCTTAATAAAAATAAGGATGATTTTAGAGGAAAAATTATATTTCAATAGCCTCCATAATACATAGTTGTGGATATCAGACTTTAGTTCAGTTAAAAGCTTTATTGTTCACCTGTGAACTAAACTGGATCCTGAATTTTTCTAGTATTCTCAAGTATTTGACTACAAGCCTCCAAACTCATGTTTTATTTTTCTCCCATTCTTTGACTTGGAATTATTGGGAACTAAAACTTTTTTATCCTATCAGACCATTCATTACAATTCTTGCCCCAATAATACTGAGATTTGTAACACAGTTTGTTTCCACTAGGTTACAAGCACTACTCTACTCAGGGAATACCGCCCCTAGACACCATCACAACCTCCTTCCCTGCCCAGGCCTCATCACCCCTCTGACAGAGATCAAGGATCTCTGGGCTCTGAAGGAAAGCCTCAGCTCTCTGCAGCAGAAGTAGCTACAGAAGCGACCCTGTGCCCCATTTCTCTGAAAGGATTCAGAGCCAAGATCCTTGAGGGGGGAATGTAATAGGCAGTTAGACAGACATGAGCAGAGCAAGGATGATGGGCCATTCAGAAGGTCACCAGGGCAGAAAGCTCCAGGTGCCTCCCAAGGAGCAAAACTGGGAAAACAAGGACCTTGACCCCAGGGTAACCTTTCCTCCCTAGCGTATTGCTGGTCATGCAGTTTGGATCTCCTGACTTTTCCTCCCTAAAGGTAACATATAGGCCTCAGTTATATTCTAGGCACAGAAAAGCAGCAAAAGCAGACAGGTGATGTTGTGGCTGCCTCAAGACCAGCTGCAATGACTAATGACTTCCTGCCCTGGCCCCTCCTCCTTTCCTTGTCCCACAGGCACGCATCCCTTAAACTCTAAGGGACCCCATGAGACTTGCAACCAGGGGAGCAATGGGCAGCAGCAGCTCATCCCAGGCTAATCCCTGGACCCTGACTCCAAGGCCCCCTTTTGTCTGACTTCACAGTCAGCTAAAGAAACCCAGCCTAGGCTCTCCTGTTGCTTCTTCTATGCGAGGCCTTTCCTTGTTTCACTGAGCGTGCTTTTGTTGAAGTCAATAAATTCTTTCTTGCTTTGCTGCCTTTGTCTCTTGGCTAAAACCTTTGCTTCAAGAAGACAAGAACCGAGGGCTTGTTGCCTCCTTGATAACATGACCACCTGAGCTACTAGTAAGTGCTATGGACTGAATGCTTGTGTCCCTTAAAATTCATATGTAGAAGTCTTAACTCCCCAATATGATGGTTATGGAAGTGGAACTTTTGGGAAGTTATTAGGTCATGAAGGTGAAATCCTAGCGATGGGATTAGTGCCTTTATAAGATGACACGCGAGAGAGATTCTCTCTCTCATGTGAGCACACAGTGAGCAGGTGCCATCTGCAAGCCAGGAAGAGAGCTCTCTCCAGAACCCCACCAAGCTGGCCCCCTCATCTTGGCTTCCAGCTCCCAGACTGTGCGAGATAAAGGTCTGTGGTTTAAACCATTCAGTCTAGGGTATCTTGTTCTAGTAGCCCGAAGGGATTGACACATTAAGGCACCCATCATTTCTTGCGTGGACGGTTGCAGTGGCTTTCCAGCTGGATGTCCTGCTTTACCTCCTGTCACCTTACAATTCACCCTCTATCCTCTAGTTAGTGTGACCTTCCTTAGTTATTTATATTTTATTTTATTGAGGTGAAATTCATATATCCTAAAACTAGTCATTTCAAAGCAGGCTGCTCAGTGGCATTTAATACATTGACAATGTTGTGCAACTCTATCTAGTTCCAAGACATTTTCAATGCCCCCAAAGGAAACCCCATAGCCATTAAGCAGTTACTTCCCATTCCCCAATCTTCCCAGCCCCGGGCAACCGCTACCTGTTCTGAATATTTCATAAAAATGGAAATATGCGATGTGTGGTCTTTGTTCTCTGAGTATAATGTTTTCAAGGTTCATCCACATGATACTGAGTGTCAGTGCTTTGATCCTCTGTTATGGCTGAATAGTATTCCATTGTGTGGAAGGACCACATTTGTGAATCCATTCATCTGTTGATGTGCATTAAGTTGTTTCCACCTCTTGGCTACTGTGCATCATGCTGCTGTGAGCCTGCATGCGCGTATATTTGTCAGGGTGCCAGGTTTCAATTCTTTGGGGGTACGTAACTAGAATGGAAATGGACTGCATTAGCTTTTCAAACACTTAAGGCAGCTCTCATCTCCTCCCTGATTAAAATCTTTCAATGGCCCTTCCGGCATGGCTCAGTGGTTGAGCATTGACCTATGAACCAGGAGGTTATGGTTCTATTCCCAGTCAACGTCACATGCCCGGGTTGCAGGCTCGATCCCCAGTGGGGGCGTGCTGGTGGCAGCCAGTCAATGATTCTCTCTCATTATTGATATTTTTATCCCTCTCTCCCTCTCTCTTCCTCTCTGAAATCAATAAAAATATATTTACAAAACTAAAAAATATATAAAATCTTTCAGTGGCCTCCCATGGAGCTTATTAGCAAAAATAAGCAGGCCAATCCGGTGGACCTCCTGCTTCTGACAGCTACAGGAGCAGTTCTCAGGGATGGGACTTTAGTGAGCTGTAGAGACACAGCTGGGTGTTCTCCTCTGCCCCTAAACCCACTCTGCCTCCTTGACCAGCAGCCCAAACCTGACCACTGTCCACACTCTGTGATGGTCACACTGACCACCCCAACATGTTGGAATGTCCTCTGTTGGTGACTGGAAGGCACTGAGTGGATGAATCTCATTCTGGGGGTGGGTCACTCAACATGTCGCCTTGCACCTGGCCAGCTATCCAGATGAGAGAGCTGGGCCTTGAAGGGACACGCTGGCTGAGATCTGGAGCAGAGAGAGAACCTGGCCTTGGGGGTCGCCTACCCCTGCTTAGATTGCCAAGCCTCAGATTGATCACTCTTCATCCAGAGAATGTCTCCAGCAGTGGGCTGCAAGTCACACCCATCACTCCAGCGGCCCATCCCAAGCAAACGGTGTGGCAGGGTGGAAGTATCTTAATAGTAGCTTCCATTTTATCTCTCACTCCTCAAAGCCTGAGATATTGACTATCTCGCCCTTTAGAGAAAAAGCTTGCCATCCCCTGAGCTTAGACACTAAGTGGGTGTCACTATCTTGAAGTCCTTGTACCCTTGCTCACATTGCAACAGGCATCTCAGGGCCTTTGCATGTACTGTTCCCTCTGCCTGAGATAGTCTTTCCCACATCTTCCTTGTTATCTATGTCTTGACTCAAGAACCCCCCTTTCACAGGAGACTTCCCTGATCCTCTGCATTAGGCAGGGGTTTCTGTATCTAATTTATATCTTTATTTAATCTGTATCATCTATCTATTTGTATATAGAAAGACAGAGAAACAGATGTTTATTTTAAGGAGTTGGCCCATGCAATTGTGTGGCTCAGCAAGTTTGAAATCTCCAGTGGGCTAGAGATTCAGTTGAGTTGATGCAGCCTTTTAGTCTGAAGGCTAGAATTTCTAGACTGCTGTCTTGAATCCCTTTTTCTTCAGGAAACTTGTTTTTTTTTCTCTTCATCCCTTCAGTAGATTGGATGAGACCCACCCACATTATCAAAGGTAAACTGCTTTTTCAAATATATATATTTTTATTTATTTCAGAGAGGAAGGGAGAAGGAGAAATAGAAACATCAAAGATGAGAATCACTGATCAGCTACTTCCCACACCACCCTACTGGGAATTGAGCTGCATGTGCCCTGACTGGAATCAAGCTGTGACTTCCTGGTTCAAAGGGCAATGCCCAAGCACTGAGCCACACTGGCTGGGCTAAGGTAAACTGCTTTTAAAGTCAACTGACAATAGATGTGAATCCCATTTTTAAAATACCTTCCTAGCTACATTTAGCTGGTGTTTCACCAAAGGGCTGGTCTCCATGGCCTGGCTAAGTTCACACAGGACATGAACCATCACTCATGTAAAGGACCTTTACTGGTGGCCCCATCACAGGCAGGCCTGCTCACGTTGCCCTGCTCTCCTTTCCTTGCTGTCTGAAATCAACCCTCTGCTGTCTTCAGAATGTTCACAGCCTAGAACCATAGGTGCTCAAGCAACACTCAACCCCAGGTGTTAAAGAAATGAGGACAGTGGACGCAGGGCAGGAGAAAGGGGAAACAGGCAAGAAAAGAAATGAGAAGATGGACATCGGGGGAGGGGGCAGCAGGCAGATGACAGCTGGGACACCTAGTGAGTGATGAGGGTCTTTGAGTCTCCCCTCCATGGAAGTCTCTGGCAAGTGGGGGTTGGAGGAAGCAGGGCTGGGCTGTGAATGTGTTCCCCCACAATCCTGGAACTGGGAGGTGGTTTCTAGGACCAGGGGCTCTAGGGCCAGGGGGCTGTGCTGGGGTGACTTCCAGGCTGTAGGGTTTTTTCCATGACGATCGGATCCAGAACCCTGCACTTGGGTCCCACCCTCAACAGTCTTCGAGGATCTAGAGACTAGGTGAGGCCTTTGGAGTCCCAGTTTCACTTTGCAACCAGTAGTTCCACTCAACCTGGTGGCTGTCATCCCCACCCGCCACCCCACTCACTTCTGGTGATGCTATGACCACAACAGCCCCAGCACTCTCTCCTCAACTGCTGACTCATGCCTTCCCCTCACTTGCTCCGGCTCCCCCAGCGGATATATCACCCTGCCTGCCCCTTACCGCCCCCTCCTGGGCACAGCCTCCCGACTGGGTCCTCCAGAAGCATAGAGGAGTCTGCTCAGGCCCATCTAGAAAGTGGTGACTGGGAGGGTGAGCCTAGAGAACAAAAGGGAATGCAGGTGAGAACGCCATTGGAGATAGTGAGCTGCGAATGAGGAGTATGAGAACAGGGGAGGCTGCAGGTGTGGATGCAGGTGAGAAAGGAGAGGAGACTGTAAGGTTATGATGCTGATGAGGACATAGGTAAAGATGCAGCAGAAGGTGCAGCTGAAAAGGCACGTAACTGAGTAGATAGAATGTAGGTAAGGATGCTGATAAGAAAACAGGAAGAGATCCAGATTAGGATTTAAAGATGCAGGTGAGGTACCCGATGAGGATGCAGGTGGAAAGACAGGTGAAAATATAAGTAAAGATACAGGTAAGTTTACGGACAGACATGTAGGTGGGGGGCCAGGTGAGGATGCAAAAATGCAGGTGGATGTAGTCAAGGATGCAGGGAAGAGAAGAGGTACAGATTCCAATGAGAATGTGGAAAAAATTTAGGATGCAGTAAGAAGGCAAGTAAGCAAGTAGGTGAGAACCCAGGTGAGGGGGAAAGGAGCTGCAGGTGAGGATGGTGAGGGCATCAGTGCACAGGAAAGAATGCAAGATTCTTGGGGATTTCAAGTAAGGATGGAGCTGAGATGCAGGTGAGGCAGCTAGGGACCATAACTGTTGCTTTCCCTCTGGCACAGACCTCCAGACTTTGGGAGATCACATGAAATACAACTTACGGATGAAAAAAAAAAAAGGTCACATGCTAACCTGACTAGTTCAGGGAAGACCTGCATGGCAGTTTTGCAAACTCAAAGACCTAACGTAGCCACAGAAGATGGTCTGAAATGAAACCTTTAACTAAAAGCAGTTGATAGTGAATAGTCATGTCCTAGGTCAGTATCTTCCCTGACAAAGGTCAATTTTTACCTTAAATGAGCTTATTGTCTTTTTACATCTACGATAATATATCGTTGGAATGTCAAAACAATTTCCCTTTCTCCCGGCCCCCTGAAAGCACAGGCACCACTCTGCGGAGACCAGAAATTCCCTCATTGTTACTGAGTTCATTGTTGACAGTTAATTATCTTGCACCGACTTAAGTAAAAGAAGTGTTTGTCTATCATTTTACTTTTTATCCAATCCCAGAGGTTCCCTGCTTTGCCTTCTCCCACCTCCCTAATCTATCACCCATGGATTTCATGTAACCCACTTATGTCTTCTCCTTCTGCTGTAAAGAATAAAACAAGGTGAAAAACGGCCATTCACTGGAGCATTATCCCAATACCCAGTACGATGAGATTCTGCTTCCCTGCAATTGTCAACAGTTCGGCTCAAATAAACTCACAAAATTTTTTTGCAGGTTTCAATGTTTTTATGTTAACAAATTGAAGCTTTATTGGGGGAGGGGCCCGATGAGGGCTCAGTTGGGACAACCAAAGACGACCATGTTCTCTGTGAAGCTGGCCAGGTCCCTGCACAGCTTCTTGTTCTCATCGTCTTGGCATTCGTCTGCTTCAGGCCACAGCTCTACCCAGGTGTCCTTCCCAATGATGTACTTAATGCTGGGGAGGAGGGACACATGGAAGGTCAGGAGGGGTCCTGGAAGGGTGGGTGGGGCGACTACACACAATGTGCAGGGTGGGCACTCACTTGGATTTCTCTCCCCACAGGTCCGAGGACAGGCCCCATATGAGGTAGTGTTTCCCCTCCTGCATCTGCAGGGCTGCTCTGCACTTGACGTGGCTGATGAACCTGCGCTCCTGTTCAGGCTGCACCTCGTCAGTGCCTGGAGGGGAGAGAAGGACGCTGAGCTGGGGTGGAGGAGGCAGGAGAAGGGAGGGGAAGGCAGCAAGACAGAAGGCAGCCCAGGGCTGACCTGATTTGATGATCTGCTTGATGACCATTATGTACTCGTCAAAATCATCTGACAGCTCCTTCCTGAGCAGGCTGGTCTTGTACACTGCGGGGGTAGGGGGGGGCAAAGGAGGGCCAGCATGGGTCATGGGCAGGCTGGACAGCGGGGCACCCTACCTGTAAGGGCACCTGGGCACATGGCTTCCCAAGCAGCCACATGCAGTCACACAGGGTCACACAACCACTATCTCACATAGTCACCCACAGCCATGTGCACAGTTACAGCCGCCCAAAACTCATCCCATTCACAAGGACAGTTACTCCTGTCCACTGTCACCCGCAACCACCATCTCTTACACACAGCCACATATGGTCACAGTCCCTCACAACACCATCTCACACATAGTCACCTACAGCCATGCACACAATTATAGCCACTCACAACTCATCATATACACAGGGACAGCTCTGCCTATCCACTGCCACCATCACACAATCATGGCTATTTACAAACACACTCTCAGAGACACACACAACGACATCTATTCACAACCACCTTTTTTCACACTCTTGTACATACCCAGCCCAGTCATAATCATGGTTCCCCAGCAATCATGGCCTCTAATAACACACACACTAGTCACCCACAACCATAGCCTGAAACACATGAACCTGTGGCCACTCACAGCCAGTCACACACCTGCCATCACATAGTCTCACCCACACAACCGCAGCCACACACACCATCACTCACACACAATCAACTTGCACATGCATCTCTGCACCCCCTCCTCACCATAGTCCACTCCTGGCTCACAGGCCTTGTCCAATCGGTCATCTGGGGTGACCTGGTCCTCTGAATGGTGCATGAAGCAGCTCTCTGCAGGGTGGGTGGGCAGGGGACATGATCTAAGCTCCAATTCTCACCCAGGGCCTGCCACCCATGGGTGTGGTCAGCCCCAGGCCCATCCCTCTTAGTGTCCCCTGAGTGTGGGCTTTGGGGCCCCTTGCATCACCATCATGGAAAGGGGTGGGTTGGGGGGACGGGGTATCAAGTGGGCGTGGCCTGCCACTTCCTGGCTCTTGTGCACCCACCCTCAGCACAGCGGCATATTTCATTGTGGCAGAGTTTGCTCAGCAGTCCTTCTTCCTTTTCTGGGTGGTAGAACTGGGTACAAGTCTCATCTGTGGGCAGAGGGAGTAGGAGGCGTCAGAGAGCTAAGGCCTCCACCCAAGACCATGCCTGTGGGGCTCAGTTTACCCAACTCCAGTCCCTCAGACCTGGAGATGCCAGGTCTGGAACCCTGGGACTCTCAGGTCCCCAATCACCAAGCCCTGGGACCCCATCTTATAGAACCTTGGGACCCTCAGATCCCAGGCCCGACTGAGGTTGGCTGCTCACCCAGGTTGTAATAGGAGTACACCTTGACTGCCCCTGGCTGGATAAGCCCCACATTAAAGTACTGGTGAACTTTGAAGGCTATACAGTCCTCTTGATTGTGTGAGATCTGGGAAAAGGAGGAGGTGAGTCAGTGGGGTGACATGGGAGGGAGTCCAGCATAAGGAGAAACGGGGGACCAAGGAGGGATCTGCGTGGAGAGGATGGCGGGGGGTGAGGAGTGGCAAAGATTAATGAGCAGGTCAAAAAATCTATTTTCTTTTTCTCCAAGGCTCATGGCTAGATTACACTTCTCAGCCTTGCTTTCCATTTGGTGTGACCATAAAATTGAATTCTGGCCATGGATTGCTATCTGTGCCCCTACAAACATCCCATGGTTATCAATACTGCACTGTGTATTTGAAAGCTGCTTAGATAGTAAATCTTTTTAAAAAAGATTTTTATTGATTTCAGAGAGGAAAGGAGAAGAAGAGAGAGATAGAAACATCATTGATGAGAGAGCATCACCGATTGGCTGCCTCCTGCACGCCCCACACTGGGGACAGAGCCCAAAATCTAGGCACGTGCCCCTGACTGGAATGAAACCTGGGACCCTTCAGTCTGCAGGCTGATGCTCTTTCTACTGAGCTAATCTGGCCAGGGCATAAGATAGTAAATCTTAAAAGTTATCACCACACACACACAGGTTATAATTGTGAGGTGGTACATGTGCTAACTAACCTTATTATGGTCATCATTTTCCAATATACATATATCCAATCATTGCATTGTATACCTTAAACTCACACAGTGTTATATGCCAATTATATCTCAATAAAGCTGGGAAAATAAATGAGAAAGAAAAAAAGGAAGGAAGGAAGGAACAGATTAGGCAGAGGACTCTAAGACCAATAGAGAAGGGGATGAGAACAAATATGTAATACCTTAATCAATAAAGAAATTTTAAAAAAGACCAATAGAGAAGGAAAAGGCCAGCCACATTTGGGTCAAGGTGTCAATGGAAGCCTCACCCCATCCAGGTAGATGATGAGGGTGTTCTTGTTGGAGAAGGCCTTGTTTTCCAACTCGAACTTCGAGATGTACCTGTCAGTGCCACTGGTCAGCTGGAGGAGGGAAGAGCTTGTGAAAATCCCTTCCTTCCCTCATCCCCTTCCAGACCCAGGCTCCTTCCCTCTAATCTTAGCCCCTGAGCCCAGGATTTTCACACCTGCTTGAGGTCAGCAGTGTCGGGAGCAAAGCCAGTCATCATGGATATATCCAGGATGGACATAGTGGCATCCTGGTCTCCCAGGTACCTGGATGGGGCAGGGAGAGAGGGTTTGAGTCCCAGGTGGGGTTAGCCCTAGGGGTCAGTGCCTGGACAAGGGGTCTGATCAGTGACAGAGGATTCTGGTTCCCACACAGCAGCATAGAGGATGTCAGATCTTACGAAACATCCCCCCAAGGGGAATAAAGGAAAGATGTGTAATGGTTAAGGCGACTAACTGCTCAGCCTCTGAAGCCCAACTACATGGGTTCTCATCCCAGCTCTATGTGACATTTGATGAGTCATCTCACCTCTTTGGGCCCAGTTCTTCTAGAAAATGAAGACAAGAGTATAGGCAGGTCTCACTTTGCATGATTCCATTACCACGGTCTAGTTCAATAACACCATTCCCTCAGCAACATGGTCTAATTCCAGTACCACAATATATTAATGGACAAATCTAGTTGCCAGCTCTTCAGACCACCCATCACTACGTAAACAAATGAGCATTACAATCAATGACCAATCACATCACTTCTTTCAAAGTCTGTCAATGATGGGTCACCGAGCACCTGTCATTCTAGCCAAGTCAGAGGTTATATTACTTCCTTCTCTCTCAGTAAAAAAAATCATGTGAGATTTTATCAAAACGGATCATTGAAAGGGAATCGCCAGCAAAGATGGAAGTGCAGGACAGCAATGAGAGTGGTAACACCGGGAGTGAAATTTCAGCAGCACCTAAATGGAGCCAGAGAAGAAACAGCAGATGGTGGGAATGTTGACCTGCTGCCCTTGGAGAGACTGCCATGGGGCCAGAGGCACTTAGTAAAGGCAAGGGCATCAACATAAATGAAGAAAGTGGTTGTGGCCAAAAATGATGTCCCAGAGGAAGTGACGCTGACAAAACACTTGACCATGAAGGAACCCTTAAATACCTGGTGACATCGAAAGCTCAGAGGATTACATGTGGGAAGTTGACCTAAACTTAGAAGGGAACATGACACTTCACAGCGTCATAGAACAGATGCTGGCTCCATATCGTAAGTGCTACGGAGAAGAAAGGAGGCACTGATCAAACCACAGGGCTTTGGATAAGTGCTTCACAAAAAGTCAAAACCAACTTCAATCTCAATGTTCTGACGTTTTAAATTACAGTGCACTAAACAAATACTCGTCTTACTACACTTTTCATTATTCTATACTTTTAAAGCTGTCAGTACAAGAGTTTTGGATGTTGTGATAAAAAGATAATGTAAGCCCGGCCGGTGTTACTCAGTGGTGGAGCTTCCATCTATGAACCAGGTCACAGTTTGATTCCCGGTCAGGGCACATGCCCTGGTTGAGGGCTCTATCCCCAGTAGAGGGTGTACAGGAGGCAGCCAATCAATGATTCTCATCATTGATGTTTCTATCTCTCTCCCCGTCTCCCTTCCTCTCTGGAAGAAATAAAAATTTAAAAATAATGATAATGTAAAATTCCTGTAACACTTGTTATCTCCCTCGTTGATTATCAACATCACTTTTCACAGTCTCAGCTTATGTGGTCACGGCTAGTCTCACACCACCATGCCATGCTGTCTACCTCCTCGAGGGCGCTCAGCACAGCACTACGTACACAACACATTCCCAGAGAGTAGTAGGTACCTCGGATGTTATTTATAGGAAGTCTTGCTAGAGAGAGGGATGAGCGAGATGAACCCCAGTGACCCATCTCTTACCTGGTACAGATGTTGAGTAACATGGTGCTCTTAGCTTCCTGAGGCTTCTTCGCTAGAAACATAGAAGACAGAAGGATGGAGGGCTAGGTCCTGATTCAGGAGTGGGACAGACACTAGAATGGCAGTGGGGAAGGGTGCCAGATAGGGTCTTTATTCCTTTTACCTTCAGGGGCTGGTTGCAGGGTAACACTGAGACTGAACTTATTGCAAGTGGTTCTGCCTTTGACCTTGGCGTGGTACGATGTCACCACCTGGAGAGATAGGAGGGGAGACTTGACTTGGGAAGGAGATAGTCCCAATGGGGCAGCGGGGCTGAGAGAAGGTAGTGAACAAAGCAGGTGTGGGCTCCGGTCCTTACCGACAAGGTGCCTTTTCCTTTCCCTTTAGCTGTTAATGTGAACTTCTCATTTTCCTTGGTCTGCAGGGAGTGGGGAGAGAAGAGAAGGTGTTGGGAGCCAAGCCTTTCCCCGGCTGCAATGGTCACCTTCCCTCCCTCCTGCCTCCTGCAGACTCTGACTGGCATGGAGGATGAGAGCGAGGAGGGTTTGGCCAAGCAGCTGTACCATTTCTGATCGCAGGAGGCTAGCAGATTCCCAGAGGATGCGGTGTGTGACTGCAGAGCTGCGGCTGGGCAGGTTAATGGACACATCCAGATTCAGATCCTCATGGTCAGGGACATCCTTCTGGTATTGGGCCAAGGCTTGGAACACCATGAAAGTGGCCTAGAACCCATGAGAGAAAAAGAGGGTGGTCTGAGAGACTGAGAAAGCAGTCAGAACGTGCTGGGGGATAAAAAGTTTCAGCTTCGAGAAGGGCCACTAAGACTGTGACCTAAAATGCACCAGCGGGGGTGCGGATAAGAATGGGGGTTTTTATATACTGAGGACATGTTCTAGAACTCTCTCAGTGAGAGAGGCTCAGTCTAGGGCTTGTTGACACTAAGACTGTGACCTAGAAGGGACTAGAGGGCTCAAGGGTAAGACTGGGAGTCATTAGACACTGAGGACATCTCCTAGAATTCTCTAAGGATCAGAGGCTTACACCAGAGTGTGGAGACACTAACATGTCTAGATACATGAGAAAATGCAGGTATAAGACTGAAGGTCTGATATGTCTAGCCCATGGACACTGGCAATAATGTCTTGAAGACCTGAGGGGAGGGGATGGAAGGAGCTGGAAGGAGTGAGGTGGGGTGGGGATGGAAGATATGTGTAATACCATCAACAATAAAAAATATATTTAAAAAAAAAATAAATACAATAAAAACATGCCAACAGCTGCCAAAAAAAAAAAAAAGAAGGTCTAGCAACACTGAGAATGTGGTCTAGACCCATCCAGAGAAGAGTCTAACACAGGGGTTTGGAGACACTGAGAAGGTATCTAGAACCCATTTGTGAGTAAATAATAAAATTGGAACCTGGGGATAACTGAGCATATAATCTAGAATCCAAAAGTGACACTGAGCCCAGGCCAGGTGGCTGAGTTGGTTGAATCATTGTCTCATGCATCAAAAGGTTGCAGGTTCCATCCCCAGTCAGGACACATATGGGAAGCAATCCATTGATGTTTCTCTCTCACATCAATGTGTTGTTTCTCTCTCTCTCTCTCTCTCTCTCTCTCTCTCTCTCTCTCTCTCTCCCCCCCCTTCCTCTCTCTCTAAATCAGTGGTTCTCAACCTTCCTAATGCCGCGACCCTTTAATACAGTTCCTCATGTTGTGGTGACCCCCCAACCATAAAATTATTTTCGTTGCTACTTCATAACTGTAATTTTGCTACTGTTATGAATCGTAATGTAAATATCTGTGTTTTCCGATGGTCTTAGGCTCTACAGCAGCGGTTCTCTGTAGAACCACTAGCAGGGTCGCCTAAGACCATCGGAAAACACAGATATTTACATTATGATTCATAACAGTAGCAAAATTACAGTTATGAAGTAGCAACGAAAATAATTTTATGGTTGGGGGTCACCACAACATGAGGAACTGTATTAAAGGGTCGCGGCATTAGGAAGGTTGAGAACCACTGCTCTAAATCAATAAACATCACTGGATGAAGATGTTTTAAAAAATCTGAGAATGCCACCAGAGAGAAAGGGGATCAAACTGAAGCCTGAGGTTGCTAGACTTGAGTTTGCTGAAACCATGGTCTAGAACAGGGGTGGGCAAACTTTTGACTCGAGGGCCACAATGGGTTCTTAAACTGGACCGGAGGGCCGGAACAAAAGCATGGATGGAGTGTTTGTGTGAACTAATATAAATTCAAAGTAAAGGAGTGGAGGGGAGAGCAAGAGAACCGGATAGAACAGCCGGATCCGGCCCGCGGGCCGTAGTTTGCCCATGGCTGGTCTAGAATCCAGCAGGGAGAGATGCAGGTTTTGATAATTCTCTAGAAATCTGAGAACATTGTCTAGAACCCACAGTAAGACAAGGTAACACTGGGAGCCTCGTGGAACTGAGTGCATGGTCTAAAACCTGCCAGAGGGAGAGATGGACTTGATGATTCCCTATAATAATTGAGAATTGGTCTAGAACCCACCAGTGGAACAGAAAAAGATGGGAGGCCTGGTGGAACTGGAAACATGGTCTAGAACCCATCAGAGAGAGGCTCACCCCTGAATCTGGGCCTTGAGAACATGATCTGGACACCAGGAGGGAAAGGGAGTCTCAAAACGCAGCTTGAGGCACCCAGAATTTAGTCTAGAATCCATAGACAGATTTGCAACAAAAACCTGATTTCTCAACTTCATTCCAATCAACTGTTTCTCTTGGTCTCAGCATCTTACCTGGGAGGCCAGTCAGGCCAGAGGAGGTAAGGATGCATTTGCCTGGGGGATGTGGGACCACTTGCCTGGGTGGACCCATAGCCTCCATCGTAGTATCTCTGCTCGTTGAGCCAGCGCACGACAGGAGGTACAGAGTCAAAGTCTTTGAGTAGCAGCAGAGCCAACAGGGCATAGGATGTGGCCTCCACACTGTAGAGTCGTTGGCCAGGCTCCTCCCAGCGGTTCTTATCTACAAGAGAGAACACCAGCCCCCATGCTCACTGCTCTGTCCAGCCTGGAGGTAGTTTAGAGAAAGCTCAGAAAAAAGGCTTGTACTAGACCTCTTGGTGCTCAGGTGTCCTGGCCCACATTTGTGGCTTTAAGTCTGCTGGTTCCTGCCTTACTCTCTTCCCTCTTCCATTTGAATTCTGAACTGCAGCCCCTCTGACCTATCGGAGCTGATTCCCTAAGTTTGCCATGCTCATTCTTACTTCTGAGCCTTTGCATATTCTGTTCTCCCGTCTTGGAGCACCTTTTCCTCCACCTACCCCTGGTTATTCTTATCCACCTGCACAATTCAGCTTCAATGGCACCCAAGACAAAGTGAAACCCTTCCTTCTGTCTCTTAAAGCATCCTGTGCTTCTCCTGTCCCAGCACTATGACGCTCTACAGAAATCTATTAACTCATTTCTTTCCTCAACTGGAACGTGAAGCCATGATGGCAGGAGCTGTGCCATATTCACTGTGATGTCCCAAATGCCTAAGAAAGTACTCATGACAACTGAAAAAAAGAGTTAGAGTAAGACATGAACAGATGGAAGAACATACCGTGTTCATGGATTGGTAGAATCAACATCATCAAAATGTCCATACTACCCAAAGCAATCTATAAATTCAATGCACTTCCCATTAAAATACCAACGACATATTTCACAGACCTAGAACGAACTTTCCAAAAATTTATCAGTAATAAAAAAAGACCCTGAATAGCTGCAGCAATCCTGAGAAAGAAGAACAAAGTAGGTGGGATTTCAATACCAGATATCAAGCTGTATTACAAAGCCACTGTTCTTAAAACAGCCTGGTACTGGCACAAGAACAGACATATAGATCAATGGAATAGAATAGAGAAACCAGAAATTGACCCAAATTACTATGCTCAATTAATATTTGATAAAGGAGGCACAAACATACAATGGAGTCAAGACAGTCTCTTCAACAAATGGTGTTGGGAAAATTGGACAGATACATGCAAAAAAATGAAGCTAGATCACCAACTTACACCATACACAAAAATAAACTCAAAATGGATAAAGGATTTAAACATAAGACGGGAAACCATAAAAATACTAGAGGAATCCACAGGCAGAAAAATCTCAGACATATGCCGAAGGAACTTCTTCACTGATACTGCCCCTAGGGCAACGGAAACTAAAGAGAAAATAAACAAATGGGACTACATGAAAATAAAAAGCTTTTGCACAGCAAAGGAAACCATCAATAAAACAACAAGAAAGCCCACTGCATGGGAGAACATATTTGCCAATGATATCAACGATAAGCGTTTAATCTCCAACATTTACAGGGAACTTATGCAGCTTAACAAAAAGAAGATAAACAACCCAATCAAAAAATGGGCAACTGATCTAAATAGACACTTTTCGAAAGAAGACAGAAGGAAAGCCAAGAGACATATGAAAACCTGCTCAAAGTCACTAATCATCAGAGAGATGCAAATCAAAACAACAATGCGGTACCATCTCACACCTGTCAGAATGGCTATTATCAACAAATAAACAAATGACAAGTGCTGGTGAGGATGTGGAGAAAAAGGAACTCTCTTGCACTGCTGGTGGGAATGCAAACTGGTGCAGCCACTGTGGAGAACAGTATGGAGTTTTCTCAAAAAACTAAAAATGGAACTCCCATTTAACCCAGTGATCCCACTTCTAGGCATATATCCCAAGAAACTAGAAACACGAATCAGAAAGGATATATGCACCCCTATGTTCATAGCAGCACAATTCACCATAGCTAAGATTTGGAAACAGCCTAAATGTCCATCAGCAGATGAGTGGATTAAAAAACTGTGGTATATCTACACAATGGAATACTACACTGCGGTAAAAAATGAGTTCCTACCATTTGCAACAACATGGATGGAGATGGAGAGTATTATGTTAAGTGAAATAAGCCAGGCAGAGAAAGATAAATATCACATGATCTCACTCATTTGTGGGATAGAATGAACGGCATAGACTGATGAACAAGAACAGATCCAGAGACTGAGAAACGTCGAATAGCCCGTCATACCTCAGGGAAGGTAGGGGAGGGTGGGGGTAAGGTGGAGAGATCAACCAAGGGACTTGTGTGCATACATATGAACCTAATCAATGGACACAGACAACAAGGGGGTGGGGCATAAGTGGGGGCTGGAGGGTTATGGGGGAATAAGAACACATATGTAAAAAATAACAATTTAAAAAATTATAAAAAATAAAATAAAATAAAAATAAAATATTAAATCTAATCCATACTAGTGGTCACCATAACCTTAAGAGAAATTGTTTCATGTGACAAAGATTTTTAAATGAAACTCTCTGTAGCCCGAAAATTATTTTGGAAGGAAACAAAGAGAAGTTTCCTTCAAAAGTCATAAGGATTGTAATTGAAAGTCAATATATTTGGCCTCTTGAACTAAAGTAAGTAATTTGTGTTTTTGCCTCCCTGACAAAGTTTATATAAAGTTACAAAAAGAAATTGACAGCCAGTTTGAAATTGAATTGCCATGGCTTAAAGCAAAGAATATCCTTACATGACTTTATTCTACAATGTCATTATAATTTTAGATATTTTACAACAGCATATTGTACAATTATCCCAAACAAACTTACAAACTAATTCTTTGAATGTTTGGCAGCAATTTTTAAAAAAAAGACATGAAAGGATTTAATCCCTTTCAGAAGGAATTAAGGCACTGGGAAGGCACTTGAGCATTCTATATTGGCCCCTCTTGCCTTTTGTGCCAAGAGGGACCCTCTTCTCACAATCCAATTGCCCTCAGCTGTTGCCTGAGCTTTCTGTTCATGCTGAGCCTGAAGCCTCGTGGTGGCTGGTACCATGGATCTGTCTCTCGCCCAATCGTGTGAGCTGGGCCCTCCCTGGAGAAGAAACCTGAGTTCCCTGAGATATGTGATCAGTGCTGGGGCCCCACCAGCAGGCCAGGGGATCCCAAGGCTGGTGCTGGGCATGGAGGCCACGGGGGCATAGGCTACCAAGGAGACAGAACTGAACCTCACATCACCCTACTTGGCCCTGGAGGATGACTGGTTAGCCAGAGACGGGTAAGATTCCTCAGGGAAGGAACAACCTAAGATAGGCACAGTCGCAGAGGGGCCATCAGGAGAGAACTTGGGGGTCAACAGAGGTGGGGCACAGACCCTCACCGCCCCAACCTTGCAGGGGCCTGAACCCTCTACCCCTTCTGAGGGAGGTCTCCTGCCCCCATGGCTGCTTTGCTTCCCATGCCCAGCTCAGATCGGGACACAGGTGACAGACAGTGAGTTGGCCCAGCTCAGATTGGGACCCAGGTAACAGACAGAGACTTGGCCGACAGCAGCTACCCTATATCTAAATCCAACCTAGCACCAGGAATGCTCAGGGCCTACTCAAGAATGCAAATAATCCTTTCCACTAATATTTACGGGGTAAACTAAGATTGTTGGTAGAGTATTAAATTTGACAGTAAAATAATAATCAAGTTTCCAGATTACTTTAAATAGGCTAATTGAAATAAGTGAATATTCAAGAAAATTTAATTGTACTGGACAAAAAGCTGTTCCTAAAGTGGTAACTAAAATTTCTATTGGTAGTTTATCTCATGGTAAAATTCCTAAACATGCAATGAAACTAAAGCAGTCATATTTTTGTGCAAAAAATTAAAAGTTATCAAGACTGCATTATAAAATTTACAAAAGCCTCCATTAATCAAAAAAAGGGGGGAGAGTAGGGTAATATCATGTAAGGAAAAATATCCTATAAGTAAATTACATCTAGAAAATTTTTACTTTACAAAATTAATTTTCATTTGTAATGCTAACAGCAAGACACCCATGAAAAACACACATGATGTCTAAATAAGACAAAGGAAAATCGTTTGGGCAAAA
The DNA here is from genome assembly GCF_963455305.1 of Plecotus auritus. NCBI lineage: Eukaryota > Metazoa > Chordata > Mammalia > Chiroptera > Vespertilionidae > Plecotus > Plecotus auritus. The sequence continues at coordinate 86,892,864 of NC_137773.1, forward strand.
ATAAAAAAGATCCCAAATCAATTACATAGAAAAGATTCCTTTATTAACTTTTGGTTGAGAATATGTTTGTATATTTTCAGAAAACAACTCCAAGACCATGTGGATTCCTGCAACAGAGAGGAATTGACGGGTCTGCTCCAACCACTAAGACAAGAGGAGAAACAGTCCAGAGATGGAAGACGCTGACGACGCCTTGCCACGATAGCAGTCAGCAGCTGTGCGTCGCAGCAGGTTGCCTAGGACCAAACCAGAGAGGGTCGGACCTGCGTTGCCACCATGTGCCCACCATCCAGATATCATTGCTGACGTGTACACATAAAGAACTGTTTGACATTGAAACGGGGACTCAGAACTGTTGGACATTGAAATTGGGACTCAAACATTTTTTGTTATTATATGTTTATTTCTAGTCTGCAGAGGCAAGATTTTTTAGAGGAAAGAAATGGGGGAAAAATAGATACAGAGGCAAAGAAGCATTGAACAGACTGTAAAACTACAGCGGGAAGGCAGGGGAGGTTGGTGTGGGTGCTGTAAGAGATCAACCGAAGACTTGTAAGCATGCATATAAGCATAACCAATGGATACAAGACACTGGGGGCGGGGCAGGTAAAGGCATGTACTGGGGGGTAGGGGAGGCCGGGGGGGGGAAGGTCAATGGGGAAAAAAAAAAAAGGAGACATATGTACTACTATTTGTAATACTTCAAACAAAACAAAACAAAACAAAACAAAAAAAAAGAAGAAAGTACTCATGACAGAGACTGTCACCAAGAACCATTCCCTCCTCTTCCTGGGCACAGAGTTGGACTACATCTCCCAGAGGCCTTTGTAGGTAGGTCTAAGCCACATAACTGAGCTCTGGCTGATGGAAGGTGCAGAGCAATTGGCAGGGCCCCTTCCATGGCTGGTCTACCTCCCTTGCACAGTCTTCCTGACTGTTTCCCCTTCTGCTTTAATAGAAGGGATTCCAAGGCCCTGAGGTGGCAGAGCCATGAGAAGATAGAGCCTGGATCCCTGCATCACTGTATAGAGGAGAGCTGTCCACCAACGTGGGACACCCACACTGCGCTGCTTCTTACACAGCAAGACACCAGCTTCTCTGTGTTCAACTACTTCAGTACACACTCAGATATGTTACAGAGGTGAGCATAAACCTGATAAGGTGTCATCACTTGAACCAGTGATTAAGTGCTCACGATATGCTACTTATTGTGCTAAAATTCCTATGTCATTATCTTATCTAATCCTAATAACCCTTGAAATAATGGTAATGTTATTAATAACACTAAAGGCAATAACAACATTAGTGACAGATCTTTTACTATGTGCTAGACCTTCTTCTATCCACATCACTCTTTTAATCTTCGCACCAATGTTGTGTTGTCGGTATCGTTTTATACACAATGTCCAAGAGGTTAAGTGGATTGCATAAGATCACACAGTGAGAATGTGGCTGAGGATGATTTGATTTTGAACTTAAATCTGTCTGATGTCAGAGCCCATGTCCTTGCTCCTGTGTCATATCAAGTACTCAAAAATACTGGTTGAATCATGCAATGGACCTTTCTTGTCATTTACAATGAGGACTTTTCACACCCAGACCCAGTCATCCCAGCTCAGTTTGGAGCCATGCAGCCCAGCTTAAGATGGCCACCCTCACCCCCCAGCCACCTATCTCTCCTTAGCCTGCCAGGCTGCCTCTCACCTGTGGCTGCTTTCAGAAATGTGTCGAGGAGAGGGCCCTCCAGCTTGCCCAACTGGGCCAGGGCATAGCCAGCAATGGCCACAGCATATGGTCTCTTCAAGTTCCTATAGTGTGCTTGAAGGAAGTCTCCGGCCTTATTGATGCTGCCCCCAAGGCTCTATGAGAAAAAGATTGGGTACTCTGGTCAGGTGGGCGCTGCTGCCCCATAGAGCTGGCAGGGATCACATAATCACCACTTCCTGGGCACAATGTTTCTGGCCTTGGTACATATTTGTCTTGGATCTGTTTATTTTTAAGGGTTCCCCAGACAGTTTAGCCACTGTGCACTGCTCTGTTACTGAGTACCTATTATGTTCCTGGTGCAGTCTGTATACCAATGGTGTGCTAGTAAATATTTCATAACCAGTTGTCTTGTCAGTGCAGGAGGTCAGGGTTAGGGAAGCTGGTTTATTGATTGCCAATGACTGTGGTGTAAATACCTCCGCCATGGCCAATTTCAAGCTACCAGTGTGACATACCTTAACACAGAGAGGGAAAGAGATGCCCCAAATAGGCACCAGGGTTAGCACACCACTAGGTCCACCTATTATCTAATCATCATCATCACTGTAGCTAACACTTACTATGTGCCAGTCACATACCCACTCATTTCATCTCAAAATCCTATGAGGTAGGTTTTATTTTCATCATCATCCCTACTGCACAGAGTAGAATACTGAGACCCATGAGATGAGGTGCAGAGGCAGATATGCTCTGTAGAGTTTGCTGGTTTTTATAGTGTAAATACAACCATGGCTGATTTCAACCTACCAGCATGGAGTCACTGACTGTAAAATTGGGAAGAGATTATGTAGTATGTCCACCATATAGGTACGACAGACACAACCTCAAGAGCATGGATAATGATAAAAGGTAGTAAAATAATTAAGAAGTGATGAGTTTTTAGTGTTTACTACCCATGTTGTTGTTTTTTTTCTTAATTGATTTGCCTCAACCTGTGTTTTTACATAATGTAACTCACACGTGTGTTACATCTAGAACTCAGAGAGTCCTAAAAAATACAAAGATTATTACACCCATTTAACAGATGCACACACTGAGGCCCAGTAATGGGAAGTGCCTGAGAGTAATGATCTAAATTTAGATCTGTCTGACCCCACTCCCCTAGAGCTGTCTCTTTTCTATCATAATTTCTTTCAAATCTGCAAGGATTAAACCAAGGTTCCTAATAGCCTTTCTCTCCTCCCTCTCTTTTCTGGGGTCCTGAAGAGGGAGAAGCAGCTGGTGAAGTTGGGATCCTGGAGTCCCCCGTTGGAAAGCTAAAAGTCAAACAACCAACTCTCAGAACCACAGGACAAAGCAGATGCCGTGATTATAGAACCTCCACGATGGCTGTGCCTGCGTGGGGGGTGGGTGGGGGAGGGGGAGGGCACACTTACGTTGACCTGTCCCTCGCAAATATCCTTAGCCTCCTGCAGCGCAATGAGAATGAAGGCTGTTAGGGACACATCTTTCTCCTCAGCATCATTCAAGCCACCCTAGGATGTGGAGCAGGAAGTAAGGATGGGGTCACCCGTGCGTCCCTCATGCCAACACCCCTCTCCCCGCCCCCCTCGCCGCCTGTAGGATCAGCGGGGCAGGGCAGGGCAGCGGTGGGTCTCTCCCTAGTGTCTCACAGAAGGGCCATACTCTAGTAGTCATTCATTCACTCACTCATTCTGTAAATGTTGCTGGTGTTGTGGGTAAGATGGCTCCAGCCCTCATGGAGCTCCCCGTCTCACAGGGAGACAGGAATGAGCCAACCAGCTCATCAACACATATATCGTTACAAACTGATGAGTGCTGTGCAGTGAGAATGGATAGCGGGGGTGTGTCTTGGTCAGGGCAGTTGGAAAGCTGTCCCCGAGGGATGACAGGTGGAGCCACAATCTGAAGAGTGAGTAGGACTCAACCATCAAAGAGGGCAGTGGTAACATGCCAGGCAGTGGGAACAGCATGTGCAAAGGCCCTGTGCCCGGGAGCAAGGCGCCAGGCAGTATAGATGGAGTGTGGAGAGGGAAGGCTCTGAGGCTGGAAGCCCAAAAGGTCAGGCTGAGACCATGGTTTGCCTACGTGAGCACACGTCAACATTACCTGGAGTCAGGGGCTTATTAAAACCCCAATTCCTAGGCCCCACCCCCAAAGTTTCTGATTTGTGCATCTGGGATCCAGCCCAAGAATATTCATTTCTAACCAACTTGCAGCTGATGCTGATGCTGTTGGCCTGGAGACCAGAGTTTGAGAACCACATTCTAAGGACTTCTCAGGTGTTGTTGTTGTTTTTTATTTATTATTTTTTTTTTCCCCCCAAAGCAATGCGGGGCTAGGGAACTTCCATTTTGCACTGGACTCTGAGGTCTCTGGTTTTTGCAAAGTAGAAGTGACCATCGTGCCTCCTTTATTTCTCTGTCCATCCCACGCTGGGAATTGGGCAAATGGCAGATGGAGCCTGTCTCCTGTCCATGCTGGGGCACTCAGGCACTCCTCTCCCCCAGCCTGCCCTGAATCCCGGCCTCCTACAGTCATTGCTGGTTGTGCTACGGGGGAATCCTCCTGGAAGACTCCATCAGGCCTCTGCTTCTCCAGGATCAGCCACTTGACAGCCCCACAGATGACTTCGGATTCGATGGCAATGAGGTTGGTGGCCAGAGAGAAGACCTTGACTACGTAGGCTGTCAGCCTGGGGGTGGGCACAGAGCATAAGCCAATTGGCTCTGGGATCCAGAGACTGCCATCCCAGCCAAACAAGGAGCAGAGAGGGGCAGGCCTTCTCAGGTGTGCCCAGTTTCCTGTGCCAGGTCTCAGGACCCAACGTTGCATGTAGGCAGTGCTTAGTGGCAGTAGGTCACTCAGCTAGTGGGCACCTGGACTCTGAAGGTGGAGGGGTCCAGAGGCACAAGGCTGTGTTGGGGAGGCCAGCCTAGGTCACCCCAGGCCAGGGTCCAGGGCCTGCTCAGGGGTGCAGGGCCAAGGATGGGCAGGCTCACCAGGTACTTGACTTCCGGTGCTGGTAGGCTGCAAAGGCCTTGTTGGGTTGTCTGTAGGTCAGTTGGGTCGTGTACCCTGCAAGGAAGACAGAAGTGTCGCTGGAGGAGCGAGGGCTGAGTGGAGGCAGTGGCTGGTGTGGGTATGCCGGGAAGGAGAGAGGCTTAGAGAGGGAACAAGGATTCTGTGAAGGGGGAAGGTAAGGTTCAGAGAGGAAAGAGGGGGCTCAGGACTAGGAGGAATGTCTGGAGGGGAGGGGAGCTTATAGGGTGGAAGGATTTTGAAAGGGTGCAGGGATCAGAGTGAGGAGGAGTATGGGCTTCTCAGAGGAGAGGGGGTTCAGAGAGAGAAGGTTCTCAAGGGAGTTCAGTGGGGGGAGGGAACTCTGAGGGACCAGGGTCTCAAAGAGGGGATAGCAGGAGGTCTCAGGGAAGAGGCGGGGCCTCAAGAAGTGGTGAGGCCTTAAGAGGGGGTGGGGCCTCAAGAGCGGGTAGAGGCTCAGAGGAGGAAAGAGCTCAGAGAGGGGCCTCAGAGTGGGGGCATCCAATAGGGGAAGGGGACATACCCTTCTTGATGAGTTCCAGGGCCTCCTGCCGCTTGTCAAGGCCAAGCTTGCCCCACTGCTCCGTGTGGTCCAGGTAGTGCACCGCGATGACCGTGGGCGTCATGCGGAACATGTTCTGCTCTCCACAGCCCCCGGGTGTCACAATGAGGTGCTTCAGGCGCTGCCCATCGATGGCATCCTCTGCCATCTGGGCCACTGGGGTCCCTGTAGCCAAGAGGAAGGATGGCGTTCAGGCAACAAGACCCACTGTGGGGTGAAGAGGGCTGGGGCTTCCCCAGACTTCCCAGGCTCCTACCAGCCAGGGCCAAAGAGTCAGGGACAGCTGGCAGCTGGAGGCCTGTGACTGAAGGGGACCAGGGGGGTTGTCCCCGGGTCCTCATGCTCTACCAGTGGTAACATAATTCCAGGATCAATGGTCATGAATACGTCTATCATGCTTAATGCCATTTGCCAAGCTCTCTTCTAAGAGAACACTATATAGTATTTCATTTAATTTTCCCAACGACCCTTCAAAACAGGTACCACTATTTGTCTTCATCACAGATCAGGAAACCAAGAGTCTCTATCTCACACCTAAGATCTCAGAGCTTGCAAGGTGCTTTGCTAGCTCCTTCCTGTGCCTTCTAGCCCCAGTCCTCTATCCTGGGCAATTTGTTCCAGAATTTCTGTTGTTGAACTCTACCACTTCTCATTTAAGCTTCTTTACCAGCAGAAGCTAAGTACTGCCTGGAGCCTTCTGCAAACACACCAAGGAGAGGCAGTTCTAGCACACGAGAAGGAGAGAGGCGCCATGGTTCAATATTCCCGGAAGTTGATGGAACCGGGAGCCCTCTTCGGGGGTCATGGCTCCCACACCTTCCTGGGCCCCATGGGGTTGGACCAAGGGCATCTCACCCTGCAGGAGGATTTTGGTTTCCGACTCTGTGTCAGGGACTTGGTCACTGAGGTCTGCAGCCTCGACCTCCACTCGCTGCACACCATCTGTGGTGGAATGGGAGACACTCTTAGCACCAGCCTCCTTTCACCAGACCCTGCACACCACCCAGGCCTCACCCCCACTCCTGCGCTGACTCACTCTGGCCCAGGTGCTGTGGATCCAGTGTCTCAATGGCCACAGTTTTGTTCATTCTGATTCCTTCAGGCTGGACAGTTTTGAGGGAAGGGGGAGTTGGGTGAATAAAAGGACAGACAGAGTCACAGCTGGTCAGCAGGGCACTGTTCTGGGAATTACTGTAGCCTAGATGGCATCTGCCAGTCCTAGCTGTGTGACTGGGAGCCAGTTACTTAACCTCTCTGTGTCTCAGCTTCCTTCCTTATTGGGAGGAGGCAATATAAGCATCTACTTAATACTATTGTATGATATAATAATAAAATTATAAATAAATAATAATAAAACAAGGAAGCCTTTAAAATCTTCCTATGTGCCTAGAAGCTTTCTTTATTCAGGTTAACTCATTTAATCTTTATAATAAGTTACCACTATTATCATTCCCATTTCAAAGATGGGGAAACTGGCCCTGATCAGTATGGTTCAGCCGGTTGGGCATTGTCCCATACACAGAAAGGTTACTGGTTTGATTCCATGCCAGGGCACATGCCCAGGTTTTGGGCTTGATCCCCAGTAGAGGCATGCAGGAGGCAGCCGATGGATGTATCACTCTCACATTAATGTTTCTCTCTCTCTCTTACTCTCCTTTTCTCTCTCTCTCTCAAAATCAATAAAAAGTCTTAAAAACAACAACAACACATAAATTGGGGAAATTGGAGAACAGAGAGCGGAAGTAACTTGGCCAGAGCCACACAGCTAGTAGAATAGAACTGGAATATGAGCCTGGTAGTCAGGCTCTAGAGCAGCCGTGGGCAAACTACGGCCCGCGGGCCGGATCCGGCTGTTCTATCCGGTTCTCTTGCTCTCCCCTCCGCTCCTTTACTTTGAATTTATATTAGTTCACACAAACACTCCATCCATGCTTTTGTTCTGGCCCTCCGGTCCAGTTTAAGAACCCATTGTGGCCTTCAAGTCAAAAAGTTTGCCCACCCCTGCTAGAGTCTGTTTTCAACCCAGTGCCTCTCAATGGGTTAATAAAAATAAAATAGAAATTTAAAAATTAAATTAAACTAAAAAATAAAATGTAATAATTAATTTAAAATAAGTGAAATAAAATAAATACAAAAAAGTAAACACATCAAATTAAAATTTTAATTAATTAATTAATACTTGTTTTAATTCTTCCCTGTGAATGTTTTTATTGATTTTTAGAGAGAGAGGAAAGGAGAGAAAGAGAGATATTGATGTGAGAGAGAAACTTTGGTTGCCTCCGGTATGTACCCTGACTGGGGATAGAACTTGCAACCTGGGTATCTGCCCTGACCAGGAATGATGCTCTAGCTACTTGGGCCAGGGCTAAAATTAATTTTTTAAACAAATGATTAAAATAAATAATAAAATAAAAGACTGTGCTTAAGTACTTAGCAGTGTATGGGGCTATCTTAATTAGCATCAAAGACCCAACTCAAGTTCTCGGATGTCTTCAGATAAGCCTTTACTCTGGATACACCTTTTTGCCTTCCAGAACCCATTCTCCTTTCGCCTGGTAATAAATCCCAGATTTTCCTTTGCAGACTTTCTTCCCAAAGTGTGCTGGTAAATATTTAAATCCAGCTGTCCAGGAAGAAAAAATCCTGATTTGCAGAGCTACCAATTTCCTTGGTATAAATATCCCCACCACGATGGATTTCAAGCTACCAATCAGTGAATACAGAATTGGGAAGAGCTGGCCATGCAGGTTTCGGCACTATTTGGTTTTTCTTTCCCACCAGTGCCTATGCTCGGCCATATTGGGATCCAAGCAAAAGAAAAAAATGTGTGCCCCTAAATATATACTTTAATGTATTTTTAAATGGTAATATTTTTCCAGAACATTAAAGTAATTGAAAAAATATGAAATTTATGTTCCTTAAAGCCAGGAAAGAAAAAGTATAACAAATTCTGGTTTGGGTGTGAATAAAACATCTCAACATGCAATCACACTGTTAGTTTTAACATATTTGTATTTCACTGATTCAAGGCTTTTCTCAACTACTTTAACAATTTGAGGGAAAATTAATCATTAAAGAAAATCCACAGGCACGTCTGTGGGGGCACTCACTTTTCCTTCTACTTCGCACTCCAATATGGCTTTGCTAGACACTGTCAGATTCTGTTTCTATTTAAAACTTTGATATTTTGTTCATCACAGATATTTTTGGCATTAATTTTGACTTCTTAAACTATTGCATTAAAATGTTAGTGATCTGATGCTATAAATGCAGCTGCTGAGCACAAACTCAAGGCCCCGCAGTCCTCACTGAGAGGGCCGAGTCCGGGGGGAGAAGAAATTCTTCAGCTCAAGTCCAGGGTCAATCATCTCTTAGTGGTGACCTTGCACAAGTTACTATCTCCTCTGTACCTGTTTCTGTGTAAAATGAATTGCACCATGTCCCAGGCACCTTCTATATAGGTAGAGCCTACCACGCCAGCCCTTCTGAGATGTATTATATTCTCAGAAAATGATTGGCCAGTACAACCATTCTGAGACTGACAGCCAAGCATCTGGTGGACACGTTTAGATTCATCTATTAACTCGGCAGGTATTTATTGATCACCTACTTTGTGCAAGAAATGCGAGAGCTGAGGTTTTTGCCTTCAGAGAAACAACATCCTGGTGGCTGGATCAGGTCTTTATAACTGAGACAGTGCTTTACATAAATCTAGCTGTAAATTACATAATTGCATGTGTACCCATTTGTGCTGAGTGCAGTTTTGTAAAACTGCTCAAGTTCTAAGTCATAAGATGAAGTGGAGTGAGGCGAGAGAGAACAATATGGGTTTACACATCTTCACGTCAATGTCTGTGAGGTGCTGCACATGGGTTAGCTGGGGGCTGGCGGGAGACGGAGAAGCAGAGACAGTGGCATTGAAAGGTCGTGGCCATGTCAAAAGTTCGTGGCCACATTTTTTAGCATCTTGTTAACTCACTCATCCTTGTCTGAACTGGGCTCTGCTTTCTCACACAAGACCAGTTTTCCCACCTAGCACTAAAAGAATATTAAATCCTGTCAGCATTTTGAAGCTTTTATTGGATGCCAAATATCTTCATATAAATCAGTGGTTCTCAACCTTCCTAATGCCGCGACCCTTTAATACAGTTCCTCATGTTGTGGTGACCCCCCAACCATAAAATTATTTTCGTTGCTACTTCATAACTGTAATTTTGCTACTGTTATGAATCGTAATGTAAATATCTGATATGCAGGATGTCTTAAGTGACCCCTGTGAAAGGGTCGTTCGACCCCCAAAGGGGTTGCGACCCACAGGTTGAGAACCACTGATATAAACCAAACACATGGATCAATTTTAAACTAGAGAGAATCCCCAGGTGAAAATGGAAGAAGAAAAAAGGGAACCAGGAATGTTAGAATTCAAAGGTGTCCCCCGATCCAGGTCAAAAGGCTGAGTGCCCCAATGAGGCACGAACATCAGTTACCTCTCACCTGCGTGCACCCCACCCTCCAACTGTCTTCTCAGCCCTCAGAGGGTGTGGGAGCACTTGGCTCCTTCCAGGTCCCACTTCTCCAAAGCTGCATGGGCCACTGCATGGCCAGCATGCTCCTGACCTGGGAACGTCTTCCCCTCTCCCCCTTCACCTCTAATTAAAACAGATGTGAAGACTGGCTGAGTTGTCTGCAAAGAGCTCTTTAACCAGTCAGCTGCCAAGATGCCAGGTGGGTCCTGGTCTGGAGAGAGCTTGTAAGCCTCGCAAATGTTATTAAAAAATTTTACTTTAAAATTATAAAAATAGTAAATAAATAAAATATTAGTGATCTTGTTTATGATCTTGTTTTGCTTTAAAATATTAGAAAAGATGACAAAAGCATTTTATTAATGATTCTATCTGTTATTATATTTGAAAGTGTTCCAAACTGTGAGTAAAAGTAGGAATGTAACTGTTAATATATATTGTAAGGCAAAAAATCTCAGGTAATGGAACATTTGAGATCTTGTTCCCCAGCACATGTCGTGAGTTTGGCTCAAATAAGTTCATAAGAATTCAACAACAACAAAATCACAGGTAAAAACAGAACTTTCCTGCCTAATCGGTATAACTCAGTGTTTGAGCCTCTACCCATGAACCAGGATATCAGGGTTTCATTTTAGGTCTGTGTTGCAGGCTGGATCCCCAGTAGAGGTTGTACAAGAGGCAGCCAATTGATGATTCTCTCTCATCAATGTTTCTAGCTCTCTCTCCCTCTTCCTTCCTTTCTCTGAAATCAATAAAAACACATATTTAAAAAATTAGAAAATTTCTATATTCTAGCATTATATATTATTGCTTTATAAAATTTGGTTGTGAAATATGTTTGCCCAAAATTTTTAAAGTCAAGGAGATTAAAAATGGAGGTGGAGTAAGTGGATGCTGCACAGACACGCTCCCAGGACCAAACTGGAATTACAACTATAATGCAGAAAAACTTCCTGAATAATCAATAAAAGAATTACTAAAGAGAACCCTGATAACTGAGGACAGAAAGTGGAGACTGAATAGAGACTGGTAAGAGGGGCAGAGGTGCAAAAGGGCTGGCCATATTCCTACAGAAAGCAACTGAAGTTCCAGAGAAATATCTCAGCTCTGGGGGGTTGCCACTGAGAACTCTGGGGTCTAATCCTCAAGTTGGGCTGCCCAACAGAGAGCATCAGAACTGAGAAGTGGAGCCACACAACATCAGGCTGTGAAAAGCAGTGGTTTTGCTATCTGCCGGGGAAAGGTGGCTGAAATGCAGGCACCCTTGTAAAGGGTCAACACACAAAATTTTCTGTGGAGCCACTCACCTTGTGCTCCAGCAGAGAGAGAGCAGAGTGGACTGGAGCTGTGTGAGCAGAAGCTAGGACTGAGGTCACTGGGATTAGAAGTCATAAAGCAGATACCCTGATTTCCTGTGCAGAATTATTCCCTCACACTGCAGAGGTCACCTTTTTCATGTAGATATTTGCCATACAGCTGGTTTTGCCTGGAGGGAAGACAGTTGACCCACCCTATTGGAAAACACCTCACCCCATGGTGTGGAGTTTCTGAGGTCCATTAAGAGGCTGAGAATAACAAGTAGCCTCCAGGTAGAAGCAATTGCCCCACCGTGTTGGGAAAAACACGCACCATACTTGTAGATGATTGCTTGAGGGCCAGTCAAGACAGAATCCTATCAGTCTGTAGGCATCTCTGGAGGCTTTGAGTCTTTGACTGATCTAATTAATCAGAAACAGCTTTTGACACTGTCCTACACTAGAGATTGAGAGGCATAGCAAATCTACCTAATACATAGTCACAAACCATAAGAGGCAGCCAAAATGAGGACACAAAGAAACAACACCCAAATGAAAGAACAAGCGAATTCTCCAGAAGAAGAGATAAATGAAATGGAGATAAGAAATTTATCTGATACAGAACTGGATAGTCAGAATATCGATGGTAATGATGCTCAACAGCATGAGAAAAGATATAGTAACTATGAAAACAGAAATAAAGACTGACATAGCACAAATAAAGAACTCTGTAGAGAGCACCTGGGAAGGCACATGAGCTATTCGACAGCTGAGTTCAGTGGTGTCGGCAGAGCCAAGTCCTGGAAACATACCGTGCCAGAGGCAGGTATGTTGTCAGCCTGACCCTTAGCTCAGTTGCCAGGGGGTGGATTTCATTATCTAAGTTCAGCCAGGTGCAAGGAATGGACACAATTATCCAGGATCAGCCAGAAGTGACAATTACAAAAAAGCCACAAGAATGAAGAATTGCAGCTTGATCTTTAACCATAATTTCATATACTTTCCTTTGTCTTAAACTCTAGTAAAACTTCCTGGAATCATGCTGTATATAATAAACATGCTGCACCAGCTCTGGGTCACAATCCCTCCATCAGAGGGCAGTGTCCCACCTGGCCCCAGCTTTCCCTACTGTCTCTGTGTCTGTCTCTTTCTTTTTCTCAATCCCCTGTCACCCCTACTCAGGACTCATCCGCTCTCTAACCGTGCTGGTCACGGTTCAAGAGAAAAATACTTATATCTGGCACCCGGAGCAGGGATCTGAATACTGGGGAACTCTTAGCCAGGCAAGGGGAACACTCCAGGAGTGCACATGCAATGAACTTAAGAAGTAAGGTAAGAAGCATAAGGTAAGAACTGGGTGTAAAACATGGGAAATTCAGGGTCTCAGGAAAGAGATCTCTACTCTCAAATGCATAAAACTATGCTCAAAGCTCGAGGATGCTCTGTTAAGCATAGCCAAATTCTTGATTTCTTAAGTTTTGTTAATGAAACTTGCCCTTGGTTTTCTGAAGAGGGGACCATCAACTTTCAAACCTGGGAAAATGTTGGAAAGCAGTTGCGTGACCGATACACAGCAGAAGGTCCAGAGAAGATTCCTATTCCTACATTCACACTATGGTCTCCAATTTTTGATTGCCTTCATCCAGAGCAGGAGAGTTTAAGAATTTCTAAGCAGGGTGTGGACATGGCTTTACAGCCTACAGTAGAGGGGTGCGAATCTCTAAAAACACCACTTCCCCCCTCTGAGCCACCTCCTCCTCTGCCCATTGTGATAAAGTTTTAGCTCCTAATTATGAGCAGGAGATAGAGTTTGAGGCAGAGTGGGACAAGCATCACTGTGATCGGGGTGACTCAGATGATAAGAAAGGTTTTGCTCGCAGCCACCTAGCCATTGTGGCTGGATGCAGGTGCTTGGCCAAAAGTGAAAGCGACTTCATATTTCATTTTGCTGGAGGCTCAAGCTACTTGTAGTGGGCTGACCCAAGTAGAAAGGATTAAAGGAATTTCCCAGCAGCTGCCAAGAATTCTTTATCTTAAAGACCTTTTTATTTCTCTCCCAGCCCACCAGAAATTCTTAACTAGTTAGATTTCTGTCTGTATGTCTATATTGTAACTTTAATTTGCTTTTCTATGATTTTACTGTGCTGTATTAACATTTTAAGATTCTAAGATTAATTTAAAAGTGTAAAATTTGTGAAAATTGCAACCCAGGAAAGTTTAAACAAAGGCCAGCTAATACCAAGCCTGCCTGTGATGACACAAACCCATGTAGGCCAGCCCTGGGGATGCAAAGCATTGGAATGGATGGGTGCTAGGTGTGTCCTCCCAGCGTTTTATCTACAATTCAAAGTATATCGTAGAATTATTAAAATATAAAAATTTAATGGCCAAATTGAAAATAAATTAATTCTGTGGTCAAGATTAAATCTTTAATATTAAAACCAGTTTAAGTTTTAGTAATCTTTAAATTGGATATATTTGACAGCTTTTCCAAATGTAACATTTCAAGAATTTAACTGAGAGACAGCTTTGTGCCATCTCGAGGGCCATGAGGTGACACAAAGATTTATTCTCTCTCCTAAAAAGAAATATTTTGAACTAAATTAGACCAATATAATATACTTGAAATTAACGTAAGGAAGTACAAAATTGGTCAAGAAAGTATTTTAAGTAATAATTGGCTTAAAAATCTCAAAGTTGTTAAGATATAATAAAAAGATGTAACTAAAATAAAGAATTTGTGATAAAGTCTTTTCAGTAATAGTTACAAATATGTTAATAATAAAAGTCCAGTCATTCAAGAGAAGACTGACTGTGCTCTCTGTTAGAGGAACAGGCCAGTCACCCTCCTCCCTGTAAAAATAAAAAGGCATAAAAAGGAACAAGGGTAGACAAAAAACAATAAAAATAAAATAAAATCCCTTGTTCTGCCTCTCCCTCCCTATGCAACCGGGGGGAGAATCTAAGGGAACAGCCAAGATGACGATTTACAATCTCAGCCTCCCTCTCAGACTCCCAGCCCTTTGGCCACTGAGCCACCAGAAACCAGCTTTTCTAGGCTGTGAAAGAAGTTGGAGCCACAGCATGTTACCTTAGCATGTTACCTCTAAGGAAAATCTGGCATTTTAAATCCAAGGGGCTCCAGCCTCATATACCTATACATAATTTTCCAAAGTCTTCGATAACTTAAAGACTTTGGAGCATTGCTGGGTTAAATAATAAACATCTAAATATTTTAAAATAACATAAAATACTAAAACATTAATTGCTAGACAAGTTTTAATTCACCTGCTCTTAGCTTTTATTACAGAAGGTCTCTTGTACTTTGTTAAAGGTATATTTTCTTAAAAGTAAGAGTACATGTAAAGTGTGATCATAAATGTCAATCTAAGAAATATTGGCTGTTTACTTTTTGGTTATCATTAAAAAATTAAGGTTTTTGCATGTTGCCTCCTTAAACAGAGGGTAAATAGCTTATAGCAAAAATCCAATTAGTGTCATTTGAGGAAGACTTATAGCAAAAATCCAATTAGTGTCATTTGCTGTCCATATCTAAGGACAAATAAAGTTAAAAAATAAGCCTTATTTTGATTAATTCTTCTCTAGTAAAATAATCATTTTAATCAGGTATTTAATAAATAAAAACACCATCTTTTAATCATAGGAACTAAAGTTTGTTAGCCTATGTTCCTGTCTAATACACTTTAATATATAATCCTTTAGTAAAATCAAGTTTGACAATCCTTCAAGGGTTTGAATTTTAAGAAACTTTCTTTAGTCTAGAATTGACTTTAGATCATCCCAATAGACTATAAAATGCCTCAAATGTTTCTTTTCTTTCTCATGAAGGAAAGCTCAAAACATGTAATTAACCACTGCCTAGCGGCTTTTCCAGTCATGGGATGGCCCCTAGAAATAAAGACAATGGACCTGCTTATACTAGCTCCTCCTTTCAGCGGTTTTGCAAGCAATACCAAATAATGCACAAAACAGGAATTCCCTGTAAACCCAGGGACAGGCAATTATGGAAAGAGCCCATCAAACCTTAAAGACTCAGTAACAAAAGCAAAAAGGGGGAGATGGGTATTATCCTACTCCACAGAATCAGTTAAATCATGCTCTTTACACTTTAAATATTTTAAATTGTGACAATGAGGGTTGCACAGCAGCCAAGAGGCATCAAGCTCCTGGTGCCATGGCATCTGCCAGTATGGCACGGTGGAAGAATTTACAAACAGAGCAGTGGAGAAGGCCAGATCCAGTAATGATGTGGGGAAGAGGGCACATTTGTTATCTTTCCAGAAGGTGCTTCTAACCCCATCTGGGTGCCAGAGCGAGTGGTGCGTCACGACCATGGACCTGGAAGAACAGCTCATCCTGCCGTTCAAGAAGCTGAAGATCATACCTCCCGTGATGATGCCAGCTCAGCCCACAGGCCCCCAAGAATAAAGAGAGCAGCAGGCAGGTGACCAAGGCCATCCAAGAAGCTAGTGTCCCCACATGGGGCCAACTGAAGAAGCTGACCATTGATGCTCGGCAAGTGGTGAAAGAACAGGGGGTTCAGGTAACCCCCTCCACCCTTTTTGTTGCTATGATGGCACTTGTCAGCTGGCCAGGTAAGTATGGCTGCAGCAGAAACTTACTGGACATATGTTCCAGACCCCCTTGTGGTCAATCCAGCCACCTGGACCGGGGAATCAGTGCCAGTGTTACTAACAATACCAATATGGTTGGAGGTAGCTCCGACAAGCACATAACTCCTTCTTCCCAAGGTAATTATACTTATAATGGCTTTAGAGGGAAGCTCCTTATTTCTTTATCTAAAAAGGGAACTTCAGGATGTTTACAGTTTGGCCAAGAAAATAAGACATCCTGTGGAGTTGCAAATGTTGCTAACGTCACAGATCCCTGGGATACAGGAAAATATATTCAGACAGTTACTAAACTGGGATTTCCTAAGGCCACACAATGGCTGTCTGATAAGCATCCCCCACTTCCCCACTGTCCTAATAGCACCGCTATTGAGCTGGGAGCATTTCCTCAATGGCAAGATTGTGCCAACCCTGTACTAGTGAGACATAATACTTCTGGCTCTGACTTGTATGTATTGGATTGTTCTCACAGGCTTGATGCTAAACATCCCCATCACGAGCCTATGTCACCAGGAAGGTTTGTGGGTAATGCCCTGACCATGGAAACAGGAAATTTGCAGAAAGATCTTTGGCATTTAGCCACTGCCCTTGACTTTCTTAATTTTATTGGCTCTTCCTTAGCTGATATTAAAGGAGCATGTTCATCAAGTCCTTGCTATGGCTTATGAGCCTGTGTCCCACCCCATATGTATTGGTGACTGGAAATGTGAACATCACCAGATTAGACACCCATTATGCTGTCCAATGCCATCACTGTAACCTTACCAGCTGTATTTCCAGGCATAATCTGAATGAAGATATATTAATTTTAAAGCAGCCTTCTTTTATTATGCTTCCTACCAATATAACAGGAAAATGGTATCATGATGTGGGCCTCTAGGCATTGCAGGAATTACACAATCCCGGGAAAAGTGTGCTTTGTGATTTATTATTTTTGGTATTGTTACCCTAGTTACTGTTATTACATCTGCTGTGACTGCTTCTCTTGCATTGACCCAAAGCATCCAGAATGTGAAGTTTGTCAATGAATTGGCTCAGAACACTACATTTGATGATAAAGAAGATTTAGACAAAAAGCTGGAAACAAAGTTAAATGCTTTGGAAGCTGTAGTAATAGGACTAGGCAATAAATTAGAAAGTGTCAAGATTAGACAGTAGTTGCAACGCAATTCTGATTTTACATATATTTGTGTGACTTCAGCCCATAATAACAGTTCTCTATGGGATTGGAGTAAAATCAAGATGCACCTACAGGGAATATGGCATCATCATAATATTAGTATAGACCTAGTGCAGCTACACAAACATGTGCAAGCCATTCAGAATAGTCATGATGAGATTATATCTCCTGCAAAACTGGCAAAAAGAATTGCTGGATGATTTAAAAGTATTTAATCCATGGAATATATTAAAATACACCCCTGGTACCTAATAGGATTCCTCTGTGTACTACTAACTTTATCCTGCTTTTTTCCAGTCAGCATCAAGCTCCTGTGATCTCAAGTCCGAAGGCTGTAATTAGATGTCCATAAACTGCATTTAAAAATAAAAAGGGGGAGATGTAGAGAGTGCATGAGAAGGCACATGAGCTGATTGTCAGCTGAGTTCAGTGGCATCAGCAAAGCCACATCCTGGAAACATACCGTGCCAGAGGCAGGTATGTTGTCAGCCTGACCCTTAGCTCAGTTGCCAGGGGGTGGATTTCATTATCTAAGTTCAGCCAGGCACAAGGAATGGACACAATTATCTGGGCTCAGCCAGGAGTGACAATTACAAAGAAGCCACAGGAATGAAGAATTGCAGCTTGATCTTTAACCATAATTTCACATAATTTCCTTTGTCTTAAACTCTAGTAAAACTTCCTGGAACAATGCTGTATATAATAAACACACTGCACCAGCTCTGGGTCACAATCCCTCCATCAGAGGGCAGTGTCCCACCTGGTCCCAGCTTTCCCTACTGTCTGTGTCTGCCTCTTTCTTTTTCTCAATCCCCTGTCACCCCTACTCAGGACTCATCCTCTCTCTACCTGTGCTGGTCACAGTCCAAGAGAAAAACACTTATAGAACACATTGGAGGAATACATAGCATATTATGGGAAGCTGAGGATTGAATCAGTGAATTAGAAGACAGGGTAGAAAAACATCACTCAATCAGAGAACCAAAAAGAAAAAAAAAAACAGGGGGACAGCATAAGGGAGCTGTGGGACAATGTGAAATGTAACAATATTTGAATAGCAGGTGTGCCAGAAAAGACAGAAAGGGAGAAACGAATAGAGAATGTCTTTGAGGGAATAATGGCAGAAAACTTCCCTACCTGGTAAAGAAAAAAGTCACACAATTCAGGAGGCACAGAGAACCCCAAGCAAGAAGAACCCAAAAAAGCCCATGCCCAGACACAATGTAATTAAAATACCAAAAATTAAAGTCAAAGAGAGAATCTTAAAGTCAACAAGAGAAAAGCAAACTGTTACCTACAAAGGAGCTCCCAAAAGGTTGACATCTGATTTCTCATCAGAAACTCTACAGGCCAGAAGGAAATGGCATGGAGTACTCAAAGTAATGGAAAGCAAAGATCTGAAACCAAGATTACTATAGCCAGCAAGACTATCGTTGAAAATAGACAGTGAAATAAAGAGCTTCCCAGACAAAAACACGGCTAGAGGAGTTTATCAACACCAAGCCAGCATTACAAGATATGCTAAAAGGACTGCTGTAATAATAAGAAGAAACAGAGAGAGAAACCTAGCCATACAGAATTAAAATGGCAATAAATAAATACCTATCAATAATAACCTTAAATGTAAATAGATTAAATGCTCCAATCAAAAGGCATAGGGTAGCTGAATGGACACAAAAACATTACCCAACTATATGCTATCTACAAGAGACCTACCTCAGAACAAAAGATTCACACAGGATGAGGGTGAAAGGATGGGAAAAATTTTCCATTCAAATGGAAAAGAAAAAAACTGGAGTAGCAATACTCATATATGACAAAATAGACTTCAAAATGAAGGCCATCACAAGAGACAACAAAAGTCACTACATAATATATAAAATATATATATCCTAAATATATAACAAATAATTTTAGAGGACTTTAAGGGAGAGATAAAAAACAATATAGTCATTGTAGGGGACTTTAACACCCCACTGATGTCACTGGATAGATCTTCCAGAAAAAAATTAACAAGGAAACAGTGACTCTAAAGGACACACTGAATCAATAGATTTAATTGACATATATAGACCATTTCACCCCAAATTGGCAAAATATACCTTCTTCTCAAGTGCACATGGATCATTCACAAAGAAAGACCACATATTAGGACACAAAACAAGCCTCTACAAGTTCAAGAAGATTGAAATCATATCAAGCCATCTTCTAAGATCACAGTGAGATGAAATTAGAAATCAGCTACAGTAAAAACACCCAATAACATTCAAACTCGTGGAGGCTAAATAGCATGTTATTAAACAATGAATCAGTTACCAATGAGATAAAAAAAAGAAATAAAAAACTTCCTGGAAACAAATGAAATTGAAGACACCACAACCCAAAATCTCTGGAACACAGCAAAAGCAGTCCTGAGAGGAAAGTTGATAGCACTACAGGCCTATCTCAAAAAACAAGAAAAATTAATAATAAATTATTTAACCCTATCACTTAAAGAACTAGAAAGAGAACAACAAGAAAAGGCCAGAGTAAGTGGAATGAAGGGAATAATAAAGATTATGGCAGAAATAAATGACATGGAGACCAAAAAAAAAAAACAAACAAAAAATCAATGAAACCAAGAGCTGATTCTTTGAAAGGATAAACAGGATTGATGAACCGTTAACCAGACTCATCAAGAAACAAAAATAGAGGACCCAAACAAAATGAAATGAAATAGGGAAGTAACCACTGACACCACAGAAATACAAAGGATTGTAAGAAAATACTATGAACAATTATATGTCAATAAGCTGGACAATGTAGATGAAATGGACAAATTCCTAGAAAAATACAATCTCCCAAAACTAAATCAGGAAGAATCAGAAAACCTGAATAGGCCAATAACAACTTAGGAAATAGAAACAGTAATTAAAAAACTCCATCAAACAAAAGCCTGGGTCCGGATGTCTTCATAGGGGAGTTTTACCAAACACTCAAAGAAGAACTAATACCTACCCTCCTCAAACTATTCCAAAAAATCCAAGAGGAAGGAACACTCCTAAGCTCTTTTTATAAGGCCAGCATTATCCTAATTCCAAAACCATATAAAGACACTACAGAGAAAGAATTAGAGGCCGATATCCCTAATGAACATAGATGCTAAAATCCTCAACAAAATATTAGCAAATCAGATCCAGCTGTATATTAAAAAGGCCATACACCATGACCAAGTGGGATTTATTCCAGGGATGCAATGCTGGTACAACAGTAACAAATCAATAAATGTGGTACATCATATAAACAAATTGAAAGACAAAAATCACACAATCTATCCATAGATACAGAAGAAGCATTTGACAAAATTCAGCACCCATTTTTGATAAAAACTCTCAACAAAGTGGGAATAGAGAGAGCATATCTCAACATGATAAAGGCCATATATGACAAATCTACAGCCAACATCATACTCAATGGACAAAAGCTAAAACCATTTTCCCTAAGAACAGGAACAAGATAGGGATGTCTGCTTTCACCATTCTTATTCAACATAGTACTCGAAGTCCTAGCCACCATGATTAGACAAGAAGAAGAAATAAAAGGCATCCAAATTGGAAAGGAGGAAGTAAAACTCTCATTATTTGCAGATGACATGATATTGTATATAGAAAACCATAAAGACTCCACCAAAAAACAACTAGATTTAATAAATAAATTTGGCAATGTAGCAGGATACAAAATCAACATCCAAAAATCAATGGCTTCTTTTATACACTGATAATAAATTCTCAGAAAGAGAAACTAAACAAACAATCCTATTTACCATTGCAACAAAGAATTTAAGATACTTAGGAATATACTTAACCAAGGGAGTAAAAGACATGTATACAGAAAACTATAGGACATTGAAAAAAAGAGATAGAAAAAGTTATAAACAAATGGAAGAATATTCTGTGTTCATGGATTGTAGAATAAACATCAGTAAAATGTCCATTGCTACCTAAAGGAATCTATAGGTTCAATGCAATTCCCATTAAAATACCAATGGCATACTTCACAGATCTAGAGCAAATACTCTAGAAATTTATATGGAACCAAAAAAGACCCCCGAATAGCTGCAGCAATCTTGAGAAAGAAGAACAAAGTTGGAGGAACCACAATACCAGATTTCAAGTTATGCTACAAAGTCACCTTAATCAAAACAGCCTGGTACTGGCACAAGAACAGGCATACAGATCAATGGATCAAAACAAAGACCCTAGAAATTGACCTAACCTATTATGCTCAATTAATATTTGACAAAGGAGACAAGAGCATACAATGGAGTCAAGACAGTCTCTTCAATAAATGGTGTTGGGAAAACTGGACAGATACATGCAAAAAAGTGAAACTAGACCACCAACTTACACCCTTTATAAGAATAAACTAAAAATGGATAAAAGACTTAAATGTAAGTTGGGAAACCATAAATATCCTAGAAGAAACCATAGGCAGCAAAATCTCAGACATCTCTCATAGCAATATGTTTACTGATACATCTGCTAGGGCAAAGGAAGCTAAGGAGAAAATAAATAAATGGGACTACATCAAAATAAAAAGCTTCTGCACAGCAAAAGAGACCATCAACAAAACGAAAAGGGAGCCCACTGTATGGAAGAACATATTTGGCAATGATACATCTGGTAAAGGGTTAATATCCAAAATATATAAGGAATTCATACAACTTAACAGAAGGAAAACTAGCAATCCAATTAAAAAATGGGCAAATGATCTAAATAGAGGCATCACCTCAAACCTGTCAGAATGGCTACAACAAATCAACAAATGACAAGTGCTGGTGAGGATGTGGAGAAAAGGGAACCCTAGTACACTGCTGGTGGGAATGCAGACTGGTGCAGCCACTATGGAAAACAGTATGGAGTTTCCTCAAAAAATTAAATATGGATCTGTCATTTGACCCATTGATCCCACTTCTAAGAATATGTCCTAAGAAACCCAAAATACCAACAGAAAGAATGTATGTATCCCTGTGTTCATAGCAGCACAATTTACAATAGCTAAGATCTGGAAACAGCCCAAGTGCCCATCAGTCGATGAGTAGATAAAAAAGCTGTGGTACATTTACCATGGAATACTATGTAGCAGTAAAAAAGAAGAATCTCTTACCCTTTGAGCATGGAGGGAACTGCAGAGTATCATGCCAAGTGAAATAAACCAATCAAAGGAAGACAAGTATCACATGATCTCACTCATATGAGGAATCTAAGTAACAAAATAAACAGAGGGGATCCAGAATGGAAGCATGGAAGAGAATGTGGAATCTTGGAGGGAAGGTGTGGAAGGGTGGGTGGGTGGAAGGTAACCTATCAAAGACCTTGTATGCATATATGCATGGCCCATGGACACAGACAGTGGGGCTGTAAGGTCCCGTGGCGGGCATGGGGACAGTCTGGATGTGGTCAATGGGTGAAAAAAGGAGACATATGTAATACTTTCAACAATAAGGACTTTTTAAAAAAAAGCTGGGTACATTTATACCATGGAATACTATGCAACAGTAAAAAAGAAAAATCTCTTATCCTTTGAGACAACATGGAGGGACCTGGAGAGCATGATGCTAAGTGAATTCAGTCAGTCAGGGAAAGACAAGTATCAAATGATCTCACTCATATATGGAATCTAATTAACAAAATAAACTGATGAAAAGAGTGGATTCAGAGTCAAAGACGCATGGGAAAAAGTGTAGAATCTTTGAGGAAAAGCAGGGGAGGGTGGGAGGTTGAGGGGTAATCAGTCAAAGACCTTGTATGCATATATGCATAACCCATGGACTCAGATGGTGGGAGGGGTTGGGGAGGTCTTGAATGGGTGGATGGGAAAAAGAAGGGACATATGTAATACTTTCAACAATAAAGATTTTTAAAAAAAATTTTTAAAAGTCAAGACAAAACTCTTATACTGAAATGTGTTACAAAATATCATATTTGATATTAAAATATACTTTAATGAAAATTGTTTTTATCTTTATTGCTGAGGTTTGGGGCACCCCCTTAGAACTTTATGTGCAGAAGAATGTCTCCCCTGCCTCACACAGCCCTGCTTTCACACTTCTGGGACTCCTAACTTTCCTAAGATGAGCACGGACAGTATTAGTATCTCAGAGCCTGGGGCTCGAAACTGAGTTGACAGCACAGGGAGAGCAAGAGTCCCTCCTGAAGGACAAGAGGCAGCAGGTGCCCCAAGGACTCACCATGACCTTCAGGGTCTTCCTTACACCGTCAGTGATGAAGTACTGATAGACAGTAGCCTTGACCTCTACCTCCTGCAGGCCGACCATCAGGGGCACAATGACATAAGGCACGGCCAGCGAGGACTTGGGCGGGATGTATACAGTCTGCTGGTGACGCTTCTTGGCAGTGGCCATGCTGCAGAAGGCTGGATTGTAGAGCATTTCTACTCTCACCTGCCAGGGAGAGAGTATCAGGTCAGGGGCATGCACCATGGTCCCCTCTCCAGGTCTCCCCTCGTGCCTCTCCTGCTCCAAGGACCCACCGTGAGCGTATCTGCTTCCCGGTAGTTGTAGAGGACGGCTCGGATCTCCACCTGCTCGTTACGAACCACAGAGTAGGGCAGCCGCAGGTCAATGAAGAAATCTTGCACCACCCTCACCTCATAGGGGTCAGCCACACAGATGCCTGCCCAGGGGAATAGAACGTGAGTGTCAGGGGTAGGGGATGGGCAGGGTGGACAGGGTCCAAGTTCAGCTCCAAGTCCCTGCCTCTCAAGGCTTACCCCTGACACGGGAGCTGTTCCGAGCTCAGCTTGTTTTGGTAGAAGCCCATAGACTAGAGAATATTGATGGTGATGAATTACAAATGATAGTGGTAGCTGGGAGTTGCCAGGATTTAGTGATTTCTTTGGAATTTTACTCAGAGATAGAGGTGGAGGAGGAAAGCGAGTCAGCCTCACTGAAGGGTCCATCTGTGCTCCCCAAAGTGGTAGCCCCAAAGCCTTTGTAGTCACTGGGGACTGCAAGGTGGTTAGCTTGAATGGGAACTGGATTTCTATTTTCATTTCATTTTAGTTACTTCAGATTTAAACTTCCAAACTAGTGCTTGTGAATATACTGAAATCATATACTTTCCAAGGGTGACTTTTATGTAATTTAAATTATATCTCGATTTAAAAATGCCCATGGACACAGACAATAAAAGGCCTGAAAGGGACGGGTGAGGGATGGAGGTGGTCAATGGGGAAAAGACAAACAAACAAACAAACAAACAAACAAAGGGAACATCTGTAATACCTTCAACAATAAAGATAAATTAAAAAAAAATGATGCGTGGCCCTGGCCAGTGTGGCTCAGTTGGTTGGGCATCATCCTGTGCACCAAAAGTTGCTGGTTCAATTCTGGTCAGAGCACATGCCCATTTGAGAGCTTCCCCAGTGGGGGGCATGTGGAGACCGCCAATTGATGTTTTACTCTCACGTCCCGCTCTTTCTCTCCCTCTCCCTCTCCCTCTAAAAATTGATTTTAAAAATCTTAAAAAACACACAATAAAAATGATGCTTGATTTAGTGTTGGAAAACTTTTAAGAGTATGTTTGGAACAACTTGAATATGTCAATCTGCTTTGTCAACTGCAAATTTTTTGAATCCTAAAATAGACATCAAAATGTTTCCAATGAAAAGCTCACATCCTGAGAACCAACATGGCTGCATAGGTAAACACCTGTACTTGTTGCCACTCACAACCACATCAAAATTACAAATAAAAGACAGAACAACTATCACCCAGAACTGTGGGAAAGCTGGCTGAGTAGAAGTTCTACAACTAGAGGTAAAGAAGAAAGTGCATTGAGACTGGAAGGAGGTGTGGAGGTGTGCACAGAACAGGCTGGCAATGGGGTACGCTGCTTTTTTTTAATTGGGAAGGAGATACAAGCTCTCAATTGCTCTGAACTCCAGTTCTGGGCGAGACTCTGGGGAACCAGACACACACGGGGAGAAACTGGGCTGTCTGGCTTTGGGCTGGAATGCAAGGGCGGCTTTCTATCAGGAGAAAGGTGCTCACAGTGGTCATTGTTCCTGTGCCGGGACCTCTCTGGTGCAGGGCTGACTGGCAGCCATTGCTGTTTGCTCTGCCCTGGTGAGTCCCTGAGACCCTGCCCCATCCAATTTACAACCCCACCCTGTGCGCAGCGGCTTTTGCATGTGAGTGGTCTATCCTTTCTCAGCCTAAAACCTGTCAAACAGGCAGCAGCGGGGTCAGGGAGACCCAAAGCTACCAAAAGAAGGCCGAAGGCCCGGCAGCAGCAGCCTGCCTTGCTTCACTCCCAAACCCGATACAAAGAGGAGGAATCTGCAGATCTCTCTGTAGCTCCTGCTAGGCAGTCCCAGACAGTGGCGGACTTTGCACCTCCTTGGAGATCCAAGAGCCAGTGTACCCAGTGGTCAGTGTGAGACCATCCAGATTACAACTCTTCAGATCCATAAGCAACACACTCAAGGGGCAGACTCAGTGAGCACCAAAGCCCCCAATGAAGCAAGTCCTGCCCCATAAGGGTGTCTCCTGCAGAGCAGCCCTTCCATTGTAGACACAGCTGATCCTCACAGCCAACTGGCCTGGAGGTCAATTCCTCACAGTGATACCAACAGCAATCAAGGCTTAACTACAACAAGACTGTGCACACAGCCCACAAAGGGGTGCACCAAGAGTGTCTACCCCAGGTAACTGGGGAGGCCGACCCACTGGGCCATATAGGAAACCTAGCACACAAAGCCACTCTATCAACACAGGGAAGCAGCCAAAATGCAAAGACAAAGAAACATGTCACAAATGAAAGAAATGGAAGAAAGCAAAATACTGGATATAGAGTTCAAAACCACAGTTATAAGGTTACTCAAGAATCTTCTAGAAACCTCTGAGGAACTTAGTGAAACCTTCAATAATCTTAGTGAGAATGCCAAAAATAATGGAAAAGAACCAGTCAGAAATTAAGCATACACTGACTGAAATAAAGAATAATATACAGAGATTCAACAGTAGCCTAGAGGATCCTAAGAATCAAGTCAAAGATTTGAAATATAAGGAAGCAAAAACACCCAATGGGAAGAGAAAGAAGAAAAAAGAATCCAAAATTATGAAGATAGTGTAAGAAGCCTCTGAGACAACTTCAAGTGTACCAACATCCAAATTATGGGGTGCCAGAAGAGAGAGAGAAAGATATTGAAAAACTATTTGAAGAAATAATGACAGAAAACTTCCTTCACCTGGTAAAAGAAATAGACTTACAAGTCCAGAAACTGCAGAGAACCCCAAACAAGAGGAATCCAAAGAGGACCACACCAAGATACATCATAATTAAAATGCCAAGGGCAAAAGACAAAGAGAGAATCTTAAAAGCAGCAAGAGAAAAAGTTAGTTACCTATAAGGGAGCACCCATACGACTGTCAACTGATTTCTCAACAGAAACTATTCAGCTAGAAGGGAGTGGCAAGAAATATTCAAAGTGATGAATAGCAAGAACTTACAACCAAGATTACTCTAACCAGCAAAGCTATTATTTAGAATTGAAGGTCAGATAAAGAACTTCACAGACAAGAAATGGCTAAATGAGTTCATCACCACCAAACCAGTATTATATGAAATGCTGAAGGGTATTCTTTAATAAGAAGAGGAAGAAGAAAAAGATAAAGATAAAAAATTATGAACAACAAAGTGACAACAAATACATATATCTATCAACAAGTGAATCTAAAAATCAAATGAATAAAAATTCTGAGGAACAGAGTAATTTGGTGAATGTAATAGAATCAGGGGCATGGAAAGGGATCAGACTGACAATTCTCAGGGGGAAGGTGGTGTGGGGGGTGAGGGAAGAGATTGGACAAAAATTTTACACCTATGGACGAGGACAGTGCGGGGGAGGGGGCAGGGCGAGGGCAAGGGGTGTGGTGGGAACCGGGTGGAGGGGAGCTATGAGGGAAAAAAGAGGAACATCTGTAATAATCTGAACAATAAAGATGAAAGAAAGAAAGAAAGAAATAGAGAAAGAAAGAAAAAGAAAGAAAGAAAAGCTCACATCCTAATTGAGATGCACTCTAAGTATAAAAGGCATACCGGATTCAAAAGCTTATAAATAGAAGTAAAATAAGTCATTAAAAATTTTGATATCTTGCCTGGCCAATGTTGCTCAGTGGTTCAGTGTAAACCCATGAACCAGGAAATCATGATTTTATTCCTGGTCAGGGCACATGCCGGGGTTGTGGGCTTGATCCCCAGGAGGGGACGTGCAGGAGGCAGCCAATTGATGATTCTCTCTCATTGATGTGTCTAACTCTTCCTCTCTCTGAAATTATTAAAAACATATTTCTGGAGACTGGGGATAATGGCGGCGGAATAGACAGACGTGTTCTGAGCCTTGTCCCGGAGCAGAAAGAAAGAACAGCTGAGGGTCGCACAAGGAGTGTTTGTTGGCTGGTTGGGAGACAGCTGAATTCCAGAAGGAGGCGGGGGACTGCTGAACGGGGTTCCCCTGACCTGGCAGCACCCACTGCGGCTGGGTCCCCTCCCGGAGCTGCGGGCTTGGACGCGGAGTCTGCGCCATCTTGATCCGGAAAGTGGAGCTTATCTGAAGCCTGAGAATCCACAACTGCGGCACCCCAGGAACAGCTGCGAGCCCCAGAACAACGCTCCCCAACTGGCGCAAGCACACGGGTTCAGAGGAGCTCTACACTCCACCACGGAAAGGTCAGATTTCGCCTGAGATAAGGTGAGGTCTCTGGTCCCGGCGGGAGAGAGGAACGCGCGTTTTGCGGGAGCTGGAGGACCAGGGAAGTCTGTGCCTAGAAAAATCCGTGGCTGTAGGGGCTGGCGTGATCTGTGAATGTGGAAAGGGGTCCTCAGAGCTGCTAAGAGAAGGGCACTCTAAAAAGCAACCCATTTTGATCTGAAGTGCAGGGACACCCTAAGAATTTCAGGCAGTCCAGACTTACGCGCAGCCCCTGCGTTCCCTGGGTGCCTGGGTTTACGCGCAGCCACGGAGTGCGCACACTTGGGCTTTTTCCTCTTGAAATTCTGGCTTCTGATTACTAAGCCCAATACATAGGATCACCCAGTTGGGGACACCCTGGGAGACTGCAGGGGAAGGTTGTTTTTCTGGAACCCGGGGATCGGAGCGGGGAGTGAACATCAGAGAGTCAGCTCTGAGGCAGACCACTCCCACAGGCCGGTGGGAAAGAGTGCCACAGGGAAAGAAGGCTCTAACACTGCCTAGAGAGGCCATAGATAGACCCGGAAGTCAATCTAGAAACACTGCCACCCAGGGGCTGAATCACAAATTGACTCTTGTGCAATCAAAAATAAAGGAATACGAGAAATTAAGACACACCGCCTGCTTAAAATCAGGACTGGCTTACAACACCGAAGAGCAGTGGATCGCAGGGAACTGCAATACTGTCTGGACTGAGAAACAGGCGTGCCAAACAGAAAAACAGAGGAAGTGAATGACCTTCACTACTTCACATTTTATTTTTACCTTTTATTTATTTATTTATTTATTTATTTTTTTATTTTCATTTTTTGCATCTTTTAATCAAGAAACTTTTTTTTTCTTTTTTCATCACTTGATTTTACCTTTTTAATGATTACATTTTTATTTTCAATCCGTATTATTACTACTGCTATTTTATTTTATTTTATTTTTTTAAGTGTCATTTTACTTTCTCTTCATTTTATTTTGGGATTAGGGTTCTACATTCTATTTTTATCTTTCCTTTAGCATCGTTTTACTCTATCTCAACTCTACCTTTAGGCCATCACTCTCTTCCTAACCTCCCCCTTTTCAGTGTCCTGTTTATCTTACCCTTTTACTGCTTTAGATTTTCCCTATTCTTTCTGTTTACCCCTTGTTAAAATTTCACCCTACTTACATATCTAATCTCCAATCCCCTGCTCCAAGTCCACATACACCTCTCCCTTCACTGTCTGAGCTATCCATAAACTTGTCCTTCTCTCTGTCCTTTTGTTGTTGTTTGCTTGAATGTAGATTATACCCAATTTTTATGCTTTTTTGTGAGATTGTTTTGCTTATTCTTCTTTTATTTATTTTTTTGTTTGTTTTGTGCTTCAGCTTTCCCTTGCCTCACTCCGTATTAGTTGGTGTTGTAGTTTGTACTAATCCCCAGGCACTTGTTGCTGGCATTTGCTGGGATTAGTGATTGTTCTATTGGAGTTTTATCCCCAATATATATAGTCTGTTCCCCTTTCTCTCTTAGTCACTTTCTTGTCTCTCTTACTTTTTTTTTTCTTTTTTCTTTTTCTCTTTACTTTCCCTTTTCCCAATTTCATTTTCACACTCCTTTTTTCTTTTTTTCTTTCTTTCTTTCTTTTTTCCTCTTCTTCTTTCTCTCCTATCACCTAATTTGCCTTTCTCTGGTGGTCACCTTTATTGGAGGTTATTAATATCGTGAATACATTCCTGTTCAGTGCCTTGTGAGTTGTACCTGGTAGTGCTGTATTTTGTGCCTTTAAATCAACCCAGGAGAGAGAGAACTACATAACCAGACACCCAGAGAAGAGAGACCATGGGGAGACAAAGAAGCAGCCCGCATATGAAAGAAAAACAGGCATCACCAGAAAAGGAAGTAAACGAAATGGAGGCAAGCAACCTTCCAGAAAAAGAATTCAGAGAAATGGTCATAAGGTGGCTGAAAAGAATGGAAGACAAATTCGACAATATGAGCAAGAACCAAGAGGAAATGAAGAAGAACCAAGAAGAAATGAAAAATGACATCGCTGCTGTAAAGAACTCAATAGAAAGCATCAAGAGTAGACTAGAAGAAGCAGAGGACCGTATCAGTGAGCTAGAAGACAAGATGGAAAAAAATACCCAAGAAAAGCAACTTCTAGAAAAAAAAATTAAAAGGCAGGAGGAGAGTCTAAGGGAACTTTGGGACAACACGAAACAAAACAACATCCGCATAATAGGGGTTCCAGAAGGAAAGGAAGCTGAGCAAGGAATAGAAAACCTCTTTGAAGAAATAATGACAGAAAATTTCCCAGATATAGGGAAGAAAAAACCCACACAAATCCAAGAAGCTCACAGAGTCCCAAGCAAAATGAACCCCAAAAGACCGACGCCAAGGCACATTATAATTAAATTGGCAAACACCAACGACAAAGTAAGAATCTTAAAAGCAGCAAGAGAGAGACAGAAAGTTACATACAAAGGAACCCCCATCAGACTAACAACTGATTTCTCAACAGAAACTCATCAGGCCAGAAGGGAATGGAATGAAATATACAAAGTCATGCAAAGGAAGGGTCTGAATCCAAGAATACTGTACCCAGCAAGGCTGTCAATCAAAATTGAAGGTGAAATCAGGAGCTTCACAGACAAAAAAGGACTAAGGGAATTTATTACCACCAAACCAGCAATGCAAGAAATGCTAAAGGGTCTGCTGTAAAAAAAAAAAGAAAGAAAGAAACAGGAAGCGAAGAAATAACACAGGGTTAAAGAATAGGAATGGCGACAAATAAGTACCTATCAATAATAACTTTAAATGTAAATGGATTAAATGCCCCAATCAAAAGACATAGGGTAACGGATTGGATAAGAAAACACGACCCATATATCTGCTGTCTACAAGAAACCCACCTCAGAAAAAAAGACGCACACAGACTGAGGGTGAAGGGATGGAAAAAGGTTTTCCAGGCAAATGGAACTGAAAAAAAAGCTGGGGTAGCAATACTTATTTCTGACAAATTAGATCTCAAACTGAAAGACATAACAAGAGATAAGGAAGGCCATTTCATAATACTAAAGGGAGCAATCCAACAAGAAGAAATAACTCTGGTAAACATATATGCACCCAATACAGGAGCACCCAAATACATAAAAAAACTCCTGGAGGATATCAAGGGAGAGATTGACAGCAATACAATCATAGTAGGAGACTTTAATACCCCACTATCACCACTGGACAAATCCTCTAAACAAAACATCAGCAAAGAAACATCAATCCTAAATGACTCACTAGACCAGATGGAATTAATTGACATCTTCAGAACATTTCACCCCAAAGCCACAGAATATACATTCTTCTCAAGTGCACATGGGTCATTTTCAAAGATAGACCATATGTTGGGACATAGGCAAAGTCTCTTCAAATTCAAGAAGATAGAAATCATATCAAGCATCTTCTCAGACCACAGTGGCATAAAACTGGAAATCAACTACAATAAAAACAACCCAAAGAAATCAAACACATGGAGACTAAACAGCATGCTATTAAACCATGACTGGGTTACCAGAGAGATCAAAGAAGAAATAAAAAACATCATGACAACAAATGACAATGAAAACACTACAATCCAAAATCTATGGGACACAGCGAAAGCAGTCCTGAGAGGGAAGTTCATAGCTCTACAAGCCTACTGCAAAAAACAAGAAACAGGGGTAATAAATTACCTAACCCAACAACTCAAAGAGTTAGAAAAAGAGCAACAAGAAAAGCCCAGTGTAAGCAGAAGGAAGGAAATAATAAAGATCAGAGCACAGATAAACGACATAGAGATCAAAGAAACAATACAAAAGATCAACAAAACCAAGAGCTGGTTCTTTGAAAGGATAAACAAGATTGATGAACCTCTAGCCAGGCTCACCAAGAAGCAAAGAGAGAGGACCCAAATAAACAAGATCAGAAATGAAAGAGGTGAAATAACAACAGATCCCGCCAAAATACAAAGGATTGTTAAAAAATACTACGAACAACTCTATTCCAACAAACTGGACAACTTGGAGGAAATGGACAGATTCCTAGAAAAATATAACCTTCCAAAACTCAATCAGGAAGAATCTAAACAGCTCAACATGCCAGTAACTATGGAAGAAATTGAAGCAGTCATCAAAGAGCTTCCGGCAAACAAAAGCCCGGGGCCAGATGGCTTCACAGGAGAGTTCTTCCAAACATTCAAGGAAGAACTAAAACCTATCCTCCTCAGACTATTCCAAAAAATTCAAGAGGAAGGAACACTTCCAAGCTCCTTCTATGAAGCCAGCATCACCCTCATACCAAAACCAGATAAAGACAACACAATGAAGGAGAATTACAGGCCAATATCCCTCATGAATGTAGATGCCAAAATCCTCAATAAAATTCTAGCAAATAGGATCCAGCAGTACATCAGAAAGATCATACACCATGACCAAGTAGGATTTATCCCAGGAATGCAAGGATGGTTCAATATCCGCAAATCAATAAATGTGATACATCACATAAACAAATTGAGAGATAAAAATCACATAGTCATATCAATTGATGCAGAAAAAGCATTTGACAAAATCCAACACCCTTTCTTGATAAAAACTCTCAACAAGGTGGGAATAGAAGGATCATACCTCAACATAATAAAAGCTATATATGATAAACCCACAGCTAACATCATACTCAATGGGCAAAAACTAAAACCATTTCCCCTAAGAACAGGAACAAGACAGGGATGCCCACTCTCACCACTCCTGTTTGACATAGTACTGGAAGTATTAGCCACTGCAATTAGACAAGAAGAAGAAATAAAAGGCATCCAAATTGGAAAAGAAGAAGTAAAGCTGTCCTTATTTGCAGATGACATGATATTGTACATAAAAAACCCGAAAGACTCCATCAAAAAACTAACAGACTTAATAAATGAATTCGGCAATGTAGCAGGATACAAAATTAACGCCAAGAAATCTATGGCATTTCTATACACCAACAATGAACTTACAGAAAGAGAGACTAAAAAAGCAATCCCATTTTCCATCGCACCAAAAAAATTAAGATACTTAGGAATAAACCTAACCAAGGAGGTAAAAGACCTATATGCGGAAAACTACAGGACCCTGAAAAAAGAGATAGAGGAAGATATAAACAGATGGAAGAACATACCATGTTCATGGATTGGTAGAATCAACATCATTAAAATGTCCATACTACCCAAAGCA
This sequence comes from Plecotus auritus, assembly GCF_963455305.1. Lineage (NCBI taxonomy): Eukaryota > Metazoa > Chordata > Mammalia > Chiroptera > Vespertilionidae > Plecotus > Plecotus auritus. Next base: position 86,925,815 of record NC_137773.1, read on the forward strand.
ATCTATAGATTCAATGCACTCCCCATTAAAATACCAACGGCGTATTTCACAGACCTAGAAAGAACTCTCCAAAAATTCATCTGGAATAAAAAAAGACCCCGAATAGCCACAGCAATCCTGAGAAAGAAGAATAAAGTAGGAGGGATCTCAATACCAGATTTCAAGCTGTATTACAAAGCCACTGTCCTCAAAACAGCCTGGTACTGGCACAAGAACAGACATATAGATCAATGGAACAGAATAGAGAATCCAGATATCGACCCAAACCAATATGCGCATTTAATATTTGACAAAGGAGGCATGAGCATACAATGGAGTCAAGACAGTCTCTTTAATAAATGGTGTTGGGAAAATTGGACAGATACATGCAAAAAAATGAAACTAGATCACCAACTTACACCATACACAAAAATAAACTCAAAATGGGTACAGGACTTAAATATAAGACGGGAAACCATAAAAATACTAGAGGAATCCACAGGCAGCAAAATCTCAGACATATGCCAAATGAACTTTTTCAGTGATACTGCCCCTAGGGCAATGGAAGCCAAACAGAAAATAAACAAATGGGACTACATCAAAATAAAAAGCTTTTGCACAGCAAAAGAAACCATCAACAAAACAACAAGAAACCCCACTGTATGGGAGAACATATTTGCAAATGGTATCACTGATAAAGGTTTAATTTCCAACATCTACAGGCAGCTTATACAACTTAATAAAAGGAAGATAAAGGATCCAATAAAAAAATGGGCAACGGACCTAAATAGAATCTTCTCGAAAGAAGACAGAAGGAAGGCCAAGAGACACATGAAAACATGCTCAAAGTCACTAATTATCCGAGAGATGCAAATCAAAACAACAATGCGATACCATCTCACACCTGTCAGAATGGCTATCATCAACAAATCAACAAACGACAAGTGCTGGCGAGGATGCGGAGAAAAAGGAACCCTCGTGCACTGCTGGTGGGAATGCAGACTGGTGCAGCCACTGTGGAGAACAGTATGGAGTTTCCTCAAAAAACTGAAAATGGAACTCCCATTTGACCCAGTAATCCCACTCCTAGGAATATATCCTAAGAAACCAGAAACACCAATCAGAAAGGATATATGCACCCCTATGTTCATAGCAGCACAATTTACAATAGCTAAGATTTGGAAACAGCCTAGGTGCCCATCAGCAGATGACTGGATCAGAAAACTATGGTACATCTACACAATGGAATACTATGCTGCCGTAAAAAAGAAGGAATTACTACCATTTGTAGGCACTTGGATGGAATTAGAGAACATTATGCTAAGTGAAATAAGCCAGTCAATGAAAGAAAAATACCACATGATCCCACTCATTTGGGGATAATGAAAAACATTATAAACTGATGAACAAAAAGATAGTTACAGAGGCAGTAAAGCATCAAACAGACTGTCAAATTACAGTGGTAAGGTTAGGGAGAGGTGGGGGAAATAAGAGATCAACTGAAGGACTTATATGCATGTATATAAGAGTAACCAACGGATGCAAAACATTGGGGGGTGAGGGCATGTATGGGAGTGGGGTGGGGGGGGCAATGGTAAGATATGTACACATATAATACCTTAATAAAAATTTGAAAAAAAAAAACATATTTCTTATAAATAAGGCTTAAAAAGGAATAAACAAAAATTTTAATATCTTAATAGTTTATGCTTAAATAGTAATGAATTTATTGTTGTAACATTATTATTAGTGTGATAGTGGTTTTGCAAACTTTTATAAAATGTGGGAATGATAACATTTTGGATATATTTGGGTGAAATAAAATGTATTTCTGAAATAGGGTTCATCATACTCTTTTTTTCATGGGACTATCAGAAATATAAAATAACACACCAGCCCACATTACATCTTTCCTTCCTTTCTTCCTTCCTTCCTTCCTTCCTTCCTTCCTTCCTTCCTTCCTTCCTTCCTTCCTTCCTTTCTTCCTTCCTTCTTCCCTCCTTCCTTTTTTTAAAGGCACTAATATAAGGGCTTTACATGTATTAACTCATAACAATCCTCTCAATAATGCTTTGAGTACGTGCTATTTCTATCATGTCCATTTTATGGAGAAGCACAGAGAGGCTGAGTAACTTGATTAAGGCCACACAGTGGCTTGTGCTGAGTCATACTGGAGTCGCAGGCAAAAGGAAACTGTGTGCCCCTGTGTAAATGATTTCATTTGAGATCATCACTTGTTCAAGAGAAAATGCCATAGCTCTGGCTGGTGTGGCTCAGCTGGTGGAGCATTGTCCCATGCACTGAAATTCCATTCCAGGTCAGGGCACATACCCAGGTTATGAGCTCCATCCCCATGGATGTTTTTCTCTTATGAATCTCAATCTCTTTCTCTCCTCCCTCTTTCTAAAACCAATAAACACATATTTTTCTTAAATAAGAGAAATTGGCAGAAAATTTCAATTCCTTCAATTAAAAATGAGATCAGCAAAGAAGCAGATTTTTTAAATCTTGAAGTCAGGAATGTAAAATGATACTAAAGTATAATAAACAAAATGAGAATATAGCCTAAGTAAGTCTGGCTCTGGTATAAATAAAATATTTACACTTAATATTGTGAGTTTGAATACACCTGCCTTTTAATGTTTTAATATTGTTTGACAAATTTTACCTTTAAAGTATACAAAAAATATGCATATGGGTCACACATTTTTTCTCTTGCGTCAAACTCCTTTGTGGTTTGTCATCGCTCTGGTCTCTGTTTAAAATTTAAATATTTTGTTCATCATAGATTTTTTTTTGTACTCACTTTTATTTTGAAAACTACTGCAGTGGGATATTATTTATCTTGATGACTGACTTTTTGGCACCCACTTATATTTTGCACTAAAAGTTGGGGTCTTCTTTCCCTCACCCCTCCCGGCCCTGCTGTAAACCATCCCCATTTAGCTAGAGCTCCTCAGGTCTTCAGGGACAGGTAACCTTTTTGTTACACTTTACAATCTGACCACGATGTTTCAATCCCCCATTTCATCTGCTTCCTCCTTTTTCTTCATCACTTTACCTACTATCATGTCAACAGCACCTCCTTAAAAGTTTTTGTGGTTGTGAATTATTCTGTATGATACTACAATGGTGGACTCATGTCATGAAATATTAGACGAAACCCATAGAATGTACAACATCAAGAGTGAATTCCTACTGTCAAGCTATGAACTTGGAGTCTTCACGACAGATTGTAACAAATGCACCGCTCTGGTGGGGGATGTTGACAGTGGGGGTGGCTGTGCATGGGGTGGGGAGTGGCAGAGGGTATGTACAGGAAATCTCTGTACTTTTTGCTCAATTTTTTAATAGAATATTTTTGTTTTTGTTCATGTTCACCCGAGGATATTTTTTTCCCATTGATTTTTTAGAGAGAATGCAAGGGAGGGGGAGAGACAGAGAGAGAAACATTGTTGTGAGAGAGACACATTGATTGGTTGCCTCCAGCACAGACCCCAGTTACCCGAAAGCTGGGTATGTGCGCTGGCCAGGAGTTGAACCCGCCACCTTTTGGTGTACAGGATGATGCTCCAACCAACTGAACCAAACTGGCCAGGGCCTTTCTGCTCAATTTTGCAAAGTGTGAAATTAAAACTGCTCTAAAAATAAAATCAATTTAAAAAATAAAAAGCATTGCCCAGCCAGTGTGCCTCAGTGATTGAGCATCAACCCATGCACCACGAGGTCACTGGTTCGATTCCCAGTGAGGGCACATGCCTGGGTTTGAGTTCAGTCCCCAACAGGAGGCATGCAGGAGGCAGCCAGTTGATGCTGATGTTTCTCTCTCATCGATGTTTCTGTATCTCTCCGTCTCCCTTCCTCTCTCTCTAAAAAATCAATAAGAACATATTAAAAAAAAAAAAAAAAAAAAAAAGCACTGACACCCACGATCTAGACTCTGATGCACCCGCCCCACCCAGTAACCAGGGGGTAGAGTGTCAGCCACCAAGAAGCAGATGAGCTTTGGGATGGAGGAGAAACGGAGAATGCCCAGGGCCCCGGGGCCTGCAAAACCACCATCTCACCTTTCCTGTCAGACAAGCTCACAGCCATGATCTCCCAGGTGGTGATGGAGTCTTTCAAAAACTCCTTTATGGTCTTGGAGGAGATTCTAGAAGGAGGAGAAATGGGGGCCTTAGGAAAAGATGTGGTGGAGGGGAGAGCAGGTAATGAGGGGCCCCAAGGGGTAGGTTGGAGGGCGCAGGTGTGGGCACCTCTTGGGTTTCTAGGTTGGGTTGTGGAGTTCCACTATGATCCCAGAAAACAGAGGGGATTGGGGTGCATGCAAATTAAATGTTCTGGTCCTGAGTGTGGAAGTGCCTGGGGGTGGGTTGGAATGAGGGGTGCCCAGCCTTACCCATTTTTCTCTGGCTCCTTTAACTCCTCGATGGTCCACAGCCAGCTCTCAGGGAACTGGCTTCTGGAAACGATGTCTTCTTCCTGAACAATGTCCTCATCCAGGTCACCTGGGCAGGTGGGGGGCAATCTGGGTTTAGAGCAGACCCACTTCCCCTGCTGTCCCCTTAGATACTCATCTCTACAGCCCTGGAGGGGTTCCTGGCAGCAAAACACATCCACGGACAAATGACGACTTCTCTGTAAGTTAAAGGCTGTTCCCCTTTGAGGGCTCCTGCCTCCATAAAAATGTTAAAAGTCATATTTTACAACGGCGTTGGTATAAAGGCAAGGATAACCCAGGCTAGGAGAAATCATTTCCCCTGATTTCCAAGAAACAAAAGCATTTTCATAAGCTTCTAAAGGTACCCTGACCGCTGGCACGGTGCCTGCTGCGTCAGAAGTGACGTTGGTCCTGAGAGCAACCAGGTGAGCGGAGATTCCGGACTGATGGAGACCCTGGAGGCCTCTACAGCCAGCTGGGCACCACCAGCAAGTAAACACCACTGGGCAGGGTTAGGGCTCACCCCCGGCTGGGCTCTCCTCAAGAAATGGTGGACAGACTTTAACTTGGCTCTGGGTGTGTCTAACAACAAAGTAGGTGCAACTGCACAGATGCCTAAATTCATTCCTGCTCTGGGATAATCCATCAAAGTGCCTTTGGTGATACTAACGTTTAAGCCATCTTCTGTCTCACCTCCAGTTGACTAAGAAACATACACAATACTGAGAAATAAATCTCCCCGTGGGTGTAAAACACAGCCCAGCAGATCAGTTAGGTCTAACTGCCTCAGTAGCCTTATCTTCTCTTTGCAGAAGGAAGTCTCTGTCAGGAGTAGAAAGCAGCCTGTGTAGTTGTCATCATTTGCAAAGAGAGTGAAGATAGACAGTCATTTGCTCACGTGTGTTGGGAATCTTTGTGTCTTTTGTGGGTGGAGGGGTGAAGGGGATTTGAGCTTTCCAGATAAAAGAATTTAGAAATATTTCTTCACTTTGACAACAGCTGCCTTTGACAGGTGGCTGCTAAGCCCCGCCCCCCCCCAAAGTACACTTGTACACAAAAATCATGTGTTACCAGATAAGGGGTCCATCCATATCTGTTATTTTAAAGGCTAAGTGATATTGATCTTTAGGAACATCTCTCTTGACTTAAATTTTAAAAAGATGTTAAAAAAAAACACATAAAAGGAGTAAAGAGGAACTTTACAATGGAAAAACAGGGCAGATACCACCTTAATCAAGGATCAAGATTTATATCACTGAGGTCGGAGAAAAATGGCGGCGGAATAGACAGATGTGCTCTGAGCCTTGTCCCGGAGCAGAAAGAAAGAACAGCTGAGGGTCGCACGAGGAGTGTTTGTTGGCAAGTTAAGGGACAGCTAAACTCCAGGAGGAGGTGGGGGACTGCTAGACAGGGTTCCCCTGACTGGGCATCCCCCACTGTGGCTGGTTCCCCTCCTGGAGCTATGGGCTCTGACGCGGAGACTGCACCATCTTGAAAGGGAAAGTGGAGCTTATTGGAAGCCTGAGAATCCACAACTGCAGCACCCACCGAACAGTTGCAAGCCCCAGAACACCGGTCCCCAATTGGCACAAACATGCGGATTCAGAGGAGCTCTACACTCCACCACGGAAAGGTCAGATTTTGCCTGGGATAAGGTGAGGTCTCTGGTCCCGGCAGGAGAGAGGAACCTGCATTTTGTGGGAGCTGGAGGACCAGGGAAGTCTGTGTCTAGAAAAATCTGTGGCTGTTTGGGCTGGCGTGATCTGTGAATGTGGAAGGGGGTCCTCAGAGCTGCTAACAGAAGGGATCTCTAAAAAGCAACCCATTTTGATCTGACGTGCAGGGACAGCCTAAGAATTTCAAAGGGGTGCCGGCTGCTTAGACTTGTGTGCAGACCCATTGTTCGCACACTTGGGCTTTTTCCTATTCAAATTCTTGCTTCTGATTACTAAGCCCAATACATAGGATCACCCAGTTGGGGACACCCTGGGAGACTGCAGGGGAAAGTTGTTTTTCTGGAACCTGGGGATCGGAGCGGGGAGTGACCATCAGAGAGCCAGCTCTGAGGCAGTCCACTTCCACAAACCGGTATTAAGTGCTACAGGGAAAGAAGGATCTAAATACAGGCTAGAGAGGCCAAATAGATCTGGAAGTCAATCCAGGAACACTACCACCCAGGGGCTGAATCACAAATTGACTCTTGTGTAATCAAAAATAAAGAAATATGAGAAATTAAGACATCCTGCCTGCTTAAAAATCAGGACTGGCTTACAACACTGAGGAGCAGTGGAACGCAGGGAACTGAAATACTGTCCGGAATGAGAAACAGGCATGCCAAACAGAACAATAGAGGAAGTGAATGACCTTCACTACTGCACATTTTATTTATTTTATTTTTTATTTTTATTTTTTTATTTTCATTTTTTGCATCTTTTACTCAAGAAACTATTTTTTTTCTTTTTTCCTCACTTGATTTTACCTTTTTAATCATTACATTTTTATTTTCAATCAGTATTATTACTACTATTTTACCTTTTTTTTAAAGTATCATTTTATTTTCTCTTTATTTTACTTTGGGATTAGTGTTCTACATTCTATTTTCATCTTTTCTTTAGCATCGTTTTACTCTATCTCAACTCTATCTTTATGCCATCACTCTCTTCCTAACCTTTCCCCTTTTGGTGTCCTGTTTATCTTACCCTTTCCTGCTTTAGATTTTCCCTATTCTTTCTGTTTACCCCCTGTTAAATTTCACCCTACTTATATATCTAATCTCCAATCCCCTGCTCCAAGTCCATACACACCTCTCTCTTCACTGTCTTAACTATGCAAAAAATTGTTTTTCTCTCTGTCCTTTTGTTGTTGTTTGCTTGAATGTTGATTATATCGAATTTTTATGCTTTTTTGTGAGATTGTTTTGCTTATTCTTTTTTTTGTTTGCTTTTTTTTTTTTTTTGCTTCTGTTTTCCCTTGCCTCACTTGATATTAGTTAGTGTTGTAGTTTGTATTAATCCCCAGGTACTTGTTGCTGGCATTTGCTGGGATTAGTGGTTGTTCTATTGGAGTTTTCTCCTCATATATATAGTTTGTTCCCCTTTCTCTCTTAGTCTCTTTCTTGTCTCTCTTACTTTTTTTTCCTTTTCCCAATTTCATTTTGACACTCCTTTTTTTTTTCTTCTTTCTTTTTCTTCTTCTTCTTTCTCTCCTGTCCCCTAATTTGCCTTTCTCTGGTGGTCACCTTTATTGGAGGTTATTAATATCATGAGTACATTTCTGTTCAGGGCTTGTGTGTTGTTCCCTGGTTGTGTTGTATTTTGTGCCTTTAAATCAACACAGGAGAGAGAGAACTACATAACCAGACACCCAGAGTATAAAGACCATGGGGAGACAAAGAAACAGCCTGCATATGAAAGAAAAGCAGGCATCACCAGAACAGTAAGTAAATGAAATGGAGGCAAGCAACCTTCCAGAGAAAGAATTCAGAGAAATGGTTATAAGGTGGCTGAAAAGAATGGAAGACAAATTCGACAATATGAGTAATAACCAAGAAGAAAGGAAAAATGACATCGCTGCTATAAAGAACACAATAGAAAGCATCAAGAGTAGACTAGAAGAAGCAGAGGACTGCATCAGTGAGCTAGAAAACAAGGTGGGAAAAAATACCCAAGTAGAGCAGCTTCTAGAAAAAAAATTAAAAAGCAGGAGGAGATCCTAAAGGAACTTTGGGACAACATAAAACAAAACAACATCCACATAACAGGGGTTCCAGAAGGAAAGGAAACTGAGCAAGGAATAGAAAACCTGTTTGAAGAAATAACAGAAAATTTCCCTGATATAGGGAAGAAAAACCCCACAAATATCCAAGAAGCTCACAGAGTCCCAAGCAAAATGAACCCCAAAAGACCAATTCCAAGGCACATTATAATTAAATTGGCAAACACCAATGACAAAGTAAGAATCTTAAAAGCAGCAAGAGAGAGACAGAAAGTTACATACAAAGGAACCCCCATCAGACTAGCAACTGATTTCTCAACAGAAACTCATCAGGCTAGAAGGGAATGGAATGAAATATACAAAGTCATGCAAAGGATGGGTCTGAATCCAAGAATACTGTACCCAGCAAGGCTATCAATCAAAATTGAAGGTGAAATCAGGAGCTTCACAGACAAAAAAAGGACTAAGGGAATTTATTACCACCAAACCAGCAATGCAAGAAATGCTAAAGGGTCTGCTGTAAAAAAAAGAAATAGGAAGCGAAGAAGGAACACAGGGGTAAAAAATAAAAATGGCGACAAACAAGTACCTATCAATAATAACTTTAAATGTAAATGGATTAAATGCCTTAATCAAAAGACATAGGGTAACGGATTGGATAAGAAAACAAGACCAATATATCTGCTGTCTACAAGAAACCCACCTCAGAAAAAAAGACGCACACAGACTAAGGTTGTAGGGATGGAAAAAGGTTTTCCAGGCGAATGGAAATGAAAAAAAAGCTGGGGTAGCAATACTTATATCTGACAAATTAGATCTCAAAGTAAAGGACATAATAAGAGATAAGGAAGGCCACTTCATAATACTAAAGGGAGCAATCCAACAAGAAGAAATAACTCTGGTAAACATATACGCACCCAATACAGGAGCACCCAAATACATAAAAAAACTCCTGGAGGATATCAAGGGAGAGATTGACAGCAATACAATCATAGTAGGAGACTTTAATACCCCACTATCACCATTGGACAAATCCTCTAAACAAAAAATCAGCAAAGAAACATCAATCCTAAATGACTCACTAGACCAGATGGAATTAATTGACATCTTCAGAACATTTCACCCTAAAGCCACAGAATATACATTCTTCTCAAGTGCACATGGGTCATTTTCAAAGATAGACCATATGTTGGGACATAGGCAAAGTCTCTTCAAATTCAAGAAGATAGAAATCATATCAAGCATCTTTTCAGACCACAGTGGCATAAAACTGGAAATCAACTACAATAACAACAACACAAAGAAATCAAACACATGGAGACCAAACAGCATGCTATTAAACAATGACTGGGTTACCAGAGAGATCAAGAAAGAAATAAAAAACATCATGGCAACAAATGACAATGAAAACACTACAATCCAAAATCTATGGGACACAGCAGAAACAGTCTTGAGAGGGAAGTTCATAGTGCTACAAGCCTACTGCAAAAAACAAGAAACAATGGTAATAAATTACCTAACCCTACAACTCAAAGAGTTAGAAAAAGAGCAACAAGAAAAGCCCAGTGTAAGCAGAAGGAAGGAAATAATAAAGATCAGAGCGGAGGTAAATGATATAGAGACCAAAGAAACAATACAAAAGATCAACAAAACCAAGAGCTGGTTCTTTGAGAGGATAAACATGATTGATGAACCTCTAGCCAGGCTCGCCAAGAAGCAAAGAGAGAGGACCCAAATAAACAAAATCAGAAATGAAAGAGGTGAAATAACAACAGATCCCACCGAAATACAAAGGATTGTTAAAAAGTACTATGAACAACTCTATTCCAACAAACTGGACAACCTGGAGGAAATAGAAATATTCCTAGAAAAATATAACCTTCCAAAACTCAATCAGGAAGAATCTAAACAGCTCAATATGCCAGTAACTATGGAAGAAATTGAAGCAGCCATCAAAAAGCTTCTGGCAAACAAAAGCCTGGGGCCAGATGGCTTCACAGGAGAGTTTTACCAAACATTCAAGGAAGAACTAAAACCTATCCTCCTCAGACTATTCCAAAAAATTCAGGAGGAAGGAACACTTCCAAGCTCCTTCTATGAAACCAGCATCACCCTAATACCAAAACCAGATAAAGACAACACAATGAAAGAGAATTATAGGCCAATATCCCTCATGAACATAGATGCAAAAATCCTCAACAAAATTCTAGCAAATCGGATCCAGCAGTACATCAGAAAGATCATACACCATGACCAAGTAGGATTTATCCCAGGAATGCAAGGATGGTACAATATCCACAAATTAATAAATGTGATATATCACACAAACAAACTGAGAGATAAAAATCACATAGTCATATCAATTAATGCAGAAAAAGCATTTGACAAAATCCAACACCCTTTCTTGATAAAAACTCGTAACAAGGTGGGAATAGAAGGATCATACCTCAACATAATAAATGCTATATATGACAAACCCACAGTTAACATCATACTCAATAGGCAAAAACTAAAATCATTTCCCCAAAGAACAGGAACAAGACAGGGATGCCCACTCTCACCACTCCTGTTTGACATAGTACTGGAAGAATTAGCCATTGCAATTAGACAAGAAGAAGAAATAAAAGGCATCCAAATTGAAAAAGAAGAAGTAAAGCTGTCCTTATTTGCAGATGACATGATATTGTACATAAAAAACCCAAAAGACTCCATCAAAAAACTAACAGACTTAATAAATGAATTCGGCAATGTAGCAGGATAAAAAATTAATGCCAAGAAATCTATGGCATTTCTATACACCAATAGTGAACTTACAGAAAGAGAGACTAAAAACGCAATCCCATTTACCATTGAACCAAAAAAATTAAGATACCTAAGAATAAACTTAACCAAGGAGGTAAAAGACCTATATTCGGAAAACTATAGGACACTGAAAAAAGAGATAGAGGAAGATGTAAACAGATGGAAAAACATACCATGTTCATGGATTGGTAAAATCAACATCATTAAAATGTCCATACTACCCAAAGCAATCTATAGATTCAATGCAGTCCCCATTAAAATACCAATGGCATATTTCACAGACCTAGAACGAACTCTCCAAAAATTCATCTGGAATAAAAAAAGACCCCGAATAGCCACAGCAATCCTGAGAAAGAAGAATAAAGTAGGAGGGATCTCAATACCAGATTTCAAGCTGTATTACAAAGCCACTGTTCTCAAAACAGCCTGGTACTGGCACTAGAATAGACATATAGATCAATGGAATAGAATAGAAAATCCAGCTATCAACCCAAACCACTATGCACAATTAATATTTGACAAAGGAGGCATGAACATACAATGGAGTCAAGACAGTCTCTTCAACAAATGGTGCTGGGAAAATTGGACAGATACATGCAAAAAAAATGAAACTAGATCACCAACTTACACCATACACAAAAATAAACTCAAAATGGATACAGGACTTAAACATAAGATGGGAAACTATAAAAATACTAGAGGAATCCACAGGCAGAAAAATCTCAGACATACGCTGAAAGAACTTCTTCACTGATTCTGCCCCTAGGGCAATGTAAACTAAAGAGAAAATAAACAAATGGGACTACATCAAAATAAAAAGCTTTTGCATAGCAAAAGAAACCATCAACAAAACAACAAGAAACCCCACTGTATGGGAGAACATATTTGCAAATGTTATCACTGATAAAGGTTTAATCTCCAACATCTACAGGCAGCTTATACAACTTAATAAAAGGAAGATAAATGATCCAATAAAAAAATGGGCAATGGACCTAAATAGAATCTTTTCAAAAGAAGACAGAAGGAAGGCCAAGAGACACATGAAAACATGCTCAGTCACTAATTATCCAAGAGATGCAAATCAAAACAACAATGCGATACCATCTCACACCTGTCAGAATGGCTATCATCAACAAATCAACAATCAACAAGTGTTGGCGAGGATGCAGAGAAAAAGGAACCCTCATGCACTGCTGGCGGGAATGCAGACTGGTGCAGCCACTGTGGAGAACAGTATGGAGTTTCCTCAAAAATCTGAAAATGGAACTCCCATTTGACCCAGTAATCCCACTCCTAGGATTATATCCTAAGAAACTAGAAACACCAATCAGAAAGGATATATGCACCCTTATGTTCATAGCAGCACAATTTACAATAGCTAAGATTTGGAAACAGCCTAGGTGCCCATCAGCAGATGACTGGGTCAGAAACTATGGTACATTTACACAATAGAATACTATGCTGCCATAAAAAAGAAGGAATTCTTACCATTTGTAGCAACCTGGGTGGAATTGGAGAACATTATGCTAAGTAAAATAAGGCAGGTAATGAAAGAAAAATACCACATGATCACACTCATTTGTGGATAATAAAAAACATTATAAACTGATGAACAAATAGATAGATACAGAGGCAGTAAAGCATCAAACAGACTGTCAAATTACAGCGGGAAGGTTCGGGAGAGGTGGGGGAAATAAGAGATCAACCGAAGGACTTACATACATGCATATAAGAGTAACCAACGGATGCAAAACATTGGGGGTGAGGGCATGTATGGGAGTGGGGTGGGGGGGGGCAATGGTAAGATATGTACACATATAATACCTTAATAAAAAAAAAAGATTCATATCACCAATGATGGGACAAGTCAATGTAATAGAGACCTACAACCTGATAGATAGAGTATCCGAATTAATCTGAAAAGTAATTATATTATTTTAAATCTTAGAACACATATCCTTATGTGCATATGGGATTAAGTTTCTTATATGTAAACTAGAGGAGTGGTGCATGGATTTGTGCACATTGAAAGTAAATTAATTAGAAAAAATATTTTAGAGGCCGGGGAGGGACTGTGGGAAGTTGGTTCCAGACCATGCCCGCCCATCTCGCCTGAACCCCAGCAGCAAGCTAACCTACCGGTCCGAGCGTCTGCCCTCTGGTGGTCAGTGCACATCATAGTGACTGGTCGAATGGTTGAATGGTGGGACACTTAGCATATTAGGCTTTTATATATATAGATAGGGGGCTAAGTTTTTTTTTAAGGTTTCTTTTCAAGGCCTGCAAAGTGATTGAGGAGGTGACTCAGCTGTGAATCCAGCAAGCAGAACTGATAGGTATGGTCAGGCCGACCCACCAGGAGTCAAAACATCATCACATCAACATCATCTCATTGCCTGATGACTGATTACAATAGCTGATGTCTACGGACCCCCAGGCCTGCTCATAGCTGCATCCTGTACCCCAAACCCTTTCCTGCTTATGCCCTTGAAAAACCTGTTTCCCTGAATACTTATCTTGCAGGGCCATAAACCATACACAACCCCCAAAAAGGCGGCTGACTGCAGACACCAGCCAGGGCCTCTCTGCTCCCCCTTACCACCATCATGGGGGGGGGCTGCAAAAGCCCGTGAAAAGCCTGGGTACTAGAAACAAAGAACTTAATGCTCTTTATAAAGAGAAAGCCCCCTACAATTAGCGCTCAGCTTTGGGAACCAATTCCCCTGAGCCACAGCACTGTGCTCCTGCAATAAAGTGCATTTTCTGAATCTTCTGAATGCCTCGTTCTCTGTCTTCCCACTGCCTAGAAATTTTGCCGTAACAAATGCTACCTGCCTCCTGATCCAGGGCACCAAGGAGGGCACAATATCTCCTCTGGGACAGCCCTGCCCAAAATGCAAAACCTGAATGTGAGCAGGAGAAACATCAGGCAGACTCAGGGGGCGGAACAACTTCCAAATGACCTGGCCTGTGTACCTCCTGTAGGTGAAGAACGTGAGAGTCACAGAAAGACCGCTGGGGGTTGGGCAGATACAAGGAGGCTAAAGAGACACAACCAGACACACCAATGCAATGTGTGATTCTGAACTGGGTCCTTTTCCTACAGAGAACTAAAAAAATTTAAAAAGTGGCAACATTTGAGTGGAGTCTGTGAATTAGATGGTGGGAAGGAATGCACAGTATTGTCCCGATGCTGAGCATTGTGCTGTGGTGCTTAGGAGAATATCTTTGCTGCCAAAAAATCCATACTAAATATTCAGAACTCTGGGGGCATCAAACAGCTCAGGGGAGGGGGTGTGTTTTTAACCCACACAACGTTGTCTGTAAGTTACAGGCTGTTTAAAGAAAAAAAGATCATTATTTTTGTGTTGGTCAACCAGCCAGCCACTGGGCAAGTTTCCCAATCTTCCTTGGGTTTTAAGCAGAAGCATCTTTTTGTTACTTTTCATCCTGTAATTGATAAGGTAATTATCCTCAATTTCACAAGCCGCTCACACTTGCCTTTGCTCTTGGAACCAAATTTGATCCACACATTTCCCATCCCCAGTGACAGGCGCCTCCCTGTCCCACCACCAGCCCCCAGGCAGGGCCCCCCAGGCCGCAGCACTCACTCCTGGCCAGGCCCAGGTCGCTGTCCCGGCTGTGCTCCAGCCGCAGCTGGGTGATGTAGTTGCAGCAGTCCAGGAAGGCGTCCACGCAGGCCTTGTCCTGGAGGATGAACTGCGCCCTGCGCTGGCACGGGTACTGCATGGGGTTCTCCCGCATACCGTCCTCACAGCACTTGCGCAGCTCCTTGCTGGGGTACTCACCCGCTGTGGGAACACACACCCCAGGCAAGTCCCCACAGGGCCTCACAGGGAGGACCTGACCAGGTCCAGGCCGTCCCCTCCTGTTTTGCTGGGATCTCAGTGGACAAGGTGCAAGGGTGGGGGAGGCGGATGAGGGCTCCCACCTTTGCCCTTCCTCTTCTCCATGAGCTGCACAGAGCGGCGTCGCCGGGTGGCTGGTTTCGGGCATGCCAAATCTGAGGGGCAGGTGGACGAACAAGATGGGTTAGGCACTGACTGCCTGTCCTTGGTGTAGTCCTCACAGTAGCTACGAGGTGGGAGTGTTATTGCTCCCATTTAACAGAGGTAGACACGGAGGCTCAGAGAGGAGAGCGATTTGCTAGTTGGTGGTAGAGGCAGGACTTGAAACCAGGGTCCCGGATCCTATCTGGGAGATAGAAGCACTGCCCCTCCCTGGGTGTCCACTGGCCGACTCCTCACCTGACCGCTGCTCGGTCTGCAGACCTTTGCTGGTCTGGAAGGCCAGTCCGGCATCCGTAAAGACACCTGCATAGTTCTTTCCACTGCCCGGCGTGCAGCCAATGTCTGCCTTCTCCACTGTGTCCCAGATCTGCAGGGTGGGGAGGGGGTCAAGGGCAGGCTGAGGCCAGGCCACCAGGGCCTACGTCAATACACCAACACATCCACCCAACCTCACTACTGTCCTCATCCCGGGCTCCAAACATTCCACAGTGGGTGATCGGAGTGTGCTGCGGTGGGACTCAGAGCTGTGCCCATTACAATGACCGTCCCCAACATAGACCCTGTCCATCCACATTTCCATCTGCAACTTGAACTTCAACCCTTCCCCATGTCTGTGTCCATTTCGACCTCTGCACTCAACCCACACTCAACTTCACATCACTGGTTGTCCCCACCGCCATTCCCACCTCAACCCAACGCCATCTCTCTGCCTCTGCCATCTTTTACCCAACCTCAGTGACATGGGGACATACCTTTTTCTGAGTCAACCTGTTCTTCTTGTTCAGCACAAACACGCCCTTGTCCACGGCCACCAGCCCGACTCGAGCCCCCTGGTTACCCTCGATCTTGAGCGATATCTGTTGTCCAGGTAGATGCTGATGCTTTTCCTCCTTCATAGCACTTTTCACCACCAGCTGTGAGGAGGTGGGAGGGGTAGGAGGGAGAAGTCAGCCCAGTGGGGCCCCAGCCTTGGTTGGTAGAGGACAGAGGGGTTCTGTTCTGGTCTGGAAGGAGAGAAAGGTGAAGACAGAGAGAAGAAGGGAGACACACAAAACCAGCATTGGGTAGAAAGTCAAGGAAAGAGAAAACTGGGGGCAAGAGAGATACTGAGACTAAAACAGGGAAGAAAACAAGATGGAAAAGGGGAAGAGAGAGGCAGGAACTCTACAAGCAGTGGAGAGAAATGGGTTCAGAAGTACAGAGAGAGGCAGAGACAGAGAAAGCCATGGCCAGGCTGAGAGTCACAAGATGGGCACAGAGACTAAGCAACGCTTACCGTGCCCACACACGAATCCTTGACATCCAGCCACACAGAATCAGCCACCACCTCCCTCTGGCCTCTGTTGATCAGTGTGTAATAGGCCACCAGGCGGAAGGAAGGAATAAACTCTGTCGTGATGGTCAGAGGCAGCACCACCAGGACCTGGCCGGCTTCTCGCACCTGGCGTCCCACCTTCAACAGCTTCCCCTTGTTCATGACCTTGGGAGATAGGTTGGCATAAGGATCAGGACAGCAGGAAGGAGGATGGGGGATGGGGAATGGGCTAGGGCTCTGGAGAGCTGGAGAAGTGAGGAGGGGGGAGACCTGGGGTTGTAGGAAGCCACGCACCAGGTAGGTGAAGTATCGGACATTGGCATCCTGGCCAGGGTCCATTTGCAGGACAAAGTTGACATTGAGCTTGTCCCCTGGCTTGAGCTCCGTGGCGGGCACGGAGAGGTGCAGGTAGTTGTTGGAGTTGCCCATCGTACTGTAGGGTAGGGCCTGCATTTGATTGGTAGCCTGTCGCCCCTCCGGGAGGCCCTCCTTCATTGTGCGGACCTGAGCAGGGAGACAGGGAGGCATGCTGCCTACCTGGGATGTCCATGTCCTAACCCCCGGCACCTGGCAATATGGCAGCTTGTGTGACAAGAAGGACTTTGCAGGTGGGATGGAGTTAAGGATCTGGACATGGGCAGACTATTCTAGGTTACCCAGATGCGCTAATGTCATCACAAGGGTCCTTATAAGACATCCATGCAGTTGACAGGACGCCCTGTATAAATGGCAGGAGGACCCTCTACCCAGAAGGCAGGACTCCAATATGGAGATAAGACTCCTCTATGCGAATGAAATATCTCTATGTGAATGGCAAGACCCACTTATGCAAATGAAAGGACCCCCGCTATGCACATGACAAGACCCCTTTGTACAATCATTAGAAGCCTGTTGTACGAATAAAGTCCTCTGTTTCCCTGGGTGGGGTGCTGCTGGTGCCGACTCACAGTGATCAACAGGGGCTTCTGGCTCCTGTGTGTGTTGATGGTTAGCTTAGCCAGGCCATCATCCCTAGTCACAGAAATCTCTTCGTTGGAGCCCTGAATTGCCACAGGGATGCCGCCAGCCGGGGAGCCATCGGGGTTCGTCACATACACCTGTGGGGCAGGGAAAGGTGGAGGGGTTCAGCAGACCCAGAGACATGGCCAGTGCTCAGGAGTGGGGTTCAACCTTGCCCTGGGTCTCACCATGAGGTCAAAGGGCATGGCGGGTTTGAAGAACCTGGGCGTCTTGGTGAAGTGGATCTGGTAGGGGGAGGTTACGATGGGGATCCCACTTCGCTCCGCCTCCACCATGTCACTGCCTGAGGGGGCCAACAGTGAGTATATGCTCCTGGGCCATCCTTCAGGGCCATGCTTCCCCCGCATTGGACCCTGCTGCCTTCATATCGGACCTCCCTCCTCAGACCGGGCTTCTATCATAGGTCTGATCCCATCTTCATTCTGGGCCTCCTCCCTCACTTGGGCCTCCCCTCTCAGACTAGACTGAGTGGTGGTACTGAGCCTCCACCTTCGGCCCAGGCTCACCTGAGTGTAGGATGACGGTGACAGAAACATACAATGACTTTCCCACTAGGGCAGCTTCTCGCGGGGGCTGCGGGGCCGCACTCAGCAGGACCTCTCGGCTCAGCACAGCCTCTCCAGTGCCATCCTCGATCTGGGATAGGGAATGAGGGTTCAGAGGGGGAGGGACTCCGGGGGGAGGGGGGAGGGAATTCAGAGAGTGAGAAGGAAGGGTTCAAAGTGGAGGAAGCTCTGGGGGCCCCTGGTAGGTACCACAACACGGGTGAGTGACTGGGACAGTGAAATCCTCTGGTCACCATCCTGGACCCCAAAGATGACGAAGGCCATTCCATCCACATTCTTCCCGTACAAGAACCTGTGCAGAGAGGAGAGTCTCAGATTTTCCCTCCTGAAAAGCTGAGTCTCCCCCAAACTTCCACTGGCCATGGAGAGGACCCAGAATCCCCAGCCCCTCACCTCACCCTGAGCAGGCCCTCACCCGGCCCCTCATCTGGTCCCACCCGATTCCTTACCTGGTCCTCACATGACCCCTCACCTAGCCTCTCACCTGGTCCTCACCTGACCCCTCACCTGGCCCCTCACCTGGTCCTCACCTGACCCCTTTACCTGATCCCTCACCTGGCCCCTCACCTGGCTGTAATGGTGACCTCCAGGCCCTTAGGGTCATCAATGTAGTAGAATTTCTCTGCAGGCTCCACTTGGACCTCAAAACTAGGCAGCACTGGGGGCAGGGGGCGGTGGGGAGACAGCACTGGTGAGGGGCCAGCACTGGTGAGGGGCCAGCATTATGGGGCCCACAACCTGGCTCCCTCCTTCTCTTACCATATTCCTTCACCTCAAACTCAGCCGAGAAGACCTGCTGTGGCGAATCTTCATAGTGGGCTCGTATCTTCCACTGCCCCATGCTGTGGGGAAGGCAGGTGAGTGATCTGCTCAGACCTGGCAGCCCCCCACTCCTTCTGAGATAGGGGAGCCCCAAACCCACTCCTGGAGGGCCTGACGTACTTGACCAGCTCCGGGATATTCCAAGACAAGGGCAAGATGCCAAAGTGATTTTGAGAAGAGAGGGGGTCCCGCTTGATGGGAATGCCTTCAGGCGTCTGTAGATAGACAGGGAGGGGTTTGGTTCTTCAGAGCAGCTTAGCCCCTTGGCCTCCTCTCCCCCTCTGTGTCTGGACACTCTCTCTGTCATGTCTACAGCAGCAGCGGCTAAGAACGTGGACCCGTGTTGGTCAGCCTGCTTTTAGATCCCACTGTGCCACCTACAAGCTGTGTGACCTTGGGCA
The DNA here is from genome assembly GCF_963455305.1 of Plecotus auritus. Classification (NCBI taxonomy): domain Eukaryota; kingdom Metazoa; phylum Chordata; class Mammalia; order Chiroptera; family Vespertilionidae; genus Plecotus; species Plecotus auritus. The sequence goes on from NC_137773.1 coordinate 86,944,906, forward strand.
GGTTACTTAACTTCTCTGTGCTCAATGTGCACATCTAAAAACAGGAGATAAATACATCCCCTCTGGCTTGGGACAGATTTCATGTAAGCAGCATCTCATCATTATGAGTGTCCCCCTGATATTAAAAATCCCTGGAATGTATTACCTCCTTTTGTGCAAGGCCCTGGGCTGAGCATTTGATCTGTGCTAAGCCATACATAATTGCTCTGTTCAACCTTTTGTTCTGCAAGAATAGCAATCTCCTGTACTCATTACTTCATTTCTGTCAACAGTAAAACATCGGGAGACACCACATAGAAATCTGGTTTTTCAGCCTTCTCTTGGAAACCAGGGTAACTGTGGATAATGCCCTCCTGTTGGCACAGGTGACATTTTGCTTCTTCCTTTCTCCCTCCCTGCCTCCTTTCTCCCAGTTACTTTGTGTTAAGCCCCACTATATGCCAAGCACTTTGTTGAATTCAGAAAATAAGACCCTGAACAAACAGATAAAACCTCTTTTCTGTAGCCCTGGCTGGTTTGGCTCAGTGGATAGAGCATTGGCCTGCGGACTGAAGGTCCTGCGTTTGATTCTGGTCAAGGGCACATGCCCGGGTTGCGGGCTCCGTCCCCAATAGGGGACATGCAGTAGGCAGCTGATCAATTATTCTCTCTCATCATTGATGTTTCTATCTCTCTCCCTCTCCCTTTCTCTCTGAAATCAATAAAAATACATTAAAAAACAAACAAAACTCTGTCCTGTAGTGAATTAAGGTTCCACAGAGGTTGGTGGAGGGGGCAATTAAAAATAAATGAATAAATCCAATTTACAAGATGCCATAAGCAGGAAGAGAGAGTGGAGTGCATGTGTGAATGGGAGGGGGTTGAAAATTTACTGGTGCTCAGAAAGGCCTCACTGTACCATTGGGGCATTGGTGACATCTGAGCAAAGTCTTGAAGGAGATAAGGGGCAAGTCATGTGCAAATTTGGAGGAAGATTGTTTTCTGTGCAGAAGGAACAACCAGTGCAAAGGCCCTGGGCCAGGAGACTCTGCCTCGTGTGTCAGAAGAACAGGGAAGAGGCCTGTGTGGCTGGAATAGAGTGAGTGAGAGGGAGAGTGGGAGGAGGTAAGGGCAGGAAAGAGACACAGGAGGTCATTCAGGGCCTTACAGGTCATGGGGAGGACTTGAGGGTTTTTTTTTTTGAAATATATATATTATTGATTTCAGAGAGGAAGGGATAGGGAGAGAGAGATAGAAACATCAATAATGAGAGAATCGGAGAAACCAAGATGGTGGCATAGGTAAGCACCTAAACTGCTGCCCATCACAACAATTTCAAAAGTACAACTAAAAGACAGAACGGACACCATCCAGAATGACAGGAAAGCTGGCTGAGTGGAAATTCTACAACTAGAAGGAAAGAGGAAAGCTCACAGAGAAGGAGCGGCAAAGAGCTGAGGTACGGAGACAGGCGTGCAGAGAGGAAGGGTGTCGGAGTGCCTGGCTGGCTTTCTCTGGCAGGAGGGGGAAGGAAGCCCCTGACTGCACTGAACCCCAGTTCCGACTGCACTGAACCTCAGTTCCGGGTGAAACCCTGTGGACCCAGGCTCATACAGGGGGAGTTTGGACTGTCAGGTAGAGAGAAAGGCACACGGAGACTCGGAGACTCAGGGTAGCCGCGGCAGCAGAGGTCTGGAGGCGCCAGTGCGCACAAAGACTGACTGCGGAGGTTACCACAGGCTATCCCTAGCGAAGGGAGTTGGAAGCTCCTGACTGCACTGAACCCCAGTTCCGACTGCACTGAACCGCAGTTCCGGGCGAGCCCCTGGAGACCCACACTGTTAAGGGGGAATCTGGACTGTAAGGCGGAAACTTGGGAACCGCGGAAGGCAGAGGTCTGGAGACTCGTGAGCAAGGGCAGGGCTGACGGGAAGCCAAGACTGTCTGCTCCGCCCTGAGACTCTGACCCATCCAAGCTGAGCACAGAGGCTTTTGCAATCTGGCAAGGCTAATTTTACAAGGCTGTCTCCAGCACCGAAAATCTCCCAGTGTAGACACAGCTGATCCTTACAGCCAATTGGCCTGCAGGTCAATTCCTCCCAGTGATACCAACAACAATCAAGACTTAACTACAACAAGGCTGTACACACAGTCCACAAAGGGGTGCACCAAGAGTGTCCACCTCAGGTTAACTGGGGAGGCCGACCCACTGGGCCATATAGGAAACCTAGCACACAAAGCCACTCTATCAACACAGGGAAGCAGTGAAAAATGGGGAGACGAAGAAACAGATCACAAACGAAAGAAATGGAGGAAAACAAACGACTGGATATAGAATTCAAAACCACGGTTATAAGGCTTTTCAAGAATATCCTAGAAAAGACCGATAAATATAACGAAACCCTTGAAGATATGAAAAAGGACCAACTAGAAATTAAACATACACTGACGGAAATAAAGAATATTATACAGAGACCCAACAGCAGACTAGAAGAACGCAAGAATCAAGTCAAAGATTTGAAATACAAAGAAGCAAAAAACACTCAACCGGAAAAGCAAAAAAAGAAAGAAGAATCCAAAAAGTTGAAGATAGTGTAAGAAGCCTCTGGGACAACTTCAAGCGTACGAACATCAGAATTATGGGGGTACCAGAAGAAGAGAGAGAGCAAGATACTGAAAACCTATTGGAAGAAATAAGGACAGAAAACTTCCCGTACATGGTGAAAGAAATAGACTTACAAGTCCAGGAAGTGCACAGAACCCCAAACAAAAGGAATCCAAGAAGGACCACACCAAGACACATCATAATTAAAATGCCAAGAGCAAAAGACAAAGAGAGAATATTAAAAGTAGCAAGACAAAAACAGTTAATTACCTACAAGGGAGCACCCATACGATTGTCAGCTGATTTTTCAACAGAAAGTATGCAGGCCAGAAGGGAGTGGCAAGAAATATTCAAAGTGATGAATAGCAAGAACCTACAACCAAGACTACTCTACCCAGCAAAGTTATTATTCAGAATGGAAGGCAGATAAAGAGCTTCACAGATAAGAAAAAGCTAAAGGAGTTCATCACCACCAAACCAGTATTATATGAAATGCTGAAAGGTATTCTTTAAGAAGAGGAAGAAGAAAAAAGTAAAGAGAAAAATTATGAACAACAAATACATATCTATCAACAAGTGAACCTAAAAATCAAGTGGATTAAAAATCTGAGGAACAGAATAAACTGGTGAATATAACAAAATCAGGGGCATAGAAAGGGAGTGCACTGATAATTCTCAGGGGGAAAGGGGTATGGGGGGTTCAGGAAGAGACTGGACAAAAATCGTACACCTATGGATGAGGACAGTGTGGGGGGAGGTAAGGGCAAAGGGTGGGGTGGGAAGCGGGTGGAGGGGAGCTATGGGGGGAAAAAGGAGAAACAATTGTAATAATCTGAACAATAAAGATTTATTAAATTTAAAAAAAATAATGAGAGAGAATCACTGATTGGCTGCCTCCTGCATGCCCCACACTGGGGATCTAGCCTGCAACCTATTCATGTGCCCTGACTGGAATCCAACCTTGACCTCTTGGTTCATAAGTAGACACTCAACCACTGAGCCAGGCCTTGAGCTTTTATCTGGAGGGAGGGAGGAGTCCTGGAGAGCTGTGAGCAGAGGAGGGGCTGGCCCAGACTCAGGTGCTCACAGGCGCCTCCTGGCTACAGTAGGCAGAACAGACTACTACACAGCATTATGGAATTACTCCAATCTTCAGAAGAGAAAACTTAGGCTCGGGAAGGTGAGAGACCTGGCCAGAGTCACAGGCACCAGCGTTTTATCTGGAGGTGGAATTCACAGGTGCCAGCATTGCCCCATGGGTCCCCGCCCACCTCTAGGCCTCTGTGTTTGTGCCTCACTATATTTCTTTGCTTTAGGGCAAGCATGTCAAACTCGCAGACTGTGGGCCACGTGCGGCCAACAAGGAATATTTTTGTGGCCCAGCCAATATAACGGTATGTAAGAAACTTTTTAATAACAATTTCGTAACTTAATTTTTACAATATCCTGTTACACATAATTGTTAATAATGAACTGCAACATTTGCTAATGACTGATTACTATAATCCTGTTGCATTCATTTCCCTTGCTTGTCTTTTTTTGCAGGCCACCATTTCTCCCCACTAATACTGGCAGCGAATATTTTAGCAGCTGATTGCCACGTCGTTAGTCTTGTACTGACTTCTTTGGTGTGCGCAACAGGAAATATTTTGCTTTTGGAGAACAAGAGAAATAGGTTTATTTGTGTTGCTCTTATTAATTTGTGCAGTTTTTCAGTGTCTGGTAAGTTCATGTTCAAGAAAAAATATTAATTTTTATTAAAATGTTCTCTTATTTTATGTTAACTATTACTCATTTATTTCAGCCCTTTGTAGTCAGCATGTCTCTATCGAAATAAACCTACGTTTCTATGAAAGTTGAAGCTTTTGTTTTTTTGCGGCCCACATAAACTTAAACTTGTTTATTTGGCCCGTGTTAGCCTTTGAGTTTGACATGCTTGCCTTAGGGTCTTTCCTGGTGTCTCTTTCTCTGTCTCAAACTCTCTCTTAGTCTCTCCTTGGGTCTCTGCCCCTCGTGTGTCTGGGGGCCCGGCTGCCTGGTACCTCAATGCTGACGATAACCGTCCGGCCCACAGGCAGCAGCTCATTGTCCACAGTGAAGATCCGATAGAGGACTGGGAGGTGGCGGGAGAGAAAGGGACAGCTCAGTGAGGCCCTGCCCCTCCCAATGACCCAGCCCCAGCCCTCGGAGCCACCCACCAGCCCCTTACCCGTGGAGCCTGGGGTGTAGATGGTCTTGTCCGTCTGGATGAAGAGATAGCCGCTCTGAAAGCTGACTAGCACCACCTTCTCCACTGGCGGAGCATTCCCAAAGACCGCCTGGACAGTCACAAACTTGTTCCCCTTCTGTGATTTTAACTCCTTGCTGGCCGGGATCTAGGCATGGATCGGGGAGGGCGTGAGGAGGGGTCTGCCCCAGGGCCCCTTGCCCACCGTCCAACCTCTGGGCCTTCAGCTGGGTCCACATCTGCCCCTCCTCACAACAGAGCCTGCCCCTCACTCCTGCCTGGTCTCTCTGGTTTGCCCGGGTTTGGGGAGAGTGGAGAACTCAGCGAGGGGCAAGGGCAAGAGACAAGCTAGGGGTCAGAGAGAGGAATGGAAAGGGGGATCAGAGAGGGGGCTCAGAGGCTGGAGGGCTCCGTAGTAGACTGGGCTCAGAAAGGGGAGGAGACTCAGAGAGGAGAGGGGCTTGAAGGAAGAGAGGGCTTGGAGGGGAAAGGGCATGGAAAGGAGGGGCACAGATTGTTGGCTTGTAAGGGAAGGGACTCAGGATGAGGGAGGGCCTTAGAAGGGGCGGGGCCAATAAAAGGAGGGGCCCAAATGGGGAGGAGAATTAAAGAGGGGAAGGGCTGCCCTGGCTGCTGTGGCTCAGTTGGTTGGAGCTTGGACCTGTGCAACAAAAGGTCACCAGGTTTAACTCCTGATCAGGGCATATACCCGGGTTTCGGGTTTGATTCCCCAACCTGGGTGTGTACTGGAGGCAAATGATCATGTTTCTCTCTCACATCTATGTTTCTCTCTCTCTCTCTCTCTCTCTCTCTCTCTCTCTCTCTCTCTCCTTTCCTCTTGGTGAAAGCATATTCTCATGAGGATTAAAAAAAGGGGAAGGGTTGAGGAAGGGGCAGGGCTCATATGCGAGGTGCTGGAATGGGGAGAAGACCCATAGGGGGCGGGGCATTCGCGGGGCGGCTCCAGTGAGCACCCACCTTGATGGTGACGGTGCTCAGGTAGCGATTGGTGCTGTTCAGAATGGTGTCCTCGCTGGACAGCACCTGCTTCTTGACTGGGAAGTCGTATACCGTAACCTTAACAGGAATGTTACCTGTCCCATCGTGGGCCTCCAGCACCACCGTCTCCTTGTTCTCCAGCCGCAGGATGTTGGGGGTGATTATGGAGAACCTGTGGGAGGAGTGCGCAGGGTCATCCCAGGGACCTGACATTCCAGCCCCCGCTGGGGTCTCCCCAGTCCCTGGTCCTGGAGGGGACCCAGGAACCAGCAATGGCTCAGGAGCTATAGGTCTCATCAACCCCTGAACCTCCAAACCAGAACCAGCAAGACCCCCAATTATCTAGACTTCCAAACCCACAGTTGGGGAACCCACATACATACTCCTGAAACCATGATCCCTAAATCTTCAAACACCCAAACTCTCAGGCACTCCAAATATATATAGCCAAACTCACATATACCAAATCTTTGAACCCCAAATCCTTGAACACTCCAAGCCTCTACCTAAACCTTTATCACCCACGCCTATAAATACAACTAAATCCACGCCACAGCTCTACACACACTGAAACCCGTAAATCCTAAAACTGCAAACTCCCAAATCATGTAAAGTCAAACCACCGCATCTACAGAATCAGCAAACACCATATGCACCCTAAACCTGCAGACCCCCAGTTTCATAAACATCCACACACACCCTCTGCACAATGCCTGAATTTCACAAACACCCAACCCATAAACTCTCAAAGTCACAGGCAGCCCCATTTATGAGTATTCCTCCCCACTAACTCCTCCTCCTCCGGCATGATGCACCCTGAATTCTACAAGGACCTGAACCCACAAATGCCCACCCCACCTCAGAATTTGCCTCGCTTGGGGTAGGGTCATGACTACTCACATGGGGTCCCCCAGGGCCAGGGGGAGACTGCTCAGCAGCAGCACGAACAGGAGGCTGGGACCTGAGGCAGGCCCCATGGTACAGGGACAGTGGAGGGACAGAGGGACAGAGGGACTGAGGGTTGGAGGGAGAGGACAGGGAGGACTGAGCAGAGGCTGCTGGAGGCCTCCTTTTATCTGGCTCCCGCCTTTCCCCCACTCAGCCCTGCCCTCTGCTCCCCATGGCCTCTCCCCTCCCTGGGGCTGCCCCAGATTTCTCAATAATGTTTCCTAAGTTTTTAATTCCCTGGGCCAGCAAGTCCTGGGGTAAATAACCTGAGGGCATGTCCTCCTCCAACAGGAGCACAAGTGCCCCCTGCCCTGGCCTTCCTCAGGGGTAAGGCCAGGGGTGAACAGGGAGATTTCCTGTTACACACACATTGTAGTGGAGGAACTCTGAGGGCAAAGGACCTCCCCACCCTCCACCTCAGACATCTGGGCCTGGCCCAGTCCAGTTTCGTCCATGCACTTATTAACCAAACCCTTCCTAGGAGTCTACTTCCAGAGTCTTCCATGCTGAGGTAGAGTGGGGGACAGACTCCAGCGCAGACACTGCTAGTCCTCTGCAGTGTGATCTCAAATGGAGAAGAAGAACTCTGCTTCTTGGAGGGTCAGAGAAGGCTTTTTGGGGGGATGGAACATTTCAGCTGGGCTTTGAAGTATGCATAGTAGTTCACTGTCCAGGTGAGCATGTTTTATAGGGCAATAGGAGCATGGAGCTCCCTTCACCTACTCTTGTCAGGATGTCTGAATAGCTATGATGATTTAAAAAGTAATTTTTGTGGACCATTGCTAGCTTTTGTATTTGTCTTATATCAGCATCCTCTTAGGATATTATTATTAAACAGCATATTTTTTTTTGTGTTAATAGGTAATATATTCATATGATTTAACATCTAAAATGTAGAAATATGTATAGGGAAAATATAATTTTCATCCTGGGCCTGTTACCAGCCATCCAGGTCACAGACATGACCATGTAATAAAGGATCATGATTTCTTTCCACAGATATCGTTTGCATTTATAAACTTCCACATGTTGTCAGAACTAATATTGGCATGCTCTACATACAGTCCTTCCTAGTCTCCCTGAGTCAGACCTTGTTTTTTTTTTTATAAACAGCTAGATACTGTTGATTAGTAGTGCACAGAGAACTTCTTAAAAAAACTGCCTCATATTACATTGTGTGAAAGTCAATAGACTCCAACTGATGGACAGACGTTCTTGGATTGCAAACCATACTCTTGCCACTTAGATTAAAAATGGTGGTGGAGTAAGTGGATGCTGCACTGACAAGCTCCCAGGATCAAACTGGAATTACAACTAAAATACGGAAAAACTTCCTGAATAATCAACAAAAGACTCACTGAAGAGAACCCTGATAACCGAGCGTGGAAACTGGAGACCACATAGAGAATGGTAGGAGGGTGGAGGCGCAAAAGGGCTGGCCAGGCTCCCACAGACAGCAACTGAAGTTCCACAGAGATATCTCAGCTGGGGGTGAGGGGGCGGTCTAATCCCCAAGCTGGGCCGCCCAACAGAGAGCACCACAACTGAGAAGGGTACCTATAGAACATCTGGCTGTGAAAAGCAATGGAGTTGCTGTCTGACAACGAGAGAGGGCTGGAAATTCAGGCACCCTCTTAAAGGGCCAATCATGAAATTCCCTGTAGACCACTCACCTTGTGCTCTGGAAGAGGGAGGGCGGAGTGAACTAGAACTGTGGGAGCAGAAGCCAGGGTTTGGAGCTCTGGGTTTAGAGGTCAGAAGTCAGACACCCCAGTTTTCTGTGCTGAGTCATTACCTTATGCTGTGGAGATGATCTTTCTCATGTAGGCAACTGCTATCTAGGTGGTTTGGCATGGGGGGAAACTATTGGAAAATACCTAGCCCCACAATGTGGTGTTTCTGAGGCTCATTAAAAGATTGAGGATAACAAGTATCCTCCAGGCAGAAGCAATTGCCCCACTCTGTTGGAAAAAAACTCTCGCTAAACCTGTGGACAATTGCCTGAGGGCTAGTCAAGACTAAATCCAATCAGTCTGTAGGCAGAGGCCATCTCTGGAGGCTTTGAGTCTTTGCCTGATCTAATTAGTTAGAAACAGCTTTTGACACTGTACTGCACTAGCAATTGAGAGGCATAGAAAATCTACTTAATATACAGTCACAAACCCAAACAGGCAGCCAAACTGAGGACACAAAGAAATACCACCCAAATGAAAGAACAAGAGAATTCTCCAGAAGAAGAGATAAATGAAGTGGAGATAAGAAATTTATCTGATACAGAACTGGATAGTTCAGAATATTGATGGTAAAGATGCTCAACAGCATGAGAGAAGACATAGTAACTATGAAAACAGAAATAAAGAATGACATAGCACAAATAAAGGACACATTGGAGGAATACACAGCAGATTAGGGGAAGCTGAGAATCAAATCAGTGAATTAGAAGACAGGGTAGAAAAAAATCACTCAATCAGAGAACCAAACAGAAAAAAATAATAAAAATACAGGAGGACAACATAAGGGAGCTGTGGGACAATGTGAAACAACATTATTTGAATAGCAGGTGTGGCAAAGAGGCAGAAAGGAAGAAAGGGATAGAGAACGTGTTTGAAGAAATAATGGCAGAAAACTTCCCTACCTGGTAAAGAAAAAAGTCACACAATTCAGGAGGCACAGAGAACCCCAAGCAAAAAGAACCCAAAAAGGCCCAAGCCCAGACACAACATAATTAAAATGCCAAAAAATTAAACTCAAAGAGAGAATCTTAAAGGCAACAAAAGTAAAGCAAACTGTTACCTACAAAGGATCTCCCATAAAGCTGACACTTGATTCCTCAGAAACTCTACAGGCCAGAAGGAAATGGCACGAAGTACTCAAGACAATGGAAAGCAAGGATCTGAAACCAAGATTACTATAGCCAGCAAGGCTATCACTGAATATAGACAGTGAAATAAAGAGCTTTCCAGACAAAAACACGGCCAGAGGAATTCATCAACACCAAGCCAGCATTACAAGAAATACCAAAGGGACTGCTGTAATGAGAAAAAGAAAAGAGGGAGAAACCTAGCCATACAGAATTAAAATGGCAATAAATAAATACTTATCAATAATAACCTTAAGTGTAAATGAATTAAATGCTCCAATCAAAAGACATAGGGTAGCTGAATGGATACAAAAATATGACCCAACTATATGCTGTCTACAGGAGACCTACCTCAGAACAAAAGACTCAGATAGGATAAAAGTGAAAGAATGGAAAAAAGCTGGGATAGCAATACTCATACCTTACAAAATAGACTTCAAAATGAAGGCCATCACAAGAGACAACAAAGGTCACCACATAATACCAAAGTGATCCATCCAACAAGAGAATATAACCGCCCTAACAGGTTTGGCTCAGTGGATAGAGCATTGGCCTTCAGACTGAAGGGTCCCAGGTTCGATTCCAGTCAAGGGCATGTACCTTGGTTGCAGGCACATACTCAGTAGGGGGTGTGCAGGAGGCAGCTGATTGATGTTTCTAACTCTCTATCCCTCTCCCTTCCTCTGTAAAAAATCAATAAAATATATTTTTTTAAAAAGAGGATATAACCTCCATAAACACATATCCACCCAATAATGGAGCACCTAAATATATAAAAAATCTTCTGGAGGATTGTAAGGAAGAGAACGACAATAATACAGTCATAGTAGGGGACCTTAACACCCCACTGACTTCACTGGATAGATCTTCCAGCCAAAAAATTAACAAGGAAACAGTGACTCTAAAGGACACACGGGGTCAGATGGAATTAATTGACAATTATAGAACATTTCACCCCAAATTTGCAGAATATACATTTTTCTCAAGTACAGATGGGCCATTCTCAAAGATGGACCACATGTGAGGACAAAAAACAAGTCTCTACAAGTTCAAGAAGATAGAAATCATATCAAGCATCTTCTCAGATCATGGTGGAATGAAATTAGAAATCAACTACAGTAAAAACACCCAATAACATTCAAACCCATGGAGGCTACAAGCATGTTATTAAACAATGAATGGGTTACCAACAAGATCAAGAAACAAATAAAACCTTCCTAGAAACAAATGCAAATGAACATACAACAACCCAAAATCTCTGGGACACAGCAAAAGCAGTCTCCTGAGGGAAGTTCATAGCACTACAGCCTACCTCAAAAAAACAAGAAAAATTAATAATAAATTATTTAACCCTACCACTTAAAGAACTAGAAAGAGAACAACAAGAAAAGCCCAGAGTAAGTAGAAAGAAGGAATTAATAAAAATAAGAGCAGAAATAAATAACATAGAGACTAAAAAAGCAATATAAAAAATTCAAAGAAACCAAGAGCTGGTTATTTGAAAAGATAAACAAAATTGATAAACTGTTAGCCAGACTCATCAAGAAACAAAAAAAGAGGACCCAAATAAATAAAATCATAAATGAAAGTGGAGAAGTGACAACTGACACTACAGAAATACAAAGAATTGTAAGAAAATACTATGAAAAACCATATGACAACAAGAAGGACAATGTAGATGAAATGGAAAAATTCCTAGAAAAATACAATCTCCCAAAACTGAATCAGGAAGAATGAGAAAAGCTGAATAGGCCAATAACAACTTAGGAAATAGAAGTAATAATAATAATAATAATAATAATAATAAAAACTCCCAGCAAACAAAAGCCAACATCTGGATGTCTTCACAAGGGATTTTACCAAACACTCAAAGAAGAAATAACACCTATCCTCCTCAAACTATTTCAAAAAATCCAAGAGGAAGGAGTACTTCCAAGCTCCTTTTATGAGGCCAGCATTATTCTAAATCTGAAACCAGATAAAGACACTACAAAGAAAGAGAATTACAGGCCAATATCCCTGATGAACATAGATGCTAAATTCCTCAACAAAATATTAGCAATTCAGATCCAGCAGTATATTAAAAGATCATATACCATGACCCAGTGGAATTTATTCCAGGGATGTAAGGCTGGTACAATATTTGCAAATCAATAAATGTGGTACATCATATAAACAAATTGAAAGACAAAAATTACATGATCATATCAATAGACACAGAAAAAGCATTTGACAAAATTCAACACCCATTTTTGATAAAAACTCTCAACAAAATGGGAATAGAGAGAGCATATCTCAACATGATAAAGGCCATATATGACAAATCTACATCATACTCAATGGGCAAAAGCTAAAAACATTTCCCCTAAGAACAGGGACAAATCAGGGATGTCTGCTTTCACCACTCTTATTCAACATAGTACTCAAAGTCCTAGCCCAAACAATCAGACAAAAAGAAGAAATAAAAGGCATTTAAATTGGAAAGGAGGAAGTAAAACTCTCATTATTTGCAGATGACATGATATTGTACATAGAAAACCCTAAAGACTCCACCAAAAATCAACTAGATTTAATAAATAAATTTGGCAATGTAGCAGGATACAAAATCAACACCCAAAAATCCATGGCTTTTTTGATACACTGATAATGAATTCTCAGAAAGAGAAACTAAACAAACAATCCCATTTACAATTGCAACAAAGAATGTAAGATACTTAAGGAGGTAAAAGACATGTACTCAAAAAACTACAGGACGTTAAAAAAAAAAGAGATAAAAGAAGATATAAACAAATGGAAGAATATTCTGTGTTCATGGATTAGTAGAATCGACATCAGTAAAATATCCATACTACCCAAAGGAATCTATAGATTCAATGCAATCCCCATTAAAATACTAATGCACACTTCACAGATCTAGAGCAAATACTCTAGAAATTTATATGGAACCAAAAAAGACCCCGAATAGCTGCAGCAAACTTGACAAAGAAAAACAAAGTTGGAGGAATCACAATACCAAATTTCAAGTTATACTACCAAGCCACCTTAATCAAAACAGCCTGGTACTGACACAAGAACAGGCATACAGACCAATGGGACAGAACAGAGACCCCAGAAATGGACCCCAACCATTACACTCAATTAATATTTGACAAAGGAGGCAAGAGCATACAATGGAGTCAAGACAGTCTCTTCAATAAATGGTGTTGGGAAAATTGGACAGATACATGCAAAAAAGTGAAACTTGACCACCAACTTATACCATACACAAGAATAAACTCAAAATGGATAAAAGACTTAAATGTAAGTTGAGAAACCATAAGTAACCTAGAAGAAACCATAGGCAGCAAAATCTCAGAGGTCTCTTACAACAATATGTCTATAGGTACATCTGCTAGGGCAAAGGAAACTAAAGAGAAAATAAACAAATGGGACTACATCAAAATAAAAAGCTTCTGCACAGCAAAAGAGACCATCAACAAAACACAAAGGGAGCCCACTGTGTGGGAGAACATATTTGGCAATGATACATCTGGTAAAGGGTTAATATTCAAAATATATAAGGAACTCATACATCTTACCAGAAGGAAGACAAACAATTCAATTAAGAAATGGGCAATAGACCTAAATAGACATTTTTCCAAAGTGGCCATACAGGTGACCAAGAGACATAAAAAATGTTCCAAGACACAGATCATCAGAGAGATGCAAATTAAAACGACTATGAGGTATCACCTCACACCTGTCTGAATGGCTACCATCAACAAATCAACCAAAGACAGGTGCTGGCTCAGATGTGGAGAAAAGGGAACCCTAGTGCACTGCTGGTGGGAATGCAGACTGGTACACCCATTATGGAAAACAGTATGGAGTTTCCTCAAAAAATTAAATATGGAACTGTCATTTGACCCAATGATCCCACTTCTAGGAAAATATCCCAAGAAACTTAGAAACACCAATCAGAAAGAATGTAGGCTCCCCTATGTTCGTTGCAACACAATTTACAATAGCTAAGATCTGGAAACAAGTGCCCATCAGTAGATGAGTGGATAAAAAAGCTGTGGTACTTTTATACCATGGGAAACTATGCAGCAGTAAAATAGAAGAATCTCTTGCCCTTTGAGACAGCATGGAGGGACCTGGAGAGTATCATGCTAAGTGAAATAAATCAGTTAGAAAAAGACAAGTATCACATGATCTCACTCATATGTGGAATCTAAGTAACAAAATAAACTGATGAACAGAGGAGATCCAGAGACTGGAAGCATGGAAGAGAGTGGGGAATCTTGGGAGGGTGGGAGGGTGGAAGGTAATCAACCAAAGACCTTGTATGCATATATGCATGGCCCAAGGACACAGGCAGTGCGGTGGAGAGGGCCTGGGGTGGAGCAGGGATAGGGGCAGGGGAGAGCTCGATTGGGGGTCAATGGGGGAAATAGGAGGACATATGTAATACCTTCAACAGTAAAGATTTATTTAAAAAACAAAACAGAAAGAAAAATAAACCATACTCTTGCCAGTGAGCTATGAGCCTGCGTCACTTTCCAGCTGTGTCACTTAGTGGTGATCTCAAGCCCCTGAGAACCACCCTACCTCTCAGCTTCCCCATGTGAAATGGGCTTATCACATTGCCCACTTTATGAGTTTGTTTTATAAGGAAAGGAGATAACACAGATCAAAGGCTACAGGCATTGGTAATCCTACTAGATAGCGCTGAATTCCCCTCTATAATTGTACTGATTTACATACTAACTGGCCCCACAGAAAACTGTCAGTTGCCCCACTGCACACCACCCCCCAGCCCCCACCATGAGATCATGTTGACAAAGCTTTGAATATTTGCCTCAGTATCATTTTAACCTGCATCTTTCTGATTCCCGGCAAGGTTGTATCTGGGGTCAGGGCTGTATGTTAAGTCTGGGCACAGTGGGGTGGGGATCCTGATTCCTGGATGGCTGGTTTCCAAAGCCCCATTGAAGGGGAACTGATTCTGAGTTCCTGTAAACCAAGCTCTTGCTCTTTTCCTGGCTGTGCCCAGAGTGGGGGAGGCACAGAGAAACAGAATAAACCTGGCCTCTGTCTGCTGCGATTGTGACACCCTTTCTTTAGAAGAGGAGGGAGTACAAACAAACCTGCTTATTCTCCAAAATTTAGATTGAACTTCTGAAACTGGGGTGGGATGCCTGCTAGGATTCCCCAGACCCCAATACTGCCCTTGTTCCCTCCCCTGGTGCCCCCAAACTCCCACCCCACTTCCCGATGTTATTAGAGCCTTGAGCTTTCAGGCTTTGTGGTTGGACAGCTTTGAGGAGTTCCTGGCCTGGCCTCTGTTTCCCTGCAAGGCCTGGTTCCTCCTTTCTCAGCTCCTCAGTGAATCCGTCTGAAGGACGACAGCGAGGCACCCATTGGGAGGACAGAGGTGACAGGAGGAAGGCTTCTTGACTTTTGGGTGAAGTTTGGGGGGGGGGGGGGCGCAAGATAAGCCAGAAGGGAGGGGGTAGGGAAGGTGGCTTGTGAGGGGACTTCCACCTGGCCCAGCATTCAGGCACCAAGGGTGGTGAAGCCAGGCTGCCTGATGACCTAGGTGGCCATCTGGGGACGAACTTTTCCTAGCAAAGTACCTGTTATTTACCTGAAACGTGAATTTAACTGGGCGCCCTGTATTTTGCCTGACAACGCTAGCTGGGATGCAAGGAGAGAAGAGGAAGAAAGGGGGGAGGCCTGGGACACCCCTCCCCACCTGCCTGGGTGCAGTGACCTCTCTGCTGCAGCCCACCCTTTCCCCACAGACACTATCAGGCCTGGAAATAGCAAGAAGCCCCCCTCGCTCCTGGCCCCCCATTTCCAAGAAGGGTCCTTACTACACTGCTTTCTGAGGAGTTTCCCTCCTCAACCCACAGCCAGGCCTCTCCCACCACCTGCAGCCTTGTCTTCCCACACACTCCATTCATTACTCATTAACTCATAGGTAACCTTGACCTGATTGAATTAACCCATCTGCCCTATGGCTCCTTCCCCCATGCTTCCATGCACACTCAGCAGAGACCTGGGCACCAGGGACCCGCATCCTGGGAGGACATGGTGGGCAGATTTTGATTCTAACTTTGACTTCTCCCAGCCTGTTCCTGATCTGCTCACTGGACATTCACAATCATGCACCTCCCCTCAGGGCATCCGGCAAGCAGAATGCTGAGCGTGGCATCCCACATGTAGTGACTGCTGTATGTGCTTGAAACACATATGTAATTTTGGTTATACCTCCTCCTCCTCCCTCTTGCCTGATGTCTTTGATAGCCCAACAGGCCTCCCAGCCAGGGTCCTCCCTTCCTCCTTCTCCCTCGCCTCTGTGTCCAGCCCTCACCGACCCCTGGACTGTCTCTCTGAGCCCATCCCTTCTCTTCACCCTGTGCTCCCTGGCTTCCCTGCTGTAGACTCACCTCTTCCAGTTCATTTACATCACATTAATGGGGGCTTTTCCCCTAGAACACACCTTTGTATTCCCTCTACAAAGTTTTGATGTATAATGCATGAAGACATGCAACCAACAGCAAATGTCTCCATCAGGTTCAGCTGGCAGCATCTTGCCTATTTCATGCATCTGGTTTATTTCACATGCCATCGGTGCTATTTCTAGCCCCACGTTATGAATGAAGAAACTGAAGGCTTTGGCCACTTGCCCAAGATTCTCTAGCTGGTAAGAGCTGGGATTTGAACCCAGGCAGCTGGACTCCAGAGCTCATGCCCCTAAACACTGTGAATTTCTGACTGGTGCTGTAACAAATGACCACAGGTGAGGTGGCTTAAAACAACATTTATTTATTATCTCACTAGTGGCCCAGTGTGGGAAATCGCACTTAGTATGCCTCCCGCCACCCACTGCAGGAGCCACACCTCTTCCGCAGGAGTCCACGGGAGCTGCCACCTCCCACGAGAGCCGGGGGGAGGGACCGAGAGTTGCTCCATGCATCTCCTGGTGACCTGTCGTGCAGGCAGCCCTGCCCACCCGTGCACGCCTACCGCTTACTGCAGCCTCCTCCTGATTGGTTGTTAACACGTGATGGCATGATGACCATTTGCATATTAGCTCTTTATTATACAGGATAGTTCTGGAGGCAGAAGTCTGAAATTGAGAGGTCAGCAGGGCTAGTTTCATCTGGAGGCTGTAGGAAAGAATCCGTTCCCTGCTCTTTCCAGCTTCTGGAAGCTGCCTGTGTTCCTTGGCTCATGGCTCCTTCCTCCATCTACCAAGCACATACTCCAGGCTGTTTCCATCATCACATCTCATTCTCTGACCCTCATCCTTCTGCCTCCTTATCAAGACCCTTGTGATGACATTGGGCCCACCTGAAGCATCCAGAATAAGGCCCCAATCTAAGACCCTTAACTTAATCATCTCTGCAAAGTGTCTTCTGTCATGAAATGTAACATATTCACAGGTTCTGGGGATTAGGATGTGGACATCTTTGGGGAGCCATGGCTGTGCCTACCCAGAGTGCATGTGGATAAAATATTGACCCTGTATGGCATGTCCCTTCCAGCTTAAAATTCTTCCCTGATGCCTATGGGTCCCAGCACAAAGTCCCAGTTGTCTGCCTGTCTTTAGGTTCCTGCCAGCTGCTCTTGCCCTCCCACTGGCCCCTGACAACCTTGCAGCAGGACTTACAGGCTATTCTGGGCTTCTCCATCTTGCTCACCCAACTTCCTCACTCTGCAATGCCTTCCCACTTCCTTCTTTGTCTGGCTGGGCTATTTACTCAGCTGGGCCCCAGTTACACTTGTTTCCACCTGCAGGAAGCCTGGACCCCAACATGTTCCCTAATCCTGTCCCATGCCTGTGGTCCTCACTGGCCCTTTGGCAAGAAGAACAAGGTGGGGCCTTGGGCTCTTGGGGAGAGGGTGTGAGTGAGTGGGGATAGCGGTGTGTGTGTGGGAGGGAACACTGAGTCAGCCCCGGCAACTGTAATGCTGAGTCCTGGGCAGGAATTTCCTCTTGGCTATCAGCCCAAGCTAGAGGGAAAGCTGTGATTGGCCTGTGAGTCCCCTGAGGCTGACAGGGGGCCAGGAAGGGAGGGTGGGTGGCTGTGGTGTGTGTCTGCTGCTTCTCGGGATGCTAGGAGGAGACCTGCTTGTGGAATTTAGGGCTGGGTGAGGCCTCCAATGCTGGCTGTGGGGACTCCCCCAGTCTCTTTTCATCCCACCCATGCAGCTGGGTCCTGACCTTCAGACTGTTTTTTCTTGGGATTTTTGGCTTCCAATGTCAAGCACATACTTGGACACTCCTGGTTTATAGCTGCTACAATTGTGCTTTCCCTAGTTTATACGTCTGGCCCTTGTTACCCCACTTCAATGTATAAATTGTGTCCCCCTACCCAGCGCCCCCCCCCCCCCCCGCAACTTGTAACTCTCTCATATTTCACGCCTTTGACCCTTCTCTCAGCTTGCCCTTGACTCCTGTGGCCCCATACCTGTATGAGACCTTGATTTCTGCATGCACCTCCCTCCGTGTTGTGGACTGTGAGCCCAGAAAGCTGGGGGTGGGGGGCAGACACATGGGCTTCCCTGCGCCCTCAGACCCCATCCTAGGTACTGGGCATGGGATGCAGGGGCTGTGGAGACATTGGGGGAAGGAGGGGTCTGGCCTTCTGGCTCACAGTCTAATGCCCCCCCGCCACCACCTCCCAGATTTTTGTGTTGTTCTTTGCATGCATTTTCTGTGTGTGATTGTGCATCTTGAGTTGTGGTTTTCTTACCGTTTTTTTTTCTTTTTTCCATTTCGTTTTTTCCTTTATTGCATCCCTCCATCGGTCCATATTGTACTCGTTCTCTATATTCTACACCCCCCCCCACCCTACCCCACCACACACCTCCTCCATGGTCCTCACCGGTAGCCGCATCCCCCACCCCTCTCCCCCCTGGGGGGCCCCCTGCCCTCGGCATTGCCTAATGGATCCCCATCCCCCCGCTCCGGCCTCGACCCCTTGGCCATACTGAGTGAGATCAGTAAGTCAGTCAAACCGCGGCTAGCATCCTTCCGCAGCCTTCGAGGCAGCCGTGGGGTAAGTGAGGCCTCCCAGGGAGGAGGAGGGGCTCCCCCAGCCTGCCCAATGGCCGGGAGGCAGGACCCTGGGCTCGCTTCCTGCTGCAGGCTGGACCCACTCCTCCCATTGCGTGACTCGGACCTGCTTTGCTCAGTGCATGGCCTTGCCCCCAGGAACCTTGGGTGGGGAGAAGGTGGACTTGGTGTGCCTTATGAGTGTCCTAGGGCCTGGAAGTTCACACTCCACAATCCCAAACTCAGTTCTCTTTCTACCTGCAAATAGTGGCGACTGGGGATTTTAACCACTTGCCCCTGGAGCAGCAGAGAAAGCGGCTTCAGCAGCAGCTGGAGGAGCGTAATCGTGAGCTACAGAAAGAGAATGACCAGAGGTAAGGTGAGAGGGAGGCAGGCAAAGTGAAAGATCAGTTGGGAGCCAAAAACCAGGTATTACAGGCTTTATTAGGAGAAAGACCTGCTGGGCTGTCTCGCAAGGGGAGAGCAGCAACCTGTGCAGAGATGAGCACTCCTTTTGAGGGGAGGGATGGGGCTTAGGGTACTCAGCAGGCGCTGATTGGTGGCTTAATGTATGGTCCATATAAGGTACATAGTTAGGTACTCAGGTACTTAGGAACCAGGGCTTAGGGTATTTGGCAGGTGCTGATTGGTGGCTTAATGTATAGTCCATATAAGGTACATGGTTAAGCTCTCAGGTATTTCCAGGATGCAGGTTACGTCATGTTTACTGTTACTCCACCCACCAGTTGGGGGAAAGAAGGATCTATCATTCCAGGCTTTTGGTAATAGTAAAAAAAAGTTGAGAGTCCAGGCAAGGTCAGGGCGCGAAGGCCTGTCTTCTGTAGCTGCTTCCTGCTGAGAGGGGGCGTCATCAGGGGCATCTACCTGGGATCTCAAAGATTCAGGTGACATAGGTGTCTCTAGGTTCTGAATTCAAGGCCAGATAGATCTCTCCCACCTTCTGGTTGGCGATCGCCTGCATTCTGTTCTGTAAGAAACTAGTGAAACAGCGCATGAGACAGGGGCCAAAGAGCAAAATTAAAAGAATAAATACCAGTGGGACTCATAGTGGGAGGAGCCATGGGGCAAGGGAGCCAAAAATGGCATACCCCCTTCTTGCTGGTTACATCATCTTTGGTCAATCCTTTCTCAGAGGGATTTAATGTGATCTTTGACAATTCCTGATTCATTAACATAGTAGCAGCATTCTTCCCCAAGAAAGACACAGGTACCCCCTTTTTCTGCTGTCAAGAGATCCAAAGCACACCGGTTCTGTAGGGCTACCACTGGTAAGGAGTCTACCTGCCTTTGAAGGGATTCAAGGGAATTGCTAATGATGGAGATATCTTCTGAAAATTCAGCAGACAATTTGTGGTAGAAATGAACAGAGGAGGAATTGCCTCCTACTCCTGTCCCTACTGCAGTGAGGACTCCCGTACCCACTAAGAGGGGAACAAGGGCCGCCCTTTTGTGGTGAGGTCTGAGAAGACCAAGAGAGGATTGGAGTTCTCCCTCTGTTCTGACAGAAAGATTGGGGGTTAGGAAGACATAAACGCAGAGAGAGTATGACAGGTCCTGGGGAACACAGGTGTATGCTGTAGTCCCACAGAGGAGAAGAATACCCTGTGGATGGCAGGCTAAGGGAGGGGGCAAATTTATAGATTGTGTACAGTTGTAAGGTGCAGGGGTAGTTGAGGTAGTAGTTTGAGAAGTATTTGTTAAATAGGTGGTATTTTCTATATTAAAGAGAGAGATGTTGTATAGGGTGTGTTGAGGATTAATATAGGTAAGAGTTAAGTTAGTGGTCCAATGGGTTGGGATTGGAGTGGCTATGATGAGGGTTCCAGCCAGTGACAGACAAATCCAGCAGGATGTAGAGAAGGAGGGATTGATGTCAGAGAGTAGATGGAAAGTTGTGTTGATGAGGGTGGGCAAAGGAGTAGGTCCAGAGTTCGTAGGGTGAGAGATAATGTCCTTTAGTTGGGGAGGTATAGGTAAGGGATTAATATAGGTTTTGATAAAGACAATTATAGCCCTGGGATCTCTGCCCCCTTCATCTATTCTAATTCCTGCTGGCTGAGCCTGGTTACAGAGTGGGTCTGCTGGGCTTGATATGATAAAGTTGACAGGATTACACCTAAGGGGATCACAATCCAGAGGGAGTCTGATGTTTACTAGTGGGCTACGTAATGCACCAGAGTGGTAGTGGGGGCACTGCCAATATGGACAGTAAAACTCCCCTATGTTGTCACAGTCCCCTTGCTGGCGGTATTTCATACATCGATATTTGTGGTTGGTGGCATAGCTCCGATGCCACCCACTGCAGCTAGACCACAGCGGGGCCGTGGCCGCACAGGCATCGAAATAGAGAGTGACACTAGAGGATTTCCCATCCCAGATGGTAGAATTGATGACTCCCTTATCATCCTAAGTTGTTTCACCTGAAAAGACCAAAAACTTTCATTGGTGCACTCATTGTTAGCTGCCTGTAGGAGGATTATGGTGAGGAGATGAGACATATAAAAAGGAATTAGAAAACCTGAGCTTCTCTGGAGTAAAAAGTCAGAGGGTCCCTTTCCAGGTAAGATCTACTATCCATGAGTGTAAGTCTTCTGGGGAAGCAGATCGTGGTCACCACCAGGACCAGTCCTCCAGGGTGCACTGTGGGAAATAGTAGAATTTAGCCTCTGAGGAATAATGGGTCATCAGGTCCTGGATGGTGCCGCTGAGTCCTCTTCGGGGATGGTGGAGAGACATTTGGTGAGCCTGAGAGAGGTAGGTCCTGTGGGGGTAGAAGCGTAGGAAGGTAGTGTTTTGTGTAGAGGTTTGTATGGCTTAATGTGTGAGAGGTGATACCAGTAGTGTATTCCTTGTACCTTTGCTGCTGTAGGGGTAGATAGTATGACTGGGAAAGGCCCCTCCCATGTGTGTATTAAGGATGCGTTTCCTTTTTTCTTGACATAAACCAAGTCCTCAGGGAGGACTGAGAGATGAGTAAAAGTTGTAGGAAAGGGATGGGGGAGAAGATTATCAGCGTGTTGTTTTAAGAGTGTCCTCATATGAGCAAAAGCAGGGAAGTAGTCTCCCCGGGAGGGGGAATTGTCCTCAGGGGTTTGGAGGGCAAAATGCCGCCCATACATGATCTCGAAGGGGCTTAGAAGTAGTGGTTGTCATGGTATGGCCCTCGGTCTCATTAGTGCCAGGGGGAGTAGTTCAGTCCAAGGCATATGGAGCTCTAAGGATAGCTTGGTTAGATGTGTTTTTAAGAGATGATTGGCCTTTTCTACTTTACCTGAAGACTGAGGGTGGTAGGGGATGTGGAGGCTCCATTTGATGTTTAGCGTTTGAGAGACCAGCTGCGTCATCTGAGAGATGAAAGCGGGGCCATTATCAGATTGAAGAGACATGGGAAAGTAACATCCAGGGACGATGTGGTGGGTGAGAGGCAGATGAGAGTACAGGTTCCTGTCCAGCTGATGGGGAGACAGATGTATGTGTTTTTCCCACATAGGAAGAAAAATCCCTGATCATGGAGACAAGCTGAAAGGTGTAAAGAGAAGAGGTGGACTAAAGGGTATGAGATTCCATTTCCCAGTTGACGCTCCAAGCTGAGAGGGTAGTCACCATGGCGCTACCACTAAGGGGTGACAGATGAGTGATTGAGATTGTATTGCTGTGAAAGTGGGAGGGAATGCTAGAATGGGCTGTTATCCAAGGGAAAAGAGAAAGGGAAGGAAAGGAGCAGTGGAAGCCAGGGACCTGATGGTTGGATAAGAAGTCAGACACTGTGCTGGCTTAACTTCTTATTTTTACTGAGCCTTAATCCTTGCTGTTTTTCTGAATCTTCTGGTTTAGCTTAAGAAGTATCCAGCAACCTTGTCCTGCCAGGCTTGGAGGCTGAAACCTCACTTTCTTGCTCAGAGTAAAATGTCCCTTTTATAATTATTATAATAGTTAATTTAGAACTTCTTTCTTTCTTTCAACATTTCTCTTTTCCTTCTCATCACATACACAACCTTCATAAATATCACACTTTTAAATTAGCCATCAAACCTTCTTTCTATGTCCTTCAAAAATGCACAACCATGCCTCAGACCTTCCATTAAGTATTTCTCTTACTTTCAAGAAAATATACATTCAACAAAGTACAAGACCTTCTGTAATAAAAACTAAAAGCAGGCAAATTAAAACATGTCTAGCAATCAATGTTTCAGTATTGCATGCTATTTAAAAATATTTAGATGTTTATCATTTAACCCAGCAATGCTCTAAAGTCTTTAAGTTAACACTTTGGAAAATTATGTATAGGTATATGAGGCTGGAGAAAAGGCGGGGGGGGGGGGGAGGGGAGGGAGCAGGCCTCACAGCCTGTTCCCAGGCCTCTAGCCGCTTGGATTCAAAACTGCAGAATTTTTCCTTAGAGATAACATACTAAGGTTTGGGTGATAATGAGCTCCGATTCTGATAATAGCCAGACTGTTAAGTAAGCCTATGCAGTCAAGAAAGTTGTCCTTTGGGAAGGGTGGAGTGGGGGGTAGGGGGACAGGGTGAGAAGGCACTGAATTCAGAGCAGTTTTCAGAGCATTAAAGGGGTGAGAATGTTGGCCTTGGGATCTAAAGGCACAGTGATGGGGTCCCTTCTCCATGTCATGTCATAGAGGAGCTTTGCAAGAAGACTAAAGTTGTGAACCCAGAGGTGAGAGTACCCGGTGAGCCTGAGAAAGGAGAAAGTTTCTTGTTCAGAGGAGGGGGCAGTCATGGAGGAGATAAGGAGATAAGGCATTTACAGTCCCAGGAATGGCTCGGCCTTGTGGGGTGAGAGAGTGAAACTGAGGTAGGTGACTGTTTGGGACAACTGGGCTTTAAGTGGAGATGCATGGTAGCTCTGGCCGCGCACCGAGGTAGAATGAGAAAAGAGTGAATGGGGAATTTAGTAAGATGCAGTGTAGAGGTGAGGTGGCTAATGGCTGTGAGACTAATCCTTCAACCCCCATAATAGAGACTGAGGAGTGGACAAGGGTCCCAGTGAATTCGGAGAGGGCAGCATAAGTGGCCCCAGTGTCAATTAAAAAGACGATCAGCTTACCTGCCACCACAGTTGTTACCTGAGGCTCTGTCCTGGTGATGTAAGTCTGGGGCCCTGTCAGGGCCTGGGCAGCTTCTTTGGTGGCCAGTCCCATGAGGTCTGGGAGCTCCGAACCGGATCCAGAGGGCGGCTGTGCTGGACTGGCTGAGGCCCAACCCAGAGGGGCCAGACTGCAGTCTGATTTCCAGTGGCCTTCCCTTCCACACCTTGGGCAGGGCCCAGGCAGGGGTCATGGGTTTGAGCAGGACTTGGCTCAGTGTCCTTCCTTGTTGCATTTGAAGCATGGGCCCAGAGGAGGCTTAGCCTCTGACTTACCTGCAGTTGGACGACCAGCACTTCGTTTGGAGTTCCTGAGAGTGGTGGCTAGGAGCTGAAGGTCTCCTTCTGGACCTCAGCATTGGCCTGATCGCACCTTTGTTTTTGGATTTGGGTTTTCTCGTCTCTATTATTAAAGACCTTAAAGCAGCGGTTCTCAACCTGTGGGTTGCAACCTCTTTGTGGGTCGAACGACCCTTTCACAGGAGTCACCTAAGACCATCGGAAAACACAGATATTTACATTATGATTCATAACAGTAGCAAACTTATAAAGTAGAAAAGAAAATAATTTTATGGTTGGGGGTCACCACACATGAGGAACTGTATTAAAAGGTCGCGGCATTAGGAAGGTTGAGAACGACTGCTTTAAAGGTCAGGTTAGCAAGGTCTTTTCGAGGGGTTTGTGTACCTGTATCTATTTTTTGAAGATACATGTCGGGGACTGATTGGGATATAAAATGGGTGTTTAGAAGAAGGGCTCCCTCTGGGGAGGTGGGGTTTAAGGTGGTAAATTTCTATAGAGGAGGACAGGGGGACATAGATGTCATGCCACGTCAGGACATAGGACTGGGTCAGGCTCCTTAGTAAAGATGGTCGGATTACTGGAAAAAAACCTGAGATGCCTCTCAATCTGTGTGAGACTGGACATAGAGAATGGGACGTGGACTCAGACTAT
This sequence comes from Plecotus auritus, assembly GCF_963455305.1. Lineage (NCBI taxonomy): Eukaryota > Metazoa > Chordata > Mammalia > Chiroptera > Vespertilionidae > Plecotus > Plecotus auritus. Next base: position 86,969,652 of record NC_137773.1, read on the forward strand.
GCCCTCTGTTCCTGCTGCCTTCCTCAGCGGTAGAATGGAGGCGGGAATAGAAGAGGCTGTTGAGGAAGGCAGTCTTTGGGTGGCCTGAGAATCAGTGTTAGATGGAAAGGCTGTTTTGGACTCAGGTTCTCAGGATTTGGGCTCTCAGGGACTGGGGAGAAGGCGGCTGCTGGTTAAGAGGGTCTGAAGAGAAAGAGCCGAGGTGTTTTCAATTTGAGAAAGATCAGAGAGTGAGAAGGGAATGGCTACCCGAATGATACCCTCGCCCCTGTAAAGCGCGCAAAGGGAACTCCCAGCCACCTGTGAATTCAGTTGCTGGCAGTCACAGGGGCAGAGATTCTGTGGAGAGCATGCAGGGGAAGGCTGGCAGTTAGAATTCTCAGAGGGTGGAGCCTGGTGAGCGGATTCTGGGGCAGGGTTGTAAGGGGGTGGCGGGAGTTGGAGAGGTGGAGATGAATGATCAGCTGGATCGAAAGAGCAGTCAGAGGACAGAGAAAGGGGCTGAGGACCGGTTTTGAGAGGGTGGAGAGGACTTCGCAAGGAGGATCTGATGAGTGGAACATGAGGAGTAAAGCGAGGGGCGAGAGTGGGGGAAAAAGAAAGCCAGCACGTAGAGGATTTTGGAAGCTTTCCCTGTCCAGTGGCAAAAATTATCAAGGTTTCCAAGGATATTGAAGTCGAAAGTGCCATTTTCAGGCTATTGAGAGGCATTATTGAGTTTATATTGTAGCCAGGCAGTGTTACAGAAAAAATGAGCTTCTTTGGTTTGATGTAGCCAGAAAGACCACGGGCCGAGAGATTGGCGAGGAGACACCCGAAGGGTGTGCTTCGAGGGGGTTTGGATTGAGAGGTCCCCATGACTGGAGGGAAGGGCTATCGGAAGTTGGGGAAGGAACAAGGAGCGTCGTCCTGTTCCCTCACCCAACCTGAGAGAGAGAGCCGAGAAAAGGTTCTGAGATCGTCACCCCGAGACACTTTTCCCATGGAGCGGAAGAGAGTATTCCCAGCCAGGCACCTGGGATTTGAGTATGAGTAGCCGAGTAGGTGGGAAACTCTGAGGCCCCAAAGCCCCTCCAGGTCACAGGGAGCAAGAAAAAAAAAAGGGGTGGGGGTGGGGGTGCGTAAGTTGGGTCCGAAGGCCTACCGGAGGGCAGGAGGTGAAGAGATCCCCATGGGTCCTGGTTCGGCAGGGTTCGAGAGGGGACCAAAAGTCAAAATGCATTTAGTACTACAGTGCATAGTGCCAGCTGTTTGCCTCCATGACTGGCTGACTGGGAGCTCTGGCTCTCTGCTGCTGCCAGCATCATGACAGAGTATCACACTGCCTATCACTGGCCCGAGCAAAGGTCAAAGTTCGAAGTATGGTTTTTGCTGAATGGATATAGTTTTTGCACGATCGTCTGTACATGGAAATGGTACTCAAACATCCCCATCAAGCCCCAATCTCTGGTGGTTATACAGGTGATTCCTACCCCGCTCATAAGAAACCGTTCCTTCCCATCTTATACAACTCATTCCAGCACACAGAAAGTGAGTGAATGCCACCAGTACATTTTGGAGTCTGGTGGAATCTCTATTGTAAAATCACTTAGCAAGAATTCAAGAAAATAGAAGTGTGGGCTCATTTTAATTCACTTCTGATCTTCGATGCAAAATCCTAGCCAAGCAAATACAATGGCCATGGTTGTACAACAGTGTGAATGTACTTTATGCCATTTGGCATAAATGAGCCAAAAATGGCTCAAATGAGAATTTTTATATTCTGTATATCTTATCATAATAAAACATATAAATGTTTTTTAATCTTTATTGTTGAGGGTATTATATCTGTCCCTGTTTTCCCTGCCAGTTCCTCCCTCAACCAGTACCCACCCATTGTCTCTGTCCATAGATAATGCATATATGCACTTAAGATCTTTGGTTAACCTCTTCCTAGACCCCCCCCAACCCCCTTCTCTCTGAGATTCATCAGTCTGTTCCATGTTTCCATGCCTCTGATTCATCAGTTTATTTAGTTCGTTAGATTTCTTGTTCATTTATTTTGATTTTTAGATTTAATTGTTGATAGATATATATTTATTGCCATTTTATTGTTCATATTTTAAATTTTCTTTTCTTCTTCTTCTTCTTCTTCTTCTTTTTCTTCTTCTTCTTCTTCTTCTTCTTCTTCTTCTTCTTCTTCTTCTTCTTCTTCTTCTTCTTCTTCTTCTTCTCTCCCCCCTCCTCCTCCTCCTCCTCCTTTTCCTCTTCCTCTTCCTCTTCTTAAAGAATAGGTTTCAGCATTTCATGTAGTACTGCTTCAGTGGTAATGAATTCCTTTAGTTTTTTCTTGTCTGTGAAGCTCTTTATCTGACCTTCAATTCTAAATGATAGCTTTGCTGGGTAGAGTAATCTTGGTTGTAGGTTCTTGCTATTCATCACTTTAAATATTTCTTGCCACTCCCTTCTGGCCTGCAATGTTTCTGTTGAGAAATCAGCTAAGAGTTATATGGGTGCTCCCTTGTAGGTAACTAACTGCTTTTCTCTTGCTGTTTTTAAGATTCTTGCCTGTCTTTAACCTTTGGCATTTAAATTATGATGTGTCTTGGTGTGGGCCTCTTTGAGACTCATCTTGTTTGGGACTCTCTGTGCTTCCTGGACGTGTATGTCTATTTCCTTCACCAAATCAGGGAAGTTTTCTGTCATATTTTTTTAAACAGGTTTCCAATTTCTTTCTCTCTTCTCCTTCCAGCACCCTCATGATGAGAATGTTGGTATGCTTGAAGCTGTCCCAGAGACTCCGTACACCATCTTCATATTTTTTGGATTCTTTTTTCTTTCTGCTATTCTGATTGGGTGTTTTTTGCTACCTTATATTCCAAATCACTGATATGATTCTCAGCGTCATCTACTCCACTGTTGATTCCTTTTTCATGATGTTGAAGCTCTTACTGACTTCCTTGAGCATCCTTATAAGCATTGTTTTGAACTCTGTATCTGGTAGTTTGCTTACCTCCATTTCATATAGTTCTTTATCTGAGTATTTCTCCTGTTCTTTCATTTGGAACCCATTATTTTTTGTCTCCACATTTTGGCTGCTTCCCTATGTTTGTTTCCCTATATTAGGTAGAGCTGCTACATCTCCCAGCCTTGGTAGAGTGGCCTGTGTAGTAGGTGTCCTGTAGGTCCCAGGGGTGCAGCCTCCTCAGTCACCTGAACTGGGTGCTCCAGGTGTGACCCTGTGTAGGCTGTGTACACTGTCCTGTGGTAGTTGAGGCTTGATTGCTGTTGGCATCACTTGTAGGGATTGAGCGAGTATGAACTGTGACTACAGCAAAGGAACTGCTGTGCAGGTAGAGCTTTGGTGCTCACTGAGTCTGCCCCTTGAATGTGCTGCTTGTGGATGTGGTAGGGTTGTAATCTGGCATGGTCTGAAGCTGTCCACTGGGTGCACTGGCTCTGGGGCCTCAGGGAAGATGCAAAGTCAGGCACTGCCTGTGCCCTGCCTGGGGCCACCTAGCATGAGCTACAGAGCAATCTGCAGATGGCTGCTACTTGTGTTGGGCTTGGAGGTACCCAGGAGAAACCAAGCTGTGAACCAAGGTGGGCTGCTGCTAATGCTGCACCTGGGGCCACTTAGCAAGCGGTAGGGGATACACAGAGGCCAGGTGCTGCTTGTTTGAGCAATTTTAGGAAAGTCTGAAGCATGAGGCAAGAGAGGCCATTTGTATGGTAAAGCCACTGGAAACAGGTTAGATGAGCCCAGAATTGGGTGAAGTAGGGTCTTAGGGAATGAGCAGGGTGGGGCAAACAGTGTAAGCCAGGTTGATGGAGACTCAGATATGGTGCCTGCTTGTCATCTCTCTCTCTGTGTGTGTGTGTGTGTGTGTTTGTGTGTGTGTATATGTGTATGTCTGAAAAGGTACAATGACCTCTGTCAGCACTTCTGTCTGCGTATAAGCAGCTCCCCCAGCTTTCACCCTGATGCCAGACAATTCAGTTCCTCCTTGTATGTCCCTTGTTCCTTTCAAGCTGCTGCCTCAGAACTGGAACTCAGAGGGGATGAGTCCAAGTGAGTCCTTGCATGGGTCCTTTAAGAGGAAATATCTGGGACTCCAGTGACCTCTGTCTCACTCAGCCACAATCCACACTGGTTTTTACAGTTATAAGTTATGAGGATTTCTCTTCCTGGTATTGGAACCATGGGCTGGGAGGTGTGGTGTGGGGCTGAGACCCCCTCACTCCTCTGGCGGAACCTCTGCAGCCAAGATATCCCTCCTGATTTTAAATTGCCACACATGGTCATGGGACTAGCCCATTCCTAATCTTTGCCCCTCCTACCAGTCTGGATCTGGCTTCTTTAAATCCCTAGCTGTAGGACTTCCATTCAGCTAGATTTCAGGTGGTTCTGAATGATGGTTGTTCTGTATTTTGTTGTATTTTTGATGTGGTTGTGGGAGGATTCAAGTCCTACATTTACCACCACCATTTTGACCAGAAGTCAATGACTGACTTTTGTATATTGAACCATCCTTGCACTCTGAAAATAAATCTCACACAGTCATGGTATATGACCCTTTTAACATGCTGTTGGGCTGGGTTTCCTGGTATCTTGCTGGCAGATTTCTGCATCTATATTCATAAGTGATATTTATCTATAGTTTTCTTTTCTTGTGATGCCATTGTCTTGCTTTGGTAACTAGGTAACACTCTCCTCAGAATAAGTTAGAAGTGTTTCTTCCTCTTTGGTATTTTTGGGGAGAAAAGTTTGAGAGAGAATGGTATTAGTTCTTAATTAATTCTTTGGTAGAATTCACCATTGAAGCTATCCATCCTGGGCTTTTCTTTCTTGGGAGGTGTTTGATTAGTGCTTTACTCTTCTTCCTTATAATAGATCTATTCAGATTTTTTATTTCATCTTGAATCAGTTTTGGTAGATTTTGTATTTCTAAGAATCTATCCCTTTTATCTAGGTTATCTAATTTGTTGGCACTGAGCTTTTAATAGTATTCTCTTATACTCCTTTTTTATTTTTTAAAATCAGTAGTAATGTCCTCATTTTCATTTCTGATTTTGGTAATTTGAGTTCTCTCTCTCCTCCTCCCCCTCTTTCTTGCTATCTCCTTCCCTCCCTCCCTCTTTTTATTAGATAATACCAGTTTCCAAGGCAGTTGTTATGATCTCATCTTCACAAGTCAAATGTGAGAATTTCTGTTGCTCTATATTATAGCAGTCTTAAATTTTAGCTGTTGTATAATGAGATCCCTGTGTGATTTAATTGCATTTTATTGATAGTTAGTATGGTTGAGCACTCTTTCATGTTTATTGTTTGCTTACTGTCTTAGGTGAAGTATTGTTTTGTGTCCTTTTCTTTTTGATTCATAGAAATTCTTTATTTACTCTGGAAGTGAGCCCTTTGTCAATTATATTGTTGCAAAATATCTTTTCTCACCCTGTGGATTACCTTTTCGTTCACTGAACTGGTGCCTTTTGTAAAACAGATCTTAATTGAAATGTAACCTAGCAATAATATTTAATTTAATAATACCATTTAATAATATTTTTCTTTATACTTAGTATTTTTATGTTAAAAATCTTTGCTTATCATAACATAGATAAATATTCTTTTACCTTTCACTTAAACATTCACATTCTACCTGGTTGTAGTCCCTTCTTGCACTAATACCACACTTTCTGCATTACTGTTTACAACAGGTCTTCATATCTGGAAGAGTAACTATATTTTTTATTTTTATTTTTTTTTTTAATCCTCACCTGAGGATATTTTTTCCATTGATTTTTTAGAGAGAGTGGAAGGGATGGAGGGAAGGGGAAGGAAGGAGAGAGAGAAAGAGAGAGAGAGAGAGAGAGAGAAAGAGAGAGAGAGAGAGAGAGAACATTGATTAGTTGCCTCCTCTATTCTCCCCAACCAGTTCTAGTGATCAGCCTTGCAACTCAGGTACATGCCCTTGACCAGGAATCAAACCTACCACCCTTTGGTGTGTAGATCCACACTCTAAACACTGAGAAACACCAGCCAGTGCCAGCGTAACTCTATTTTGTTCTTCTTCTTGAAGATTGAACATAGGCTAATGCACCCCTAATTATATACCCAACATAAATGCACAAAAAGGCACTTACAAGAAAGCCTCAATTTCCTTCACAAACTCATAAGCAAAAGTTATAATGAAAATATTAGCAAGAGGTGTGGGAGAAAGTAGAAGAGGGTAAAGAGAGGACAACTGGTGATGGAAGGAGACCTGACTTGGGGTGGTGAACACAATACAATATACGGATGATGTATTATAGATCTGTACAACTGAAACTTATGTAGTTTTATTAACCAATGTCTCCCCAATAAAGTAAATGATGAATAAATAAATAAATAATAAAGTAATAAAAAAAAGAAAATATTACCATGCACCCAAAAATATATTAAAGTGCCAGTAGGCATAGGAAAAGATGCTCAACATCACTAACCTTCAGGCAAATGCAAATCAAAACCACAGTGAGATATCACTTCACACCTGCTAGAATGGCTATTATTAAAAATAAAACAAAACACAACAGCCAGGCCTGCAGGCTTGGCTCAGTGGATGAGCATCAATCTAAGAACCAAGAAATCACAGTTTGATTCCTAGTCAGGGTATATGCCTGGGTTGCAGGCTTGATCCCCTGTGTGGGGCATGCTGGAAGCAGCCAATCAAAGATTCTCTCTCATCATTGATGTTTCTATCTCTTTCTCCCTCTCCCTTCCTCTGAAATATATATATATATATATTAAACACAAATATAACAGGTATTGTTGAGGATGTGGAGAGGTTAAAACTCTTGTGTGCTCTTGGTGGGAATGCAAAATGATGCAGCTACAATGGAAAACAGTATGTATATTCCTCAAACCTTACCATCAATCAATCCTTCTTCATGGTATAAACTCAAATAATTGAAACCAGGATCTTGATGAGATACCTGTACTTCCATGTTCACTGAAGCATTATTTATAAAAGCAAAGTCATGGTAAGAATCTAAATGCCAATCAAAAAATGAGTGAACAAAAAAAATGTAGTATATCCAGACAATGGAATATCATCCTAATATATAAAAATCCAGGGGCCGTCAAAACCAAAACAACCGGACAGAGGACTGAACAGCAGGCTGCATGGGGCGCAAAGGCTGGCAGGGGAGTTAGTGAGGGACGACCAAACAACTGAACAGCAGCTGCATGGGGCGACCAGGCCAGCAGTGGGGGGCAGTAAGGGGCAACCAGGCCGGTGGGAGACAGTTAGGGGCAACCAGGCCGGCAGATGGGGGCAGTTGGGAGCAATCAGGCTGGTAGGCAGAGGCAGTTAGGGGTGATCAGGCTGGCAGGGGGGGCAATTAGGGGTGATCAGGCAGGCAGGCAGGTGAGCAGTTAGGAGCCAGCAGTACTGCATTGTGAGAGGGATGTCCAACTGCCGGTTTAGGCACGATCCCGGTAGTCGGACATCCCCTGAGGGGTCCCGGATTGGAGAGGGTGCAGGCTGGGCTGAGGGGACGCCCCCTCCAGTGCACGAATTTCATGCACCAGGCCTCTAGTCTCTACTAATAATAGCCAAGGGCCGTCACGACTGGAGTGTTGACCGAACGTGAGGGGTGGGGGGTGCGGGCGCAGTGAGGTCATTAGCCTCCAGCCCAGGCCAGGTAGAGGCCTAATAACATTGCCTCTGCCTCCACGGTTGACTCCAGCAGGACCTGGGCCCTCTGTGGACCAGAGGCCCTTTTCCTGATACCATTTTCCCAGGATCTCTCAGACCCGTTTGTGGAAGTCAGGAAACACTGCATGTGGTAATCCAACCCTGGGGACTCCCAGGGCTGACAGCAAGGGTGGGCTTCTGTGGGGTCCCCTCTGTTATGCGATCCAGGGTCACTACATCCTAATATTGACTCTGGCAGGACTTGGGATGGTCCACTGTGTATCTGAGGTCCCACTCCCTATACCAAAGCCCCCGAGTCTTTGAGACCCAGATGCAGAAATCGCCTGTTGTCGTCATCCCACCCTGGGTGGGATGATTCTGTTCTAGGGTCCAGGGTCCCTCCCTTCTGCCTCATCTTCCTCACCTTGAGCCCTGGCAGGTCCTGGGATCCTCCCTCTGTTGACCCAAGACTGGACTCCTCAGATCAAGGCCTCACTGCCCTGAGGCCTCTGCAGGAAGTCAGTGTACATCACATCCGGTACCAAGCCCAGCAATTCCAAAGCCTGATGGCAGGGGCTGAGATGGATTCCATAGGGTCCTTTAGCCCTACCCTATCCATACTTTGACAGAGCCTGGGCCTCCTGTCCTCTATGAACCTGAGTCTGCAATCCTCAGACCAAGGGTCTGACTACCTGAGCTCCCTGACGAGGTGGGCGGGGGGAGGTGCAGTTTTCAACATACAAAAGGAAACCCAACTTTAGGAATTTAATTTCCTGCCTCATTCACCTTATACTGTGAAACCCCAAATCTATATACTATACCTACTATGATCACCCCCAAGATTTTAAACAAAGCTAAGATAACCAGTTGAGCAACTCTATTTATTAAAGACAGCCTAAAGGCAATGATTTCAACCTTGAAAACAGAAAGCTGGGGACAGCCACATGGACAGTGGAAAAGGGGGGGTGAGATGGAAAATTTCTCTGGTAGTAGCCAATAAGTGAATGGTTTCCAAGGTGCACAAGAGAAACCTGTACTAGGGAAGCAGGATGAGTCACATCTCCACAGAGACAGTCACATTACCTTGAAAAGATTTTAGGTCAATCTATGAAAACTAGCTAATGGTGAAGGATGAGAAAGGACAATGAACCACTAAAATGGGTGGCCTAGGGAAACATTTCAAGGAAGCGTCATCTCCCTACCATGTGACCCATCAGAATTGAACATGGGGTCAATAAGTTTAAGAAGGCTTAGGAGTGCTAAAGAAATGCCCCCTTTCCCTTACCGAAACATCTTGGCCTCCTCACCCCTCCCCATGGAAGTGTCAGGATGGTGCTTTATGATGTCTAAGTTTCACTCCCAGAGCTACCATTAGCTGGAGGAGAGGCTTCCTGATTAATTAAAGCCCAGGGGGTGTGGGCCCTCATTGTCCTAGAGAAAAGCATATGTTCAGGAGGCCTGGGGTAGGGCCCTGGGAAATTTTGACATGGTGAAGATGGCCAGGAAACCACAAACTCCTAGCACAGTTATGTAACAACCAACCCCATTCACCAAAAGAAGGTAAAAGAGGAAGAAACCCTGTTAACCCAGGTCCAGTGTCCAGGATGAAAGGACCACACCCAAACTTCTCCTCCTCTTCTTTAGTGGCATATGCCCAAGACTCCCTGGTCTTGCCTGGCAGATTCCATCCTCAACCCATACTTTTTCTCATGAAGACTTTTTTCCCTTTCATCCCAGCCATTCCTCACAAACCAATGTCCTTCTGTGCTCACTCTGTTGTCCTTCCAGGTACTAAAGACATCCATGGGGGTGAAAAGATGTCTTTAAGGGAGTTCAAGGAAAGGAGCCTTTCCAAAAATTCCTACCCCTTCAAGAAAACCTACAAAAGCTATAAAGCCAACAATATGTGGCCATTATCACAGGCCAAATGAGTAACTGAATAAAATTGATCCAGAAAAAGACTAAGACAATGTAGAATAATTCACCACCTTGAGTGATAACTTGGGCAGCCAGTAACTTCAGAGCAAGCCCGAAGACCTCAGAACTATCTATGAAGTCTCTGAAGTCTGGCCCCCAAAAGAAATGCTGACAGTGTGGAAGCCAAATTTTACGCCTACAGGGTACACCAATAGTGATGATTAAAATAAAATTGATAAGTGGTTCACTTCCAGTGTAAGCATAATTTGCAGATAATTTTTATTAAATTTATTGGGATAACATCTACATTATAAAAGAACAGGGGCCATCATGTCCTAAATGACCAGATGGATGACTGGTCACTAGGCAAGGGTGGGGGGCGGCAGCGGGGAGCGGCGTGGGGCAAGGCAGGCGAGGCGAAGTTGTTAGCCTCTGGCCAAGGCAGAGGCCTAAGGACCTCGCAAATGCCTCAGCGGCTTCGGATCAGTCCTGGAGAGAGGCAGGGACTAATCAGCAGCCACCATGGCTGCTGGCAAGGCCCAGAGAGAGAGAGGCAAGGGCTGATCAGCAGCTGCCATGGAGGCTGCAGATCAGGCCCGGAGAGAGGCCTAGAGGCAGAGGCAGGCAGAAGGCTTAGGAGCAATCAGGCAGGCAGGCAGAGGCAGTTATGGGTGATCAGGCAGGCAGGCAGGTGAGCAGTTAGGAGCCAGTGGTCCCAGATTGTAAGAAGGATGTCCAACTGCCAGTTTAGGGAGTCCCTGATTGGAGAGTATGCAGGCTGGGCTAAGGGAACTCCCCCCCTCCCATGCACAAATTTTGTGCACCGGGCCTCTAGTTCAGCTATAAAAAGGAAGGAAATTCTGACACATGCTACAGCATGGATGAACCATGAGGACATTATGCTCAGTGAAATAAACCAGACATGAAAGAACAAATACTATGTGATTCTACTTATATGACCGTAGAGGAGTCAGAACCATAGAGACAGAAAGTAGATGGTAGGAGACAGGGTCTGGGACAGAGGGATGGGAAGTTATTGTTTAATGGTCACAGAGTTTCAGTTTGGAAAGAGAAATGAGTCCTAGAGATCTAGTATGCAGCATAAGGCATATAGTTAACAAAACTGTATTATATACTTAAAATTTTAAAAGAAGGCCAATCATTTTTTTTTTAAAAAAAGGTAATCTTAGATTATATATTCTTATTACACACAAAATAGAAGGAAGCAGGAAAATTTGTAGAGGTGATGGTTAATCCGATAGCTTTGATTATGGTGACAGTTTTACAGGTGTTTGCTTATCTTCAAATTCATTGAGATATATACATTAAATGTGTTTAGTTTTTTAATTTAAAATTACAGTTGACATTCAATATTATTTTATACTAGAGGCTTGGTGCATGACATTTGTGCACTGGGGGAGAGGTGGGGGTAACCCTCAGCCTGGCCTGTGCCCTTTCCCAGTCCCGGAGCATTCTGGGGATGTCTGACTGAGGGCTTAGGCCTGCGGTCGGACATCCTTAGCGCTGCCACAGAGGCAGCCTTCAGTCCGGCTTCTGGCTGAGTGGTGCTCCCTCTGTGGCTGCGCACTGACCACCAGGGGGCAGTTCTTGCATTGAGCATCTGCTCACTGGTGGTCAGTGTGCATCAGAGTGACCAGTTGTTCCACTGTTCAGTCGATTTGCATATTACCCTTTTATTATATAGGATTCGTTTTAGGTATATAGCATAGTCGTTAGATATTTATACAATTTATGAAGTGATCGCCCCAATTATTCTAGTACCCACTTAGTACCATAATTGTAATACATAGCTATTGCAATATTATTGACTATATTCCCTATGCTGTTATGTCAGTCATGCCTCAATAAACAAATAAACATAGGATGTTTTACACACTAAAAATAAAGTGATTTCACAGTCCTTTCCAATGTCATGACACTTGGATTGTTTGGTTCCTTTTGCTTAGTAATTTTCATTTTGGGAAGAGTATGAAAATATATTTTATTCTAAAATTTTATTTGGTCAAACAGACGTTGCCTAAGATTATGTATGATCTTAAATAAGTGTGATATGTTTTAAAAAAATGTGTAACCACCCAGGCCGGTGTGTTCAGTGGTTAGAGGATTTCCACCCAAAGGATCATAGGTTTGATTCCCAGTCAAGGACACCTACCTGGGTTGCAAGTTCAATCCCCAGCCTTTGTCGGGGCGCATGCCGAGGCAACCAATTGATGTGTCTCTCTCATATCCATGTTTCTCTCTCTTTCTCTCTCCCCCTATATCCTTCCCTTCTACTCCCTCTAAAAATCAATGGAAAAAATATCCTGGGGTGAGGGTTAACAACAACAAAAAAATATCTAATCAAAATTTTGTTTTGACCAGTGTGTGGAGAACCGCCTGTAGGGGGTGAGAGTGAATACAGGAAGACCATTCCAGAGGCTTTGGAACCAAAAAACACTGAACAGTGTGAGATTTTGATAGATTAAATTTATAAAGTAAAGTAACTCCGGAAGTGTCCAAAAGGATAGGGATAAGGCGGGGTCATTTCCCTACTAAGAAGAAGAAGAGACTGGGATGAGAATAAGAAATAATAAAAAATAAGGCAAGGAATGAGGGAAATGCAAGATGGAAAAGGAGAAACAATCAGAAAGCACAAAATAAATCCATACATATCAATAATTAAAATTAACTGATCATCTAAATCTACACTGTTCCATACAGTGGCCGCGAGCCTATGTGGTCATGGAGTACCTGAAATGTGGATAGTCCGAACTTTGAAGAGATAACATTTTTTAATATGTTGTTAAATAAAATATATTATTAAATTTAATTTCACCATTTTTAAAAACCTTGTGCCTGCTAGGAAATTTTAAATTACAAAGATGGTTCACATTACAATCCTATTGGACTGCGTTGGTCTAAATACTCAAATGAAAAGACAAATATTGTCATGCTGGATAAGAAAAATTAGAATCCAGTAACATATTTACATCTATATATATAAAGAGCCAGGGTCCCTAAGGAGGGCAGGCTTGACCAAACACCGGAAGTCAGTGCTGGGTTGCCGTGGTGACCCAACACAAACTACAGTGGGTGCTGGTGCAGGTATCCAGCAATGATTGCCAAGGGGGCTGAGGATCAGGCCTGGAGAGAGGCCTGCAGAGAGAGAGGCAGGGTCTGATCTGCAGCCTCCTTCACAGCTGTTGATCAGCCGTTGCCTCTCTCTTTCTCTGCTGGCTTTGCCAGCAGGCCCACCTCTGTTTCTATCAGCCTCTGGGGCTGCAGATCAGACCTGCCTCTTTGATCAGGCCCAGAGATGCTGACTGGCATAGACACCGACCAATCAGAATCTTATCTGGGTGAAGGGCCAGGAGCCAATGGCGGCCTAAAAGGCAGAGCCTTTGACACTGACTGGCATTGAAACCAACCAACCAGAACCTAAACTGGGTGACGTGTGAGAAGCCAATGGCTGCCTATGATGCGGAGCTTTTGATGCTGACTGGCATAGAAACCAACCAATCAGAACCTAATCTGGGTGAAGTGCTAGAAACCAATGGCTGCCTAGGCGATGGAGCTTTTTTTAAATTTATAAAAAAAATTTTTTTATTGTTTAAAGTATGATAAATAGTAGTACACATGTCTCCTTATTTTCCCCATTGGCCTTTCCCCGGCCTCCCCTACCCCCCGGCACATGCCCTCACCCCCCCCCCCGCAGTGTCTTGTGTCCATTGGCCATGCTTATATGAATGCATACAAGTCCTTCGGTTGATCACTTACCGCCCCCCCACAACACTCGCCAGCCTTCCCACTCTAATTTGACAGTCTGTTCAATTCTTCTCTGCCTCTGTATCTTTTTGTCCATCAGGTTAGAATGTTCTTTATTACCCATAAATGAGTGAGATCATGTGGTATTTTTCTTTCACTGCCTGGCTTATTTCACTTAGCATAATGCTCTCCAGTTCCATCCATGCTACTGCAAATGGTAAGAATTCCTTCTTTACAGCAGCATAGTATTCCATTGAGTAGATGTACCATAGTTTTCTAATCCACTCATCTGCTGATGGGCATTTAGGCTGTTTCCAAATCTTAGCTATTGTAAACTGTGCTGCTATAAACATAGGGGTGCATACATCCTTTCTGATTGGTGTTTCTGTTTTCTTGGGATATATTCCTAGAAGTGGTATTACTGGGTCAAATGGAAGTTCCATTTTTAAATTTTTGAGGAAATGCCATACTGTTTTCCACAATGGCTGCACCAGACTGCATTCCCACCAGCAGTGAAGAAGGGTTCTTTTTTCTCCACATCCTATTCAACACATGTCATTTGTTGATTTGTTGATGATAGTCATTCTGACAGGTGTGAGGTGGTACCTCATTGTCGTTTTGATTTGCATCTCTCAGATGATCAGTGACTTTGAGCATGTTTTCATGTGTCTCTTGGCTTTCTGAATGTCCTTTTTCGAAAAGTGTCTGTTTAGGTCCTTTGCCCATTTTTTTGATTGGGTTGTTTATCTTCCTTTTGTTAAGTTGTATGATTTCCCTGTAAATGTTGGAGATTAAACCTTTATTGGAGATAGCATTGGCAAATATGTTCTCCCATGCAGTGGGCTTTCTTGTTGTTTTCTTGATGGTTTCTCTTGCTGTGCAGAAGCTTTTTATTTTGATGTAGTCCCATTTGTTGATTTTCTCCTTTGTCTCTCTTGCCCTAGGTTCTGTGTCTGTAAAAATATTGCTACGACATATGTCTGCAATTTTGCTGCCTATGGAGAGTTGTAGGATTTTTATGGTTTCCCTTCTTACATTCAAGACCTTTAGCCATTTTGAGTTAGTTTTTGTGTATGGTGTAAGTTGGTGATCTAGTTTCATTTTTTTGCATGTATCTGACTAAATTACCCAGCACCATTTATTAAAGAGGCTGTTTTGACTCCATTGTATGCTCTTGCCTCCTTTGTCAAATATTAATTGAGTATAATGGCTTGGGTCAATTTCTGGGTACTCTATTCTGACCCATTGGTCCATATGTCTGTTCTTGTGCCAGTACCAGGCAGTTTTGAGAACCGTGGCTTGGTAATATAGTTCGATGTCTGGTATTGTGATCCCTCCAACTTTGTTCTTCTTTCTCAGGATAGCTGTGGCTATACGGGGTCTTTCATTATTATTATTATTATTCCAGATGAATTTTTGGAGAGTTTGTTCTAGAACTCTGAAATATGCCATTGGTATTTTAATAGGTATTGCATTGAATCTATAGATTGCTTAGGTAGTATGGACATTTTAATGATGTTGATTCTACCAATCCATGAACATGGTATGTTCTTCCATTTCTTTATATATTCCTTTATCTCTTTTATAATGTCCTGTAGCTTTCCGAGTACCGGTGCTTTAAGTCCTTGGTTAAGTTTATTGCTAGGTATCTTAATTTTTTTGGTACAATGGCAAATGGGATTATTTTTTCATTTCTATTTCTGTGAGTTCATTATTGGTGTATAAAAAGATTTCTGGGCATTAATTTTGTATCCTGCTACATTGCCAGATTCATTTATTAGGTCGAGTAGTTTTTTTTTTTTTTTTTTAAATATATATTTTATTGATTTTTTTACAGAGAGGAAGGGAGAGGAATAGAGAGTTAGAAACATCGATGAGAGAGAAACACCGATCAGCTGCCTCCTGCACACCTCCCACTG
Organism: Plecotus auritus; assembly: GCF_963455305.1. Classification (NCBI taxonomy): domain Eukaryota; kingdom Metazoa; phylum Chordata; class Mammalia; order Chiroptera; family Vespertilionidae; genus Plecotus; species Plecotus auritus. The sequence goes on from NC_137773.1 coordinate 86,984,905, forward strand.
GGGATGTGCCCGCAGCCAAGGTACATGCCCTTGACCGGAATCCAACCTGGGACCTTTCAGTCCATAGGCCGACGCTCTATCCACTGAGCCAAACCAGTCAGGGCAGGTCGAGTAGTTTTTTGATGGAGTCTTTGGGGTTTTCTATGTATAGTATCATGTCATCTGCAAGTAAGGACAGTTTTACTTCTTCTTTTCCAATTTGGATGCCTTTTATTTCTTCTTCTTGTCTGATCACAATGGCTAGTACTTCTAATACTATGTCAAACAGGAGTGGTGAAAGTGGGCATCCTTGTCTTGTTCCTGTTCTTAGGGAAAATGAGTTTAATTTTTGCCCATTGAGTATGATTTTGGCTGTAGTTTTGTCAAAGAAGGCTTTTATTATGTTGAGGTATGATCCCTCTATTCCCACTTTGCTGAGAGTTTTTATCAAGAAAGGGTGTTGGATTTTGTCAAATGCTTTTTCTGCATCAATTGATATGATTATGTGATTTTTATCTCTCAGTTTGTTTATGTGATGTATCACATTTATTGATTTGCGGATATTGTACCATCCTTGCATTCCTGGGATAAATTCTACTTGGTCATGGTGTACGATCTTTCTAATGTACTGCTTAATCCAATTTGCTAGAATTTTGTTGAGGATTTTAGCATCTATGTTCATCAAGGATATTGGCCTGTAGTTCTCTTTTTTTTTGTGTGTGGTGTCTTTATCTGGTTTTGGGATTAGGGTAATGCTGGCTTCATAGAAAGAGCTTGGAAGTGTGCCTTCCTCTTGAATTTTTTGGAATAGTCTGAGGAGGATAGGTTTTAGTTCTTCTTTGAATGCTTGGTAGAACTCCCTTGTAAAGCTGTCCGGACCAGGACTTGTTTGCTGGAAGATTTTTGATCACTGTTTCAATTTCTTTGGTAGTTATTGGCCTATTCAGGTTTCTTGATTCTTCTTGGTTGAGTTTTGGGAGCTTGTATTTTTCTAGGAATATGTCCATTTCATCTAGGTTGTTCATTTGTTGGAATAGAGTTGTTCATACTATTTTTTCATAATCATTTGTATTTCTGTGGGGTCGGTTGTTATTTCACCTCTTTCATTTCTGATTTTGTTTATTTGGGTCCTCTCTGTTTGCTTCTTGGTGAGTCTGGCTAGAGGTTCATCAATCTTGTTTATCCTTTCAAAGAACCAGCTCCTGGTTTTGTTGATCTTTTGTTTTTTTGTTTTTTTGTCTCTATTTCATTTATCTCCACTCTGGTCTTTATTATTTCCTTTCTTCCACTTACGCTGGGCTTTTCTTGTTGCTCTCTTTCTAACTCTGAGTTGTAGGGTTAGGTAATTTATTACCATTGTTTCTTTTTTTTTTTTTTTTTTTTTTTTTTTGCTGTAGGCTTGTAGAGCTATGAACTTCCATCTCAAGACTGCTTTCATTGTGTCCCATAGATTTTTGATTTTTGTGTTTTCATTGTTGTTTGTTGCCATGATGCTTTCTATTTCTTCTTTGATCTCCTCTAGTAACCCAGTCATTGTTTAATAGCATGCTATTTAGTTTCCATATGTTTGATTTATTCTATTGTTTTCAATGTATTTGATTTCTAGTTTTATGCCATTGTGATCTGAGAAGATGCTTGATATGATTTCTATCTTCTTGAATTTGAATAGACTTTGCCTGTGACCCAATATATGGTCTATCTTTGAAAATGACCCATGTGCACTTGAGAAGAATGTATATTCTGTGGCTTTGGGGTGAAATGTTCTGAAGATGTCAATTAATTCCATCTGATCTAGTGAGTCATTTAGGATTGATGTTTCTTTGCTGATTTTTTGTTTAGAGGATTTGTCCAATGGTGATAGTGGGGTATTAAAGTCACCTACTAAGACTGTATTGCAGTCAATCTCTCACTTGATATCCTCCATAAGTTTTTTATGTATTTGGGTGCTCCTGTATTGGGTGCGTATATGTTTACCAGAGTTATTTCTTCTTGTTGGATTTTTTCCTTTTGTATTATGAAGTGGCCTTCCTTATCTCTTGTTATGTCCTTCACTTTGAGATCTAATATGCCAGATATAAGTATTGCTACCCCAGCTTTATTTTCATTTCCATTTGCCTGAAAAACCTTTTTCCATCCCTTCACCATCAGTCTGTGTGAGTTTTTTTTTTTTCTGAGGTGGGTTTTCTGTAGACAGCAGATATATGGGTCATGTTTTCTTACCCACTCAGCTACCCTATGTCTTTTGATTGGGGCATTCAATCCATTTACATTTAAAGTTACTATTGATAGGCACTTGTTTGTCACCATTTTTTTTTCTTTACGCCTGTGTTCCTTCTTCACTTCGTATTTCTTCTTTTCACAGCAGACCCTTTAGCATTTCTTGCATTGCTGGTTTGATGGTAATAAATTCCCTTAGTCCTTCCTTGTCTGTGAATCTCCTGATTTCCCCCTCCATTTTAATTGATAGCCTTGCTGGGTACAGTATTCTTGGATTCAGACCCTTCCTTTGCATGATTTTGTATATTTCATTCCATTCCCTTCTGGCCTGATGTGTTTCTGTTGATAAATCAGTCACTAGTCTGATGGGGGATCCTTTGTAGGTAACTTTCTGTCCCTCTCTGGCCACTTTTAATTTTCTTGCTTTGTCGTTGGTATTTGCCAATTTAATTATAATGTGCCTGTGCGTCAGTCTTTTGGGGTTCATTTTGTTTGGGACTCTGTGAGCTTCTTGGATTTGTGTGAGTTTCTTCTTCCTGAAATCAGGGAAGTTTTCTGTAATTATTTCTTCAAACAGGTTTTCTATTCCTTGCTCAGTTTCCTCCTTCTGGCTCCCCTATTTGCAGATATTGTTTCGTTTCGTGTTGTTCCAAAGTTCCCTTAGGCTCTCCTCCTGTTTTTAAAGTTTTTTCCCTAGATGCTGCTCTGTTTGGGTATTTTTTTCTACCTTGTCTTCTAGCTCACTGATGCGGTCCTCTGCTTCTTCTAGTCTACTCTTGATGCTTTCTATTGAGTTCTTTATAGCCGCAATGTCATTTTTCATTTCTTCTTGGTTCTTCTTCATTTCCTCTTGGTTCTTACACATATTGTTGAATTTGTCTTCCATTCTTTTCAGCAACCTTATGACCATTTCTCTAAATTCTTTCTGTGACATATTCCTTGCCTCCATTTCGTTTACTTCCTTTTCTGGTGATGCCTTCTTTTCTTTCATATGTGGGCTGTTTCTTTGTCTCCCCATGATCTCTTTTCTCCAGGTGTCTGATTATATAGCTCTCTCTCTCCTTTCCATTAGAAGGTGCAGAGCTCCTCTGAATCCACGTATTCATGCTGCTTGAGATCCGGTGTTCCTGGGTTCAGAGCTGTTCCTTGGGTGTTGTTGTTGTAGATTCCTGGGATGTATAGGCTTCTGATAACAGCCACTCTCCCTTTCAAGATTGCGTCCTCCCCTGAAGTCAGCAGTGCCTTTTGGAAGTCAAAGTGCTCCTGGTGTCATCTGTTGGATTACCTGGACATATTTGTGGTGTATCCAATTCTTTTTATCCCACTCTCTCCAGCATACACTCTCTCAAGTTCATTCTCCCAGCCCTGGGACCATTTCCTCATCACTTCTTTTAATCTTTTCCTCCTTCAAGAACTAGCATAAATCTAGGAGGTGGAGCTTTAGATGCTGACTAGCATAGAAACTGACAAATCAGAACCTAATCTGGGTGAAGTGGCAGGAGCCAATGGCTGCCTAGGAGGCAGAGCTTTTGATGCTGACTGGCATTGAAATCGACCAATCAGAACCTAATCTGGGACAACTTTGGCAGTATTGTGCATATGGCTGACTATCAGTCCAGATATAGGGATTATGTATATTTGTCTGCCAAGAGCATCTCCTCCTGCTGAAAAAGGCTCCCCACCGCATTTAAGCAATCCTATTCTATATAATCTATCGACTTCCTTCCAGACAAAACCATCTTGGTGGGGGCCAAGTTAGAGACCTTTAGGGGCGATCAGGTCTGCAGGGGAGCGCAGTTGGAGGTGATATCAGGCCAGCAGGGGCAGCCCATTGGGGGTGAGATCAGGCCGGCAGGGGAGGGCATTTGGGGGCGACCAGGCTGGCAGAGGAGAGCACTTGGGGTAGAGATCATGCTGGCAGGGGAGGGTAGTTGGGGGCAATCGGGCTGGCATAGGAGCAGTTAGGCATTGATCAGGCTGGCAGGGGAATGGTTAGGGGGTGATCAGGCTGGCAGTCAGGCGAGCGGTTAGGATCCAGCAGTCCTGGATTGTGAGAGGGATGTGGGCCTAAATGGGCAGTCAGACATCCCTCAAAGGGTCCCAGATTGGAGAGGGTGCAGGCTGGGCTGAGAGACACCTCCCCAGTGCACGAATTTCTTGCATTGAGCCTCTAGTTTAAATATAAACAGTGCAACAAGTTGCCAATTGAAGGGTGTAAATAGCCAGAAAGAACATTGGTTTAACCCTGTTATTATCAGACAACATAGACTTTAATGTAGAAAGCATTACTAGAGATAACTAAGTCTCTGTCATAAAAATATAACAATTCTAAATGTGTATGGACTTAAAAACATAGTCTTACAATCAATGAAGAGAAAGAAAAGACAGAACTACTCAAACATGCGATGGTAAGAGTTGAGATGTGCTATTGGTGTAAAATGCTGTGCAGAATTTGAAGACCTGGAATGGGGGGAAATAAAAAGAATGTAAAAATGCTACCCTGGCTCAGTTGGGTGGAGTGTCATCCTATGCACCAAAAGGTTTCAGGATTGATCCCCCAACGGGGCACATACAGGAGGCAATGGATGGATGTTTCTCTCACCTCTCCTAATCAATTAAATATAAACACATATCTTCGGTGAGGATTTTTAAAAAAAAACAATGTAAAGTATCTTTCATTAGATAATCACAGCACCAAAGAGAGATATTTTTAAAGCATCCCTCTTGAGCTTGATAGCTTAAGCAGACAAAAAGCAAAGATATCGATTTCAACAATATATGAACAAGCTTGATCTCGTGGTTTCATATATGAAACATGCACAGAGCCAGTGCAAAATACGCAATAAAGAAGGCTTAGGGAGCTGTTAAGAATGTAAAATAGTGCAGCCACAATGAAACACAGCATGGTGATTCCTCAAAAAATTCAAAATAGAATTATTATATGATCCAGAAATTCCACTTCTGGTTCTATGTCCAGAAGAATGGAAAGCAGGGACTCCAAGTGATATTTGCACGCCCATTTTCAGAGCAGGATTATTCACAACAGCCAAAAAGTGGAAATCTTTCCTTCAAGAAGACAAGAACCAAGGTCTTGTTGCCTCCTTGATAACACGACCATCCGAGCTACTAGTAAGTGCTATGGACTGAATGTGTGTGTCCTTCAAAATTCATATGTGGAGGTCCTACCATCCCCCCCGAGTGTGATGGTATCTGGAAGTGGAACTTTTGGGAGATTATTAGGTCATGAAGGTGAAATCCTAGTGATGGGATTAGTGCCCTTATAAGATAACACATGAGAGAGATTCTCTCTCCCAGGTGAGCACACAGTGAGCAGGTGCCATCTGCAAGCCAGGAAGAGAGCTCTCTCCAGAACCCCACCAAGCTGGCACCCTCATCTTGGCTTCCAGCTCCCAGACTGTGTGAGATAAAGGTCTGTGGTTTAAACCATTCAGTCTAGGGTATCTTGTTCTGGTAGCCCGAAGGGACTGACACATTAAGGCACCCATCATTTCTTGCGTGGACGGTTGCAGTGGCTTTCCAGCTGGATGTCCTGCTTTACCTCCTGTCACCTTACAGTTCATCCTCTATCCTCTAGTTAGTGTGAACTTCCTTAGTTATTTATATTTTATTTTATTGAGGTGAAATTCATATATCCTAAAACTAGCCATTTCAAAGCAGGCTGCTCAGTGGCATTTAATACATTGACAATGTTGTGCAACTCTATCTAGTTCCAAGACATTTTCAATGCCCCCAAAGGAAACCCCATAGCCATTAAGCAGTTACTTCCCATTCCCCAATCTTCCCAACCCCGGGCAACCGCTACTCTTTGTTCTTGCTCTATCTAATTACCTGTTCTGAATATTTCATAAAAATGGAAATATGCGATGTGTGGTCTTTGTTCACTGAGTATAATGTTCTCAAGGTTCATCCACATCAAAGTGAGTGTCAGTGCTTTGATCCTTTGTTAAGACTGAATAGTATTCCATTGTATGGAAGGACCACATTTGTGAATCCATTCATCTGTTGATGTGCATTAAGTTGTTTCCACCTTTTGGCTACTATGCATCATGCTCTGTGAGCCTGCATGCACATATATTTGTCAGGATATCAGGTTTCAATTGTTTGGGGTACATAACTAGAATGGAAATGGCCTCCATTAAATTTTTTAACATTTAAGGCACCTCTCATCTCCCCTCTGTTTAAATTTTTCAATGGCCCTTCCAGCATGGCTCAGTGGCTGAGCATTGACCTATGAACCAGGAAGTCATGGTTGGATTTCCAGTCAAGGTCACATGCCCGGGTTGCAGGCTCCATCCCCAGTGGGGGTGTGCTGGTGGCATCCAGTTAATGATTCTCTCTCATCATTGATATAGCTATCTCTCTGTCTCCCTCTTCCTCCCTCTCTGAAATCAATAAAAATATATTTACAAAACTAAAAAATATATAAAATCTTTCAATGACCTCCCATGGAGCTTATTAGCAAAAATAAGCAGGCCAATCCGGTGGACCTCCTGCTTCTGACAGCTACAGGAGCAGTTCTCAGGGATGGGACTTTAGTGAGCTGTGGAGACACAGCTGGGTGTTCTCCTCTGCCCCTAAACCCACTCTGCCTCCTTGACCAGCAGCCCAAACCTGACCACTGTCCATGCTCTGTGATGGTCACACTGACCACCCCAACAGGTTGGAATGTCCTCTGTTAGTGACTGGAATGCATTGAGTGGATGAATCTCATTCTGGGGGTGGGTGACTCAACATGTTGCCTTTCGCCTGGCCAGCTATCCAGATGAGATAGCTGGGCCTTGAAGGGACAGGCTGGCTGAAATCTGGAGCAGAGAGAGAACCTGGCCTTGGGGGTCACCTCACTCCTGCCCCTGCTTAGATTGCCAAGCCTCAGATTGATCACTCTTCATTCAGAGAATGCAGCAGTGGGCCTCAAGTCACACCCATCACTCCAGTGGCCCATCCCAAGCAAACAGGGCATGGCAGGGAGAAAGTGCCTTAATAATAGCTTCCATTGTACCTCTCACCCCTCAAAGCCTGAGATATTGACTATCTCGCCCATTAGAGAAAAAGCTTTCCATCCCCTGAGCTTAGACACTAAGTGGGTGTCACTATCTTGAAGTCCTTGTACCCTTGCTCACGTTGCAACAGGCATCTCAGGGCCTTTGCATGTACTGTTCCCTCTGCCTGAAACAGTCTTTTCCACATCTTCCTTGTCATCTACGTCTTGACTCAAGAACCCCCTACCTTCACAGTAGACTTCCCTGTCCATCTGCATTAGGCAGGGGTTTCTGTATCAAATTTATATCTATATTTAATCTGTACCATCTATTTGTATATAGAAAGACAGAGAAACAGATTTATTTTAAGGAGTTGGCTCATGCAATTGTGTGGCTCGGCAAGTTCGAAATCTCCAGTGGGCTAGATATTCAGTTGAATTGATGCAACCTTTAGTCTGAAGGCTAGAATTTCTACACTGCTGTCTTGAATCCCCTTTTATTCAGGAAACCTGATTTTTTTCTCTTCATCCCTTCAGTAGATTGGATGAGACCCCCCACATCATCAAAGGTAAACTGCTTTTTCAAATATCCTATATAATAAAGAGGTAATATGCAAATTGACCACTCCACACACAAGATGGCCACCCCCCTGTGGTCAAAGATGGCCGCCCCCATGTGGTCAAAGTTGGCCACCCCCATGTCGACATAAGATGGCCACCACAAGAAGTCCAGCAGGTGAGGCCAGTTGTGGGCGATCAGGCCAGTACAGGAGGGCATTTGGGGGTGATCAGGCCTGCAGGGGAAGGCAGTTAGGGGCGACCAGGCCAGCAGGGGAGCAGTTAGGCGTCATTCAGGCTGTCAGGGGAGTGGTTAGGGGGTGATCAGGCTGGCAGGCAGGCAAGCGGTTGGGAGCCAGCAGTCCTGGATTGTGAGAGGGGTGTCCAACTGCCCATTTAAACGGGCAGTCGGAAATCCTTCAAGGGTCCCGGATTGGAGAGAGTGCAGGCTGGGCTGAGGGACACAACACCCCGCCCCCATGCACAAATTTCATGCACCTGGCCTCTAGTGTGTGTGTGTGTGTGTGTGTGTGTGTGTGTGTGTGTGTGTGTGTGTATACATATATATTTATTTCAGAGAAGAAGGGAGAGGGAAAAATAGAAACATCAGTGATGAGAGAGAATCATTGATCAGTTGCCTCCCACTTGACCCCTACTGGGAATTGAGCTGCATGTGCCCTGACTGGAATCAAGCTGTGACTTCCTGGTTCAAAGGGCAATGCCCAAGCACTGAGCTACACTGGCTGGGCTAAGGTAAACTGCTTTTAAAGTCAACTGACAATAGATGTGAATCCCATTTTTAAAATACCTTCCTAGCTACATTTAGCTGGTGTTTCACCAAATGGCTGGTCTCCATGGCCTGGCTAAGTTCACACAGGACATGAACCATCCCTCATGTAAAGGACCTTTACTGGTGGCCCCATCACAGGCAGGCCTGCTCACGTTGCCCTGCTCTCCTTTCCTCGCTGTCTGAAATCAACCCTCTGCTGTCTTCAGAATGTTCACAGCCTAGAACCATAGGTGCTCAAGCAACACTCAACCCCAGGTGTTAAAGAAATGAGGACAGTGGATGCAGGGCAGGAGAAAGGGGAAACAGGCAAGAAGAGAAATGAGAAGATGGACATCGGGGGAGGGGGCAGCAGGCAGATGACAGCTGGGACACCTAGTGAGTGATGAGGGTCTTTGAGTCTCCCCTCCACAGAAGTCTCTGGCAAGTGGGGGCTGAAGGAAGCAGGGCTAGGCTGTGAATATGTTTCCCCACAATCCTGGAAGTGGGAGGTGGGGGTTTCTAGCACCAGGGGCTCTAGGGCCAGGGGGCTGTGCTGGTGACTTCCAGGCTGTAGGGGTTTTTTTCCATGATGACCGGATCCAGAACCCTGCACTTGGGTCCCACCCTCAACAGTCTTCGAGGATCTAGAGACCAGGTGAGGCCTTTGGAGTCCCAGTTTCACTTTGCAACCAGTAGTTCCACTCAACCTGGTGGCTGTCATCCCCACCCGCCACCCCACTCAGTTCTGGTGATGCTGTGACCACAACAGCCCCAGCACTCTCTCCTCAACTGCTGACTCATGCCTTCCCCTCACTTGCTCCGGCTCCCCCAGCGGATATATCACCCTGTCTGCCCCTTACCGCCCCCTCCTGGGCACAGCCTCCCGACTGGGTCCTCCAGAAGCATTGAGGAGTCAGCTCAGGCCCATCTAGAAAGTGGTGACTGGGAGGGTGAGCCTAGAGAACAAAAGGAAATGCAGGTGAGAATGCTATTGAAGATAGTCAGCTGCAAATGAGGAGTATGAGAACAGGTGCAGATGCAGGTGAAAATATAATGAAAGATACAAGTAATTTTATGGACAGACATGTAAGTGGGGGCCAGGTGAGATGCAAAAAAATGCAGGTGGATGTAGTCGAGGATGCAGGTAAGACAGGAGGTAAACAGATGAGAATGTGGAAAAAATTCAGGTGAGGATGCAGTAAGAAGGCAAGTAAACAAGTAGGTGAGAACCAGGTGAGGGGCAGGGAGCTGCAGGTGAGGATGGTGAGGGCATCAGTGCACAGGCGAGAATGCAAATGAGATTCTTGGGGATTTCAAGTAAGGAGTGAGCTGAGATGCAGGTGAGGCGCAAGGAAACAGGCTGTCGCTTTCCCTCTAACGAAGACCCCAGACTTTGGGAGATCACATGGAATACAACTGAAGCTTTATTGGGGGGGTCCCGAATGGGGGTCAGTTGGGACAGCCAAAGACGATCATGTTCTCTGTGAAGCTGGCCAGGTCCCTGCACAGCTTCTTGTTCTCATCGTCTTGGCATTCGTCTGCTTCAGGCCACAGCTCTACCCAGGTGTCCTTCCCAATGATGTACTTGATGCTGGGGAGGAGGGACACATGGAAGGTCAGGAGGGGTCCTGGAAGGGTGGGGGGGCGAGCACACAATGTGCAGGGTGGGCACTCACTTGGATTTCTCTCCCCACAGGTCCGAGGACAGGCCCCATATGAGGTAGTGTTTCCCCTCCTGCATCTGCAGGGCTGCTCTGCACTTGACGTGGCTGATGAACCTGCGCTCCTGTTCAGGCTGCACCTCGTCGGTGCCTGGAGGGGAGAGAAGGACACTGAGCTGGGGTGGAGGAGGCAGGAGAAGGGAGGGGAAGGCAGCAAGACAGAAGGCAGCCCAGGGCTGACCTGATTTGATGATCTGCTTGATGACCATTATGTACTCGTCAAAATCATCTGACAGCTCCTTCCTGAGCAGGCTGGTCTTGTACACTGCGGTGGGTTGGGTGGGGGGCAAAAAAGGAGGAAAGGAGGGCCAGCATGGGTCATGGGCAGGCTTGACAGCAGGGCAGCACCCTACTTGTAAGGGCACCTGGGCACATGGCTTCCCAAGCAGCCACATGCAGCCACACAGGGTCATACAACCACTATCTCACATAGTCACCCACAGCCATGTGCACAGTTACAGCCGCCCAAAACTCATCCCATTCACAAGGACAGTTACTCCTGTCCACTGTCACCCACAACCACCATCTCTTACACACAGCCACATATGGTCACTCACAACCCCATCTCAAACATAGTCACCTACATCCATGCACACAATTATAGCCACTCACAACTCATCATATATACAGGGACAGCTATGCCTATCCACTGCCACCATCACACATTCATAGCTATTTACAAACACACTCTCAGAGACACACACAACCGCATCTATTCACAACCACCTTTTTTCACACTCTTGTACATACCCAGCCCAGTCATAATCATGGTTCCCCAGCAATCATGGCCTCTAATAACACACACACTAGTCACCCACAACCATAGCCTGAAACACATGAACCTGTGGCCACTCACAGCCAGTCACACACACAACCATGACCACACCTGCCATCACATAGTCTCACCCACACAACCACAGCCACACTCACCATCACTCACACACAACTTGCATGTGCGTCTCCCCACCCGCTCCTCACCATAGTCCACTCCTGGCTCGCAGGCCTTGTCCAACCGGTCATCTGGGGTGACCTGGTCCTCTGAATGGTGCATGAAGCAGCTCTCTGTGGGGTGGGTGGGCAGGGGACATGATCTAAGCTCCACTTCTCACCCAGGGCCCGCCACCCATGGGTGTGTTCAGCCCCAGGCCCATCCCTCTTGGTGTCCCCTGGGTGTGGGCTTTTAGGGCCCCTTGCATCACCATCATGGAAAGGGGTGGGGTGGGGGGACGGGGTATCAAGTGGGCGTGGCCTGCCACTTCCTGGCTCATGTGCACCCACCCTCAGCACAGCGGCATATTTCATTGTGGCAGATTTTGCTCAGCAGTCCTTCTTCCTTCTCTGGGTGGTAGAACCGGGTACAAGTCTCATCTGTGGGCAGAGGGAGTGGGAGGTGTCAGAGAGCTAAGGCCTCCACCCAAGACCATGCCTGTGGGGCTCAGTTTACCCAACTCCAGTCCCTCAGACCTGGAGATGCCAGGTCCTGAACCCTGGGACTCCCAGGTCCCCAATCACCAAGCCCTGGGACCCCATATTATAGAACCTTGGGACCCTCAGACCACAGGCCCGAGGTTGGCTGCTCACCCAGGTTGTAATAGGAGTACACCTTGACTGCCCCTGGCTGGATAAGCCCCACCTTAAAGTACTGGTGAACTTTGAAGGCTATACAGTCCTCTTGATCATGTGAGATCTGGGAAAAGGAGGAGGTGAGTCAGTGGGGCGACATGGGAGGGAGTCCAGCATAAGGAGAAACGGGGGAACAAGGAGGGATCTGCGTGGAGAGGATGGGTGGTGGGTGAGGCGTGGCAAAGATTAATGAGCAGTTCAACAAATCTGTTTTCTTTTTCTCCAAGGCTCATGGCTAGATTACACTTCTCAGCCTCACTTTCCATTTGGTGTGACCATGAAATTGAATTCTGGCCATGGATTGCTATCTGTGCCCCTACAAACATCCCATGGTTATCAATACTGCCTGTGTATCTGAAAGCCACTAAGATAGTAAATCTTAAAAGTTCCCACCACAAACACACACACACACACACACACACACACACGTTATGAGTTGGTACATGTGCTAACTAACCTTACTATGGTCATCATTTTCCAATATACATATATCCAATCATTGCATTGTATACCTTAAACTTACACAGTGTTATATGCCAATTATATCTCAATAAAGCTGGGAAAATAAATGAGAAAGAAAAAAAGGAAGGAAGGAAGGAAGACAGACATACATGTATGTATATGTGATAGACATGTATATTTGGAGGAAATTGCTAACAATTAATGAATCTGGTTAAAGGGTATATGGAACTTTTTATACTGTTCTACAATTGCTCTGTAGGGTTGAGATTCCATAAAAATTAAAAGTACAAAAATGAAAATGAAAAAAAAAATTTTTAAACCCATCTCATGCACAATCAATCCTCTTCTTCTAGAAGGAATGGATCAAGCAGAGGACTCTAAGACAAAGACCAATAGAGAAGGAAAAGGCCAGCGACCTATGGGTCAAGGTCCCAATGGAAGCCTCACCTTGTTCAGGTAGATGATGAGGGTGTTCTTGTTGGAGAAGGCCTTGCTGTCCAACTCGAACTTCGAGATGTACCTGTCAGTGCCATTGGTCAGCTGGAGGAGGGAAGAGCTTGTGAAAATCCATTCCTTCCCTCAGTCTCTTCCAGACCCAGGCTCCTTCCCTCTAATCCTAGCCTCTGAGGCCAGGATTTTCACACCTGCTTGAGGTCAGCAGTGTCTGGAGCAAAGCCAGTCATCATGGATATATCCAGGATGGACATAGTGGCATCCTGGTCTCCCAGGTACCTGGATGGGGCAGGGAGAGAGGGTTTGAGTCCCAGGTGGGGTTAGCCCTAGGGGTCAGTGCCTGGACAAGGGGGTCTGATCAGTGACTGAGGATTCTGGTTCCCACACAGCAGCATAGAGGATGTCAGATCTTAGGAAACACGCCCCCCCACAAGGGGAATAAAGGAAAGATGTGTAATGGTTAAGGCGACTAACTGCTCAGCCTCTGAAGCCCAACTACATGGGTTCACATCCCAGCTCTATGTGACATTTGATGAGTCACTTCACCTCTTTGGGCCCCAGTTATTCCAGAAAATGAAGACAAGAGTACAGGCAGGTCTTGCTGCATGATTCCATTATCACGGTCTAGTTCAATAATACCAGTCTTTCAGCAACATGGTCTAATTCCAGTAACACAATATATTAATGACAAAGCTAGTTGCCAGCTCTTCAGTCCACCCATTACTACGTAAACAAATGAGCATTACAATCAATGACCAATCACGTCACTTCTTTCAAAGTCTGTCAGTGATGGGTCACCGAGCACCCATCATTCAAGCCACGTGTGTGGCTGTGTGACTTCCTTCTCTCTCAGCAAAAAAAAACAACATGTGAGATTTTATCAAAACAGATCATTGAAAGGGAATCGCCAGCAAAGATGAATGTACAGCACAGAAATGAGAGTGGTAACACTGGGAGTGAAATTTCAGCAGCACCTAAATGGAGCCAGAGAAGAAACAGCAGATGGTGGGAATGTGGACCTGCTGCCCTTGGAGAGACCATCATGGGGCCAGAGGCACTTAGTGAAGCCAAGGGCATCAACATAAATGAAGTATGTGGTTGTGGCCAAAAATTATGTCTCAGAGGAAGTGACACTGGCAAAACACTTCGCTGTGAAGGAACTCTTAAATACCTGGTGACAACGAAAGCTCAGAGGATTACATGTGGGAAGTTGACCTAAACTTAGAAGGGAACATGACACTTCACAGCGTCATAGAACAGATGCTGGCTCCATATCGTAAGTGCTACAAAGAAGAAAGGAGGCACTGATCAAACCACAGGGCTTTGGATAAGTGCTTCACAAAAAATCAAAACCAACTTCAATCTCAATGTTCTGACATGTTACTTTTTAATTGATTTCAGAAAGGAAGGGAGAGAGAAGATAGAAACATCAATGATGAGAGATAATAATTGATTGGTTGCCTCCTGCTCCTCCCCTTCTGGCGGGGGCCAGGGGTGGATTGAGCCTGCAACCCGGGCATGTGTTCTTGGTTGGAACTGAACCTGGGACCCTTTAATCTACAGGCCAAAGCTCTATCCACTGAGCCAAACCAGCTAGGGAACAATGTTCTGACCTTTTAAATTACAGTGCACTAAAAAAATACTCATCTTAACTATACTTTTCATTACTGTATACTTTTATAACTGGGAATATAAGAGTTTTCAATGTTGTAAGCCCAGCCAGTGTGGCTCAACCAGGAGGTCAAAGTTCGATTCCCAGTAGGAGTACAAGCCCTGGTGGAGGGCTCTATCCCCAGTAGAGGGTGTATAGGAGGCAGCCAATCAATGATTCTTGTCATTGATATTTCTATCTCTCTCCCCCTCTCCCTTCCTCTCTGAAAGAAATAAAAATTTAAAAATAATAATAATGTAAAATTCCTGTAACACTTGTAATCTCCCTCATTGAATATCAACATCACTTTTCACAGTCTCAGCTTATGTGGTCACGGCTAGTCTCACACCACCATGCCGTGCTGTCTACCTCCTCGAGGGCGCTCAGCACAGTACTATGCACACAACACATTCCCAGAGAGTAGTAGGTACCTCGGATGTTATTTACAGGAAGTCTTGCTAGACAGAGGGATGAGCGAGATGAATTTCAGTGACCCATCTCTTACCTGGTACAGATGTTGAGTAACATGGTGCTCTTGGCGTCCTGAGGCTTCTTCACTAGAAACATAGAAGACAGAAGGATGGAGGGCTAGGTTCTGATTCAGGAGCAGGGCAGACACTAGAATGGCAGTGGGGGAAGGGTGACAGATAGGGTCCTTATTCCTTCTACCTTCAGGGGCTGGATATAGGTTAACCCTGAGACTGAACTTCTTGCAAGGGGCTCCACCTTTGATCTTGGCGTGGTACGATGTCACCACCTGGAGAGATGGGAGGGGAGACAAGGTGTCAGCAAACTTGACTTGGGAAGGAGATGGTTCCTCTGGGGCAGCGGGGCTGAGAGAAGGTGGTGAGCAAAGCAGGTGTGGGCTCCGGTCCTTACCGACAAGGTGCCTTGTCCTTTCCCTTTAACTGTTAATGTGAACTTCTCATTTTCCTTGGTCTGCAGGGAGTAGGGAGAGAAGAAAAGGTGTTGGGAGCCAAGCCTTCCCCCGGCTGCAATGGTCACCAGCCCTCCCTCCTGCCTCCTGCAGACTCTGACTGGCATGGAGGATGAGAGCGAGGAGGGTTTGGCCAAGCAGCTGTACCGTTTCTGATCGCAGAAGGCTAGCAGATTCCCAGAGGATGCGGTGTGTGACCACAGAGCTGCGGCTGGGCAGGTTAATGGACACATCCAGATTCAGATCCTCGTGGTCAGGGACATCCCTCTGGTATTGGGCCAAGGCTTGGAACACCATGAAAGTGGCCTAGAAGAGAAAAAGAGGATGGTCTGAGAGACTGAGAAAGCAGTCAGAACGTGCTGGGGGATGAAGAGTTTCAGCTTCAAGCTGGGCCACTGAGACTGTGGCCTAAAATACACCAGAGGGGGTGAGGATAAGAATTGGGGTTGTTACATACTGAGGACATGTTCTAGAACTCTCTCAGTGAGAGAGGCTCAGTCTAGGGCTTGGTGCCACTAAGACTGTGACCTAGAAGGGACCAGAAAGCACAACGCTAAGACTGGGAGTCATTAGACACTGATGACATCTCCTAGAATTTGCCAAGGGACAGAGGCTTACACCAGAGTGTGGAGACACTGAACATGTCTAGATACACACCAAAGTGCAGGCGTAAGACTGGAAATCTAATATGCCTAGCCCATGGACACTGGCAATAACATAGTGAAGACTTGGGCGGGGGGAGGGTGGGTAGGGGCTGGGAGGAGAAGGGAAACGGGGGGCGGGGAGGATATGTGTAATACTATCAACAATAAAAAATAAATTGAATAAATAAATAAATTAATAAATACAATAAAACCATGCCAGCAGCTGCTACGAAAAAGAAAAAAAAAAAAAAGATTGAAAGTCTAGCAACACTGAGTATGTGGTCTAGACCCATCCAGAGAATAGAGTCTAAAACAGGGTTCACAGATATTGAGAATGTATCTAGAACCTATTTGTGAGTAAATAATAAAATTGGAACCTGGGACAACTAAGCATATAACCTAGAATCCAAAAGTGACACTGAGCCCTGGCCAGGTGGCTCAGTTGGTTGGATCATTGTCTCATGCATCAAAAGGTTGCAGATTCCATCCCCAGTCAGGACACATATGGGAAGCAATCCATTGATGTTTCTCTCTCACATCAATGTGTTTTTTTTTCTCTCTCCTTTTCTCTCTCAAATCAATAAACATATCCTTGGATGAGGATTTTTTAAAAATCTGAGAATGCCACCAGAGAGAAAAGGGATCAAACTGAAGCCTGCAGTTGCTAGACTTCAGGTTGCTGAAACCATAGTCTAGAAACCAGCAGGGAGAGATGCAGGCTTTGATAATTCTCTAGAAAACTGAGAACATTGTCTAGAACCCATAGTAAGACAAGGTAACACTGGGAGCCTCGTGGAACTGAGTGCATGGTCTAAAACCTGCCAGAGGGAGAGATGGACTTGATGATTCCCTATAATAATTGAGAATTGGTCTAGAACCCACCAGTGGAACAGAAAAAGATGGGAGGCCTGGTGGAACTGGAAACATGGTCTAGAACCCATCAGAGAGAGGCTCACCCCTGAACCTGGGCCTTGACAATATGATCTGGACACCAGGAGGGAAAGGGGGCTCAAAACATAGTTTGGGGCATCCAGAATTTAGTCTAGAATCCATAGACAGATTTGCAACAAAAACCAAAACCTGATTTCTAAACTTCATTCAAATCAACTACCTCTCTTGGTCTCAGCATCTTATCAGGGAGGCCAGTCAGTCCAGAGGAGGTAAGGATGCATTTGCCTGGGGGATATGGGACCACTTGCCTGGGTGGAGCCATAGCCACCTCCGTAGTATCTCTGCTCATTGAGCCAGCGCACGACAGGAGGTACAGAGTCAAAGTCTTTGAGCAGCAGCAGAGCCAACAGGGCATAGGATGTGGCCTCCACGTTGTAGAGCTCCTGGCCAGGCTCCTCCCAGCGGTTCTTATCTACAAGAGAGAACACCAGCCCCCATGCTCACTGCTCTGTCCAGCCTGGAAGTAGTTCAGAGAAAGCTCAGAAAAAAGACTTCTTGGTGTTCAGGTGTCCTGGCCCACATTTGTGGCTTTAAGTCTGCTGGTTCCTGCCTTACTCTCTTTCCTCATCAACCTTTACTCTTCCGTTTAAATTGTGAATTGCAGCCCCTCTGACCTATGGGAGCAGATTCCCTAAGTTTGCCATGCTCATTCTTACCTTGAGACTGCATATTCTGTTCTCCCGTCTTGGAGCACCTTTTCCTCCATATACCCCTGGTTAATTCTTATCTACCTGCACAATGCAGCTTCAATGGCACCCAAGATAGAGTGAAACCCTTCCTTCTGTCTCTTAAAGCATCCTGTGCTTCTCCTGTCCCAGCACTATGATGCTCTACAGAAATCTATTAACTCATTTCTTTCCTCAACTGGAACGTGAGGCCATGATGGCAGGGGCTATGCCATATTCACTGTGATGTCCCAAGTGCCTAAGAAAGTACTCATGACAGAGACTGTCACCAAGAACCATTCCCTCCTCTTCCTGGGCACAGAGTTGGACTACATCTCCCAGAGGCCTTTACAGGTAGGTCTAGCCACATAACTGAGCTCTGGCTGATGGAATGTGTAGGGCCATTGATGGGGCCCCTTCCATGGCTGGTCTACCTCCCTTGCACAGTCTTCCTGACTGTTTCCCCTTCTGCTTTAATAGAAGGGATTCCAAGGCCCTGAGGTGGCAGAGCCATGAGAAGATAGAGCCTGGATCCCTGCATCACTATATAGAGGGGAGCTGTCCACCAACTTGGTATACCCACACTGCGCTGCTTCTTACACAGCAAGACACCAACTTCTCTGTGTTAAACTACTTCAGGACACACTCAGATATGTTACAGAGGTGAGCATAAACCTGATAAGGTGTCATCACTTGAACCAGCGATTAAGTGCTCACAATGTGCTACTTATTGTGCTAAAATTCCTATGTCATTATCTTATCTAATCCTAATAACCCTTAAAGTAATGGTAATGTTATTAATAATACTAAAGGCAATAAACATCAGTGACAGATCTCTCACTATGTGCTAGACCTTCTTCTATCCACATCACTCATTTAATCTTGGCACCAATGTTGTGATGTCGGTATCGTTTTATACACAATGTCCATAGACGTTAAGTGGATTGTACAAAATCACACAGTGAGAATGTGGCTGAGGATGATTTGATTTTGAACTTGAATCTGTCTGATGTCAGAGCCCATGTCCTTGCTCTTGTGTCATAGCAAGTACTCAAAAATACTTGTTGAATCATGCAATGGGCCTTTCGTGTCATTTACAATAAGGACTTTTCACACCCAGACCCACTCATCCCAGCTCAGCTTGGAGCCATGCAGTCCAGCTTAAGATGGCCACCCTCACCCCCAGCCACATATCTCTCCTTAGCCCGCCAGGCTGCCTCTCACCTGTGGCTGCTTTCAGAAATGTGTCGAGGAGAGGGCCCTCCAGCTTGCCCAACTGGGCCAGGGCATAGCCAGCAATGGCCACAGCATATGGTCTCTTCAAGTTCCTATAGTGTGCTTGAAGGAAGTCTCCGGCCTTTCTGATGCTGCCCCCAAGGCTCTATGAGAAAAAGATTGGGTACTCTGGTCAGGTGGGCACTGCTGCCCCAGAGAGCTGGCAGGGATCACATAATCACCACTTCCTGGGCACAATGTTTCTGGCCTTGGTACATATTTGTCTTGGATCTGTTTATTTTTAAGGGTTCCCCAGACAGTTTAGCCACTGTGCACTGCTCTGTTACTGAGTACCTATCATGTTTCTGGTGCAGTCTGTATACCAATGGTGTGCTAGTAAATATTTCATAACCAGTTGTCTAGTCAGTGCAGGAGGTGGGGATTAGGGAAGCTGGTTTATTGATTGCCAATGACTGTGGTGTAAATACCTCCGCCATGGCCAATTACAAGCTACCAGTGTGACATACCTTAACACAGAGAGGGAAAGAGATGCCTCAAATAGGCACCAGGGTTAGCACACCACTAGGTCCACCTATTATCTAATCATCATCATCACTGTAGCTAACACTTACTATGTGCCAGTCACATACCCACTCATTTCATCTCAAAATCCTATGAGGTAGGTTTTATTTTCATCATCATCCCTACTGCACAGAGTAGAATACTGAGACCCATGAGATGAGGTGCAGAGGCAGATATGCTTTGTAGTGTTTGCTGATTTTTATAGTGTAAATACAACCGTGGCTGATTTCAAACAACCAGCATGGAGTCATTGACTGTAGACTTGGCAAGAGATTATATAGTATGTCCACCATATAGGTACGACAGACATAAATAACCTCAAGAGCATGGATAATGATAAAAGGTAGTAAAATAATTAAGAAATGATGAGTTTTGAGGGTTTACTACCTTTGTTGTTGTTTTGTTGTTTTTTTCTTAATTGATTTTTAAGGAAAGAGAGAGGGGGAAAGGGGAGTCATGATGGCTGAGCCTAGAAAGGAGAGGGGGGTGCGGTCACACTTACGTTGACCTGTCCCTCGCAAATATCTTTAGCCTCCTGCAGCGCGATGAGAACGAAGGCTGTGAGGGACACATCTTTCTCCTCAGCATGCCTGTAGCCACCCTAGGGTGTGGAGCAGGAAGTAAGGATGGGGTCACCTGTGTGCCCCACATGTCAACCACCACCCCCCCGCCCCCCGTAGGATCAGCGGGGCAGGGCAGGGCAGGAGTGGGTCTCTCCCCAGTGTCTCACAGGAGGGCCATACTCTAGTAGTCATTCATTCACTCACTCATTCTGTAAATGTTGCTAGTGTTGTGGGTAAGATGGCTCCAGCCTTCATGGAGCTCCCCGTCTCACAGGGAGACAGGCATGAGCCAACCACCTCAACAGATATATCGTTACAAACTGATGAGTGCTGCGCCGTGAGAATGGATAGCGGGGTGTGTCTTGGTCAGGGCAGTTGGAAAGCTGTCCCCGAGGGATGACAGGTGGAGCCACAATCTGAAGAGTGAGTAGGACTCAACCATCAAAAAGGGCAGTGGTAACATGCCAGGCAGTGGGAACAGCATGTGCAAAGGCCCTGTGCCCGGGAGCAAGGTGCCAGGCAGTATAGATGGAGTGTGGAGGGGGAAGGCTGTGAGGCTGGAAACCCAAAAGGTCAGGCTGAGGCCATGGTTTGCCTACGTGAGCACATGTCAGCATTACCTGGAGTCGGGGGTTTATTAAAACCCCAATTCCTAGGCCCCACCCCGAAAGTTTCTGATTTGTGCATCTGGGATTCAGCCCAAGAATGTCCATTTCTAACCAACTTTCAGCTGATGCTGATGCTGTTGGCCTGGAGAGCAGAGTTTCAGAACCACATTCTAAGGACTTCTCAGGTGGGTTGTTTTTTTTTTTCAAAGCAATGGAGGGCTAGGGAACTTCCATTTTGCACTGGACTCTGAGGTCTCTGGTTTTTGCAAAGGAGAAGTGACCTTCTTGCTCCTTCATTTCTCTGTCCTTCCCACACTGGGAATTGGGCAAATGGCAGGTGGAGCCTGTCTCCTGTCCA
Source organism: Plecotus auritus (assembly GCF_963455305.1). Lineage (NCBI taxonomy): Eukaryota > Metazoa > Chordata > Mammalia > Chiroptera > Vespertilionidae > Plecotus > Plecotus auritus. Next base: position 87,005,860 of record NC_137773.1, read on the forward strand.
TGCTGGGGCACTCAGGCACTCCTCTCCCCCAGCCTGCCCTGAATCCCAGCCTCTTACAATCATTTCTTGGTGTATCACGGGCCCATCCTCCTGGAAGACTCCATCAGGCCTCTGCTTCTCCAGGATCAGCCACTTGACAGCCCCACAGAGGACTTCGGAGTCGATGGCAATGAGGTTGGCTGCCAGAGAGAAGACCTTGACCACGTAGGCTGTCAGCCTGGGGGTGGGCACAGAGCACAAGCCAATTGGCTCTGGATCCAGAGACTGCCATCCCAGCCAAACAAGGAGCAGAGAGGGGCGGGCCTGCTCAGGTGTGCCCAGTTTCCTGTGCCAGGTCTCAGGACCCAACATTGCTTTTAGGCAGTGCTTAGTGACAGTAGGACACTCAGCTAGTGGGCACCTTGACTCTGAAGAAGGCGGGGTCCAGAGGCACAGGGCAGTGTGTGGGAGGCCAGCCTAGATGACCCCAGGCCAGGACCCAGGCCCTGCTCAGGGTGTGCAGGGACAAGGATGGGCAGGCTCACCAGGTGCTGGACTTCATATGCAGGAAGGCCGCAAAGGCCTTGTTGGGTTGCCTGAAGGCCAGTTGCTGCGTGTACCCTGCAAGGAAGAGAGGAGTGTCACTGGAGGAGCAAGGGCTGAGTGGAGGCAGTGGCTGGTGTGGGTATGCCAGGAAGGAGAGAGGCTTAGAGAGGGAACAAGGATTCTGTGAAGGGAGAAGGTGAGGTTCAGAGAGGAAAGAGGGGGCTAAGGACCAGGAGGAATGTCTGGAGTGGAGGGGAGCTTATAAGGTGGAGGGACTCTGAAAGGGTGCAGGGATCAGAGTGAGGAGGGGTAAGGGCTTCTCAGAGGAGAGGGGGTTCAGAGACAGAAGAGCTCTCAGGGGGGTTCAGTGGGAGAGGGAAGGTCTCAAAGAACTGAGAGCAGGAATTCTCAGAGAAGGGGCAGGGCCTCAAGAGGGGGTGGGGCCACAAGAGAGGGTGGGGGCTCAGAGGAGGAAAGAGCTCAGAGAGGGGCCTCAGAGTGGGGGCCTCCAATAGGGGAAGGGGACATACCCTTCTTGATGAGTTCCAGGGCCTCCTGCCGCTTGTTAATGCCAAACTTGTCCCACTGCTCAGTGTGGTCCAGGTAGTGCACCGCGATGACCGTGGGCGTCACACCGATCATGTTCTGCTCTCCACAGCCCGAGGGGGTCACAATGAGGTGCTTCAGCCTCTGCCCATCGATGGCGTCCTCTGCCATCTGGGCCACTGGGGTCCCTGCAGCCAGGAGGAAGGATGGCGTTCAGGCAACAAGACCCACTGTCGGGTGAAGAAGGCGGGGGCTGCCCTAGCCTTCCCAGGCTCCAACCAGCCAGGGCCAAAGAGGGAGTCAGGGACAGCTGGCGGCTGGAGGCATGTGACTGCGGGCGGTTAGGGGGGTTGTCCCCGGGTCCTCATGCTCCACCAGTGGTAACATAATTCCAGGATCAATGGTCATGAATACGTCTACCACGCTTAACGCCATTTGCCAAGCTCTCTTCTAAGAGAACACTATATAGTATCTCATTTAACCTTCCCAACAACCCTTCGAAACAGGTACCACTATATGCCTTCATCACAGATCAGGAAACCAAGAGTCTCTATCTCACACCTAAGATCTCAGAGCTTGCAAGGTGCTTTGCTAGCTCCTTCCCATGCCTTCTCGCCCCAGTCCTCTGTCCTGGGCAATTAGTTCCAGAATTTCTGTTGTTGAACTCTACCACTTCTCATTTAAGCTTCTTTACCAGCAGAAGCTAAGTACTGCCTGGAGCCTTCTGCAAACACACCAAGGAGAGGCAGTTCTAGCACACGAGAAGGAGAGAGGCGCCATGGTTCAATATTCCCGGAAGTTGATGGAACCGGGAGCCCTCTTCGGGGGTCATGGCTCCCACACCTTCCTGGGCCCCATGGGGTTGGACCAAGGGCATCTCACCCTGCAGGAGGATCTTGGTTTCCGACTCTGTGTCAGGGACTTGGTCACTGAGGTCTGCAGCCTCGACCTCCACACGCTGCACACCGTCTGTTGGTAGAATGGGAGACACTCTTGGCACCAGTCTCCTTTCACCAGACCCTGCACACCACCCAGGCCTCACCCCCACTCCTGCGCTGACTCACTCTGGCCCAGGTGCTGTGGATCCAGTGTCTCAACGGCCACAGTTTTGTTCATTCTGATTCCTTCAGGCTGGACAGTGTTGAGGGAAGGGGGAGTTGGGTGAATAAAAGGACAGAGTCACAGCTGGTCAGCAGGGCACTGTTCTGGGGATTACTGTAGCCTAGATGGCATCTGCCAGTCCTAGCTGTGTGACTGGGAGCCAGTTACTTAACCTCTCTGTGTCTCAGCTTCCTTCCTTATAGGGAGGAGGCAATACAAGCATCTACCTCATACTCTGGTATGATTTAATAACAACATTATAAATTAATAATAATAAAACAACAAAGCCTTTAAAATCTTCCTATGTGCCCAGAAGCTTTCTTTATTCAGGTTAACTCATTTAGGGTACCGCTATTATCATTCCCATTTTAAAGATGGGGAAACGGGCCCTGGCCGGTGTGGCTCAATTGGTTGGGCTTGTCCCATACACAGAAAGGTTGCTGGTTTGATTCCAGGTCAGGGCACATGCCCAGGTTCCAGGCTTGATCCCAGGTAGAGGGCACACAGGAAGCAGCAGATGTATATATTACTCTCACATTGATGTTTCTCTCTCTCTCCCTCTCCTTTGCTCGCTCTCTCAAAATCAATTAAAACATCTTAAAACAAAACAAAACACAAACTTATGAAGATGGGGAAACTGGAGAACAGAGAGCTGAAGTAACTTGCCCAGAGTCACACAGCTTGTAGAACAGAACTGGAGTATGAGCCTCATAAATGTTATCAAAGTATTTTATTTTAAAATTAGATAAATAAATAAAATATCAGTAATATTGCTTATGAACGTGTTCTGCTTTAAAATATTTTAAAAATGACAAAAGGAGATTCCTCAAAAAATTAAAAATAGAATTCCCATTTGACCCAGTAATCCCACTTCTGGAAATATATACCAAGAGAAACGCCAATCAGAAAGGACATATGCACCCCTATCTTCCTAGCAGCACAATTTACCATAGCTAAGATTTGGAAAGAGCTTAAGTACCCATCAGCAGAAGAGTGGATTAAAAAACTGTGGTACAGCTATACACTGGAATACTACACTGCTGTAAAAACGAAGGAACTTTTACCATTTACAATAGCAGGGATGAATCTGGAGAGCATTATGCAAAGTGAGATAAGCCAGTTGGAGAAAGATAAGTATCACATGATCTCACTCGTATGTGGGATATAATGAACAACATAAACTGATGAACAAAAATAGATCCAGAGACTACGTAAGCCTGAATAGACAGTCCAACCTCAGAGAGAAGGCAGGGGAGGGGGTGGGTAGGAGATCAATCAAAGGACTTGTATGCATGCATATTAGCATAACCAATGGACACAGACAGTGGGGCGGTGGGGGCTTGTCCTGGGGGGCAAGTGTGGTGGAGGGTCAACTGGGGACAAAGGAGACATATGTAATACTTTAAACAATAAAAAAAGTGATAAAAATATTCAGAACAGAAAAAAATGACAAAAGCTTTTTACTGATGATTCTATCTCTTATTATATTTGAAAGCATTCCAAACTGTGGGAAACAGTAGTAATGTAACTGTTAATGTATATTTTAAGGCTAAAATTCACAGGTAATGGAACATTTGAGATCTTGTTCCCCAACACATGTTAGTCCGTTTAGCTCAATAAACTCATAAAAATTTAAAAATTTTGAAATCACTGGTAAAAACAGAACTTTGCTGCCTGGTCGGTGTGACTCAGTGTTTGAGTGTTGACACATGAAGCAGGAGGTCAGGGTTCCCTTCCAGGTTAGGACACATGGCTGTGTTGCAGGCTGTATCCCCAGTAGGGGGTGTGCAGGAGGCAGCCAATCAATGATTCTCATCATTGATGTTTCTCTCTTTCTCCCTCTCCCATCCTCTCTCTGAAATGAATAAAAACATACATTTTCAAAAGTAGAACTTTCCTATATCCTATATTATTGCTTTACAAAGTTTGGTCTGTGAAATATGTTTCCCCAAAATTTTTAGGGTCAAAACAAAACTCCTATACTGAAATGTTTTTAAAAAATCATATTTGATATTAAAATATAGTTTAATGAAAACAATTTTTTATCTTTATTGCTGAGGTTTTGGGCACCCCCTTTGAATTTTATGTGCAGAAGAATGTCTCCCCTGCCTCATACGGCCCTGCTTTCACACTTCTGGGACTCCTAACTTTCCTAAGATGAACACGGACAGTATTAGTGTCTCAGAGCCTGGGGCTCGAAACTGAGTTGACAGCACAGGGAGAGCAAGAGTCCCTCCTGAAGGACAAGAGGCAGCAGGTGCCCCAAGGACTTACCACGACCTTCAGGGTCTTCCTTACACCGTCGGTGATGAAGTACCTATAGACAGTGGCCTTGACCTCTATCTCCTGCAGGCCGACCATCAGGGGCACAATGACATAAGGCACAGCCAGCGAGGACTTGGGAGGGATGGATACAGTCTGCTGGTGACGCTTCTTGGCAGTGGCCATGCTGCAGAAGGCTGGATTGTAGAGCATTTCTACTCTCACCTGCCAGGGAGAGAGTATCAGGTCAGGGGCATGCGCCATGGTCCCCTCTCCAGGTCTCCCCTCGTGCCTCTCCTGCTCCAAGGACCCACCGTGAGCGTATCTGCTTTCTGGTAGTTGTAGAGGACGGCTCGGATCTCCACCTGCTCGTTACGAACCACAGAGTAGGGCAGCCGCAGGTCAATGAAGAAATCTTGCACCACCCTCACCTCATAGGGGTCAGCCACACAGATGCCTGCCCAGGGGAACAGAACGTGAGTGTCAGGGGTAGGGGATGGGCAGGGTGGACAGGGTCCAAGTTCAGCTCCAAGTCCCTGCCTCTCAAGGCTTACCCCTGACACGGGAGCTGTTCCGAGCTCAGCTTGTTTTGGTAGAAGCCCATAGACTAGAGAATGTTGATGGTGATGAATTACAAATGATAGTGGTAGCTGGGAGTTGCCAGGATTTAGTGATTTCTTTGGAATTTTACTCAGAGATAGAGGTGGAGGAGCAAAGCAAGTCAGCCTCACTGAAGGGTCCATCTGTGCTCCCCAAAATGGTAGCCCCAAAGCCTTTGTGGTCACTGGGGAGTGGAAGGTGGCTAGCTTGAATGGGAACTGGATGTCTATTTTCATTTCATTTTAGTTAACTCAGATTTAAACTTTCAAAGCAGTGCTTGTGAATATACTGAAATCATATACTTTCCTATTGTGACTTTTATGGGATGTAAATTATATCTCGATTTTTTAAAAAAATGCCATGGGGGCAGGCTGGGAGAGGACAACATAGGGAAAGGGACAAATGTCATACTTTAAACAATAAAGAATTTTTAAAGATGCCCATGGACTCAGACAATAAAGGCCTGGAAGGGACGGGTGAGGGAAGGAGGGGGTCAATGGGGAAAAGACATACAAACAAACAAACAAACAAACAAACAAAGGGAACATCTGTAATACTTTCAAAAATGAAGATAAATTTTTGAAAAATGATGCTTGGCCCTGGCCAGTGTGGCTCAGTTGGTGGGGCATCGTCCTGTGCACCAAAAGGTTGCCGGTTCAATTCTGCTCAGTGCACATGCCCATTTGAGGACTTCCATCCTGGTGGGGGACTGCGGGAGGCTGCTAATCAGTGTTTCACTCTCACATCCAGCTCTCTCTCTCTCTAACTCGATTTTAAAATCTTAAAAACATAACAAAAAATGATGCTTGATTTAGTGATTGGAAAACTTTTAATAGTATCTTTGGAACAACTTGAGTATGTCCATCTGCTTTTTCAACTGCAAATTTTATGAATCCTAAAATAGAGATCAAAATGTTTCCAATGAGCCCTAGTCGGTTTGGCTCCGTGGTTAGAGCGTTGGCCTGGCGACTGAATGGTCCCTGGTTTGATTCTGGTCAAGGGCCCATGCCCAGGTTGTGGGCTCAATCCCCAGTGGGGGTCGTGCAGGAGGCAGCCAATCAATGATTTCTCTCTCATCATTGATGTTTCTATCTCCCTCTCCCTCTCTGAAATCAATAATAATATACTTTTAAAAAATGTTTCCAATGAAAAGCTCACATCCTAATTGAGATGCACTCTATGTATAAAAGACATACCAGATTCGAAGGCTTACAAATACAAGTAAAATAAGTTATTAAAAATTTTGATATCTTGCCTGGCCAATGTTGCTCAGTGGTTGAGTATCAACCCATGAACCAGGAGATCATGGTTTCATTCCCGGTCAGGGCACATGCCCAGGTTGCGGGCTTGATCCCTAGTAGGGGGCGTGCAGAAGGCAGCTAAATGATGATTCTCTCTCATGGATGTGTCTAGCTCTTTCTCCCTCTCCCTGCCTCTCTCTGAAATCAATAAAAACATATTTTTAAAAAATAAGCTTTACTGAAATAGTAATGAATTTATTGTTTTAACATTATTGTTAGTGTGATAGTGGTTTTGCAAACTTTTATAAAATGTGGGAATGATAACATTTTGGATATATTTGGGTGAAATAAAATGTATTCCTGAAATCAGTTTCATTATACTCCTTTTTCATGGGGCTACCAGAAATATAAAATAACACACCAGCCCACATTACGTCTTTCCCTTCCTTCCTTCCTTCTTCCTTCCTTCCTCCCTTTCTTCCTTCCTTCCTTTTTTTCAAGGCACTAATATAAGGGCTTTACATGTATTAACTCATAACAATCCTCTCAATAATGCTTTAAGTACGTGCTATTTCTATCATGTCCATTTTATGGAGGAGCACAGAGAGGTTGAGTAACGATTAAGGCGACACAGTGGCTCCTGTTGAGTCATACTGGAGTCCCAGGCAAAAGGAAACTATGTGCCCCTGTGTAAATGCCCAGGTTTTGAGCTCCTTCCCCAGTAGGGGGCGTGCAGGTGGTGGCCCATAGATATTTTTCTCTCAGGGATATCGGCCTCTCTCTCTCTCTCTCCCCCTCTCCCTTCCTCTCTCTCTCAAGTCAATAAAAACATATTTTTCTTAAATAAGAGAAATTGGCAGAAAATTCCAATTCCTTCCATTAAAAAGGAGTTAAGCAAAGAAGCAGAATTTTAACATCTTAAAGTCAGGAAAGTAAAATGATAATAAAGTTTAATTTATTATCTACACTAATAAAAGAAATATGTAAATTGACCATACCTCTGTGATGCCCACCAGCCAATCAGGAGGGAATATGCAAATTAGCAGGACAAAGATGGCGATGGCCATGGCTGGGCGGGGCAGGATGCCTGCTATGAGGGGGAGGGGAGGAGGGATCCACAGGACCAGTGCTCTGGCCGGAGCGAAGGGAAGACTGCAGACTCTGGCCGGAGTTAGTGAGAAGCCTGCAGACTCCAGCTGGAGTCAGCGAAGACTCCGGCTAGAGCAAAGACTCTGGCTGGAGCAAAGGCGGAAGGCGGCGGCCAGAGCGAAGGCCTGGGTCCCGGGTGCTGGAGGAAAGTGGTGCTGGCAGCCAGGTGAAGGAAGGCCTATGTACGAATCTTCATGCAACGGGCCTCTAGTATATTATAACTAAACAAAATGAGCATACAGTATAATAAATTCTGGCTGTGATATAAATAAAATATTTACATTTAATATTATGAGTTTTAATAGACCTGCCTTTTAATGTTTTAACATTTTTTGACAAATTTAACCTTTAAATTATACATAGGACCTGCCCTGGCTCTGGTCTCTGTTTAAAATTTGGATATTTTGTTCACCATAGATTTTTTTGTACTCACTTTTATTTTGAAAACTATTACAGTGGGATATTATTTATCTTGATGACCGACTTTTTGGCACCCACTTATATTTTGCACTAAAAGTCGGGGCCTTCCTTCCCTCACCCCTCCTGGCCCAACCATCCCCGTTTAGCTAGAGCTCCTCAGCTGTGGGTGACTGGGGACAGGTCCACCTTTTGTCACACTTCACAATCTGACCACCGATGTTTCAATCCCCCATTTCATCCTGCTTCCTCCTTTTTCTTAATCACTTAACCCACTATCATGTCGACAGCACCTCCTTAAAAGTTTTTGTGGTTGCGAATTATTCTGTATGATACTACAATGGTAGACTCATGTCATAAAACATTAGAACAAATTCATAGAATGTATAACATCTAGAGTGAATTCCTACTGTCAGCTATGAACTTGAGGTCTTCACAATTGATTATAACAAATGCACCACTCTGGTAGGGGATGTTGACAGGGGGGTGCTGCTGTGCATGGGGTGGAGAGTGGCAGAGGTACATAGGAAATCTCTGTATTTTTTGCTCAATTTTTTAATATATATATATTTTTATTGATTTCAGAGAGGAAGGGAGAGGGAGAGAGAGATAGAAACATCAATGATGAGAAATAATCATTGATCAGCTATCTCCTGTATGCTCCCTAATGGGGATCAAGCCTGAAATCCGGGCATGTGCCCTTGACTGGAATTGAACCAGGGACCCTTCAGTCTACAGGCCAATGCTCTATCCACTGAGCCAAACCAGCTAGGGCTTTGCACCATTTTTTAATAGAATACTTTTTTGTTTTTGTTAATCGTCACCTGAGGATATTTTTTCCCACTGATTTTTAGAGGGAATAAAAGGGAGGGGGAGAGACAGAGAGAGAAACATTGTTGTGAGAGAGACACATTGATTGGTTGCCTCGAACACCGGCTTCAATCGCCTGAAACCTGGGTATGTGTCCTGAACAGGAATCAAACCTGCCACCTTTTGGTGAACAGGACGATGCTCCAACCAATTGAGCCAAACTGGCCAGGGCCTTTCTGCTCAAGTTTGCTGTGAAACTAAAACTGCTCTAAAAATAAAATCAATTTAAAAAATAAAAAGCACTGCCCAGCCGGTGTGGAGCAGGGGTTGAGCATTACATCAACCTCTGCACCACGAGGTCACTGGTTTAATTCCCAGTGAGGGCACATGCCTGGGTTTGAGCTCAGTCCCCAACAGGAGGCATGCAGGAGGCAGCCAGCTGATGCTGATGTTTCTCTCTCATCGATGTTTCTGGTCTCTCTCCCTTCCTCTCTCTTTAAAAAATAAATAAGAACATATTTAAAAAAATAAAAAAAAGCACTGACACCCACGATCAGCACCCTCCCCACCCAGTAACCAGGGAGCAGAGCATCAGCCACCAAGAAGCAGAGGAGCTTTGGGATGGATGAGAAACAGAGAATGCCCAGGGGCCCCGGGGCCTGCGAAACCACCATCTCACCTTTCCTGTCAGACAAGCTCACAGCCATGATCTCCCAGGTGGTGATGGAGTCTTTCAAAATCACCTCTATGGTCTTGGAGGAGACTCTAGAAGGAAGAGAAATGGGGGCTTTAGGAGAAGATATGGTGCAGGGGAGAGCAGGTAATGAGGGGCCCCAAGGGGCAGGTTGGAGGGCGCAGGTGTGGGCACCTCTTGGGTTTCTAGGTTGGGTTTTGGAGTTCCACTATGATCCCAGAAAACAGAGGGGGTTGGGGTGCATGCAAATTAAATATTCTGGTCCTGAGTGTGGAAGTGCCTGGGGGTGGGTTGGAATGAGGGGTGCCCAGCCTTACCCATTTTTCTCTGGGTCCTCTAACAACTCCATCTTCCACAGCCAGCTCTCAGGGAACTCACTTCTGGAAAGGATGTCTTCTTCCGGAATGATGTCCTCATCCAGGACACCTGGGCAGGTGGGGGGCAATCTGGGTTTAGAGCAGACCCACTTCCCCTGCTGTCCTTTTAGATACTCATCTCTACAGCCCTGGAGGGGTTCCTGGCAGTAAAACACACCCACGGACAAATGACGACTTCTCTGTAAGTTAAAGGCTGTTCCCCTTTGAGGGCTTCTGCCTCCATAAAAATGTTAAAAGTCATATTTTAAAACGGCGTTGGTATAAAGGCAAGGATAACCCAGGCTAGGAGAAATCATTTCCCCTGATTTCCAAGAAACAAGCATTTTCATAAGCTTCTAAAGGTACCCTGACCCCTGGCACGGTGCCTGCTGCGTCAGAAGTGACGTTGGTCCTGAGAGCAACCAGGTGAGCGGAGATCCCGGACTGATGGAGACCCTGGAGGCCTCTACAGCCAGCTGGGCACCACCAGCAAGTAAACACCACTGGGCAGGGTTAGGGCTCACCCCCGGCTGGGCTCTCCTCAAGAAATGGTGGACAGACTTTAACTTGGCTCTGGGTGTGTCTAACAACAAAGTAGGTGCAACTGCACAGATGCCTAAATCCATTCCTGCTCTGGGATAATCCATCAAAGTGCCTTTGGTGATACTAACGTTTAAGCCATCCTCTGTCTCACCCCCAGTTGACTAAGAAACATACACAATACTGAGAAATAAATCACCCCGTGGGTGTAAAACACAGCCCAGCAGATCAGTTAGGTCTAACTCCCTCAGTAGCCTTATCTTCTCTTTGCTGAAGGAAGTCTCTGTCAGGAGTAGAAAGCAGCCTGCCTAGTAGTCATCATCTGCAAAGAGATTGAAGATAGAGTCTTTTGCTCACGTGTGTTGGGAATCTTTGTGTCTTTTGTGGGTGGAGGGGTAAAGGGGATGCCAGCTTTCCAGCTAAAAAAAATGTAGAAATATTTCTCCACTGTGGCAACAGCTGCCTAAGCCCCACCCCCCAAAGTACACATGTTCAAAAAAATCACCTGTTACCACATAAGGCGTCCATCCATATCTGTTATCTTAAAGGCTAAGTGATACTGATCTTTGGGAACAGCTCTCTTGACTTAAATTTTAGAAGATGTTAAAAAAAAAAAACAAACAAACTCAGCCCTATCTGGTTTCGCTCAGTGAATAGAGAGTCAACCTGCAGACTGAAGGGTCCCAGGTTCGATTCTGGTCAAGGGCACATGCAGTATTGGGCTCGATCCCCATTAGGGGGTGTGCAGGAAGCAGCCGATCAATGATTCTCTCTCATCATTGATATTTCTATCTCTCTCTTCCTCTTCCTTCCTCTCTGACATCAATCCTATATAATAAAAGCCTAATATGGTAAGTGTCCAGTCATATGGTCCTCCATTCAACCAATCAAAGCTTAATATGCTAATGATATGCTAAGTTCGCTCAACCGCTCACTATGACGTGCACTGACCACCAGGGAGCACACACTGCGACTGGTAGGTTAGATTGCTGCTGGGGTCCAGCCTATCCAGACTGAGTGAGAGAAGCAGGACACACCCTGGAGCCCTCCTGCAGATCTCCCCAGCTGGCCAACCTTCCACATCTCTCCCTGGCCCTGATCTTGCACCGGCGGGGTCCCTTGGGCTGGCTGTGCCCTCTCGCAATCTGGGACCCCTCGGGGGATGTTGGAGACCTGGTTTCGGCCCAATCCCACTGGCCAGGTTGAGGGACGCCACTGGTACACGAATTCATGCACCCGGCCTCTCAAAATAATAATAAAAAATACATAAAAGGAGTAAAGAGGAACTTTACAATGGAGAAACAGGGCAGACAACACCTTAATCGAGTGATCAAGGTTCACATCACCAATGATGGTTCAAGTCAATGCTACCTGCCTCCTGATCCAGGGCACCAAGGAAGACAAAATATCTCCTCTGGGACAGCCCTGCCCAAAATGCAAAACCTGAATGTGAGCAGGAGAAACATCAGGCAGACTCAAGGGGCGGAACAACTTCCAAATGACCTGGCCTGTGTACCTCCTGTAGGTGAAGAACGTGAGAGTCACAGAAAGACGGCTGGGGGTTGGGTAGATATGAGGAGGCTAAAGAGACACAACCAGAAACACCAATGCAATGTGTGATTCTGAACTGGGTCCTTTTCCTAGAGAGAACTAAAAAAATTTTTAAAGTGGCAACATTTGAGTGGAGTCTGTGAATTAGATGGTGGGAAGGAATGCACAGTAATGTCCCGATGCTGAGCATTGTGCTGTGGTGTTTAGGAGAATATCTTTGCTGCCCAAAAAATCCACACTAAACTATTCAGAACTCTGGGGGCATCAAAGAGCTCAGGGGAGGGGTGTGTTTTTAACCCACACAACGTTGTCTGTAAGTTACAGGCTGTTTAAAGAAAAAAAGATCATTATTTTTGTGTTGGCAAGTTTCCCAATCTCCCTTAGGTTTTAAGCAGAAGCATCTTTTTTGTTACTTTTCATCCTGTAATTGATAACGTAATTTTCCTCAATTTCACAAGCCGCTCACACTTGCCTTTGCTCTTCAAAGCAAAATTGATCCACACTTTTCCCATCCCCAGTGATGGGCGCCTCCCCCTCCCACCACCAGCCCCCGGGCAGGGCCCCCCAGGCCGCAGCACTCACTCCTGGCCAGGCCCAGGTCGCTGTCCCGGCTGTGCTCCAGCCGCAGCTGGGTGATGTAGTTGCAGCAGTCCAGGAAGGCGTCCACGCAGGCCTTGTCCTGGAGGATGAACTGCGCCCTGCGCTGGCACGGGTACTGCATGGGGTTCTCCCGCATACCGTCCTCACAGCACTTGCGCAGCTCCTTGCTGGGGTACTCACCCGCTGTGGGAACACACACACCCAGGCAAGTCCCCACAGGGCCTCACAGGGAGGACCTGACCAGGTCCAGGCCATCCCCTCCTGTTTTGCTGGGATCTCAGTGGACAAGGTGCAAGGGTGGGGGAGGCGGATGAGGGCTCCCACCTTTGCCCTTCCTCTTCTCCATGAGCTGCACGGAGCGGCGTCGCCGGGTGGCTGGTTTCGGGCATGCCAAATCTGAGGGGCAGGTGGACGAACAAGATGGGTTAGGCACTGACTGCCTGTCCTTGGTGTAGTCCTCACAGTAGCTGCAAGGTGGGAGTGTTACTGCTCCCATTTAACAGATGTAGACACGGAGGCTCAGAGAGGAGAGCGATTTGCTAGTTGGTGGTAGAGGCAGGACTTGAAACCAGGGTCCCAGATCCTATCGGGGAGGTAGAAGCGCTGCCCCTCCCTGGGTGTCCACTGGCCGACTCCTCACCTGACCGCTGCTCGGTCTGTAGGCCTTTGCTGGTCTGGAAGACCAGCCCGGCATCCGTAAAGACACCTGCATAGTTCTTTCCACTGCCCGGCGTGCAGCCAATGTCTGCCTTCTCCACTGTGTCCCATATCTGCAGGGTGGGGAGGGGGTCAAGGGCAGGCTGAGGCCAGGCCAGCAGGGCCTACGTCAACGCACCAACACATCCACCCAACCTCACTACCGTCCTCATACCGGGCTCCAAACACTCCACGGTGGGTGATCGGAGTGTGCTGCGGTGGGACTGTGAGCTGTGCCCATTACCATGACCGTCCCCAACATAGACCCTGTCCATCCACATTTCCATCTGCAACTTGAACTTCAACCCATCCCCATGTCTGTTTCCATTATGACCTCTGCACTCAACCCACACTCAACCTCATGTCACTGGTTGTCCCCACCGCCATTCCCACCTCAACCCAACGCCATCTCTCTGCCTCTGCCATCTTTTACCCAACCTCAGTGACATGGGGACATACCTTTTTCTGAGTCAACCTGTTCTTCTTGTTCAGCACAAACACGCCCTTGTCCACGGCCACCAGCCCTACTCGAGCCCCGTGGTTACCCTCGATCTTGAGCGATATATGATCTTTAGGTAGATGCTGATGCTTTTCATCCTTCATGGCACTTTTCACCACTAGCTTTGAGGAGGTGGGGAGGGTAGGAGGGAGAAGTCAGACCAGCGGGGCCCCAGCCTTGGTCGGTAGAGGACAGAAGGGGTCCTGGTCTGGTCTGGAAGGAGAGAAAGGTGGAGACAGAGAGAAGAAGGGAGACACACAAAACCAGCATAGGGTAGAAAGTCAAGGAAAGAGAAAATTGGGGGCAGAGAGATACTGTGACTAAAACAGGGAAGAAAACAAGATGGAAAAGGGGAAGAGAGAGGCAGGAACTCTACAAGCAGCGGAGAGAAATGGGTTCAGAAGTACAGAGAGAGGCAGAGACAGAGAAAGCCATGGCCGGGCAGAGAGTCACAAGATGGGCACAGAGACTAAGGAACACTTACCGTGCCCACACACGAATCCTTGACATCCACCCACACAGAATCAGCCACCACCTCCCTCTGGCCTCCTTTGTTCAGCGTGTAATAGGCCACCAGGCGGAAGGAAGGAATAAACTCTGTCGTGATGGTCAGAGGCAGCACCACCAGGACCTGGCCGGCTTCTCGCACCTGGCGTCCCACCTTCAACAGCTTCCCCTTGTTCATGACCTTCGGAGACAGGTTGGCATAAGGATCAGGATGGCAGGAGGGAGGATCGGGGATCTGGAATGGGGTAGGGCTCTGGAGAGCTGGAGAAGTGAGGAGGGGGGAGACCTGGGGTTGTAGGAAGCCACGCACCAGGTAGGTAAAGTATCGGACATTGGCATCCTGGCCAGGGTCCATTTGCAGGACAAAGTTGACATTGAGCATGTCCCCTGGCTTGAGCTCCGTGGCGGGCACGGAGAGGTGCAGGTAGTTGTTGGAGTTGCCCATCGTACTGTAGGGTAGGGCATGCATTTGATTGGTAGCCTGTCGCCCCTCCGGGAGGTCCTCCTTCATTGTGCGGACCTGAGCAGGGAGACAGGGAGGCATGCTGCCTACCTGGGATGTCCATGTCCTAACCCCCGGCACCTGGCAATATGGCAGCTTGTGTGACAAGAAGGACTTTGCAGGTGGGATGGAGTTAAGGATCTGGACATGGGCAGACTATTCTAGGTTACCCAGACGCGCTAATGTCATCACAAGGGTCCTTATAAGACATCCATGCAGTTGACAGGACGCCCTGTATAAATGGCAGGAGGACCCTCTACCCAGAAGGCAGGACTCCAATATGGAGATAAGACTCCTCTATGCGAATGAAATATCTCTATGTGAATGGCAAGACCCACTTATGCAAATGAAAGGACCCCCGCTATGCACATGACAAGACCCCTTTGTACAATCATTAGAAGCCTGTTGTACGAATAAAGTCCTCTGTTTCCCTGGGTGGGGTGCTGCTGGTGCCGACTCACAGTGATCAACAGGGGCTTCTGGCTCCTGTGTGTGTTGATGGTTAGCTTAGCCAGGCCATCATCCCGGGTCACAGAATGCACTTGATTGGAGCCCTGAGTGGCCACAGGGATGTGGGGGGCCGGGGAGCCATCGGGGTTCGTCACATACACCTGTGGGTGCAGGGAACGGTGAAGGGGGTTCAGCAGACACAGAGACGTGGCCAGTGCTCAGGAGTGGGGTTCAACCTTGCCCTGGGTCTCACCATGAGGTCAAAGGGCATGGTGGGTTTGAAGAACCTGGGCGTCTTGGTGAAGTGGATCTGGTAGGGGGAGGTCACGATGGGGATCCCGCTGCGCTCCGCCTCTACCATGTCGCTGCCTGAGGGAGCCAACGGTGAGTATATGCTCCTGGGCCATCCTTCAGGGCCAGGCTTCCCCCGCATTGGACCCTGCTGCCTTCATATCGGACCTCCCTCCTCAGACCGGGCCTCTATCATAGGACTGATCCTACCTTCATTCTGGGCCTCCTCCCTCAGTTGGGCCTCCCCTCTCAGACTGGACTGCGTGGTGGTACTGAGCCTCCACCTTCGGCCCAGGCTCACCTGAGTGTAGGATGACGGTGACAGACACATACAATGACTTTCCCACTAGGGCAGCTTCTCCTGGGGGCTGCGGGGCCGCACTCAGCAGGACCTCTCGGCTCAGCACAGCCTCTCCAGTGCCTTCCTCGATCTGGGATAGGGAATGAGGGCTCAGAGGGGGAGGGACTCAGGGGGGAGAGGGGAGGGGATTCAAAGAGTGAGAGGGAAGGGTTCAGAGTGGAGGAAGCTCTGGGGGCCCCTGGTAGGTACCACAACACGGGTGAGTGACTGGGACAGTGAAATCCTCTGGTCACCATCCTGGACCCCAAAGATGACGAAGGCCATTCCATCCACATTCTTCCCGTACAAGAACCTGTGCAGAGAGGAGAGTCTCAGATTTTCCCTCCTGAAAAGCTGAGTCACCCCCCAGACTTCCACTGGCCATGGAGAGGACCCAGAATCCCCAGCCCCTCACCTCACCCTCAGCAGGCCCCTTATCTGGTCCCACCCGATTCCTCACTTGGTCCCTTACCCAGGCCCTCACCTGGCCTCTCACATGACCCCTCACCTAGCCTCTCAGCCTCTCACCTGGTCCCTCACGTGACTCCTCACCTGGCCCCTCACCTGGTCCTTACCTGGCCCCTCACCTGGTCCCTCACTTGGTCCCTCACCTGGTTCTCACCTGGTCCCTCACCTGGTTCTCACCTAGCCCCTTATCTGGTCCCACCTGATTCCTCACTTGGTCCCTCACCTGGCCTCTCACCTGACCCCTTACCTGGTCCTCACCTGACCCCTCACCTGACCCCTCACCTGGTTCCTCACCTGGCTGTAATGGAGACCTCAAGGCCCTTAGGGTCATCAATGTAGTAGAATTTCTCTACAGGCTCCACTTGGACCTCAAAACTAGGCAGCACTGGGTGCGGGGGATGGAGAGGGAGACAGCACTGGTGAGGGGCCAGCACTGGTGAGGGGCCAGCATTATGGGGCCCACAACCTGGCTCCCTCCTTCTCTTACCATATTCCTTCACCTCAAACTCAGCCGAGAAGACCTGCTGTGGCGAATCTTCATAGTGGGCTCGTATCTTCCACTGCCCCATGCTGTGGGGAAGGCAGGAGAGTGATCTGCTCAGACCTGGCAGCCCCCCACTCCTTCTGAGATAGGGGAGCCCCAAACCCACTCCTGGAGGGCCTGACATACTTGACCAGCTCCGGGATATTCCAAGACAAGGGCAAGATGCCCAAGTAGTTTTGAGAAGAGAGGGGGTCCCGCTTGATGGGAATGCCTTCGGGCGTCTGTAGATAGACAGGGAGGGGTGTGGTTCTTCAGAGCAGCTTAGCCCCTTGGCCCTCTCCTTCTCTGTGTCTGGACACTCTCTCTGTCATGTCTACAGCAGCAGCGGCTAAGAACGTGGACCTGAATTGGTCAGCCTGCTTTCAGATCCCATTGTGCCACCTACAAGCTGTGTGACCTTGGGCAAGTTACTTAACTTCTCTGTGCTCAATGTGCACATCTAAAAACAGGAGGTAAATACAGCTCCTCTGGCTGGGGACAGAGTTCATGTAAGCAGCAGCTCATCATTATGAGTGTCCCACTGATATTAAGAATCCCTAGAATGTATTACCTCCTATTGTGCAAGGCCCTGGGCTGAGCATTTGATCTGTGCTAAGCCATACATAATTACTCCGTTCAACATTTGTTCTACAAGAATAGCAATCTCCTGTACTCATATTATTTCATTTCTGTCAACAGTAAAACATCGGGAGACACCACATAGAAATCTGGTTTTCAGCCTTCTCTTAGAAACCAGGGTAACTGTGGATAATGCCCTCCTGTTGGCACAGGTGACATTTCATTTCTTTCTTTCTCCCTCCCTGCCTCCTTTCTTCCAGTCACTTTGTATTAAGCCCCACTATATGCCAAGCACTTTGTTGAATTCAGGAATAAGACCCTGAACAAACAGATAAAAACTCTTTTCTGTAGCCCTGGCCGGTTTGGCTCAGTGGATAGAGCGTCGGCCTGTGGACTGAAGGTCCTGGGTTTGATTCTGGTCAAGGGCACATGCCCGAGTTGCGGGCTCAGTCCCCAGTAGGGGGCGTGCAGTAGGCAGCTGATCAATGATTCTCTCTCATCATTGATGTTTCTATCTCTCTCCCTCTCCCTTCCTCTCTGAAATCAATAAAAATATATTTAAAAAAAACAAACCTCTTTCTTCCTGTAGGGAATTGAGGTTCCACAGAGGTTAGTGGAGGGGGCAATTAATAAATGAATAAATCCAATTTACAGGATACCAAAAGCATGGTAGGAAGAGAGATTGAAGTGCATGTGTGAATGGTTGTGGTTTGCAAATTGCAGGTGCTCAGAAAGGCCTCACGTAACATTGGGGCAGTGGTGACATCTGAGCAAAGTCTTGAAGGAGATAAGGGGCAAGTAGTGTGCATATTTGGAGGAAGATTGTTTTCTAGGCAGAAAAAAAAACCAGTGCAAAGGCCCTGGGGCAGGAGACTCTGCCTCGTGTGTCAGAGGAACAGGGAAGAGGCCTATGTGGCTGGAATAGAGTGAGTGAGAGGGACAGTGGGAGGAGGTGAGGGCAGGAAAGAGACACGGGAGGTCATTCAGGGCCTTGTAGGTCACGGGGAGGACTTCAGTTGTTTTGTTTTTTCATATATATGTATTATTGATTTCAGAGAGGAAGGGAGAGGAAGAGAGTGAGAGAAACATCAATGATGAGAGAGAATCACTGATTGGTTGCCTCCTGCATGCCCCACACTGGGGATCTAGCCTGCAACCTGGTCATGTGCCCTGACTGGAATCCAACCTTGACCTCTTGGTTCATAGGTAGATACTCAACCACTGAGCCAGGCCTTGAGCTTTTATCTGGAGGGAAGGAGGAGTCCTGGAGAGCTGTGAGCAGAGGAGGGGCTGGCCCAGACTCAGGTGCTCACAGGTGCCTCCAGGCTCAGTAGGCGGAACAGACTACTACACAGCATTATGGAATTACTCCAATCTTCAGAAGAGAAAACTTAGGCTCGGGAAGGTGAGAGACCTGGCCAGAGTCACAGGGACCAGCGGTTTATCTGGAGGTGGAATTCACAGGTGCCAGCATTGCCCCATGGGTCCCCGCCCACTTCTAGGCCTCTGTGTTTGTGCCTCACTATATTTCTTTGCTTTAGGGCAAGCATGTCAAACTCTCGGCCTGCAGGCCATGTGTGGCCCATAAGGAATAATTTTGTGGCCCAGCCAATATAACGGTATGTAAGAAACGTTTTAATAAAAATTTCTTAACTTGATTTTTACAATATTTTTATACATAATTATTAATAACGAACAACAACATTCGCTAATAACTAATTATAATCGTGTTGCATTCATTTCCCTTGCCCGTCTTACCTGCAGGCGCACCCCTTTTCTCCACTAATACTAGCAGCGAATATTTTAGCAGCTGATTGCCATGCCATTAGTCTTGGACTGACTTGTTTGGTGTGCACAACAGGAAATATTTCGCTTTCGGAGAACAAGAAAAATAGGTTTATTTGCGTTATGCTTATTAACTTGTGCAGTTATTCAGTATCTGGTAAGTTAATGTTCAAGAAAAAATATTAATTTTTATTAAAATGTTCTCTTATTTTATGTTAATGATTCCTCATTAATTTCAGCCATTTGTATTCAGCATGTCTCTTAAAATAAACCTACATTTCTATGAAAATTAAAGCTTTTTTAAAAAAAACATATTTTATTGATTTTTTTACAGAGAGGAAGGGAGAGGAATAGAGAGTTAGAAAAATCGATCAGCCGCCTCCGGCACACCTCCTACTGGTGTTGTGCCCTCAAGCAAGGTACAATGCCCTTCACCAAAATCGAACCTGGGACCTTTCAGTCCACAGGCTAACGCTCTATCCACTGAGCCAAACCAGTTAGGGAAAGCTTTTGTTTTTTTTGCGGCCCGCATAACTTACACCTTGTTTATTTGGCCCGTGTTAGCCTTTGAGTTTGACATGCTTGCCTTAGGGTCTTTCCTGGTGTCTCTTTCTCTATCTCAAACTCTCTCTTAGTCTCTCCTTGGGTCTCTGCCCCAAGTGTGTCTGGGGGCCCGGCTGCCTGGTACCTCAATGCTGACGATAACTGTCCGGCCCACAGGCAGCAGCTCATTGTCCACAGTGAAGATCCGATAGAGGACTGGGAGGTGGCGGGAGAGAAAGGGACAGCTCAGTGAGGCCCTGCCCCTCCCGATGACCCAGCCCCAGCCCTCGGAGCCACCCACCAGCCCCTTACCCGTGGAGCCTGGGGTGTAGATGGTCTTGTCCGTCTGGATGAAGAGATAGCCGCTCTGAAAGCTGACTAGCACCACCTTCTCCACCGGCGGAGCATTCCCAAAGACCGCCTGGACAGTCACAAACTTGTTCCCCTTCTGTGATTTTAACTCCTTGCTGGCCGGGATCTAGGCATGGATCCGGGAGGGCGTGAGGAGGGGTCTGCCCCAGGGCCCCTTGCCCACCGTCCAACCTCTGGGCCTTCAGCTGGGTCCACATCTGCCCCTCCTCACAACAGAGCCTGCCCCTCACTCCGGCCTGGTCTCTCTGGTTTGCCCGGGTTTGGGGAGAGGGGGGAACTCAGCGAGGGGGCAAGGCCAAGAGACAGGCTAAGGGTCAGAGAGAGGAATGGAAAGGGGGATCAGAGAGGGGGCTCAGAGGATGGAGGGCTCCGTAGTAGACTGGGCTCAGAAAGGGGAGGAGAGTCGGAGAGGAGAGGGGCTTGAAGGAAGAGAGGGCTTGGAGGGGAAAGGGCATGGAAAGGAGGGGCACAGATTGTTGGCTTGTAAGGGAAGGGACTCAGGATGAGGGAGGGCCTTAGAAGGGGTGGGGCCAATAAAAGGAGGGGCCCAAATGGGGAGGAGAATTAAAGAGGGGAAGGGCTGCCCTGGCTGCTGTGGCTCAGTTGGTTGGAGCTTGGACCTGTGCAACAAAAGGGGTCACGGTTTAATTCCTGATCAGGCACATACCTGGGTTTCAGGTTTGATTCCCCAGCCTGGGTGTGTACTGGAGGCAAATGATCATGTTTCTCTCTCACATCGATGTTTCTCTCTCTCTCTCTCTCTCTCTCTCTCTCTCTCTCTCTCTCTCTCTCTTTCTCTCTCTCTCCTTTCCTATTGGTGAAAACATTCTCATCAGAATTTTTAAAAAGGGAAGGGCTGAGGAAGGGGCAGGGCTCATAGGCTAGGCATTGGAATGGGGAAAGACCCAATGGGGGCAGTTCCAGTGAGCACCCACCTTGATGGTGACTGTGCTCAGGTAGCCATTGGCGCTGTTCAGAATGGTGTCCTCGCTGGACAGCACCTGCTTCTTGCCTGGGAAGTCATGTACTGTAACCTTGACAGGAATGTTACCTGTCCCATCGTGGGCCTCCAGCACCACTGTCTCCTCGTTCTCCAGCCGCAGGATGTTGGGGGTGATTATGGAGAACCTGTGGGAGGAGTGCGCAGGGTCATCCCAGGGAACTGACATTCCAGCCCCCGCTGGGGTCTCCCCAGTCCCTGGTCCTGGAGGGGACCCAGGAACCAGCAATGGCTCAGGAGCTATAGGTCTCATCAACCCCTGAACCTCCAAACCAGAACCAGCAAGACCCCCAATTATCTAGATTTCCAAACCCACAGTTGGGGAACCCACATACATACTCCTGAAACCATGATTCCTAAATCTTCAAACACCCAAACTCTCAGGCACCCCAAATATACATACCCAAACTCACATGGACCAAATCTTTGAACCCCAAATCCTTGAACACCCCAAGCCTCTACCCAAACCTTTATCACCCACGCCTATAAATACAACTAAATCCACCCCCACCCTAGCTGACATAACCCCACGCCACAGCTCTACACACACTGAAACCCGTAAATCCTAAAACTGCAAACTCCCAAATCATGTAAAGTCAAACCACCGCATCCACAGAATCAGCAAATACCATATGCACCCTAAACCTGCAGACCCCCAGTTTCATAAACATCCACACACACCCTCTGCACAATGCCTGAATTTCACAAACACCCAACCCATAAACTCTCAAAGTCACAGGCAGCCCCATTTATGAGCATTCCTCCCCACTAACTCCTCCTCCTCTGGCATGATGCACCCTGAATTCTACAAGGACCTGAACCCACAAATGCCCACTCCACCTCAGAAGTTGCCTCGCTAGGGTTAGGGTCATGACTACTCACATGGGGTCCCCCAGGGCCAGGGGGAGACTGCTCAGCAGCAGGAGCAGGAGGCTGGGACCTGAGGCAGGCCCCATGGTACAGGGACAGTGGAGGGACAGAGGGACAGAGGGACTGAGGGTTGGAGGGAGAGGACAGGGAGGACTGAGCAGAGGCTGCTGGAGGCCTCCTTTTATCTGGCTCCAGCCTTCCCCCCACTCAGCCCAGCCCTCTGCTCCCCATGGCCTCTCCCCTCCCTGGGGCTGCCCCAGATTTCTCAATAACGTTTCCTAAGTTTTTAAATTCCCTGGGCCAGCAAGTCCTGGGGTAAATAACCTGAGGGCATGTCCTCCTCCAACAGGAGCACAAGTGCCCCCTGCCCTGGCCTTCCTCAGGGGTAAGGCCAGGGGTGAACAGGGAGATTTCCTGTTACACACACATTGTAGTGGAGGAAATCTGAGTTCAAGGGACCCCCCCTCCACCTCAGACATCTGGGCATGACCCAGTCCAGTTTTGTCCATGCACTTATTAACCAAACCCTCCCTAGGAGTCTACTTTCAGGGTCTTCCATGCTGAGGTAGAGTGGGGTACAGACTCCAGCACAGACACTGCTAGTCCTCTGCAGTGTGATCTCAAGTGGAGAAGAAGAACTCTGCTTCTTGGAGGGTCAGAGAAGGCTTTTTGGGGAGGGGACATTTCAGCTGCACTTTGAAGTATGCATAGAACTTCACTGTCCAGGTGAGCATGTTTTATTATCCAATAGGAGCATGGAGCTCCCTTCACCTACTCTTCTCCTGATGCGTGAATAGCTATGATGATTTAAAAAGTAATTTTTATGGACCATGGCTAGCTTTTTTAT
The DNA here is from genome assembly GCF_963455305.1 of Plecotus auritus. Classification (NCBI taxonomy): domain Eukaryota; kingdom Metazoa; phylum Chordata; class Mammalia; order Chiroptera; family Vespertilionidae; genus Plecotus; species Plecotus auritus. Next base: position 87,028,524 of record NC_137773.1, read on the forward strand.
TTTTCTTATATCAGCATCCTCTTAGGATATTATTATTAAACAGTATATTTTTTGTGTTAATAGGTAATATATTCATATGATTTAACATCTAAAAGGTAGAAATATATATAGGGAAAATATAATTTTCTTCCTGGGCCTGTTACCAGCCATCCCTGTCCCAGACATAACCATGTAATAAAGGATCATGATTTCTCTCCACAGATATTGTATGCATTTACAAATGTCCACATGTTGTCGGAACTAATATTGGCATGCTCTACATACAGTCCTTCCTAGTCTCCCTGAGTCATACCTTGTGTCTTTATAAACAGCTAGAGACTGTGGATTAGTGGTGCACAGAGAACTGCTTCTTAAAAGGACTGGCTCACATTACATTGTGTGAAAGTCACCGACCTCCAACTGATAGACAGACGTTCTTGGATTACAAATCATACTCTTGTCACTTAGATTAAAAATGGTGGTATAGTAAGTGAATGCTGCACTTTACACGCTCCCAGGATCAAACTGGAATTACAACTAAAATACGGAAAAACTTCCTGAATAATCAACAAAGACTCACTGGAGAGAACCCTAATATCTGAGGATGGAAAGTGGAGACCACATAGAGAATGGTAGGAGGGCAGAGGTGCAAAAGGACTGGCCAGTCTCCCACAGACAGCAACTGAAGTTCTGCAAAGATATCTCAGCTGTGGGGTGGGGGTGAGGGAGGCTACTGAGGGGGGGGTTCAAATCCCCAAGCTGGTCCACCCAACAGAGAGCACCACAACTGAGAAGGGTACCTATAGAACATCTGGCTGTGAAAAGCAGTGGGGTTGCTGTCTGACAGGGAGAGAAGGCTGAAAATTCAGGTGCCCTCTTAAAGGGCCAATGCACAAAATTCCCTGTAGAGCCACTCACCTTGTGCTCTGGAAGTGAAGGGCAGAGAGAACTGGAGCTGCGGGAGCAGGAGCCAGGGTTGGGAGTTCTGGGTTTAGAGGTCAGAAGGCAGACACCCCAGTCTCCTGTGCTGAGTCATTACCTTATGCTGCAGAGGTCATCTTTCTCATGCAGAAACTGCTATCTCGATGGTTTGGCATGGGGGGAAACTATTGGAAAACAGCCCCACAATGTGGTGTTTCTGAGGCTCATTAAAAGAATAATAACAAGTATCCTCCAGGCAGAAGCAATTGCCCCATCCTGCTGGAAAAAACTCTCACTAAACCCGTGGACAATTGCCTGAGGGCTAGTCAAGACTAAATCCAATCAGTCTGTAGGCAGAGGCCATCTCTGGAGGCTTTGAGTCTTTGCCTGATCTAATTAGTCAGAAACAGTTTTTAACACTGTCCTGCACTAAAGATTGAGAGGCATACCAAATCTACCTAATACATAGTCACAAACCCAAACAGGCAGCCAAAATGAAGACACAAAGAAACACCACACAAATGAAAGAACAAGAGAATTCTCCAGAAGAAGAGATAAATGAAATGGAGATAAGAAATTTGTCTGATACAGAACAGATAGTTCAGAATATCAGTGGTAAAGATGCTCAACAGCATAAGAGAAGATATTTGTCTAAATAGATAAAAATTCTTCTGGAGGATTGTAAGGAAGAGAACATTTCTGAAAACAGAAATAAAGAATGACATAGCACAAATAAAGGACACATTGGAAGGCATACACAGCAGATTAGGGGAAGATGAGAATCAAATCAGTGAATTAGAAGACAGGGTAGAAAAAAATCACTCAATCAGAGAACCAAACAGAAAAAATAATGAAAAAACAGGAGGACAGTATAAGAGAGCTGTGAGATAATGTGAAACAACAATATTTGAATAGCAGGTGTGCCAGAAGAGGCAGAAAGGGAGAAAGGGATATAGAACATGTTTGAAGAAATAATGGCAGAAAACTTCCCTACCTAGTAAAGTAAAAAGTCACACAATTCAGGAGGCACGGAGAGTCCCAAGCAAGAAGAACCCAACAGGCCCATGTCCAGACACAACATAATTAAAATGCCAAAAAATTAAAGTCAAAGAGAGAATCCTAAAAGCAACAGGAGAAAAGCAAACTGTTACCTACAAAGGATCTCCCAAATGCCTGACACTTAATTTCTCAGAAACTCTTCAGGCCAGAAGGGAATGGCATGAAGAAGTACTCAACATAATGGGGAGCAAGGATCAGAAACCAAGATTCCTATAGCCAGCAAGGCTATCATTGAAAATAAACAGTGAAATAAAGAGCTTCCCAGACAAAAACACAGGCAGATGAGTTCATCAACACCAAGCCAGCATTACAAGAAATGCTAAAGGGACTGCTGTAATGAGAATAAGAAACAGAGAGAGAAGCATAGCCATACAGAATTAAAATGGCAATAAATAAACACCGATCAATAATAACCTTAAATGTAAATGAATTAAATGCTCCAATCAAAAGACATAGGGTAGCTGAATGGATAAAAAACATGACCCAACTATATGTTGTCTACAAGAGACTTACCTCAGACAGGATGAGAGTCAAAGAATGGACAAAAGCTGGGGTAGCAATCTCATATCTGACAAAATAGACTTCAAAATGAAGGCCATCACAAAAGACAACAAAGGTCACCACATAATACTAACAAGAGAATATAACCTTGGTAAACACATATGCACCCAAAACAGGAGCACCTAAATAGATAAAAATTCTTCTGGAGGATTGTAAGGAAGAGAACAACAATACACTCATAGTAGGGGAACTTAACACCCCACTGACACCACTGGATAGACCTTCCAGACAAAAAATTAACAAGTAAACAGTGACCCTAAAGGACACACAGGGTCAGATGGAATTAATTGACAATTATAGAACATTTCACCCCAAATTTGCGGAATATACATTTTTCTCAAATACAGATGGGCCATTCTCAAAAATGGACCACATGTGAGGACAAAAAACAAGTCTCTACAAGTTCAAGAAGATTGAAATCATATCAAGCATCTCCTCAGATCACGATGGAATGAAATTAGAAATCAACTACAGTAAAAACACCCAATAACATTCAAACCCATGGAGGCTGCAAGCATGTTATTAAACAATGAATGGGTTACCAACAAGATCAAGAAACAAATAAAACCTTCCTAGAAACAAATGCAAATGAACACAAAACAATCCAAAATCTCTGGGACACAGCAAAAGCAGTCCCCTGAGGGAAATTCATAGTACTACAAGCCTACCTCAAAAAACAAGGAACATTAATAATAAAATATTTAACCCTACCACTTAAAGAACTAGAAAGAGAACAACAAGAAAAGCCCAGAGTAAGTAGAAAGAAGGAATTAATAAAAATATGAACAGAAATAAATACATAGAGACTAAAAAAGCAATATTAAAAAATCAAAGAAACCAAGAGCTGGTTCTTTGAAAGGATAAACAAAATTGATAAACTGTTAGCCAGACTCATCAAGAAACAAAAAAAGAGGACGCCCCCCCCAAAAAATAATATCAGAAATGAAAGTGGAGAAGTGACAACTGACACCACAGAAATACAAAGAATTGTAAGAAAATATTATGAAAAACCATATGACAAGATGGACAATGTAGATGAAATGAACAAATTTCAGAAAAAATACAGTCTCCCAAAACTGAATCAGGAAGAATCAGAAAACCTGAATAGGCCAATAAAAACTGAGGAAATAGAAGCAGTAATAAAAAAAAACTCCAGCCAACAAAAGCCAATGTCAGGATGGCTTCATAAGGGAGTTTTACCAAACGCTCAAAGAAGAAATAACACATACCCTCCTCTAACTATTCCAAAAATCCAAGAGGAAGGAACATTTTCAAGCTCCTTTTATGAGGCCAGCATTATTCTAATTCTGGAACCAGATAAAGACACTACAAAGAAAGAGAATTACAGGCTAATATCCCTGATGAACACAGATGCAAAATTCCTCAACAAAATATTACCAAATCAGATCCAACTGTATATTAAAAAGATCATATACTATGACCAAGTGAATTTACTCGAGGGATGTAATGCTGGTACGATATTTGCAAATCAATAAATGTGGTACATCATATAAACAAATTGAAAGACAAAAATCACATGATCATATCAATAGACACAGAAAAAGCATTTGACAAAATTCAACACCCATTTTTGATAAAAACTCTCAACAAAGTGGGAATAGAGAGAGCATATCTCAACATGATAAAGGCCATATATGACAAATCTACAGCCAACATCATACTCAATGGACAAAAGCTAAAACCATTTCCCCTAAGAACAGGAACAAGATAGGGATGTCTGCTTTCACCATTCTTTTTTTTTTTTTTTTCAAATTTTTATTAAGGTATTATATGTGTACATATCTTACCATTGCCCCCCACCCCCACCCCACTCCCATACATGCCCTCACCCCCCAATGTTTTGCATCCGTTGGTTACTCTTATATACATGCATATAAGTCCTTCAGTTGATCTCTTATTTCCCCCACCTCTCCCTAACCTTACCCCTGTAATTTGACAGTCTGTTTGATGATTTACTGCCTCTGTAACTATCTTTTTGTTCATCAGTTTATAATGTTTTTCATTATCCCCAAATGAGTGGGATCATGTGGTATTTTTCTTTCATTGGCTGGCTTATTTCACTTAGCATAATGTTCTCTAATTCCATCCAAGTGCCTACAAATGGTAGTAATTCCTTCTTTTTTACGGCAGCATAGTATTCCATTGTGTAGATGTACCATAGTTTTCTGATCCAGTCATCTGCTGATGGGCACCTAGGCTGTTTCCAAATCTTAGCTATTGTAAATTGTGCTGCTATGAACATAGGGGTGCATATATCCTTTCTGATTGGTGTTTCTGGTTTCTTAGGATATATTCCTAGGAGTGGGATTACTGGGTCAAATGGGAGTTCCATTTTCAGTTTTTTGAGGAAACTCCATACTGTTCTCCACAGTGGCTGCACCAGTCTGCATTCCCACCAGCAGTGCACGAGGGTTCCTTTTTCTCCGCATCCTCGCCAGCACTTGTCGTTTGTTGATTTGTTGATGATAGCCATTCTGACAGGTGTGAGATGGTATCGCATTGTTGTTTTGATTTGCATCTCTCGGATAATTAGTGACTTTGAGCATGTTTTCATGTGTCTCTTGGCCTTCCTTCTGTCTTCTTTCGAAAAGATTCTATTTAGGTCCGTTGCCCATTTTTTTATTGGATCCTTTATCTTCCTTTTATTAAGTTGTATAAGCTGCCTGTAGATGTTGGAAATTAAACCTTTATCAGTGATACCATTTGCAAATATGTTCTCCCATACAGTGGGGTTTCTTGTTGTTTTGTTGATGGTTTCTTTTGCTGTGCAAAAGCTTTTTATTTTGATGTAGTCCCATTTGTTTATTTTCTGTTTGGCTTCCATTGCCCTAGGGGCAGTATCACTGAAAAAGTTCTTTTGGCATATGTCTGAGATTTTGCTGCCTGTGGATTCCTCTAGTATTTTTATGGTTTCCCGTCTTATATTTAAGTCCTGTACCCATTTTGAGTTTATTTTTGTGTATGGTGTAAGTTGGTGATCTAGTTTCATTTTTTTGCATGTATCTGTCCAATTTTCCCAACACCATTTATTAAAGAGACTTTCTTGACTCCATTGTATGCTCATGCCTCCTTTGTCAAATATTAAATGCGCATATTGGTTTGGGTCGGTATCTGGATTCTCTATTCTGTTCCATTGATCTATATGTCTGTTCTTGTGCCAGTACCAGGCTGTTTTGAGGAGAGTGGCTTTGTAATACAGCTTGAAATCTGGTATTGAGATCCCTCCTACTTTATTCTTCTTTCTCAGGATTGCTGTGGCTATTCGGGGTCTTTTTTTATTCCAGATGAATTTTTGGAGAGTTCTTTCTAGGTCTGTGAAATACGCCGTTGGTATTTTAATGGGGAGTGCATTGAATCTATAGATTGCTTTGGGTAGTACGGACATTTTAATGATGTTGGTTCTACCAATCCATGAACATGGTATGTTCTTCCATCTGTTTACATCTTCCTCTATCTCTTTTTTCAGTGTCCTGTAGTTTTCCGCATATAGGTCTTTTACCTCCTTGGTTAGGTTTATTCCTAAGTATCTTAATTTTTTTGGTGCGATGGAAAATGGGATTGCTTTTTTAGTCTCTCTTTCTGTAAGTTCATTGTTGGTGTATAGAAATGCCATAGATTTCTTGGTGTTAATTTTGTATCCTGCTACATTGCCGAATTCATTTATTAAGTCTGTTAGTTTTTTGATGGAGTCTTTCGGGTTTTTTATGTACAATATCATGTCATCTGCAAATAAGGACAGCTTTACTTCTTCTTTTCCAATTTGGATGCCTTTTATTTCTTCTTCTTGTCTAATTGCAGTGGCTAATACTTCCAGAACTATGTCAAACAGGAGTGGTGAGAGTGGGCATCCCTGTCTTGTTCCTGTTCTTAGGGGAAATGGTTTTAGTTTTTGCCCATTGAGTATGATGTTAGCTGTGGGTTTATCATATTAGCTTTTATTATGTTGAGGTATGATCCTTCTATTCCCACCTTGTTGAGAGTTTTTATCAAGAAAGGGTGTTGGATTTTGTCAAATGCTTTTTCTGCATCAATTGATATGACTATGTGATTTTTATCTCTCAATTTGTTTATGTGATGTATCACATTTATTGATTTGCGGATATTGAACCATCCTTGCATTCCTGGGATAAATCCTACTTGGTCATGGTGTATGATCTTTCTGATGTACTGCTGGATCCGATTTGCTAGAATTTTATTGAGGATTTTGGCATCTACATTCATGAGGGATATTGGCCTGTAATTCTCCTTCATTGTGTTGTCTTTATCTGGTTTTGGTATTAGGGTGATGCTGGCTTCATAGAAGGAGCTTGGAAGTGTTCCTTCCTCTTGAATTTTTTGGAATAGTCTGAGGAGGATAGGTTTTAGTTCTTCCTTGAATGTTTGGTAGAACTCTCCTGTGAAGCCGTCTGGCCCCGGGCTTTTGTTTGCTGGAAGCTCTTTGATGACTGCTTCAATTTCCTCCATAGTTACTGGCATGTTGAGATGTTTAGATTCTTCCTGATTGAGTTTTGGAAGGTTATATTTTTCTAGGAATATGTCCATTTCCTCCAGGTTGTCCAGTTTGTTGGAATAGAGTTGTTCGTAGTATTTTTTAACAATCCTTTGTATTTCGGCGGGATCTGTTGTTATTTCACCTCTTTCATTTCTGATCTTGTTTATTTGGGTCCTCTCTCTTTGCTTCTTGGTGAGCCTGGCTAGAGGTTCATCAATCTTGTTTATCCTTTCAAAGAACCAGCTCTTGGTTTTGTTGATCTTTTGTATTGTTTCTTTGGTCTCTATGTCGTTTATCTGTGCTCTGATCTTTATTATTTCCTTCCTTCTGCTTACACTGGGCTTTTCTTGTTGCTCTTTTTCTAACTCTTTGAGTTGTTGGGTTAGGTAATTTATTACCCCTGTTTCTTGTTTTTTGCAGTAGGCTTGTAGAGCTATGAACTTCCCTCTCAGGACTGCTTTCGCTGTGTCCCATAGATTTTGGATTGTAGTGTTTTCATTGTCATTTGTTGTCATGATGTTTTTTATTTCTTCTTTGATCTCTCTGGTAACCCAGACATGGTTTAATAGCATGCTGTTTAGTCTCCATGTGTTTGATTTCTTTGGGTTGTTTTTATTGTAGTTGATTTCCAGTTTTATGCCACTGTGGTCTGAGAAGATGCTTGATATGATTTCTATCTTCTTGAATTTGAAGAGACTTTGCCTATGTCCCAACATATGGTCTATCTTTGAAAATGACCCATGTGCACTTGAGAAGAATGTATATTCTGTGGCTTTGGGGTGAAATGTTCTGAAGATGTCAATTAATTCCATCTGGTCTAGTGAGTCATTTAGGATTGATGTTTCTTTGCTGATGTTTTGTTTAGAGGATTTGTCCAGTGGTGATAGTGGGGTATTAAAGTCTCCTACTATGATTGTATTGCTGTCAATCTCTCCCTTGATATCCTCCAGGAGTTTTTTTATGTATTTGGGTGCTCCTGTATTGGGTGCATATATGTTTACCAGAGTTATTTCTTCTTGTTGGATTGCTCCCTTTAGTATTATGAAATGGCCTTCCTTATCTCTTGTTATGTCCTTCAGTTTGAGATCTAATTTGTCAGAAATAAGTATTGCTACCCCAGCTTTTTTTTCAGTTCCATTTGCCTGGAAAACCTTTTTCCATCCCTTCACCCTCAGTCTGTGTGCATCTTTTTTTCTGAGGTGGGTTTCTTGTAGACAGCAGATATATGGGTCGTGTTTTCTTATCCAATCCGTTACCCTATGTCTTTTGATTGGGGCATTTAATCCATTTACATTTAAAGTTATTATTGATAGGTACTTATTTGTCGCCATTCCTATTCTTTACCCCTGTGTTACTTCTTCGCTTCCTGTTTCTTTCTTTCTTTCTTTTTTTTTTTTTACAGCAGACCCTTTAGCATTTCTTGCATTGCTGGTTTGGTGGTAATAAATTCCCTTAGTCCTTTTTTGTCTGTGAAGCTCCTGATTTCACCTTCAATTTTGATTGACAGCCTTGCTGGGTACAGTATTCTTGGATTCAGACCCTTCCTTTGCATGACTTTGTATATTTCATTCCATTCCCTTCTGGCCTGATGAGTTTCTGTTGAGAAATCAGTTGCTAGTCAGATGGGGGTTCCTTTGTATGTAACTTTCTGTCTCTCTCTTGCTGCTTTTAAGATTCTTACTTTGTCATTGGTGTTTGCCAATTTAATTATAATGTGCCTTGGTGTCGGTCTTTTGGGGTTCATTTTGCTTGGGACTCTGTGAGCTTCTTGGATTTGTGTGTGTTTTTTCTTCCCTATATCTGGGAAATTTTCTGTCATTATTTCTTCAAAGAGGTTTTCTATTCCTTGCTCAGCTTCCTTTCCTTCTGGAACCCCTATTATGCGGATGTTGTTTTGTTTCGTGTTGTCCCAAAGTTCCCTTAGACTCTCCTCCTGCCTTTTAATTTTTTTTTCTAGAAGTTGCTTTTCTTGGGTATTTTTTTCCATCTTGTCTTCTAGCTCACTGATGCGGTCCTCTGCTTCTTCTAGTCTACTCTTGATGCTTTCTATTGAGTTCTTTACGGCAGCGATGTCATTTTTCATTTCTTCTTGGTTCTTCTTCATTTCCTCTTGGTTCTTGCTCATATTGTCGAATTTGTCTTCCATTCTTTTCAGCCACCTTATGACCATTTCTCTGAATTCTTTTTCTGGAAGGTTGCTTGCCTCCATTTCGTTTACTTCCTTTTCTGGTGATGCCTGCTTTTCTTTCATATGCGGGCTGCTTCTTTGTCTCCCCATGGTCTCTCTTCTCTGGGTGTCTGGTTATGTAGTTCTCTCTCTCCTGGGTTGATTTAAAGGCACAAAATACAGCACTACCAGGTACAACTCACAAGGCACTGAACAGGAATGTATTCACGATATTAATAACCTCCAATAAAGGTGACCACCAGAGAAAGGCAAATTAGGTGATAGGAGAGAAAGAAGAAGAGGAAAAAGGAAAGAAAGAAAGAAAGAAAGAAAGAAAGAAAGAAAGAAAGAAAGAAAGAAAGAAAAAAAGAAAAAAGGAGTGTGAAAATGAAATTGGGAAAAGGGAAAGTAAAGAGAAAAAAAAAAAGTAAGAGAGACAAGAAAGTGACTAAGAGAGAAAGGGGAACAGACTATATATATTGGGGATAAAACTCCAATAGAACAATCACTAATCCCAGCAAATGCCAGCAACAAGTGCCTGGGGATTAGTACAAACTACCACACCAACTAATATGGAGTGAGGCAAGGGACAGCTGAAGCACAAAACAAACAAAAAAATAAACAAAAGAAGAATAAGCAAAACAATCTCACAAAAAAGCATAAAAATTGGATATAATCTACATTCAAGCAAACAACAACAAAAGGACAGAGAGAAGGACAAGTTTATGGATAGCTCAGACAGCGAAGGGAGAGGTGTATGTGGACTTGGAGCAGAGGATTGGAGATTAGATATGTAAGTAGGGTGAAATTTTAACAAGGGGTAAACAGAAAGAATAGGGAAAATCTAAAGCAGTAAAAGGGTAATATAAACAGGACACTGAAAAGGGGGAGGTTAGGAAGAGAGTGATGGCCTAAAGGTAGAGTTGAGATAGAGTAAAACGATGCTAAAGGAAAGATAAAAATAGAATGTAGAACCCTAATCCCAAAATAAAATGAAGAGAAAATAAAATGACACTTTAAAAAAAAAAAAAAAAAGATAAAATAGCAGTAGTAATAATACGGATTGAAAATAAAAATGTAAACATTAAAAAGGTAAAATCAAGTGATGAAAAAAGAAAAAAAAAGTTTCTTGATTAAAAGATGCAAAAAATGAAAATAAAAAAAAATAAAAAAAAATAAAAAAATAAAAGGTAAAAATAAAATGTGAAGTAGTGAAGGTCATTCACTTCCTCTGTTTTTCTGTTTGGCACGCCTGTTTCTCAGTCCAGACAGTATTGCAATTCCCTGCGATCCACTGCTCTTCGGTGTTATAAGCCAGTCCTGATTTTAAGCAGGCGGTGTGTCTTAATTTCTCGTATTCCTTTATTTTTGATTACACAAGAGTCGATTTGTGATTCAGCCCCTGGGTGGCAGTGTTTCTGGATTAACTTCCGGGTCTATCTATGGCCTCTCTAGGCAGTGTTAGAGCCTTCTTTCTCTGTGGCACTCGTCACCGGCCTGTGGGCGTGGTCTGCCTCAGAGCTGACTCTCTGATGGTCACTCCCCGCTCCGATCCCCAGGTTCCAGAAAAACAACCTTCCCCTGCAGTCTCCCAGGGTGTCCCCAACTGGGTGCTCCTATGTATTGGGCTTAGTAATCAGAAGCAAGAATTTCAAGAGGAAAAAGCCCAGTTGTGCGTACTCCGGGACTCCGCGTAAGCCCAGGCACCCAGGGAACGCAGGGGCTGCGCATAAGTCTGGACTGCCTGAAATTCTTAGGGTGTCCCTGCACTTCAGATCAAAATGGGTTGCTTTTTAGATTGCCCTTCTCTTAGCAGCTCTGAGGACCCCTTTCCACAATCACAGATCACGCCAGCCCCTACAGCCACGGATTTTTCTAGGCACAGACTTCCCTGGTCCTCCAGCTCCCGCAAAACGCGCGTTCCTCTCTCCCGCCGGGACCAGAGACCTCACCTTATCCCAGGCGAAATCTGACCTTTCCGTGGTGGAGTGTAGAGCTCCTCTGAACCCGTGTGCTTGCGCCAGTTGGGGAGCGTTGTTCTGGGGCTCGCAGCTGTTCCTGGGGTGCCGCCGTTGTGGATTCTCAGGCTTCAGATAAGCTCCACTTTCCGGATCAAGATGGCGCAGACTCCGCGTCCAACCCCGCAGCTCCGGGAGGGGACCCAGCCACAGTTGGTGCTGCCAGGTCAGGGGAACCCTGTTCAGCAGTCCCCCACCTCCTTCTGGAATTCAGCTGTCTCCCAACCAGCCAACAAACACTCCTTGTGCGACCCTCAGCTGTTCTTTCTTTCTGCTCCGGGACAAGGCTCGGAACACGTCTGTCTATTCCGCCGCCATTATTCCCTCTCTCTGCTTTCACCATTCTTATCCAACATAGTACTGGAAGTCCTAGCCACCGTGATTAGAAAAGAAGAAGAAATAAAAGGCATCCCAATTGGAAAGGAGGAAGTAAAACTCTCATTATTTGCAGATGACATGATATTGTACATAGAAAACCCTAAAGACTCCACCAAAAAACAACTAGATTTAATAAATAAATTTGGCAATGTAGCAGGATACAAAATCAACATCCAAAAATCAATGGCTTCTTTTATACACTGATAATAAATTCTCAGAAAGAGAAACTAAACAAACAATCCTATTTACCATTGCAACAAAGAATTTAAGATACTTAGGAATACACTTAACCAAGGGAGTAAAAGACCTGTATACAGAAAACTATAGGACATTGAAAAAAAAGAGATAGAAAAAGTTATAAACAAATGGAAGAATATTCTGTGTTCATGGGTTGTAGAATCAACATCAGTAAAATGTCCATGCTACCCAAAGGAATCTATAGATTCAATGCAATTCCCATTAAAATACCAATGGCATACTTCACAGATCTAGAGCAAATACTCTAGAAATTTATATGGAACCAAAAAAGACCCCCGAATAGCTGCAGCAATCTTGAGAAAGAAGAACAAAGTTGGAGGAAGCACAATACCACATTTCAAGTTATACTACCAAGCCACCTTAATCAAAACAGCCTGGTACTGACACAAGAACAGGCATACAGATCAATGGAACAGAACAGTGACCCCAGAAATGGACCCAAACCATTATGCTCCATTAATATTTGACAAAGGAGACAAGAGCATAAAATGGAGTCAAGACAGTCTCTTCAATAAATGGTGTTGGGAAAATTGGACAGATACATGCAATAAAATGAAACTAGACCACCACCTTAAACCATACACAAGAATAAACTAAAAATGGATAAAAGACTTAAATGTAAGTTGGGAAAACATAAATATCCTAGAAGAAACCATGGGCAGCAAAATCCCAGAGATCTCTTACAACAATATGTCTCCGGAAACATTTACTAGGGCAAAGGAAACTAAGGAGAAAATAGACAAATGGGACTACATCAAAATAAAAAGTTTCTGCACAGCAAAAGAGACCATCAAAAAATGAAAAGGGAGCCCACTGTGTGGGAGAACATATTTGGCAATGATACATCTGGTAAAGGGTTAATATTCAAAATATATAAGGAACTCATACAACTTAACAGAAGGAAGACAAATAATCCAATTAAAAAATGGGCAAATGACTTAAATAGACACTTTTCCAAAGTGGCCATACAGATGACCAAGAAATATATAAAAAATGTTCAAAGTCACTGGTCATCAGAGAGATGTAAATTAAAATGACAAAGGCATCATCTCACACCTGTCTGAATGGCTACCATCAACAAATCAACTAAAGACAGGTGCTGGCTCGGATGTGGAGAAAAGGGAACCCTAGTGCACTGCTGGTGGGAATGCAGACTGGTACACCCATTATGGAAAACAGTATGGAGTTTCCTCAAAAAATTAAATATGGAACTTCCATTTGACCCAGTGATCCCACTTCTAGGAATATATCCTAAGAAACTTAAAAACACCAATCAGAAAGAATATATGTACCCTTATGTTCATAGCAATACAATTTACAATAGCTAAGATGTGGAAAGAAGTGCCCATCAGTAGATGAGTGGATAAAAAAGCTGTGGTACTTTTATACCATGGGAAACTATGCAGCAGTAAAATAAAGAATCTCTTACCCTTTGAGACAGCATGGAGATACCTGGAGAGTTTCATGCTAAGTGAAATAGGTCAGTCAGAGGGAGACAAGTATCACATGATCTCACTCATATGTAGAACCTAAGTAACAAAATTGAAGCATAGTAATAATCCTTTGGAAAACTGTTGTTTGAAACTGCTGTTTGAACTGCTCTGTTATTCTTAGACAGTCCCTTGTTCCATAAGTCAACTCTGTTATTTTTAGAAAATGACTTTGCTTTTTAGCTTGAATAATAGAAAAGATAAACCTAACAGTCTGACCTTGCAAGCTCGCCATCTAAAGGGGCTGATACGCTGAGACTGATAATACTCCTATATTCTTATGCCAGGTGTCTGTATAGATATGATATGTACTCAAGGTTACAAGCTGTCTGCAAAAATAACTTACATAAAGACCTAGAATGATACAAAAAGGGAATACTCCTTCCTTTGTTTGCTCAGAATTTGACAGAGATATTCTGCTCTGAGCCTGTGCATAATAAAGACTCCTAATTAATTGGCTTATTAAAGTGTCTTGTATCTAGCTCGTTGATTTACGATACAAACTCAAACAGGCTGCCGGGGATGCCAGGCAGTGACCAGACACCTGAGCTGCTGCCCAGTGAGTTATGGGTATTTTACAACACGCAATAAAAGACTTAAGCAGTTTGGTTTGCTGGTCAAAGGGAGGCAAACTGTGAGCCCTGGGATCTGTGAAAGCAGCCAGCAATAAAGCTGGTAAAAGTATCCTGGTTGCAAATGTACCGAAAGGGTTAAAACTTCAACAGCAGCTGCTGGTGCAGCAAGGAGTTAATGGGGGGAAAAGAGACACTCCCTTTGAGTTGGAGGGCTCAAGACTTTAAAATCTCCTGGAGAAGTGGAAAGAGTTAACCCCTTAGACCAAGGGGTGGGCAAGACACCCTGTTTGGGGTGGGGGTGGGGGGCTAGATGCCCCATTCCGGTGAGAGAGCCTGCAGAGGAGGCCACAGTCTCTGCCAGGTGGGAAGGCAGGGGCCTGATGCCCAAGCTGCCACCGGAGCGCTTTGCTATGTGCAAACCTGTCTCTCCCTGCAGCCCCGGTTGTGTTTGGCTCACTGCTAGGAGCCAAGCTAGGAGCCTAAGCAGGTGGAGGGAAGACACTCTCCCTGAACCAGAGCTGAAACCGGCTCAGAACTTTCAGACTCTACTAGAGAGGAGGAATCTGACCGAGGGACTGGCCGAAATCCCATTGGGTTAGGAAGACCTGAGGCCACATGTTAAGCTTATAGACTACAGCTTTCTGGGCAGATATCCAAGCCCAGTTGTATAGGGGTTAAGCTGCCTGTGCATAGCAAAACAACTTTCTCCCATGCCAGGATGCATTTTAGGGATATTGGACAGACTGTTTTTGCAGCTAGAGAGAATGGCACGCAAGCCCTGACAGTGGCTTGCAGAGAACTGTGCAAGGTGACTCCCCTGCTACACTCCCGGGTGCTGGTTATAGCCAAGAGCATAGATCAGCCTGCGTGGCATTAGAGCAATACCCTATGTGATGGACTTGGCTAATGCCTTCTTCTCATGAACATGGCTTCAGAGAGTTAAGGACAATTTTGCTTGGTGTAGGAAGATCAAAATGGACTTTAGTCACCTCCCTGAGATGTTTGTGTCATGTTTGGTAGCAGAAAATTTGGCTACCTGATATGGCCACAGTACCAATAGTATACTTCATTATGTTAATATGTTATATTAAACTTTGATTCTCTTGCAGATTTGAATGCAGCTGCCAGCAATTACTATAGACCTTTACTGGTCTACAGACTTTAGTAGTCTTTGGGAGTAACTGCAAGTGTTCAGTTTCCCACATTAAGCCCATTGTTATGGCCACATATTAGCTATCCTAGAAGCAGATTACACATTTTAAATTTCTTCTTGCCACTTGAAGACAGTTACTGTTTTGTTCTAATACATTTAGAAAAATATTACTCTGAAGAGTCCATAGAAAGGACTGGCAAGGAAAATCAGAAGATCTTAAAGCAGGTCAGTATATTTTTCTCCTTATATAATTCCTCCAAAATTTAGCAATACTTAATAAATAAATCATGGCAATACATTTCTTTGCATAAATTCAATAAGACCAGTTTCAAAAAGTCTTATTGACCAAAAACTTAGACTGGAATATCATGTTTTAAAGAGCCCTGTCTGAACTCTGAAGACTTGAAGCCAATAAAAGTGCCAAGGAGAAAGCTTGGTATCCTGCTTGGTAGTCCTGAAAATAGATGGCACTGGAGCATCAGGCCCATACCCTACCATCATTGGCGGTTGGTCAGAGTAGAAGGGAAGCAATAAGGGTGCCTCTGCCTCCCGGCGGCACCCCCACACACTCTAGGCTGCAAGGCGTTATAGGGCTACTTAGATGGACCTTGAAGCCTAGGGCATGGGCCCAGGTAGAGCTGCTGCAGGTGAGGAATTCAACTAACCCAGCAGATACTGCAGACAGGCGTGATGGCAGCTGGATAGCTTGATTTCCCTGCCCTACAGGGCCCATTGAGATTCAATCATAAAATTACAGCAAAGGTGGTCAGTTACCATTCTAATTATGTTTATGCAAACAATCAGGCCAAACTGAATACAATAAATAAATTAGTCTTGATTTGGCTCTTTTAATAAACAGAAGGGTAATTTTAAGGAGAAAAATTCTATTTCAATAAAAGTTATTAGAGGCTCTAGCTGGTTTGGCTCAGTGGATAGAGCATCGGCCTGCGGAGTGAAGGTCCAGGGTTCGATTCTGGTCAAGGCCACATGCCCAGGTTATAGGCTTGATCCCCAGTAGGGGGTGTGCAGGAGGCAGCTGATCAATGATTCTCTCTCATCATTGATGTTTCTATCTCTCTCTCCCCTCCTTTCATCTCTGAAATCAATAAAAATATATTAAAAAATAAGTTATTAGAACTGAAATGTTTTCTTTCCCTTCCACCAGACCATTTGTTGTAATTCTTCCTCTCCCTCCTCTTCCCCCTCCCCTAATTGCTCAATAATATTAAATTTTATAATATAGTTCGTCTCTGCCAGGTCACAAGCCCACCTCCGTCGGTGCCCAGGCCTTATCATCCCTCTGACAGACAGCGAGGATCTCTTGGTTCTGAAAGAAAACTCGGTCCCTCTTCAGCATGGAAGTAACCAGAGAAGCCCCGCCAACATCTATTTTCCCTAAAAGAATTCAGAGCTAGGATCCTTGAGGTAATATATTAGGCAATAAGACAGACATGAGCAGGACAAGGACAATGGGCCAACTAGCGTTACCAGATGTAACTAAGTCTTCCCATCTCTACATATGTGAGACAAGGGGCATAGCCAAAGGGGTTCTCACCCAAAGTCTCATCCCCTAGAAAAGGCTGATAGCCTACTTATCCAAAAGATTTGACTCCATTGCATGTAGGTAGCCTGCCTGCTTCCAGGAAGTAGCAGTTGCTATTATACTTATCAAGAAAGCTGACAAGCCCTAACTGGTTTGGCTCAGTGGCTAGAGCGTTGGCCTGCGGACTGAAGGGTCCCAGGTTTGATTCCGGTCAAGGGCATGTACCTTGGTTGTGGGCACATCCCCAGTAGGGGGTGTGCAGGAGGCAGCTGATCGATGTTTCTCTCACATCAATGTTTCTAACTCTCTATCCCTCTCCCTTCCTCTCTGTAAAAAATCAATAAAAATAGATTGGTGTAAAGAAAGACAAACATTCTTAAATGAAACTCTCTGTAGCCTGAAAATTATTTTGGAAAAAAATAAAGAGAAGTTTTCTTCAAACATCTTAAGAACTGTAATTGAAAGGCAATATATTTGGCCTCTTAAACTAAAGTAAATAATTTGTGTCTTTGCCTCCCTGATAAATTTTATGTAAAGTTAAAGACTAATTGCAGAAATTTAATGTCATTTACTGTCCATAACCTAGGACAAATAAAGTTAAAGTTAATAAATAAATTAACCTTAAAAAAAATCAATAAAAATATATTTTTAAAAAAGAAAGAAAGAAAGAAAGCAGATGAAGCAGCCAGGGAGACTGTCCTAAAACCAGTGGGGCCCTTATAGATTCTAGTAACTCTCCCAGACCCTATCCTACCCACCTCACCAGCCTGCACAGAGAAGGAGGAGAGACTAGCCACACAGAAACAGGCCTCTAGGAGCGCGGAAGGATGGCAGACTTTACCGGATGGCCGACTTTTAGTTCCTAAAGCTCTAGGTCAGACAGTAGTTAACCAGTTGCATCAGTCCACCCAAAGAGCAGTCCAGAAGCACGTCCGAGATGCTCTGCCTGTACCAACTTCTAATCTGGTTCATCCCTTCCACCTTGGTGATTCTATTTGGGTAAAGAAATTTACCATCCAAGGACTGACTCCTACCTGGATGGGACCACACACTGTCATCCTGACCACCCCCATGGCAGTCAAGGTCAACGGGATCCCAACGTGGCTTCATCACACCTGGCTTAAAGCAGCACCGGCAGAATAGAAGACCCAGGACTCTTTGGATCCTCTAAAGATAAAACTCTCATGTGCGCTGTGTTATTAATTCTCTTTATAAGACTTAATGAAGGAAACCTCAAAGCTGAATAGGTTAACAATGTTAACAACCCCCTGCCCAACAATGACCCACCAGAGTCTATGATTTTACTCATTTACATAAAACCAGTGGGGAATGAAGCATAGTAATCCCTTCTCTGGAAAACTGTTGTTTGAAACTGCTGTTTGAACTACTCCGTTATTCTTAGACAGTCCCTTGTTCCATAAGTTAGCTCTGTTACTTTTAGAAAATGACTTTGCTTTTTAGCTTGAATAAAAGAAAAGATAAACTTAACTGTCTGACCTTGCAAGCTAGAAATCTAAAGGGGCTGATACGCTGAGACTGATAATACTCCTATATTCTTATGCCAGGTGTCTGTATAGATATGATATGTACTCAAGGTTACAAGTTGTTTGTTAGATATGATATGTACTCAAGGTTACAAGTTGTCTGCAAAAATAACTTACACAAAGACCTAGAAGGAATAAAAAGGGAATACTTCTTCCTTTGTTTGCTCAGAATTTGACAGAGATATTCTGCTCTGAGCCTGTGCATAATAAAGACTCCTAATTAATTGGCTTGTTAAGGCATCTTGTATCTAGCTTGCTGATTTACAATACAACAAAATAAACTGATGAACAGAGGAGATCCAGAGACTGGAAGCATGGAAGAGAGTGGGGAATCTTGGGAAGGTGGGAGGGTGGGAAGTAATCAACCAAAGACCTTGTATGCATATATGCATTGCCCATGGACACAGGCAGTGGGGTGGAGAAGGCCTGGGGTTGGGGAGATGGGGTAGGGGTGCGGGAGAGCTAGAGGGGGTCAATATGGGAAATAGGAGGACATATGTAATATGTACAACAATAAAGATTTATTTTTAAAAAAACAGAAAAACAAACCATACTCTTGCCAGTGAGCTATGAGCCTTGGTCTCTTTCCAGCTGTGTCACTTACTGGTGGTCTCAAGCCCCTGAGAACCACCCTGGGTCTCAGCTTCCCCATGTGAAATGGGCTTATCACATTGCCCACTCTACAGGCTTGTTTTGTAAGGAAAGGAGATAACACAGATCAAAGTCTACAGGCATTGGTAATCTTACTAGATAGCGCTGAATTCCCCTCTATAATTGTACTGATTTACATACTAACTGGCCCCACAGAAAACTGTCAGTTTCCCCACAGTATGCCATCCCCCCAGCCCCCCACCATGAGATCATGGTAGCAAAGCTTTGAATATTTGCCTCAGTATCATTTTAACATGCATCTCTCTGATTCCCAGCAAGGTTGGGCATGTGGGATCCGGCTGTATGTGAAGTATGGGCACAGTGGGGTGGGGATCCTGATTCCTGGATGGCTGGTTTCCAAAGCCCCATTGAAGGGGAATTGGTTCTGAGTTCCTGTAAACCACGCTCTTGCTCTTTTCCTGGCTGTGCCCAGAGTGGGGGAGGCACAGAGAAACAGAACAAACCTGGCCTCTGTCTGCTGCGATTGTGACACCCTTTCTTTAGAAGAGGAGGGAATACAAACAGACCTGCTTATTCTCCAGAATTGGGATTGAACTTCTGAAACTTGGGTGGGGTGCCTGCTAGGATTCCCCAGACCCCAATACTGCCCTTGTTCCCTCCCCTGGTGCCCCCAAACTCCCACCCCACTTCCCGATGTTATTAGAGCCTTGAGCATTCAGGCTTTGTGGTTGGACAATTTTGAGGAGTTCCTGGCCTGGCCTCTGTTTCCCTGCAAGGCCTGGTTCCTCTTTTCTCAGCGCCTCAGTGAATCCGTCTGAAGGATGACATGAGACGGATGACAGTCCCTGCTGTTCAGCCAATTAAAAGAACTGAGAAGCCCCTGAACCAGAGGCAAATGGGGGAATATGCAGTGAGGCACCCATTGGGAGGGCAGAGGTGACAGGAGGAAGGCTTCTTGACTTTTGGGTGAAGTTTGGGAGGGGGAGGGGGCAAGGTAAGCGGGAAGGGAGGGGGGTAGGGAAGGTGGCTTGTGAGGGGACTTCCACCTGGCCCAGCATTCAGGCACTGAGGGTGGTGGAGCCAGGCTGCCTGATGACCTAGGTGGCCATCTGGGGACAAACTTTTCCTAGCAAAGTACCTGTTATTTACCTGAAACGTGAATTTAACTGGGCGCCCTGTATTTTCCCTGACAACACTAGCTGGGATGCAAGGAGAGAAGAGGAAGAAAGGGGTGAGGCCTGGGACACCCCTCCCCACCTGCCTGGGTGCAGTGATCTCCCTGCTGCAGCCCACCCTTTCCCCACAGGCACTGACAGGCTTGGAAATAGCAAGAAGCCCCCCTCGCTCCTGGCCCCCCATTTCCAAGAAGGGGCCTTACTACACTGCTTTCTGAGAGTTTCCCTCCTCAACCCACAGCCAGGCTTTCTCCACCAACATGCAGTCTGGTCTTCCGACACACTCCATTCATTACTCATTAACTCATAGGTAACCTTGACCTGATTGAATAAACCCTTCTGCCCTATGGCTCCTTCCCCCATGCTTTCATGCACACTCAGCAGAGGGCTGAACACCAGGAACCCGCATCCTGGGAAGACATGGTGGGTAGATTTTGATTCTAGCTTTGACTTCTCCCAGTCTGTTCCTGATCTGCACACTGGACATTCACAATCATGCACCTCCCCTCAGGGCATCCGGCAAGCAGAATGCTGAGCGTGGCATCCCACATGTAGTGACTGCTGTATGTGCTTGAAACACATATGTAATTTTGGTTATACCTCCTCCTCCTCCCTCTTGCCTGATGTCTTTGATAGCCCAACAGGCCTCCCAGCCAGGGTCCTCCCTTTCTGCTTCTCTCTCGCCTCTGTGTCCAGCCCTCACTGACCACTGGACTGTCTCTCTGAGCCCATCCCTTCTCTTCACCCTGTGCTCCCTGGCTTCCCTGCTGTAGACTCTCCTCTTCCAGTTCATCTACATCACATTAATGGGGGCTTTTCCCCTAGAACACACCTTTGTATTCCCTCTACAAAGTTATGATGTATAATGCATGAAGATGTGAAACTGACAGCAAATGTCTCCATGAGGTTCAGCTGGCAGCATCTTGCCTCTTTCATGCATCTGGTTTATTTCACATGCCATTGGTGCTATTTCTAGCTCCACGTTATGAATGAAGAAATTGAAGGCTTTGGCACTTGCCCAAGATCCTCTAGCTGGTAAGAGCTGGGATTTGAACCCAGGCAGCTGGACTCCAGAGCTCATGCCCCAAAATCTGTGAATTTCTGACTGGTGCTGTAACAAAAGACCACAGGTGAGGTGGCTTAAAACAACATCTACTTATTATCTCACTAGTGGCCCAGTGTGGGAAATCGCATGTGGTATGCCTCCCGCCACCCACTGCGGGAGCTGGGGGGAGGAATTGAGAGTTGCTCCATACATCTCCTGGTGACCGGTTGCACACGCAGCCCTGCCCACCCTCACATGCCTGCTGCATACTGCAGCCTCCACCTGATCGGTTGTTACTGCGTGATGGTGTGACGACCATTTGCATATTAGCTCTTTATTATACAGGATAGTTCTGGAGGCAGAAGTCTGAAATTGAGAGGTCAGCAAGGCTAGTTCCATCTGAAGGCTTTAGGGGGAATCCGTTCCCTGCTCTTTCCAGCTTCTGGAAGCTGCCTGTGTTCCTTGGCTCATGGCTCCTTCCTCCATCTACCAAGTACATACTCCAAGCTGTTTCCATCATCACATCTCATTCTCTGACCCTCATCCTTCTGCCTCCTTATCAAGACCCTTGTGATGACATTGAGCCCACCTGAAGCATCCAGAATAAGCCCCCAATCTAAGACCCTTAACTTAATCATCTCTGCAAAGTGTCTTCTGTCATGAAATGTAACATATTCACAGGTTGTGGGGATTAGGATGTGGACATCTTTGGGGAGCCATGGCTCTGCCTACCCCAGAGTGCATAAAGCATAGACCCTGTATGGCATGTCCCTTCCAGCTTAAAATTCTTCCCTGACGCCTATGGGTCCCAGCACAAAGTCCCAGTTGTCTGCCTGTCTTTAGGTTCCTGCCAGCTGCTCTTGCCCTCCCACTGGCCCCTGACAACCTTGCAGCAGGACTTGAAGGCTATTCTGAGCTTTTCCACCTTGTTCACCAAACTTCCTCACTCTGCAATGCCTTCCCACTTCCTTCTTTGTCTGGCTGGACTATTTACTCAGCTGGGCCCCAGTTACACTTGTTTCCACCTGCAGGAAGCCTGGACCCCAGCAGGTTCCCTAACCCTGTCCCATGCCTGTGGTCCTCACTGGCCCTTTGGCAAGAAGAACAAGGTGGGGCCTTGGGCTCTTGGGGAGAGGGTGTGAGTGAATGGGGACAGCGGTGTGTAGGGGGGGCACTGAGTCAGCCCCAGCAATTGTAATGCTGAGTCCTGGGCAGAAATTTTCCTCTTGGCTGCCGGCCCAGGCTAGAGGGAAAGCTGTGATTGGCCTGCGAGTCCCCTGAGGCTGACAGGGGGCAAGGAAGGGAGAGTGGGCGGCTGTGGTGTGTGTCTGCTGCTTCTCGGGATGCTAGGAGGAGACCTGCTTGTGGGATTTAGGGCTGGATGCTATCCATGGGGACTCCCCGGTCTCTTTTCAACCCACCCATGAAGCTAGGTCCTGACCTTCAGGCTGTTTTTTTCTTGGGATTTTTGGTTTTCAATGTCAAGCACATACTTGGACACTCCTGGTTTATAGCTGCGACAACTGCCCTCTCCCTAGTTTATACCTTTGGCCCTTGATACCCCACTTCAATGTACAAATTGTGTCCCCCTACCCAGCGGAAACGCCCCCTCCCTTTAACTCTCTGATATTTCATGCCTTTGACCCTTCTCTCAGCTTGCCCTTGACTCCTGTGGCCCCATACCTGTATGAGACCTTGATTTCTGCATGCACCTCCCTCCGTGTTGTGGACTGTGAGCCCAGAAAGCTGGGGGTGGGGGGCAGACACATGGGCTTTCCTGCGCCCTCAGACCCCATCCTAGGTACTGCGCATGGGATGCAGGGGCTGTGGAAGACACTGGGGAAAGGAGGGGTCTGGCCTTCTGGCTCACAGTCTAATGCCCCCGCCCCTCCACGCCACCCCCAGCCCCCGCCGCCACATCCCAGAATTTTGTGTTGTTCTTTGCATGCATTTTCTGTGTGTGATTGTGCATCTTGAGTTGTGGTTTTCTTACTGTTCTTTTTCTTTTTTTCCATTTCGTTTTTTCTTTTTTGCGTCACTTTATCAGTCCATGTTGTAGTCATTCTCTATATTCTACCCTCTTCCCACCCCACCCCACCACACACCTCCTCCATGGTCCCCACCGGTAGCCACATCCCGCACCACTGTCCCCCCTGAGGCCCGCCTGCCCTCAGCATTGCCTAATGGACCCCCATCCCCCGCTCCGGCGTCAACCCCTTGGCCATACTGAGTGAGATTAGTAAGTCAGTCAAATCGCGGCTAGCATCGTTCCACAGCCTTCGAGGGAGCCTTGGGGTAAGTGAGGCATCCAGGGGAGGAGGAGGGGTGCCCCCAGCCTGCCCAGGGGCTGGGAGGCAGGACCCTGGGCTCCCTTCCTGCTGCAGGCTGGACCCACTCCTCCCATTGCGTGACTCGGACCTGCTTTGCTCAGTGCATGGCCTTGCCCCCAGGAACCTTAGGTGGGGCGGAAGGTGGACTTGGTGTGCCTTATGAGTGTCCTAGGGCCTGGAAGTTCACACTCCACAATCCCAAACTCAGTTTTCTTTCTACCTGCAGACAGTGGTGACTGAGGATTTTAGCCACTTGCCCCCGGAGCAGCAGAGAAAGTGGCTTCAGCAGCAGCGAGAGGAAGGTAATCATGAGCTACAGAAAGAGACTGACCAGAGTTAAGGTGAGAGGGAGGCAGGCAAAGTGAAAGATCAGTCGGGAGTCAAAAACCAGGCATTACAGGCTTTATTAGGAGAAAGACTTGCTGGGCTGTCTTACATAGGCAGAGCAGCAACCCGTGTAGAGGTGAGCCCTCCTTTTGAGGGGAGGAATGGGGCTTTGGCTTAATGTATGGTCCATATAAGGTACATAGTTAGGCACTCAGGTACTTAGGAACCAGGGCTTAGGGTATCTGGCAGGTGCTGATTGGTGGTTTAATGTATAGTCCATATAAGGTACATGGTTAGGCACTCAGGTATTTCTGGACTGCAGGTTACATCATGTTTACTGTTACTCTGCCCACCAGTTGGGGGAAGGGAGGATCTATCATTCCAGGCTTTTGATAATAGTAAGAAAAAGTTGAAAGTCCAGGGAAGGTCAGGGGGCGAGGGTCTGTCTTTCGAAGCTGCTTCCTGCTGAGAAGGGGCGTCATCAGGGCCATCTACCTGGGGTCTCAAAGATTCAGGTGACATAGGTGTCTCTAGGTTCTGAATTCAAGGCCAGATAGATCTCTCCCACCTTCTGGTTGGCGAACGCCTGCATTCTGTTCTTTAAGAAACTAGTGAGACAGCATATGAAACAGGGGCCAAAGAGCAAAATTAAAAGAATAAATGCCAGTGGGACTAATAGTGGGAGGAGCCATGGGGCAAGGGAGCCAAAAATGGCATACCTCCTTCTTGCTGGTTACGTCGTCTTTGATCAATCCTGTCTCCGAGGGATTTAACGTGATCTTTGACAATTCCTGATTCATTAACAAATTAGCAGCATTCTTCCCCAAGAAAGACACAGGTACCCCCTTTTTCTGCTGTCAAGAGATCTAAAGCATGCTGGTTCTGTAGGGCTACCGTTGCTAAGGAGTCTACCTGCCTTTGAAGGGATTCAAGGGAATTGCTAATGATGGAGATATCTTCTGAAAATTCAGCAGACAATTTGTGGTAGAAATGAACAGAGGAGGAATTGCCTCCTACTCCTGTCCCTACTGCAGTGAGGACTCGCGTACCCACAAGGGCCGCCCTTTTGTGGCGAAGTCTGAGAAGACCAAGAGAGGATTCGAGTTCTCCCTCTGTTCTGACAGAAAGATTGGGGGTTAGGAAGACATAAACGCAGAGAGAGTATGACAGGTCCTGGGGAACACAGGTGTATGCTTTAGTCCCACAGAGGAGAAGAATACCCTGTGAAGGGCAGGCTAAGGGAGGGGGCAAATTTATAGATTGTGTACAGTAGTAAGGTGCAGGGGTAGTTGAGGTAGTAGTTTGAGAAGTATTTGTTAAGCAGGTGGTATTTTCTGTATTAAAGAGAGAGATGTTGTATAGGGTGCATTGAGGTTTAGTATAGGTAAGAGTTAAGTTAGTGGTCCAATGGGTTGGGATTGGAGTGGCTATGATGAGGGTTCCAGCCAGTGACAGACAAATCTAGCAGGATGTAGAGAAGGAGGGATTGATGTCAGAGAGTAGATGGAAAGTTGTGTTGATGAGGGTGGGCAAAGGAGTAGGTCCAGGGTTCGTAGGGTGAGAGATAATGTCCTTTAGTAGGGGAGGGATAGGTCGGGGATTAATATAGGTTTTGATAAAGACAATTATAGCCCCGGGATCCCTGCCCCCTCCATCTACTCTAATTCCTGCTGGCTGAGCCTGGTTCCAGAGTGGGTCTGCTGGGTTTGATATGGTAAAGTTGACAGGATTACACCTAAGGGGATCACAGTCCAGAGGGGGTCTGAGGTTTACTAGTGGGCTACATAATGCACCAGAATAGTAGTGGGTACACTGCCAATATGGACAGTAAAACTCACCTATGTTGTCACAGTCCCCTTGCTGGCGGTATTTCATACATCGATATTTGTGGTTGGTGGCATAGCTCCGATGCCACCCACTGCACCCAGACCACCGCGGGGCCATGGCCACACAGGCATCGAAATAGAGAGTGACACTAGAGGACTTCCTATCCCAGATGGTAGAATTTATGACTCCCTTATCATCCTAAGTTGTTTCATCTGAAAAGACCATTGGTGCACTCATTGTTAGCTGCCTGTAGGAGGGTTACGGTGAGGAGACGAGACATATAAAAAGGAATTCAAAAACCTGAGCTTCTTCCAGAGTAAAAACTCGGAGGGTCCCTTTCCAGGTAAGATCTACTATCCATGAGTGTAAGTCTTCTGGGGAAGCAGATCATGGTTTCCACCAGGACTAGTCCTCCAGGATGCACTGCAGGAAATAGTAGAATTTAGCCTGTGGGGAATAATGGGTCATCAGGTCCTGGATGGTGCCGCTGAGTCCTCTTCCGGGATGGTGGGGAGACATTTGGTGAGCCTGAGAGAGGTAGGTCCTGTGGGGGTAGAAGTGTAGGAAGGTAGTGTTTTGTGTAGAGGTTTGTATGGCTTAATGTATGAGAGGTGATACCAGTGGTGTATTCCTTGTACCTTTGCTGCAGTAGGGGTAGATAGTATGACTGGGAAAGGCCCCTTCCATGTGGGTGTTAAGGATGCCTTTCCTTTTTTCTTGACATAGAACAAGTCCCCAGGGAGGACTGAGAGATGAGTAGAAGTTGTAGGAAAGGGACGGGGGAGAAGATTATCAGCGTGTTGTTGTAAGAGTGCCCTCATATGAGCAAAAGCAGGGAAGTAGTCTCCTGGGGAGGGGGAATTGTCCTCGGGGGTTTGGAGGGCAAAAGGTCGCCTATACATGATCTCGAAGGGGCTTAGAAGTAGTGGTTGTCGTGGCATGGCCCTCAGTCTCAATAGTACCAGGGGGAGTAGTTCAGTCCAAGGCATATGGAGCTCTAAGGATAGCTTGGTTAGATGTGTTTTTAAGAGATGATTGGCCTTTTCTACTTTACCTGAAGACTGAGGGTGGTAGGGGATGTGGAGGCTCCATTTGATGTTTAGCGTTTGAGAGACCAGCTGCGTCATCTGAGAGACGAAAGCAGGGCCATTATCAGATTGAAGAGACATGGGAAGGTAACAGCCAGGGATGATGTTGTGGGTGATAAATAGACGAGAGTACAGGTTCCTGTTCAGCTGATGGGGAGACAGATGTATGTGTTTTTCCCACATAGGAAGAAAAATCCCTGATCATGGAGACAAGCTGAAAGGTATAAAGAGAAGAGGTGGACTAAAGGGTATGAGATTCCATTTCCCAGTTCCATGCTCCAAGCTGAGAGGGTAGTCACCATGGCACTACCACTAAGGGGTGACAGATGAGTGATTGAGATTGTATTGCTATGAAAGTGGGAGGGAATGCTAGAATGGGCTGTTATCCAAGGGAAAAGAGAAAGGGAAGGAAAGGAGCAGTGGAAGCCAGGGACCTGATGGTTGGATAAGAAGTCAGACACTGTGCTGGCTTAACTTCTTATTTTTACTGAGCCTTAATCCCTGCTGTTTTTCTGAATCTTCTGGTTTAGCTTAAGAAGTATCCAGCAACCTTGTCCTGCCAGGCTTGGAGGCTGAAACCTCACTTTCTTGCTCAGAGTAAAATGTCCCTTTTATAATTATTATAATAGTTAATTTAGAACTTCTTTCTTTCTTTCAACATTTCTCTTTTCCTTCTCATCACATACACAACCTTCACAAATATCACACTTTCAAATTAGCCTTCAAACCTTCTTTCTATGTCCTTCAAAAATGCACAACCATGCCTCAGACCTTCCATTAAGTATTTCTCTTACTTTCAAGAAAATATACATTCAACAAATTATGAGACCTTCTGTAATGAAAACTAAGAGCAGGCAAATTAAAACATGTTTAGCAATCAATGTTTCAGTATTGTATGCTATTTAAAAATATTAGGTGTTTATCATTTAACCCAGCAATGCTCTAAACTCTTTCAGTTAACACTTTGGAAAATTATGTATAGGTATATGAGGCTGGAGAAAAGGCAGGGGGAGGAGGGAGCAGGCCCCACAGCCTGTTCCCAGGCCTCTAGCCACTTGGATTCAAAACTGCAGAATTTTTCCTTAGAGATAAGATACTAAGGTTTGGGTGATAATGAGCTCCGATTCTGATAATAGCCAGACTGTTAAGTAAGCCTATGCAGTCAAGAAAGTTGTCCTTTGGGAAGGGTGGAGTGGGGGGTAGGGGGACAGGGTGAGAAGGCACTGAATTCAGAGCAGTTTTCAGAGCATTAAAGGGGTGAGAATGTTGGCCTTGGGATCTAAAGGCACAGTGATGGGGTCCCTTCTCCATGTCATGTCATAGAGGAGCTTTGCAAGAAGACTAAAGTTGTGAACCCGGAGGCGAGAGTTCCTGGTGAGCCTGAGAAAGGAGAAAGTTTCTTGTTCAGAGGAGGGGGCAGTCATGGAGGAGATAAGGAGATAAGGCATTTACAGTCCCAGGAATGGCTCGGCCTTGTGGGGTGAGAGAGTGAAACTGAGGTAGGTGACTGTTTGGGACAACTGGGCTTTAAGTGGAGATGCATGGTAGCTCTGGCCGCGCACCGAGGTAGAATGAGAAAAGAGTGAATGGGGAATTTAGTAAGATGCAGTGTAGAGGTGAGGTGGCTAATGGCTGTGAGACTAATCCTTAACCCCCATAATAGAGACTGAGGAGTGGACAAGGGTCCCAGTGAATTCGGAGAGGGCAGCATAAGTGGCCCCAGTGTCAATTAAAAAGACGATCAGCTTACCTGCCACCACAGTCATTCCCTGAGGCTCTGTCCTGGTGATGTAAGTCAGGGGCCCTGTCAGGGCCTGGGCAGCTTCTTTGGTGGCCAGTCCCAGGAGGTCTGGGTGCTCCAAACCGGATACAGAGGGCGGCCGTGCTGGACTGGCTAAGGCCCAACCTGGAGGGGCCAGACTCAGTCTGATTTCCAGTGGCCTTCCCTTCCACACCTTGGGCAGGGCCCAGGCGGAGGTTACGGGTTTGAGCAGGACTTGGCTCAGTGTCCTTCCTTGTTGCATTTGAAGCATGGGCCCGGAGGAGGCTTAGCCTCTGACTTACCCACAGTTGGAGGACCGGCACTTCGTTTGGAGTTCCTGAGAGTGGTGGCTAGGAGCTGGAAGGTCTCCTTCTGGCCCTCAGCATTGCCTGATCACACCTTTGTTTTTGGATTTGGGTGTCTTCATCTCCATTATTAAAAACCTTAAAGGTCAGGTTAACGAGGTCTTTTTGAGGGGTTTGTGTACCTGTATCTATTTTTTGAAGATACATGTCGGGGACTGATTGGGATATAAAATGGGTGTTTAGAAGAAGGGCTCCCTCTGGGGAGGTGGGGTTTAAGGTGGTAAATTTCTATAGAGGAGGACAGGGGGACATAGATGTCATGTCACGTCAGGACATAGGACTGGGTCAGGCTCCTTAGTAAAGATGGTCGGATTACTGGAAAAAAACCTGAGATGCCTCTCAATCTGTGTGAGACTGGACATAGAGAATGGGACGTGGACTCAGACTATGCCCTCCGTTCCTGCTGCCTTCCTCAGCGGTAGAATGGAGGCGGGAATAGAAGAGGCTGTTGAGGAAGGCAGTCTTTGGGTGGCCTGAGAATGAGTGTTAGATGGAAAGGCTGTTTTGGACTCAGGTTCTCAGGATTTGGGCTCTCAGGGACTGGGGAGAAGGCGGCTGCTGGTTAAGAGGGTCTGAAGAGAAAGAGCCGAGGCGTTTTCAATTTGAGAAAGATCAGAGTGAGAAGGGAATGGCTACCCGAATGATACCCTCGCCCCTGTAAAGCGCG
Organism: Plecotus auritus; assembly: GCF_963455305.1. Taxonomy (NCBI): domain Eukaryota; kingdom Metazoa; phylum Chordata; class Mammalia; order Chiroptera; family Vespertilionidae; genus Plecotus; species Plecotus auritus. Next base: position 87,057,881 of record NC_137773.1, read on the forward strand.
CAAAGGGAACTCCCAGCCACCTGTGAATTCAGTTGCTGGCAGTCACAGGGGCAGAGATTCTGTGGAGAGCATGCAGGGGAAGGCTGGCAGTTAGAATTCTCAGAGGGTGGAGCCTGGTGAGCGGATTCTGGGGCAGGGTTGTAAGGGGGTGGTGGGAGTGGGAGAGGTGGAGATGAATGATCAGCTGGATCGAAAGAGCAGTCAGAGGACAGAGAAAGGGGCTGAGGACCGGTTTTGAGAGGGTGGAGAGAACTTCGCAAGGAGGATCTGATGAGTGGAACATGAGGAGTAAAGCGAGGGGCGAGAGTGGAGGAAAAAGAAAGCCTGCACGTAGAGGATTTTGGAAGCTTTCACTGTCCAGTGGCAAAAATTATCTAGGTTTCCAAGGATATTGAAATCGAAAGTGCCATTTTCAGGCTATTGAGAGCCATTATTGAGTTTATATTGTAGCCAGGCAGTGTTACAGAAAAAATGAGCTTCTTTGGTTTGATGTAGCCAGAAAGACCATGGGCCGAGAGATTGGCGAGGAGACACCCGAAGGGTGTGCTTCGAGGGGGTTTGGATTGAGAGGTCCCCATGACTGGAGGGAAGGGCTATCGGAAGTTGGGGAAGGAACAAGGGGCGTCGTCCTGTTCCCTCACCCAACCTGAGAGAGAGAGCCGAGAAAAGGTTCTGAGATCGTCACCCCGAGACACTTTTCCCATGGAGCAGAAGAGAGTATTCCCAGCCAGGCACCTGGGATTTGAATATGAGTAGCCGAGTAGGTGGGAAACTCTGAGGCCCCAAAGCCCCTCCAGGTCACAGGGAGCAAGAAAAAAAAAGGCGGGGGAGGGGGGGTGTGTAAGTTGGGTCCGAAGGCCTACCAGAGGGCAGGAGGTGAAGAGATCCCCATGGGTCCTGGTTCGGCAGGGTTCGAGAGGGGACCAAAAGTCAAAATGCATTTAGTACTACAGTGCATAGTGCCAGCTGTTTGCCTCCATGACTGGCTGGCTGGGAGCTCTGGCTCTCTGCTGCTGCCAGCATCATGACAGAGTATCACACTGCCTATCACTGGCCCGAGCAAAGGTCAAAGTTCGAAGTATGGTTTTTGCTGAATGGGTATAGTTTTTGCACGATCGTCTGTACAAGGAAATGGTACTCAAACATCGCCATCAAGCCCCAATCTCTGGTGGTTATACAGGTGATTCCTACCCCGCTCATAAGAAACGGTTCCTTCTCATCTTATACAACTCATTCCAGCACACAGAAAGTGAGTGAATGCCATTTTGGAGTCTGGTGGAATCTCTATTTTAAAATCACTTAGCAAGAATTCAAGAAAATAGAAGTATGGGCTCATTTTACTTCACTTCTGATCTTCGATGCAAAATCCTAGCCAAGCAAATACAATGGCCATGGTTGTACAACAATGTGAATGTACTTTATGCCATGGAACTGTACATTTGGCATAAATGAGCCAAAAATGGCTCAAATGGGAATTTTTATATTCTGTATATTTTATCATAATAAAACATAAAAATGTTTTTTAATCTTTATTGTTAAGGGTATTATAGCTGTCCCTCCCCCCCCCCAACCCAGTTCCTCCCTCACCCAGTTCCCACCCATTGTCTGTGTCCTTAGGTAATGCATATATGCACTTAAGATCTTTGGTTAATCTCTTCCGAGACCCCCAACCCCCTTCTCTCTGAGATTCATCAGTCTATTCCATGTTTCCATGCCTCTGATTCTATTTTATTCATCAGTTTATTTAGTTCATAAGATTTCTTATTCATTTATTTTGATTTTTAGATTTAATTGTTGATAGATATATATTTATTGCCATTTTATTGTTCATATTTTAAATTTTCTTTTCTTCCTCTCCTCCTCCTCCTCCTCCCCCTCCTCCTCCCCTTCTGCTCCTCCTTTTTTTTTTTTTTTTAAATATATTTTATTGATATTTTACAGAGAGGAAGGGAGACGGATAGAGAGCTAGAACCATCGATGAGAGAGAAACATCGATCAGCTGCCTCCTGCACACCCCCCACTGGGGATGTGCCCGCAACCAAGGTACGTGCCCTCGACCAGAATCGAACCCGGGACCCTTCAGTCCGCAGGCCGACGCTCTATCCACTGAGCCAAACCGGTTTCGGCTCTGTTCCTCCTTTTTCTTCTTTCTCCTCCTCCTCCTTCTTTGTCTCTTCCTCTTCCTCTTCTTCTTAAAGAATACCTTTCAGCATTTCATGTAGTACTGCTTCAGTAGTGATGAATTCCTTTAGCTTTTTCTTGTCTGTGAAGCTCTTTATCTGACCTTCAATTCTAAATGATAGCTTTGCTGGGTAGAGTAATCTTGATTGTAGGTCCTTGCTATTCATCACTTTAAATATTTCTTGCCACTCCCTTCTGGCCTGCAATGTTTCTGTTGAGAAATCAGCTAAGAGTTATATGGGTGCTCCCTTGTAGGTAACTAACTCTTGCTGTTTTTAATATTCTTGCCTGTCTTTAATTTTTGGCATTTTGATTACGATGTATCTTGGTTTGGGCCTCTTTGAGACTCATCTTGTTTGGGACTCTGTGCTTCCTGACGTGTATATCTATTTCCTTCACCAAATCAGGGAAGTTTTCTGTCGTTTTTGTTTTTTTTTTCAAACAGCTTTCCAATTTCTTTCTCTCTCTCTTCTCCTTCCAGCACCCTCATGATGAGAATGTTGGTATGCTTGAAGCTGTCCCAGAGACTCCTTACACCATCTTCGTATTTTTTGGATTCATTTTTCTTTCTGCTATTCTGATTGGGTGTTTTTTATTACCTTATAATCCAAATCACTGATATGATTCTCAGCGTCATCTAATCCACTGTTGATTCCTTTTTCATGATGTTGAAGTTCTTACTAACTTCCTTGAGCATCCTTATATGCATTGTTTTAAACTCTGTATCTGGCAATTTGCTTGCCTCCATTTCATTTAGTTCTTTATCTGAGTATTTCTCCTGTTCTTTCATTGGGAACCCATTATTTTTTGTCTCCACATTTTGGCTGCTTCCCTATGTTTGTTTCCCTATATTAGGTAGAGCTGCTACATCTCCCAGCCTTGGTAGAGTGGCCTTGTGTAGTAGGTGTCCTGTAGGTCCCAGGGGTGCAGCCTCCTCAGTCACCTGAACTGGGTGCTTTAGGTGTGACCCTGTGTAGGCTGTGTACACTGTCCTGTGGTAGTTGAGGCTTGATTGCTGTTGGCATCACTTGTAGGGATTGAGCCTCAGACCAATAGGCTATGAGTATGAACTGTGGCTACAGCAAAGGAACTGCTGTGCAGGTGGAGCTTTGGTGCTCACTGAGTCTGCCCCTTGAATGTGCTGCTTGTGGATGTGGTAGGGTTGTAATCTGGCATGGTCTGAAGCTGTCAACTGGGTGCACTGGCTCTGGGGCCTCAGGGATGATGCAAAGTCAGGCACTGCCTGTGCCCTGCCTGGGGCCACCTAGCATGAGCTACAGAGCAATCTGCAGATGGCTGCTACTTGTGTTGGGCTTGGAGGTACCCAGGAGAAACCAAGCTGTGAACCAAGGTGGGCTGCTGCTAATGCTGCACCTGGGGCCACTTAGCAAGCGGTAGGGGATACACAGAGGCCAGGTGCTGCTTGTTTGAGCAATTTTAGGAAAGTCTGAAGCATGAGGCAAGAGAGGCCATTTGTATGGTAAAGCCACTGGAAACAGGTTAGATGAGCCCAGAATTGGGTGAAGTAGGGTCTTAGGGAATGAGCAGGGTGGGGCAAACAGTGTAAGCCAGGTTGATGGAGACTCAGATATGGTGCCTGCTTGTCATCTCTCTCTCTCTCTCTCTCTCTCTCTCTCTCTCTCTCTCTCTCTCTCTCTGTGTGTGTGTGTGTGTGTGTGTGTGTGTGTATGTCTGAAAAGTTACAATGACCTCTGTCAGCACTTCTGTCTGCGTATAAGCAGCTCCCCCAGCTCTCACCCTGATGCCAGACAATTCAGTTCCTCCTTGTATGTCCCTGGTTCCTCTCAAGCTGCTGCCTCAGAACTGGAACTCAGAGGGGATGAGTCCAAGTGAGTCCTTGCATGGGCCCTTTAAGAGGAAATATCTGGGATTCCAGTGACCTCTGTATCACTCAGCCACAATCCACACTGGTTTTTACAGTTATAAGTTATGTGGATTTCTCTTCCTAGCACTGGAACCCTGGGCTGGGAGGTGTGGTGTGGGGCTGAGAACCCTCACTCCTCTGGGGGAACCTCTGCAGCCAAGATATCCAACCTGATTTTAAATTGCCACACATGGTCATGGGACTAGCCCATTCCTAATCTTTGCCCCTCCTACCAGTCTGGATCTGGCTTCTTTAAATCCCTAGCTGTAGGACTTCCATTCAGCTAGATTTCAGGTGGTTCTGAATGATGGTTGTTCTGTATTTTGTTGTCCTTTTTATGTGGTTGTGGGAGGATTCAAGTCCTACATTTACCACCGCCATTTTGACCAGAAGTCAATGACCGACTTTTGTATATTGAACCAGCCTTGCCCTCTGAAAATAAATCTCTCACAGTCATGGAATATGACCCTTTTAACATGCTGTTGGGCTGGGTTTCCTGGTATCTTGCTGGCAGATTTCTGCATCTATATTCATAAGTGATATTTATCTATAGTTTTCTTTTCTTGTGATGCCACTGTCTTGCTTTGGTAACAAGGTAACACTCTGCTCAGAATAAGTTAGAAGTGTTTCTTCCTCTTTGGTATTTTTGGGGGGAAGAGTTTGAGAGAGAATGGTATTAGTTCTTAATTAATTCTTTTGTAGAATTCACCATTGAAGCCATCCATCCTGGGCTTTTCTTTCTTGGGAGGTTTTTGATTAGTGCTTTACTCTTCTTCCTTGATCTATTTAGATTTTTATTTCATCTTGAATCAGTTTTGGTAGATTTTGTATTTCTAAGAATCTATCCCTTTTATCTAGGTTATCTAATTTGTTGGCACTGAACTTTTAATAGTATTCTCTTATACTCCTTTTTTATTTTTTAAAATCAGTAGTAATGTCCTCATTTTCTTTTCTGATTTTGGTAATTTGAGTTCTCTCTCTCCTCCTCCCCCTTTTTCTTGCAATCTCCCTCCCGCCTTCTCTTTATTAGATAATACCAGTTTCCAAGGCAGTTGTTATGATCTCATCTTTACAAGTCAAATGTGAGAATTTCTGTTGCTCTATATTATAGCAGTCTTAAATTTTAGCTGTTGTATAATGAGATCCCTGTGTGATTTAATTGCATTTTATTGATGGTTAGTATGGTTGAGCACTCTTTCATGTTTATTGTTTGCTTACTGTCTTAGGTGAAGTATTGTTTTGTGTCCTTTTCTTTTTGATTCATAGAAATTCTCTATTTACTCTGGAAGTGAGCCCTTTGTCAATTATATTGTTGCAAAATATCTTTTCTCACCCTGTGGATTACCTTTTCGTTCACTGAACTGGTGCCTTTTGTAAAACAGATCTTAATTGAAATGTAACCTAGCAATAATATTTAATTTAATAATAGCATTTAATAATATTTTTCTTTATACTTAGTATTTTTATGTTAAAAATCTTTGCTTATCATAACATAGATAAATATTCTTTTACCTTTCACTTAAACATTCACATTCTACCTGGTTGTAGTCCCTTCTTGCACTAATACCACACTTTCTGCATTACTGTTTACAACAGGTCTTCATATCTGGAAGAGTAACTATATTTTTTATTTTTATTTTTTTTTTAATCCTCACCTGAGGATATTTTTTCCATTGATTTTTTAGAGAGAGTGGAAGGGATGGAGGGAGGGGGAAGGAAGGAGAGAGAGAAAGAGAGAGAGAGAGAGAATGGGAGGGAGAGGGAGAGGAAGAGGACATTGATTGTTTTCCTCCTCTATTCTCCCCAACCAGTTCTAGTGATCAGCCCTGCAACCCAGGTACGTGCCCTTGACTAGGAATCAAACCTACCACCCTTCGGTGTGTAGATCCACACTCTCAACACTGAGAAACACCAGCCAGTGCCAGCGTAACTCTATTTTGTTCTTCTTCTTGAAGATTGAACATAGGCTAATGCACCCCTAAATATAAACCCAACATAAATGCACAAAAAGGCACTTACAAGAAAGCCTCAATTTCCTTCACAAACTCATAAGCAAAAGTTATAATGAAAATATTAGCAAGAGGTGTGGGAGAAAGTAGAAGAGGGTAAAGAGAGGACAAATAGTGATGGAAGGAGACTTGACATGAGGTGTTAAACACAATACAATATACAGATGATGTATTATATAACAGTACACCTGAAACTTATGTAATTTTATTAACCAATGTCACCCCAATAAAGTAAATGATGAATAAATAATAAAGTAATAAAAATATATTATCATGCACCCAAAAATATATAGAAGTGCCAGTTGGCATAGGAAAAGATGCTCAACATCACTAACCTCCAGGTAAATGCAAATCAAAACCACAGTGAGATATCACTTCACACCTGCTAGAATGGCTATTATAAAAAACACACAACAGCCAGGCCTGCAGGCTTGGCTCAGTGGATGAGCATCAATCTAAGAACCAGGAAATCACAGTTTGATTCCTGGTCAGGGTATATGCCTGGGTTGCAGGCTTGATTCCCAGTGTGGGGCATGCAGGAAGCAGCCAATCAAAGATTCTTTCTCATCATTGATGTTTCTATCTCTTTCTCCCTTTCCCTTCATCTGAAATATATATATTTTAACACAAAGGATAACAGGTATTGTTGAGGATGTGGAGAGGTTAAAACTCCTGTGCACTATTGGTGGGAATGCAAAGTGATGTAGCTACAATGGAAAACAGTATGTATATCTCTCAAACCTTACTATCAATCAATCCTTCTTCTGGGTATAAACTCAAATAATTGAAACCAGAATCTTGATGAGATACCTGTATTTCCATGTTCATTGAAGCATTATTTATAAAAGCAAAGATATGGTAACAACCTAAATGCCCATCAACAAATGAGTGAATGAGGAGAAACCAAGATGGCGGCATAGGTAAACACCTAAACTGCTGCCTCGCACAACAATTTCAAAACTACAACTAAAAGACAGAACGGACACCATCCAGAACCACAGGAAAGCTGGCTGAGTGAAAATTCTACAACTAGAAGGAAAGAGAAAAGCTCACAGAGAATTGGAGGTACGGCAAAGGGTCTTTGTGCGCGCAGAGAGGAAGGGCGGCTGAGAGCCTGGCTGACTTTCTCTGGCGGAAGGGGGAAGGAAGCCCCCAACCGCACTGAACCCCAGTTCTGACTGCACTGAACCCCAGTTCCGGGCAAGCCCCTGGGGACCCACGCTCTTGTGGGGGGAGTCTGGACTCTCGGGCGGAGACTCGGGAGCCAGGAAGGCAGAAGTCTGAAGGCGCGCATGTGCGCGCAAGGGCAAGGCTGACAGGAAGCCAAGACTGAGACTCCACCCCATCCAAGCTGAGCACAGAGGCTATTGCAATTTGGCAAGTCTAATCCAATAAGGCTGTCTCCAGCACCGAACTTCTCCCAGCATAGACACAGCTGATCCTTACAGCCAACTGGGCTGGAGGTCAATTCTTCCCAGTGATACCAACAACAATAAAGACTTAATTACAACAAGGCTGTACACACAGTCCACAAAGGGGTGCACCAAGAGTGTCCACCTCAGGTTAACTGGGGAGGCAGACCCACTGGGCTGTATTGGAAACCTAGCACACAACCAACTCAGGGAAGCAGTGAAAATGCGGCGTCAAAGAATCAGATCACAAATGAAAGAAATGGAGGAAAACAAACGACTGGATATAGAATTCAAAACTACGGTTATAAGGCTTTTTAAGAATATCCAAGAAAAGGCCGATAAATATAACGAGACCCTTGAAGATATGAAAAAGGACCAACTAGAAATTAAACATACACTGACTGAAATAAAAAATATTATACAGAGACCCAAAAACAGACAAGAGGAACACAAAAATCAAGTCAAAGAATTGAATTACAAAGAAGCAAAAAAAACTCAACCGAAAAAGCAAAAAGCAAAAAAAAAAAATCCAAAAAGTTGACGATAATGTAAGAAGTCTCTGGGACAACTTCAAGCGTACCAACATCAGAATTATGGGGGTGCCAGAAGAAGAGAGAGAGCAAGATACTGAAAACCTATTTGAAGAAATAATGACCGAAAACTTCCCCCACCTGGTGAAAGAAATAGACTTACAAGTCCAGGAAGCGCACAGAACCCCAAACAAAAGGAATCCAAAGAGGACCACACCAAGACACATCATAATTAAAATGCCAAGAGCAAAAGACAAAGAGAAAATATTAAAAGCAGCAAGAGAAAAACAGTTAGTTACCTACAAGGGAGCACCCATACAACTGTCAGCTGACTTCTCAACAGAAACTATGCAGGCCAGACGGGAGTGGCAAGAAATTTTCAATGTGATGTATAGCAAGAACCTACAACCAAGATTACTCTACCCAGCAAAGCTATCATTCAGAATTGAAGGGCAGATAAAGAGCTTCACAGATAACAAAAAGCTGAAGGAGTTCATCACCACCAAACCAGTATTATATGAAATGCTGAAAGGTATTCTTAAAGAAGAGGAAGAAGAAAAAAGTAAAGAGAAAAATTATGAACAACAAATACATATCTATCAACAAGTGAACCTAAAAATCAAGTGAATTAAAAACCTGAGGAACAGAATAATCTGGTGAATATAATAGAATCAAGGGCATAGAAAGGGAGTGGACTGATAATTCTCAGGGGGAAAGGGGTATGGGGGGTTCAGGAAGAGACTGGACAAAAATCATACACCTATGGACGAGGACAGTGCGGGGGAGGTAAGGGCAGAAGGTGGGGTGGGAACTGGGTGGAGGGGAGCTATGGGGGGAAAAAGGAGAAATAATTGTAATAATCTGAATAAAGATTTATTTAAAAAAATAAAATACAATACAATAAAACACAAAAAACAAAAACAACAACAAAAAAATGAGTGAATAAACAAAATGTAGTATATCCAGGCAATGGAATATCATCCTAATATACAAAAAGTCATGTGCGTCATGACCGAAACAACCGGACGAACGACTGAACAGCAGGCTGCGTGGGGCAACAAGGGCAGCAGGGGGGGGGGGGGAGAGGCAGTTGGGGTGACCAGGCCAGCGGGGGGGGGGAGGGGGCAGTAAGGGACAACCAGGCCAGCGTGGGGGGCAGTTGTGTGTGACTAGGTTGGCAGGGGCAGTTGGGCGCAACCAGGCTGGCAGATTGGGGCAGTTGGGAGCAATCAGGCTGGTAGGCAGAGGCAGTTTGGGATCGTCAGGCTGGCAAGGGGGGCAGTTAGGGGTGATCAGGCAGGCAGGCAGATGAGCAGTTAGGAGCCAGCGGTCCTGGATTGTGAGAGGGATGTCCGACTGCCAGTGTAGGCCCGATCCCAGTAGTGGGACATCCCCTTAGGGGTCCCGGATTGGAGAGGGTGCAGGCTGGGCTGAGAGGAGCCCCCCTCCCATGCACGAATTTCATGCACCGGACCTCTAGTCTATACTAATAATAGCCTAGGGCAGGGGTGGGCAAACTTTTTGAGTGGAGGGCCACAGTGGGTCCTTAAACTGGACCGGAGGGCCAGAACAAAAGTATGGATGGAGTGTTTGTGTGAACTAATATAAATTCAAAGTAAAGGAGCGGAGGAGAGAGCAAGAGAACCCTCCGCTCTTTTGGCTCCGTGGGCCGGATAGAACAGCTGAACGGGCCGGATCCGGCCCACGGGCTGTAGTTTGCCTATGGCTGGCCTAGGGCCATCATGACCGGAGGGATGACCGAACGCGATGGGGAGGGGGCGCGGGCACAATTTGGTCATTAGCCTCCAGCTCAGGCCAGGTGGAGGCCTAACAACTTTGCCTCTGCCTCCACGGTTTATTCCAGCAGGACCTGGGCCCTCCGTTCTGTGGACCAGAGGCCTTTGTCCTGCTACCATGTTCCCAGGATCTCTCAGACTCATTTGTGGAAGTCAGGAAACACTGCATGTGGTCATCCCACCCTGGGGGCTCCCAGGGCTGATAACAAGGGTGGGCTTCTGTGGTGTCCCCTCTCTTATGCGATCCAGGTTTGCTACATCCTAATATTGACTCTGGCAGAACTTGGGATGGTCCTCTGCGTATCTGAGTTCCCACTTTCTATACCAAAGCCGCCAAGTCTCTGAGACCAGGTGCAGAAATTGCCTGTCATCATCATCCCTGGGGATTACCAGGGCTTACAGCGGGGGAGCGCTTTGGTGAGGTCCCCTCTGTTGTGGCATCCAGAGTCCCTTTAGTGTTTCCGCAGGGTCCTCACCTTGACTCTGGCAGGACTTGGGATGGTCCTCTGCGTATCTGAGGTCCCGCTCCCTATACCAAAGCCCCCGAGTCTCTGAGACCCGAATGCAGAAATCACCTGTTGTCATCATCCCGCCCTGGGTGGGATAATTCTGTTCTAGGGTCCAGGGTCCCTCCCTTCTCCCTCACCTTCCTCACCTTGGGCCCTGGCAGGTCCTGGGATCCTCCCTCTGTTGACACAAGGCCAGACTCCTCAGATCAAGGCCTCACTGCCCTGAGGCCTCTGCAGGAAGTCAGTGTACGTCACATCCGGTACCAAGCCCAGCAATTCCAAAGCCTGATGGCAGGGGCTGAGATGGATTCCATAGGGTCCTTTTGAAGCATCCATCTTATAGAAGTACTGCTGTTTGAAATTTTAGCCCTGCTATTTGGCTTCTGTAAATTCTTGCTTGCTAAGACTACTCCCACTTCAGAGAGGCCATTAAACCTTCCCCAGACAAGGTTATCAGTGCTGGTGCCAGGCCAGGCCTCTGGTTGAGGTCTCGAGGCCCCAGCACATACGGGCTCTTTAAGAACTTGCAAAAGGGGCCGGAAACACCCCATATTTGGGAGACAAAGAAGGTAAAAACATATAAATAGGGAAAATTCCTGCATGTTGGGGCCCAGAATTTGAGAGACATTCTCCTCTGGACCCGCGCGTAATAAATGTAACTCCATCTCTCTAAGTATTGCTTTGTTCTTCTTCGGTTTTCTGTAACATGATTGGTTCCCTGACCGAGAACAACTGTGCTTGGCCTTTTTGGCCTCCGGTGAATGGGCTGGGTTTGGGGCCGGGGGAGCCGGATAGGCCTCCGGCAGGTGCCGCTCTGCTGATTTAGCAGAATTGAACCGGGGGACTCCAGGCATTCCCAGACCTCAGCCCAGGACCCGGCCAGCATCTGGAGAGAGTGGACGGACACTTCTGGACCTGTGGACAGAATCTGTAAGGTAGGGGCCCCGTCAGTTCAGCCCACTCCAAGTGAGTGGAAGGGGGAGCTTGATCACCTCCCCGGAAGCCATACGGCTTCCTCAGGCAAATTAATCAGGAGTCAGGAATCAGGTGACTGTTTAAACTCTGGGTAAATATCTGGTAGAAGTCAAAAACTCGAACTAGCTAGTATATAAATGTGGACTCTGGAGGTGAATGAAGGAATTATGAGTTCACTTTGCTGTTTGTTTGTGGGGGACTAGCCAATTTGCTACCGAGAAGGGGGACTGGACGCAGTCTTAACTCCTCCGGTAGGTTCTCACCAAGACGTTGGTTGAGAATTCTGTTCTGGGGCATGAGTGCCGGGAGTGCCCCCATTCCCGTCAGGGAAGTTGGGCATTGTTTCATTTATCTGCTCAGCTCCAGTTCTGGCTAGTCTACTGAGAGAGTGTGAGTATGGATGTTTGTCTGTCTTGGTATAATTATCTGCTCATTAACTCGTCTGTGTGAAGCAAAAGCCACTTTGTGCCTTCTGGCTGTACACAGGAGAGTATTTGTTATCTCTATCTATTGTTTAATTTGTTAAAGATAGGGCGGACCTGCTGTGATGGTCTGCAAATGTCTTAAGCAGCACTGCTGAGTTATTTTTCTCAGAGATGTTTGCTCTCTATCACAGTGGGAGGGAATCAGCTCACTTAGCAAATAACAATTTCTCTCTAATTTGTATAAGTAAGGGTTTCAGTTTGCTCTGATTTGTGAAATTGCTGTGTTAAATTGAAATTTTAAAGTCCTAGGGTTAATTTAAAGGTATAAATTTATGACATTTCAAAGAACAAAGAACTTTTATTTATGGCTTTCATATCTCTTTTGGTGATCAGAGACTTCCAGGGGCAGGGCTTACAGCTCCGCAGGGCAGAGAGATTTACAGGCCCTGTCCCTGCCTGTGACATCATAATCCAACGTGAGGACAAAGGCTGAAGTTATTATTAACTATCTATGGACCTCCGATTCTAATAGCATCTGTAACTGGATTAAAGATCTTTTCTTTCAGGAGGCCATCCAGGCTTTCAGTTCGCAAGAAATCTCCCTACACACCCTTATCTTCCTCCTCCCTATCTTTCCAGGCTGACTAAGAGTCATTTTTCTCCACAGGTCGGACCTCAGCCTTCGAAAGGGAGGACTGCTACAGCAGTAGTCTGTAGTTTTCTCTGAAACTCCCACTGTTTCTATTCCTCCCCTCTATAGGAATTGTCTTCCTCTGACTCACAATCAGAAAGAGAGACAAGCAACTGGACTGGGGGACGGGACAGGGGAAGGGGGGGGTTGTCCACAGTTAATTATGAAGCAGGGAGAGATAGGTTTTTGTTGATTTTACTGGCTGCAGACCGCTCTGCTGGCATAGGGGTATGGTCCAGGTGTCTTATCAGAACTTCACTAGATTTAAGGTCGCAAGTTTTCTGCAAGCATAATTAATCCAGCTGCCCTGGTGATTTAAAACTGGTTGCTAAGCAGACTCATCCCCCAAGAGCCAGATGAAAGAAGGGGGTGAGGGGGGCTGGATGCCTGAGCTGCCTGCAGTGGCCCTGGAAGAAGCCTCAGCAGCAGCGAGAAAAGCAGGGGACAGCAGACATTTACCTGACACTAGAGTTGCCCTGCTGCTGCCCAGTGAGTAATGAGTGTTTTACAACAAGCAATATAAGACTTAGGCCTTTGGCTTGCTGGCTGCAGCAATTAAACCAGAAGCCAGTGACTGCTACTGGCCTTCCTGCAGCCCCAGGAATAGAGCAGCAGGCTTGGGATCTGTAAAAGCAACAGATAGAGCTAGTGAAAGCCCCCTGTTTGCAAATGTACTGAAAGGGTTCAGTACCTGTTGCTGCTGGAAGAGGAGGGGCTGAGATCCCCTTCCAGTGCACTCCCTTGGGAGAGGCCTGGTCGCTGCTCTGCCACAAAGGGGACTGGAAGGAAGACAAGGGGCCTAACACCCAAGCCACTGCCACAGAAGTGCTTTGCAATATGCAAAGCTGTTTCTAACTGCAACTCCGGCTGTTTTGGACTGGCAGCTTAAAGTCAAAGAGCAAAGGAAAGGCACTCTCCCTGGACTGGGGAGCCTTCAGGACTTTGAGATTCTCCAAGAGAGGAGGAGTCTGACTGAGGGATGGCAGAGACCCTGTTGGGTTGGAAGGACCTAAGGCCACATGTTAAACTTATAAATTACGGCTTTCTAGGCAGATGTCCAAGCCCAGTTATGTAGGGGTTAAGCTGCCTGTTTACAGCAAAATAACTTTCTCCCATGCCAGAATAAATTTTAGGGAAATTAGACAAGCTGTGTTTGTGGCTAGAAAGAAGAACTGGCCACCATGCACAGCCCTGACAGTGGCCTGCAGAAAACTGTATAATAGACTTAGATGATGCCTGCGACTTCATGGACATGACTCCAGAAAGACAAGGACAATTTTGCTTTCTGTAGGAAGGCCAAGAATAGACTTTAGTCACCTCCCTAAGATATCTGTATAGCCCTACCATATGTCATATATGGTAACAGAGGATTTGGCTACCTAAGGTGGCCACAGTGCCAATGTTACTGTCTTGCAGGCCTGTGTGACCATGCCCATGTCAGGGGTGGCACAAACCTCAACTTTAGGAAACTGGGGAAGGCCTATTTGGAACAGAGGGAAGTGGTGAGTACCAGTCCTTTGTTACAGGAATTACAGACCCTGTGAGGTCCTGTGACATGTGAGACCCTGTAAAGCAATAAAGCTCCCTTAGTCCTTTCTCAGAGGGCATGTCACCCCTCCCAGAGACCATATAAAATTTTAAGGACAAGTCAAGTAGGGGGAACCCTACTACAAGGACAGCTATAATTGTCTACTTGAATATACACACATTTTGAATTTCTCCTTGTCATTTGAAGACAGTTATATTACTCTGAAGAATCCATAGAAAGGACTGACAAGGAAAATCAGAAGATCTTAAAGCAGGTCAGTATATTTTTCTCCTTATATAATTCCTCTGAAATTTGGCAATGCTTAATAAATCATGGCAATACATTTCTTTGCATAAATTCAGTAAGACCGGTTTCTAATAGTGGTTTTATTGACCGGAAACTTTGACTGGAGTATCATGTTTTAAAGAGCCCTATCTGAACTCTGAAGACTTGAAGCCAATAAGAGTGCCAAGGAAAAGCCTGGTATCCTGCTTGGGAGCCCTGAAAATGGCTGGCGCTGGAGCGTCAGGCCCATGCCCTACAATCACTGGCGGTTGGTCAGAGTAGAAGGGGAGCAATAGGACACCTCTGAGTCCCTGTGGAACCCCCAAGCACTTTAGGCTGCAATGAGTAGGAGGGCTACTGAGATGGGCCTTAAAACCTAGGTGGAGTCGCTGCAGGTGAGGGATTCACCTAACTCAGCAGATACTGCAGGCAGGCCGGACGGCAGCTAGATGGCTTGGCTTCCTGGCCCTATGGGGCACACTAAGATTCAATCATGAAATTCTGGCAAAGGTAGTTAGTTACCATTCTTGTTGTGTTTATGCAAACAATCAGGCCAAAGTAAATACAATAGGTAAATTGGTCTTGATTTGGCTCTTTTAATAAACATAGAGGTAATTTTGAGGAGAAAAATTCTATTTCAATAGAGGTTATTAAAACTGAAATGTTTTCTTTCCCTTCCACCGGACCATTTGTTACAGTTTGTCTCTGCCAGGTCACAAGCCCACCTCCTTCTGTGCCCAGGCCTCATCGTCCCTCTGACAGATAGCAAGGATCTCTTGGCTCTGAGGGAAAACTCCGTCCCTCCTCAGCACGAAGCAACTACAGAAGAAATTCAACGTCCATTTTCCCTAAAAGAATTCAGAGCCAGGATCCTTGAGGTAATATATTAGGCAGTTAGACAGACATGAGCAGAGTAAGGACGATGGGCCAACTAGCACTACCAGATGTAACTAAGTCTTTCCACCGCTACATATGTGAGACAAGGGGCATAGAGAAAGAGGTACTCACCAAAGTCTCAGCCCCTAGAAAAGGCTGGTAGCCTATTTGTCCAAAAGACTTGACCCCTTTGAATTTGAGTGACCTACTTGCCTCTGGGCGGTAGCAGCCACAGCTATGTTTATCGAAAAAGCAAATAAGTTAACCCTAGGGCAGTAACTAATCCTAACTGCCCCACATGAGGTCGAGGTTTTACTCCAGAACACACTAGAGCACTGGATGTCAAACACTTGAGTCACCCAGTTTTAGGCTCTCTGGTAGACAAAATAAAAATCAGTAACAATTTATACTGATAGCAGGTATGCAATTACAACAAGGTAAGGGGTCTCCACAGAAGCAAGAGGGAACTGGGCCACAGATGAAGCTGCCCAGGAGGCTGCCCTAAAACCAGTGGGGCCTCTACAGATTCTAGTGACTCTTCCAGATCCTGACCTACCCAATCTAGAAAAGCTAAAATCCATAACCAGTCTTTATTCAAGTTCTTACAGGCTTTACAGTCTACCCAGGAAGCAATCCAGAAGCACATCTGAGATGCTCTGCCTGTACCAACTTCTGATCTGGTTCATCCCTTCCACCCTGGAGACTCTGTTTGGGTAAAGAAATTTGCCACCCAAGGACTGACTCCTACCTGGAAAGGACCACCTCCACGGCAGTCAAGGTCAACGGAATCCCAACGTGGCTTCATCACACCTGGCTTAAAACAGCCCAGGAAAAATTGAGAGTCCAGGACTCTTTGGACTCTCTAAAGATTACTCCTGGCCCTAATTCTGGGCCCTTATCTTATAAGCAGGCCCACTAACTTTATTAGGCAGAAAATTAAGATTATAGTCCTCAGAGGTAAATATAACTACAATGACTAAGAGTCAATGATTTGACTCATGTACATAAAACCAGTGGGGAATAAAGCATCCATCTTATAGAAGTACTGCTGTTTGAAATTTTAGCCCTGCTATTTGGCTTCTGTAAATTCTTGCTTGCTAAGACTACTCCCACTTCAGAGAGGCCATTAAACCTTCCCCAGACAAGGTTATCAGTGCTGGTGCCAGGCCAGGCCTCTGGTTGAGGTCTCGAGGCCCCAGCACATACGGGCTCTTTAAAAACTTGCAAAAGGGGCCGGAAACACCCCATATTTGGGAGACAAAGAAGGTAAAAACATATAAATAGGGAAAATTCCTGCATGTTGGGGCCCAGAATTTGAGAGACATTCTCCTCTGGACCCGCGCGTAATAAATGTAACTCCATCTCTCTAAGTATTGCTTTGTTCTTCTTCGGTTTTCTGTAACGCTTTATCACTACCTCATCCATACTTTGACAGGGCCTGGGCCTCCTGTCCTCTATGAACCCGAGTCTGCAATCCTCAGACCAAGGGTCTGACTACCCGAGGTCCCTGAGGAGGTGGGCAGAGGGAGGTGCAGTTTTCAACATACAAAAGGAAACCCAACTTCAGGAATTTAAATTCCTGCCTCATTTACCTTATATTGTTAAACCCCAAATCTATATACTATACCTACTATGATCACCCCCAAGATTTTAAACAAAGCTAAGATAACCAGTTGAGCAACTCTATTCATTAAAGACAGCCTAAAGGCAATGATTTCAACCTTGAAAACAGAAAGCTGGGGACAGCCACATGGACAGTGGAAAAGGGGGGGTGAGATGGAAAATTTCTCTGGTAGTAGCCAATAAGTGAATGGTTTCCAAGGTGCATAAGAGAAACCTGTACTAGGGAAGCAGGATGAGTCACATCTCCACAGAGACAGTCACATTACCTTGAAAAGATTTTAGGTGAATTTTATAAAAACTAGCTAATGGTGTAGGATGAGAAAGGACAATGAACCACTAAAATGGGTGGCCTAGGGAAACATTTCAAGGAAGCATCATCTCCCTACCATGTGACCCATCAGAATTGAACATGGGGTCAATAAGTTTGAGAAGGCTTAGGAGTGCTAAAGAAATGCCCCCTTTCTCTGACCGAAGCATCTTGGCCTCCTCACCCCTCCCCATGGAAGTGTCAGGATGGTGCTTTATGATGTCTAAGTTTCACTCCCAGAGCTACCATTAGCTGGAGGAGAGGCTTCCTGATTAATTAAAGCCTAAGGGGTGTGGGCCCTCATTGTACTAGAGAAAAGCATATGTTCAGGAGGCCTGGGGTAGGGCCCTGGGAAATTTTGACATGGTGAAGATGACCAGGAAACCACAAACTCCTAGCACAGTTATGTAACAACCAACCCCATTCACCAAAAGAAGGTAAAAGAGGAAGAAGCCCTGTTAACCCAGGTCCAGTGTCCAGGATGAAAGGACCACACCCAAACTTCTCCTCCTCTTCTTTAGTGTCATATGCCCAAGACTCCCTGGTCTTGCCTGGCAGATTCCATCCTCAACCCATACTTTTTCTCATGAAGACTTTTTTTCCCTTTCATCCCAGCCATTCCCCACAAACCAATGTCCTTCTGTGCTCACTCTGTTGTCCTTCCAGGTACTAAAGACATCCATGGGGATGAAAAGATGTCTTTAAGGGAGTTCAAGGAAAGGACCCTTTACAAAAATTCCTACCCCTTCAAGAAAACCTACAAAAGCTATAAAGCCAACAATATGTGGCCATTATCACAGGCCAAATGAGTAACTGAATAAAAATGATCCAGAAAAAGACCAAGACAATGTAGAAAAATTCACCACCTTGAGTGATAACTTGGGCAGCCAGTAACTTCAGAGCAAGGCCAAAGACCTTAGAACTAGGGGGAAAAGAAAATGGTTGCAGACAGGAAGGCAAAGCGCAAGAGATTGTGTGAGTGAGAGAACAAAGGGAGAGTGTGTGGTCACACGGGGAGTGTTTGTAGGTGATTTGAGGGACAGCTATACTCCAGGAGACTGTGGGGGACTGCTGGACTGGGTTCCCCTGACCGGGCAGTCCCCGCTGCTGCTGGGTTCCCTCCCAGAACGACCGGCTCAGATGCTGAGACCGCGCCATCTTGAAGGAGAAGGTGGATGTTATCAGAAGCTTGAAAAGCCCGGGAAACTACAACTACGGCACTCACTGAACAGCTGCGAACCTGAGAACACTGCTCCCCAAGTGGCGCAAGCACTCGGATTCAGAGGAGCTCTGCACCCCTCATGGACAGGTCAGATTTCGCTTGGGATAAGGTGAGGTCTGTGGTCCCCGCAGGAGAGAGAAATGTGCACGGCGGGAGCTGGAGGACCTGGGGAAGTCTACACCTAGGAAAATCCACAGCTGTTGGGGCTGGTGTGATCCGCGAATGTGGAAGGGGGTCCACAGAGCTGCTAACAGAAGGGAACTCTAAAAAGCAACCCATAGCTGAACTGGGTGCAAAAGGACAGCCTAAAAAATTTAAAAGTGTGCCGGCTGCTTAGACCCAAGGGGAAAAAAGACTGTACAGACTTGCGCGCAGCGCCTGAGTTCACACACTTTCTCTGGCTCTTTTTTCTCTCTCTTAAATCCTTGCTTTTGATTACTAAGGCCAGTACATGGGATCACCCAATTGGGGACACTCTAAGAGACTGCAGGGCAAAGTTGTTTTTGTGGAACCTGAGGATCACAGCTGGGAATAACAATCAGAGAACCAGCTCTGGGGCAACCCATTTCCCCAAACCGGTATTAAGTGCCACAGGGAAAACAAAATCTAAACACTAGCTAGAGAGAACCTATTGACCCAGAGGTTAATCCAAAAACACTTCCACCCAGGGGTTGAATCAAAAATTGACTCTTGTGTAAACAAAAATAAAGGAGTATAAGAAATAAAGACATACTGCCTGCTTAAAAATCAGGACTGGCGTACAACACTGAGGAGCAGTGGAACACAGGGAACTGCAATACTGTCCTGACTAGGAAACAGGCGTGCCAAACAGAACAGTAGAGGAAGTGAATGACCTTCACTACTGCACATTTTTTTTTCATCTTTTACTTAAGAAACTAAATTTTTTTCTTTTTTCCTCACTTGATTTTACCTTTTTAATTATTACATTTTTATTTTCAATCAGTATTA
Organism: Plecotus auritus; assembly: GCF_963455305.1. Taxonomy (NCBI): domain Eukaryota; kingdom Metazoa; phylum Chordata; class Mammalia; order Chiroptera; family Vespertilionidae; genus Plecotus; species Plecotus auritus. The sequence goes on from NC_137773.1 coordinate 87,077,104, forward strand.
TTACTACTACTATTTTACCTTTTTTTATAAAAAAAGTGTAATTTTATTTTCTCTTTATTTTACTTTGCAATTAGTGTTCTATATTCTATTTTCATCTTTCCTTTAGCATCATTTTATTCTATCTCAACTTTACCTTTATGCCATCACTCTCTTCCTCACTTTTCCCCTTTTGTTGTCCTGTTTCTCTTACCCTTTTCCTGCTTTAGATTTTCCCTATTTCTTCTTTTTACCCCCTGTTAAAATTTCACCCTACTTATATATCTAATTTCCAATCCCTGCTCCAAGTCCATACACATGTCTCTCTTCTCTTTCTTCACTTTCAAAAATTTTTTTCTCTCTGTCCTTTTGTTGTTGTTTGCTTGATTATTGATTATATTTTTATGCTTATTTGTGAGATTGTTTTGCTTTTTTTTGTTTTGTTTTTTGCTTCTGTTTTCCCAAGAATCATTTGATATTAGTTGTTGTTTGTAGTTTGAATTCATCTCTAGGTACTTGTTGCTGGCATTTGTTGGGATTAGTGGCTGTTCTATTGGAGTTTTCTCCCCATATATATAGTTTTTCCCCCTCTTCTTTCTTATTCTCTTTCTTTTCTCTCTTACTTTTTTTCCCTTTTCCTAATTTCATTTTTGCACTCCTTTTTTATTCTCTTCTTCTTTCTTTCTTATCCTCTAATTCACCTTACTCTGGTGGTCACTTTTATTTGGAGTTATTAATATCGTGAATACATTTCTGTTCAGTGCCTTGTGTGTTGTGCCTTGTTATGTTGTATTTTGTGTCTTTAGATCAATGCAGGAGAGAGATAACTACATAACCAGACACCCGGAGAAAAGAGATCAAGGGGAGACAAAGAAACAGCCCACATATGAAAGAAAAGCAGGCATCACCAGAAAAGGAAGTAAACAAAATGGAGGCAAGCAACCTGTCCGAGAAAGTTTTCAGATAAATGGTCATAAGGTGGATGAAAAGAGTAGAAGAAAAATACAACAATATGTGTAAGAACCAAGAGAAAATGAAGAAGAATGAAGAAGAAATGAAAAATGACATCACTGCTATAAAGAACTCAATAGAAAGCATCAACAGCAGACTAGAAGAAGCAGAGGACTGCATCAGTGAGATAGAAGACAAGGTAGGAAAAAATACCCAAGCAGAGCAGCATCTAGAGAAAAAAAATTAAAAAGCAGGAGGAGAGCCTAAGGGAACTTTGGGACAACACAAAACAAAACAACATCTGCATAATAGGGGTACCAGAAGGAGAGGAAATGAGCAAGGAATAGAAAACCTGTTTGAAGAAATAATGACAGAAAACTTCCCTAAATAGGGAAGAAAACCACCACACGAATCCAAAAAGCTCACAGTGTCCCAAGGAAAATGAACCACAAAAGACTGACAACAAGGCACATTATAATTAAATTGGCAAACACCAACAAAAAAGTAAGAATCTTAAAAGCGGCCAGAGAGAGACAGAAAGTTACCTACAAAGGATACCCCATCAGACTAGCAACTGATTTCTCAACAGAAACACATCAGGCCAGAAGGGAATGGAATGAAATATACAAAGTCATGCAAAGGATGGGTCTGAATCCAAGAATACTGTACCCAGCAAGGCTATCAATCAAAATTGAAGTTGAAATCAGGAGCTTCACAGACAAAAAAGGACTAAGGGAATTTATTACCACCAAACCAGCAATGCAAGAAATGTTAAAGGGTCTGCTGTGAAAAGAAGCAATACAAAGCCAAGAAGAAACACAGGCATAAAGAATAAAAATGGTGACAAACAAGTACCTATCAATAATAACTTTAAATGTAAATGCATTAAATGCCCCAATCAAAGGACAAAAGGTAGCTGAGTGGGTAAGAAAACATGATCCATATATCTGCTGTCTACAGGAAACTGAGCTCAGAAAAAAAGACGCACACAGACTGAGGATGAAGGGATGGAAAAAGGACGCACACAGACTGAGGATGAAGGAAGGGATGGAAAAAGGTTTTCCAGGAGAATGGAAATGAAAAAAAAAAAAAGCTGCGGTAGCAATACTTATATCTGACAAATTAGATCTCAAAGTGAAGGACATAACAAGAGAAAGGAAGGTCACTTCATAATACTAAAGGGAGCAATCCAACAAGAAGAAATAACTCTGGTAAACATATACGCACCCAATACAGGAGCACCCATATACAGCAAAAAAAAAACACACAAAACAAACCCAAACTCCTGGAGGATAACAAGGCAGAGATTGACAGTAATACAATCATAGTAGGGGACTTTAGTACCCCACTATCACCACTGGACAAATCCTCTAAACAAAAAATCAGCAAAGAAACATCAATCCTAAATGTCTGTTGCCCATTTTTTGATTGGATTGTTTATCTTCCTTCTGTTAAGTTGTATAAGTCCCTGTAAATGTTGGAGGTTAAACCTTTATCAGTGATAACATTGGCAAATATGTTCTCCCATGCAGTGGGCTTTCTTGTTGTTTTGTTGATGGTTTCTTTTGCTGTGCAAAAGCTTTTTATTTTGATGTAGTCCCATTTGTTTATTTTCTCTTTAGTTTCCATTGCCCTAGGAGCGGTATCAGTGAAGAAATTGCTTTGGCATATGTCTGAGATTTTGCTGCCTGTGGATTCCTCTAGTATTTTTATGGTTTCTTGTCTTATGTTTAAGTCCTTTATCCATTTTGAGTTTATTTTTTGTATGGTGTAAGTTGGTGGTCTAGTTTCATTTTTTTGCATGTATCTGTACAATTTTCTCAACACCATTTATTGAAGAGACTGTCTTGACTCCATTGTATGTTCATGCCTCCTTGTCAAATATTAATTGGGCATAGGTGTTTGGGTCAATTTCTGACCCCTAATACAGCCTGATATCTGGTATTGAGATCCCACCTACTTTATTCTTCTTTCTCAGGATTGCTGTGGCTATTTGGTGTTTTTTTTTTTTATTCCAGATGAATTTTTGGAAAGTTCATTCTAGAAAGTTTGGAAAGTTGAAATAATGCCGTTGGTATTTTAGTGGGGAATGCATTGAATCTATAGATTGCTTTGGGTGGTATGGACATTTTGATGATGTTGATTCTACCAATCCACGAACATGGTATGTTCTTCCATCTGTTTATGTCTTCCTCTATCTCTTTTTTCAGTGTCCTGTATTTTTCTGCATATAGGTCTTTTATCCCCTTAGTTAAGTTTATTCCTAGGTATAATTTTTTTTTTTTTTTTGGTGCGATGGCAAATGGGATTCCTTTTTTAGTCTCTCTTTTTGTAAGTTTACTATTGGTGTAAAGAAATGCCATAGATTTCTTGACGTTAATTTTGTGTCCTGCTATATTGCTGAACTCATTTATTAAGTCTAATAATTTTTTGATGGAGTCTTTAGGGTTTTCTATGTACAGTATCATGTCATCTGTGAATAAGGACAGTTTTACTTCTTCTTTTCCAATTTGGATGTCTTTTATTTCTTCTTTTTGTCTGATTGCAATGACTGGTACTTCCAGTACTGTGTCGAACAGGAGTGGTGAGAGTGAGCATCCCTGTCTTGTTCCTGTTCTTAGGGGGAATTGGTTTTAGTTTTTGTCCATTGAGTATGATGTTGGCTGTGGATTTGTCATATATGACTTTTATTATGTTGAGGTATGTTCCTTCTATTCTCACCTTGTTGAGAGTTTTTATTAAGAAAATGTGTTGGATTTTGTCAAATACTTTTTCAGCATCAATTGATATAACTATGTGATTTTTATCTCTCAATTTGTTTATTCGATGCATCACATTTATTGATTTGTAGATATTGTACCATATTTGCATCCCCAGAATAAATTCTACTTGGTCATGGTATATGATCTTTCTGATGTATTGCTGGATCTGATTTGCTAAAATTTTGTTTAGGATTTTGGCATCTATATTTATGAGGGATATTGGCCTATCTTTCTCTTTCATTGGGTTGTCTTTATCTTGTTTTGGTATTAGAGTAATGCTGGCTTCATAGAATGAGTTTGGAAGTGTTCCTTCCTCTTGAATTTTTTGGAATACTCTGAGGAGGATAGGTCTTAGTTCTTCCTTGAATGTTTGGTATAACTCCCCTGTGAAGCCGTCTGGCCCCAGGCTTTTGTTTGCTGGGAGCTTTTTGATGACTGCTTCAATTTCTTCCATAGTCATTGGTCTATTGAGATTTTTAGAATCTTCCTGATTGAGTTTTGGAAGGTTGTATTTTCCTAGGAAGATGTGCAATTCCTCCAGGTTGTCTAGTTTGTTGGAGTAGAGTTGTTCATAGTGTTTTTTAACAATCCTTTGTATTTCTGTTGGGTCTGTTGTTATTTCACCTCTTTCATTTCTGATTTTGTTTATTTGGGTCCTCTCTCTTTGCTTCTTGGTGAGCCTGGCTAGAGGTTCATCAATCTTGTTTATCCTTTCAAAGAACCAGCTCTTGGTTTTATTGATCTTTTGTATTTTTTTGTTGTTGGTTTGTTTGTTTTTGTCTCTATGTCATTTATTTCTTTTCTGGTCTTTATTATCTCCTTCCTTCTGCTCACTTTGGGCTTTTCAAGTTGCTCTCTTTCTAATTCTTTGAATTGTAGAGTTAGATGACTTACTATCATTTTTTTTCTTGTTTTTTTTGGAGGTAGGCCTGCAGAGCTATACACTTCTCTCTCAGGACTGCTTTCATTATGTTCCATAGATTTTGGATTGTTGTGTTTTTATTGTCATTAGATTCCCGGATGTTTTTAATCTTTTCTTTGATCTCGTTGGTAACCCAATCATTATTTAATAGCATGCTATTCATCTTCCAAGTGTTTGAGTTTTTTGAATTGTTTTTATTGTAGTTTACTTCTAATATTATGCCATTGTGGTCTGAGAAGATGCTTGGTATGATTTCAAACTTCTTGAATTTGGGGAGACTTTGCTTGTGACCCAATATGTTGTCTATTTTTGAAAATGTCCCATGTGCACTTGAGAAGAACATATATTCTGTGTCTTTGGGGTGAAATGTTCTGAAGATGTAAATTAAGTCCATCTGATCTAGTGAGTCATTTAGGATTGCAGTTTCTTTGCTGATATTTTGTCTAGAGGATTTATCCAGTTATGTCAGTGGTGTATTAAAGTCCCCTACTATGATTGAATTGTTGTCTATCTCTCCCTTAATATATTCCAGGAGGTTTCTTTTTCTTATGCATTTGGGTGCTCCTGCATTGGGTGCATATATGTTTATCAGGGTTATATCCTCTTGTTGTATCAATCCCTTTAGTATTATGAAGTGGCCTTCCTTATCTCTTGTTATGGCCTTCACTTTGAGGTCTATTTTGTCAGATGTAAGTATTGCTACCCCAGCTTTTTTTTCATTTTCATTTTCATTTGCCTGAAAGATATTTTTCGCATCCCTTCAATTTCAGTCTGTGTGAGTCCCTTGTTCTGAGGTGGGTGTCTTGTAGACAGCATATATATGCATCGCATTTTTTTATCCATTCAGCTACTCGATGTCTTTTGATTGGAGCATTTAGTCCATTTACATTTAAAGTTATTATTGAAAGATACTTGTTTGTAGTCATTTCTATTTTTTTGCCTATGTTCCTTCTTATCTTTTTATTTCTTCTTTTTACAGCATTCCCTTTAGCATTTCTTGTATTACTGGCTTGGTAGTGATAAACTCCCTTAGCCTTTTTTTGTCTGCGAAGCTCCTGATTTCCCCTTCAATTTTGATTGATAGTCTTGATGGATAGAGTATTCTTGGATTCAGTCCTTTGCTTTGCAACACTTTGTATACTTCCTTCCATTCCCTTCTAGCTTGATGTGTTTCTGTTGAGAAATCATTTGATAATCTGATGGGGGATTCTTTGTAGGTAACTCTCTGTCTCTCTCTTGCAGCCTTTAAGATTCTCTCTTTGTCATTAACATTTGCCATGGTAATTATGACATGTCTTGGTGTGGGTCTTTTGGGATTCATCTTGCGTGGGACTCTCTGTACTTGTGTAACTTTTTTCTTCCCCATATCCGGAAGTTTTCTGTCATTATTTCTTCAAATAGATTTTCTAATTCTTGCTGCTCTTCTTGTCCTTCTGGCAGCCCTATTATACGTATGTTACTTCATTTCATGTTGTCCCAAAGCTCCCTTAGGCTCTCCTCCTGCTTTTTAATTTATTTTCTCCAGTTGCTGCTCAAATTGAGCTTGTTTCTCTATCTTATTTTCTAACTCACTAATTCGGTTCTCTGCTTCTTCTAGTCTACTGTTGAAACTTTTCATGGTGTTTTTTATTTTAGCTATATCACTTTTCATTTCTTCCTGATTCTTGCATAGGTTGTTGATTTTCTCATCCATCTGGTGTATGAATTGCACAACCATTACTCTGAATTCTTTTTCCATCATGTTGCATGCTTCACTTTCCCTAATTTCCTTTCTTGGTGACTCCTCATTTTCTTTCCTCTGGGGATTATGTCATCTCCCCATTCTGACTATCACCAGAAGTTTCAAACGTCAAGTTGCATGGGCCTGGGCCGTGTGCAGTGGGAGCTTCGCAACATCCTAGTGTCACTGAAGAGCTCCGACACTAAGACGTGTAGCTGTCATGGGTTGGTGGGAACCAGGCTTTCCCAGGGTCAGCGTTACCAGTGCTCAGTGTGGCCTCATGTGCGCACCAAGAATCAGGGACCCCGCCTGCACCGTGCTGAAACAGAGATCCTGTTGTCATGTGCTGAAAATCAGAGTCCCCTAGCATGTGCCAGGAGTCAGAGTTCCCCTGTGCCTGCACCAAGAATCAAGGATCAGAGTCTTTGTTGCTTCATGAGGGCTCGCACTGAGAATCAGGATCCCTTTGTGCGCATGCACCAAGAATTGGAGTCACTGGCTCTTAGTGTGAATGCGCTGGGAGTCAGGGATCCCAGGCACACGCGATAAGAAACAGAGTCAAGTCAGTAGTGCTCAGTGCTGCCTCCCGCCTGGAGAATCGGGGTCCCGGTCAGCTTGGGGGACTGGGTTGCATAGTAGCACTGTGTTGGCAGGAGGTCCACTCCTGCGCTGCAGAAAACAGACTTCCGTGTGCACTTGCCCAGAATTGAAGTCAGGTAGCACTGCCGCCCTGCATGGGCTTCAGGTTTGATTGCCCAATTGCATTGTGGGGAACAGATTCCTAGTGACGATGTGCTCCCAGGCTCAAATTCCTGTAGCGATGCTGCAGCCCGTGCGAGGGGTGGGTGTATCAGTTACTGTGGTGCTGCCTGCGAGCCTGCAAGGAGGGGGATAGGCTCTGTGACTCACAGAAATCTGCGGGCGGGATGTTTGGATTCTTGGTGTCTGTGGGTCTGCAGCTGTGGTCACAGGTCTCTGTCCCCAGTGGCTGCAGGGTCCTGGTTTGCATCTGAGATCAGACTGGGTGGTGCTAAGGACAGGATCCTAACCTCAAGAAGCTCTGCTTCTCAAGATGGCGTGGTCTCTGTGCCCACACTGGCCGCCCAGGAGTGTCCTCATTGTGCGTGGGGCTCCACCATCTAAGACTGCCCAGTTTGGCAGCCCCTTGGAAGACCTGCAGTATCTAACTGTCCCTAGCTCATACACACACATGCTACACACGTCCACACACTCCTCTATCGCTCCCTCACTCTCTCACACTCTCCCTCTCTACCTTCCTGCCAGTCGCCATCATCCCCCATCTCCTGTTTACTTCCTTTTCTGGTGATGCCTCCTTTTCTTTCATATGCACTCTGTTTCTTTGTCTCCCCATGATCTCTCTTCTCTGGGTGTCTGGTTATGTAGTTCTCTCTCTCCTTTCCGTGAGAAGGTGCAGAGCTCCTCTGAATCCATGTATTCGCGCTGCTTGAGATACAGAGTTCCTGGTTCACAGCTATTCCCTGGGTGTTGTTGTAGATTCCTGGGATGTATAGGCTCCCGATAACAGCCACTCTCCCCTTCAAGATGGCACGGTCCTCCCCTGCAGTGAGCAGTACCTTTTGGAAGTCAAAGTGCTCCTGGTGTCATCTGTTGGATTACCTGGACATATTTCCAGTGTTTCCAATTCTTCTTATCCCACTCTCTCCAGCATACACTTTCTCAAGCTCATTCTCCCAGTCCCAGGACCATTTCCTCATCACTTCTTTTAATCTTTTCCTCCTTCAAGAACTAGCACAAATCTAGAAGGCGGAGCTTTTGACGCGGACTGGCATAGAAACCAACAAATCAGAACCTAATCTGGGTGAAGTGCCAGGAGCCAATGGCTGCCTAGGAGGCAGAGCTTTTGACACTGACTGGCATTGAAACTGACCAATCAGAACCTAATCTGGGACCGCTTTGGCAGTATAGTGAAAACGGCTGGGTATCAGTCCAAATATAGGGATTATGTGTTTTTGTCTGCCAAGAGCATCTCCTCCTGCTGGAAAAGGCTCCTCCCACCCCATTTAAGCAATCCTATCTTACATGTTCTATCTATACTAATAAAAGGGTAATATGCTAATTAGACTGGGTCGACCGGCCATCTTCCAGACTTCCGACTTCCTTCCGGACAAAGCCATCTTGGTGGTGGCGAGGCAGAGTCCGTTAGGGGCAATCAGGCTGGCAGGGGAGTGCAGTTGGGGGCAAGATCAGGCCCGCAGGGGAGGGCCATTGGTGGCAAGATCAGGCTGGCAGGGGAGGGCAGTTAGGGGCGATGAGGCAGGTAGAGACAGTTAGGGGCAATCAGGCTGGCAGGGAAAGACAGTTAGGGGCGAGATCAAGCTGGCAGAGAAGGGCCCTTGGGTGTGAGATCAGGCTGGCGGGGGAGGACATTTGGAGGTGACCAGGCTGGCAGGGGAGGGCACTTGGGGGTGAGATCAGGCCGGCAGGGGAGGGCAGTTGGGGGAAATCTGGCGGGCATGGGAGCAGTTAGGCATTGATCAGGCAGCCAAGTGAGTGGTTAGGGGGTGATCAGGCTGGCAGGCAGATGAGTGGTTGGGAGCCAGCAGTCCCGGATTGTGAGAGGGATCCCAGATTGGAGAGGTTGCAGGCTGGGCTGAGAGACAGCCCCCCACCCCCAGTGCATGAATTTCATGCACTGGGTCTCTAGTTTAAATATAAACAGTGCAACAAGTTGCCAATTGAAGGGTGTAAATAGCCAGAAAGAACGTTGGTTTAACCCTGTTATTATCAGACAACATAGACTTTAATGTAGAAAGCATTACTAGAGATAACTAAGTCTCTGTCATAAAAATATAACAATTCTAAATGTGCATGGGCTTAAAAACATAGTCTCACAAACAATGAAGGGAAAAAAAGACAGAACTACTCAAACATGCAATGGTAAGAGTTGAGATGTGCTATTGGTGTAAAATGCTGTGCAGAATTTGAAGACCTGGAATGGGGGGAAATAAAAAGAATGTAAAAGACTACCCTGGCTCAGTTGGGTGGAGTGTCATCCTATGCACCAAAAGGTTTCAGGATTGATCCCCCAACGGGGCACACACAGGAGGCAATGAATGGATGTTTCTCTCACCTCTCCTAATCAATTAAATAAAAACACATATCTTCAGGTGAGGATTTTTTAAAAAAACAATGTAAAGTATCTTTCATTAGATAATCACAGCACCAAAGAGAGATATTTTTAAAGCATCCCTCTTGAGCTTGATAGCTTAAGCAGACAAAAAAGCAAAGATATCGATTTCAACAATATATGAACAAGCTTGATCTTGTGGTCTCATATATGAAACATGCACAGAGCCAGTGCAAAATATGCAATAAACAAGGCTTGGGGAGCTGTTAGGAATGTAAAATGGTGTAGCCACAATGAAACACAGCATGGTGATTCCTCAAAATATTCAAAAGAGGGAGAAACCAAGATGGCGGCATAGGTAAGCACCTAAACTGCTGCCTCGCACAGCAATTTCAAAACTACAACTAAAAGACAGAACAGACATCATCCAGAACCACAGGAAAGCTGGCTGAGTGGAAATTCTACAACTAGAAGGAAAGAGAAAAGCTCACGGAGAATCAGAGGAGCTGCAAAGGGCTGAGGTACGGAGACACATGAGTAGAGAGGAAGGGCGGCTGAGTGCCTGGCTGGCTTTCTCTGGCAGGAGGGGGAAGGAAGACCCCGACTGCACTGAACCCCAGTTCTGACTGCACTGAACCCCAGTTCCAGGCGAAACCCCGTGGACCCAGGCTCATACAGGGGGAGTCTGGACTGTCAGGTAGAGAGAAAGGCACTCGGAGACTCGGAGACTCAGGGGAGCCATGGCAGGCAGGGGTCTGGAGGCAAGTGCACACAGGGAAGACTGACTGCGGAGGTTGCTACAGGCTTTCCCTAGCGGAAGGGAGTCAGAAGCTCCTGACTGCACTGAACCCCAGTTCCGACTGCACAGAAACCCAGTTCTGGTTGAGCCTCTGGGGACCCACGCTCTTACAGGGGGAATCTGGACTGTCAGGTGGAAACTCAGGGGAGCCGGAAGGCAGAGGTCTGGAGGCGCACGTGCAAGTGCAGGGCTGACAGGAAGCCAAGACTGTGTGCTCAGCCCTGAGACTCTGCCCAATCCAAGCTGAGCACAGAAGCTTTTGCAATTTTTCAAGTCTGGTCCTATAAGGCTGTCTCCAGCACAGGTCTCCCGGCATAGACACAGCTGATACTCACAGCCAATTAGACTGGAAGTCAATTCCTTCCAGTGATACCAACAACAATCAAGACTTAACTACAACAAGGCTGTACACACAGTCCACAAAGGGGTGCACCAAGAGTGTCCACCTCAGGTAACTGAGGAGGCCAACTCACTGGGCCATATAGGAAACCTAGCACACAAAGCTACCCTACCAACTCAGGGAAGCAACAAAAATGCGGAGGCAAAGAAACAGATCACAAACGAAAGAAATGGAGGAAAACAAACGACTGGATATAGAATTCAAAACCACAGTTATAAGGTTTTTCAAGAATTTCCTAGAAAAGGCCGATAAATTTAGCGAGACCCTCGAGGATATGAAAAAGGACCAACTAGAAATTAAACATACACTGACTGAAATAAAAAATATTATACAGAGACCCAACAACAGACTAGAGGAACACAAGAATCAAGTCAAAGATTTGAAATACAAAGAAGCAAAAAACACTCAACCGGAAAAGCAAAAAGAAAAAAGAATCCAAAAAGTTGAAGATAGTGTAAGAAGCCTCTGGGACAACTTCAAGCGTACCAACATCAGAATTATGGGGGTGCCAGAAGAAGAGAGAGGGCAAGATACTGAAAACCTATTGGAAGAAATAATGACTGAAAACTTCCCCACCTGGTGAAAGAAATAGAAGTCGAGGAAGCGCACAGAACCCCAAACAAAAGGAATCCAAAGAGGACCACACCAAGACACATCATAATTTAAATGCCAAGAGCAAAAAACAAAGAGAGAATATTAAAAGCAGCAAGAGAAAAACAGTTAGTTACCTACAAGGGAGCACCCATACGATTGTCAGCTGATTTCTCAACAGAAACTATGCAGGCCAGATGGGAGTGGCAAGAAATATTCAAAGTGATAAATAACAAGAACCTACAACCAAGATTACTCTACCCAGCAAAGTTATCATTCAGAATGGAAGGTCATATAAAGAGCTTCACAGATAAGAAAAAGCTAAAGGAGTTCATCACCACCAAACCAATATTATATGAAATGCTGAAAGGTATTCTTTAAGAAGAGGAAGAAGAAAAAAGTAAAGATAAAAATTATGAACAACAAATACATATCTATCAACAAGTGAACCTAAAAATCAAGTGAATTAAAAATCTGAGGACCAGAATAAACTGGTGAATATAATAGAATCAGGGGCATAGAAAGGGAGTGGACTGATAATTCTCAGGGGGAAAGGGTTATGAGGGGTGCAGGAAGAGACTGGACAAAATCATACACCTATGGATGAGGATAGTGGGGGGAGGTAAGGGCAGAGGGTGGGGTGGGAACCGGGTGAAGGGGAGCTATGGGGGGAAAAAGGAGAAACAATTGTAATAATCTGAACAATAAAGATTTATTAAATTAAAAAAAATTCAAAATAGAATTATTATATG